>NC_092321.1:8752500-10002500 GCF_036785885.1 Coffea arabica | reverse complement strand
AGTGTCAGTAATTTATGTTCATGATAGAGCAGCAGCAATTGCTGACAATGGTTTTGGAAATCTCGAGTTTGGTCAATTGTACCCACAAAATAAATATCACAGTAGCTGGGAATATAAAAAAATAGATTAAAAAATGTGTTTATGATACAAGCGAAAAATTTTTTTAGAAAAATTTGCTATCCAAACATAGCCACAGTTTCTGATTATTTTGCATTCTCAAATAATAAAAGACACAACATGAAACAATACTACATGTATCCGTAAGTAAGTCAGAGGAGAACGATTTTGGTGTTGACTCTTTGTAGGTTTCTAACTTACCTTTTCACTCTTGCAACAAAATAAAGGTAAAGTGGTAGTTGTTTTCCATGACTATTGATGGGTAGCAAATAATTACTTTTGCAGAAAATGTTGGAGATTAGATGCATAAATTTTTGGGATAATTTCAGGAACCTCCCCTGAGGTTTCTGACAGTCTCACTCTCCTCCTTTGTAGTTTCAAAAATATCACAAACTTCCCCTGTAAGAATTTAGGTCCCATTTCTTACATCATCATGGCCAAAAAGACTTAAATACCCTCACAAGTCAGCTAATATTTCGTGATTATCAGGACAAATACATTCCAACTCACGTAATTACTTTTTTCTACGCTATATCTAATCTCCCTTTTACATGTATACATAGTCAAACAACTAACACCTAACATGATGTACATTTTTTTTACACCTAACCATTCCAAATTTATGCGTACCATTACACTACCACCTTTTATAGGTATACACAGTCAAGTAACTAACATCTAACATAATGTATATATTTGTAAACTGATTGTACCTCATAAATCACTCCTGTGTAAGGTGTTTATAGGCAAATTAGTATTAGTCATGTAGATAAAACTACATACCCACTGCAGCTTGTAAGAAGATGCACAAGTGGATCAAAGCACCAATAATCATTCCAAATGTATACATACCATTGCACTTTGCATATTGCTGTGATGACTAATTGCAATATGCATGTGAACAAATAACTTCATGTTCAACAATTTCTATGCATGTCGATAACATGGTGTATATTATTTCAACCAAATTGTACATTCACTAAGTATTTATATACATGCTACTTATTGAAGTAAACTACCTCTCTACTAAATATTTAATGCACTCTCATAAGCACTAATGGTTGATTTAATATGCAATTGGAACAAATAACTATCTAGTAAAAGCTTTTAATATAATATTATTGATGAATAACATATTGTATCTGAAATTATCCCTTTTTTCTAATTTATTTTTTATTTTTATTAATTTTCATTATTTCACTAATATAACTTGTACACTTATCTCAGGGGCATTTATGGAAACAAAATTCCCTCTCTTTTCTGAAAACACTTTTTTATGTTCACTTTTGACATCATGGGCTGATTTTGTTACAAAATCCTAAACCTCAAGGGAGGTTTGTGATATTTTTAAAACCATAGGGGAGGAGAGTGAGACTGTCATAAACCTCAGGGGAGGTTTCTGAAATTATCCCTAAATTTTTTGAAGTAACAATGTAGTAACACTTTTGATGAGACAAAAAGGTAGCTAAAAAAAATAAGGAGGCAATTAAAAAAACGTGTTAATCATACAATTTTTTTTTTTTTTCACTCTAGAGGAAGGACGGGTTGAGTGATACTAAGCGAGAGCCCTGAATCCAAAACCTCCCACTTAAACAATTTTTTTTAATTTTTGGCAAATAATAGCTTAGCCAGACAAATCTAATTTTATTTCGACAAAAATTCTCTACAAATTAAATTACAGAGAGTAAAATTTTGTAAAAATAATTTAATGCACGCTAAAACAGTAGTCAAGGCTGAAATAAGATATTTTATTTCATGAACCCGTGGAAATAGTTCTTTATTATAACTGCAAGTTCTATTGGATGCATACACATAGAGTATGCTTTAATCACTTGTAATAGTAATAATAATTAGAGGGAGCAGCTAAGTTGGAACCCTAACGTCCAAAATTAACACCTTCCTTTCAATAATGACTTGCATTACTCGCGTCAACAGTTGCTGTAAGCGCGAATTCTTTCACGGTGAAAGAGTGTAGATTTAGCATTTAAAATGGCAAATTCAGAAAAATAGAAAGAGGCCCCAACTACAATTTTGGCCCATACCCCAATTGAAATGATGGGCCGAACTCCAAAACGGCTAAACGTGTCAAGTTTCCAACTGACATGGTAGCATACTCAACAGCCGAAACGTGTCAAAATTTTCTGACCCCAAAAAAAAAAAAAAAAAGAAACGTGTCAAATTTTAATCAAAGCCTAAACTTTAAAAAACAGATGACTAAAAATGAAAAAACCTCGTAACTGGTTGCATTGTCCTGAACTTCTTCAAAGTGGAGATACCAGACACGAGATTACATCACCTGATGAAGATTGTAATCTGATGACACATTCTCAAGCATAATTTTTGCAAGGAAAATTAACGGGAAAAGTTACAGAGGTCAGATTTTTGATAGATCGGTCAAATTGCATGCATTCATTTGTTGTACTGGCAATCTTTATTCTAGTAATGCCCTGTATGCTTATTTTTTATGATCTAGTTCTTCTCTTTTCTTTCTTTTTCCCTCCCAATTTTGTGGTGTGTGTTGTTAACAATTTCTTTTCATTGACCACAGTGAATATGAGGAGTCCATCTCTGGGGAGAGTTGAATGAATGGATTATCATAAAACGTTTCTCATTTTCTGCAGTAGTTGGAAGCCGCCTAAAATCTTGATAGTAAAATTTTGAGAACCCGGATAGATGGCAGAGGCATGCATAGCTTTGTTGTTGGATTAGGACCTAGTCAGTGGTCAGGGATGCTCATAGTCATTGGTACTTCTGATAATTTCATGGTCATCATGCAATTAACATTTCTCACTGTGTTTTCCGTTTGTGGATTTTTTTTTTAAAATTCTACATGTATGGTGGATTTCAAAATGAATCCAGGCCTCAGAACAAGTTTTAGAAAGTTGGCAGCAAAGAGATACATCTGGCAGAGTTGTAGTGTACATGTCACTCTCTCAAAGCTCATTCAGTTATCTCCACCATCCAGCCACCTTAATTGCAGGATGCTTTGGTTTGCTGGCTGTAGTGCTCTCCATTCTCTTGATTCTCCAACATCTTAGATCTTATACCAATCCAGCGGTTAGTTCTGCGAGAAGTTGGCTCATGCTTCTATAACAACTAGTACTACTACTTATGCAGCATTTTCCACGGAATGCTTTGATTCACATCCTGTTATTTGTCTGACTGTTTCCCTTCCACCTCTTATTATAGTCAAGAATATGCACGGGACTAATGTCTTGTTGGCTAAAGAGCAAAGAGAGTGCAATCTGAGTGAAGAAAAGACTAGAATTGATGTTCCGGAGTAGCCATTGTCCTCGTAAAATCTATATTTTCTTTTTCCTTGCAGGAGCAAAAGTGGATTGTAGCTGTTTTATTCATGGTTCCTGTTTATGCAACAGAGTCAGTAAGGATCTCTCTACCTTGGAGCGTTGCTTCTGTTCTGCACTTGTTACTTAGTCAGATCTTTGTTCAAATTTTAAGCCATATAGCCTTTTTACTGACATTTTGCTGCTCTTGATCTATCCAAGTCCAAAGTTAAAGAATCACTTTACTACCTTCCATTTGCTTGGTGAAGTGTCACTTATTATAACTGGAAATCATGACATAACGGGGCTTATGTTGAGAAGTAAATTTCATTTTATTGTCAAGTTTATGAATTTATTCTCTCCTATCTTTTCTAGATTTTATCACTGTGGAATCCAAGTTTCTCCCTGGCATGTGACATCCTAAGAAACTGCTATGAAGCATTTGCACTTTATTCTTTTGGGAGTTACTTGATTGCATGCCTTGGTAAGAGAAATTTTTAGCTTTTTCAAAATTAAGCATGAAGAATGGTGCAGATGATTGCATTCTGTCTTTCTAGCTTCCTGATCTAGACATCAAGAATTTAGTCTTATGGTATGAAGATTTTCTTTTTTTTTTTTTTAATCTATTTTGGAATTGCCAAGATAAAATCCCACATTAATTTTCTGTGCAGTCAAGAAATATGTCAACATATTAAGTTTCTCTAATACTCAGCTTTCTATATTATGCACCTTTTGTGAAGTTTTTGACAATGTACGCACTAAAAAGATTCATCTTCTCTAAAGTTTATCTCTGAAAAGCCACTCTGACAAATTACTTTCTCTATAACCTCTGGCAGGTGGTGAACAGAAAGTCATAGAACTGCTGGAAGATGAATCAAGACAAATGAAAGAGCCATTACTAGAAGGTGAGGAGAATCCTGAGTCAAAAGGAAGAAGAATTTGCAATTTCATCTTCCAGCCTTGTGTGCTTGGGAAGGACCTTCTTATAACAGAAAAATTTGGTCTAGTACAATATGTAAGTCAAAAAGAATAAATCTCCTGACTGTGTTGATTCTTGTCATTGTAAATCTAACATCCTCGCATAGTTTGCAGATGATTTTGAAGACTGTTTGTGCATTTTTAGCTCTTATCCTTGAGCTCTTTGGAGTGTATGGTGATGGGGAGTTTAAGTGGTACTACGGGTAGGTATCGTTTAATGGTGAGAATTTTCATTTTCATAACAGAAAGTTCGACCATCTCTATTTTATATTGTTTTATTAAATTCTAGAGCACAAAAAAATGTGATTCCTGGACCTGAAACATTATTACTTGCTATATTGTCGGAATCTTCAAAAACTTCTGCTGACAGTATCCTTAATATCAGTATTTTTAGTGCTTTCTTCAAGTTTAGGTTGCTTAAGAGAGTGGTGATTCATTAGCTCAATAGTTTATGCAGTGAGTTCAGATACTCACTTCAATGCAGTGGTTTTGGGATAGTCACTCAATGCTTCTGCAGGTACCCATATTTTGCAGTGGTTTTGAACTTCAGTCAGATGTGGGCATTGTATTGCCTTGTTCAGTTCTATAATGTAACTCATCAAAGACTTCAGGCAATAAAACCCCTTGCAAAATTCATTAGCTTCAAGGCAATTGTTTTTGCTACATGGTGGCAAGGAGTAGGTATTGCATTGTTGTGCTCTTTTGGTTTTCTGCCAAGGGAGGGGAAGTTTCAGACAGGGCTGCAAGATTTTTTGATCTGCATAGAAGTAAGCAAGTCGTCGCTTCACTTTGTATAAAAGCAATTTTCTTCTAGGAACCAAGTTAAGCAATTGCAACTTCTCTTTTGATATTTGTTATTTCTGAACGTTTGGGAAAACACCTAAAATGTCTGAAGACCTATAGCAGACTCCAGAAAGCGATTTTTGTGTATGAATGCTATAGAATGAGATAGCAGATTAGTAGAAAACATACCATTCATATGTTGTGTCGAAATGATGTTTGGCCACACTGCATGCTCAATAATGTCAGGTGCATACGCTATTAAAGAAGAAAGGGTGAAGTTTGTGGTACTAAGCATTGCTGCACCTGCTCTGTCACATAGATATGGCCATTGTCTTCTAAGTACTCCTGGAATATTTGTCAGGGAAAGCGAATTTATATCTTTGATCCGACTTTTAATTTAGTTTTATGATATTTTCCTAAATATAGGTATTGATTGGACTTTCTAGTATTTCTAACTATGAGTGTTTGAAAGCAAGTGGAGTCAACATTTATTATTTATTTGGCCATTTTTGTAACATATACCTAGAGAAACCTCATTGACTTGGATTACAGAAGATTGGCATATTTTTAGCTGTCAGATTTTTTAAACTTCTTCCTTTTATTCGTTTTTCCCTTCTGGGTTTTTTTTTTTTACATTTATTAACATGCTAAGTGAAGATAGTTTATCAATCATATAAAACTTGTCAGCTCTTTTTCATTCTGTCCCTGTATAAATACGCAAAAAAGACTTTCTCTGTTGCTTTCTTTATTGACATTCTTGATTTCTCATTTTAACAGATGGCCATTGCAGCTGTCTCTCACATGTTCGTTTTCTCAGCCAAGCCTTATCATTTTATTCCGGCTTCTGAGCACGGGAAAATTACCTCCCAGAAAACAGAAGCAGTGGTGAAGATAGAAGAAGACGGTGAAGTAAAACCAACTATTCTTGAAAAGACAGAAACCGAGGTAGAGGCTGCTGGAACAAGCGTAAAAGAAAGTGTCCAGGATATTGTTGTTGAAGGAGGTCAAAAGGCGAGAATCTTTACACTTGTCCATTTCCAATTCTAAACAAATCATGCAACAACCATTTCTTTCTCTGTTAAAATCTTGATTCTATTTTCACTCTACAAGCAGGTTGTCAAGGATGTCGTCTTGACCATAAACCAGGCAATCGAACCTGTAGAAAAGGGTGTGATTAAAATTCAGGAAACCTTCCACCACACATCAGTTTCATCCAATGACAACAAGGAAAAGCCAGAAGTAAAGGTTGAAGAACATGAGCAGAATGTCATGAGCGGCGGATAAGTATAAATTTGTAGTTCATAACCGCACTAACTGTGTATCCACCTTTTTATTTGTAAGTGTTCGACGTTTCAAAGTTCTTTTGTACAAAGCAGGGTGCCGAAATGAAGGAAAGCTTTTACTACTGTTTGTTATTACTCGCAGCAAGACAACAACAATTCCCTCCCATTTAAGGGAATGAAGGAAAGTGTGAGAGAATGTAAAAGTTAATCTGGCCTTTATCAAGTTGAATGCTATAACCCTTAATAAAATGGGAACTTTTTAATAAAATGTCAGAGAAAGTGTGGCTGCTGCTTAAATCGTTGGAATTTATGTCACTAAACCATTCGCATAGTAAGTAGATTGTCTGTCTCGTTGAGCTCACAAATTCAAACCATTGGCTTCTTATTCCTAGTATGAAGAGATGATCTTGAAGGGTTAAAGTTAAGATGAAAGTTAAGATGAAATGAAACAAAGCATTTGAAAACAAATTTAAGTAAAAGAGCTTTCTCAATCGAGAGTAGATTATACTTAATGCGCATCGTAAACAACACGATGATAATTGAAAAAATACATGATCGTAAACAACACGATGATGA
The DNA here is from genome assembly GCF_036785885.1 of Coffea arabica. Classification (NCBI taxonomy): domain Eukaryota; kingdom Viridiplantae; phylum Streptophyta; class Magnoliopsida; order Gentianales; family Rubiaceae; genus Coffea; species Coffea arabica. Next base: position 9,995,479 of record NC_092321.1, on the reverse strand, counting down.
TTGAAAAAATACATGATGTAAGGTGTGAATTAAAAATCTAACCCCCTAACTTCAACTCGTTAAATAATATAATGAAATAACCTAATGAAATAAAAAGAAAAAAAATCATTCTCAACCATCAGCCAGACTATATAGTCTAGCTTAGGCTAATCTACGTTTTAAAAAAAAAAAAAAGTTTAGGCTAATGTACCATATAGTTTTACCAAACTCTAATACTTGATTACTCAACTCAAGCGAATAAGCTCAAAATCAAGCTAATTTTTTTAATGGTACTACAGGATATGTTTTTAATATCATCTAAAGTTAGAGTATCATTTTGTACTTTTTAATTTTCAAATTTATCCTAAATGACAAGGGTAAATTCATCCCAATTCAATGAAAAAAACTTCCCCACAATTACCAGCGAACTATTAATTGCACAGACATTAGGGTGTGCCTCAAGTGCTAGTATCTAATTAAGCAAAGCTGAAATTTCAAGGTCAAACTCAAATCAAGTAGAAAAGAGTTCCATATAGCAGAGCCAAGTTTAGGCTGAAATTGGGAGGCAAAACTCAAATCAAGATTCAAGAAGAAAAGAGTTTAATGATGTAGAACTGGATTTACAACTTTGCCCCCAGCGTCGTCCCCATCGAGCGGGAGCTTCGGCTTCCCAGTCCCCTCCTCCGTTTCAAGAAGCCGCTTTCTACAATGTGGCCGCCACTATTTTCAAAACCAAATCCATAATCGTGGCCAGTCCCCGCCACCCCTTCCTCCTTCCGCCACCATGATTACTGCTATCGTAAATCCAATCCCTCCATTATTTCTCTCCAACTTATAAGAAAGTAAAGCGTCCAAAACTTGGGTAATTATGCTAACCGTTCGATACGCTCGCCAAACCAGGTCCTCCTATCTCTACCCTCTTCCCCTCTACTTATTATACTCCACTTCCTCCGCCGCCGCCTCCAAACTACAAGCCCACCAAGCTATCCTACCAACTTCACCATCTTCATCCCCAACGTCGCCAGTTTCCTCCTTTTCCCGCGCCGAAGTACATCAAGCGAGTGATGTCTTATTGCCATTCAAAGAATGGTTTTTGTCCCGGAAAATCCCATTACTGGATCGAATCTTCGAGATTTTGCGGATGGACGATAACGCCGCCGCTGAGGCTTCCCTCTGCCGTTTGAACCTCAGGTTATCGGAGTCCTTAGTTCTCGATGTATTGAATTATGGCAAATCCGACAGGGATTTGCTTTCTTGTCTGAAATTTTTTGATTGGTCTGGGCGGCAGGTCGGTTTTGAGCACACTCGGGCGACTTTTCACGCGATTTTTACCATTCTTTCCAAGGCTAAGCTAATGTCTTTGATGCTAGAATTTTTAGGGAACTATAAGAAGCAAAAATATGTTCAACAAGGGCGGTTTTATAGTACTTTAGTGATTGGGTACTCAGTTGCGGGCAAACCTGAGATTGCACTCCAACTGTTGGGTAAAATTCGCTTTCAAGGAATTGACTTGGACGATTTCTCTTACCATGTTTTGTTGAATTCTTTGGTTGAACATGGCTATTTTGATGTTGTGGATGTGGTTGCCGATCAAATCAGACTTCGTGGATATGTGAATGGTATCACGCATTCCATATTGGTGAAGAGTTTTTGCAAGCAGAAGGATTTGGATAGGGCCGAGAAGTATTTAAGGCAGTTGATGACGGAGGATGTGAATGGGAAGGTAGCGTTAAATGGGATTCTTGTGGCCACATTTGTGGATGCTTTGTGTAAGAATAAAGAGTTTGAGAGGGCTGGTATGTTGGTGGAGGAGCTGAAAAAATTGGGTAGTGTTCCATTGCAGCCTGCCTATGGTGTGTGGATTAGGGACCTTGTTCAAGCTGGGAAGTTAGATGGGGCATTGGAGTTGAAGGCTAAGATGGAAACTCATGAGTATGTCCCGGATATATTTCGGTACAACAGTTTGGTGTCTAGACTGTTGAGGCAGAATAGACTGGAGGAGGTGTTTGACTTGTTGATAGAGATGAAAGAGCAGAACATAATACCTGACGGGTTTACTATGAATGCTACATTGTGTTTTTTTTGTAAGGCAGGGATGTTGGATGTTGCAATGGGGTTGTATGATTCGAGGGCAGAGTTTGGTCTTTCCGTGAATAGCATGGCTTACAACTATCTTGTAAACAGTCTCTTTGAGGATGTGACTATTGATGACGCCTATCAGGTACTAAAAGATGCAATTGAACAAGGTTATTTCCCTGGTAAAAAGACTTTTTCTATCATTACTGACGCTCTCTGCAGAGAGAAGAAGCTTAATAAGATGATGGAGTTGGTTCTTGTTGCTCTTGAGAAGAATTTTGTGCTTAGCGAATCGATCTATGACAAGTTCATATCCGCTTTGTGTAGGTCCAACAAATTGGAGGATGGTTACTTGTTACATGGGCAGCTCAACAGATTAAACAGGGTACCTAGCAGGATCACTTATTTTAACTTGATTAGAGGCTTTTACCAGTCTGGTAGGGGGGATATTGCTGCTAATCTACTAATAGAGATGCAAGAAAAGGGTCACATGCCAAACAGGAAATTATTTAGAGCTGTTATTTGCCATTTATGTCAGATGGATGATCCAGAGAAGCAGTTCTTCAGATTGTTGGAAATGCAACTCTCTCGCTATGAACCTACCTGCAATTTTTACAATTCCTTCATTGATGGAGCTGGGCATGCTGGAAAATATCATTTGGCTAGACATGTTTATAAAATGATGGAGAGAAGTGGTATTATACCAAATATGAGGTCTGACTTATTAATGTTGCAAAGTTATCTAAAAAGTGACAAGATCTCTGATGCTTTAAATTTCTTCCGAGATTTGTTGAAGAGAACGAAGATTGGGAAAAAGCTATGGCACACGATGATTGTTGGTCTTTGCAGAGCCTGTAGGCCAGACTATGCCCTGGAGATCTTCTGGGAGATGAGGGGAAACCAATTGAGACCAAGTATTGAATGCTATGAAGAACTTGTAAAGTTGCTTTGTGCTCGTAAAGAGTATTATGCGGCTTTAGAAGTTATTGATGATTTGTCAAAAATTGGTCGCCCAATGTCATCATTTATAGGGAATGTACTACTTTTACATTCTTGTAGCTCTCGTGAACTCTTCAATGCTTGGTATAATTCACGAAATCTGCAAAATTTGACAACTCATAGTATGGCAATTGGCAAGCTAATTGATGCCTGTTCTGATTCTATTGGAGGGGACCAAGACATTAATGCTATGGAAGAACTGATCCGACAATGCTTTCCTCTTGACTTGTATACATACAATATGTTGTTGAGAAGGATAAGCTTAAGCCAGATAAATCTTGCCTATGAATACCTTAACCAGTTACGCAAAAAGGGGCATGAGCCAAATCGATGGAGTTACGATATAGTAGTGCGTGGTCTTCTGAAATTTGGTCGGATTGCAGAGGCTAGAAAAATTATGGAAGTGATGTATCGTAAAGGATTTGATCTCACTGAGCGAACAAGGCTATGTGTGTAGCACATACTAAGAAGCTCTCCATGGAGGACAGCAAAGTATTGATAAGTTGTAGAACCATTTTTGAGCTTGTGAGTTCTTATTTACTTCCTTGGAACAAATATTTCATTTGTTGTACGCTACCCTTCAAAATTTTTCTGCTAGCAGGAAATGAGGAAAAGCCTGATAGTTTAAATTTTTAAAAACTGCTGGAAAATCGTGTTAAAATTCACTTCTTGTTGTATTCCATCTCACAAGTTAAGGACAATTAACTGCAAATTTGAATTCAATTTCTGCAGTTGATATTCTTCGGTAATGATACAAGTCGCTCTTTTCCATCTTTTCTGCTAAGATCTTATTTGAGTTCTAGGTTGTAGACATGTGAGAGAGAGAGAGAGAGAGAGACTCAGAAAAGTGGTAAAACAAAATTAGTGGTACCTTTAATTGAAAGTTTTTCCTTTTGTGAAATGGAATAAGAAGCCTTATCAAGTTGTGGTTATCAATGTGAATGGTGCCTTCTATGGCAAACTGTGTAAATACTAGATACCAGCATACTGGAAAGAAGAAAAAGCTCATATCACGACACAGCCTATATTTGGAGGAAAAAAACTTCTAGTAAACAACAGAAATTGCACATGGGTATATCAATTTTGGCTTCAGAAAAAATGAACTAATCCTGCAGTTTAAGAAGAACTAATCAAGATCTTATTTTCTGGAGCAGAACAGTTCAGTGAAAATTAATCTAGAATTGTGGAGTGATATTTAATAGCTGCTTTAAGACTTTAGAAGCAAGGTGGGCACGTGGGACTGAGAATGAAGGTACAAATGTTGGCATACACAGAATAGTTGATTACCTAGTATCACAATGTGTCTAAAATAGTTTATTTAACGAGAATCATACTTGAAATCTAAATGTGATTGCCATTCAAACCATACCTAATTCTTGGAACTTCAGGCTTCAATATTTTTGAATTATAGTTTCTCCTTTCAGCTCTATATATATTTTTACTGTTTTGAACTGAATTTCATGCTCTTCATGTACTTACTCTGAACCCCATTAGAAATACAAGGACAAGAATTGTCCTCATGATCAGTGCATTTTACTGTTGCTAGTTGGGGTAAGGCTTTCTTGAGTTTCGTCCTTAATATCATGTTAGGTTTCAGTTATAAATGAGTGGTTCACTTATTTTTGTCACTCGTTCTGATGTATCATGTAATTTATCTTTCTTTTCCTGATTTTCTGCAGGGAGACATTTCTTTTCCTACTCAGGATTTGCTTTCTGTTACAGAGGCCTGAGGTAACTTGTCAAAAAGACTTCAGTTAAAGAAAACTTGTGAATTTTATTAGGTTACGACATTGAGAGACATTGTAAAGCTGTTCATTTAGAGGTCTAACAGGGGGGCACATTGGAAAGGACAGTGCATTGGGATTAGAACCTCTGAGCACTATGTCTAGTTAGAATTCTCCTTTCTAAGTACTTTTAAACTTCTCAAGTATTTCTGAATCTTGCAGTGCATAAGGAGGTTGCTGATTGTAGGTGGCCTTAGATAAGATAATTGAGTAACAAGTGTATCTGTGGTTTATAGAGGGGAGGAAGGAAGGTTTTGTTTTCTTTTTGTTTTTTTGTGTTTTTGTTTTTGTTGGGGAGGGGGGGGGGTGTGTTTTGTGTGTTTGACATCATTTTGTTAATATTACTACTGCATTGTCCTGTTTGCTACAAAAGCCTCGAGCAAAACTTCATGATGGTTTAGCAGCTCCTGCCCGGTCTCAAATCAAACTTAGTACTTCATGTGCTACTTGTTATCTGAAGTCCTTTGGATTTGACAAAGCTGGTACAAAAAACCTACTACTGTGGCTAGTACCTTTTCTGACATCATGAAGAATGGAATTTAGTTATTACATTGAAATGTGAAGGTTTGTAAAGGAATTCATATTAGACTTAATTTGTATTAATTTTGATAAAGTAAAATTGATAAATGTCCCGAGTGACTGAGGCATCAAAATAAATGGAACTATGACACTGTATCTTGCTCTTCAAATTTGTGCGTTCAATAAGACTATGATCAATATGTTTTTCTTGTTTTAACAGGGTGTTATTGCTGCTAATGGGCACATTTTTCTTTGTCCTCACCAAAATCATCCCATTTCCAGCTGATGGAAAATTAAAGTAAAAGCTGCTGGCCTTGAATAGATGAAAGGAGATTTGCCTCTGAAGCTTAGTAAAAATTCTTGAAGCAGGTCAGAAAGTAAGAACTGATCTCTTTATCTATCGGTATATGTATGTATATATGTACATGTAACCTGGGTGTGATACTTCTAGGAAAGGGCAACAATGTCGTCTCGTCATAAAGTAGACAGTGAATCCTGGAAGAAGGAAAGATGTGGGGAACTTCTAGGAATTTTCTGTGTTTTGATCATGTCACAAGAAGTGGGATTTTACATCTTAAATCTTTTAAGTAGATGAGCAGAAGGCTTGGAACTGGTGCATGATCTTGGAGATTCAAAGCCTTGCTAGGAGCTGAAACTAAGACAAGGTCAGAATTGAATTAGCTACTCTGACATTCATCTTTTTGAGAGAAGATTATAGAGTGGGGGCAAATATATGGACCTGTTTACTGCTCTGATAACCCTCTTTAACTCACCTGAAGTACGGCATTTTCTGTTCCTGATCTCAGATAGCGGTTTGCTAATCCTTAGAATCTTCTTTAGATGGAGCTATTTAAGTGAAGAATTTGAGGATCAAAGTGCCGGTGCTTATTCAGGATAGTCTTTGATACGGTAATGATCTGCAGCCAATGAGATGTTGCTGATATTGAAGGCCTGGTTTGACCATATAAAGAGGGATGAGGTGAGAAGAAACAAGGAATAAAAAGATGTAAGAGAGGACTAGCATTGTGATTGAACCTAATATTTTAATGAAATATGGAAGTTTGGTTAAATTTGTTGATGAAATGAGACATAGTGGTTACTTTATAATCGATAAAACATCTTTTTTTATTAAAGCTTTCTTTTGATAGTAATTGTTAAGTAGTTGAAGTATACTGATCTTGTTATCTTAAGGGCATTTGCCCTTTGTGTTCTTGAAGGCCATGCTATTGCTGCTTCCCAAGTTATTTGTCATGATTTGAATCTCATTCCTGATAGTTTCAGCACCCAATCCTCCTTTTCCTCTGTATTCAGAAAAGAAATAGTGAATTTTACTATTCTTTTTTTTTCCCAACCTTATCCTTTTTTTTTAATTTTTTTTTCAGCATGAAAAAAGTGGGATTTAAGAAGCGAGAAATGGGAAAGGAGATTTGAACCTAGAACCTTTAGGTCGTGAGACCTCAACTTTGCGTTAAATTATGGCCTCTTTTGTAATAAATTTTACTATTCAATAACAACGTTCTAAAAAAAGTATTTTATAATATAAAGTATTTTTTTTTTTCACTTTGAGGTATTCCAACCTTTCCATCAATATGGACAAGTTGAAACAGCGAATTATTCAGAGAACACAAGTAGCGGTTGTTTGAAAAGAGTTAAGATGAATGGCAGCTATATTGTTATTACTTCTTGAACCTAAGATTTCTTACACAGAAAAAGACAAATGGTTGGGGGAAGGGAAGATGGAGAGGGATGGGATAATGAATAGATGATGTACTAAATTTTTTGAGGGAAATATGACTCTGTACTGTTGCAAAGCAAACCACTGAATTTACAGGGAAGGAAACCTTTGCAAATATCAAATTTCGGGAATAAATTCAGTCCTTTAAGTTTTGTAATTTGTTATCCACAATTAGCAGCTTAGTGATTTGGTGTATTTATAAATCTTTAGATCTCTTATTCTGTTGCATGATTTGTGCCTGTTTTTTTGCCATTAATGCATATTTAATAACATGAAATTTTGAAGTTAAAAAAAAAAGTGATTGATGTGCACTCAAACGTGCTAATAAATTGAGGGAATTTTTTTAAAAAAAATGATAATAAATTAGTGACTAATACACATTTAGCGCACAGTTTAGAACTGCGGTATAACAAGCGGCTGAATTGGGAACGCATCAAGTTGGAGGTGTCTACTAAAACTTTTAAAAGAAAAATATTCTTATCAATTTAAATTGGGCAGATCGCATCGGGTCCAAGCTGGTATAGCTCCATATCCAAACCCTCGACGTGTTGCACTGGCAACCAAGCCCGACCCGCAAATATACATGCAAATATACATTTTTCACTCCTATCATCTGAACGAGTTCTTAGGGGTAACTGCTTTGCAAAAATACGCTGCCAACATCCTCTAAATGTTCAGCTCGAAAGTCAGCCGCTTTGTTATATTCACGGAATACATTAATTATTGTCAAAGAAAGGCAAAAGCATTTGTATCTTTGATTGCATTTGAAGGCTCCTCCTCTAGGGACATATATATGTACTCGTTCGTTCTTGACATTGCAATAGCTGCACTGGAATCTGATCTCATATCTTATTCTTCGCCAAATGAAGACCATCTCTAATTGCTGCAAGCTTATGGAACAAAATATCTCGACTTTGTACTGCCACCATTACCAATGATGCGATGCTCCTTGGAAGATTTGAATCCTGAACCTACTGATATATCATATATGAATATTGCATTTTGCCAAAAAGTAGAAAAATATATAGATAATCGAAAAAAATGCATTTTTTTTTTTAGATATACAAATTGACAGATTTGAGTAACTAAATTGGTTGCTCCCATTTTTGCCATTCGAAAGATAACTCCAAAAAGATTGATTACATTTATGCATGCAGGTGTCTCTGGCATTGTTACAACAAAGTCAGTAGTGTGTTTGCAAGATACAGTGGGCTAATAACACAGGTCAACACAAACGAAAAACATACAACTGTATTACCAACAGTACGAGGTGCCATGGCTGGGTTGGTATAATTTTGTACATTGAACAGGATAAATACAGTATGCCGTATCGAGCACAAACATACAAGATGGTTAATTGCAAGACGCCATAAGTTCTCATCCATCCTGCCCGGGGCAGCATGCACCACAACAAGTGTAGCAGCCTAGGCATGCCAAGGAACCGCAGAGTTGCGTTAGGACAACTGCACACTGGTCATTCAACCGTGAGCATACTTTAATACAGCACATGCAGCAGCAGTAATCGCAGAGTTTCCCACAACAGTTAGATGCTGCCTTTACTATAAGCTCAGCTGCTTCTGGAGGTTTAGTTTCATCAGATCCTGGCGGAATATTGTCAGCTGTAGCCGTTAAGTTGCCAAAACCAACTCCAAGGTTCCGTTTCACTATTATTTTCTGAGCCTTTGGATCTTCAGCTCTTTGAGGATCAACTTTCTTTGGAACCTGCTAGAATCAGCTCCAATTAAACAGGTGATAACTTACCATCATTGGAAAGTATAAAGCAATGAAAAAAAGAAGTCGAGCAATTAAAAAACTTGTAATTTAAAGCTTTTCTGGGAGTAACATAAACCTGTTTTTTGTTCACCGTGTCAGTCTCAAGCAAGAGTAAATGAGTGAACTCAGAAATTACAGAATTCTGAAGGCTCAATTTTGCAATCTGCGAATAGGAAAAGCAACTCCGTGATGACTTAGTACTCAAAAGTAACTGGAAGATCGCGATAATAATGGTGAACTGCTGAGCAAACTCAAATGCTGAGGCTCTTTTTGGGCAAGCAAATATAAGCAAGAAGGCCAAATCCCCGAAATTTTTGCAGAAGAATCCAGATGATGATACAAAATATATATATATCTTCCAAAACCTTTTCTACATCAATTCTTGATAAGCCAAAATTTCATCGCACTTTCCTTGCAACAATTTGTTAATTACACCTCTCTCATAATATATTATAAACAGAACCAGTAATTAGCGCATATGGAATTAGTTTATAGTCCAATTCAAATCAACTATAAGTAACACAAATTAACACACCCATTATTCAACTATTATGAATTTTCAATTCTTAATTCTAGTTCTTGCAAAATTAGGATATTCAACTAACTTAATTTTCTGCCTAATAGATTTATGATTCATAGATAAATTACACTTTACCCTCCTATGGTTTAGCATACATAGTGTTAATTAAGTTGGGTAAATAAGTACACCAACCGGCACACAAACTACAAATGCAGGTTCAACTCTCAGAATTTAGTCAGCAAACGTGGAAATCCTTTTCAGCACTTATCAAACATGCACCCAACATTTTATAAGCCTATCAATGCTAATTCATTGGACCTATTTGAAGGTCATGCAATCCTAATGTCAGAACTGAAATGACCTTTGTCTCAAGCTCCTTATTTTCTGCAAACCAGGCTTCTGCTGTGAGTAGTTCAATCTCTTGCTTTGCTTGTACCTGCTAGACATAAAACAATTTGTCAGAGGGTAGCAGAGAACTTTTGGACATATCACTCCCTTCATACTTCAGTTCTAACATACTGTGGAGAATTACTTCATAACTCTTGGGATCAACTATAGTAGGAAACTAAAAGCATTATCTACATGAAACATCCAGGTGGTACTTCTTGAAGAGTTGGCACCTTTCAATTTAATAGGCACTTGCTATCATAATAACCCTAGTATCGTATCTTCTCTTTTGTTCATGTCGCATTTGTTTTGAAAGTATTATCCATCTTTGATATTGTTTTCCATAAAGCACTTAGCAGTATTGGGTGCTTGATTAATCAATTCAGAAGTTAGCATCCCATCAAACAACAACACGGTGAGCTTTAACATAGATATCACTAGAACAAAACAAATCTCAGAATGAGACCTTCAACATTCTTTGTTACCATATTTTTTCACAGAATGAGCAAAGCAAATCTAGGCTATGAATGATCCCTGCACATTCCCTCAGAATTTCAGCCGCTATGGGTCTGCTTTTTCCTCAGAACTTCAGCTGCTTGTCCAACTTATGACACTATAAGATAAGAGGTTCTTAGCCCTAATAGGACAAGGACTACCATTTTCCCTTCTCTTCTTTTTGTATTTTCAAGTATCTCTTTCTATTTCCATTGGCCTCTTTGGCTGGACAGGCTGTTAAAAGAAATACATGCAAACATATTAATGCTTGCCAATGTCATGGACATATATCAAGCTTGACCTTCAGTTGAAGACCTTCCAGTCTAAATTAAGAAAAACTGAACAATTTCATAGAAGAAAAGTAAAGAAATTTTGTAAAATTTTATAACTACTGATCTTTTGCTTTTGATAGCCGAGGATTTCTTTTTGTTGGACAGATCTGAAGTAACAAGGCCAGTAAAAATAAGATGTTAAATTTAAAATAAAAACACAAATTTCAAGAACAGGATAAAATAGAAAGAGAATCTAAGCTACAATCTCTAGGTGACTAAGGGTACATTTATATACAGTAGCACACCAGATGTCTGTCTCACCTTGTGAAGAGGTATGTCCTTTGCATGGTGTAACTTCAGGTCTGCAGAAAAATTGCTTATATCTGCAAAGATTCCTGAAACTGCAAGGGCATCAGGGAATGTCCCCTGATACCTCCCTGATACTATCAACGGGCTTACAGATGAAAGATCTGGAATTCGAGAAGGATACACCTATGATGTTTATAAACAAACTTATTAAACAACATGGTTGAACTCCAATTGATAGGACAACCTGTCTTGAAATTGAAGTGAACTAATGGATAACAGATATATGCAGACACAGGATATCCTATCAATTTGATGTCAGGTAGTCCTATCAATTGATTAAGCAATGGGTGCCAGATGTATTCAGACATGGGAGATGCAATCATACCTCAAATTCATCAAGATCACCCACATTCTCCAAGGCAATATTCGCCAGAATGATGGATGAAGCTCTAGTAAATAAGCCTTCTATTCGAACGTCGATGGAATCTAACAAAACACCAAGGTGTATTACTAAAAAACAGAGGCGTGAAATTTATTTAGGTTTGTCTAATGAGTGACCTCAAGACACTAGTTAACTGCGCCACAAAGTGTTAGTCTTTTGGACAAGTAAAGTTAAACCTGGCAACTGTCTAAACCCAGGGGGCCAATAAATGCGAGTCCCTGGATTATAGATGGAAAAGTGTGTGTGTGTGTTTTTTTTTAATTTAAGAAAAGTCTATTTTGTGAAAAGGGTATATCTCCCTGAAACAAAATCATTAGTATGATAATTCGACCTGTCCAAACCTACAAAACCCAATTCTCAGTCACTGCTCACAAAGTACAGTGATTCCCCTTTCCATTTTAAAGCACAAATTCTACTACAACTAGTTTATTCCATCAACATAATTTTCATAGGTTCTGCTGTCAAAGCTTCCCCCTCAGCAGAAAATTTTCTTCTAAGACAATATCAAAACACAAAGCATACCTGCATCATAAGAAGCATCATGGTGGCCACGGCCAATCATCGCAAGCATCCGAAGGAAATAATGGTTACAGAATGAACCTGAAAAGTGTCTGGAATTAGAAGGCAACAAACAAATAAAAGCTCATCTGTTAGAATAATTGGTTGTAGTTCATCCACCAGAGAAACACTGATGGATTACATGTATATTCAATCATTGGACTCCAAAGTGTCTTGCAGAAACATGACCTTTGCCCTCTTAAAAAGCAACCTCGATATGGTGCTTTTCTTTTCTGAACAATCTAGAGGCATCAATTAGGACAACTTTGAGCTCTCTATTGAATAGCAGTCCAGAGCAGTGATTAAAGGAAGATAGAACTCTCCACCATAAGGCAATGAATACAGAGAGAAGCCACATTACATAGAAGGAAAAGGAATCACTTAAGTATTAACCGAAGAGGTTACTCCTTAAAATTTGTAACAAACCATTAGATGATAGAATGTAAATAATGCAACTACAAAGGATTACAGTTTCTTCTTTTGGTTAACTTATATGCACAACAGCATAAGTGTTGACAAACAATTTACATTTTACTACCATGGGGGAAATGTTGAAATTAATTTGATCACTCAGGACATAACACGCTGATCTGGAACTCTTGTATGGTAGGCATGTTAGGGGCTACCACCTTGTTCATCTCATTTATTTCAACTGCAATTGAACTTTGACATGGTTAATGCCCATTCTCTTCAGTCTTTAAAATTGAACAACAAAAGAAAATGAATAAAAAAAGAAGCAAGCAGCATAAGAATTATGCACTTCCTAAATGACTCAATGACAAATAATTCTGGAGAAATCAATTTAAATTGTCAATATCTAATAATAAGCCATATCTGTTTTCCTCTTTTCATTGCTATAACAAGGTATGCTGCTGGAACAATGCTTGTATGAATACAATGGCCGTGCAACATTTTGGCTACTGGAACCCAATTTCTAGTGTATTCTAGACAAGGATTTCTCAAGGAAAAAAATAAATCAGTATTGGACCAAGTTTTAAGAAACACCTTTACGGGAGGAGGAATTGAGCAGTTAGGATAAGGAAAAGCAAGTGTTTTTCTCCTTGATATTGTATTAAAGCTGATAGACTACAAGTGATAAGCAAATAATCGAAGATAAACATACCTATCCCAAATGTATAAATTCGTGGGAACATTTTTCTCTTATCCATCAAGCGACGTTTTATAACATCACAAATGCGTCTCTCATCTTCAACGGCGCCATCGGTGATGAGAAAAATAATAGGAATGGAACTTTTGGTATCAGATAACATCTCCATTGCCTGAGCAGAGAAATTTGATATAAGAGGAACTTCTCATAAGCACGGGGACACAGTAGACACAAACATTCAGATTTCTACAAACTTAAGGTAAAACTAGCCCAATAGGCACATTTGTGTACCAATCCCATGAGTCAGCATGCAACCATACCACACACATCTAAGCTTTAAGTTTTTGTACCATACAAACTCTAAAAAGAATGTCAGGGATAGAAGATTGTCATTAAGAAATACATATACATATATATAAACATTTTCATGTCAAGATTACTCAGTGAAGCTTTGTCACCAGATGATATTCTCAAAGATAAAGGATGTAGTACTCCTTCTAAACCTATTTCTATACAAATGGGAAGGTCATTTGTCATCTGTTTAAATATTGTGCCTTGACACAACAGGTTTGAAGACATTTTGAAGACATTCTTCAAGTTGCAATGACTGATGAATATGTACAGGAATACCTGAATCTCTTGGTGGTTGCATTACTCATCCAGTCTTAGTTGAAAGCTTTTTCATTAAAGTGTCTTTATTGAAATATATGTTTTATACAAGTATTTATGATGCTTATTTTGTCAAATCATGGCCATTGCTTCATCACTCTTAACCTCTCACATCTCAGGATAAGAGGTACTTAAGGTGCTACAGGGATCATTCTATGTTGAAAGCTTTTTCAAAATAAGGTTATTGAAAGCTATCCTTCATACAAGTATGTATGATGCTTATTTTGTTGAACGAAGTCATGGCCATTACTTCACCACCGTCAACCTCTCACCATCTCAACGTGGTTTTGTTAGGGGAAAAAAGTCAAGGAAAAACTGTCTATTGTAATCTCTATAAAGGGTAAAAATCTGTCAAAACCATGTATACAACACTGAAAGAGATAGAACCAAAATTGACTCAAATACTGAATTAACCAAATGAAGCAAGCTTTACTGACTTATCATATGATTAAAGGTTCCTCTAACAATTTCTTATATAACATCTCTAACTAGCATAGGTTAAGAAAGCGTGGCAATTCTTCTATGGATCTGGCACAGCAACTTTAAAATGTCAGCATTTCACCAAAGAATTGTCCTAAAAAAGACCAATCCTTTTTCGAGCGTTAAGACAAACACTGTTTTTTGGAGGTCTAGATAACTAGTTTATGTACTCTGTTTTAGAAACAAAAAATCTCGCCATGTAGTTTGGTTATGCCAAATGTTAATGTTGACTGAAACATTAAACTTACATGCACAACATATGCTCTTCCATTGAATTATATTCTAGAACCCATTTAGATATGTTGAATACCCGGCATTCAAATGGATAAATAGTAATCAAATAAAACCTAATTCTCCAGAGAAACACCCAAAAAGAGAGAGAGAGAGAGAGAGAGAGAGAGAGAGAGATATAGCTAGAGGGATGGAATATGTATACATTGCCAGAATATGTGAAGGTATACTTGTGCCAGAAAAGAATTAAGACCTGAGTCAAAGGAAGTAAAATATTTGTACTGCCGCCTGCAATAAGATTCATGTTAATCCACTCAGTGACTTTCTCAATAGCTTCTGTGGTAGCTGGCACCAGTGTTGATGAGAATATATAAGTTTCACCATTGAATGCTATTACATTAAATAGGTCCTCAGAGTCAAGCTTTGACAGAGATGAAAGAATAGCATTCTTGGTATCATCAAGAGGCTTTCCCCTCATGCTTCCACTTATGTCTATGACGAATATCAATGTTTTCTTGAAGACCTATGAGATATGAGTAGAAGATCACATGAATCCAATTTTTAAATGAAAACTTCATTAAGCATTCTCAAAAAGTAAAAGAAACTTAACAAGCAGAGGATGTAATGGAGCTCACATATCTCACTCTCTCTCTAGAGCAGATCAGTCCAGCAAAGTGTGGGAAACTCTTTAACCTATTGATTCTTTTTTGTTGAACATATATCTATGCAACTATATATGTCTATGATATTACAGTTTAACAGTAGATAAGACCATGTTTACGGATTAACCATCTAGTACTCCAAAAACCTTTTGGCCTACACAAGTCTCCACAGCTCTATATGTGTATAATTTTACAGATTGCAAGCAGATAAGACCATGTATATAGGATTGAATAACCTTCTAGTGGTTTGACAAAACATCCTGGTATTTGCTCCTTTAAGTACCAATATGGCTACATTGCAACCAACAGTAATTTTCAAAAGACAGAAGAGAACCAGTGCTAGTAAAAAACAGAAGAGGAATTAAATTTTTAATCCAGGTCAAAATGTCAAAGCTGACCAAATACGTTCTTAACTGGTGTCTAAGGTAAAAGCCAACACTAAGAGTGAATCAACAAACTTTGCAGCTTCAAGTACGTTATTATGCTCAGTAGTTTCACATACAACTTTTTTCACTTCATACACAATCAACGTATTGCTTTGTAATAAACAAAGAAGCACATTAAGGGTACATAATGCCAGATGACCCCATAAAAGAGGATATAGAAATAAAAGCTGAGCTTTAGATTTTACATTTTGACTCAATTCATGACCTAACCATTTGGATTTCAAGAATGCATTGCTTCTGTAAACAACTCTGACAACTCAAGCACATCCTCATAATGACAAGAGCCAAGTGGAAGCCAGTCAGATCGTAAGTAGTGCTACTCACAAACATTTTATATTCTAAAGAAAGTATCTTAGACTGTATCCGTGCAATATTGATGACACGTTAACTTTTGAATCCCTTTTCTCAGGTTCTTCAGTTCTTTGTCAGGCATTTAACGTCTATTGACAACATCAAGAGAAAGTGAAAGTTAAATTCAGAAAGAAAAGAAAATTCAGTATTCTTGCTCGTGATTGGTCACTTCCGATGCATCCTGAAGCATGTTTAAAGTTGCAGCAAGATCTTTATCTCTTATAAAGTACATCATTTATATCTTGGCATGAACATTTACGTACATATGTAGCCATAAAGACCATATGACCAAATTAGAAAGCAACCATGAGACAAAGGTAACACTTTGATACGAGAAGAAAAGAATAAGCTAAGTGGGACAGAAAATTATCAAATTATTTGCCTAATTTGAAATTTACAGTCAGGGCTGAAGGTGCTCTTGGTATCCAGAATAAACTACCATGAGCATGATCATGTACCAACTGTCTAAGGAAGGCACACCGAAAATAGTTAAAAGAAATTCTTTTGTTCTCTTCTTGCCTTTCAGAAGTTAATTGCAAAAGAAAATTTCTTTCAATGTCAAAAAGCCAAAAGGAAAGGTGCTCAACCAACCTTTCTAGACTGGTTTCCGGGAAAAAGATAGAAGCAGAAAGCTTCTCGTCGATCAACGTCAAACAGTGATGGAGATTGTAAAAGCGCACCACCATACATTTGACTGGTAGAAATCTGCAATGACAGATAGAGATTTGCAAGAGATGAGTTATCTAGAGCTGAATTCGTGTTGTATAATTTTGCTCTGTGCTTTCATTTTGTTTTCCATTTTTCTTCTTCTTCCCAAACAAAAACACCATAATGTCTGATTTTAGAAGAATGAAGTACTATGCAACTTACATAAACAAAAGCGGGTAGGGCCTTACATTATACGTAAAGATGAAGTCACAACTTGACCATGTAAGAACTTCTGATTCATATGAGAAACCCAACTGTCCTGCTTGGCGCCTTAGCTCCTAGAGATGCCACAGTTCATTTTGTCAGTTAAAAGTTTGCTCAAAACTACATCAAATAACAAATTAACCTAAGTAATTCTTTACCTTGAGAGGATGGCTGGTTGTCTTGCACAAAACCTCTGTTTCTGGACCACAATTCACATTTAGGTGTATCTTTTCCTTTTTAGAAATTTTCTTTCCAGCAGGTGTGACATAGTCAGGGAAACTAAAGGGAATATTCAAGGTGAACTGGCCATCATGATATGATAATTTCTGAGACCATTTAACCTTAACAGAAAGATTTGATCCCCCATCAACCTGAAAAAATAAAATAAAATAAAATAAAAATTGTGCGTAACAGGTAACAGGTAAAAATTAAACAATAAAAATCACAAAATGCGCATAGGTTCACCTGTGGTATGGTAAGAGTGAAGATATGCGGCTTTAAAAAGCACACATCTTCAGCTTTGGCTCCCTTCTCTGCATTTCTTTCGTCGTCCATAGAAATTAATTGAGTAGAATATGATTTTTTGGGCACCTCAACCTCGACACCTAGAATTGAACCCTGTTAGCCAAATAATTTATTACTTGAGAACAAACAACCATCATTGTTTCACTTCTTGTGAAACAGCAAAACATTCTGAGAGTACAACACCTAAAATCTGAAAAAGCATGAAGATTATATGCATGTCAAACCAAACAACTAACTGGGTTGCAACTCGTCAACCCAGAAGGCAATATTCTTAAATTGTGATGTCCTTCTAAATGCTCAAGTAAGTTAAAAAGGAGCAATTTAAGGCAGTATCCATTAGCCGTATGTATCAAAACAAGGAAAGCTTTCTGCAATGAAACTTAACAGAAAGCACCAGGATTGCAATTTTTGCATGGTCATAGGAGACTAAAAGCTTGGCGCACATTTCCTGAAGTCGTTGAACTATGTTTGTTTGACATTAGCATGTTACCGTTCTGTAAGCTCTATGAGATTACGACGTTGAACTTGAAAGAGACTTGGTTTGATTACGTATACAATTCTCAGACCGGCCGTTTTTTTGTTTTTTTTTGAGCTGAGCTCGAGCAGCTTGATTCGTCCCTCCCATGAAAACAAGTAACACGTGATCAGGGGTAAAAAAACACATGTTCAAAAACTTCTATCAAACAGGAGTTCATCTTTTTTCCTTTTGTGAAAGGGGGGTTGTGTTCACCTGTTCACCCATAGGAATTACAATACGACAATCACAGCCGCGGCTACCCATGACGCAATGCACTCGCCAGGAGCCGCTAACGGTAACGAAAGCCGTGTCCAAAAAGCAATCAACTTCCAGCGAAACGCCGTTCATCTGGAGCGGAATGAGCGCGGGAGGATCGCACCTGCCGTGCACGTGAGGCTGATAGCTGGGAACGTCAGGGTTATCGACGATAGCCGGGTCACCGATGACGGCATAAATCATGACGGCCGTGGGCAAATACATCTGCTGGGGCGTCTTGTCCATGGGCATGATCGGCTTGGGAGGCGCAACAGCCCTATCTTTCCCAAAGTAGATTCGCTTCGAAAGCCTTAAGCCGTCCTCCACGGCCCTCGCAAACTCCTCCGCCATTTGAACAAAATCGTTAAGCCGCCCCACCCGATAAACCTGAGATTTTGGAGTGGAAGCAAAACTATAAACGGGGAGAAAAGGAAATGGAAGAGAACGGAAATGTGAAGAGAAGATGGAAATGAAAAAGATGTTTTGCTCAAATGGGATCTCGGAGAAAGCGATGAAGCGTTAACGGCTATGTTGGTGGGGTTTGATTTGATTTGATTTCTTTTATTCTTTGGTTGGCTTTGTTTGTTTGTTTTTACTTTTTAGAGTTAACTCTTTTTTTTTTTTTTTAATATATTAGCATGTAAATGTACCTCTGGTTGACGAGCGCAAGCAAGCGAATGAAAGCCAGCATCTGGATCGTTTAATAGTTGTACGTAACTTAATAAGTGAGTAATTAATATCCCAACCAAGTCCGCACAACGATAAAGTTGCTTATGAAAATAGGCTAAGTGGAGCTAATGCCAGCATGGAAGGCTAGCTGTCCGAGTTTATCCAGACTGATTTGTATTCTTGGACATTTGCCGAGTGTCCGACTGGACATTTGGCGAGTGCCGGGGCTGGACAACTAATACCCTGATCAAAGATGAGAAAAATGTAAGAAAACATAAATTTATTTAATGGTCGATGCACCAAGACCCATTTCTCCATTATTACGAGGAAACATTTTATTATAATAGCAATTACTAAAAACAATAATGATTTCTTGGAAGATTGTGCTAGTATAGATAGCGTTGAAATAATATAATGATTTCTTTGAAGATTGTGCTAGTATCGATAGCGATTTCAACGCTATGATATGATAGTGAGACGTAAAATCCAACATCAGCCGAAACAATTTTTTAAGAATTTGTTACCCCACCTCTCACGTGGGACTCCTCCTTGTTTCTAAGCCGTAACAATTCCCAATATCAGCTTCAACGAATTATGAAGGTCAGGAAAAGCACCGAGAACAATGTCTTCGAGCGTCGCGACTACCCCCATCTAATCGTCCCCGTGTTACACTAACTCTCAGAAGTCAGAAGATCATATAGAGAACACCTCTGACTTCAGGTAATTACATGGTAATACTTGCGTCTTTCGAGTGAGACGCGGGGCTGGAGCGGTTGTCAGAACAATCGCTCCGAAAAGTGTAATATCATTTATATATGATGTAACATTATCTGTACAAGATGTAACAATAGAATAACAGCGAGTAACACTAAAACAATATTTTTATGGGTCTCACACAACGTGAAAATCGAATTACAAAACGTGATTTGAGCCGCACAAATTTTTGAGGCCTCATCTAGGCCGTGAACTGCCTGGTCTGACAACCGCCCAGGCCCTCATCCTTTGGAGTGAGCTCCAAGTGAACCAAAAGTTTGCGGTAAACAGAAGCAATTGAAAAGGAACTGTGATGCGCTTTTGTAGCTCTGCAAATCTTAAAAAATAATAACCAGGAAATTGCCCCATTTATTAGGCCTGATCCTCAATACCGCACGATTCATTTATCTCTGCCATTTGCCTGCTTACTACATGAGAGTACTTCTTTGTTATCTCAACATTAAGCTGTGAATAAAGCATCTACCAATCCATCAAATGCAGATTACGGAAACAGCCAAATATTATCAAAGGCCATCGCGTCTGAATTGGCATTAGCAGACTTATTGAGTCCGGCTTTTGATTGCAGCTACCATATGGTATTGACCTACAAAGTTCGCCTGTCCGGCTGATTACAGAACCAATTTGAATTTAGGGGTCTACCTCTTACACTATATATGGCTTCCCCTCTTATCAGCAATCCAGATGCACTTCACTTCACTTGCATTCCGGAGTCTTGGACAAAACTACAAGGAATGACCTTTAAGAATGTGAATACGCATCTGCTGCTAGCTGTAACGGGTATCCTACTAGTTAATTAGAATGGTGAACTCTGATTACAAAATAAAATAATGGCGGTTTAGGCTAATTAAGCGAACAATAAACCTTCTGACTCTCGTGTGAAACTCTTCCCTTCAAAAATTTTTGCCCCCGATTGCAGGCTTCAAATGAGCCACTCGACTGAACAGCAAGCACTATCCACTTACAGATTCCTCTTCAGGGTGTCTTGACTCTTTGTACTTCCAAATTACAAATAACAGACACGATTTCCAGCACTGAGAACAAAACTTTAACGGATCAGATTTGTGCAAAAAGAATTTCATTCCATGTATCTGGAACACCAGGTAAGCACCAGTGCAAACAATCTTGCACTCCTGGTGTGGCTTTAATACTGTAACGAGATATATGACCCTCATCTCTCAGCTGAGACAAAGCTGTGATGTCTAAGAGCTTAACACCAGTTCCTTTAACTGGCCCAGCAGCAACGGGATCGATAGACTCATCTTCTACAACTTCCATTCCAGCAGACAGAGGAGTGGTATTGTCACAGGTTCCTCCAGTATTCCAATCTCCATTAAAGAAATGTCTTGGTGATATTGACCGATAGAATGCTCTCAAGCCTGGATACCTGGGAAGCTGTGAATTTACCCAGCCAACGATACTATACACAGTAAAATTCTTGGCACCTGCAATCTCAGCAATCTTCCTATTGGTGTTAGGCACACCACCAACATGCATGACCCATCGGTTGGCCTTAAGCTTCCCTCTGTTCCAATGGTGTCCTGTATTTAGGACAAGAACATCAAACTTATGAATAAAACGCTTCAGAAATGCTGGTGGCCGATCCAGATGCATTGCAAAATCAGTCGCCGGATTAGAGACATTAAGGGGCTCCAAGTCACAGAGACTTGCAGACCAATAGTAAAGGACGGTAGTGTTGGTACTCGGGAACCTATAAGCCCAACCATCAGGGCGTGTAGCACCACGAGCTTTGACAAGACCGTACTCCTTTCCCACATCAAGAACATCAGGCCTCTCTTCTCCTCCTGTGATCATGCACATCATAGATTGGAACTGCTGCCTACCCAATGAATCCCCAACAAAAGCCAGAGTTTTATTCACCATCCTGAGAAGATTCACCAAGAGCCACACTCCAAAGTTAAGAAGAGAGAGAGAGAGAGAGAGAGTAAACTATTAAAAAGGCAAACAAGATATCATCCAGCTCATGGAATGGAGAAATTATATCACATGAAAGAACATTTAAAACATGCTTCAAATAAAAGTTTCCACACTGCATGAGGTGCACGACAGCATGCAATGGAAGGTATCACACACAAAAGAATAAGTCAACAGATGAGCTCCGTCTTCAAAATGCTAAACCTTGAAACACACATAAACAATAGATCCACTTTTCCTTTATGAGGGGACTGAATTTAAATTGGATGTAACATTTGAGAGATGTAAAATCGGGCAGTCTTTGATTCAGTATACGATCAGATATGGGGAAAGAATTTGCATGGTAACTGAACCTAAAACAGAAGAAATGTTTTTATCTTGATTATGTTAAACACTTGCACTTCAATCTTAGCCAAGATGACAAGTAATTGTTCTGACACACAAGATGACATGTCAAACTAGTTTTTTCAACATGCAATATTTCATTCACATGTTTTCTCTTTTTCATCATCTAGTCAGAATTTGCAATTTCCTTTCTCTTTCATTAAGCTAAACAAGCTCGAGCTCAAGTTTGAATTTGGCTATTTCCAGATGATTCAATCTCCCAGACAGGCACTCAAGCTCAGCTCTCAATTCAATTAATTAGTAGGAAGGTTGAGGCTTGGTTGGCAGCACAAGCAAGCAAAATATGTAATGCTGAATTTCGACATATTCATGATGAACATAGAGGAGAAAATAAGACTTACCTTGTCAAAAATTTTGGACCTGTGAAATCTTCCATGTCACAATCTTTTGGCCGCCAACGTAATTTCTCGTACTCAAAATCAGTGCGCTGAGTCATGCGGCAAGCCCACATAGATGACAACCATTGCTTACAACCCAATCCAGAATACAGAGGTCGAGCATCATCAATAACCCATCTACCTTTTCCAAAGTTACAGTCTGGAAATAGAGAAAACAGTGACTCAGTACAGTAGTTTGTGTTTGATGAGATCCTTTTAGCTATACATCAAATTTAAAGTGAAAAAGATGAACTTAAATGTGTAACATCAGAAATATGATGTGCTTCCATGCTGTCACCACTCAGTGCACCAGTAAAGCATATTTGTAAGTTCCTTTTCTTTTGATAAATAAAATATTTGAAATGGCTTGCACACATCAGGTGTCAGAGAACATTAGTTCCTCATGAAACAAAACCCATATACTAAATGTAGTTATATTCCAAAGAAAAATGCCAAATTGATTCGGAATAATCACAAGCCAAAAATATATATTAGTGCCAAAGTTACTAATGAGTTTGTTGATTTTGATCTTGCTGGGATGACGAATTTTTTAAAGTACCATACTCCCAACAGTAGACATGACTATATTCCATATCCCACCTTGCCTTTGTGTAGAATTCACATATTGATGATGTTCATCTTCAGCAGAAGACTGTATGGCAGAGAATTCCAGGTCCTTAGAACTCAGCGGTGAAACAAAGTCTTTTTCATCCACTCTTAGACTACTCGTATTTTGTGAAACATCTTTTGTACCAGCAGCTTCTCTGATGCTGAAAGGAATTTCTGCACCACAAATAGAAATACCAGAATCTGATTACCTGAAGCCGATGACTTAATAATGGAGAGAATGGAACACCAATGAACAATTGTAGTGGATATGAGATAAACAGACATGATGTTATCTGGTATGTGAAAGAAAATATGGTGCAGTAAAACATATAGAGTCGACAGATAGACATCTGTATAAGACAAGAAGTAAGCCATATTGACTACCAGAAAGACATATATACTTTTTGACATTTATATTCTACAATTTTAAAAGGCTAAGTCGAACAAAGGAGAATATATCGGTTCCAGACATTTCCACATCTAACACGGACTAAGCAAGTTCTACATGTCCCACAAAATTCTATTCCATTATTGAGAAGCAAAGCCAAGAAACAAGATACATCACAATGGCAAAAAGCATCCATGGCAACAACACACTATTAACATTTTGGTCATATGTGAAAAGCGAAGTTAGAAGTCCATTTCATAGAACAATCCAGCCAGGATTCAACTAAATGGGAGGATTCTTTATGTTATTTTAGTTTGTCATCTTCAAAACCAAGAGAACAAGCTTTCTGGTATATTCTTCCTCAGTAAGAGAGGTTTTCTTATACCTCTGCCCCATCTTTCCTGTGGAAATGGTTGTATAACAGAGAGAAACGAGAGGCAACTTTCCACTTAGTTCTTTAGTGCTTCAATTTCCACAATTGTGATAAGGACTTGCAAACCGGAAAAGGAGAACATCACAAAAGAGCAAACAAAAAAAAAATTAAATGTAGCAAATTGAATGTTGGATCACATTTAAAACACAGACCTGGTGTCAAATATGACAAATCACTCTCAGGTGGATCTAAAGAGGTGAGCAACGTAGTTTTTGTCCATGCCAACATAAGAACAGCCAGGCATACGAAACCAATGAGGATGAGAGAGACCTGTGCAACCTTCAAGCCATAAAAGCCTCCTTTCATCCTTAATACTAGTTTATGGGAAGACTTCAATTCATCTCAATGTATTGCTGTCAGTTTCCTTCATATTAATACCTGTAGAAGCTTTAACACAACAATAGGTAAGAGGCAGGCAATGACTCTTGCTTTTGGCAGTTCAAATCAAACTTATTGGATACTAATAACTCAAGCATCTAAACAGCAAATAGACACTAAAGAAAATAAACAGAAATCATTGGAAGCATGGTCAACAAACTTGAAAGCCTGTAACAAATTCAAATTTACACAATCTCATGGTACGACGGGGTTCAAAATTGACAAGTGGATATCAAAATGCACAAGTGATTACTAGCAAAATGCTATGACTACAATCTATAATATAATGAGGAAAACATTCTACGGCCATGACCTATCATCATAGCTGCAACACAACATATCAATAGAGGCAGGAAAGAAAGAGCCGAAGTATATGTAGTCCAATGGCCCAAGCCTTGACAAACATCATTAGGCACAGGGATTACTAGCAAATCTAAGTTGTTCATTATGAAATCTAACACCAAAGTGAGGTGCTTAAGAATCAAGCTAGGGCAGAAGCAAAATACCAAGAATGCATGTTTAGTTCCTCTGCTGAAGGCATCTAATCAACATTCTACAATTTCTTCCATGAAAAGCTGATAATTTGGCAAGCATATTTGTTCCTGATAACCAGGACAGCACAAGACAAAAGCAACGTTTTTTCAACCTGAATATACCTAAAAGTTCCAGCAAAGTAAAATAATAGTACTAGCACTTTAATATAATTAAAAAAAAACTCAAGCTTACACTCATAATTCTCAACTACATACTAAGCAAAAATAACGAGCATTTACCATAACAAATTTTTGCACCCACACAAGCACAAGTAATTTTCCTCACAAAGATATCACATTCAGGGGGAGCAAAAACAATAAAACGAAAAAAATGAATGGCCCAACCTGTACTGCGGATTTGCATGTATTTCGAAAATATTAGAGAAAGATTTTAGAACAAGGAGGGGGTAAGCTATATAACACCACATTAAGCTACCTGAAATATAAGCAAAGAAGATATATAAATCTCGGATCAATCAATTCGCAGATCCCGAGATAAATCAAGAATACAATTACAACACCTACATCCAGCTCTTTGCTTAAATTTCACGAAACATTCAGCGGTCCTCTGCACAACCTCATCTCCAGCAAAGCAAAAATAAGAGACCACAAGGGCATGCCAAACGACGTTGCCTAATCACAAAAGACATATCATTTCAGATTACTTACAGCATAAAATAAAATATAACATAAAAATAAATTGCACAAACGCTCACCTGAAATTAGCCACAGCCGAACCTCCAAAAGGTTCGGATCTTAATTACCAGAAACAGAAACCGCAGATCACTACAAGCTTCCTTATCGAAAATAGTGGCAAGAGAGACAGAGGGAGCGGCGGTGAAAATGACGGCGCCGTGTGAAGTTTAACGTAAGAATACAGCTGGAGGACAGAGAGGGGATGGGGGTGGTGGTGGTTGTGGGGAGGAGAAGGTGAAAATGACAAATTGAGAGAGATGGCGGGGCGGAGCGCAGACGAGGCGAAAATCACGGTGATGTCGTCCTATTCAACACAGATTTTATAGTTTGACGACTGACTGTGATGCCAGGATGGTCCTCAAGTCGGGACTAATTTTATTAAAAGTGACCGTGTTTATAATTTTAAAATGTTTTAAAATATCTGTCAACTTATCAAACTCAAACTTATTTTCATTCTTTTACTAATATTTATATTTTTATTTATTTTTCATATTAAATTTTAATTTTAATTTTAATTTTAATTTTAATTTTTAAAGAACAATTATGAAAGCAAATCTACTAACATTACCATTAAATCATTATTTTTTTAAAGTTAGAGATTTCAAAATGTGAGAAATAATTTAGTATGGAGGGTGGAGGAAGACCGGATTAAATAATAAGAAGATATGAATTATAAGTAAGAGGCCTTGAACGATTAATAAAAAAAATTTTAAAAATTGGGATTGAGCAAGTATTAGTCAAATAGTAAGGATAGAATTAATTGTATTAATTATGGGAGAAGTGCATTGTGGGAAACGAATGAATCGTGTATTAATTAAGGGAAAAGTGCACTATAGGAAAGGAATGGATAGTCTGTCAAAGCTTTAGTTAGTTAATTAGCTAAAATGGGGAACTTTCCTCGAGATTTGATTGACTCTCAATTATTCTTCTTAGGTGCAGCCGCGCTAGTGGGTTGGTGGGTGGGTGGGTGGGAGGAATGTAGTGGATTTAGTAATTTATGCTTTTTTATTTGGTGTTATAGTCTCGGTGGCGGGGCCTAGGGTCGTAGTTTTTGTTGGATCCTTCCAGCACTTATTATAAGGGGTAATTTCAGAAACATCAGGAGGTTTTTTACTGACATCTTTTGAAGTTTTCAAAATTTCACCTGAACTCCCTCACTTTTGAGTTTTCGGTGACAATGCAGTCCAAATCATATTACTTATTTTCATGTGTGTGAAGATATTTTTATTCCATGGATGTCGTTTTGCTTCTTGTATTAATAGAAGATTAAATTATTAGAATGCTTACTAAAGTTGAGGGGTATAAGTACAATACAAAAACTTGTAAATACCAGATTTGCCTTGCAACAGTTATTTGGCGCAGAAATTACAAAGGTCAATTTTTTGTTTCAAGTGGCAATAGTATATAAAACAGTTTAACTACCTCTACACCCTCAAACTATTATCATTCTTTGCTGTAAGTTTTTGAATGATAACTTAGCAGCATGCTATACAACTTTCGTTAACATAAGAATTATTATGATCAACCAATCTTCACGGTATACATGTAGCGCAAGATTTCAACATTGTGATCAATTCAAAATTTCAGTTAACACACATAATATGCAATATCTTGAGTTAAGTGTCAATGATCAACTCAAAAATTCACCTAACAAACAAATTGAATATTTAATATCAAGACTTCAACAACAATCAGAGGCGGTATGGTTGATCAAGCAACACTAGTACAGGAAAGTTAAAGTAACAAAGAAATTCGTACATGTATTGCTATAGTTGTAACTATTTCAAGACAAGAAGATTCTTCACTATGTTGTTGTTACTTCAACGTATATCAGGAACACTAGTTTAATACAATTTTTTCCAAGTTTTTGTTCTTCATTTTTCCTCTGTTTCTTCCTATATATTTCTTCCCTTGCACTTTATATGATTAGAATATCATGTAAGTGATCCCATCTCCTTATCAAATCATAGTAGGCACAAAAATGGCGCTAATATTGCAACTCAATTGGCACCTTACTCACTAATCCAGGTTTAATTCATGCATTAGCCATCAAATTTGTGTTATTGCTATTAAGTTTAATTAACTACTTTGGATGGCTTTTTTTCCAACTAAACAATAGTAATAAATCCCAAGTTCATAGGACATACTAGTAATTTTGACCCTTATGATGTCAACAAAGAAGCCCAATTTTCTATCAAGGGAGGTCGGTGAAATTTTGAGAACTTTAGAAGATGTCAGTGAAAGTATTAGAAACTTTAGGGGAGGTTTCTGAAATCATCCATATTATCAATGAGCAGGTCACATTCTCAGCCCAACAAGACGGGCTACCTGGATGTGAGCGCATGTGTGATGTAGCGTACCAATTACTCATTTCATTCAATTGAAAGTGTCGTACTTTTCTTTTTTTGTTGTTTCAAAATATTTGTTATGTTTGATATTTCTAACTATTTTATACTTTGAAATGTTACTTATGTCATTCATTAATGATGTATAAAGACAAATGTGATGTAATTGTTTTCTATTTTTTACTTTGACCATCACATGATTTAAGAGCAAAAGCGGAACAAAAGGAAATTTTTTTTTTGTAGAGTACACTATGCATAAAAGGCACATATTCCCAAATATGACTAAATATACGAGACTGAGGAAGTATAAATTTTGTTTTCCTAATTGGGATAGGGATAAATATATTTCTCTTCTCCTATTTCCAAATCTTTGATGTAGCGATAATTTATACCGTTAATATTAAAATTTAGGGTAAAATACAAGAAATCCTCTTGTGGTTTCGCGAAAAAACATCTTACCCTCCTATTGTTTAAAAACCTCCACATAAACACTCTAAACTTCATAACTAAAGTGAAAATTACTTTCTGAACCGACTGAGTTACCAAGTTGAATACCCTTGTCTAACTTTATATTTCCAGTTTATATTGGTAGAGGTTATTATGCTGTTATGGAAAATCAGAGGTAAAGAGCCTACTATACATTATTTCAACTGAATAGCGCAACCCAAACGGTGATAGATAGACGTCGGTGTGCAACTATAGCATCGTTGATGCGGCTTTTAGCTTCGAGTGATAAATGATAATCTCGGGCAGTGATCGATTTTTAGCCACCAGAAGCCAGAAGAAACTCCACAAGCATTATTAACCTGGGGTATGCCCGTGCTCCTCTGCTGGGCTTTGTGCTACTATTTGTGTGATGGCTTGCAATTCGGCAACCTGCCAATCCGGCGGTTGCTACAGTGAAGACAACGGCGACAAAGTAGATGATTAATTTCCACAGCCGCCGCCAGCTGTGGCTACTGAGTCCACCCAGTAGCTCTTATCCAATGGCAAGAACTCGGATTCCGCCTTTTGCGTCAAATGCAAGCTTAAAGAATCTATGGCAGCGGCATTCTCCTCCTCCTCTGCCTCAGCTCAAGTTACCGGCGGAGGCGGTGGTGGTTCTAGCGATAGCAGCCGCTTCTGTGGAGATTGTTTCCGAAGCAACCTTTACGAGAAGTTTAGATTCGCCGTCACTTCTAATGCTCTGATTTCGCCCTCTGACAACGTCCTCGTCGCCTTCTCCGGGGGCCCTTCTTCTAGGGTGGCTCTTTAGTTTGTTCATGAGATGCAAATGAAAGCACAGAAGAATTTTGATGCAAGCACAGATAGATCATTGCCTGTCTTTGGCTTTGGGTTTGCTTTTACTGATGAAAGTTCGAGTATTTCTATACTTGCTGACAAATTCAGCCAAGCTGTTGAAGAAATGAGATTCGTTGTCTCGAATTTGGCTCCCCAAGTTAAGGAGTTCCATGTTGTTTCTACTGAAAGTAATTATTTTTCAGATTCCAACAATGGAAGAAATAGATTGAAAGAGCTGCTAAATGCTGTTGCTGATGTCACTGGAAAGGAAGATCTATTGGTGCATTTGCGAATGTTAGCCTTACGAAAGAGCGTTGTGATGCTGTGGAGCTGCTGCTTCTGCTGATGCTTTGTCTCGAAAGAGTTCGATCAGATATCAGAGAAAATGAAAGAAAACCAAAGGCAAAAAAAGTTATAATTTAAGGGAGAAACGGCTTTTTCTTTTCCTAGAAATGAAACTTAAGATTTTTTCAAAGTAATCTCGCATACTCATAGTAAATAGGTCGTACTCTCGGTTACGGGTCAATTTTCACTGTAATTATAAAATTTAGAGTGTTTATGTAGAGGTTTCTAAACGATAGAGGATAAGATGTGTTTTCGTGAAATTACAAGGGGTTCGTTGTATTTTACCCTAAAATTTAAGCAAAACCGTGTAGACTTAATAAAGAAGAGGTGTAGATTTAACTTTTAGCTTCTCTCTTTAAATAATTTTCATTGAAGAGATAAATTTAAAAATATTTGTTTTGAGTGTACATAAGTGATTGAAAATACAAGGTTTTTTATTATTTTGTCTTTAATATGGTACTAAATAACGGGGACATGGGGTGTGTCGTTTCAAAGTTTTTATTAGTGTTCATTCATTAGTGCATGTAATCCTTTTTAAACTTTTTCCAATTTTCCTTCTTCCAAAAAAAAAAATAGAGTTCCAACAAAGAAAAGAAAAGGAGTTTTTTTTTTTTAAAAAAAAATTTCAATAAGAAAGGAGTGAGACTTAAAGAGTTTTATCTTACTAAAAGAGAAATATTGCATACATAGGTTTTTTTTTTTTTTTTTGTAAAATCCAATAGACAAATGCAATAATAACAACCCAGTACACATTTTGATTTGAGAAGATCGCTCAAAATGTCTCTAACATTTCATCAAATGAATTTTTTTATGTCTTTTATAAATTCAAATTCATAAAATTTGATCCCTAGGACTTATTTGGAAAGCTATGTTTTTCCGAAATTTTTTTTACATTTTTCAGGAATAAATTTTTTATTTCAAATATATAAAATTACTATAATACATTTTCTACAAAAATGATAGAAAATAGCAATCCAAAATGGGCTAGAACTGACCACCTTTTAACATAAAATTATCATGTGATCCGCATATAGTTATTTTTTATATACAAAAATATCACATTCCACCTTTTTAATGGCAAAAAATGAATATTGATCACGCCATTTGTCTAACTACAAATGAGATCTAACATTTTATTCATAAAAAAAATAATTATGTATGGATCACGTGATAGATTCAAGATAAAATATGGTCAAACATTTAGATTGGAACTAAATTTTATTGAATTGATCTTAAAAGGGATGTAAAAATTTTAGTTGGAACCAAATTTTATTGATTTGATTTAGCTCGTTGGAGAATTAGAACGGGGCACAAGAAAAATCAGCAATGGAATCCAATGCCTTGCTGACATCTTTAACTACCCCATTCCCAATCCTCGCAAACTACCCCTTTAACTAATCCATGCCCGAACCTCGCAAACTACCTGCCCAGGTTTTTAGCATTTTTGGGTCTTCTTGAAGCTTTGCTAGTTCAATCGCACCCGTCGATTACGTGCGGCCCTTTTATAGTCTTACCTTATATTGCTTGTACAGTAGTGGTTACGGCATTAATTGATAGTAGTACTAATTATCCAATAGATAAACTGAAACTGAATTGTCCAGCTAAGGATGTTGCTAGAAATTGATGACGCCGAAATTGGAGCCTGGAGCAAGAAAACAAATTAACAAAAAAAATCGGTATATCTCACCTTCCTTTCCTATGGTAATGTTCTTGATTTGCCGATTACACCCCTTTACAGTTTTTCCTTTCCAGACATCATCTTCCCGTACTAAATATATTATTATTGTCAAATCTAGTACCTACTTCGTAAAGGAGAATTTAATGCTTTGTACGGCCGTATTTCCAGTCAAATAGGCCTCTTTTTTCTAACCTTTTTTTTTGGGGATAATATCAGAAACCTCCCCTGAGGTTTCTTGAAATATCACTAAGCTCCCTCAACATTTTGGAAATCTCTCTTACCACCCTTTGAATTGACATTTTCTTAACAATGTCAGCCCCTCTAAGCAAAAGTAACAATAAAAAATGCATTTTGGAGGAGGGAGAGTATTTTAGTTCCCTTAATACCCTTAGGTTGACTGATACAATGACATAAGAAAGTTGCAGTAGGTGGAAAATGTGAATTGAAGTGTATTTTTCTGGCATGAGTACTGTTGCATGACCGTTGGACATGCAACGGCTACTTTGAGTGCTTCCAGTTTCTCCTTTAAAAGGTGAAACTACCGCTTGAAATAGCTGCGCAAATGGAGAGGTAACTGGGCAAAGAAATGGCTAGTTCATCCTTTAATTAGGACACTCATACAATTAAACTAATTAAACCCATCCTTTAGGGTTTATGAAATGAATGCATTTAATTAAGTAACTAATTAAACTAATTAAATTACCTGCGAGTATTACTTTCACATAATTAATTTATGTTAAATACAAAACCTACCAGTTTCCCTTTCGTAAAAATATGAGTGTAATACTTTTTGAATTTTACTTACAATCATTTGTATATTAAATATAAATTAAATGATTCAGAGCAAAATGCTCATAAATAGCTATTACTTTGTTCATGTAATAGAGGAAACCCATAAAGAGCTGATATGTTATGGGCAATTTCTTTTTTCTTTTTTACTTTCACGTATTTAATTTATGTTAAATATAAAGCCTACTAGTTTTCTTTTCGTAAAAATATTAGTATATCACTTTTTAAATTTTACTTACAAACATTTATGTATTTAACATAAATTATATGATTCAGAGTAAAATGCCTATAAATAGCTAGTACTTTATTCATATAATAGAAGAAACCCGTAAAGAGCTAGTAAAAAGTGGGTAATTTCTTTTTTTACTTTCACGTATTTAATTTATGTTAAATACAAAACCTACTAGTTTTCCTTTCATAATAATATTAGTGAAACACTTTTTGAATTTCACTTATAAACATTTATGTATTTAATATAAATTAAATGATTCAAAGTAAAGTGCTCATAAATAGCTAGTACTTTATTCATATAATGGAAGAAACTCGTAAAGAACTGGTATGTTATGGACAATTTTTTTTTTACTTTCAAATACTTCATTTATATTTAAGGGAGGTTACTGCTATTTCTGTAAAAATATTTGTGTAATGGCTTTTGAATTTTATTTGCAAATATTTATGTATTTAACATAAATTAAATGATTCAAAATAAAATGCCTATACAAACCTGATACTTGGTTCATGTAATAGAGAAAAGCCATAAAGAGTTGGTACTTTATGGGATATTTCTTTTTTTAAAAATATTTAATTTATATTAAATAGATAACTTACTAGTTTTTTTTTCGTAAGAAATTACTATAACACTTTTTGAATTTTACTTAAAAACATTTATATATTTATTATAAATTGAATGTTTGAGAGTATATGTCCACAAAATGCTTTAAGATTAAAATATTTAATTGTTTTAATTTCTTTACTTTAATTTTTTTTTCCTTTTATCAGCTAAATAAGGTAACAGCAGAAACAAGGCTATTATTGGCAACTGATGAAGTCAACTAGTGACTTCTGACCCCACAATCACTTGAGGGGTGGTAAGAGAGATTTTCAAAATGTGGGGGGAGCTTAGTGATATTTCAAGAAACCTCAGGGGAGGTTTCTGATATTATCCCTTTTTTTTGTGAATATACTATGCTGCGTATCCAATTATCCAGAAAGAAAGAATTTCATAGCAGAGGAATAGGAAAGACTGCACGAGTACTTAACTTTGAGTTTGATGATCAAAAGCCTTCCACATTGGAAACGAAGACCAAAATTCCGGGGAGACTAGCTTTGGACATTCAAGTTGATCCATTCCAAGCTAGATCATTTGGATAAACACCGACTTTGCTACCTTTGCACGTTATAATTTCTACATTTCTTCTCGTGTCCATGGCCTCTTCATCAACACAGTCAGCACAGACGATCAGCAGTAGCAGCATGGGTGGTAAGTTCAACACTCTCTTCTCGTATGTTGCTCCGTAGTCATCTTAACTCTGAATTTTAGCCTAACTAACAGATTTAGGTAATGGTAGTGGCATTTGTTTTATAGTACTAGTATTATTTAGTTCTGATGAGAAGGGAAAATATGACAGAAAAAGACATGAATTTCTACCTTCCTCTATACAAAGCTGCAATAAGGGGTGATTGGGACGCTGCAAGAAAGTTCTTTGATATTAATCCAGAAGCTGTCACAGCCATAATCGCGAAGAATCATGAGACGGCACTTCACATAGCTGTTGGGAGAAATGAAGCATATCGGTTTGTGGATGAGCTAGTGAAGCTGACACCTCCAAATGCTCTCTCTGTGACAAACAAATTCAATGAGACAGCCCTTCACTTGGCGGCCAGATGCGGCAATATTGAGGCAGCTAAACTGTTGGTGAACCGAGATCTTGATTTGCCTTACGTTTGGAGTGATACAAAATTATTACCTCTCCATTTGGCTGCTTTGTTCAGCCACAAGGAGACGCTAATCTACTTGTTAACGGTGACAAGCAATGATGCTGAACCTAGCCCTTTTGTTGGTCAATCTGGGATCACTCTCCTGAATGTTGTTGTGACATCAGGATTCTATGGTGAGTACTGAACATTCCCTACTTCAAGTGGTTGGAGTACGAATTAGCCTTTCAATCTCATTGGTTTACGTGTAGAGCAAAGTTGCCATTCTCACTGGATCATGGCGTTGGGTCATGTTTTATCTGTTTTTATCAGTGTCTGTGAACTCTTGCAGATGTGGCTCTGGATCTGCTTCGAAGCTATCCTAAGCTGGCTACAACTATATCTCCTGGAGGGAATACACCATTGAGTATCATAGCTGGAAAACCTTCAGCATTTCCAAGTGGAACAAGCTTAAGTTTTTTCCAGCAAGTAATCTATTTTTGTTAGTCTCTAACTCCTGTTTCATCCATCTATAATTTGCCGCCTCTTGATATCCCTAGTTAAAAGTTGGAACTTAGTTCAATGAGTTCTTAATTAAGAGATTATGCCACATTTACTGAACTCCAATTTATCACTTGGTCCATGTCTTTTAGCTCCCAAACTTGCTTGGTCATCTTGTGCTGCTAGGAACACAATCATCTGTTGTGCTGTACTTACAAAGAATTATTCATTGTGGTCTCAGTTCTCACAGTTTTCAAAGTACCTTGCTGGTTGCAGTTTCACTAGCTTGTTTTTGTTTTTCTAAATGCTATAATAATACTGACAGATTATCTTTAAGATTTCAACTACTTCATGTAGATTGCATTATCAATGTCTTTCATTAACAGCTATAGTTATAGACCACTAGGCTCCCATGTCTGCACAGATACAGATGCCACTAGAAGTGATGTTCTTTTTCCCATCTCAGATGAACTATATATCTTATAGATATTCTGTGTTTCCAAAGGTAGGCTTCGAAATACATAAATGTACACTTTTTTCTTATAGATATTTTGCGTCTAGGAAGTTCATCTTCCTCACACATTGCACAAATATGTAATACATAAATGTACACTTTTTTCTTAAAGTTTACTTGCAAGCATGATACTGGATTAGAAGTTATATGAGTGGGGTGGTTCCCTAAAAATTGGTAAAAAAGCAGGCCTCTAGGGAATATGTGTTAAAGATAAGGTTGTATCTCAATATCCTCCACGAGGAATGGAATTTGGAGAGTTGTCAATTTTTATTTTTCTTGGTTGGTCAGCTTTAGTGTTGGGAATTGTTTTTTTGCTGTTTTAATAGAGAAAAACAATGGAGCAAATTAGAAGTGGGAGATTTAAGCTTATGCTAATATGTAAAAGAAGGCATTTTACCACATTAAGTGGATTGGATGTCTGAAAATACGGTATACATTGGAGAGATTCAGAAAATAATATCCAACTTACTGACCAACATGCAATATCATTACACAATAACGATTTCTTGTTACTCAACCATAAGAACCGTGGTTGAGTAATCCAGAAGCTGCTTCATGCTAGATAAAAGGAAACTTAGGCACCAAACACATATTTTCTCCCTTCTGGTTTTTAATGCTCTGAAAGGCCAGAATATGATTGTGGTTTGATTTGTATGCTAAAGGAAGCACGTTTTACCTTATTCATTGTGAAGGTGCTCCAGAAAAGTTAGAGAAGCCCTTTGATCAGAACGAAAGACAAGATATTGAAAACCAATCTAAGAAGTCAAGCAACCTACTCTTATATGGTATGTCAAAATTTCCTGTTCAATGTATGCAATTAATTCATGGATATTTATGCTCTGATCAAGCAATTTGGATATTGATATACGTTACAAAATCTCATTCACCATCCATGTATTACATGCCATTTAATGATACATGGATGCCTTCTGGTTAACAGGAATAACATATGGTTTTGACATTTCTAGTTTTGTTGTGCAGGGTTCCAAAAGTTTCATTCAAAATTTTGGGAAGTCATCAGAAGGATAGGTATCGTGCATAAGCTGTTGCATATAGTAAACCGTGAGAACTTCTTTTTTACATAAAACCGTTGCTCATGCAATTGTTCTTTCTTATTTTGTACTTTTTTGGGCAGTGCCATATGTTAAACATATACAAAACATAAAGTTGATGCATCATCAAGCGGTTGAACTGGTAAAATGCTTGTGCATGGAAGATGTGCAAGTTGACAACTCAATATCTGCCAGAATATTTAAACCAGCAATCATTCTGGGGGCAAGACTGGGAGTTTACGAGGTTGTAGCAGAAACATTGAAGTCATTTCCTAGTGCAATTTGGTCTTTAGACCAAGACGGCCATGATTTATTCCAACTGGCCGTTATGAACCGGCATGAATCTATTTTTAACATTCTATATGAAAAGGATGAGCATTCACATTTGGTGATACAGAATATTGATAAGTACAAAAACAATATCTTGCATTTAGCTGGAAAGTTGGCACCTCCTGATCAACTTAATCTTGTCAGTGGTGCAGCTTTGCAGGTGCAGCGAGAATTACAGTGGTACAAGGTGACTGATGTTTTAGGTCACTGCACACCACATTGTCGTTAGATGCACTTGAGTTAGATATTTGGAAGTGCATTAGATCTTAAAATAGGTCACAGTATGCCTTGTCTGAAGCTTGAGGTTTCCATGCAGGAAGTCGAAAAGTTTGTCCAGCCCAGCTATAAAGTGAAGGAAAATGTTGATGGTAAAACCCCCGGGATGGTATTTACTGAGGAACACAAGGACTTGATTTCAGAAGGACAAAATTGGCTGAAAGACACAGCAAAATCATGTACATTTGTTGCAGTGCTGATTGCTACAGTTGTATGCACCTCAGCCATAACTGTACCAGGTGGCAGCATTCCTGACAATGGACATCCAATATTCGCTAAAAATGGTGCTTTTATCTGCTTTGCCATTTCAAACGCGCTCTCTTTATTTTCATCTTCAACTTCAGTAATCATGTTTTTGTTCATTCTGAATTCGCGCTGTGCTGAAGCTGATTTTCTATACTTCCTACCGAATAAGTTGATTATTGGACTTGTTACATTGTTCCTTTCCCTAGCAGCGCTCATGATAGCATTTGGTGCTGCAATATACATTGTCTTTGCGCGTCAAAAGTCCTTGACCATAATCCCGCTTTCTGTATTAGTCTGTTTCCCATTGACCTTGTTTATGTCCTTGCAATATCCTGTTATGAAGGATATGATCAAGTCAACATATGGCCCAAGCATATTTGGTAAGAAAAGCAGAGCTCAGTTTCTGCAATAATTTGTGAATATTAAGTTTTATTCTTTTGTTGGCACTTCAAAATCTTGTAGCAAATCAGTTATCATATACCTTTATTTTGTTTTTGTTTTAAAATGCTTATTGTATAAAATCAACTCGCACCTGGCTCTAGCATTTATGTATGGTTACTGCAACATATATATTACCAAACGTGCAGGAGTGTAGTTCTGCAACCTAGAACTCTACCGCTGCTTTTTTTTTTTTTCCTTCTTCTTAAGCCAAAATCCATGGAGGAATTATATTTTGAGCAGGATATCATGGTGGGGATGGAAATGGTTCATGCTACATTTGCCATCCGTGCAGAAGTTATCACATTCTTTTTGGCGAGATAAACTAGTGAAGGATGTCCAAGCGAGTTAATGAAGTCTCCACTGAGGATGCCTCCAATACATCTACTCTTCAAATTAATAGGTTTTTGTAAACTAATTTGACATGATAACTTTTTTCATGAAAGTAAGAGAAGCACTGATAGGCACAATCAAACTATGATAGGTGGAGCACTTCATAGTGGTCATGCAGAAACTAGCAGGTGCCCAACCATGGAATATAGAATTTGACCTGAATAGGACATTTTCACTGGAATGCAATTGTTTAACATGACGATCATTGTACACAATTGCTGGTAAAAGGAGTAGATCCGCCAAACAAGTGCTAAATATTGCAGAGTTTGACAACTTTCGGGGTAAAACAATTTGACAACTTTCGAGGTAAAACAATCATAAAACCTTGAATCATTACCATTGTCATGGCACATGATGGTTCCTGTCATCTCATTTTGTACCATGATCATCCGCTCTGTATATCGGAAGACCTGGAAGACAACTGAAAATTCACACATCATTGAGAACTTCTCAGATAAAATAGTAATATGGCATACAGCCTTGGCCCGGATCATCTGACGGATAGCTGATAATCAATCTATTGTATGCTGCATACAAGCTGTTCATTTTGGTCCTATGTTCTTACAGACTCCCAACAAGAGGAAAGGAAACTCAATGTTCCCTCTAAACCGATGAAGGCTCATAATATCTTGGGACAAAAGCGGTGATGATCCTTGACAGAAGGAAGGCTTCATGATCGCAAGCAACATGCACATGCTCTTCCTTGATATGTCATAATTCAGTCAAACAGATATACGTACAACTTTGAGCAAATGACAATCGCCTTGAGAAAAATATACATTCTTGGGTAATGGGTAATTAGCTAATCAACGTATCTCCGTGCCTCGTAGTCAGTCTTGACGTACAGAAACAAAGTATTAAACAGGATGCCACCTTATCGATTTAAAAGAGAAGATCTTCACTTCGCTTACCAAAACATCCAGGGCAGTAAGTGGATCGAATCATGTCCATCAGGAGTGGAAATTGCAAAGTTGCAAACAAGGTCACAGGAAGACAAGCAATTGCAGCTATTGGGACAATTGTCCATGCCCTTTTATCACCAAAAACAAGGTAGATGGTGGCACTAAAGGCTATCATCATGGTTGTTATAGAGATGAATAGGGTGACAAGACCTATTATTAACCTCCTAGGAAGGGAGTAGAGAAAATCAACTTCTGCATATCGTGCTGTGAGGATGGACAGAAACATTAGGAGGGAAGCAGTGGAAGAGAACAGTGAGAGAGCATCAGCAGCAGCGAAGATATTAAATGCTAGATCATTGGAAAAAATGGGGCTGCCAGTGTCTCCATTGTTGCCCCCAGGCACAGTAATGGATGCTGCAAAAGCTATTGTAGCAATAAGAGTTGCTGAAACCGTACAAGAGTTTGCTGCATCTTTCATCCATTTCTCTCCTTCTTTAACCAAGTCTTTGTGTTCCACGGAAAATTCCACTGCTGGAGTTCTTCCACTGGAGTTTTTGTGAGCCTTCGATTCTGGGAGCACATGTTTTTCCACTTCCTATGCAGGAAAATAAAGAAATCAGTTGAAAATAGGCTCAATTTTAACTGCCCACCATGTGAAAATTTGATTCATGGCTTCCCCACTCCTAAAAATAACTTATGTTGGTTCTGTAGAAACCAGTCCAATTTACAGTGTGCTTGAGATAAATAACACCTATGATGTTTAGTGTGCAGAGAAACTGTTTACCTTGTACCACTGTAGCTCACGCTGCATCTGTAGCGCTGCACCAGATACAAGATTAAGTTGAGCAGTAGGTGCTAACTTACCAGCCAAATGCAAGATGTTGTTCATCTTGTTATCTACAAGACGCAGAGCCAACCGTTTATGCCCACTCATCTGATACAAGAGGTTAAAGATGCCCTCCCTACGGTTGGCAACAGCCGTCATGAATATATTGTGCCCCTCATGGTTCCTTGACCAAATTGCTGGCGGAAACGAATGCAAAATCTCTTCAACAATCACATTATTCCCAAAACTTGCCCCAACAATGATTGGCTGTTGAAAAAAATGATGCAGCTATTGCATAATCCAACTTTGATACTTCGGTGCACAGGCATCTAACAAGTTGAAGTGCCTGCAGATGCATAAATTTTGTCTCTCGTGCATCTCTGACATGTGGCACTGCAGTAAAAGTCCTCAGCTCTTGGCTACTGTAATCTGTAATCTGAAGTAGTTTCTGTCCTAGCTTAGTTAATTATTCACTCATACCTAAATTCACAATGATTTTCCAGAATGCTGCCTGCAACCTTTGGCACCCTGTCATTTGATAGGTAAACCAGTTGCAGTGAGAGGAGGAAATTTTGCAACAGAAAATGAAGACAACTATAACATGTCCATCAAACCAACTTGTGGAGAAAGACACCAAAGGTCAAGAGACCACAACAATGAAATACCTTGGAGATGATTACGGATTTAGTTTTAATATTGTTCAATCGACTAAACAGAATGGGGGGCCACCTCATATAAAGTTGATACTTCAAGCAGAATTGTTTACTAATATTTTCAATTCTAATTTCCAAATTTTCTTTTCCATCCATGTTCTTTCCTTTTTCTTATTTCATTAATTTGACTCCAAAGTATAGGCAATGGTGTCTTAATCAACCTGAGAAATTCTCACAATCCACTTTATTCCAGTTAATGTTAAATCGGATGCTCTTGTCCTTATTGCAAGAATCTTCACTCGTTATAATGCATTCTTCCTAAAAATCTCTACCTTCTATGAACTTCTGACCATAAGAAGGGACTACAGACAAACCACAAAAGTTGAGCTTTCGAATGCAGCAGCAGATTCTTGCACATGATTGGCAGCCAATATCTGGATTATCTGGATACTTTCTTTTTGGGTGCTCGTAGAGATTCCAAATGTATGCTGGCATACCTTCAAGAAAGAAACAATGAATAAAACTATAGTATTTACTAAACATGTAGACCATTTTTCAATTGATCACTTATGTAGTGTTTCTGCCTTGACTATTGATTATACAGATACAACTAATATGGTTGTAGACCAATGATATCAGCAGTGCCTTAGCCACTTCTTCCTGCTATAGATTCTTAAATGATCCGAAAATGGAGAACCTCACATTCTTACAATGAAGGAAGTAACTCACGTGAGTAGAGAAATGTTTCCCAAATTTTGACTGAACTTCCACCTGAAACTGACAAATCCTTTCTAGCAATTATGCTCAATGCAGAGTTACCTGCAGGTGATTTTGCTGTAGCCAACCCCGGATAGAGTTGAATCATATAGAGGGCTAAGTCTGTAGAGAACATAAAATGGTTTATGTTGAAAGGGGGCAGAAACTTACTTATTCTTCAATCAGGCGAAACTGAGAAAAAAGCAATTCAAAGAGATTGAAATAGCGCATAAAATTACCATAGAACTCTGCAATTATCATTAGATTCAGAAGCTCTGCACCAGATTCATCTCTGAAAGGATTGGGCTGAATGTCGTCTCTTGTGACAGTTAATAAATATGAAACTGCATCCTTGTTGGCATAACCAGCAGCAAGGTGGATAGGCAGAAAACCAGTATTGCTTGGAGCATTAGTCATGGCAGGACTTCTGTTCACTAGTAGCTTTGCAGCCTCAACATTGCCAAATATGGCAGCATAGTGCAGGGGTGTCTGACCGGCTTGATCTCGCAAACTCGGCAAAATCTCAGGTTGGATC
This sequence comes from Coffea arabica, assembly GCF_036785885.1. Classification (NCBI taxonomy): domain Eukaryota; kingdom Viridiplantae; phylum Streptophyta; class Magnoliopsida; order Gentianales; family Rubiaceae; genus Coffea; species Coffea arabica. The sequence goes on along the minus strand of NC_092321.1, from coordinate 9,954,507 downwards.
AATTCCAACAACTCTTTGACAAAATTTATTGCCATCACTGTCCCAACTGCAATGTGCAGTACTGTCTCCAAAGAATGAGTAATTTTAGCAGTAACTGCATCGGGATCTCGATTAAAGAATTCTCTGGCACTTTCCCAGTCACCTTGTAGTGATGCTTTATACAAGGGGAGGTACCAGTTGAGATCCTTCTCAGGTTCCTTCTTTTCCAATGGTGTTGGTTGGCTGGGACTTTGATCTTTAGCCTTAAGAAGGAGTCTCATTAGCGGTCCAGGCTCAGGACTGGTGCTGCTGTTATTTATCTCAGATGCTGAGGAAGAGCTAGCCATTTTCTTCTAAAATGATCACTTATCAATTTCTTGAGGTACTGCTTGATTAAGTAATGTATTATGATATCCAATCCGCAGTCTGCAAGCCAAAACGAACCTCAGAAAATGACTCAAGTTTTTCCAACCTTTCAAAGTTAATCAATGCTCAATCAAGCCAAATTGCATATGAAGAGCAGAACTTAAAGAATGAGTCAATTCGGGGAACAAGTACATCTATTTCTGCTGCTGTTATGCTCAAGTGAACCACACAAGTAGTAAAAAATCAGAATGCAACATATTCCTACAAGGCCATCAAGCACTCCTGCAGAGAGCAGTTATTTTCAGGGAGACATCATGCTTGTTACTGCCAAAGTTTCTTCCATACCAAATGATTGTGTTTGTCAGAAAGACAGTCACCAGCACATATATATCCAGATAATACCTAGCTAACTCACTTAACTGAAGGAAAACCTGAACTTAAAATACTATCCCCCATTTTTGGTAGTAAAAGGGTGTGCATCCAACAGCTCCAATACACAGTTCTAGTACATAAGATTCCATCACTGATGCATAACTTCACATTTGAGAAAGTAAAGGAAGAAAAGGAAAAACATGATCATAAACATTCCCATTTTCACACGCACAGAGAGAGAGAGAAGTAAACTACTTGAGAGAAATTTCTCCTGATGGCAACAAAAAAGTTAAAAACTCGCTTGACTAGATGGATTATTCATCCATTGTCCTCTATATACCATTTTGATGTTGCTTCATCGTCTTACACAAGAATATAGTAGTACTACCAAATAAAGTAGAAATCCATGATTAAAAGCGCACAACAGGAGAAAAGGAACTCTTGAATTCTTGACTACTTCTTACATTATACTTCATACTGCAGCTAAAAACAAGAAGACCCAGTTAAGTAAAAGCAACTTACCATGCAGGGCCAAATCAATGTACCTGAATTATATCTTACCAAGATATTTCTGACCAGCTACTAGAGGGAAGAATGAACTGTATGCATACTTGCTCTGCTTCTTCTGCTAGCCAGTTGAGTCTCCATTTTCAAAGCCTCGAGGAAGCCTAGCATCAGCTGTACAAAATGATCTATTGCTACTGTTGATATTAATTCGCTGCATAACTACCTCGGCCCCTAGGCTGTCGACATCCAACATAAGGTAATAACTGATTTTTCTCAGAGTTGTTTGAGCTACATATCTGACACGAAATGAGTTGGATTTGACAACTGGGCTTAACCCACCTTAAATTCCCCAAGCACCCCCCAAAGCCCAACAAACAACCCCTGAGCCCAAAAAATTAAAAAAATTGACCGAAACGAAAAGAAATATTCTCGGATGTTTGCTTAGTTGACTACTTTACTTATTATTTTGCTGCTTGTCTTGCTCTTGCTGTTTGTCCACGCGAGAGTCGATATCCGCTTGGGTAGAGCACCAGTATTGTAGAGCTAGAATTCAACTGTAGCCCGTCTAAATTAGCTCTATAATCAGGGATTTGATTACCTATTTGCCTGTTCCGGGCAGTAATTATCGAGAATTTGAGTTGAATTGAAGGTTAACCCGATGGAAAATAGAGTAGAAAAGCAAAATTCTCTGCAGGCCATCCTTTACAAGCGTGGTTCGCTTCAATTGCTTGATCAGGTACCAACGTGTATATATGCAAGCCTATAACTATGAAAGATTTTTTGTGTTTTTTTTTTGGGGTCTGTTTCTGTTTTGGTAGTTAATTGGTTCGTTAAATGTTGGTGGTTGAACAGAGGAAACTTCCACTTGAGACAATCTATTTGGATGTTCAAGACGCAAATGATGGATGGTAACTTACTTTTTTTTTTTTTGGGTTTTAGCTTTCTGAATTTGAAAATGTTTTTTTCTTGAAGAAATTCGATGCTATGGTCAACCTGGGCTTTTCTATCCTTGCCGTTATTATCGATTGAATGTTTTGGAGCGTCCAAATTTTACTGCATTTATGGTTTACTATTTGATGGAAGAAAATGAAATCAATGGAAGTCATGTGAATCAGCATAACGGGGGCAGTAGGAAATAGTAGTTTGCTTCATGTTATTCCTGATAAAGCAGGTTAAATAATCATAGATGATAGGATTAATGCGAATTTTACTACATCGCTGGAAAGCATCTTCATCTAGTTTTTTTAGGACTCTCATGTGCAACTGAAGTGAAGTTTTGCATCAATTTTTTCCCCACAATTACAGAGAGCTCTGTATTCAAGTAAACATCTTAATATTTAGTTTTCTTTGAACCTCACTTCATAGGAAGTCTCGAGGTTTTTCCTTGGTTGTCAGGAAGTATTGGCTGTCTACTGATGCATGATAGTTACACACTTATTTGCACGAAGGGAATGGTAGATATTACAAATCTTGGGGTTTTCTTTCATTCTTTATGCATTGACATCTAATTCAAGCAAAAATGAATAAACAGGAAATCTTCGACACGGTTGAATGTGAGATGCACCTCCATTGCTGGCTGGAATGGCTTTTTCCAAATTCCATTGCCTTGTAGTGACTTTAAAACAAGATGTTTTGCTGCATTACCCATCTTGCTTGTTCTGATCTCTCATGCAATTTTCTGCTGACCCTAGTAGTTTCTTTTTCTTCATGAATTATACTGTGGTTAGGCACTTTGATATGCTTCAAAAATGTTTATTTCTTGTGCACGTGCATGGTTGTCAAGAAAACAATTGAGCGCTCGGTTATAATCTTCCTTTTCTTCATTTTTTGTATCAGGGTTGCTATAAGGGATATGGTTGTTCGTGGTGCACCTGCTATTGCTATTGCTGCTGCTCTTTCCTTGGCAGTAGAAGTATCTAACCTAAAAGATTTTAGTGGGACATCTGATGATGCAGCATCTTTCCTTGGAAAGAAACTGGAATATCTTGTCTCCAGGTAAAGTTATTCTAATACAATTAAAATACTTCATGCTCTCTTTCCTTTTTTAGGATTAAAACTAGTTTGTATTGCAGTCGTCCAACAGCTGTAAACCTTTCAGATGCTGCGTCCAAGCTCAAGGAAGTCGTATCAAAGGCTGCTTCCACTGCTAAAGACACTACGGGTGTCTTTCAGGTAATTACATTGCTTTGTCTCACTTGAGCAACCACTGCTTCTTATGTTTTGACCTTTATTGAACTAGCAAAAGCTGCAAAGGACTGTAATACACTCTTGTATGGATTCTCTGGCTTCTTTTCTCATTTTTGCACTGTTGTTGATTGTCTATTTTAAACTACACATGGAGAGAATGGTGAGGGTGTCCACTACTTTTTTGGCAAGCAATTTATTATGTGTAAAATAATTTGTCCATATCATGATTATGTTTAGTTGTTGCCTTGTACTTCATTACATGACCTCCATAGATTCTTTTGGAATATACATATGCATAGATGCTCTAAGGTTTTTGGTTCATTGATCTAAATTGAAGTCAGACCACATTATGAAAGATTAATGTTTTTGTGTTAGGCTTACATAGAAGCTGCTGAGATAATGCTTCAAGATGATGTTGCCTCAAATAAAGCAATTGGCTCCTATGGAGCTCGATTTCTTCTGCACCAACTGAAAGACTTTGACAGGATATCGGTTTTGACCCATTGCAATACTGGCAGGTAATTTCTATGAACACTGCCATCCATATCATACCATAATCATATGGGAACTCAATTGGATCATGGCAACTGATCTTCTCATCTAGAGGCTTTCTAATTGTTGCTTTTCATGTTTCTAATAGCCTCGCAACAGCTGGATATGGGACTGCTTTAGGTGTGATTCGTGCACTTCATGCTGAAGGAGTGTTAGAAAGGGCATACTGTACTGAAACACGTCCATTCAATCAAGTGAGTTCTAGGTTTTTGTTCCCTTTATCATTGTCTAAATTTAGTGTCTGAATTTGAGTGTACCAGTGAGAGTTCTGCAAAAAAAAAAAAAGGCCTGACATATATAGAACCAAAGTCCTTCTTCTTCTTTTTCTCCTTTACTTCTCTGATTGCATGCATAGGTTGGAAATACTCGAATCATGAACTCCTTGTAAGTCAACGTGGTTTTAGAAACCATTTACACATTTATAAAAGGCTAAATGTAGACCCATTTATCTTTGTTTCTGCCTATGTTGACATGGATAAGTGTTTTAAGCCTTGTTGTACTCTCCTTGTCTAACCTGGCGAGAGCGCCAAAAGAGAATAGACATTGAATGAAAAAAATAGGACCATGATGGAGTTATATTACTACTTAAGCAGAGTCAATTTTGCTGGAGAAATGCAAGATAGCAAATTCATAAAAATACTCTCGTTGTCATGGTCTGTGGAGCTCATGATTTTGGCATATCAATCAGATGGGTGTCTATAATTTCTTCAATTTTTTGTGTTTGTTAGGGATCCAGACTGACAGCATTCGAGTTGGTTTACGAGAAAATTCCTGCCACTCTAATAGTAGATTCTGCTGCTGCAGCACTAATGAAGGATGGTCGAGTCAATGCCGTTGTTGTAGGAGCCGACCGTGTGGCTGCTAATGGTATTTGTGACTTTTCTGTTGTATTCAGTTTCTAATCTCAAACTTACATTGTACCTTTTTTTAACTCCGTTTCCGGAATAATAGGTGACACAGGCAACAAGATTGGTACTTACAGCCTTGCTCTTTGTGCAAAGCACCACGATATTCCATTTCTAGTGGCTGCACCACTTACTTCCATTGACTTATCCATTACCTCTGGAGAAGAAATTGTCATAGAAGAAAGATCTCCTAAAGAAGTGTTGCATGCACGCGGTGGACTTGGGGAACAGGTCGCTGCTCCTGGAATTGCTGTTTGGAATCCAGCTTTTGATGTTACCCCTGCTGATATAATTAGTGGAATCATCACAGAAAAGGTAACTCTCTCTCTCATTCATATGCACAGGCACACCCACATCCACAATGCATGTGTGCACATACAGGACCAGAGAACAATGTACTGTTATTGGCAAAAGTCGAAAATGAGATTGTACTGCTTTCTTTGGCTTTTGAAACTGAAGAAACTGTAATCCTCAGGGTGTTATAACAAAGAATGGGACTGAGGATTTTGATATTAAAGGCTTCGTGCGGAAGGCAACAAGCAATTCTTAATGGCGGAAGCGACTTTCCTGGCAAATGGCAAAACATCTTCGAAAAGGAGACGTCTCTTCAGCCAACAATTGAGCATTTCAAAAGCTCGGCAACTTGAAACTGGGGCACGCCTATTACAGTATTACCCTAACTAAATTGGGGCAAACCATGTGTTTGACCTGGCTTGTGCAAATTTTAGCAAATGCAAATATTTTGCTGCTCTACTAGTGCTTGTCATAGTCTTGTTAATGTATGATGCCCGTCATTCTTGGGTGTTTTACGAATTTTTCAGAATTATGTCATCCGTGCAGCAAAAGTTGTCGAAATAATATCAGAAGACGTGTATTCTCGACAAGTACTAATGCATGATGCCCTGTGTACCCTATTTCGTCTAATGTGCTGATTTCAATCTTTTGTCCGCATATTCACTTCATGGCATGCCACTGGGCGCTTTTGAATTCTCTTCTAGGCGCTGAATCACCTCGATGTTCGAAGACAAGTTTGTTGAGACGCCTTTAGTCTATCGACTACTTCCTTGCCTGTGAAAAATTGATGTGGAACAAGCTTTTTTAGACTGATGCTGCAAGGCATATGGTTGCCTGGAATGTTCAACTCAGTAATAGCCTTATCACCCATGAATTCAATTGTTGGCTTACAGTTCAGGGTCGTCACTCGTAAATGGTGTCCCTTCGCCTGCCAAGCTTTCTTTGTTCTGATGTGATGAAGTCGATCAAGATAAATGCTAATTTTCTAATCTTGGCCATCTTTTGTTGCTACCTTCATCCGTTGAGCAAGTAATTTTGTGCACTAAAGATGTCCCGCGTACTTGCAAGCTTCCATTTGGTAGTAGTTTCTAAAATCTAGAATGATGCCGAGCTTCATTACATGAAGGACCGTACTTGGTAATATCTAGATTGTTATTTTTTAAAATTTTTATAAAAATGATATATTATAACCATTTGATATATGTGAAATAAAAAAAATATGTTCACAAAAAATATAAAATTTTTTTGATAGAAACTTATAATCCAAACACCACTTTTTTAAAAGGAAAAAAAAAATTCTCCCCCATATAATAATATGGTCAGAATTACCTACTAACCTTCAATATGTAAACTCACACCAAATTTTAATAGAAAACTACACAATCCAAACACCACCCAAAGTTCCCCGGTCCGTATAACGTGTCCAAGACTACTAACCTTCAATAATATTTCCTGGCACAAAATTGCCTTCCACTCTCACGAGCAAGAATCTGTCTCATTTTTCGCGGCAAAACCCCCGCTTTGGCGTCTCCACTACGATTCTCCCAGTTTCAGGTTCTCCCCCTCCCCCCGACCGACTATAATCTTACATTCTGATGCATTTGTTGTTAACTTTGTCAATTAATCCTGGATTGTTTAGTTCTTCATATTTTAATTCAGGTGTGTTTGTTCTTTTTTTTTTTTTTGTTTCTTTCACTTATGCAGTCCAAATTTTGTGAGAATCAAGCTTTTCTTAATTTCTTTCTTTCGTTGCGCATCCCGTCTTTCTGGTTGATGGGAAAATGCTGATGATTTTGTGTGCGTGAATGGATATTCAGACTAAGGAATTTTTATGTTGGGTGGGTTCTGTTATGCTATAGCCTATAGGTTGGGGGCTGGTGAAAGATAATGAAGAAATCACCATTACCAGTGCAAAATATATGTGGGCCTGAGAAACAAAAAATTGGCAAGGAAGCTTTAGTAAAGCTCCTCAGGTGGCATTTTGGGCATTCCGAGTTTCGTGGAAAGCAATTGGAAGCTATTGAAGCAGTACTCTCAGGTTCGTTTAGCTATTCACTTTTAGTATTATGGTCTGCCCATTCAAAACTTGTTGAATTCCCTTCTTTTGTTTTTCTTTATACAGGCTTATTAAAAGTCTCGTGTGATTTGAAATATAGTAACTTGATTATCCAACTATTCTGAATGTTTGTGTTGGTTTGAATTTAGGAAGGGATTGCTTTTGTCTTATGCCAACTGGTGGAGGGAAATCGCTGTGTTATCAAATTCCCGCCCTGGCAAAAACCGGCATTGTGCTTGTTGTCAGCCCTTTGATAGGTCCATATTTGTGATCTTAAACGTGTTTTCCATAGAGAAAGTTTAAACTACGAAATACCTTTTTTCTTTTGTTTTCAAATGCTAGGAGATCTCATTGCTTTTGTTTCGTTCTCCTTCTCCATTTTCCTTCAGCCCTAATGGTAAGTGTTTTTTGAGTTTGTTGCTGTTGCTATATTGTGTGCTTATATATATAAGATTCTGTCTGTAGGTAGATTCTAGTTAATATATCTATTTTGAACAGGAAAATCAAGTAATGGCATTGAAAGCGAAAGGAATAGCTGCAGAATATCTTTCTTCAACCCAAACTGCACAAGTTAAAAGCAAGGTACTTTTCTTGTGTATATGGTCATCTTTAATTCTCAATAGCAGCCTGAATACACGATTCTTTAAATGTCAAAAGCCCATTGGTAAGTCTTTATCAGTTGATAATCACGCATAATTGAGACATTGTGCTCATGATGACATCTTTGTTTTGAATTTACAGATTTATGAAGACATTGAGTCTGGAAAACCATCCTTAAGGTTGTTGTATGTGACACCAGAACTGATTGCGACATCAGGATTTATGTCAAAATTGACTAAGATCCATGCTAGAGCATTGCTGAATCTTATTGCCATTGATGAGGTTTGACAAACTGCTGTAGTTGGGTTTGTGGCTCTTTTTTAAGATGCTTCTGAAGTTAATTTATAACTATCAGTGCTATTCAAACTTTTAGGCACATTGCATTTCGACATGGGGCCATGACTTCAGGTAATGCCTCTGAGGCCATGACAATTATTCAGATATCTCTTTTTACTGTTTTCTGGTTTCAAACTCCAATACTTATTAACACGGAAGATGAACTTGAGAAGTCTCCTCTTTTTCAAATAACCACTATGTGTACTTTGTCTTCTTTAACCTTGCTCCTCAGCATTTGCTCTGCCACAAAGAAAATAAATCAACATAGACCGTCTTACAAATTTTCTCCCTTGGCTTTCAAATAAGGCCCACCTAGATGGCCATTATTATATGTATTTTCTTTCTACTTTGCAGAAGATTTCGGTCTTTGAAGTAGATATATCCACAGGAACTTTAGTGAAGTCACACACAAAATGAAACACTATAAGTTCACAAAGTTATCATCCATTAAAGCAAAGGTAGGACAACTTTCGGTGGAATTTGGTGTGAAAACTCCAATCTCCTTTCCCTTCTCCCTCCAAAAAATAAAATGAAATATAATAAAAATAAATTAAAAGTAAAATATAAAATATAAAAAGGAGTCCCTTGTATGTGCTCTTTGATGCTCAATTATGTTCTTCCTCGAAAAAGTTGAATCTAATATGTCTTGTGATTTTTAGGCCATCTCATTTCCTTCAATTTAAGGAGCTTACTTTTTATCAACTCCCCACCATTTTTAGATATGTATGTTTCTGGAACCTTCAAATCGATTGTAAGAAAGGAGACAGGAGATATCCTAACGTTGGCATACTGACTTTTAGTGATGATGCCTTGTTTTAGGGCTTCTATATTTTGTTCACATAGATAGGCTCTTATAAATTTTACTTAATATCCCAACCATAAAACTGCTGCATGAAAACCATGACAATTTAACCAAATGGTATTGGGGTATATTCTGCTTTCTGATGTTTAATTAGTTTAAGCTTTTTGTGGACAATTTACTTCCTTATCCTGTATTTAGGGTTATTAATTTTTGTTTTTGCTTGTAACTTCTCACTGATGCGTGTAATAGGCCCAGCTACAGGAAGCTTTCTTCTTTAAGGAACCGACTGCCTGGCATACCCTTGCTGGCGTTGACAGCAACTGCTGTCCCAAAGTAAGTTTCATTTTTTCAACTTAAAGTTGAATTTCTAGTTCAAATTTAGTTGTTCAAAGCAATGGATCCAGATGCTTCTTGTACTCCTTCCACTAATTCTGTTAAAATGTTAAATTAAATCATCTTCAATTCCCCTTTGTACGCTTTAGTTCTTTGTAGTTTTGAGTGTGTTCATGGAATTATGAAATATCAGTTTTAAATTTGCTTATTGTAACTAATCTTGGACGGCAATTGTTCAGTGAGTATACTTCTTTTGACTCAAGAATGAAAGTTGTTATATGAAATAGTTGTTGCTTTCTTCTATAAACCTTTTTTCAATTATCTTCTTTCTGATGGAAGTTGGAGAAAGTATTTCTTTACTGCATACTCCTTTCAGAGTTCAGAAGGATGTCATGGAGTCCTTGTCCTTGCATAACCCATTGGTGCTGAAATCATCCTTCAACCGTCCAAATATTTATTATGAAGGTTAGCACAATGTGGTTTGCTTTACTGTAATTTTGGAATTCTTTTCAATTGCATCCATTAACTATTCGTGTTTGTTGAGCTGCGTGAGTATCCATTTATGTTTTAATGGTCTACTTGGATCACTCATCCACATTGTCTTAACCTAGCATGGTCAGTGAATCTCTATGGCTTGAGAATAATTTCCGGTTGTCATGACAGTGCAGCACATTAAGGAAAAGGCTCGAGTACAATCTGACACTTATACATTAATTTATTCAAATACATCTTTTGGAAAGGTGTAGGATGAGTAGGTTCTGATATGATTTTCTTAAGGATGAAACTAGAAAATTTCCTTTGTAGAGAATTGGTTTGCTGAGAAGATTCAGGCATTTTGCTTTATCTCTTCATTATAACTTAAAATTCTATAGACGAGGTCTTCATCCTGTGAGAATATTTATATCAGATGATCTTTTGGCCTAATAAAAGCATTCCTTAACTGTTCATAGAGTTAGTTTCTTTTTCCCCCCTTTTTGGTTTAAATTTGCTGATGGCTTTTGTAATTTTGTACCTTGAAACACAATTAAAGTGGCTCTTCAAATGAAAAATAATGTAAGTGTGTTTGGATAGGAGATTATTTGGGATAATTTTTTGAAAAAATTACTGGAGCACTTTTTTTATGTTATGTATGTGAGATAAAAAAGGTGATTGGAAAATGTGTTTATGATGCAATCAAATAAATTTGCACACGTAATTGTCTATCCAAACAGAATGAATTTTCAAGTGTTTTGGTCATGGCAATTGGCATCTTAAACCTTGAGGGAGAGTTTCTCAAAGACATGTATATGATATGGGGTCTTCTTACTGGAGGTTTCCAAAGGCGAGATGCTATAAGATGAAGTAACTATATAAAGAAGTTTAGCACTACCTGAAAATATTGTCTACTAGCTGATTTGAAGTTTGACAGATGGGAATGTTAAGCTAGTGTGGTCAATTTCAGGTGTGGTCACTGATAACAGCCTTAATGTATAATCCAATGTTCTTTCTTTAAAGTATAGAGTTGGTGTGGGTCATCCCTATCAAATTCTAGTGTGAAAAGCAGAAACAGAAATACAGACTAAAAAGGAGCCCGGTGGATTCAGAGATTAGCAAAATGAGGAGACTGAACAATATGTCATACTGATTTCATGTCATTTAGTTTATGTTAGAATTTCTTTTCACTGTGTCTCTCTGTTGGAAAGCCCGTATTCAATTTACTGGGTATGTCTATGAAATTTCAATCTGCCTGTCTTATTAGCTTACTTCATGATGCAGTTCGATACAAGGACCTTATGGATGACCCATATGCTGACTTATGTAATTTCCTTAAATCACACGGAGATATCTGTGGAATTGTTTACTGTCTTGAACGTACAACTTGTGATGACCTGGCTTCTCATCTATCAAAACATGGAGTTACTTGTGCAGGTAACACTTGTTATTGTTTTACCAGCTTTATTTTTTGGGCTTCCTGTAATCCGTATTGATGTTGCTGCGCTTTCAGCGTATCATGCTGGACTGAACAGTAAATTGAGGAGCTCTATATTGGATGATTGGATTTCAGCAAAAACACAGGTTGTCGTGGCAACTGTGGCCTTTGGGTATGGTCATTCCAAGTGTAAAGTTGATCTTTTCATTTTCCGGAATTGATTTGTCTGTGAATTTGTACTTGCCACTGAAGCTCTTTATTTTAACACTGTGGACCAGGACTTAGACATTAATCCAAGTAATTGATGCAATCTTTTGAAACTCTCCTCAATTACAATATTGCCATTGTTGTTCGTGGACAAGTTATCAATACCTTAAACAGATTACATCTTTTCATGACAAATTGTAATTCAAGGATAAGGGGAACAAAAAGAAAAAATAAAAGAAGGAAAGGGCTCCTCATATGGAAGTTTTAAAATTATAGCAATAATTTGCGTTGTTCTAGCACTCTTCTTTTTTTCCTTTTTCTTTTCCTGTATGCTCTGATGTTATGCTCCAACTTTTCTGATTAATCTTGGTTGTTCAATCTTGTCTGCTTTGTTTTCTATCAATTTCCATTCGAACAACTTTGGTTGATCCTTGAGTTGGTGACTTCGCTGCAGGATGGTATGCAACTTGTACGTCTTCTTTTTTGTTAGAAAATCGAGCAAGCTCCAGTAGGTTTTGTTGCTCACTTGGTTCCTGGACAAAAATTTTAGGGTATAGATCGAAAGGATGTCAGAATTGTTTGCCATTTCAATATTCCCAAGTCCATGGAGGCCTTTTATCAGGAGTCAGGTAGAGCAGGGCGTGATCAGTTGCCATCAAGAAGTCTTTTGTATTATGGAGTGGATGACAGGAAGAGAATGGTTAATATTATGCTTTGCCAACACAAATTTCATATTTCTCATTTTGACTATCTAGCACTGGAAATTTACTCTGATTCTTTTCAACCATATTCAAGGAATTTATTCTGGGTACTGCTAAGAACAATAAGTCGCAGTCCTCAAGCTTGCAGGATGATACCTCAAAGAAATCCTTGGCAGACTTTAGACAGGTAGTTTTCGAGGCCTCTATAATTCTAGATGTGATGTTTTTTGTCTGATTCATATGGATCTTGACTTCATAATTTGTGAAGATGGTTGAATATTGCGAAAACTCTGGTTGCCGTAGGAAGAAGATCCTTGAGAGCTTTGGAGAACAGGTGATAACTGCTGGTGCCTACTAGTCTTTCCATTCCTAATTGTATTTTGGACCATTATTAGATGCTTGAGTGATACCTCTCATGTTATCTTTGAAAAGTAGGTACCTGCGTCTTTATGTGGAAAAACCTGTGATGCATGCAAGGATCCTCATTTGGTTTCCAAGTATTTGGGGGAGCTTACAAGTGCTTGCACTTTTAGAAATCATTCCTCCAGAATATTCATCAGCAGGTAGCTCGAATTCTAATTGTATCAGATGTACGTGTATGCACCAACTTTAGTGTAAATGAGATTACTTTTACTTGAATACAAGTTGTAGTTTCTTTTTGATAGTTGAAAACTCTTCTGCATCATTGGTCTAGCTGGTCTAGATCAGATGTTTCTAACGAGATGGCAAGTCCTTTGCTTTGTTTTTTCCAGGTAGACTAAATTTAAGATGACAAAACTATGATGATTACACCAAAACTTTTCTTCTGTCTTGTTTGATTAACCAATTCCTTGATGACCTTTTAGCTTTTCCAGTCTATCTATAACTAGAAAACTTATCATGTCTGTAAGTCGTTGAACTTGGACATTGTTTATAAAATAATCTATGCAAAGCTATTTCTTCTGCATAATTGAGGAGGGAGAGGGAGAGAGAGGAGGGAGGAGGAGGAGGAGGGAGGGGTTGGTGGTGGTTTTGGTTGGTTCAATTTTCAAAAAATACCCTAAACAAATTTTAAATTCTAAAAATCCCCCAAAATGCGTCCCAGAAACACCACCAAAAATATCTACGGTAAAAGTTTTTCAAATACAATGCCACAGTAAATTTTTTCAAAAACACCCCCAAAAAACAGCTAATCCATAGTTTTTGGAATGAAGCAAATACTTGGTAGCTACATAAGCAATAACCCAAGACCTCAGAGTTCCTTGGGAGCACTAGAATGAGTACAACTGTGTTACACTCTGTTGATTAAAAAGTCTCTCCTTTCTGAGTGATGCTATTCCAGCTGCAAGAAGGATCATAGTCTGCACATGGGCCAAAGTGCTCTGTGGAATATTTTCCAAGACGACCCATTAATTTCCTAGCCTTGTTTTTCCATTTTTACCATCCATTGAGGCTTGTGTGCTTTTTATAATCTGCTTTAATGCAGTCTTCTCACATATGTTTAACGTGATTTATGGTGACCCATACTATTTACAGAGGTGTTTTGCCTAGTACACTTTGTATCTGTAGCTCCGAAGGATAGTATTTTTGAAAGAGCAGAGTACATTTTGTTAAAGACTACTTAAACAGTAGTTAGGCTTAGTTTGCTGTTGATGAGGACGTGTTGCTAAATTATTTTATTAATAAATTGGCAGAAACTATTAAATGAATTATATAATTTGATCATTGTTACATGTTATGCTCTTTAGACTTATGCTTATCTGCATATTTTATGAGGCCAAATCTGATAAGTAACTCCATTTCCATATACTGTATTGCTGAACTTGTTAAAAGATTTACAGATTTTGCTGAAAGTTAGACAGTTTTTTGACTGCATGTGGTGCTCCGGGTTCTTGTATATCCGTTCTGTCCTTTTTTTTCTTTTTCTGATTTCGGATAGTTGTTTTAGCTTTTATCCCAGCTCTTTTGACAAAAGCTTATGACCGGTTGCTTGCCTTCTTCCCTGTTAGCTGGGTGACATGTATGGATGTATGTTGTCTTGCAGCTCTGCAAATCTCCATGATGAAGAACAGATTTCTGAGTTCTGGAGTCGTGATGAAGAAGCAAGTGGATCAGAAGAAGATATATCTGATGCTGACGGTATACCTCAAATTTAACTAAAATTTTCTGGAAGAGCAGTTCTTGTGTGGTGATGTGTTGATATAGAAGCCTGAAAGCTTTTTTGTTGTTGATATGAGAAAATTTAGATGTTGACGGTCCAAAGAACATGTTCGAATCAAGGTCAGTTACAAATTCAAGCCTGAATGATAGGATTGAATTGTTGCAACGTGCAGAAGAGAGTTATTATCGAAATGACTTGCCGGACAAACAGGTAGATATTCTGTTCTTTCCAAGTTAATCTCTATGCGTGGACTCAATTTTATAGGCTCTTCGACATTGCCTGTCAATAGCCTGATACACGGTAAAATATTGCTTCTTCTATTAATCACAATCACCTTGATAAATTTGCTTCTCTTGCTACGCTGTACATTGTCCCTGAGGGCTAACAATTAAACTATGAAACTGATACTGCATATTGGTATTGAGCTTTACTTAATGAAGCTGATGGACAATATTTAATGCACCTGCAATCTTATATACTAATACTGTTAAGCTTCAGATGGGAATATTTTAGGCTTATGAATTGGTTTAATGTCGTCTATTTTTTCAGTAGCATGATTACTTAGTTAACCTCTTCTTTAGCTTGCATTTCGCTAATGTTTCCTACAAACAGGTTCACAAGATCGATAAGAACAACATAACAGAAGCATTAAGAGAGGCTGGCAAGCAAAGATTATTAAATACAATGAAGCAAAACCAGCAAAAGCTTGATGTTTTACGGTATGCCTCTTTCCCACTCTGCCCAACCTCCCCCCCGCCTCCCCTCCACTTTTTATTTGGACACCAAGGTGAAGAGTTGAATGCTTAGAATGGTACCCACCGCTAGGCTGGTATAGCTTTTGATTTCCTGTCGTCTCAATTTTCCCTTGTTGCTTTGCAGGATTGATTATGAAGAATCTGCCAGGACACTTGAAAATGAGTGTCACAAGAAGTATGGGAAGAGTGGCAAATCTTTTTATTTATCTCAATTAGCAAGTACCGTGAGATGGATCTCTACAGCAAACTCGGAAGAATTAGTGAATAGGCTCAACAGCAGCCAAAGTCCTGGGTGCAGTGCTATGACTGCAAAGTCAGATTGCTCTTTGCCTTCAGTATCTCCATCAGGTGGCAAGTCAATGGTTACAGATGATGAAAAATTGCATGACAGCGGCGTATCAGAAACCCCTTTAAGAGCATTGCAACATGCTTCTGAAGACACGAAGTTGCCACCAATTCCATCTTTCTCTGATTTCATCAATAGCCGAAATCCAAATGATAACAAAAATTTGAAATCCCGAAAGCAACCTCCTAGTAGAGATCACAAGAATCCTGATAAGAGGGTGAGAAACCAATAGGCTGAATTTGATAATTCTTCACCTCATTTTGCCTATTTTCCTCTTTATATTCTCAAGTCCTTCAGCCAGGCGAAGGTGGCTCGCATTTGCTCATTGTATGTCCGCTTTCAGCAAAGATGATGTGTGTGGTTCACGGTTGACTTAGGAGCGTGGTCGTTTTTCTTTTTCTTCACCCATTATGTTTAAGGATGGCAATGGGATGGGTTTGGGGCGGGAGATCGCTCCCACATCCCTTGCTCTGTTGCCAAAAAACTCCCCCCTCGCCTCCGCCCCATCCCTCTTCTCCGTTCCCCCAACCTCGCCCTACCCTGCTTCTTCTAGAAGTGGTTGCGCGTGATAATTTTGATTTTTTTTTCTAGAAGTTTTTATTCAATAGATCAAAATTAAATTCAAAAAAATAAAATAAAATATGGAGCTGAAAAAGGTGAAACATGAAAAGTGTTGAAATAAAATATCAAGAAAATTAAGAAATTCAATTAGATTGTATAGATGATATTTTGGACTACTCATAAAGTGCGTAGCATATTTGTGCCAATTATCAATTAGGAATTTGGGTAAAAATGAAATAAATGTTATTTTAGTTGTCAAATATTCGAAAGTTGTTATTATTAGATTATATATTATATTACATTTATTTCTATTAATAAATTGAAGCGGTGGATGGGATGAGGGTGTCGTCCCCTACTCCTCGACTCCCCCTACCCCATTTAAAACAGGGGGAGAAAAATTCCCCCTATCCCCATCCCATTACTTCCCCATGAGGCGGGTATTCACTTCCGTTGCAATACCTAATTATGTTTTTTTATTTCTTTATAAAAGAAAAATCACATAATATTCTGTGTCTATAATCTATAATCCAAAAAAAAAAAAAAAAGAAGTAACAGTTACCGTTTTATCAAGTACATTTTATCCCAGAGTCTCACTTCAAATATACATAGCTCACTGGGGATGTATATGGGCTTGACAGTGCCAAGTTTGATACGGCCCAGAGGATAGTACGTTTCCGTACCTCAAGCCCAAAGATGTGGGTTTAACAAAGTCATCCGCCTAAGGTCTGAATGGCCCAATACTGCTTTCGGGACAAGCCCACTCGAGGGAAGCTCGGCTACTTGTCTTGGAGCCAAAGCTTCTTCCTTGCTTATCAGTCTTGGCAGTCTCTTTTTCTTCCAATTCTCATCGAAAACTGCAATTTTCGTTGCCACCATTGAAGTTCCACTCATCCATTAAAGCAAAACAATTTGAAGAGAAAAAAAAAGCAAGGAGAAGAAATCGAGTAGAAAAATGAGTAGTCGTGGAAGTGGAGGTGGTTACGATCGTCACATCACGATCTTCTCTCCCGAAGGTCGTCTCTACCAAGTCGGTAAGCTCCTTAAATTTCTTTTAAACCCTATTCACTATCTCTTCCGCAGCTTTCTTTAGAATTTGCGTCCAAATTTATTAATTTGGAGCTAATTTTAGTTTCAAATATTTATATTTTGGACGCGGTGGGTGGGAGGAATGGGTTTATTGATGTTTTTAGGGTTTTTAATTTTGCAAATGTACAGAGTATGCATTTAAGGCCGTTAAAGCCGCCGGAATAACCTCCATCGGCGTGCGGGGGAAGGATTCCGTCTGTGTTGTTACCCAGAAGAAAGTTCCGGTTAGTGCAATTATTAGCTCCTCCTTTTTCTTTTTCCTTTTTTTAAAATTATTTTTCTCTATTTGCCGAATATTGATGTAGAGACTTGAATATTGCAATATGTTTTATGGATTTTGGAGGATTCATGTAAAATTGAAATGCCTGTGAGCAGGACAAGTTATTGGATCAGACTAGCGTCACCCATTTGTTCCCCATTACTAAGTATCTTGGACTTTTAGCTACTGGGATGACAGGTTTGTTGATTTTTATCCTTATTATTGTTTATCTTTGTTTACTTCTGTGGTCCGATTAAGGTTCTTATGAACATTGCTTGGTTAAATGAGAGTTTTTATATAGGTATATTATAAGTAATTTTCAGTCTTTGGGTTCAATTATAGTCCTGGATTGTTAGAGGAATGGTGTTTTCAGTTGTAGCTGTGGGTAAACCTCTTAGAATTATTAATTTCAGGCAGCAAGATTGAAAATTGACAAAGTTACAGCTGAGATGATTTTTATTCTTTTCTTGAAGACGCTTATATACATAATGTCGTGCAGATCATGTACTGTGTAACAGTTGTGCATTTACTTAGATCTTTTAGTACTTGTTTCCAATATGACTTAGCAGGGAACTGTCTTTTTACATTTATGTTGCTAGGTTATAGAAAATTTTGCTATAGTCGTTTAAATGGGTATTATGTATGCATATGTTAGGGTAGAATGGCGAGTATTCATTGCCTCTGTCAAAACAATTTGAGCTTGCCTTCAAAGTTTAGATTCATCTTGAACGGTATCAGAGCTGAAATTTTTGTAGGTCATACATATTAGGAATTTAAATATCTTTTCTTATCAAGAGTAACATTTATCTAAGGTTTAGAGAAGTATGAGCGGAAATTTTGTTGTATTCTCCTGTTTTGACATAAATTGTAGTGATTTTGCTCCCAGAATAAGTGCCCATTGTTTGTTATCATGTGCTGATCACATACTTATTTTCACTGTTTAGCTGATGCAAGGACCTTGGTTCAACAAGCTAGAAATGAGGCTGCTGAATTTCGTTTCAAATATGGTTATGAGATGCCTGTGGATACATTGGCAAAATGGCAAGTGAATTTTTTTATCGCTGTAAATCCTGTTTCTCAGGATCTCCTTATGTATTGAGCCCATTTCTCTTTATGCAACCTTGATATCAATGTGTCAACCTGTTGAATCTTGCAATCTAAACTGGCTGTAGTGGAATAATGTTGAAATTGTATGATTTTCAAGCATCTTTGGAAGTTTTGCATTTTGTTCCTGATAACTACTCTCTGCCATTATGCCTCCTATTCTTATATTTTTGGTGGCTTAAAAAGCAAAACTTGACTTTTGATAGCTTTTTCCCCCATGTGTGTGAAAGGTTTTTTCTTTTGTGCTAACAATATCTTTGTGTATGCTTCTGTGCCTATACGTCAGGATTGCTGACAAATCTCAAGTTTATACTCAACATGCTTATATGAGGCCACTTGGAGTAGGTTTGTCTCTAACCAGTTGTATAAAATTTTGGAAGTTAACTGTCTTTCTCATTGTTAAAGTGTTAAAATATGCTTTTTTACTACATAGTTGCAATGATATTGGGTATTGATGAGGAGGCAGGACCTCAACTATTCAAGTGCGATCCAGCTGGCCATTTTTTCGGACACAAGGTACTTGGAGATTTTTCTTTTTTCCAATATATCAGTAAAATAGCAGCTTTTACCATGTTCGATGATCAATCATGAGCAACTAGTGTGACTGAGGAAAGGGGCCTCTTAAGTTAAATCACTCATTGCATGCTTATCTCCAGTTACCAGGATGCCACTAGTTAACATTTACAGATCAACTTCATTAAGCTTTCTCCATTGAACTTGTTTCGAATCAACCATTTTTAGTGCTTGTCTAATTTATATTTTGAGTCTAAATAAATCTAAAATGAATTTTGTGAGAATTGTATAATTGATTATTGAAACCTGAAGATGTTTTTTTGTGGTGCTTCCTTTGTATATTTCTCTTGGCATGGGTTTAATTCTGGATTCTGATTAACACTTGAGATGGCAATGTCATCTTTTTCTTTTGGCTTTAGGAAGCCTAAAGAATTGGTGAACTACTATAAGTAGTAGATGTTTAATTTGCTGTTACCATTCTCAGGCCACCAGTGCTGGAGCTAAAGATCAAGAGGCAATTAATTTCTTGGAGAAGAAAATGAAAAATGACCCTGCTTTCTCATATGAGGAAACTGTACAGGTAAAACGAATAAAGGACGAGACTGTTCCTTGCATTTTTGTTTGGTGCCATATTTTCCTTTGTATTGTTTACAAGGCCTAGAAGATGATCAAGTTGGAACCTGGCCATTGTTGAATTCACTGTTATAGTAAAATTTGGAAGTACAGCTGATGCTTAAAAGATACAAGTAAACTGAAATTTGAATATTTAGGGAAAATACTCTGCAGGAAATGAGATGTTGAAGGTGATGTTGAAATCATGAAAGACATAGCAGATGCTGTAAAGAGAATTGTAAATGATGGAGAGGGTAGTGTGGTCCAGTATTCAATTTTGGGCAAACTAAGATAGGTTTAGGCAGATCTTCTACATATGAAAATAGAACTTACTCTACTTCTGCATTTTTGTGTAATATGTGAAAAAGTAGGAGACATCGAGGTTTGTATTTATCAAAGATCAGTTCATCATGTTATAGGCGATTTACACGTGCTAGTGACAAGAAAGCATCATGAATAGTCCCCCCCCCCCTTTTTTTATGTGTGTGTGTATGTTCCGCTCTTTCTGTCTTATTTATTTACTTATCGTTGGGAAAAAGTATGCTGAAGTATACAGCAGATAGCAACCTGCAGTCGGCCTTATCTATCCATTTACACTTCAAATGAAATTTGAGATTGATTTCATGCTTAGGGAAAGCCTTGTGTGTGTGTGTGTGTGTGTATGTTCTGCTCTTTCTGTCTTATTTATTTACTTATCGTTGGTCATGAAAATATAATTGTTGGGGAAAAAGTTTATTTACTTATCGTTGGTCTTATTTATTTACTTATTCATTTGAATGTTTAGTGGGGAAAAAGTACACTGAAGTATACAGCAGATAGCAACCTGCAGTCAGCCTCATCTATCCATTGTGTACTTCATATGAAAGTTGAGATGGATTTCATGCTTAGGGAAAGCCTATGAATATCACAGTTAGATTGTTGTAATTTGTAGAACTGTTGACAGTATTCCAAATCCTTCAAATGTCTGTGCACATCCCCTTCTGTTGCTTGGGTGCTATGTTCAAGTAAAGCTAAAGTTGTGTCCATTCCTTGTCGGTAAAACTCCAGATTCTTGCAATCATTGACAGTTTCAGATTGCAGGATTTATTGAGGGACTGAAAATCAACATGGAGAGTAATAAAAGGCAGGCATACCAGTTATTGAATTAGTGCTAGTGTACATCAAAATAAACACCAAAAATAGCTAATGAAAGATGCACACGCCTGTGTAAATATATCTAGAATGGGCATCTTCTAATTAGCCTAACTAAGATTATTGTCAATGAAGTCTATAATGGAGTTGTTTCTAAACCAAGGTTACTCCTAGTCTTTTCTGGAGTTACCTTCCCCATTACAAAGTTGCAGTCTAATATATTTGTTCTTGTAGACTGCCATTTCTGCGTTGCAATCTGTTCTGCAAGAAGATTTCAAGGCTAATGAGATCGAGGTATATTTTTCTTTCTTTCTTGTGCTTTTATTGATTGTTGGATGAGAAATTGTGCAACAGTTAGGGCAGAACTGTTTCTCCTGATTTCTTTCTGTTAACAGTTTTTGGTATTTGCATTGTGACTCAATTCAGTTTTTAGATTTCATCTTTACATATCAGATCTGCATCACTCATCTGAGTAATGATCTGTAAGAGGTTTAGTGAGAAGTGTTTTCTTTTTTTTCCTTTCAATCTTACTATTATTATCGTTGTTGTTGTTTTGTTTGGTGGGAAGGGTGGTGTCGGTTAACTGATGAGTTAATTGCACATTTACAGTTTAATTTTAGTGAAAAACGTATAAAAGATGGATATGGTTGCTTCGGTTGGGAAGGGCAGTGGGTTTTTCTGGTTGGATTCATAACATGACAAGGATGATCTAGTTTTCACATAGTATTTTGTTCCACATTTGTATGGAAATCTACATATGTCGAAGTCAAATGCTCCGTTCAACTGCCTTGCAACATTGGCTCTACTTGTTTACTTTGCCATATTTGTTACAGCTGCTGCATTAAAGTAGTCGGGTTGTTGCAGGTTGGTGTTGTGAGGAAAGAGAATCCAATCTTCAGGGTGTTGTCAACCGAGGAAATCGATGAGCATTTGACTGCCATCAGTGAGCGTGACTGATTTGGTCGTGGAAGTACCTGAAGCCTTTTCTCACGTGGTGTGAAAATCAACTTCATACGCGTGACTTGTTATGGATGTTTGGAAAGGCATTAGGAGGGTTCTCATGCATGTATTGGACAATCAAAAGATAGTCAGTCATGTTTCGATGTTGTCATTATTGGGATTGTCGCTGAAGGTGATTCTTAGAATTCATTCTGGACTCTTTTCCTTCGTACCGGAAATTCACCTAGAAAAAAAATTCTTCACAACGCTGAGACGTGTTTGACATTTTTTGGCTTTACATGTTTGATGAGCATCTTTCAAATGTCTCAAAAACTCTTGTCCTTGCTTTTGGTCTGTTTAAACTTTTCTTCTAGCTTGAATTGGTGTCTATTGTCTGGAAGATAATTTGAAAAAGAAAAAAAAAATCATAAGTTACAATATCCCAATGACTATATGGGGACGGCCATTAAATGTTGAAGAAAATTTTTAATTTTCTTCACCCTCCCTCCAAAAAAAAAAAAAATCCAAAAGAAATGAAAACTCTCTTTTCTCTAGGTTCAGCAACTCCTTGATCACTTGAATGTAATTATGTAAGGGGCACAATCCGTGTTACTATTATTGGTTGTAGTGCCGCGTTTAAGATAAAAATAAGAGATAATATCAGAAACCTCCCTCCCTCAAGGTTTCTCTTCATATCATCTGGTACTTTTAAAGTTTAAAAAATATCATTTACTTTTCTTACTTTTGTTATTTATGTACCAAAATTTTTAAAAATCTTAAATTACTCTTTACTTGGTAAATAAAAATGTTTGTAAATTACTTTGTTCACTTCAAGAAAATATCACCTAAAAAATAATTTCTTGTGGTACTACTACATCATAATTCTATATTCCATAAAACTATAAATTTGAAAAGTAAAAAAGATATTTGAAATAAATACACTTGTACCAATTTAACTCTATATGCTCAAAACTATTTTGTACAAACTTCACATTTTTTTTTCCAACATCTTCTCAACCCTTACACAAATCATTAAATTGTACCAATTATTTAAAAATTAATTCAAAATAAGTAAATAAATCATACATCACTTTATCACAATCACAAAGAGTAAAAGAAAAATAAAATTCAATTTATTATAATTTACAAATGAAATATTGCATAGCCATTCAAAAAAATAGGTAAGAGAGAATGATGGAAAAAGAAAAATGAGAAGAAAGTGACTTTCATTTCATTTCTTTTTTTTTTAATTATTTTTTAGCTCTATTTATTTGATATGTGAATTATGCATCAAGTAAGGATTAATATAGTCTTTTCACAATTACTAAGGGAGGTAAGTGATAATTCGAAAACCTCAAAGGTGCCAAGTGATATTAGGAGAAACTTCAAGGGAGGTTTCTGATATTAACCCTAAAAATAAGAGTAGAAAATTGGGGCACTGTATGTTGCAGAAAGTATTGGAGATTGAGACCACCATGTGGAGGGAATTGAGTTTTTTCTCAGGTAAAAAGGCTACTGTATTTGTGTATCTGGGGCATGGCCTCTTTTTTTTGGTAAGAATGACTTTGTAGCTGAAGGTACATTTTATTACATGTACATATACATCTTCTGATGGTACGTTATGGCTCATTTTAAGAAGTCTCATCAAATTGCTGGCCTAAGAAGAGAAAAACAGCTTTGTACGCTAGACAATAATGGCAAGTTTATTGGGTTTAATTCTCTAAAATTGTGTGTACTTTTTCTAATCTAGCAATTTTCTTTTAACAGAACGTTAATCAGCATTTTGTTGTTTTCTTCTTCACACGATTATCTTTACTCTTTATGAATTAATTAAACTTCGTGGTAGATTTTTCGACTCTTTAAAGATGTCCATGAGAATGGATAAAAAGCAGGTTGATAAGTGAGTACTAAGTAAGTGCTTGAGTTGAAAACTCTAGTAGGTAGGTGTAGGTGAAGTGCTTTTTAAAATTTTACTAATAAGCATCATAATTCCAAACGAGCCCTAAATCATGAACTTTGATAGTTGAAGCATCACAAATCGCAATAGTGAAGTTGCTGCCATGAATTTGTCCTTTTTAACCATAAAAATTGAACCATTTCACGCTCCTGGATGAAGTACCATACACAGAAGAACTGCTTACTCTATTACAACGCAACAGGAATTACCTTGGGTATGTATACTATATGCCATATTCATAAAGGCAATTTTCCTATGAAGTCGGAATTTAGACTTCCCAAGTATAGATGACCCTCAAATTCAAGTGCAGATGTCACAAAAGACATAGTCTTTCCAGTCGGGTCGTCTAAAATCTTGATTATCTTGCCATCACTGCCCACATTAGCTACAATTGCTTTCTCGTATACGCCATGGACTTGGATCATCGACCTTGGAAAAGTCGCTAGCAACTTTTTTAACAGTTTGGAACCGTGCAGATATTGCAGCCTGCTCGGCACTAACTGCAGCAGATATAAATCTTTAATGAATGGTAGAAAGCCGAAAACAGATGAGCTTCACCATTAACAATTATTATGTCCAGCCAAGAACAAGCAAAAAAAAAATTTTTTTTTTTTGGGTTGATAAGTGAGTAGAGGTGTTTAACTGATTAGTTGTGTTGGATACCTCAAGAAGTGCAATCCAGAACGTGCCATCTGGAGCCAGATTAATGTTGTCTGGTCCTCCAGGAAGATTGTCAATGAAAACCTCTTTTACTCCTCTCTTTTCCTCAGTCAGCCAGTACTTGAGGCACCTAAATCTGGTACAGAAGACAAATAAACAGGGACGTCATCTGATGCTTGTGACGTGTTATCACATTGTTTAGCCAAAAAATCAAAGTAATTGTAATTTGAATTGAATTGGTTTAGTCTGATCATGATCACTTGCAGAGTTCGTGCTCCAAATAATTCTTAAGACACTTTATTAATCCTACCAGCCATTTAGTGATTGTCTGGCTGAAACATGTCGCTTAGTCAGAGTGTTTTGGTTGTTATCAAGACTTGAATATACTCTTTCTTACTAAATCCATCAAACGCATGTACAGGTTTAAAGGGCATAGGACTGATCACAATTTATTTCCTCTTATTCTTGTTCTAATTTTTCTTTTTTATTCAATAGTTGGCAAGGGGGAGGGAGTGCCAAGACGAGCTCCAACCTCTTGCAAACCTGCACTCTGCTGCAAGAATTCAGCCACCGGGCCATTAGCAAAATGGCAAGTTTTTTTTTTTTTTTTTTGAAAAAAACAGCAAAATGGCTAGTATGTTAAAACTAAACTTGATTTTCATTCTTGCATTCAAGTCGATGATGTTCTAAGCCCACACCCCACCTCCCAGGTGGGTTTTTTGGTGGGGGGCGGGGGAGGAATGGGACATTGAACAAAAAACACTTACTTCCATGTTTCACAGACGATCAGATAATCTTGGCTGGGGGAGAGCGCAACACCGTTTGCAAAGTATAGGTCACCTAGCAAAACTGATGTTTCATTCAATGCAGGGTCGTATCTCAGAAGTTGGCCATGAGGTTTTGCCTCCAGCAAGTCAAGGTACCAATCATGGAACCCAAATTTAGTGCTTGCCACACTGAAGTATACACTTCCATCTGATGCTTCGATCACATCATCTGCAAACCTGATCCACCATGTTCCAATATAATTGTCGGCAAGAAAGAAAGAGAAAATCCAAATAAAAGAAAGAAAACCAAGAATATCGCAGATTAAAAGAATACACAACAACTTTTGTTAGTATTGGTGAAACTGTTCCTCTCATGGTTTTACCACATTTAACATTTAGCAGTCAGTCATAAGGATCAGAAGGCACAAGTGATGAAAGAATGCGTAACTACTTGCAAAGTTGTATAAGACAAACGGATTTACATCTGTACAAGCCCCATGATCACTTAATTTTGCTCAAGACGACGGAGCTTATATTTTAGTTGTAACTTGTAAGAGGAAATTCTGGACTTACAAGTAATGGCCTGTAATCATACCTTATTTTGACACCATTAACATGGGACGCAAGATTTGTTACTCCATCTTCCGTAAACCACAGCAGGCCCTGAACATAAAAAGAATGTGATGCAGTTATCCATGTAGTTGTAGAGGGGCAGAGTTTCCAGTTTCAAATGCACTGATGAGTGTTGTACCTTCTCACAGTCGCATACAATGATTCCGCCAGCTGCTGCTGTTGTGATTCCGAGTAATTGGTCGCTGTTAATCCACTGCCAATTTTCCCAGGATCCATTTTTGTGCAATCTTTTTATCCAACCATCTCTTGTGGCTGTATACAGAACTCCCTTTTCGTCTATGGTAACATCTTCTGGTTTCACCAGAAGTCCTTCTCCAAGTTTCTCTGCATCCTGCCAGTTACAATTTTTTTTTTTTGGCCCAGGGGAGGAAGTGGGGAGGGGAAGAGAAAGTTGTAAGCATAATTTTCACTAGCCAAGTTGGAAATATATATATATATATATATATATATATTATATAAACAGATGAGATGAAGGTTTCTACCTGTAATTTGCTGTTAGATGGAACAAGACTTGAAGAAATTGCAGGAAATTCTAGCATGTCGGGTGAGATTGGTGAGAAGAAGGAAAGTTGGAGTCCTATAGCTAGTATACAAGCTATGAGGAAGCTTGAAATTGTGGTGAAGCCACTGATAAAATCCATAACTGAATGAAAGTTTCGCTCTGCAAAATCTTTCCCAGAAGCTTAGACGGCTTGTCAAAAGTTTGAAGGGTCAAAGAGTGATGATTGAATAACGGGATAATTGCAGAAACCTCCCCTGAGGTTTCTAACATTTGCACTGACCTCCCTTGTGGTTTGAAAAATTACACTGACCTCCCCTGATGTTACTAATCCTTTGCAAATTCAGTCCAAACGATTAAAATATTGTTTTAGGAAGTGAAATTAGAATTTTTTACCAAATTTGTCCTTTGTACTACATGTCCAACGAATAACAAAGTACTATAAATCAATTAACAATTAATAAATTTTAAGGAGTATAATTTATGGGCAAACACGCATTACTCATTTAAAGTATGTTGGCCTAATCAGCAACATCCTTCAGATCCCGGCTCGAAGGGACTAACCGCCAAACCCGTAGCACCCAGGGGTGCAGCCCCTTGTGCTGGACGAGCGTGGTACAGTGCTTTGCGTTGCCATTGTGGTTAAGGAAATAAAATTGAGCTTTCGTTAATAACTATAGCTTTTAGTGCAATGGTAAGCGATTGACCCTGACAAAGTACCGACTCTTTACAGGTATTTTACTTTCAAATATTTAATTTATGATAAATATATCAACATTTATAAGTAAAATTCAAAAATTGTTATAGTAATATTCTTACAAAAAGAAAATCGATAGGTTATTTATTTAATATAAATTAAATACTTTTTTTAGAAAAATAAATGCCCTATAAAGTATTAATAGTTTATGGCTTTCATCCATTACACGAGTAAAGTATTCGCTCTTTATGTGCATTTTATTCTGAATCATTTAATTTATGTTAAATACATAAATGTTTGTAACTAAAATTGAAAATATGTTATATTAATATTTTTACGGAAGAGAGATTAGTAGGTTTTGTATTTAACAAAAATTAAATATTTGAAAGTAAATACAAATCTGTATTTGAGCGTAAATATTTATATTAAATTAAATGTTTGAAAGTAAAATACCCTTAAAGAACCGGTACTTTAAATAGTTAACGCCTCTTTATAGGCAAACACGCATTATTCATTTAAAGTACCAACTTTTTACGAATATTTTACTTTCAAACATTTAATTTATGATAAATATATCAATGTTTGTAAGTAAAATTCAAAAAGTGTTAAAGTAATATTATTGCAAAAAGGAAATCGGTAGGTTATTTATTTAATATAAATTAAATATTTTTTTTAAAAAAAAGAAATGACCCATAAAGTATTAATTCTTTATGACTTTCATCCATTACATGAGTAAAGTATTGGTTCTTTATGGGTATTTTATTTTGAATCATTTAATTTATGTTAAATATATAAATGTTTGTAACTAAAATTGAAAAAGTGTTATATTAATATTTTTACGAAAGAGAGATTGGTAGTTTTTGTATTTAGCAAAAATGAAATATTTGAAAATAAATACAAATATGTAGTTGAGCATAAATATTTGTATTAAATAAAATGTTTGAAAGTAAAATACCCTTAAAGAACCGGTACTTTAAATAGGTAATGCATATTTGCCTATAAATTATACTACTTAAAGTTTATTAATTATTAATTGATTTGTAATATTTTATCATTCATTGGATATGTAATACAAAGGACAAATTTGGTAAAAAATTCTAATTTCACTCCCTAAAATAATATTTTAATCGTTTGGACTGAATTTGCAATGGATTAGTAACCTGAGGGGAGGTTAGAGTAATTTTCAAACCATAGGGGAGATCTGTGCAAATATCAGAAACCTCAGGGGAGGATTCTGCAATTATCCCTTGAATAAGTGCTAGAATAGGTCTGTTTTAGGCTTTTAGCGCCGTTGTCTTGTTGAGCGTCTGTTGATACGACGTAAAAAATATCGATTAAAACGTCCATCATATTTTATTAAATAAGATTTTTCATTTCTTACTTTTGGGATATTAATTTTATGCCTTTTATAAATTTAAATTAATAAAATTTAGTGTTACCTAACTTTTCAACCATTTTTTAGTTTAAAATAATCACATGACCCAAATACAATTATATTTTATATACAAAAAGATCATATCTTTATTTTTTTTAGTGGCAAAAATGAATCTAGATTAGTTCATATCCCACTTTTTTTAGGAGAAAAATTAATATACTTTAGATCAAAGCCTACTTTTTTTAGAGGCAAAAATAAACATGAATCAAATCATTTATTTAACTACAAATGAAATCTAACCTTTATGTTTCTGAAAAAATAATCATGTGTGGGTTACATGATGGATTCAAAGTAAAAAATGATCAAAAATCTGAATTAGGATCAAGTTTATCAACTTGATTTTGTAAGAGACGTAAATTTACAATTTTAAAAGTGAAAGACAGAAAAAATTATTTAACGAATCTGGAAGGAATATTTTGGATGATTTTACTTAAGATGTTCTAAAGCCAGTTATCGTAGTGAATTATCCAAAAGAAGATATGAAGTCCTAGCACTTTCCATAAATGTACCATTAGTTTATTAAACTATATGATTTGGTACGGTGAAAACGTAACAGAGGGGAAACAGAAAAATTTAAGGATAAATTATCCAATTGGCCCTTGAACTCTTTGTTTAAGTAAAAATAAGCCCCTCATCTATTTTTTGCTGACTTTAAGCCCTCAAACTTGTAAAATTGGGCACCCATGACCCTTTTAGCCAGTTTCTCCGGTTTTGCAACCGGAAGGCCAATTCACACGAATGCCAGTGTGCTTCTTCAAAGGACATTTTTGTCCGCATTTTCTAAGCAAAAAGGAACAACTTCTCCTTCTTCCCTCCATCTAACCTAACCCAATCGCTAACTTATTCAACAAACGAATTGCAGAGGGAAGAGAGAGAAGTCTGCAAAGAAACAAAAAAAATGAAGAAGGAGAGGGAAGTAGAGCAGAATATCTGCAAATATCTATCATATATCAAAATGCAAATTATCCCGATAAAATGCATAAAATGGTATGAATGTTGGAGGGCGAGATCAGGATCACACATGGTGGCTAACAAGAGAAGGTTGTTTTCCCTTGATGCGGTTACCACAATAGTCTCTGTCATGTCTAAGTCATTGTAGTTGAGGCCAATAGGGAGTTTCCAGTCAAAGTGGTAGAGCAGAAGAGCTAAAGGGAGCTCAACATTCGCTAAACCAAAAGAAATTCCAGGACAAATCATTTGGATAGAGAATAGTGAGATTACTAAATGGTGGCTCTCCGGCCACTTGACGGGAATTGCATTCAAAATCCAGTCCAGGAGTCTATAATTGATCAATTTTTGCCTCTGAAAACTAGCAGCCAGTGGTGGTGAGACAATGCGTTGCCTCGACCATCTCTTCCGAGCTCATGAGGCTTTTATAGAAAAACTAGTTTTTTTGGCCCTCGCGCTGTGCACAAGAGTGCCCAAGATCTACTTAAATGAACTTAAATCAAAAGTTAACCAAAACATGTAATATTTAGCAAAACAACGGTTATAAACTCATCCAAATGGTTATGTAGTAGAAGTGCCTGTGTCTGTCAAAATCTCAAATCCGACTAGCTGTGAGGCGTCCAGGGTTGAATTAAAGCAGCCCACCAGTCCAACCCGACGAGCAATTTAGGTCCCATGCTACCGCCTGATCTACTTCTATAGAGACACAAAAACAGAGAGGATTGTCTGCGAAATCTGACTTGAGCTAGAGAGAATCCTAGAGCTGAATTAGCATGGACGACGTTCCTATTCACAAGATCCAAATTTCTGGTCCTGCACTGGCCTCCCTACTCCTCCGTTTCTCCTCTTCCCCCGGGGCTATTCACGGCCTTCTCTTCGGCCACGTCACTGTCTCCGCCACCTCCTCTCTCTCCGACGATCCCACCTCCAATCTAGACCCTTCTTCCGCTGATGTCGATGCTGGCACCGCCATTCCGCTTCTTACAGCCACCGTCACCTCCTTCCTCTCCCTCCTTTCGCACCTCCCTCGCCCACTCCAACCCCTCCCGAATCCTAACCCACCTTCCTCCTCCCTCCTCGGCTGGTTCTCCGCCTGCCGCAGAATCCCTCTCCGCCCCTCCCTTAACGACTCCACCACCACGCACGCTCTCTCCTCCTCTACTCCCCTCTCCCTCTTCCCTTTTTTAGTTTCTTTGCAGACTTCTCTCTCTTCCCTCTGCAATTCGTTTGTTGAATAAGTTAGCGGTTGGGTTAGGTTAGATGGAGGGAAGAAGGAGAAGTTGTTCCTTTTTGCTTAGAAAATGCGGACAAAAATGCCCTTTGAAGAAGCACACTGGCATTCGTGTGAATTGGCCTTCCGGTTGCAAAATCGGAGAAACTGGCTAAAAGGTCATGGGTGCCCAATTTTACAAGTTTGAGGGCTTAAAGTCAACAAAAAATAGATGAGGGACTTATTTTTACTTAGACAAAGAGTTCAAGGGCCAATTGGATAATTTGCCCAAAATTTAATGATGTACAACTGGAGATTGACTTGGATAAAAGCGTGGGCAATGGACAACCAAGAAAGAATGAAAACAAAATGTCATGTTAACACATGACATGACATGATTGCTGATGAGTGATGATAACGTGTTGCCTTGTCGAGTTTCATTAGCCATATAAATGATAAAACCATCACGTTTGCATTTCTTTTTTTAATCTTTATCTCACGGTGCGAGTGTGTACGTATTCATACGCGGTAAGGCAGACAATTACCTGCACAATGTATACTCAAACCTGTGGCTAAATCATTTGATCCCAAGTAGACATAAAAGCCACTGGAAAGTTCCAATCTTATGAGTAGCACGTCCAAGGATTGCTTCACGTTTCATTGACTTCAGGGCCTTCTGAGAGTTAAAAGGGTACGCGTGTTTTTCTTGTTTCTTGGGAGATTCAGATTAATGGAAATATCTTCGAGTGCTGAAGAAGAGGTTGAGTTCATCAACTGTGAGTCCTGTGGATTCACAGAGGAGTGTACTGTAGCCTACATATCTCGAATCCGCCAAAGGTATTGTGGAATGTGGCTTTGTGGTCTTTGCATTGAAGCAGTGAAAGTTGAAGTCCTGAAATCAGAAAGACTGATCAGTACCGAAGAAGCTTTGAATAGGCACATCAGCTTCTGCAGAAACTTCCAGTCTACCAGTCCTCCTTCGAGTTCTGAGCATCCCATGTTCGCCATGGGAAAGCTTCTAAGGAAAAGTTTGGATACTCCCAGAAGTTTGAGATCCTCTTCAAGCTGCCCCGTTCGGGAAGTCAATCAATCATCACTTGTTCGTTCAGCGAGCTGTTTCTCTTCTCTTCCTTCATGATGGAAATATGCAAACTTCCAATTCAAGCGGATTTTTGACGCTGGTAATAGATGATCTTTTTTGTTAACCATACAAGCTTCTGTGGAGTATAAGATCAAATATTTAGCTTTACAGCAAGATAGTAGCACTCCTAGTTTGTTTCTTGATCCCTTAACAGTGTGCATCACTGCATCCGTTATACGTATGTCAATATTCCAGGATAAGAAAGGTCATAGCACTTTGTCGCTGATTTTACATATTAAAAAGCAATCTGCTTCTTGGCATTGAAGGTTTTTCTTCTCATACTTCTTTTGATGCTAAATCTAAAAGTAATCAAAGGTCAAAATATATGTTTTGCTTTATCCAAATTTTTAACACACAAGTCCTGCAGAGCTGTGGGAAAAAAAAAAAAAAAGGTTGTATGATAGGAAAATGTGAAAAAGAGATTATTTAAGAATTCAAATGTGGAGAAAAAACAGTTGTGTGCTTTCTCTGTCCATCTGGTATTTTGGTTCTGTTTTGATGGTAGAGAGTTAACCAGTTAAGAGGTTCCCCCTTTCCTTTGAGCTTGAGAAATGATAGGATGAGCCCTGACAAATTTGACTTTTGGGGTTCTTTCCTGACAAAGTTTTTGAGCATCTAACAACCAACTTAGCTTAGAGGTAGAGAGGCATTTAGTATACTGTCATTTCATACCAGTGACGTTGAAGATCTTATCCTTAGGCACACCCTGCATGAATTGGGACGAGGGGCCTGGAGAGACAACCGTCCCAGGCAGTTCACGGCCTGGATGAAGCTAAAAAAATTTGTACGGCTCAAATCACGTCTTGTAACTCGATTTTCACGTCGTGTGGGACCCACAAAAATGGTGTTTTATTTTACTCGCTGTTGTTCAATTGTTACACATTGTACAGATGATGTTACACCAAGTACAAATGGTGTTACACCTTCCGGAGCGGTTGTTCTGACAACCGCTCCAGCCCCGCGTCCCATGAATTGAATCCAGTGAATAATACTAGAAGATATCTCATATCAAGCTGGGATGGTTGTTTTTGCTCATCTCATGTTAGTGACCATTCTTGGATGAATTAAAGGCTCAGTACGTACTTGCGCCAACTCAGATGGTAAGGCTTGAACACCTAGAAACCTTTATCATTAGGCAATATATAAGAATCACAAGAAGCACTGGTGAGAGAAAAAAACAAGAAGCACTGGTGAGACCTGCAACTTGTCCTGACCATATTATAATCTATTTCCACCCTTCTTTAAAAACTTCTAACAATCCAAAGAAGGGAAAAGATACAAGATGAAATTTATTTTATGCACATGGAAAATTGAGTTTCCTGTCCCAAGATAGTATCTAGATATTCGACAGCAACTTCCCTTTGTTTTTCTTTTTTTGTGTTCTAAAGGTTTGACAGCAACTTCTTGCAATTGAGGCCACTTGGCTATTGCAAAGCTACAATTCCAGGAATCCACCTTCATTCGTGATGTTCGAACCAATTAGCTGTGGTACGCTAGATCAATTTGAAAATCCAATAGAAAATCTCCAAATAAAAGATTGTCCCCTGCCTTCAACCAGCCAAAGTAATAAAACTTTGAACATTTCCCCCCCAAAAAAAATAATAATTTGAACACCATCGAACAATGAACCTGTACCATACATTGTGACAGTCACATTTATGCAAGCTGCAATAGCAAGTCCATCATTTTTTTTTTTTTTACGAAATGCAATAGCAAGTCCATCATGTTTTAGTTAGAAAAGGTTGAGCCATGTGCAAATTAGCAATGAGGGATTCGTTGTCCTTGATATAGGACAAGTAATACATAACAAGGTGATTTTGAGGAAAGAACAGAAAAAGTAAAAAAAAAAAGTTGTAAGTTCAAGTCTTGCAAATTTAGAAGTTTTGTTCAGTCATTTATAGTTTATACATATGTCACTAGATATTGATTTTGTTTCATTTATCTTGCAATTTAAAAATTTCCTAAAACTAAAGTTTGTTGGTTATATATATGTCGGACACAGTTATAAAATTTTCTATTTGAAAATGTCTATAGCTAAATTTATATAGAAGTTGACCTTTGACAAAAAATAAATAAATGTCTATAGCTAAATAATTAGGTATTCTTACTTAGTTTGATCGCATTACTTTGGTTGATCATATTATTGTTTCGAAGGAGTTTACCTAACCCGATATTTCGTGATTCATGCCTACCAGTACTGGCCAATAATATCAAAGCTTTACAAGGACATCTCTTGATTTTTCTAATTACATGCATCAGCATTATTGCAGTAGCACTTCCTGTGGGATATGGGAGTAACACGAGAGATAATTTGGTATCCTTACATTCAATAATATCTATAATGTTGGGGAATGTTATTGACACCCCTACATTCCAAATTCATATGCTTTTCAAGTTCTTCAATTAGATGATATAAAAAAGTTTTATGCACAAAGATGGCGTCAATTAAATATAAAGATATGTGAATCCGGTTCTCCCTAGTCATACAGTATTAGACTCTTACAATTGCTTTCGCACGTATGTTTATCTTAATCTTGCAAACCACTCACCTCAAGAGTGAAAATTGAAACTCAAATTCTCATGAGAACAAAAAATAAGAATTGCCAATTTACCACCTTCAATTTGCCACAACTATTACAAGCAATAATTAAGGGTGTAAATAAGTCTAATCAATCTTAATATCTTAATACTCAAGTTTGTTTGTTTTATATTATCAAGTTTGAAATTGTTTAATCTTAGAATGTTTAAGTTATCTGACTGAACAACTTGAAATTTTTCCTTTTGGAGTTATGTTGAGGGAGAGTTATGTTAAGTGAGTCAAACTCAAGTTGAACTTAAACTTTGCTGAGCATATATAGGGGAAAATTTTCCAATGGTCCTTAAACTTTTATCCAGGTGAACTTTTAGCTCTCCAACAATTAGAAGTAAACTTTTGGTCCCCGATCTATCAAAAGTGCAAAATATTGGTCCTTCTGACAATTCCAGCAGTTGAGAATAACAGAAAGCAACATCACATGCGATGCACGAGAAATTAACAGGGGCATTCTTGTCTGCCCACGAGATTCCACCAATAATTTCAACAAGAAGAACAAGAAAAAGAAGCAGAATCATCACCACCATCGTCAAACTAAGAAGATGATATTCTTCCACAGAAGATGTGCACCATTTGCCTAGACCACATAGATTTGAAGCTCAAGGTGAGGTAGCTTTCCAGGTCCACTCATGTCTTCCACAGAGATTGCCTAGATAAACGGTCGATTCCAGTCAAGTTACTTACCTACTCAGTAGATCTTTGTTGTTGTTGTCATGTGTTCTTGCCGCTGCCACCGGAGATCTACCTCTAGCCCCCTTCCAGCACAATGCTTCCTTAATTACCAGTTGACTTTCTTTATTTCCTTTTTATTTTTTTGGAAAATTATAAACCTCTGTTTCTTAGACATCATCCACGCATGGAAACATGAGGTAGTTTTAGATCTGTGAGAACCCGTAATTTCCCTCATAATTTTCCTAGGGTTTTTCCCCTTTAATTGCATGTTTTCTGCATTTTCTGGCTTAGGAAAATTTTCTTGGGGGATTTTATGAGCAATTATAGTTTTTAGATAATTTTTCTAGTATTGGAGAGTTTTTAGAAAATTAAGAATATATTATGGACGTGGGACCCACTAGTGCGATAAGTTCGAAAAAAATCGGTCAATAAGGTTAAGTTCCGGATACTGTGTAAAATTTATCGGGTGTTAAGAGATAAGTAGAGGAGTGTGAGGTGATTGATGTGAGAGGTGACCAAAGGATTGAATTGCATTTAATGTGATGCCAAGTGTCATTTTATGGTTGGTGGTGTTTTATGATTTTTATTCTTTTGTTTTGACCTTTTGACCAAGTGGTTAAATATCTTAAAATTACCTCAAAATTCACCATTTTTCATTCCATGTTGGCCGACTCTTGAGAGCTCAAGAAGGAAGAAAATTGCTTCAAATTTCAAGCTCCCAACTAGCTCAATCTTCCAAACCACTTGCATAAATTCGTTTCTACTCCATAAACTTCTTCCATTTGGTGCTAGTGAGTGTTTTAGTGAAGTTTTTTGGAGGAGCTAAGGTGGTCTACCACTTCCTCTCTCTTGTTTCCTTGGTAAGTAGTGATTGACTATCCTCTTACACCTAATGATGTTGAATTTATGCCTAATGGTGGCTATTGTGTTAGAAATTGTGGTTTATTTCTTGGTTTGAAGTGATTTGGTTAAGTTTTTATATTTTTGAGGAATTTTCTGGTTTCATATGATCTTGATGGTGTGGTTGTTTTTGATGGTTGGTAATAAAGGACTTTGGCTCTAGTAGGTGCATATGATAGGAAATTGCAACCAATTTTGAGTTTGGATTGAATTGTGAAAAGTTAGGGTTTTCTTAACCCCTATTCTGTCTGGTTTTGGATCATAGGGTTAGAGGCCGAATTGGACTTTTCTCAAAACATGAAAGTTGTAGGTATTGATGAGTTTGAAGTGCCTGCAAAATTTCAGGTCATTTGGAGTAGTGTAGAGTGAGTTATGCCGTTTTTACTGTTGCTGTTCTGGGTGATCAGAATGTGCGAACTGCACTTGTAATTGGCCATTTTGACTGGAATTGCTTTGGATTTTGTTGATGGTGTCTTCTGATGAATTGTAGCTTGATGTCTTAGCTATCATATGCCTTTGGAATCAATGCATTTGGACCTGTATAGACTGACTTGGACTGATTACAGTTTTGTGTGATTTGGGAACCTGCAATTACGGTTCTGGCTTGGTTTTCTGCATTTTTGACCTAGTTGTGCTAGGATTTGGACAGAGTGGCCTTCTACATTGTTGTAGCCCTGTCTTTTAGCTTCGAGATGGTGGGTCTTACGCCCTCATCCGATGACCGTAGCGCATTTGGTGCCATTACCGCATTAGGAGGCCAAAACTGTTTTTGTTGTTGGGTCAACTGAGTTACATTTCCTGATTTTCTGGTTTGCTATAATGCTTGTATATGTTTGCAAAACCCTATTGGGGTTGTGATTGGCATTATTTTGTGACTCGTTATCGAGTCTCATTGCATTTGTTTACGTGTTCTAGGGCGTGACGGTGGTTCACGACATTCTCCTGACGGAAGTGCATGAAATAGCACTGAATTGATTAGTGAGTATACTACTCACTTGGATTTATAATGTGGCTTTGCTATATGTGATTGTGATGCCTTGAAGGCTGGTTTGGCTATTGGAAATGATTAGGGTGAGGGTGTACTTGACCGCCCTCATTCCTTTTATTCTTGTGACCAATTGTTTACCGTTTCACTGTATTACTGTACTGCTATATGAATTCTTGGATTTCATTCATGGAAATTGTTTGGGTGTTGGTTGGACGAGTATCCAACGGCCCTACTGTACTGAGCTCGACCCCGTTGGCATTCAATTGAATCGAGCCAGCGAGGGCTTGGTCGTGAACATTGACTAGCCACGGGGACTGGAATGGGAATCTTGTGGTAATGAGACCCTTGGTTCCGGTGTACTCGAGTATCACCTAAAGTTACTGCTTGGAGTGCGGGCCCGGTTGAGGTATGTTGGGTGGAAGGAATGGAAGTGAAGAGAGGTCTACGGTTTGGTACTTTTAACATTGACGGAGGGTCAATGAAGTTGGATCAAGAATGTAAGCGTGGAAATGGGCTCTTGAGAGCCGACCGTATCCTTTTACCGTTTTGTTTTGCTTCTTAATTGTTTACCTGAAATGAACGGTTATGCTTACGTGGTATTGGTTGATTGTGTGATAGTTGCTCACTGAGCTTTAGCTCACACCATTCCATTTGTTTTCCTTACAGGAAAATGATCACTTTTGGAAGTTGGTTGCCAAATTGAGCCATGTATATGCCTATTTTGAATCGCTCTTGCATGAAACCCTAATGTGTATTGGGTTCATCTTTTGATTGGCAATCCAAACATGTGTATTCATGATAAATAACTTTTGACATGCCAATGTGGTTGTAAATATTGGATTTCAATGTATATATGCTTGGTTGATGTTTGGTTGACTTTCGGAACGATTCGGCTTGCAAACGGCAAAAGAAAAATTTTTGACGGAAAGGCACTGGACCGAATCCGGCCATGAATCCGGCCAGAAACTGGCCGGATTGTCGGCCGGATTGCTTGGGAAATTTTTGAATCCGTGAACTTGCTCACTGGACAGTATCCGGCCAAGAATCCGGCCGCTAATCCGGCCAGATTCCGGCCAGATTCTGCTGTCCAGGCCACTATTCACTGTTTTCGTTTTTTTTTCCTTTGTTATTTTGATACTTGTGGCTTGTCCGAACGCGCTTTTACTTTCCCGACACGTTCTAGATCGCGTGTAACTGCCCGTAGTCCTGGCGAGAGTTGGGCAGGCAGTCCGCTAACCCCTTTGGTTTGCCTCAGGGGAAAGTGGGGCTGTTACAAGATCAGCAACTAATTGTTACTTTAGATCTATAATTGTTACTGATACGATTTAGTATTAACATCTCTCCCCCCATTTTCTCCCTATTCAAATATCTTCATTTTTTTTGGTTTCTCATCTTCACTATATTTTTAGGGAAAAAAATGCCAGTGCTACCCATCGGTGAACCCGTTACTGAAAAATCATTCAAGGGGATTATTGAAGAAAGAGAGGAACCAAAAACCTTGATCTGGTTTCTCACCTAAAAGTTGTCGTATATCTAATGGAATTGACAATGATATGATGAAAGCAAGACCTTGGTTCTTCATAAAATTGAAGTCTATTTCATTGCTGCAAGTACTCATGATTGCTTTGTATATCAATTTGGGGTATTGATTCTCCTTTCATGGAGTCATCATCCATCAATCTCTAACATCTTGAAAATCCTTAAAGCTTCTTGAACCCTCACAACTTGCTATTTCAGCAAAAGCCAACTTAAATGGGTTTGAGAGATTGAAGCAGCTTTCATTTGACTCAATTTCTCATATGTTCCTGCTAATTAACAATATTGGCAAAGGAGATAATATTCATGAATTTGACTCATTTGCAAAGCGATGTGTTGGTTTCCAGTTTTCAAGGTGGACTACAATGCCCTTCATATTTTCTCATTCGTCACACGTAATAATGGTTTCCGTTACTCATAACTGCCGAACTTGACAGAAGAACCAATAATTTGTTTTTTGATAGATCGGAGACCAAAAGTTTACTTTTAATTGTTGGAGGGTGAAAAGTTCACTTGGTTAAAAATTGGAGGGCTATTGGGATTTTTTTCCTGCATATATAACTATTTATACTTAACTTGATTAGTTGGCAAACTTAAACTTAAGTGAATCAAACTTAGGCCTTGTTCTCAACTTATTTTCAAAACCTAATTTTAGTTTTTTGATTTTTGAAAAAATATTTTGTTGTATTTTTTACTAATTTTGAAAGCGTGATTTAAAATTTTTTTGGGCAAAAAAAATACTAAAAATTAGAAGTAGGTCTTGAGGTACTTTTGGGTCTGATTTTAGATTTTTTTTTCTAACTTCCTTTTTCATGCAAACAAAAATGCCCTTTAAATTTCAACATAATTAGTAAACTACCTAAAGATTAGGAAAAAAAATTTATGGTCACCCTATTTTTATCCTATTCTGATCCCAATTCTAGATTCATTTGTGCCTCTTTTTTCTCATCCAACATTTAATATTTACAAGAAAAATAATTAATTCCATCAAAAATTATTTAATTAGCACAAAAATTCATTTATGTAGCATATAAGTATATCTTGATCATTTTTTTGTCAAAATTATCTTTTTAACTTTTTTTTTTGAGAATGCATATGCATTTATTAAAATAGTTTTTTAACAATAAATGAGAACACATGAGTTATTTTGAAAAACCCAATTTTCAAGAATCAATTTTTAAAAAATCAACTTTTTCTAAAATTAGAATCGTTTTAAAACAAGCCGTTAATTCAAGTAATTTGATTCTTCTTTCAGCCCTTCAT
The DNA here is from genome assembly GCF_036785885.1 of Coffea arabica. Lineage (NCBI taxonomy): Eukaryota > Viridiplantae > Streptophyta > Magnoliopsida > Gentianales > Rubiaceae > Coffea > Coffea arabica. Next base: position 9,915,056 of record NC_092321.1, on the reverse strand, counting down.
TAAACAAATGTTAAGTATTTAAGCAGCAAGTTTAACCTTTTTTTGGTGGCTTATCTTAGCTACTTAAGGACTACTATTTAATTGCACTTCATAAAAGGCGAGTAGACGAGTAGAGCAGTACACTAACTTTTCAATTATAGATCGTAGGTTCTCTAATGAGACATACAGACCTTTCTCCGTCGTATTAATCAATAACCATCTCATTCATGCATTTAATATGAGGGCCCAAATCGTACGGCCCATTCCACGTCGATTCCATTATTGTGGGGCGGACTGAGAGGAAATTTTTTGGGAGCTTGTGGTCTTGCTAACATTATTGTAGCTTAGAAAGGTTTTATCAAATAACCACCACGAAAATAAATTTGTTATATGAGGAATTATTTTTGACGTCCCATTTTTTTCTTTCAGGCTTATGAACTTTTTTATCGTGACATACTGTTGAAAGATTTTTGAGAATCTATGATATTGTTGTATTGGTAGGTATAACGGAATTATTAATGCACAAAATAACTCTGTACAAGTAAATTAACGCATTTTTTTTATGGTGGTCCATCTCCTTTTCAAGTCTCAACTATCAAAACATCTACTCAAGCAAAATTATTGCCCTACGTTTAGGCGTTCAGTTTTGTCTATTTTTTTTTCAGCCTATCTGATAACGAAATATCCTTTATTTAATCGACTTTAAGTAGTAAATAACAAAATTTCCTTTGGCTTATACACAAGCTGGCGACCCAACACCAGAAAGGAAACAAAACCTTTGGTATAGGCATCACAGCTGTGAATGGCGCAAACCAGGGAATTGCAGCTTGGTTCGCTAAAGGAAAGGCAAGCTGGGTTTGTTTGGACAGCTGATTATTTTTCTAAATATATTTGATTATATCATTATTACAATTTTCAATACACATTTTTATATTTTCAATTATCTTTTTATCTCACATACATCACATCACAAAAAGTGCTACAGTAAAAATATCTCAAATAACTTACAATCCAAACAAACCCTGACACTGTAGAGGCAGTGAGGCTCTGTATGATCAAAGCAGCAAAGAAGGGATGGAGCGACATCAAGATACGAATTGAAGACAGAAAGCTGCTAGACCAATTAGGAGCTGGAAAAGCCAGGAGCTTAGAGACAGCCACTATAATAAAGGACATACAAAAAATGACCTCATGATTTCGAATGTGCTTTTTTGACAAGTTGAATGAGGATATTGATAGCTTATGCTATAGTTTGAACAAAATTGCTCTTTTAAACTTATGTGACATGGAGTGGAATTACTCTACTCCTGAGTGCTAAATGCACTGGTGTAAAAATAAGAGCCCTTGCTCCAACATTGTACAGTTTGATTATGATCTATAAAATTTCTAATGTTTCCGAAAAAAAAAATATACACAAGCCAGATGAAGGGCGTTATCCTATCTTTTCCTTTTTTTCAAAGAATATTTTCAGTAAAGATGAGGCCTCGTAGTTACGAAATAAAGGTCTATTTATAAACTCTTGCTAAAAAGTAAAACAAAAGTATAAATGGAGAAAATTTACAACATGAATACAAGATTGAGTTATTATTTGTTGAAATTTTTGTAAAAAAAAAAAAGGTATAGTAATAATTTGATATATGTAAAATAAAAAGATGGTTAAAAAATATATTCAAAAAAAAAGTAAAAATTTGAACTGATTATGAGCTTAGAGCTTTTTATGTGCACAGAAAGTTTGGACAGATCCTCTATTTGGAAAACGAAAACCAAAAACCAATAAAGCCGTGATGAACTTAGTACTCGTGATTTGACGATTTGACTTTTAGTTTGGAACCCATTAGTTAGTAGGGCTATCCCGATTTGTGTAATTAGCACCCTTAGGCCTTAGCTAGTTTCCTTAACGCATAAGATTCGCTATGTGAAATGACAGGCGACGGAAATGGTACCACAATTCTCGTCGGTTTAAGACATTATTATTGCCAATTTGTCTTTTTGTCCCTTTCATAAATTTCTTCGAACTTCGAACAAAAGACGTGCCCTTTGTCCGAGTAATGTAGGACAAATGTGTCTTACCACGTGGTTGATCCCATAACCCAACTATTATGCTATTGTTCTCCAAAAAAGTAAAAATAAATAATAAAGAAGCAAATGCCCAAGCCCGTTTCCGCTTCCTTTTCCTTTTCCTTTTCCGGCACAGTGATCTCCGTCCTCGCTCAATCTGATCTTGAATATACCCGCCTCACCTTCCAACCCTGTTTGATACTTGAATTTTTTGTCAAGTTTATCTATTATAAGTTTTTTAAAATTTTTAGCCACAGTAATCTCAAAAACTTTTCAAACATTTTAAACTATACATTTTAAAATATTAAAAAATTTACACACTTCAAAAAAATTTTAAAAAACTTCTACAGTAAACTACAGTAAAGTTTTAAACAAATACCAAAAAAATTTACTTGCCAAACGCCTGTTTCTCTTTAATTCTTTTTTATTTGACACCATGTCACATGTCATTTAGGAACTTAAAATTTAGTTTTTTTTTTTAAATAATAAAGTTGAAGTTGAAAGTCAGTCGAAAAGAACAACTTTAAAGAACTCATTTTCTTCTATTTGAACGTTATTTTTTTAAAAAAAAAAAATTTAGTTCTTCTACTTGAACTTTGAGGAATAATTTTTGAATGTAAATAAAGTTATTATCAACAAGTACTTAGGTATGAAGATGAAGTACCTATAAGTCATCTTACTTTTAAACCACAACTAAAAGCTTTGGTGTGCGAGAAAAGGTGTCAACGAATATTTCCTTCACAAAATTAGAGTAAAGATGGAGGATATTATGCTTATTGCCCTCCCATTAACGGTACTCCTTTGCCCTGCTCTCTAAAACCGTATAGTACTTATGGAGACAAACTTTTGGCTGTTGTTAGATTCTCGAGGAGTTCTTGTTTGAGTATTTCACATTATTTTAGATTCTCATAAATCACTAGTTTTCTTTATATGTTACAGTGTTTTTTTTTTTTTTTTTCAATCTAAATTTAATATTTTTTTGGATAGTTAAAAGGCTTAAAGGTATGGCCTACCCAAGAATAAATTTATGTTGCCTTTAGATTAAGGGGTTTAACAAAGAATTTGAAATCCCTCTACGTATCTTGAATTAGTTGGGAGATTGTATTTGTAATCCATCTAAAATAACAACGAAAAATTCAGCGAGTACGGTGCAAAAGGAGCAAATGATTTTTGTTCAGATGAAAATGTTGAGAGTAAAAATTCAATCACATTTTTGTACACATTGAATTGACTGTTGTGGATTTAACCAAACTAGCAAAGGTAAGATGTGGAGCATAGATAATCATGCCCGGATTCTTAATCTATCTCAAATTAATAAAATTTTGTTTGGTTTACTTGGAATTATGGATAGCATATATTGGCTATTAAGAATTCGAGGCATGGCTAGTTTGGGAGTCTAGGGGGGAAAATGAAAAAAAGAAGGCATATCTTTGCGATTACGAATTGAATCATGCCAAGTTTGTGGACTTTAGAAAAACAAAAAGAAGGAGAAAAAAGAGAAGACATATCTTCACGATTACGAATTGATAGCATATCTTAGCGATTAAGAATTGACAAAAAGGCAGCTAAAAGAATTGCCTAGTTGAAAGAATTTAGGAGAAAAAAAAGATGTTTAAGTTAGAGAAGCAAAAGGCAGTTAAAAAAGATTAATTGTCAGGATGTGGATGATACATATATAATTCGTCCTAATCTTACAAATGGGAAAACATAAATGCATGAAAATCATATATTTTTACTCAAGTAATTCCGATGTCCTTGATTTGACTATTCCTCTTTGCCGTCGAAAAGCTTTACAGTTTTACTCGCTCAATTTTTTCACGTCACACTCACACCTGAAGTAGTAGTCTGTAGGTATGTTGAAAGTCGGTCGATTAACGAGTCAACCAAATCAGAAGGGTAAAAACACAAACGAGAAAAACGAAAGTCTAACCAAATATGGAGCGGCAGTAGATTAGCAAGTCAAGCAAATTAGAAGGATAAGAAATACGCTAAACAACAAAACAAATTCGAAAGAAAAGTAGTTCACTTTCACTCTCAGCGTCCAATTATTTCATCCACAATATTCGCCCAGGATTAGGATTGGGCAGCAGCTTCCCCCAAGTCAAGTGTGAAGTGTGAAGTGTGAACTGAAAACTCATCTCAATCTCTAGTTGTGACGGCTGACCAGTGACAGGGAGGTCCCCAGAAAGCAAACAAAGACCAGTGCCCTCCAAATTTGCCGTCCTTTTGCCGACGCGTCAGCCAGACAGCCACTACCGCCAACACCGAGTCTCCCGCGTCTCTACGCGCTGCCCCCACTCGCCCCTCATCTTCTTTCCCATATTCTACTAATCATATTCAGATCAATCCACGCATGCATTCGTTCAGTCAATATATAATTAATAATAGCGAAAAACCCTCTTCAATTTCTTCATCTCCATTCCCATTTCATCCAAGAAAAAGGCAAAAAAAAAAAAAAAAAAACTACCCAGATACTTCCACTTCTTCACCTTCACCTCTCCCAGGTACAAACTCTTCATTTAATAGTTTTTTTTTTTTTGGGTACAGTTGAATTGTTCAGCTCAATCCCTCAATTTGTGAGTTGTAGATTTCTATACTGTTTGATTGCATTACAGCGACGCCTGGCTTGTATGCTTGTAAATAATCAATTGTTGAGTTTTAACCCTTTTCTTTTGTCTTTTTGTGATATATTTTTTTTTTGGGTGGTGGATCAGAGTTGAAGAATATGAACATTTTGACGTGGTTTAGTTTTTGTAAACCCACGAAATTTCGTGGAAGTTTCAATGTGATGAGTTTCTTGGTCTTGCTTTTCTTATTAGCCCATCGTCGAGAAATTCTTCAAAGTCCATTCTCTGATAAGTCTAGTCCCATACTTTCCCATATTTGGATTTCCAAAAGTCATGATTTTGAAGATAAGGCTAGTGGGATTGAGGTCATCCGACGGAAAACTCAAGAGAATAGTGTTGAGAACGGCGTTCTTACTACAAACAAGAGTCCTTCTCTTATATGCTCAGGATTGTATAACCACACCGGTTACGGGACCAAATGCGAATACTTGAGAGCCAACCCACAATGCAATTCAGGGGGATTTTTCAATTATATCCTGTTCTTTTACTGTGTCTGTCAGAAGTTTAGCGCTTTGGGGTCCGTCATTTTGGGAATTTGGTTGGTAGTTTTGTTCTATTTATTGGGAAATACTGCCGCAGATTACTTCTGTTGTAGTCTTGAAAAGCTCTCAAACTTGTTGAAGTTGCCGCCCACGGTTGCAGGGGTGACTCTGCTTCCATTGGGTAATGGGGCTCCTGATGTATTTTCTAGTATTGCTGCTTTTGTAGGCCGTGATTCTGGTGAGGTGGGATTGAATAGTGTGCTTGGCGGGGCCGTTTTTGTGGTCTGTGTTGTTGTGGGAACTGTCTCCTTATGCGTTTCAGAGCGAAACGTGAGGATTGATAAGAAATGTTTTATACGGGACGTGTGTTTCTTTCTTGTTGCCCTTGGTGCTTTACTCGTTATTCTGATCGTTGGTGATGTCACTGTAGGGGGGGCAATTGGATTTGTCTCAATCTATGTTGTTTATGCTCTTTTTGTTGCTGCAAGTGAGGTAATTAAGAAGCATCCGTGGAGCTGCAAGCCGAATTCAGCGGAATCGTTATTGTTACCTGTTAGCGGAAATAGGCTAGCTAATGAAGCTGTAGAAAGTGAGTCTGTACAGACTCCTCTCCTTCAGTCAGATTCTGCTGAAGCAGGGACTAGTCTTCAAGATAAGCTGCCCCATTGGATGTGGGCTTCGAATGTAGCCATTTATTCAAATGAAGTAATAAAGGTTAGTGGTACAGATAGCCCAAAATTCTTGTGGGGTTGGAATGAAGAGGACACGGCTGGTGATCAATCATCTTTCTCCTGTTCTAAACTTTGCTCGTGGCTGGAATTACCCTTGACAATCCCAAGACGGTCAACAATTCCCATAGTTGATGAGGAGAGATGGTCAAAGGGTTATGCTGTTGCCAGTGCCTTTTTGGCACCTCTGCTCTTGGCCTTCCTTTGGAATACTCGAGATGATGTCAGTTTTCTTGCCAAAGCTACTGTGTATCTCGTTGGTGCTGTAGTTGGTGGTACACTTGGAGTGCTTGCATTTGTATACACCAAAGCAGATCATCCACCTCAAAGGTTTGTCCTTCCATGGGTTTTGGGAGGCTTTCTTATGAGTATCATCTGGTTTTACATTGTTGCGAATGAGCTTGTTGCCCTACTAGTAGCATTTGGTGTCATATTTGGAATCCAACCGTCTTTGCTTGCATTAACCGTAATGGCATGGGGTAATTCGATGGGTGATTTAATGTCGAATGTTGCAATGGCGATGAATGGTGGTGATGGGGTGCAGATTGCTATGTCAGGATCTTATGCAGGACCTATGTTCAATACCCTTGCTGGCCTGGGTATCTCTTTGCTCCTTGGAGCCTGGTCCGACAGACCTTCATCATACGTTGTTCCCAGGGATTCTAGCTTGTATTTTACATTGGGTTTTGTTGTCTTAGGACTTGTTTGGTCTCTAGCTGTGTTGCCATGGAACAATATGCGTCCGACCAAACTGTTAGGAATGGGCCTCATGGTCATCTACTTGGTCTTTCTATCATTCAGAGCCAGTTTAGCGCTGAATGATGAATCGATGAGTGGATGAGCAGAATGAGGTCTGACCTGGTAGTGGTGACTCATGAATCTTGACCAGGCCAATAGGTGATAGTTTAGGCGATGTCCCTGATTGTGGACTGTTATTAGTGTAAATGCTCCCTTTGCTTGGGAAATGTACATTCTCCTTACAGCCGCCTACAAACGGTTGGAAATATAATGACTAGTTATTTCTTGACAACAAGTATACATCAAGACTGAACCTTGATTGGATGTTGATTTTTTGCATTGTCTCTTAGTGAATGGCTCGCCGGCAACGATTGGAAGATGCTTTAGTCATCTTTTCTGCCGCCCATATAGCTTGTGAATTTGTCCATATCCAACTGAGTGACTGATATTTTAGACTTTAGTGACAAATTGTTTTAGACGATTCTATCTCTTGTTTTTTTTTCTTCCCTTTCTGAATAGCAGCAAGAGATTGGGTTCGTGCCTTTTGTTTGCACTTTTATCACGCGCAAGTTGCGACTCAATTATGTGCCGATTTGGTCCAGGTTTTGATATTTGAATGTGATCAAGTTTTGATTGTATATTTGGCTTATTGGAGGAATATTTTAACTTTGGGAGTATGTAAAAATGAACCAAACTGAAAATACGGTGGATTATCAGGTTTCTTGTTAACCAGTCACACCTTCAGGTTCTGGCTGGAGTATTTGTTTTCGTCATCTTGGCATTAGTGAACTCGGCCGCTTCCTCCATGACTGACTTTTATTTCAAAGTAAAACTTTGATGTAACCACCTCTAGCATGCATTATGACGATAAGTTGTTGGCTTTTGATGTTTTTCATCATCTTTCCGATCAATTCTTCAAGGAAATGGAAATCCCGGAAAACCCCAGAGAACGCATTGGATCAAGACTCTCGTATATGGTTCTCGTTTTAGCAACCATACTAGCCGTTTCTGGAGGTTACTACTTGATATGCATTCTATCAAATTCCAAGAAAAAAGGTCCCTCCAGGGAGACTTGGTTTCCCTCTCATCGGAGAGACCATCTGACTATCTCAGAGCACTAAAGAAAGACAAGGTCCATGAATGGGTTCAGGAGCGTGAAGACAAGTATGGGCCAGTATTCAAGACCTCAATCATTGGTGCCAAGACCTCAGAGCACTCGTATACATTTACAGTTGAAAGGCAATTTTATAACTTCTAATTCTCTACGAGGGATGAATGATGCTACTTTTAGAATACAGATAAGACAATTAACTCTGTCAATAAAATAGAGAATTCTCAAACCGTTGGAGGCAGGCAGATGCCTCCATCTAACTGATACGTTCAACCCTGAAAATGGGGTTATAATCAGAATGTCAGATCACATTGACAGCATTGGTGCTGGCATTTGAACCTGAGCTCTATATAACTTGCCCCTGGCTATGGCTTCGGGGCTTATTTTCTTGCATTTCTACATTCTAATTTGTTGGTTTCGATTAACTAAAGATGCAATCGCTGCAGGAGCTAAGTGATAAAGACTCCAAATGCGCGGTTCCTTTAATGAAGAAAATTGCTTTTCAAGGTTACTTGTACTCAGCTTTTTGGGCTTCCGGGAGGTAATGAACTAGACCAGTTCTTGGAAGATTATACCACGGTCCTCGTTGGAGCATGGTCCATTCCCTTCAATATTCCAGGGACCAGCTTTGCAAAAGCTTTGAAAGCTCGAGCAAGAATTTGTAGATACTTTTCGCATCTGATTGAAATAAAGAGGCAGAAAATGGAAGCTGGGAATTTGGACTTTCAAGATGATGTAATCTCAAAATTTCTAAGTGAAATTTATCGGATGATGAAATTTTCGACAACATCATATCCCTGGTGATTGCCAGCCACGACACAACGGCAACGCTCATAACCTTATGCATCAGGCAATTTGCCAGAGATGCTGATATTCTCAACAAGGTGCTTCAAGGTAATAAATTTCTGGTACAACCCAAAAATTGGAGAAGGCTGAAGATAAGGATGATCTTACTTAGATGGCGTAATAGGTTATCCTATTTATCTAGATTGTTGTTTTTGAAAATGTCACAGAGCAAATTGAAGCTATCAAGCTAATAAACGAAAACGGAGGACAAATTACATGGAGCGTAATACAAAGCATGAAGTACACATGGAGAGTTGCACAAGAGGTGCTGAGGTTGATCCCTCCTGTTCTTGGCACATTCAGACTTGCCCAGAGGGATACAGAGTTTGGTGGCTTTGTTATAGGGAAAATGCCGGTTTTCATCCCCAAACTTTGAGGTAAGGACACATTTCGTCCCTCAACTTTTGGGCACCACACATTTAATGTCTGAATTAATAATTTTTGACCAATGTCATCCTCAAACGGCAATTTAGCCAATTTTTAACGGAACTGGTCACGTGAAAATCACCCGTTAAGTAAACTTAAATCACATTTTTAACAAAACATGCCAGTTTCCTGCATGCAATCAATCAACTTTTGGGAATTTTGACTAAGCATCCATCAATAAACACTTGCGTCCCGTACGTAAGGGGGGAAAAAAGCTAAAACTAAGGATAAAATGAAAAATAGGCAAGAAAAGAAATAATCAGCATGAAAATGAAAAGGGATAATTTCACAAACATCCCTTGAGATTTTTAATAGTTACAAAAAGCTCCCCTCAAAATTTAAAAATTACATATACTTTGCATACTTTTACTATTTATATAAGAGCAAATTATTTGAGCAGCCATTAAACTATTTGAATAGTAAAAATTTGGCCCTTCAATTATTCATAACATATTTTTACCCATTGAACTATTAAAAGTATAAACTTTGAGTTATTCATAACATATTTTTACCTATTGAACTAGTATGTTTTGTATTTAACATAAATTAAATATGTGAAAGTTAAAAAAAATAATAAATTGACATAACATACCAGCTCTTTATGGAAAACTGGCAGGTTTTGTAGTATGTTTTGTACCAACTCTTTATGGGAAACATACCAGCTCTTTATAGGAAAATTTGGTTAAATAGTGCCCAAAGGAAAACTAGTATGTTTTGTATTTAACATACATTAAATATGTGAAAGTTAAAAAAAATAATAAATTGCCCATAACATACCAGTTCTTTATGGGAAACTGGCAGGTTTTGTAGTATGTTTTGTACCAAGTCTTTATGGGAAACATACCAGTTCTTTATAGGAAAAATTGGTTAAATAACTCCCAAAGGAAAACTAGTATGTTTTGTATTTAACATAAATTAAATATGTGAAAGTTAAAAAAAAATAATAAATTGCCCATAACATATCAGCTCTTTATGGGAAACTGGTAGGTTTTGTAGTATGTTTTGTACCAACTCATTATGGGAAACATACCAGCTCTTTATAGGAAAAATTGGTTAAATAGCGCCCAAAAGAAAATTAGTATGTTTTGTATTTAACATAAATTAAATATGTGAAAGTTAAAAAAAATAATAAATTGCCCATAACATACCAGCTCTTTATGGGAAACTAGCAGGTTTTGTAGTATGTTTTGTATCAACTCTTTATGGGAAACATACCAGCTCTTTATAGGAAAAATTGGTTAAATATCTCCCAAAGGAAAACTAGTATGTTTTGTATTTAACATAAATTAAATATGTGAAAGTTAAAAAATAATAATAAATTGCCCATAACATACCAGCTCTTTATGGGAAACTGGTAGGTTTTGTAGTATATTTTGTACCAACTCTTTATGGGAAATATACCAGTTCTTTATAGAAAAAATTGGTTAAATAGCGCCCAAAGGAAAACTAGTATGTTTTGTATTTAACATAAATTAAATATGTGAAAGTTAAAAAAAAAATAAATTGCCCATAACATACCAACTCTTTATGGGAAACTGGCGGGTTTTGTTAAAAATGTGATTTAAGTTTACTTAACGGTCATGTGATTTTCACGTGACCAGTTCCGTTAAAAATTGACTAAATTGCCGTTTGAGAATGGCATTGGTAAAAAATTATTAATTCAGACATCAAATGTGTCGTGCCCAAAAGTTGAGGGACAAATGTGTCCTTACCCCAAAATTTGGGGATGAAATCTGGCATTTTCCCCTTTGTTATACCAAAAGGATGGCAGGTATAGCCTACACAACTTTTACTTAACCGAAAAAGGATTGAGTTGGATGATAAGATAGGAGATATTATAATTAAAAAGTTCTGAATTCAAGAATTCTCATTTATGAAAACAAAATTTTTTTTTTACTCAACCAACAAGAATGGGTTAAGGGTGTTTCGTTACATAAAAAAAAATGTACCACTTGTATTACACACTTCAATTTAATATGCTAACAATTGTCCCTTCTAAATTATCATTATAACACGCCAATGTTGTATCCCACCCCCCTCCAATCCAAGCGCCTCTGATTTTCTTTGGCTTGCTAATAAAATGACAAAAGTTTAGTAGACTCGATCTATCCGTTGTCAAGAAACTGAACCTTAACTATACTGCCTTGAGGAAAGGTTCAACGTTGTGGATAATGGGGTTTAAACCTAAATGTTGACTTTTACAGGTACTTTGGTCAGCTCCTGGGTCACACATGGACGAGAATATATTTAAGGATCCAAATAAGTTTGATCCGTCGCGGTTTGAGAATTCGTGTGAAACTGGAATCCCCCCATATTCCTTCGTAGCCTTCGGAGCAGGTTCACGGGTTTGCCCCAGCGACAGAGTTTGCTCGGGTTGAGGTATTATTGATCATCCATCATATGGTAACAAATTACCAGTGATTATTCGTGAAGGCATGCCTTATTTTCTTGCCCCTGGCTATGGCTTCGGGGCTTATTTTCTTGCATTTCTACATTCTAATTTGTTGGTTTCGATTAACTAAAGATGCAATCGCTGCAGGAGCTAAGTGATAAAGACTCCAAATGCGCGGTTCCTTTAATGAAGAAAATTGCTTTTCAAGGTTACTTGTACTCAGCTTTTTGGGCTTCCGGGAGGTAATGAACTAGACCAGTTCTTGGAAGATTATACCACGGTCCTCGTTGGAGCATGGTCCATTCCCTTCAATATTCCAGGGACCAGCTTTGCAAAAGCTTTGAAAGCTCGAGCAAGAATTTGTAGATACTTTTCGCATCTGATTGAAATAAAGAGGCAGAAAATGGAAGCTGGGAATTTGGACTTTCAAGATGATGTAATCTCAAAATTTCTAAGTGAAATTTATCGGATGATGAAATTTTCGACAACATCATATCCCTGGTGATTGCCAGCCACGACACAACGGCAACGCTCATAACCTTATGCATCAGGCAATTTGCCAGAGATGCTGATATTCTCAACAAGGTGCTTCAAGGTAATAAATTTCTGGTACAACCCAAAAATTGGAGAAGGCTGAAGATAAGGATGATCTTACTTAGATGGCGTAATAGGTTATCCTATTTATCTAGATTGTTGTTTTTGAAAATGTCACAGAGCAAATTGAAGCTATCAAGCTAATAAACGAAAACGGAGGACAAATTACATGGAGCGTAATACAAAGCATGAAGTACACATGGAGAGTTGCACAAGAGGTGCTGAGGTTGATCCCTCCTGTTCTTGGCACATTCAGACTTGCCCAGAGGGATACAGAGTTTGGTGGCTTTGTTATAGGGAAAATGCCGGTTTTCATCCCCAAACTTTGAGGTAAGGACACATTTCGTCCCTCAACTTTTGGGCACCACACATTTAATGTCTGAATTAATAATTTTTGACCAATGTCATCCTCAAACGGCAATTTAGCCAATTTTTAACGGAACTGGTCACGTGAAAATCACCCGTTAAGTAAACTTAAATCACATTTTTAACAAAACCTGCCAGTTTCCTATAAAGAACTGGTATGTTATGAGCAGTTTAGTAGACTCGATCTATCCCTTGTCAAGAAACTGAACCTTAACTATACTGCCTTGAGGAAAGGTTCAACGTTGTGGATAATGGGGTTTAAACCTAAATGTTGACTTTTACAGGTACTTTGGTCAGCTCCTGGGTCACACATGGACGAGAATATATTTAAGGATCCAAATAAGTTTGATCCGTCGCGGTTTGAGAATTCGTGTGAAACTGGAATCCCCCCATATTCCTTCGTAGCCTTCGGAGCAGGTTCACGGGTTTGCCCCAGCGACAGAGTTTGCTCGGGTTGAGGTATTATTGATCATCCATCATATGGTAACAAATTACCAGTGATTATTCGTGAAGGCATGCCTTATTTTCTTGCCCCTGGCTATGGCTTCGGGGCTTATTTTCTTGCATTTCTACATTCTAATTTGTTGGTTTCGATTAACTAAAGATGCAATCGCTGCAGGAGCTAAGTGATAAAGACTCCAAATGCGCGGTTCCTTTAATGAAGAAAATTGCTTTTCAAGGTTACTTGTACTCAGCTTTTTGGGCTTCCGGGAGGTAATGAACTAGACCAGTTCTTGGAAGATTATACCACGGTCCTCGTTGGAGCATGGTCCATTCCCTTCAATATTCCAGGGACCAGCTTTGCAAAAGCTTTGAAAGCTCGAGCAAGAATTTGTAGATACTTTTCGCATCTGATTGAAATAAAGAGGCAGAAAATGGAAGCTGGGAATTTGGACTTTCAAGATGATGTAATCTCAAAATTTCTAAGTGAAATTTATCGGATGATGAAATTTTCGACAACATCATATCCCTGGTGATTGCCAGCCACGACACAACGGCAACGCTCATAACCTTATGCATCAGGCAATTTGCCAGAGATGCTGATATTCTCAACAAGGTGCTTCAAGGTAATAAATTTCTGGTACAACCCAAAAATTGGAGAAGGCTGAAGATAATGATGATCTTACTTAGATGGCGTAATAGGTTATCCTATTTATCTAGATTGTTGTTTTTGAAAATGTCACAGAGCAAATTGAAGCTATCAAGCTAATAAACGAAAACGGAGGACAAATTACATGGAGCGTAATACAAAGCATGAAGTACACATGGAGAGTTGCACAAGAGGTGCTGAGGTTGATCCCTCCTGTTCTTGGCACATTCAGACTTGCCCAGAGGGATACAGAGTTTGGTGGCTTTGTTATAGGGAAAATGCCGGTTTTCATCCCCAAACTTTGAGGTAAGGACACATTTCGTCCCTCAACTTTTGGGCACCACACATTTAATGTCTGAATTAATAATTTTTGACCAATGTCATCCTCAAACGGCAATTTAGCCAATTTTTAACGGAACTGGTCACGTGAAAATCACCCGTTAAGTAAACTTAAATCACATTTTTAACAAAACCTGCCAGTTTCCTATAAAGAACTGGTATGTTATGAGCAGTTTAGTAGACTCGATCTATCCCTTGTCAAGAAACTGAACCTTAACTATACTGCCTTGAGGAAAGGTTCAACGTTGTGGATAATGGGGTTTAAACCTAAATGTTGACTTTTACAGGTACTTTGGTCAGCTCCTGGGTCACACATGGACGAGAATATATTTAAGGATCCAAATAAGTTTGATCCGTCGCGGTTTGAGAATTCGTGTGAAACTGGAATCCCCCCATATTCCTTCGTAGCCTTCGGAGCAGGTTCACGGGTTTGCCCCAGCGACAGAGTTTGCTCGGGTTGAGGTATTATTGATCATCCATCATATGGTAACAAATTACCAGTGATTATTCGTGAAGGCATGCCTTATTTTCTTGCCCCTGGCTATGGCTTCGGGGCTTATTTTCTTGCATTTCTACATTCTAATTTGTTGGTTTCGATTAACTAAAGATGCAATCGCTGCAGGAGCTAAGTGATAAAGACTCCAAATGCGCGGTTCCTTTAATGAAGAAAATTGCTTTTCAAGGTTACTTGTACTCAGCTTTTTGGGCTTCCGGGAGGTAATGAACTAGACCAGTTCTTGGAAGATTATACCACGGTCCTCGTTGGAGCATGGTCCATTCCCTTCAATATTCCAGGGACCAGCTTTGCAAAAGCTTTGAAAGCTCGAGCAAGAATTTGTAGATACTTTTCGCATCTGATTGAAATAAAGAGGCAGAAAATGGAAGCTGGGAATTTGGACTTTCAAGATGATGTAATCTCAAAATTTCTAAGTGAAATTTATCGGATGATGAAATTTTCGACAACATCATATCCCTGGTGATTGCCAGCCACGACACAACGGCAACGCTCATAACCTTATGCATCAGGCAATTTGCCAGAGATGCTGATATTCTCAACAAGGTGCTTCAAGGTAATAAATTTCTGGTACAACCCAAAAATTGGAGAAGGCTGAAGATAAGGATGATCTTACTTAGATGGCGTAATAGGTTATCCTATTTATCTAGATTGTTGTTTTTGAAAATGTCACAGAGCAAATTGAAGCTATCAAGCTAATAAACGAAAACGGAGGACAAATTACATGGAGCGTAATACAAAGCATGAAGTACACATGGAGAGTTGCACAAGAGGTGCTGAGGTTGATCCCTCCTGTTCTTGGCACATTCAGACTTGCCCAGAGGGATACAGAGTTTGGTGGCTTTGTTATAGGGAAAATGCCGGTTTTCATCCCCAAACTTTGAGGTAAGGACACATTTCGTCCCTCAACTTTTGGGCACCACACATTTAATGTCTGAATTAATAATTTTTGACCAATGTCATCCTCAAACGGCAATTTAGCCAATTTTTAACGGAACTGGTCACGTGAAAATCACCCGTTAAGTAAACTTAAATCACATTTTTAACAAAACCTGCCAGTTTCCTATAAAGAACTGGTATGTTATGAGCAGTTTAGTAGACTCGATCTATCCCTTGTCAAGAAACTGAACCTTAACTATACTGCCTTGAGGAAAGGTTCAACGTTGTGGATAATGGGGTTTAAACCTAAATGTTGACTTTTACAGGTACTTTGGTCAGCTCCTGGGTCACACATGGACGAGAATATATTTAAGGATCCAAATAAGTTTGATCCGTCCCGGTTTGAGAATTCGTGTGAAACTGGAATCCCCCCATATTCCTTCGTAGCAGGTTCACGGGTTTGCCCCTGCGACAGAGTTTGCTCGGGTTGAGGTATTATTGATCTTCCATCATATGGTAACAAATTACCAGTGATTATTCGTGAAGGCATGCCTTACCCTGCAATGGGCCTCCCAATCAAGCTTCAACCCAGGAAATTATCAACAACCGATACCCATGATCATCACCCGATCCATCAATTCGTATGCATCCTTCTAGTTTTTACTACAATGGATGCATTCCCAGTTTTTAAGTATTTAGTTGAAACGATTCATAGCTTCATGTAGCAGTATTAATTCATCATTCTGGACCATTGAAGCCTGTCAAGTGTTAACCTTTTCTTATTTTGTGCATGTTGAAACGACGACCAAGAAGCATGAAGTACCAGAACCAGCATTAATTAGCTAGTCATATAGACCGTGGAGGATCTAAATTAGGAACACAAATTATAAGCGTGAAAAATCAAATATATCGAGGCAAAAACATATTGAAAGCCTACTATTATTAGTATTTGACAACATTTTTGTGTAATTAGGCTAAATCCCTACTACACCATAATAAATTCACACCTAATTATACGAAGTACAGATTTATAACATCCCTCTTCTTTATTAGAACATGCATGGATTTGTTACACGTACTGCGGGACAACAAATCCGAAAGCACGGAGGTGCATGCATACTGCATCATATCCCTCCTTATTATTCGTTCATTCATCTTCTAACGTAAATATAAAGCGATCAATTTGGCCATTTTTCATGGTGGAGTGGTGATACCTGCGTATAGAAGGAATCATATAAGTTCATAGAAACAAGAAGAGAGAATTAAGCTTTGTAAGGAATGATATGGATAGAGAGAGAGAGCTTACTGCCACATCTGAAGTTTGGAGGGACAGGCCTCCCACAACCTCGGACCAGTTTGATCATACGTTGTACCCCAACTAAGGCTGCCAATTTGGGAGTCACATAAGGACACACGCATTCGACGTGAGCCGCCCTAACCAGCTGGCAGCAACCGGCCGAGGGTTGTGCACCAAAAGCAACCGGCCTGCATGAATTTTCAATAAGCCTTCTTTCTTGGTTGCATTCACTGGGACTCAACTGAGCATTGGCGCCTCCTATGCCAGAACTACTACGCCAATTTCCTAGCACGAGTACCACCAAGATTAATCCCATTATTCTTGATGCCATCGTCAGTTGTTGTCAAGTGATCGATATGCTGGCTGTATTACTTGTAATTTATGCTTCTTGTTGCTCGTGTGATTCATTATGTCCAATGTGTATATTTATAGGCTAATGAAGGAGACAGAGAACAAGTGCACACCGGAGAAAGCATGCTGATTGGGTCTTCCATTTTAATTCCATGGCGCTAATTTTCCACATTCACACCCAAGGTCCAAAAGAAAAAAAACAACGACAGTTTGACATGGTCTTGGTCTTTAGATGTAACGAATCTTTAATTCTGTGGAATTCCCACTAGCAACTATATAGAACTTCCTGAGGTTGGATCTGTGGAATTCACACCAGGCTAGACCAATCATGTCTATTGCTTGACTTCTGGGTTATGGTCTATGGCTGGTGCGGCAGGCGAAACATGTCAAGAAATTATTTGCTTCTGGTGTGCAAGAAATCTGAGCCAGACAAGTTATCAAATATTCTATGTAATGTTGAGTTGTTTTCAGTTCAGTAGTAATTTTTTTTTCCTTTTCTTTGGGAGGAAACTCAATACATGAGTTTGTAAAATTCGGTTGTATGGTACGTAAGGAATACCATACCATATGGTGCACAGATAAAGTGGAAAGAAGTTAAACTTCATATTTTTGGAATGATGAATTACTCCAAACTAATCGTGGAGCGAAGAGATCGAAAAGGGGAATATTAGTGAAAAAAAAAAAGAAGAAGAAAGGGCACGTCATCCGCTTTTAGGCTCCATACGACATAGTTTAGTGTTTGACAGAGGATCCAAATCACTCCTTACATCCTATTCTCATGGATTCCAGATCCCTGCTCTCGCAGCTCCGGCAAGTTAAGCTCCGGCATGTATGTCGCGAAGCCAACAGATGTGCCGATGCACTAGTGAAGTTAGGAGGCAAATTGGAAAGGTCTTTCGTGATTTTTGCATCATGTTCTATCTTTCTTCACTTCCATCTCCCATGTCCAATCTTTACTTCCTAGCCACTATCAACTACCAGCTTTACCTCAAATTCCATGCAATTCCACTAATTCAAGCAATCCAAAATTCCCAACCACGAGGAATTCCTATAGTCCGGAATTTCTGATCCCATCAAACCCCCCACTCGGGAATTTAATTGATACTTTGCTCGAAGCCAAATTCCCATCGAGCACCAATGTATACATTCCAAAATTGTCATTATTTTTCACAACATCCCAATTTGCAACCTTCTTTGTTATAACAGATGCAACAAAACAAGAGAACAAACAAGAACACTAGAACAATTTTGGGAGAATCAGATTTTATTAGGGTTTTGGAACGAATCAGAATTGTTTACAAAATGAATATAAGGTGTATATATATACAACCAAACAACCAAACGGACTGGACCCAAAAATAGGTCCAAAACCAAGACCCGAACAGCTCAGAGAAACGCAACATAGTCGAATCGCCATAGGTCGAAGACCTGTTTCAAGGCATCCCAACATTCTTCTATGCCAAAACCTATATCTCTTAATTCTTCATCTCCAATAATACCTAATCTTATCACCAACAATCAATTTGAGAACACTGAAAAGCAAAAAATAAAAAAAAAGGGGGGGAAAAAAAGAAATTACCAAACCACATTTGGAAAGATGAAGAGGGAGGACAAGAGGGGAAGAGAGCAATAAAGGTAGCAAAAATTACTCGCGACGAAAGCAAACATAGGCAAAAACAAAGGGCGAGAGGTGGTGAATTTTTGTATGTTCTTATGATTGTATCTGAATTGATTAATGAGAATAGTAACTTTTTGTTTATACTAATTTATATCAATTCCAGTATTGTTGTGATTTTTTTTTTCCATTTTTTGTGCCCCACTTGTTGGACCATTCCATGGGTGAATTTCTTTAACCTCTATAAGTATTTATCTGGTTTGCTTGAATATTACTAATAGAAAATATTGCTAAAGCTGAGAGCACTCGCTAATTATTATTCATTATCCCAAGATTCCAATTTTTATTACTAATTGAAAGGAAAGAAAACCCAATTTTCGGAAGGGGAAAAAAAACAACAAATAGAACTATAATTTACGTACAAGGCACGGTACAGGAGAAAATGATTGTTACGCCACCCTTCATTCCCGTGGATTTAATTTTTAAAAAAAAAAAAAAAAAACTCATAGCATTGGTCAAAATTTGTTCGAACCGAATAATACTTTCATGCATGAATGCTTAATGGCGTAAGGTCAGAGGATTCTTTTTGCTTTTTCCGGTTCATAATCTTTGACTGAAGAAAGGATTTACTTTTGGTGGTTCTTGCTCAAAATAATCTCTGGATTCAGGAGCAATGTATGGTGGGAATTGAAAGAGAATCTGGAAGGTGAAAAAAGTTATATTCGCAACCTACTAAAAGGTATGAAGTGTCAATCTAATCGCCCAACCAGCAGTTGCGTAGCAAGAAGATTCAAGTACAAAAAACTGATAAAGTAGAACGTGTTTTTCTGTATGAATAATAATTCAAATTTAACATATAGTAACACCAATTAGCAATAAAATAAGAACCAAACAATTATATGTAGGACTCCTTCGCAACTGCAAATGTAATTTTGTCATGTCTGATGACATTGACAAATGAAGCAAGACATATTTTTCTTGGTTTGATCTGCTTCGGGCTTCAGCATCTGGTGGAGCCATCGTATATGTAGTCCAGGATAGCAATGACTCCGAAAACAAAGGCCTGATCAATTCCAGGCTTCACCACCACATTATACAGATCCCTGCTTGCCATTACTACCTCCACCTCCTTACACATTCCTACCTGCTCATACACAAGAACCAAAAAAGGAGCGCTATAATTTGTAACGTTTAGGTTGAATCAGATTCAGATATGATATACAACAGGTTCATCTCAAAAATAAAGTAGCCGGTATGAAGAACCTGTGCTGCGATCCTGCCGCTGGAGTCAACTATGCTGCAATTCCTGTTGGTAAAGTCACCTCTGATCTCAAAATCCCTGAAACCTGTATACTCGTTTGATGTAACGGATATTGTTATGGGATTTTTCATCCACAGACATGAATTGGAGGGTTCTCTCAAGCAGAAAATTGGCTTCTGAGATCCTTCCAAGTCGTGTGCATATCCCCTCCATCTTCTGCAAAGGCTTAGTGCTTCCATAACTCCTCCCTGGAAAAAGATCAGTAATTACGCTACATTGCAAGTGAGAGTAAAATACTTGGAAAGGGACTTAGCATTTGTGGTTTTAGCCACAATCGCTTGGGACGATTGATTGTCGGACGTGACCACACAGAGTTATGAAGCTAAAGCTTCAATCCTCCACGGTCCTCGAGTTCAGAAACTATTCATCTTGGTATAATTCTATATGACCACAAAAGCTTTTTGATAGATAAACTGTAAAGCTCAAGCAAGAGATGGAGATGAGTACCTTTCTCCTTACGAGCAGCAATTCACTACCATCGCCAGCCCTTACAACCAGCTCCTCCTTCCTTCCAAGAATCCCACAACCATCAACCCTGAAAACAATCTTTTGATTGCCATCTACGACCACAAAGCCGCCTCCATTCACCACATGTGGCCTCCTTCGTACGTAAAGAACTATCTCAGAACCTGAACAGTATTGTTTACTCACTACAGGCACTTTGCTGATCGAATTACCAGTCATCATTTCCTGTATCCAAGTAACGGTAAGCGCAATGTTTTAGCGAAATTGCTTCCAATGAATCAAGACAGCAATCATCATTTATAACCCGCAATAAAGGCGTATAGGCTGGTATTTCAAAGATCAAAAGTTTGGCAGCAGGTATTGATTGACCAATTATAGTGTTATACATGCACATACCATAGTAGCATATATAATGCAAGAATCTTGTTTGAGTGTAAGATACATCTGGAAATGAGTATGGCTTATCTTATACGTCCCCGGTGGCCAATATAAAAAAGCACATGAGTAATTACGTCGCCTAAACTATACATGGCTTACTAATAGGTTTTTCAAACTTGTTTCTTCTTTTCTTTTCTTTTTCTCTAAGGTCCAGAATTCAAGTCTTAAATTTGAGAGTAAATTCTTTTGGCTTCAGTCGTATCATATTACAAAGTCTATGTTAACTTTTTTGAAGTTTGGCTGCCCAAGACTTTTCGAGAATATTTGTGGCAACGAAGTCTCTCCTGTTGGTATAACTTTATAGGCATTTAAGAATTTCTTAACATAGGGTTGGACTTATTGTCATCTTGCTTCCACCAAGCGCTTCTTCAATTGATGTTTAGGACTACAGGTCCGCTCTCACTATTAATTATTTCTTACCTTGGGAAAAGTTAAATTATTTGGGAATACTTCGAGATTTGAGAGTTCTAGTACTTCGCTTAAAAATGCATTAAAAGTTATAGACAGTTTAAAATGCTTGAAAGTTATAGTACCTGATCATACTTGTATGCTAATGATTTCAAGACCACGTTTGTGCTATCAACAATTACGGTTTAGATGGTTACCTAGCCTCGTGCTAGCATATTGCTGAAGATTTTGATGATTCAGGAGATCGAAGAAGAATGTGATTGTAAAATGACAAGCTTGTGTATTGGAGGTTAAGTTTGGTCCTCTCCTAGTTTTTATTTTCTTTTTCATATCAATAAAATAAAATAAATTTAAAAAAAAATTAATTAGTCGAAGGTGTTTAATCCAAAATCTCTTACTTACAATCCCTCGTACCTTGCCACCCACAACTCCCTCCAATGCTTGTGATTCTCTGTCAATTTTCTGTTGCGAGAAGAATATTTTGGAGCTAATTAACTTCACAAAGTTCATAGTGTTAGATAAATCTTGCTTCCCAGTTGCTGTAAATGATTCCCCTCCAGTAAACATAAACCCGAGCAAATTAATCACTTTCAGGTTTCTTCTTCTTCTTTTTTTTTTTTTTTGGCAATAATTTGTACAAAAAGTTTTGGTAAACAAGAAAGAGATCTTTTCTTTCCTTTGTCGCATCTTTGCTTGTAGAAGAAAAAGACGGCTTTCTTTATTCTTTTTTCTACAAAACGGAATATAGTCAAATAGCGAACGAAAAAGAGAGAAAGTTAAAGTGGTCATCGAAGGCATGTATAATTGTACGATGCAATGTAGATACTAGGATAACAATTACAAAAAATATAAGAAAATGTTATATGCACTCCCGTTTTTGTTCATCGCACTCTCACTATCATTTTTATCATATAATTTTTATTTATTAATTTATATGATTAAATAAATGGTGCGAGTGCAATTAATAAAAAATGGACTACAAATAATATTTTTCAAAAAAAATATAACAAATTTTTTGACATGTTAAAATTTACATACCACATTTTACTCATCTCCATCCGATTTCAAACCATAACTGCACGGGATAACGTAGACACTAGTATAACAATACGAAAAAAGTATAACAAATTTTTTTGACACACAAAAATTTGCATCCTACATTTCAATTCTCTCCATCTGATTTCAGACCATAGTTTGCTGCAGTCACTGCGGTGATCACAGAGAAACTAAGTTCGTTAAGGGGATTTTGCAACGAGTTTAGATCCACAAATGGGCAAAATAGGCAGTGAAGTTCTTCAGCACTGGGATCAACCGTAAAGCCCAACCCAAAATGAACGGACGGAAGAAGAGGGGTAGCCAGCCCATTTAGTGATCCAAATCAGCATTGGAGTACACAACTCCCACATTAAATACTCTGCAGCGACAGGGCCAGGTGATTTGGGAGATCGGGCGATGCGGACGGGAATGGTGGTGAGTGGTGGGGATGGGGATGGAGTAATCAGGATTTTTTTTTTTTTCAGATACTTTAAATACATAGGTACTATTATGACCAGTGTGTTGTTGCTTCACGTGACATTCATCAAACTGGGCACGTACAACAAGTTACTGGTGCTTCTACTGTTTGTTCATAACTTCAAACACGTCCGATCCCACCGAAGGAAAATGTCACTTTGATCTTAGTGGCTGCGTTGAACTTCCCGTAAAGACAGACAAAGTTGTTGACTTGAATGTGTTTGGATTCCCTTCTATTCCCCTTGATTTACACCTTATTTACACACACTGATTTACTTGCATCATCAACACATTTTTCAATCATCTTTTTATCTCACATTATCAAATCAAAAAAGTGCTACAGTAATTTTTCACAAAATTATCTCAAATAATTTACAATCCAAACACACTAATATAATGACCAGTGTTTAAAGCTTTTGTAGAAAAATATATTTATAGGAATTTAATGTACGTGAGATAAAAAATATGATTAAAAATTATAGTGTGTTTGGATTGTAAAATGATACATTTTATTTACACCTTATTTACACACACTGACTTACTTGCATCATCAACACATTTTTCAATTATCTTTTTATTTCACATACATCATATAAAAAAAATGCAACAATACTTTTTCACAAAATTATTTCAAATAATTTACAATCCAAACACACTATTGTGTTTTATGAAAATTTTAAATTTTTTTTGTTAGAAAAACTACAATCCAAAAGAAATTTATGGTATATTGAAGTTGAAAGAAAAAAATTTACAATATATTGAAGTTGATTCTCATGAGCGCTCTAAAGATGGTTGGTTTGGTTCTTATTGTTGTTAATGTAACAAAACTAGCATAACCCCCCCAAAAAAAAAAGAAATGAATGGGAGGGGCTTAACTTGGATGGGTATCAACAAAATAATTTTAGATTGGAGAGAGTAATGCATTTGAATTACTAGTTTTTAAATATTGTTTGTAAAAAAAAAAAAAAAGAGTATACGGTAACAATTTGATATATAGAAAGTAGAAAGTTAATTGAAAGGAAATAAGCCGTCTAATCATGCTAATTGGAACCGCCTAATTAATAATGCCTCTAACAAAGCAAGCAGACAAACTCTTTTTGAACTTCGTTGATTTTAAGAAATTATTATTAACTCGGACGAATTATCACACAAGTGGGCAATCCGAAAAGAAAAGAAAGAATCAGTTCGGTCATTCAATTCCATTAAATTATAAAACCAACAATTTGTTCGGTTTTAGATATCGATTGATTTCTCCTTGTCAAATTTTAGTCATATGTCGGGTGAACTTGAATGAATATTAAATTTTTACATTTTTTTTATAAACATATTTTTTAATTATTTTTTTATCTCGTATATATCAAATCGTTACAATATATTTTTATAAAAGAAACTCCTAAAAATAGCAATCTGAGAACAGGGGAGTGACGCTTATAGTTAGCCAAAAATGGGTGTAACCCTCAATGATTTGCTCATGCAAAGCAACTTTCGTACGCATGAATTGTGACACCAATCCGCTTGAAAAGCACTTTGCTGTCTGGTCTACTCAAGGCCCCGAAGGTTCTAACAAACTTTGAGGATCAAATAATTTCCTTTTGTGTTCGTGAAGTTTGGACGTTTTTCATAGCACTATTCAAGTTTATTAAGAACCAGAATCTATTTCAATTTCTATGAAATGTAATTAAAATTAATTTTATATGATCATACGTAACAAACATTGCATTAAACTTAGCAAAGACAAACTTATGGAGGTTTCTAGGACTAAAAGCAAAAAATAATAGTAGTCTTCTAGGTATTATTAGCGTAGAAGAATTTTTATTCCAATCTGTATAAAATTAATGCTAAACACATCAATACATTTTGAACTCTTAAATTGCCTATGCAATATTCTCAATGAAAGTACTGAATACAGGAAGGTTCCGCTTCACTTTAAAAAATAGGCCCCAGGTGTCTACCATAGATATGTATATCTAGTGAATGCATTTGTAAAGTGGACTAGTTTCTCTGTATTAGGAATATTCCCTTTTAACATACATTGCATCACTATTTTTTTTTATCTCGTACACTTCACATTTTGAAAAGGTAATAACCGTTAAAGATTCTTAAAAAATGCTCCCAAAAACTCTCAAGAAATGCAATCCGAATATCTTCTATGGCTCCAGTAGGAGGATAGGATAATTGCCAATATACACTTGAACGTTAACTAATTATTAAAGTGGATGTGCCTTGGTTATGTACTCGTTTAGACATCTAAATTATGTTGAACTTACCATATAAATAAATGCGTGCATTCACATTTATTGTGCCCTCTATGTTTAGCTATTTTTTCAAATTAATTTCATTCTGGCACCATTAACCAAACAAATTATTAAAGAATAAATCTTATATACACTATCATGGTTAGATACATGACACATGAATAAAATTTAAATTCAAATGAATTTTCATGCATTCAATGATGACGGTGTATACACTATCAGTGTGTGAAAGATTAATTCATTATTAAATGATAAAATATGTACAATTGCAATTACTACTTTTTAATATATATATATATACATCAAAAGTCAAATAAAGAGGGGTGAGTTAGTAACGAAAAAACTAAATGGACCTAAAGAAGTTTGCTGCTTTCTGTTGTTGATAATTGTATCAGGTAAAAAGACAAGCCAGATGCAAGAAGGAATATATATATATATATATGCAGCTGCTTTAATGAACCTGCATTTTTGTTAGTACAGCAATTCGAAAGAATGCAGTTTTTTTATCATCTCCAACTAGTAACATTTAGACACCTACCAAAAAATATTGTGGTACTGCCTCCCGTAATTCAGACCGAGTGTCAGTGATGAATTAACCTCTTTTGTTAATGGCCGCATACATAAAATTTTGCGCCTCCCCTTTCTTTGTGATGCGCTGTCCAGCGTCAAAATGCCATTTGGATAGTATAATTTGGAAAAAAAATTTATAAATATTATTTATAAACATGATTTTCAATCAAATTTTTATTTTATATAAATTACTTTGGCAAATGTATTACAATTTCAAAGCAAGGACCATAGAGCTGACCCTTTTCTTTTTCTTCTTTTTTTTTTTTTACCGTCCCATCTGCACTGCACTGTCACAAATAGAATTCGAAAATGGCAACTGGGATTTTCTTAAATAGAAAATGTTCTTTAAATGATGGGCTAGGATCGGGAGCAGTAAAATATTCTAAGAGGCTGCCGTTTTACTGTAAAAACGAGGATGAAGGTGCAGTGACGGTACCGCTCAATTTAACCCCGGCTTTACGTTACATTACAAAGGACGACCTTTTTTTTCCCCATTTTTTTCTCTCTATCATAGTTTGCACGGGCAGTCACGTGCGAGCTGAGGTACGGCGTCGACCTTTTCGCTCGCACACTCTTCTCAGGCACCCCGCCCCACCATCCACTGCTTCGTCTGCAAAACCTCTCTGCAAAACCACCATGCACCAACTCCAACACCCTCCAGTCTCCACACCCCACCCCACCACGCCACCGCTGCTGTTACTGTCCCTTAATTTACACACACAACACACACTTCAGAGGAAAAAAAAAAAGAAGAAAAGAAAAGAAAATAGACAGCTCGTACTTTAACTTAAACCTATCAAGCATCAACAGCAAACTTCTTTCTTACCTCCTCCTCCTTCTACATCAGCAATAATGTCCATAGGCCCCCGTTGCACGCCAGCTCCTTGCAGTTGCACCCTTTTTCTTTGGTACTGGATAGTTCTCCTACTCTTTTTCTGAAGGAATAGTACTCCTACTCTACTATCAACATCTCTCTATGACATCCGATAAGTGAGATAAGGACCGTGTATGCGTGACTTGAAGCTAGACGCTCCAATTCTTTGGTCTTAATCTTGATCATTGCCTTCGTTGGCTTAAAACCTACCCAACTTGAAAGTCGCCAAATCTTGTACTTAATTAAGTAATTAATGGAACCGATATCGACTTATATAAAGGTTGATTAGTACTAGTGCTTACTTGAACTTGATTTTAAGCATACTCTTTCATTATATCAACCAAGTCTGGATTATATTTACACATGAGACAAAAATTATATCTCAAAAAAAATATTCTTGCTTGAACCTACTTGGATTGTAATTTTTTTCAAAAAAATTACGTTTTCAATCATCATATTTTTCAATCACTTTTTTACTTCATATACATTAAATTTTACTACTCCCTCCGTCCCACTTTGATAGTCATGTTTTCTTTTTTCACCTGTCCCAAATTATAGTCCACTCTCCAATTGAAGAATGTAATTATCTTTTAATTTTTCTAAAATATTCTTATTCCATGTAGGTTGTTATTAGCATAAACTATCTTATTTAATATAGATTGTTAACTTACCCCATTTAATACATTTAGATTTAATATGAAATAATGTAAAATGAGGACTGATTCTTTCTTGACCACCAATTCAAGCTCCCATAAACCATAAATTCAAGTTTCCATGAATAATTAATATAAAGTTGTATTATATTTAATATAAGAGTATTTTAAAAAAATAACAATCTAAATTTGTTTTTTCAACAAAATTAACTATTTTTTCTTAAACTGTGTGAAAGAAAAATTAAGACTATCAAAATGAGACAGAGGGAGCATAATATATTTTTTTATAAAAACTCGAGGGAATAACGATTCAAACGGATTATAACATATGAATTTTAATTAGAACCAAGTGACCGGTGTCCACCTTAGAACAAACATATACAATTCAAGCCCGACTTCAAACAAAAATCAAGTCAATCCATATACAAGCCCGCCCATTTAGATGGTTAACTAATTATACATTTAATCAGAGTCGATCACAAAACACATCCGATCCACGTAGAGGGATAACTTTGTACAACTGCAAAATGGTGCAGCAGCATAAATGAATCATTGATGTCACTTTAAAATCTCATGCATGCATCAATAAATATTCTACTGTGTTAACAGGGTAGTAAGTAGTGTGTACTAGTAGAAGAGTAGTGTGTACGCATATTATTAGTAGTCGTTGTACTAATACTTCTGTGGTTGCTGTTGGTGCAGCTGCAGAGGCTGCTGCTGCTGCTGCTGCTGCTGGCTGGAGAGAGTGTGAGGTGAGAGTGCTGTCATTGTTGTTATGTGGCAGAGCTTTTTGGGGTCTGGGCTATTGTGGTCTCTGGGGTCTAGTCTCTGGAGGCTGGACCCCTTAATTATCCCCAGATCGAGTCAGTTCAGTCCAGTAGTAACTATAGTCAAGTCGGTTCATTATTTTTCTCCATTCCATTTCCTTTCCTACCAATGTGCATTTTGCATATTTCATATTTGCATTCTTTTCCATCATCTTGTTTGCTTCGTTTCCCCATAGGCCATACCTACGATCCCTCGTTTTCTCCCTCCATTTCTCTCTGCCCCCTTGCGTCCCTTCAGTTCTCCTTCATTCTATAGTGGCGGGTGGCGACTACTTTACTGTTCTTTCAGTGCTACTTGTATACCTATTAGGTTTGTGGGCTGTGTGCCATTATTTAAGTTTTTAACCGCTACCGGTACTAAGTTCTTACTTTAATTTTGATTGCAAGAACCTGTAATGTAGAAACTAGAGAGCCAGAGCAGAGGGCTTGTGGGATTTCCCTGTTCTTCTTTGCTGCATATTCCGCAAGAAATGGCTGGTCTGGGTAGCACCGCTAAAGCGCCTTCACTTCCACCCCCACGCCCAAAGTCACCACCTGAGTATCCAGATTTATATGGAAAGAGGCGAGAATTAGCCAAGGTTCAAATGCTGGAAAGAGAAATTCGCTTTCTTGAGGTAAGTTCAAATGTTATTATGGTTCCCTCTCTCTTTCTCTCTCTCTTTTAATTTAATTAAATTTTTTTTTTTTGGTATGTTGTATGTTTCGAAAGGGGAAGAAGAGAGGACAGAGATAGGGGCCAGAAACGAACCCGAAACAATGACTTGACCACTTAGCCAAATGACCACGAGGATTGTTAAAACATAGTTCAACATTTTCTAACTCTTGGCCCCTCACAGAAATGTCAGAGATTAATCATATAGTAGGACATTAGCTTGAAAGATTGAACGGGACATGATGGATTAGAAGCGAAGTGTTCGACTTTATCTCATTTGTTTCTTTTCATTAGGAAGCTTTTCTTTTTAGTTTGCCACTGGAAAATCACAATCTTCTTTGCTGGCTGCAATTAGTTAAGTAGGACCATGTGCCTTTAATTGGACTATTATAAGTTCTATTTGAGTTAACTAATGTAGAAATAAGTTGGACCACTGAGTAGAAATATAGAAATAAAAAAAAAAAATAAAATAATAAGTTGGACCACTGAGTAAAATACTACTACTGTTTCCAGTAAAGAAATTGAGTTAACTTGCTGCTGATTATAGAAATTTAGAATCTTGATACACCAATAATTTGTCCAGGATCTTTGTTTTTTTTTTATTTTTGATGTAGCTCAGATCCCACATTCTTGCTGTTCCATCCTTTTTGGTTCAGTAGTATTTCTGCTCTGCCTTGTTATTTGTTTTTCTGTTTTGAGGTTGATCATCTCGAAGAAGAATCCAGGACACCAATTATTATAAGCTGCCAGAACAAAAAGTAGTCAGTTCGGACAAAATTCAAGCTTGTATACAGTATACCTGCTTAAGTTTTTTTAACAAGTTACTGTTTCTGTGACTGATATTGACTTGAAAGGTGCCAGCTTCCTTTACTTGTTTCATTCAACTTGCATCACGCACTTAACAGAATCCTTGCTT
This sequence comes from Coffea arabica, assembly GCF_036785885.1. Taxonomy (NCBI): domain Eukaryota; kingdom Viridiplantae; phylum Streptophyta; class Magnoliopsida; order Gentianales; family Rubiaceae; genus Coffea; species Coffea arabica. The sequence goes on along the minus strand of NC_092321.1, from coordinate 9,885,733 downwards.
CTAAATGAGGAAGTTGTTGGGCTCTAGCCTCAATAATGCATCTCATCTCAGTTCTGAAGGGTGAATCCCCAGATCTCTGTTGCCCCCTTAACTAGGCCTGTATAACAGTGACATGAATGACAAGACGAGAGCTTTACTGAATTACTACCATTATAGATATTTGTCATACAGTCAGTGGAATAGTTTTCCAACTAGTATGCATTATCACATTGGAGTGGCAAATTTAAAAATTTGGACTTTTATTCCTTTTTCTTTTTCTTCAAGCATCCAGGCCATTTATGGAAAAGAGGCTAGTAATGTAACGAAAAGCATGAACCATTCATGCTGTTTGGAACTGAAATTTCAATTGGAAAATTCTCCTTATGAGTGATTTCGGTTCGTGTTCAAATTCTAGTTTCATCATTCCCTTAAAATTTTTTAAAAAAAAATTTTAATATGACCATGGTTTATCCTTTGAATCCTTTGTCTAGCATTTGGCAGCCCAGAAAACAATCGAACGTGGGAATGAAGTTTCGTTTATTTCTTCGTATCTCAAATTAGACTAATTAAACTGGCAGTCACTCTTTACATTTCATTCTCTATGAACTGTCGTTGGCATATTATTGACATCTTCATTGTAAGCAGGACGAATTAAAATTCGTTGAAGGCCTTCAACCTGCTTCCAGATCCTGCAAGGAGTATGTGTAAATTTTTGTAAATGCACCTTTAAAGTAGTTCATTAGCAAGGCTTGTCAATTACATGCTCTTTCCATAGTTGTGAATTACCTAATAAATAGCTTCTGATTCCCGTCTTACTCAATGAATTTGACAACTTCACAGCGTTGCGGATTACGCAACAGCAAATTCAGATCCTCTCATGCCAGCGTAATAAGCTTTCAACAGTCCTTTTTAATTACCTTGAGAAGTAACTACTGTTGTCTTACACGATCATTCTTTCTGGCAGAACTAAGAGAGTTCATAGATCTTGTTGCTTCTGGAAATGGCTCTGGTATGTTCTGCTCATTGAGTAATAAGGGTTACTTTTCTCACGTTAGATATTCAAGGAACAAGGCAATGACTTTGTTTTGGCTTAAATAATATGAAGCATGGTTTGTTTTGGCTATGTTTATACTACCTGTTAGTCAGTGACTAAAGAACATCTTCAAACGTTTCTTTTTTTTTTTTTCAAATTTTAATTTTATAAATTCCCCTGCATTTTCTTGATCTGTTTTCACTGATGCCTTCCATCAACATTTTGATGCATGCAAGGCCGAATATGTGTATTAAGGTACATTTTCCTTTGTGTACAGTGGATCGTCATGCTTCAGCTTTTCATGGATTTGCTGTCAAGGCTGTGTCCCTCATCTTGAGATACCGCGCTGCTGTGGTTGTAGTAACTTGTGTGATTGTAGTATATCATCGTCGTGCCCATCATCGTGCCCATCCTGCACATCCATCAGATGTTCAAAACCCAAGTGCCACTGTTGCTCCTGCTCCTGCTTCAGTTCCCTGTGCTTTAGAAAGCCCGCATGCGGCCTAAGCTGCCGCATTCCCAAATGTCCTTCTTGCTCTAACTGCTGCTTTTGCAATGGATGTACATCCTGTTACCCTAAATGTCTAAAGGTAAACCTTTGCAATGGATGTTGTACAAAAGGCTGCTGCTACAACTGCTATATATGTTATTAGCATATCATCAATTAATAAATACACTAAAAGAAGCTCAATTTACAATACCCTCTTTTCTCAATTTTTTATTTAGGTTCTTCTGCGTTTATTCCTTTTGATGTATTGAACTAGAATAGTTACACCACTTCTCTGCATTTTTATTACCATTCTCTTTCCATCGGGTACCAAGACAACTTCACAAGCAGCGCACGATTTCCGGGCTTTGAATCAAGTGCAATTGGCACCATTATACTCCAAGTTGTCGATAGAAGTGTGGTCGCACCTTTTTTTTTCCCTTGCTCTCTGGTTATGGTACAATCGTGTGCTTGTATTCTTATTGCATTCCCAAAATGACTTGTTGGTTTTTGGTCCCTAGATCAGCTAGCTACCCTGCAAAGCAAATTTGTAAATCATGTTTACCTTGAACGAGAATTGTTAACATATTTACAAGAAGTCCTATTTTTCCATGACATATTTGGCCCTCAACTAAACTTGTTTGATTGCATCAAAAAGAAGCTTTGGGAGAGTTCTCAATCACTAATGTTCAGCAGTAGCTGGATGTGGATCAAGCTAGCAATGGGACGGGTGAGGCTGAGGCAGGGATCCTTCCCGCATCCCCCAAGCCCGTAATCTACAGCCCTGCTCCTTGCTTTTTCCATGTTCCCGTAGGAGCACCGCGGTTGTGTAATTATATTTTTATTTTGACATTATTCTATACGCACACCCCATCAATAACAACATTGTAAATCACTTGTTTAGATTCTTAACTAAATATTTAATGTCAAATCAAAGGTTAAAAATCACTTTAATCTTTTTTAATCCATTTCTCTACTTTTAATAGCAAATCTAAACTTATAATTATCATATTTGTTTACATAACTTACACTATGTAAAGAAAAATTGAAGTAAAAATAATCAAATAATCATTTTTATCATACAAATTATGATATACGTGTGCGCGCGTGCACACACACTCTCTCTATTGATATATAGTTATAACGTGTATATGTGTAAAAAATTATATATAGATTTTTTTTAAAAAATTTACATTTATAACGAGGGACGGAATGGGGGTTTCCTCCCACGCCCTTTTAAACCCCACCTCTGTTGCCACCCGTACATCAAATTGTTTTGGCCACGATTATGATGGTTAATTTTCTTCTTTTTCCTTGGGGATATATAGTCGATAGCTTTTGGTATTGTTCTTTGTTGAGCCTGCTCAACATCTACCCACAAGATTAACAAATTTGACTCCTTGCTATATTGGATTAAAAAAATTAGAAATTTTGGGTTTAAACTCCTCTTTTCCCTTCTCAACTTCTTAAATTTTATTCTTTCCCTATTAGGAAAAAATTTTTAAATATTTGAAAAAAAAAAAAAGGAATTCATCAGGTTACATCAAACCAAAACAGTGAAAATGCGGATGGTTGACACTGAAACAGCAAAAAGATGAATTCGTCAGGCTCAGGCATGACCGCCGAATGACATGTTATATTATTTGTGTAGTTATGGGCCGATATTCAGTTGAGAGAAAGCATCAAACTTGCATACCAGGGCTACATATATATATATATATATATCTCATTTCAAGATCCAACTAACTTGTAAGTACAAACCTTCAGCGCTGCTTTGTTTTTTTTTTCTCTACTAAAAATTCTCCAGAGCCCCGATGATCTTCTGAGCATCAGAAGGCATTTTGTAGCTTCTGTCCTTGAGCTTGCGAGGGCAATATTATAAATTTAACCCTTTTGGGGCCTGAGTTAAAATCATAAAGACGATCGATCATTCACCGCAACCATCTCGACACAGTGTCCAGGAGAAGGCAACTGGACTCCTGACTTGGTGTTCAGCATTGGTCCAAGCAATTGAACCAAATGCATCCTTAGTCATTGGACTTGCGCCCTTCTTCGAAACAAATGTGACGGTGTATCGCTGCTTTTCTCCTACACTCTTGAAAACAAGCTTAGATGGCTTCACTGCCACCGCCACAGTTGAAGGTGCTTCAATGGTGGAGTGGTAGATGGATGCTGCAGCTCCCACATTCGTCAGTTCGCGGGTATATCGCACGACTCTGGTGCTGTCGAATAGGATAGAGAATGATGGATAGTTGAGGTGGCCAGGGTCTTTAAATTTCCTGGAACAGGTGACGTTCGGGCGCTTGACTATGCCCTGTATTTGCTCAGGGGCATAATTCAAGGAGCAAAGGAAGGCAACGTAGTCATCTGGAGTAGCGTCATAGACAAGGCCTGGAGAAATGGCCTTGTGGGGGTCGACATGACCAGCCCCATGAGCCAATGGGGTGGAAATTGTAGCATCCGCAGCATCGCGCAGAGGGGAGTTGGTGTTGTCCTTAGTATAGGCAGTAGTCATGAGTGCAGATTTAATTGCACTTGGACTCCAATCTGGATGTGCTGCTTTCAGCAGCGCTGCCAATCCGCTAATATGTGGGCATGACATTGATGTACCTATACAATTCATTCATTCATTCATGAAAACAACAACTTAATCATAATGATTATTATAAAAAAAAAAAAAGAAGAAAAAGACCATTATAAAAAGTGACGCATATTCCCATGCGAAATTCTTCCTTTGGAAAGCATATCAAGCCGTTACTATGCGGGTCCACTAATTGTATTCATTTTGACCCATAATAGTACTTGCAACTAGTAATGTAATGCACGCCTAACACTTTTTGGGACCATCATCCCGTAGACTGCTGTTTTAACTTCGACCTTTCAGTACCCCCCCCACTTAGACCTGAGAATCGATGTTCACCGTGCAACATTCTCAATAAAACATTTTCATATGTTTCTCGTCACTGTTTTACTAACTTTATATGCATCAAATCAAATCGTTACGTACTATATATATTTTTTTTTAAAAAAAAAAATTCAGAAAATAGCAATACAAACGGACCTAAAACTCAAGGTAGGAGAGAATCCATTACCATATAATGTCGTTGTCTCCTTAGAAAATCACGCCATGGTTCTCTTGGTATGGCTGGCTTTAATCATATTGTCTAATTGGCATGATCAAAAGGACTGATGATTTGTTTTTTAACCCATGATTTCAGCATGTGCTAACTTTACTTTTGTCAGCTAATTCAGTCTCATTAGCCTAAAACAAACTACCACTCTTTCCCACTAACAAAATATCCAATTAATTAGAGTATCACATAAGACTTTACCATCTTTCTAACAGAAAAAAGTAACGATAACAGATCAAGCTGCAACAACGAGCACCCTTTAAGAAAAAACTCCCACCTCTAAGAAAAAAATTTTTTTTTTTTTAAAAATCAGGTGAATATGTTCTTGAGATCCACGATTAACATATAATTTAATCGAATTGAGAAACATATAAAAAGAGATTTAAAAAAAAAATAAAATTGAGCCGTTGCTTGAGCTCACCAGACATGATGTTGAACAGAGTTTTCCTCGTATCCTTCTGAAGCCCAGTCGGCCCAACAGCCTCAGACCAAGCAGCTAGGATGTTGACTCCAGGTCCAATCACATCTGGCTTCAGGATTTGTAGGGTCACCATATTGGGCCCTCTGGAGGTAAATGCTGCCACCACCGGCGACGGCTTGACATTCACCACCGTCCCACCGAAGCTGAGCGCGGCCGTGGGGTTACGATTACTCTTCACATACTCCCTTATAACATCACCAACCTTCCTCCCCACCGCCACAGCCGGCAACAGATGACTATCCGCCACCAGCTCCTCCCCACTAGCCTCCGTATTAGCTAATATCATCCCGATCCCACCAGCATCCCTCACCACCCCACCCTTCTCCACCCTTGCGTTAACACCTCTATCACACAAGACAACTTTTCCAGTCACTTGGCTGGGATCGAGTGAACCCGGCATGCATAAATTGCTCGAGACATTGTTACCCCTGTTGTAGACCAAACCCACAGATTTTCTCCCCATCCCTTTCCCACTATACAACGAAACGCCTGCAAATTTCTGGCCACTCCCGAGTACAGCATAAGCTGGGAAATCTCTGTCTATGGTTCCGGCTCCAACCGTCATTATCCAAGGAGCCAAATTAGCCAACGATGCCTTAGCTGGGCCGCTATTGCCCGCTGAGCAAGACACAAGTATGCCCTTCTCCATAGCAGAAAATGCTCCTATTGCAATCGTATCCCGATAGTAAGGCCCAGAGCCGCCACCTAGTGATAGGGAGAGCACATCAACCCCATCCAAAATCGCATGTTCCATTCCTGCAAGAATATCAGAACCAAAACATCCAGATGTCCAGCAAACCTTGTAAGTGGCCACCCGGGCGTGTACCGCCATGCCTCGGGCAGTTCCGCTGGCGTAGCCGAGAAGGCTAGCATTACCTACAGCAGAGCCAGCAGCAGTGGACGATGTATGAGTACCGTGACCGTCGTGGTCGCGAGGGGATTCGGTTTCTCTCGACGGTTTTTCCCCAGCGGCCATGTGGTAGCCCCTGGAGAAGAACCTTGCACCTATTAGTTTCTTGTTGCAGTGTACTTTTGGATTGAAATCCACGGCACTCTCACACTGGCCTCGCCATCTGGATGGGACATCCGGCAGGCCCGCGTCAGAAAAGCTCTTGTTTCGTCAACACTTTAGCAATTTGTCAATTGTGCTCCTATAATATTTCAATTTAGCCCCAATTATTGGGGACATAGACTCATCATTGGTTTGATGTGCTCTCGAGTTTGGTATTTAATTAATTCAATTCTGGCTTGGAAATAGTAATCAAGCTAAAAGGGAAAAATAAACATGTATGTGGTAGCTGGTGGTAGTACTCCAGTTGGGGGAGTACCTCCGCGAAGGTTCGAATCCCGGGTAAAGCGATAGGTGAAAAAGCTGGGCAGCCTCTCCCGACCCGCAGAGGATTAGTTGGGTCATTAGGTATTACCAACCCGAAAACCCAGATACCTCTGTGTTGCCCAAAAAAAAAAAAAAAAAAAAAAACATGTATGTGGTATTTAGAAATTAGAGGGCCAAAGTCAATATCTTGTACACCAGCGTTGCGTGATTGAAAATAGCCAAGCAGACATGGGTCATGCATGCTTCATATGCATTGCCCTCTAATCAAAGTGAAATTGCATGTCATCGACAATGCTTCCACTGAATACAATCCATCATTATCTTTGTTTTTCTAATTTTGTGAATTAAAAAAGAACACTCGGGAACGATGAATACGAAAAGTTACTAAACATAGTAAATATTTCTTCTTCCACGAGCAAAACAAGATATGATAGAGCCATTCAATACTCTTATGTGGTTATGAAGATCTTAATGACAAATTTTGAAAAATTGGTTTATTTTGATTTAAAAAACCATCCTCGAGTACATTATTATTGTTAGCTTTTCTTGCATGACTAATGAGGGAGGAATTTCATGCTACCATCTTAAATAGAATTAAGCTCTTTGATCACCTCTTACTTAATTTCCCGCTTTACTTGCACGCCTTTAAACAGAAACCTATCTATCTTAATATTGGATGCAAGCATAAAAGTCTTATTTTTTCTTTCAAACTCTTCTATATATGTAGAACTGCTACAACCATGTACTATAGAATTCAAAATCATGTTCTCTGTTTTGAGAATTTAATGACAGTCATGTATCACCAATTGTGTGACATCTTCTCTCTTGCATTAATTATAATCCACAAAATGTGTGTTGTTATTTGTTTTATAAGTTTGTCATTAATGAAATAAGACAATAACCACCACAATACGTGGAAAACTCCTCCACTTAATTGATTAGAAAATGTGATAGAAACATGTCAATCTGGTGACTTGTCTGCCTATCTTTGGTTTGAAGACATCTAGCAAGTAAATAGCAATCCAATTCTCTGGTGAGGTGTACTATTATTACCTTTATAAATGCACGCATTCAGGACCTAACCTACTTTTAGGTTCCGTTTGATAAAACTGAATCTGAATTCTGAAGTCTGAATTCTGAAATCTGAATACTGAAACAATTAATTTGCTGAATTTTAAGCATTGAAAAAAATATACGAATGTCTGAATTTTAATGTTAAATCTATTTATACTGTTTGATAAATATTTATAGCTGAATGCTTAATAAGTTTAATTTGACAATTTTGCCCTTATATCCTTTCATTCAAAAAAGAAATAGAATCTATGATTTAATTAGTTTAAAATTGTTAGGTATGAAAATGACAATATTTATTTTTAAATCAAATTAATATAAAATATGAAATATATTATATGATGAGTATGGAGAAGATGTGAAAATCATTAAAAAGGGAGAAAAAAGAAACTAAAAATCGTTAGATAGAGAATATTATGTTGTTTAATTAGATAAGAATTGTGAACATAATTAACAAATAATGGTAGATTTGGTAGATAAGATAAGGTAGCTGAAGTAATTCTATTGATTCTTATCAGAATTAAGCATTCAGTTAGGATTCTTGTGCTGAAAAAAATACACACAGGTTCAGCACTGTTTATCAAATTCAGCAAATAGATTTTCATTAATAAAACACTCAAAACATCTGAATGTCTGAAAAAATTCAGATTCAGCATTTTTTTATGTTATCAAACAAACCCTTAGTATGGTAAGCATCGGTCCCAAAATATTCATAATCCACCAGCAATTACTCCTAATTTTTTTAACTCGCAACTACAAGTGAGCAAGCAGCACCCACTCATGCGTGACATTTTAGATGCAGTCTAAATAAATTACCGTCAAAATAAGTTAAGAGTGCAGGAGTATGATCATGTGTAGACCTCCTATAGCTTTCTTGATCCCGGGAGCTCTGCTTAATATTGCATCTTAGTAGAAAAAAGAAATCACCTCCTGATTGTGAATTGGGTAATGATTCCCACTTGGTCTGCATGAAATAGTGGAAAAACATTGGAGCAAAATCAAGATACGAGATACAAATCCATAACAAGTAACTTCTGAGGCAACTCAAAAAGAGAAGGACTGTTGATAGCAGAATGTCAACACTTCTTGAGGACATCTTAAGCTTAAAGACGTCATTTTCGAATGTGTTCCTTTTACTTAGTTAGTAATGATAACAATATGACATTAGTGCAAATATTAGCTCATATGTTTTAAACATTCTTTTGGATGAAAAAGGTATAATTCCTCCTTGTCTTTGAATATAATATGTACAACTTATTATCCCGTCTTTGCTCGAATTGTAAAGTCGTATTTAAAGTTGAATGAAAATATTCTAACGTTTGGGGGGAAAAAAAGTCTTCATGAAACCAGACAAAAAAAAGTAAATTGCATCAAATCACTCGAAACATTTTACAGATTTGCAATACAAGGAAACCATTTTAGCACGGCGGAGTACTAATTTGGGTGAGTCAGAGTCTCAAGTCTCAACTCGTCCAGTGGCATGAGTCAGTATTAATACATCACCCCGGAGGGCAATTCGGGAAGAGGAAAATGGCACTAAAAACAAGGCGGGAGTCGTGCAAATAAATAATCAGCCACATCCTGTGTTGGGTAGACCATGGTGCGGGGAAAGTTGAATAAAAGGTCAATTCATTTATGATTTTGTAACGGCTACAATTTTTAGGCACACTCCCTCCCTCCCTCGCTTGTTGTTTTTTGACCGGAACCATCTCGAAATTAACGATACATACATTGTCCTTTGCCTACCCAACTTTATACTGTACCTGTACTTTTCTTCTTTTTTTCCATTTTGTTTTTGTTTTGGATTTTACTGCACGTACATGTACAACAGAGGGTATTATGAATTATTAAAATAAATATATAATTTAATTACGAGTCCATACTAATATATTCTATACAGCGTAATCTATAATACTTAACTAGAGAGGCTTAAAAAAAAGAGGAGATAGTAAAGTGAAAATGCGGCAATAACGGTCTTATTACAACCAAGAAGCTGCGCCAACCAACCAATGTAGACACGTGTCAAATTGACTGAGCCACACGAGGAATTGTCACTCGCACTTTGATTTCTAGTTCGCAACGCGCCACCTCATTCAGATTTACGGCCGGCCACCATGGAATACAGCGCTTTTTGTATATCCCCCCCCAGCTCGCTGCGGGAATATAACGTTTAGTGTAAAGCGTAGAGATTTTATTTGAAGAAAACAAAAATGTGTAGATTTTAGGATGTAATATCTTTATCTACCAGTAATGTATATATACTAGTAAGAATTAATATACGTCACATGTATAAAATTTAAAATTTCGATTCAATTTATGATTGAATTACATGTTTCTAGACTCGTCAACGATAAACTGTCGTCGATCCAAGAAAGATTGATTAATCCTATATCGTCACACTAATTTCTAAAATGTCATCCTCATTGGTGCAGGTAAATTACAGTTGAGAAAAACCCTAGCGTAGTCTGCTCATTTTTCTTTTTCTGGTCCAAATTAAACGTGGTGATCTTGCACATACATACAACACATGGTTTTATTTTTCTCAATTAACCATTTAGTTACTTGATTACGCCAAAAATGGGAGAAAAAATAATTTAATGAGTGGGTATCCAAACTTCCAAGTGACTAAAGAAGCATAACAAAATTCCAACAATACATGCTGATGAAATTAAAACCAATCAAAATTATAGGACGCCAATCAACCAATTGAAGTGATATCTTACGAGATAAAAATGAAAAATCATTATTAGAAACATCACAGCTTTTCGCAAATACTAAGACGTCAAAAGTTAGGCAGCACTTCAACCGTCTCCTTCACAAGGAATAATATACACTATACAGGGCATGCATCATTTATGCTAGCTAAGCTAGCCCGGCCGGGACGCTATTAGAAGGTGGGAACTGGGAAAGATATTATTGCAGAGCTGCATGTGATGGTGGGGTGGGGTGCCGATTGGGGGTTGGGCCATTCGTAATTCCGGAGAATGTGGCGGAATTATAGCGAACAAACTGCCGCTTGGCTTTATCTTATTAGACGCTTTTCTCTCTCCAGTCTCCCCCGCCACCCCCTCCCCCCACCACACAAAATCCCTTATCAGAGCCTCAGAGATTGAGAAGAAAGAGATCTAACAACTGCAGCCGGCTGGTATCGATGGATATCGTATGCAGGAGGAGGAGGTGGAAGTCAGTCAGTGGGTGGCAGGATTCTGGAATATTTATGTAAATTTCATATTTGCATGCATGCAGGCTCACTCGGCACTCCGTATTCCGTACTCAGTGCTGCTTTTTAACCTATTCTCTTTGTATGGTTGCACTCTAGAAGCACAAGATGAACGGTTATATGACCAACAGTTGCCTTTTTTTTCTTTTTCTTTTTCCCCCTTGTTCTTTTCCTGGGAAAGGAAAAATTGAAGGGAGGAGATTCAGGACAATTTGTACCCCTCGTCTCGCTGTTTGGTGAAGTGGTCGGTGGACAAATTTTGCAATTTATTCTCAACAAAACTTCAAACTAATTCACCTTCACAATTCAACAAGTTCAAGTAAGGAAATGAATCACCTCTTGGGGTTGGCTCGGATGGTTTCGGGGTAGCCTAGTTAGGTCCAGAGATCTTGAGTTTGAATCACCTCTCTACAGCTTGTGTATCCTTGGAGGGTGGGATGCACAGGTACAAGGAGATTAGTCTGGCAAAACTGGAATATTTCCTGTGTTGAAAAAAAAAAGTAAGGAAATGAATAAGCGAGCGAGCAGAAACAAAATTTGAATAGGAGAGGTTAATTTGCACATTTTATACATTGATGGCTTGTACCATTAATATTAAAACATACGCAATGTTTTAACTTGTGAGATATTTGAGGTATTTTTTTAATAGTTAGTGCAGATTTATTGTAATGAAATTGTGCCTCTTATAAAAAAAATGTTTTCTATTTGATTCGAACTGTGTTCATTTTTTTCTTAAAAAAGATTAGGCCTTGATCAATCAATCTTTATTTTCGCCCATAAACAGCGGAATTTGATCTTTTTGTATCTAAAAAATGATCATATATCTTATGAGTTCATAGATGACTTAGATCCAAGATTGTATTTCTCATGCTTTCAGTACTCTTTCCTTTCATATATTCACTGTTTCATCGACGCTGAAGCTGCAGTTTCAAAAAGATTATTACCTTCAACCCTGGCAGCCAACCGACTTTAATTTACTAGTTTTTTTTTTTTTATATAAACATTACAAGGAGCTCACAGTGATACGAGTAATACAATTAACAAATTATTCCACAAAATGGCAGATCGAAATTATAATTCAAAAATATAACAAAAGAACTCTAAAATAGTGAGAAAAAAAAACTCACATATAATGAGATTTGAATTTAGAAACTTCAAAGTTTTGGATCGTATCTCAACTTTGATCATTAGATCAAGGCCTTATTGGTACTTTAATTGGATTATAGTAATCAATGCCCAATTGGATCTATCCATGTTAGACTTTCTTTTGATTTTTTATTAGGCTCACAATATCAATGAACTCTAATAAAAAAAAATTTTTTTTTTTTGAGTCGCATAAAGGGTCTAAGTGATTAACCTCAACGAAGTGGTAAACAAAAAAGAAAAAAAAAAAAGACATAGGATTCCACCAAAACTAGCCTTTTGCAAATGATCACACCAATTTTGAGGTTGCAAAAGGTGATTATAAAGTGTATTAATAAAGCCTCTATAATTGCTGATTACTTGATGCTGAAAGGGACATTGATGCTTTATGATGTTAGACTTAGTCACTGATTTTAATTGTTCCACGCTTAGTTGAAGTTTAATTAGTCCCTTTTCTGCAAGCATTTATTTACATGCCCTTGTTCTTTTTTCCGATCCTTTGCAATGTTTATCAATATATAGTACAGTATTTGATTTGAAAAAGCTTCTTTTACTAATTCTGCTTCCTAATCAACTGGTGGGTAGATTGGATTACAGTTTTACACAACACCAAGTGATTCCAGCTGGATGATATAATACAAACCATATATAGAAGATTTTACGTACTCCACCTGCAGTGGCATGTGCTAATTAATTAGCACTTATCTATTAGTAAAGGACTGCACGGAGTTAATCTTTTGGTTTACTTGCGTTATCAAACAGAGCCTTAGTCATGATACCGTAAGTTCTGTTTTAGATAAGATTAATATTATATGATGTCAAAAGAGAGTAAATGCTACGAATAGATTCACTATTAACAAAATTCAATTGTTTATCCAAACCTAATTTAGCTTTACAAGCAGGATTGAGACAGCATTAGTCAATGGGGCCGCCTAATACCTAACTAATATCACCACGGCATCAATCTCCAACTTTTTTTAGCATTACCCCATTATCATTCTTCCTGCATCGAATTTGTTCCTCTATATACTTACTTACTTTTAAGGAGGCATTCATCGCTTAAAGAAAAGTAACAAAAAAAAAAGGTGCACATAATTAGATATGTTGAATATATAATTGGCCAAGTCCACCCGGGATTAAATGAAACATTCTCTAGCAAGTGCAACTTTTTTAAAAGATAACACTATACTCTTTTCTAGTGGGAAATCTGGGCGTGGTTCACTAGCAAATGTTCGAACTTTTAGGCATGAAACTCAGACAGCAGCTAAGTCCCACAGCCTCGCTGTCGTGTTATCCTTCTGTTCTGTCATTAGTGACTTGGAACTCCTGATATATTTATCCTCATCTGACATCAGATATTCTGCCATGATTATTATACCTTAAAGAACTCTGATCACTTGGGACTTGAAACCATGAGCAGAAGGCACATCTGATAAAAATAAGGGTGAAAAAAAAAAAAAACAGTAAATCTAACGTACAAAAAAGGCCTCCGTAATTTCAAAATGTTTCTGAAAGCGGCAAGCCACAAATAGTGACCTGAATTATGGGAGACAAAGTTTGAAGTTTTGGTGAACCCTTGACCTCCAATCCACAGCCAAAGATTTAAAGTTTTGATAGTTTTGGTGATGACCAACAAACCAAATGGCTGTTGAGCCCCACCGGGATTCGCCACCAAATCTGTTTCTGGATATTACATGGGCGAACTGGGTTGATGTCTAGATGATGATGCTTCCACTAGTCCACCAGTACCTGTTTTTTTTTTTTTTTAAACGTTGAGCATAAATATCCATCTTCTGAGTTCTGACAGAGCATGATGTCACGTTGATCTAAGTAATGTGTTTATTTAGATATATGCTAATTTGCTAAAAAATAAAAACTTGGATCATAAATACGTTTTCTAGTTATCTTATTATTTTTTCAACCACACTTTTTATCATACATTCATCACATCACCCAAAAAAAATTCTAAATAATCTTCAATCCAAACACACTCGATAATGTTCCACGAATGAGGTTGATTTAATTAATAAGGCCGATTATCCTTGTTCAAGACATTTGCAATGATTCATTAGTCGACTATTCGTGAGAATCACTCTGTAAGCCAATGAGAAAAATGCATCACTAATTTGCAATTACGTTGAAATTATCAACATTCCCCTCCTTTTAAATTTGTCCTTACTGAAAAAAAAAAAGCCCCTCAATGGACAGGACGAAGGTTTTTTTTTTTTTTTTATCATAATAATGATAACATTTTTATAATTTAATCTATCGTAATCTAGGGAAGGGTAGAAACTCCGTCGAAGAAGAAAGACAATAAAGGCCATGGGGCTGGTGGCCAGGATGAAGAAGGATTCTTATGCTAGTGCATCTGTCCAAGTAAGATATGATGCCCATTTAATTAATATTTCCTGATCTCAAATGTCTCAAGACTCATAGCCAGCAAATTATGCATCGGATGTTGGGGCTGTCTGCCTTAAAACAACAGATACTTTTTTTTATTATTTTTAAAACAACAGATACTTACTGCCATTTGTACGTTCACTTTCTGCTATTTTATAATGAGTCTGAAGAGAAGGTACACTACTTGTCTTCTACTGCCTTTCGCAATTCGATTCGATGAAGCAAGTTCTTCAACTGAGACTTAAATTATAAGATTTGTCTTTTGTACCGCTAGGAGAAATTACAGGAAAAAAAAAAAATTCGCTAGTTAAGGTCCTTGACTTTTTCTTTATTTTTTTTAAGAAGAAATTATCGTTCGAAAAGACAAAGATCGCCTCCGCATGGACTGACGTTTATTTACCATTCCGCTACCCCACAGTGATGTCGCTTTGGCCGAGTGGTTAAGGCGTGTGCCTGCTAAGTACATGGGGTTTCCCCGCGAGAGTTCGAATCTCTCAGGCGACGTTCAAAAACATTTTGCTGCTCACCCGAAATTTACTGTGCCAACAAGAATCAGAACTTAATTTCCCAACACCGTTTTTCTTTTAAAAAAAAAAAGAATTTTTTTCCCAACACCTTGTTATTGTGATTGACTTATATTTATAAATTTACCACCCACTTACTTTTAAGTATCGACCTGAGGCTTCTACATGAACGAGGTTTTTAACATGAGTTATTGTTTGTGAGCGATAAGTTTTCCACGCCCTTGGAACGATGAGGATGATGACCATGAGGTTTCCAACCCCTTAGAACGATGATAGAGAATTTGCCAAACCTTTTCCACCTGCAAAACTTGGGAATATTGAATTCCTCATCCGTGTTGATTATTCATAATATTTGTATTGTTTTCAGGAGAAAATGGAGCACATACGGCGGCAAATCTAGCAACACTGGAGAAAAAGTTGAAGCAATACAGTACATCCGTCAACGTTAAGCTTCCACCACTGCATATCAGTCTAGGGTGGTAAAAACGGCACCCAATTAGCGTGCCATTTGGTCAGCCATTAAGCAAGTTGGTTAATCTTTGTCCTACTTTCCTCCAGCAATTGGCAAGGCCAGGGGATCAGCACAAAATATCAGGAGGAAATTACCAAGGTAATTTGAAACAAAGCCAAAACATTCACCACCAACTACAATAATCGGTAGTCATCCATCCCAGTTAAAATTATGGGTGTGTTTGCTACTTTGTTTGGACTGAAAATATTTTCCAGCAAATGTTTTCCACAATTTTCGGTGTTTGGTCGCCTTAGAAGAACTGGTAAAAATATTTTATGCAAAAAATTATTTTCCCCAATTCTATGTAAAACAACTTCCTTAAACGAGGAACTGAAGTTATCTTTCAAAACAACACATCCGCTAGCAAAGTCAAAATTCCTATCATTTGTCTATAGAAATTCAAACGACATAAAAAACCCCAAAAGCTTATCAGACACCAATCTTTTTCGTCAAATTGCCCTTGATCTTTATCCTTGGAAGCTTATACTATCTAATTATGAAAATTGGATTTAGAGTCTATAAATATTACTAATACATGAAAAAAAATGTTATTTCATGGATAGATTTCATAGGTTAGGACTTGTAAGCTAATGATGAAGTACAATAGCAAGGGGCAGTTTTAACGATAGGAGCAAAGTTTCGAATTGCAACCAAGCACCTGAAAATTATGTAAATGCAAATCTTTTCCTAGAAAACATTTTACATGTAACCAAACAATCACCATTTTTCCCCGCTGCGAAAGAAGTTGGAGATTCTTCTAGTAATATAAATGGCTCAAACGATTTGAACCACCAGCAGCACAAAAGGAATGGGTACTAATGTACTAGTGGATTTGAAAGGTGAAGTGCAGTGCTTTCAAATTTTCAACACACACAAAACATGGACAGTGCAACCATTTGCTCAACCATTAAGTCAATGATCACGCTAAAACTTCTTAATGCCGAGGCCAAATTAACAAAACCCGTCATGTATATGCGCTAAGTGTACGGAAAAGAAAAACAAAATAGACAACAACCAGCAATAAGGTGTTAAAATCATTAAAAGCAAAGAACAGACATCAATTCAGTACGAGTAACTGCAAACTAATTTACTGATGAATCCCTACATAGTACCTAATAGAACCAGATATTGCATTCTACAACAAATAACGTTTCTCAGAATATTTGACTTCATATTTGCAGCAAACTGGTAAAGGAAGGTAAAGACAGGGCTAAATCTTCATTTTCAACAACACAGAGAAACCCAACTGTCAATTGCCCAAGCTCTAGTGACCGTACTTCTGGAACTCCCACTCACTGTTATCTGTAACATACAAGAATGAAAGGAAAATGAGATACCAGCGATATTGAAACAAAAAGAAAAACAAAGGCACTATATAAAGCTTTATGGATCAGAGAAACTTACCTAATGGGCAAACCTGGCGTGTCTTGAGCCATCTGCTAATACAGTGGAAGTGAAAAGCATGATTGCAAACACCTACAGGGATTCCACTTCCAATTAAATTGATAATGATATGCACAATTTTATGTTAACAACATGTAAAAGGAGATTGTATGAATAGCCAGTCAAATTAGCAAGTCAATCTATCTGTGGGCGCATAAAAAAAGAAGTGATCCAGAGAAAATGCAACTTTTAGACAGCTAACTCCATCCATGGTAAGCTGGCAGCCAGTAACCAAGGCAAGCCAAAAAAGTGAAAAACACGTGTGCATATTCCTTTCTAGGTTTGACTTTATTTTGTTATTTATGTCGTGATGTTCCAGAAGCTGGCTTGGGAATCAAGGGGTGATCATTTCTTAAAAAACTTTACTCAACCCAAGGTATTAGAACTCATATCAATCATCTAACATCCCCAAACATAATTTCTGTGGAAGTATTGAACAATATGACCTTAACATTTAATACTCAAAAGCTAATGGAAGTTCCCAACAAACATGTATAAATATAGCTTCTCAAGAAAGGAGGTCTCCAAATAGGCAGCATCTGCTTACAACTAGATAATTGTCGCGCAAGATTTAACAATCTTGTGCTCGTTAAATGATACAAATGCTATACAGCACACTAAATGATGTGCTATGTCATAATTTTAGCTCCCTGCTACTCCTGAACAGCTTTTATTCTTATCAAGGCTATGCATAGTTTATATGGAAGATACACCACAACTACATAAGTAGGCTTCATTCATGAAGTGCAATTATACCTCCTACTAACCAAATGTCAACATAAGATGCATTCTGAACATGATGATAAAAGGTTAAAGATAAAGTCTGATCTTCAGCAAAATATAACACCAATAAGAGGATCCTTTTAATTACAAAGGACTGAAGAAAACAACTGGGATGTAGATGCTGACGTTAACAGTAATCAATGAATGGACATGGTGGATTCAGGCAGACCAATCACATGAATTGCAGCCCCAAGCTATAGAGCAATTCTGGTTCATCAAATATTCTTGCAGAGTGGAAAATGGCTCACATCATACCATATAGTATAAGCTAGACAATAACAGAAGTTCTCAGATTAAGACCAGGAAACTTTCACAGTTTTCATTTGTAATTAGTAAATACCTTATAACTTGAAGTAGTCAGCAAGGGGTAATGGGACCACAATGTTCTGTACTATTTATAAAGCACTTAATGGTATTATATCTACATTTGGACAAATTTCAGCTATTAGCATCCCATTGTAACAAGCAAACCAAGTACAAAAATTGCTTTAGAATTTTCTCTTGCCACAAGCAATAGGATAACACACTGCTTTTTACCATCTCAAACATCAGTTATTTGCAGAATAAACACAGTGAACAAGTTGATTGGCACAAACAGCTCATATCATCTAGATAACGAGTATCAACTTAGAATAGTTTTTAATGAAGGTAACACTGCTCCTACCAACCAGACATCACAGATAAAGTAGATCTTTGTGTGGCTCAATTTAGTGACAGCTAAAGTTATAAAACTCACAAGATCATGTAGTTAACATCATATGCTTTATAAGATTAGACATCAATAGTAACATTAGGTACCAATCAGCTAGAAGTCTGAATATTGACCCCACCAATAATAAGACCCTTGCATAGGAAAATCAACTCGAAACTTCTTTAGCATAACCCAAACCACCCCTGCAGCATATGCAGTGAAATAGTCATGCTCATCAATTGTCTTCAAAACACTATAGGATTATTAGTTTTTATGAGCATTTCTTAAAAAAACCTAATTGGAATACATGAACCTTTTTGTTTCGGCTCCATTTTGGTAGTGAATGTGAAGATTAATACCTAATGGACAAATATTTACCATACATAGTCAACCCTATGTCCCACAGTTGCCAATGCTATGCAGAATCAGTTTCCCCATCATACAAGTCACACATAGCATGTCCAAATGCTTTTCCAACTTTAGATATTAGGTAGGGAAAGAAAGCATGTACAAAGGGAGAAATCACCATCACGCTGCTCTGCTAAGATAAAAATATATAATGTTTTATGGTAACTGAAATTCCTGAGGATAATAACATGCTTCAATCAACATGGATGCCCATGCCAATAATGAGTATGCTTCATACATACCCTTGGACCACATTACAAAGCTTCAGTCAAACTGAAACTAAGAAAACTTGGTATTCATAAGGAACATTATCACTCAAAATCTCATCCAATACTCAAAGTTCATTCAAAATTCAGAATTGGGCAGGCTCCTAAGGAACATTAGTTACACTATAGAAAGTGTATTTTAAGGAAAATATGAGGAAAAAGAACAAAGTGGAGATATCTATTTCGTGTACCAAATTGTGATAAAAAGAAACAACTCACTTTTAACCGCTCATTCAAAGCAATTGCATTTAACATAAGGAAATGCTCACAAACACGTCATTCAATAGTCAGATACATTATGGAACTTCTTTTACATCCTTATCTTCTGAATTAACAAAACTCAACAAAGTTATAATCTAATGCCTTCCAAATTCCACAACAGAAAAGCAAAAATCCAAAAGCAACAGAAATTGGAAAATAATCAACAACTGAAAGTGGATACTGTAATAATTTAAAAAAAAAAAATTAGCACAGAGCATTATGCAGACTCCTATCAGCAACATGCATACTGTCTGTGGCAACACAGACCAGCAAAATACCAAACTGCCTAAAATAATAAAATAAACCAAGAGTATACAGCTGTCAAAAGTAATGATAATCAATTGAGCTGTATAATACAACAATATAAAATTACTAAATATCTCATTATTTAGCAACCTAAGCACAAAATCCTACATAAAATCCTTTACCATGAATAGACCTGCATAAAATCCTTTACCCAAGCAGGACAACCTAAACATGTTACAATTGCATTCAGCACAAAGAGAGACCAAAAAACGGTAGGCCAACTGATACTAGCCTGAAAGGAAAAATCAAAATAGCATGAAAACAAACGCCAGAGTTCGACAAAAAGATGGTACATACCCCAAGCAACCGTGCATTCCTCGCTAGTAGCACTGGCTTGATTAGCTTGACACTCGATGCCTAATAATGCACATCGCAAATCTCACTCAGCGATAAATTACCAGATAATTGAGCGTCAATAGACCCAAAAAAAAAAGATCTATATAATCAGAGGTATAAAGAATCAATAGAGCGGAAAACATGAAATACTCACAGAGATCCATAATATGATTCCTGCAAATTGCACAGTTATCCACCACGATATCTGAATTCAACCACAAAATGAGTAAATAAACAATCAAGAAAATTGCGCCAAAATACCAAAAAATTAAAAAAATCACAGAGATCGTAGAATCGCTTCAAATTCAAAAATATACAGAAAAAAAAAAGGAGTTCATGCTAGGTTAGGGTTAGGGTTAGGGCTTTACCCCAAGCCCAAAGAGCGACGGCGTTCCACTTCTTGATCTCGAATCGCTTGGCTTTCTTACCAGAAGTTGAGGTGGACGCTGTGGAGGATGAAGGTCCGGCTCCGCTGGAGCCTTCTCCAGCCGGAACCATGGTGACGTCGGTGTCAAGAGATGCCATTGGGTTGGCTCGAAGAGAGCTCTCTTCTCAGCCCTTTTAGCGCAAAGATTCAAACTTTGAACTGCGCGTGAATTGGATAAAGAGCTTAAAGACCAGGGAAGCTAATGGAATTTTGGCCTTAAACCATTCAGTCAACTCCGGTGTCGTCGATGGGCCTTGGCCCGTTAATTAGATGGCCCAAGATTGAAGTAATTGTGTCGACATAATAGTGTCGACATTCCTAATTTTCTATACCGATAATGTCGACACAATTACGTTTGACTCTTATGCCGTACGATTTACTTATACTTGACGTTGGGGTGCTATTTCCGTACGATTGACCTTCATACTTTAGGTTGGGCTGCTACCGTGATGCTGCCTTGGATAGTATGGGCTTTTTCTCAACTGGTTTTACGATTGACCTTCATACTTTAGGTTGGGCTGCTACAGTGATTCAGGGCGTCCCAAATTCCACGACCAAGGCATCAATTGCCTTGGATAGTATGGGCTTTTTCTCAACTGGTTTTACATGCCTGATTTAAGCTTTTGATTTTTGAAAAGTTATTTTATTTTGTTTCTCAACTGATTTTAGATTTGTTTTGGCTCTAAAGACCTAATTTTAGATTTTGATTTTCGAAAAATTTATTGTATTATGTTCTCAACTGATTTTAGATATTTTTTGGTATAAAAAAGTTGGAAATCAGAAACAGGTTGTGAAATACTTTTGGATTGTTGCCTACTTTATCATGTAGAGAAAATTACCTTTCAAATTTTAATGTAATTTTCAAATTTTAACGTAATTACTTAAAGAGTAGATTACTTTTTATGGTCTTTCTATTTTCTCTCTTTTCTCATTCAATTACAAATTCATCTTTATGTCCATTGTTTTTCTCATCCATCATTTAATCTTCATAAAAAATTAATTAATTACATTAAAAATTAATTAATTAGCACAAAATTTAATTACATAGCATGTAAGTGTAATATGGTCATTTTTTTTAATTAAAGTTAGCTTTTTACTTTTCTTTTGAGAACATCTATGCATTTATTAAAATGGTTTTTTAACTGTAAATGATAACACATGAATTATTTTGAAATATCTAATTTTTATAAATCAAGTTTACAAAATCAACTTTTACAAAATTAGAATAAGTTGAGAGCAAACCCCATATTATATACATGAACATAACATGTAGACACCAAACATAAGTGTAGATACAAATACAATGACAAGTAAACAATTTTTGCATTTACATTATAAGTTAAAAATTGTATTTGAAAATCGATTTCAAAACCAAACCAATCCCCACCATTATTAATTACACCGTACAAGTCACTAGTGATTGTAACGTCCTTTGATTAGGTTGTGCCTTTATTACTAATGATGTGATTGATAACTCAATTCATCACTTAATATTAATTAATTCAGACATTAACTATATCATAAAGGA
This sequence comes from Coffea arabica, assembly GCF_036785885.1. Classification (NCBI taxonomy): domain Eukaryota; kingdom Viridiplantae; phylum Streptophyta; class Magnoliopsida; order Gentianales; family Rubiaceae; genus Coffea; species Coffea arabica. The sequence continues at coordinate 9,863,968 of NC_092321.1, read as the reverse complement.
GACCAAATTTTGGGTCAACAATGGCATGTAAAATATCTCCTTCCAGTCAGCAATTGCCTGGACAGTGGAGTTTAATGGGTCCCCCTTAAGTTGGTTCATTTTCAAGCATTGTTGGTAAAATATGATAATTGGTCTTGGTCCTCGAGGCAAATACATACGGTATTTAGATCAGTCGTTGCATATAAAATATGAAAAGCAGGACGTTGCAAATAGAAAATTTTGATGGTATGGTCTGACTTTACGTGCCATATTAGTTGATGTGAGAAAATTGCGGTGTAGACCTCGATCCAGATTACACTTCTTAGTTTTCTGGTTTTATTGAACTTCTAAATTAGTGGTTACATTTTGTCACGATAGAGGACATCATTGATTTTTTTTTTTTTTTAAATAAAGTATTTGTATTAAACCTTTCCTAACCATAAAGCAGCTGTTTGTCGCAACCCTACCAAATTGGTCTGACCATTATAGATATTTCTGTCTCTCTCTCTCTCCCTTTTCTTTTTTTTTTTTTTTTGGACTCAGGCCATTTTAGAATAATTTAGATATTTGGTAGAAAAGGGAGATTGCAAAATACAGAGTAATAAGGTAAAATTTGAAGTGAAAACGAACCTCCTAGTTTTCTACAGTTTCTACGTATCAATTATTTGATCAAAGACATCAAACAAAAGGAGAAAAATTGCATTTTTGGCTGGCTGCCAGTGGGAATTCTAAATCAAAGCTTCTAGATTGCTAGCAACAGTTTAAATATCGCTGTATCTTTCATTTGACGTCTCCATTTGCTATCTAATTAGGAATCTCTTTTGACTTGGGCAGGTAAAGACAACTAAGAACTCAGAAACAGGGGATTTTGTCGAATTTTCTTGCGTCATTCATTTGTTAGGAAGCGGGTGAAATAGTCTTTTAAGAGGCAGCTTCCTCCGGTTGTTATGTTTAAGTGCAGTTGTTAAGAATGAAACGACCACAGAATTTCAAAGATATTAGGAGATGAGTGGTTGGTGAAGCAACTTGCAGATGATCCAGAACAGCACATCTCTGCTAAATGTCAAATCCCAATCCCAATTCCTCCATGGGACCGACCCAAAAAGAAAAATCCCAGTGCCGATTCCTAGAAGGAACAATCCAGCATAACCAACTTAATGACGTGTAAAAATTCTGAGGTCAAAAAAAAAAATGATGTGTAAAAATTAGAGCCTATATTTTCCGTTGAATTCGAACTTCTTTTCTTAATTCTTCTAACTCATCATTGTTTAGATACATATCTGACAGAAAATCCTGCGATAATCATTAGTTTTGGCATATTCGGGTCATCTTTTGAAGGTTTGGTTAGATAAATAAATGCATCGAATCCAAAATTTCAGCTAAAACTTAAGAAACAAAAAAAAAATGTCCTGAATATTAAAATAAAGTCGATGAATTTTCTTTTTTCATCTTTGGTACAATCAAGAAAAAGGGTATCTAATGAGAAAGAGATAAAACCTAATAATTAAAAAAAAAAGAAGTTCAATTACAAAAATACAAATGCTTACACTTGACAGGTTAAAAAATAAAAAATAAAAAAAGATAAGGTATATGCTTAGCCTAGTAAGTAATCACCTTGTTACACAAGATGGCTTTTGATGTATATATATTTACAGCTTATATTAGTTATTACGCTTCATTAATCTATACTCTTTTCAATCTCTGATGCAGAGGCGAATTTATCCCGTCTTTCACCCTCAGCTGTAGCTGAGTTTCCGAGTAAATCGTTGGAGAATTAGGAGTTCCGAAACTACGTTTATGGTTATGGTGGTGTAACCTGTGTTTTTGTTGGTGGTGACCATTTTCTTTCTTCACTTTCTTCTTTCCTTCACTCTCCTTTTCGCTTTCTTTCTTCAAATCAGTTTCAACTGGAACCGTGTACACAAACGTCCCAATTGAAGTGTCATTGTAACCCTTGAGAGGCTCCAGGGTTTTTACAATGTCGCTCATATTTGGTCTGTTCTTCGGCCTATGACTCAGGCAATGATAAGCCAATGCTGCAGCTTGCTGAGCCCCTTCCTCGGAGTACATGCCTTCAAGCCTAGGATCCATTATCCGGCTGAGCTTCCGGGAATCTTTTAACATTGGTCTCGCCCAATCTGCCAAGTTCTGTTCCCTAGAAGGACGGGTTTTGTCCACTGATCTTCTGCCTGTAAGAAGCTCCAACAGCACTACTCCGAAGCTATACACATCACTTGCTGCTGTCAAGTGACCTGCAGAGAGACAATTTAACATGTTTTGGCAAATGGTCACTCATTTGTTTAGGATAATAGCAATCAAGTTTTTGTTTTTATGTGAAATTTGACTTAAATATGCAAGTTTTCTAGTCGATGGAAAATGGCTAAGAACAACCCACGTTGTTGATTGTGGTAAAGATTGCGACTAACCAACCGTGGAGATTGCCTAAATAAATCTTGCTTAAATTAGCAAGCGATGATATGAATCTTTACCTGTCATGATATACTCAGGGGCAGCATAGCCTTGCGTCCCCATAACTCTCGTCGAAACATGCGTATCATCTCCCTCTGGACCATCTTTTGCAAGCCCGAAATCGGAGAGTTTAGCAGTGTAATCCTGTAAGCAAATTAAAAGTGATTTATTCACTTCTTGAAAGAAAATGAAGCAAAGGATCCCATAAATGTGGGCAAAGTTAGGTAAACTAGTGCTTACAGAGTCTAGCAGGATGTTCGAGGCTTTAAAATCCCTGTAGATTACTGGTTTTTCTGCCTCGTGGAGAAAGGCAAGGCCTTTTGCAGCTCCAAGGGCAATTTTCATCCTTGCTGACCATGGAAGCGACACGGAATATCCTGCGGACGGGAAAGTAAAAGAATGAGGACTCTTGTATGATTAAGATGACATTTTATGGTAAATTTACATTTTAAATATGTGGCATTTACCAAAATTTTAAATCTAAAGCTAGCGTCTTAAAATGAGATTAATAGTTGTCAAAGGTTAGTAAAAACTCTATCAGAAAAGTGAAAACCCCGGCCCATTATGTTAAAAAAAAAAAAAAAAAAAGTTTGTGAGCTTGATGAGATTTATATGGTAGTATTTAGGTAATAGCATTATTATGTTCAAATATTACATCATTAGAAGGTTACATATTGCAACGACTAATGAATTAACCAAAAGGTAAGTTACCAACCACGAATAGGGTAACGTGAACTTATAATTCCAGGTTGAACTTTTCTATCTATAGAGCAAGTCTCGTACTCATCATGATTATACGGCACATAATTATTTGCACAACTGCGGGATTATTCTTTTCAAGAGGCAACATAATGTCAACATCCCTCACAGGAAATGGTAAAACTAGCAGACAATTATTAAAGAAAATAGCCGTTTCAACTGGAAACTATATATTATATGTGTTCTATAATTGATTGACGATATCCTAGAGATTACATCCAAACTCTCCCGAAATGTCATTATCAGCAGACCTATTTAAAAAATCTCTTCCACGTTTAATAATAATGCTATTTTGGCTAGCTGTTCTTAGTAAGATATTAACAGCTGTCCCAAGTTTCTACATTTCTGACAGCGAATACAGCTACCTACTATACTGAAGCAACAAAGAAAATTGAGCACCATGGAAAAAAATATGTGCGGAAGATGAATCGCTACTGATATATATATTTCAAACAATGATAAAGCGGAGACAAGACGTACGTACTTCTAAACAGCTGATTCTCCAGGCTGCCTCGTGGCATGTATTCATAGACTAAAAGTCGATGTTCCTCCTCGCAGCAGTATCCGATCAACTTCACCAAATTTGGATGCCTCAATTGCCCCAGAAATATCACTTCAGTCTGTTAAGAAAGGAAATTAAAGTTGGTCAATCATTCAATCTGACAAGAAATCTTCATGCACAAAAGTTGAATATCAAAAAATTCTTCAACACTAACTTCAAGAACACTGCGAACCCTCGGGCATACTAACTGCTAAGCAGGACGAGGTTATCAACCCCCGGACTGCATGTCAAGCCAGTGAGGCAAATCAAGTTTGGTAGGTTCATACATACCAGCCATTCCTTGTGACCTTGGCAGCCGTCCAGATCAAGGAGCTTGACAGCCACTGGCTGAGCCTTCAGCCCGGGTCTAAGCTTGTCGTCAATGAACCCTTTATGAACTGGTCCAAATCCTCCCTCACCAAGAAAGTTACTAGACGAGAAGCTCTGAGTGATCACCTTCAGCTCCTGAAGAGTAAATATGTGAATGTTGGAGCCGGCTAAAGAGATAGAGAGATCCTCTGAAATGGTTGAAGAACTAAAATCCGACATCGAAAGCCTGTGGAATGAAGTTTGCTTGGCCACAACTTTCTTCTTTTTCGGTTTAGGGTTCTCAATCTTGTAACATCCCAGAACAAAACATTGCCACGAAACCTTCTGGACTGTCATCTCGTGATAAAAGTATATATATGCTTTCTACGTGTATGGAAATACTTTTGTTGTTTCTCCTCTTCTGCACCCAAATGCCTCGAAAACCCTTCGTTTATATAACTCTGATCAAGTTAGCCCTGTCGCTGGTTGAGAGAATTGTACAACAAGGAAAGAATGTGGCGATGACAGGAATTATGCAATGGGGTTTGGAAAACTTCTATGGAAAGCCGTGGCCTAATATTCAAATGTGCCAATTATTCTCTCTCCTGGCTCTTGTCTCCACAGGACATGATAGTATGATACAGATAAGAGGTTCACAACCCCTTTATATATAAGACCTGGCTTTATGCTGATTTTCTTTTTTTTTTAAATCATTTACTATTAATTTCTCTTTCGTGGACAAATACTACTTTTTGTATGTATGGGCGTATATAGTAGTTCGTTTTGTAATGTGATCCTCCATCAATAGTTGATGTAGCTACTATTAAAGAATTTGGTGTACAAAATGAAAAGCAAAAGAGCACCACGAAGTCTACGAATTCGGTTGAGTGAGAAAAGACTTGGCTGCCCCCTCTTTGACTTAGTTCTTTGGGGTGGTCTGAAAGTTATGGTGGGAGCCTCAGTTTCACACCTTCTAAAGATTGTTCCATTCGGTGGCGATGATGGAAAAGCGGTTTTCGAAATTGTTTTGACTCAGTTTTGCAATAAATTATTTTTTTTTTAAAAAAATGAATATTTGGTGTGGAAATTCCATCGTGGTATCTAGCTAAGCTAAGGGAGATTTCTCCTACGTGTGTTCCCTGACGCGGGGATCTTTGAATACTCATGTCCTCGATCATTATTATCTACTGGTATTCGCAAGTCTCACGTAAACATGAGCATCAAGTGAAAATTAAGAAATGAAAATTGTAGAAAGCTGATGGATCGAGATTTGAGATCAATGTAGCATTTTTTTTTTTATATAAAAGTCTTTATCATTGTTAATAGTAATTTTGATCCTTCCCCTTGACAGCTTTGTATTGTTTGGCAGCCATCACTGCATATGAGCATTGAGTTGGCCCAGTACTGTTATGTGCTATAGAAAAACACATTAATCCAGTGTTTTTTTTTCCTTTTACGCTAAAACCATCAACAGCGATTCTTCACTTATTCTTTTTTGATGACTCGAATTCACGTGTTATCAATTAGGCTGTTTTGTTATCTGTCAATTCAGTTTAGGTGTTCCTAATTTAAAATTGTTTAATGCTGCTTAAGGTCCTAGTTGGGTTTTAGAATTAAGCGGAATAAAATTTTCCATAAATTATCCATTTGTGTTTCGCTTTCAAGAAAAATTAATAAAAAGCCAAAGAAGAAAAACGAAAGAAGATATTTTGTCCTCCTTTTTCATGTAGATTATATTCTTCTTCCTTTTTTTTCTTCTACCAAATATAGGATTCAAAAACAGCTGAGAAATTAGTGGGAAGGAAAGAAAAATGCTGCGTACGAGGTCTGAGAGAGAGAGAGAAAGAGAAGAGGGGGCGAGGGAGATTGAGATTCCACAGCACACGCCTTATTTTGAAAAGGACACGCTTTTAAACCAATGATTTGGTCATAGCCTCGTAAGTCGTGTGTAATTAAGAAAACAATCAATGATGAACAAGAACAACAACATTTGGAGGAATTTGTAAGAACTAAGAAGAAGAAGAAGAAGAAGATGGTAGGTTAGCCAGCACACTTGCACATTTGTCTTTGTTCTAGAAACTACGCTCATTATTATTTAGAAAAAAAAAAAACAACCATTAAAAAGAATAATAGTTGTATATAACATCAGAGTCCACAGTATTCATCTGCGAAAATATGGAACATTTCCGGCTGACCAAACATGTATACATATACGTATTTAGATGGGGCCTGCAGGAAGCGGTAGGTAAAGCATCACCCCCAGCATGATGTTCCCGCTAAAACCATGGAAGTCTGGATAACTAATTCTAGGACAATTTTTAATTAACCCATTGCATGGAGCCACATACCATTCGCAAGAATAGAAAGATATGGAATTTTCCTTCATTCTATCAGCTTTGAAAGATTTAGAAATTGGGGGTTCCATGGCGGTAGGTAGATGGGACCCGGCCATATTTTTCTTGCCATCAACAGCATGCAGGAAAGTCAATTCCATAGGATTCTAACTTTAATTGGTTAACCGAGTCAAGCTGGATAAAATTACCAAAGCGTCTCACGTAAATCCAACAAAGTCGATTTGGATTGTGATTTTCTGAAGGTTTTTTATTAGCACGAGGAGAATTTTATTTTTTTAATACGTGAATTCAAATTTTAGGCTATTAGTAGAAATATGCCATTTTATAAATATTGATACTTTTTTTAAATTTTCAAGAGGAAAACACACACTACTAATACTGGAAGGGTAATGAATGCAAATTAGTAGTATTAATCTCAATATGCTAAAAAGCATGACGGCTATTAATGTTTTGTCCAGGTCGTTTTTAGCAGAACTTCAACATTAGACACATGAAATTTGAGGGCCGGCGGGCGCGTTGTTGTGATTTGAACTGTTTTCTTTTTATTTTCATATATTTATATACCAGGGAATTAAAGATTACAACAATATTATCACCAAAAAAAAAATTTACAACAATTTCACAATCGTACCAAATTAGGTCGACTGCCTTCATTACTCATGTAGAGAAATAAAATGTAGGCCCTATTTGATAACTCAATTCAGCATTTAATTTAATGGCTTCAGATCTTAACATATTCAAAGCGTTTGATAATAAAAAATTGAACATATGAATTAATTAAGCGGTTCTAAATTTTTTAGGCAAAACTTGTTCCCAAAGTCAGGTGATAAGCTATTCACTAATCATTAAATGTGATACGCACTCAAATGTATTATATTTAATATTTAACAATTCAATAGCTTGATTGATTCAGATTTCATTTTTTAAATTTTAATTTTATCAAACGCACCCATAGTCTATTATACATCTTAGCTAGATACAATAATATTTGTCAATGGCGAAGCCACGTTCAAGTGAGGGTAGGCAATTACCCTCCCTCAACTTTGAAGAATTTTCAGAATTAGCTCGAAAAAATATTAAATTTTTAAACTTGTTCTATAATCGCATCCTCTAAAATTGCTGATATGTTTCTTTACTTTACCCACCCAAGTTCTTGAAATCTACAATTATCACTTAGTTTATGAATGATGGCATGTGTGAGTTTATGAATGATGGCATGTTTGAAATGAAGCCAAGTACTAGTTGAAAATTTAGGAAAAAGGGAATTTCAAAAACTTTTGATATGTAAAAAAAAAAAAATTTTTGTTGTCTACTGTCATAAAAAAATTGTCATCTAGTTGTTATTTTTTTTTTGAAAAGACTATATAATTTTAACAAAATTCGGACACCTATCATGCTGGTTATTAGAGTTTTTTAACAAAAAATTTTGCCTTAATCATACTAATTGCCTCCCTAACCACGAGTCCTAACTTTGCAGTGCTATCTACGGACCTAGTATTTTATTCCAGGATTGCAAATCTTTGGAAGAATTAGTAGAGAAGGTAGTTAGCAGTCATTAGCAATAAGTTTCAGGTCTTAGTTTCGTTTCAAACTTTGTTATATGCCATATCAGCGTGTAATTCGTGGAGAGCCAAAAGAAAAATAAGACTTCTCAGCAAGATATTCCAGTTCTATAAAAAAAAAATTCTAATATTGTATACAGGTTGCTCTAAAAAAATATGTGCGGACGTTTCACATCTCACAATATTAATCACATCATTCCGATTCTATAAACTCATTTCACTTTAAATTTCTTGTCTAAATGGCTAAAATCTAGCTGAAAGAAATGAATTTGTCTCAAAAGGTGGAATTTTTTTTTTTTTATTCCATCATTTCTGTTATTACTTGAAAAAAATCGTATAACGAAAAAAAGCATAATTCATTTCTCAGGAGTAGCTAAGAAGAAATGAATACACTTGACCAATTGGTAATCATTTTGTCCCTTCTTTTCGTTGCTCCAAATTAAGTCCATTCTTATTCTTGACTAGTGGCCTCTCGATTGTGTGTTTGGAATTCTCTTGACACAATTACCAAAGAGGAAAATTTGCAAATATATATAATATTTTTTAAGTTTCTAACCTAAGATCATAATAAACCTATATAAATATATATATTGGTGCCCATTCCTGGGGACTTTGGAAAATGCATGAAATCTTCAAAGCATATCCATTTAAGGGTGAAATTCAGAAGCTACACAGGCCGAAGCTCACCACAGGATTCGCATCAAATGTAGGCATTGATGTCAAAAGAGCCAGTTGAGTTGAGTTGACTAATCATATTCATATAATATAATGACTTGCAAAAAATAGCCACTGTTCATCACATGAACTATCAATTTAGTGCATAAAAGAAATAATAAATATCACAACTGCTTTTCCAGAAGTGAATGGGCAGTCATCACCTGCAGATTATAAAATTACATTTCATCGTAGTTTGTTTACATTCAGAAGTGAATGGGCTTTCGGAACTTTCCACACCAATCTTTAACTAATTCTTTATCTAACGCTTGACACTATAATTAGAATATGGGCAGAAGTCTAATTTGCAGAAGCGAGAAGGGTCGAAGGTCAAGAATTCGAGATGAACAAATTAAACGAAACAACAACTACCTTACCTTTCGAAGTGGAGTTTTACCGAACCCCAGGAAACTAAAACCAAAATCTTGAAACCTTCTTTTTTAATACCATGTTGACTGCAAGCCTCCTTTTAATTTGAAAACTATCATCATAAGTAACCTCCAAAATTTGTAATTAATACTGTCGTCTACACAGCTGCCGTACATAATAAGAAAAGGATGAATCTAAAATCAAACTAAACCAAACAATTCACTGGTGATCGTTTTCTTTTTTTGTTCTGCTTCATCTTTCATTATTATTTTCAACTTGGATTTGTTGGACCATCACGTCTTAGCTAATTAAACCTTCTTCCGAACTGCCATTCCAACTTTCTAAGCAACAAACTATAAAACATGCATGCATTAAATTGAAGAGACGCTGCTACAATTAATTGTGTCACAGTCGCCTTTTTTTTAAAATTTTTATTTTAATAAGGAAGACGTAAGATTTAAAAAACAAAAAAAAAAACAGGAGATTAAATTTTAGAATATCTACAATTCAGAATCACTAGATCAAAATTTTCTCGACTCAGTCACTAATGCCTTGTGGGTGACAAAGGAAGAAATAATCATGCTATGAAATTATCAATATGTAGTTCAAACTGTCCGTCCAAATCATCGATCCGAGCAACTAACAAGACAATTTGGGATTTTAGTGCATGTGATAAAATTAAGTAATATGTCGGTTCTGCTCAACCACCGAAGACCATAAAAGCATGAATGGAGGACAGCGGACAGACACGGCTTCCCCAATTCTATACATTCATTTATCCTTCAAACCTCGAGAGGGGGCAAATGACAATTGACAACAATTTAAAAATCACGGCCAATTCATTTACTACGTTTTATTTGTAGTATTAGTGGTGCTACCTCAACTAACTTACGAATACTTTGAATAATCAAAATAATTACAACGCTATATCCGTAGAACCAACTAGTGGATTGAATCACGACACGATTTCCTCGTATAAATAAATAATTTGTCAACTCTGCTGTTCATCTCTGTGTAGGCATGTGGGTATGAATACATGAGCACTTTCGCACACTTGGAAAATGGAGCGTATATGGGGCGCATTGGGCAGTGGGCATGGTGACATGGTGGTGTTTACACAATAGGGAACGCGGCAGCTATCTCTGTTGTATTTACAAACAGGGTCAAAGGTCAAAAATTGTATGGGACTGTTTTTCTACATGATGTGTATTGTATAGTAATATGAGTAAGGGACAAGCAAAATATATTCCAAGATCTCCTACAGCGGAAAATGGGATCAAACATGAAAACTGAATGGGCAAATTAATAACATATGATTCAGTTCATGACTAGTGTGCCAATCCATGTGTGCATTACATATGGCTCCTCGGTTTGACTTATTAACCTTCCCATGCACGCAATTTCAGTTGCTTGCTTGCATTGTTGCTCAAGTCAAAATGTCAACTCTAAGAAACTGGTGGATAAATTGTAGAAAAGTTGATTGACAAATGCTCTATTTTTGCACGGTTGCAAATTTTGTTCGGGTGGCAATTGGATCGATGACGACGTCGGATTGAGATTTAGGTACAACAGGAAACATGCTGATTCGAACCTAAACTCGACCCGTCAACCCGTGATGGATCAGGATATCCAACTTGAATCTGAAATTTTTGGATTGACGAGTCACCGGAATAACTTGATATGACCCGAAACAGAACTCCAATTTATCAAATTTATCAATTTGTAATTTCTAATAGAACCAATTCCGCACAGGACTATTCAGATAATCAATCAATACAAATCTCGATAAAACAATTTCAAACCAGATCTGAAATAAATTAAAATATGGCAAAAGTGTTTTTCCTCAAATCAAATTTGAAATAAACACTGTAAAAGTATAAAATAATGTAATACATCATTTGTCCAAACATAACAGTTCCGACTATATCCAAGTTAAACAAATTCATTTAGGATTAAGCGGTTAATGCCTTTGGAAAAAAAGAATAACTTAGTTTAGTTAGATAAAATATTTTTTATATTTATTAAATTATTTTTAATTCATAAACGGATTATCGGTTCAACTCGTTGGTGATTTGAATTCGATCTATTTTCTTTTCAGATTCATCTGATTTGACTCGAACATGCGAAATCTCAATCCAGACTCATTAATAAAATGTTAGATTCATATCATGTTTTCAGATCGTATCAAAAATTACCGCCCCTAAAATTGTGTGTACTGTCTTCGTAAAGATGTGAATGAACATCAAGAATCAAAGCGTTATGCCTCTAGTTTTTCCAACAGCGATGTAAGGCGGCTAGATTTTGAAACGTGTTTGGTGATTCCAGAGTTCGGCACTCCCGCCCGAGGTCCTAGTAAGAAGCCACGTGTAGACATGGCTATTCTCATCCAAATCCATTTAACCATTTATATATCCTCCTTCCCTTAAATGGTTTGGGTTTGGGATCTGCCAAAACACACACACACACACACACATAAAACCACATGACTGAATGGCTGAATCCATTTATAAAAATCTGATTAAATGGCAGAAAATAAATAAAAGGAATATAGGACGAACTCCAAATAACATAAAACAAAAAAGAAAATGTGCAGCAAAACTCTGATCCTTACAATTCTTATATCCACTATTTATTCCCCCGTCATCCTATCCTTCATGTGCTTGAGGTGTTAGTCAAAACTGGTCACTGCTCACAAATATGCACTTCATTCGCCTCCTTCTAATTCATGCAATTTTTCTATCCTAGTTTCGTGTGATCTCAAATTGAAACTTTCTGGTGAGTATTCTTGAATGTTTGAGATACAAATTAGCTCTTAGACATTGGGATAAGACTGGCAGCACGAATTTCATTCGTTTCTTGTGTTAGGAGGAGTAAGACGGTGGCAATAGTGTTTCATCTGTGGGTGTCGAAGAATTTAGGAGAAGAAAAAAAGTAAAAAAAAAAAAAAAAATTACAGAGGAGAATTAAGAAGGGAGAAACCGAACAAGAGTAAAAAAAAAAAAAAGAAATGGATATGTATTAAAATAAATGGATTGTCACTGGATAATTAGATAACCATTATGCATTTAAGTCCAATTCATTTACACTATCGAAGAATAAGCTCCAACGAAGTGGAAAAAAAAAAATTACTAACACTATCGAAGGATTTCTAAATTGTAACAGTAGTAGACTCTCACATAATAGAGCATTCCTTATCACCCGGATAAACCAATCCAGACAGTGGAGTTATTGTCCTACATTCTTTCGTTCCAATTCTGAAACCAGACATGGATGATAAAAGGAAAGCTTTTGCTTCCATACTTTTCTCGAGCAAAATTATCATTTTTTGATAAAAAGAAAAGCTTTTTGTGTTACGAGGAATGCTGGCAAATGCAAATCCTCTGGTCCAGTTGTTTCCGTGGTCCTGCATTGACCATCAATTGCTGTGGGAGAATTTTCTATTGGGCCCAGGTGGGTTACATGGACTTCCAACACCCTTGAAAAAATCCAGGGCCCAGTTGGGTTCTTCTCCACCTCATGTATTGTTCTGAGGAAGCGCGAACTCCCATTATCATCCCGACCCAAGGAAAATCAAAGTTGATACTGTTTAAGCCTTCAAATATTTCATGTAATTTGAATGTCAAAATATTTTATTTTTAATATATATTGATTTAGAGATTAAATGAAAAAATAATAATACAATCAGATGAGTATCAAATGATTTTGATGGAGAGACGAGACCAATGGAGAAAAGATTTGAGGGAGAAGATCCAGGCCCTAATACCACTTGTTATTTTTCAGTGCCGTCTTTCTTTCGCTTTTCTTTTTGTTTTTAATTTTTTTCTCGAGCAACAAATTTAAAAACTTTTTTCTTTTTCTAGAACAATTAGTACTTTCTAGGGCATAATAACAAATTATACTACTACTATTTAATTTGCCACCTAATTATGCATGTTGCAAGCCTCAATAAACCTAGTAGCGGAAGGCAGGCAGGCAGGCATGATTCAGATTTTATCTAATCGGAACGATAAGACTTGAGTAGCGATTCCACTCCCAGTCGATAGCGAATCAGTGGCATCATTCTTATCGTTGGTGTTTATTCTTACTCCCGTTAATGCACCTAAAACTGTCTAATACTCATCTGAAGCAAATTTATTTTATTTGGAGAAGATTATACTCTAACACCAAGTAGAAGAAGATTTGAAGGGACAAAAAAAGAAAGAAAGAGATGTTTAGATGCAAAATGCAAGTATAAGCTTATAAACTCTTTCAAAGATGATGAACATACGCACACATTCATAGACTATGAGTCATAGTCGAACTCTATCTAACTCTAGAAATGACATTCCAGTTTAAGAATCTCTTGGTATCTCAAAGTATCATGTTTGAAGCTTGAATGTTCTTGGCTATTGACGTTTTTGGAATCTTTTGCTACAAGAAAATATCTGCTACGCATGATGGGATGGGAATTCACTCCTTCTGAGTTCTGATGAATCACAGAGTTGGACAGAGGACGCCATGCAGCCTTAATCAAATTTGCGTGAACGACGAAATGAAAATGACAGTCCACTTTCCATTCTTTTCTAGGCCTTTCTTTTTGTCACTGCTTTCATCATGCATCTTGTTGTTTTCTCTTTTATTAAGAGCAAAATTATACGCAACTTCCAATTACCCGTCGAATACATCCTTTTTCCCCAGAAGAAATGAAGAATACGTCTTCCATAAAGCGGAATAATTAGCTTGAAACCTTTTTTTCCCCATGAGTGCCTGTCAAATGTTTGATTTCTGTTTCAGTTGTTGCTGTTTTGGCTGCTAATTGGCTCTTGTTGGTTGGAGGTGATGTGTATTTGTGAGCTTACGGCATGGATGGTCAGCATAAGAAATATCTTCAATTATTGTGTGGTCATATGCGAGGGCAGTATGGTTTCTAAGTTATTTATCCTAAAGTCCAATCATCCCTGACCAAAGAACTGTACTCTGAAATTTGATGTTTTCTTTTCAGAAATAAAAAATAATAGAGGTGGTTCTTTATTATCAAGGTCACGACACTCGGCGATTAATCTTTCGTGGAATATCTTGAATCATGAATTTCCTATTTACATTTCACTCTCTCTTTATCATTCAACCCAACTCTTATCCGAAAGATTGAAGTTTAAAAAAGAAACATCTGTATTTGTCCAGAGGGATCCTATAATATGAGGAGGCGTGTCACAGTGAAACACTCATCCTAACATGTGTTTAATCGCAGTTGATTATAAAATAGGACGATGATTTTACAAAGTGACCTAGGATAGATCTAAAATATTTTTGTATATGTTTTTTATGAAAATGACAAATGCTCGTGGGTTACAGATTAGATTAGAAAATTGCACTGTCTGTTATTAAATCTTTGTAAAAGCAAACTTTTCAATCTAAATTGAGTAATTAAATCTAGGTGAAAGCAAGCTTTTCAGTCTAACTATCCCTTTTTTTATTACGTGGGATAGCCAATTGACAAACTAGTGAAGTAGTGATTTTTTTTTTAAAAAATAGAAATCATAATTTCATTTCATGATATATGTATTAATGACATAACACACAATAAAACATGAAGTAGATACAAACAAATATGAAAAAGTTAACAAAGATTACAGCACATCTGAATAATTTACAAATATTACATTTGAAAGCTCCAACATGTGTTCGAGATTCAAATACAAATCAACTATTTTCAACTACAATCCAATGGACATCTAAGCATGGCTTCAATCGTTATATTAATTGCTTAAGTTCGAATATTATGACGTGATCATATAAAATAATTTTATATATGACAAAATAGATCTAAAAAATTCAAATCTAATAAAAATATAAAAAAAAGATTGAAAAGCTGTGATTAGGATACTCTACGGAAGAGCAAAACTCACACTAGGAGACTTTAGAGGAAGAAAAGTTTCTTATTAAGACATCCTCTTACACACAAAAGAAAAAGTTTGCATGTTTTGGATTTCGATTCTACTTGTTATACCTCATGAATTCCATTTGACTCTTCGGAATTTACTTGCATTTTCATATAGGCTAATATGTATCCACCTCAATTGTGGAAAGATTTATTTTCAAATTCAAATTTAAAAGAAATCATTCTTGTCATTAGTTTCCCTTCAACTCTTAGAGGCACACTGTGTATTTATAGGACCTGAGCAAAAAGAGAGAGTAAGAAAGGCAACATCCCTTGCACGGATCCACACCCAGTATAACTATAATCCTTATTTTCATTATTGTCACTCAACTGATTGCCATCAAAGAAAATAATTCTTACCAAAAAAAAAACAAATCAAAGAAAATAATTGGAGATATTTCTTATACTGACTTTCCATGCCATAAATAATGCTCCGTACACAAAATTGAAGATATTTCTTATACGTGTTTTTTAATACAAAATTACCTTCAATTATTTGTGACTTTTTTTTTTGAGGGAATTAAAAAACTATACTCCAACGGAAAAGACACTCCATTGGTCACCTGTCACTACACTTAAGACATCGTTGAATTTTGGTGGGTAGATCGTATATATTTCAAGGCGCATTTATACTGCGTTTGTTATCAACGGCCCCATCATTAATCAAATGGGCCATGCATCCCATCCCGCAAATCACAACCGTCGACTACCTGCCCAGTCTAATATCGGACGCCTCAGATATCTTCTGACTCTGCATAAAACTCGACAGACAAAACACTCGATCAAATAATCTCACACTCCCCGAGAGACCGTAAAATTGGCTGCTCACAACTCTACAGATCTGATTAGCCAACCATTCCACCTTTCAGGGGAGAATTAGAAACGCATAGTTGCCATGGCTCGCGTTTCTCGAGTGGTCCTCTTTGCCGTCGTCGCAGTTCTGGTCGCCTGCGCTGCCGGTGCAGAAGAAGGATCGGCTGCTACATTTTACAGTGAGAATCCGATTAGACAAGTAGTAACGGACGGTCTGCGTGAACTTGAGACCTCCGTTCTTCAAGCTATTGGGAACACCCGCCATGCTCTCTCCTTCGCTCGCTTTGCTCACAGGTGAGTCAGCTACTGAGTCACTATGTTTATTTTCATCAGCTGGATTTTTAACTTCTGTAATTGTAGGTTGATTTTTTTTTTTTTTTTTTTTTTTGGTGTTGAGAAAGGTATGCGAAGAGATACGAGACTGTGGAGGAGATAAAGCTGAGGTTCGATATATTTAGGGAGAATTTACGGATAATTAAATCGCACAATAACAAAGGACTCTCCTACACCCTGGCTGTTAATGGTATGTACTATCATTTTTCATCTCGGCTTGCTTTATATTTAGCAACACGGATAGTTTAAAATTAGGTATTATCATCTCATACTTTGCGAGAACTTCAGCAGGAATTTGAAATTTTATGAGGTAGAGCTAGTATTGAAGTTTTAAAGTTAGCTCTCGACGGTACCCCCAAAAAAAAAAATTTTTTTTTTTAAAGTTCGGATTATATATCTTTTTATTTCTTTTTCAAACTTACCGTACTTGTTATACTAAAAGGGGAAATAAATAAGAAGGAAATAAAAGGAGCTAACAGACAACTTTCCGTACATGGAGAAAACGTATTCGAACAGATATTCCATAATTACTGTAAATTTGAATGTAATATGTTTCTGTAATCCCTCTTAGAGCGTAATACATATTTTGAGTTGTTTATATATTATTCATTACCACATAAAAACCAGTATGTATTTGTTGTGTGTATGTTTTTTAGTAGAAATTCAAATTAAATTTGGCGTATTGGAGACTGTATTTGTAGTCCGGTTACCATAAAATTCTTTGAAGTATGAATAAAAGTACCAAATAAAATATTGGATATTTAGTGTTTTGCTGTGTTTTAATTTTTGATGAGGTTGCAAATCAAATGAGAACACGTATGGGATTTAGCTACTGAGCACGTAAGGTAGAATAATTAAGGGAATACAGAAGTCTAGCATCGTAAGGGTGAATTTCTAGCCTTAGTTATTGAATCTTTTCATTTACTTTCTTGTTTTCTTTTCCTTGTTACCTTAATAGTTATTCTGTGGTCCTATTTCTTCTTGTTTCATTGCTTCCACTTGCTGGATGAGTCAGCACGATAGCGACCGACTGTGTGATACTTTGTTGTAGTGCTAGATATTTTTGGCAGTCGTGTAGCATTGATATCCTTTAGGTTAGCGTATTCACATCTTGTTGTGCTTGATGTATGTATATGATTAAGATGATACTGTAGCAAGTAAATACATATTTTGCTTAATTAAGAGAGGTGACACTCTGTGGTAAAAGACTTAATTCCACTCTTTGAGTTTGAGAAAAGAGTGAGAATGAGATGAAGAGAGGAGGAAATAGGGTGCCAAAAGATAATGTATGCCTAATATCTACATTGGCTATCTGAGAGAATTTCCCACAATTACCTGATACTTGGTTGTGTTTATGGCAGAGTTTGCTGATATGACATGGGAGGAATTCCGCAAACACAGACTCGGTGCTGCTCAAAACTGTTCTGCAACTACCAAGGGCAATCTTAAGCTCACAAATGTTGTCGTCCCTGAAACGGTAGTGCTTTATAGTTTCAATTTGTTTCAAAACTTAAATTTCGTTTAACCCTTAAGCATAAAATTTCTGCCACCACAGTTCAGGGAACAGTTTAAGTAGAATTTGCAGGTATCTTGTTCACTAAAGTTGCTTCTTGATTATTTTGAGTATCAAATTGGTTTTTAAAAGAGTCCATTCTTTTGATGGCTAAGATAATTCTTTTGCTGTGGTTTTGCTATGGAAAAATGAAAACGCGAGTTTGGATTCAGCTTTTACCAATATGGTGGTAATAAGAATCTTAAGTACTAAGAGTGGAGTTTATTATTTTAAGAGTAGTCTCTCTAATACCATTTGGACCTCACTAACATGCTACAGAAAGACTGGAGAACGACTGGTATAGTGAGCCCTGTTAAGGATCAAGGTCACTGCGGATCTTGTTGGACATTCAGGTGTGCTGGAGTTTATATCATGGCTACTGAAATTATATGCTTCTTGAATAGTTGATCTAGTTCCTAATACAAATAAGAAATATAATGTTCTTGTAAGCTGAGAAATGAGAATTCATCTTTTACAGCACCACCGGAGCCTTGGAGGCAGCTTATGCACAGGCTTTTGGGAAGGGAATTTCACTGTCAGAGCAGCAGCTTGTGGACTGTGCAGGCGCTTTTAACAATTTTGGCTGCAATGGTGGCCTGCCATCACAAGCATTTCAGTATATTAAGTGCAATGGTGGACTAGATACAGAGGAAGCATATCCATACACTGGGGTGGATGGTTTATGCAAATACTCATCCCAAAATGTTGGTGTGCATGTCCTCGACTCTGTCAACATCACCCTGGTAAATTACTCAAGTACTTGTACAATTGTATTTCTTATTCTATTGATAGAGATTTGTTTGAATATGGATAAAAACAGATAATTCAAGTAACAAGATTAACTACCGTTCCAACAGACATCCCAGCTTTTACCACTTCTCATGATGGTCTATTTTCCATGTGACTGATTTCCTTCCTCATCCATCTTTGATTAGCAGTTACCATGTTAGAATCATTTATCAGTTGCTTATGATACCTGCTCTGGATTATGCTGTAAAAACTGCATCGTTTTCTAACTTGACACATCCAACTTTGATTCGAATTTAAGATATATTTAAACGATCATATGCTGTATTGGTTTTTGATTTTTGAAGAATTACAGGGTGCCGAAGATGAACTAAAATATGCAGTGGGAACTGTTCGACCAGTAAGTGTGGCTTTTGAGGTTGTAAAAGGTTTCCGATTTTACGAAGGAGGAGTTTACACTAGCAATACATGTGGCAATGCTCCAATGGTAAGCGGGTGCTTTACCTCAAGAATATTGTCCATATTCAGAAATTGTTATGCAAAGAGCAAAATTGCCATTTTTGGAGATTGGATTGTGAAGTCAAGCATTTTAATTATATGAAATCTAAAATTGCATGCTTGACAAAAAGTCAATCTAGGAGTTAGAGCTCTCTATCACAGAAATATTCTCGAGCACTCACTTGGTGGACCAGCAGGTATGTGACGAAAGTGTGGAGGATGTGAGGACATGAAACTTGGGACGCTTATACACATAGGGCCATACCATCTGTGACTATAAACTACATCAATATAAATCAGTAGAATCCAAGAGATAAAAGAGTGTGAAATAAGCTCCAAATTGGCCACAATGAAGAGGCAAAAACACTTGTTTATGCGCATACACACTTGCAGAGATGAAGAGGGAGGGAGGAAGCAAAAATCAGCTGCATCTTTGAGTCATTTGCTTTTGTCAAGTCTATACATTTCAAGCATGAGTACAAGACTAAGCCCATCAGTACCATCACAAGATTTATCACCAATAGCTTGTGCCTAAGAAAATGAACATAGTTGATGTTATTAATTTGGGTTTTCACAAGCAGGTTCAAGGTAGTGATGGATTCCTCTTTCAAAAATAGTTTCTTATATATGCTCGTGATGATGGCAGGATGTAAACCATGCTGTCCTTGCTGTTGGTTATGGAGTTGAAAATGGCATTCCTTATTGGCTTATCAAAAACTCATGGGGAGCTGAATGGGGTGTTGACGGGTACTTCAAGATGGAGATGGGGAAGAACATGTGTGGTAAGTGTCTGTCCCATCAAGTATAAGGGTCTCCATTTTCTTGGACATGTTCACAGATAAAAGCAACTGGCATTTACTCTCACTGTTGATCGTCTTGTTTAGTATAGGTTGATCTTTGCCCCAGGTTCATTCCGTAATTGTGATGATTTTGATTGCAGGTGTGGCGACTTGTGCATCATTCCCCATCGTCGCTTAATTGTTCCAAAATGATGATAGGCTCTGCCCCTGCAGGAGAACTGAAACCTCTTATCCATAAGATCATTCTCCGTTCCCCAAGGTGGACTGTTTATTTAGTGTAAAACTCATCTTAGTACGGCATACTCTAGTTTCCTCAAGTAAATAGGAGCCGTGTCATGTGAAGATTGTCCTTCAGGCTCTACGTACAATAAGAATCAGTAGAAAAAAGTAATCACATTGTTGACTCGTATATGCATGTATGAGAAAAACTTTCTGGATATGTATCATTAATGCTTAAAGAAAAGAATCATTATGTCCTTGGACTCAATTTTGTTGGTGGTTTAGTCGTTATTTTATTCATGATGAAAAGCTCTTGTACTCACTAGGAATTATTTGGATGATTCGGATGGTTGCGGCCGAATGACAGGGTAGTGATTACTCCCGTTAAGCCTGATATTGCAAGAACCACCCAACTCCTATCCTTGAACATCACTCTCATTTTATGCCAGACGCCAGTACGCCACCGCTGTTCACCCCTCGTTTTCCTCCTTCCGTATGCGGCGGGCATACAGCAGCACACCAGTCATTCCCTTTTACTTTATCCTCGTAATTTACAGCTAGTATGGGAGTTTAGGATAGAAAAGGATGGAAGAGAGAGAGCTTAATTTATAAGAAAAGAAGAGAAAGAAAAAAGAAAAGTTTTGATGTTGTTTGGGAGTTTAGAAAAGAAAATAAATGAAATGACATTCTATGCATATGTTAATAAAATTTTGTTTAATAGACATTTAGGGATGAATGTGGTATTTTAAAAAATTTTGATAAAGCTTGCTTCAACTTTCTTTCATTTTATGGGCAGAAAAATTTTTTAAACTGCAGTGATTCTTTTTTTTTCCATTTCCTTTCTTTTCCGTCGCTTTACAAAAGAACTAGTGTTAATACCAATGCTACGCGGTGATGATATTATTGAAAGAAATTAAAAGAGAAGGTGAATTAAAAAAAGTAAAAAAAAAATTGTACCAACATAGTTAAAATTTAAGATTTGCCTAGTAATAGTTAAAAGCATGATAAAATGTGTACATCATTTAAGAACTGCGTTTTTGTGAAAGATGGATCTTGAAGTAATAATAGAAATTTATGTTAGAAAATGAATGATATATGAATAGAAATGAATGTAATCGCATGTTTTATTTTATTTCAAAATGAAATATTTTTAAATATTATGCATTCGATTTGATAATCTTGTATAAAAGTCAAAATTGGTGGTTTAATTGACTTTGTTGAATTTTGTGGAGCTCGCACTACAAAAGAATATTCAGTAAGACTTATCTTTCTTGGAAGCGAACTTGCTGAACTTTTTGAAGTATTTTTTGGGAGATTACTACGATGTAGACTTTGTTTTGTGATCAGTTGTTTTCTCCTTTGCAATCTTGCAAATTTGGAATTGAGGTGCTATTGAAATCAATGACGGAGCCAGGGCCCCTAAATTTTAAAAATTTTATTTCATGGTGCGTAAATATATGTGTAAAATAAAGTTGGTCCTTCTCCCTTAATTTTTACAATTTTAATTTATATTATGAGAGTTTCACCATTGAATTAATTTTTTTCCTCAAAAGAAGGTTATTTATTTTTTACATACCTTTGGAATTAAAATTAATATTTGAAGATTTTAGATGTCATATATTTAAATATATGAAAATTATTTTAAACATAGCATATTAGGAGAATTTTGTTAGGAAAATTTTTGGCTTCCAAGCAAAAAATCTTGACTCTGTCACTGATTGAAATACTTGTAGATGAGATTCGTCTATGGTGAGAGTATGATATGTAGCCTTTTTTTTCACTGTATTTGATTTGTGTGAATGACAAATGAAATTGAGTTAGTAATCGTCAATTTTGTGAATGATTATAATAATAAAATACACTATAACAATAAGATACGTAGGTACAAGATACATTTGCGGAGGTTTTTCATAAAAAACCTATCGTTCAATACATATAGATATAGATTATCTTCTCTCACTTTCTTTTCTTTTCCTGTCAAATCTAAGCTTCAAACTAAGCACTAGGAAATGCCACCAATTCACGCTATGAATAAATTCTGCACCCTCGAGCTCGAAAAGAAGCTGTGAAATGTCAACAAAAAATAGAAATTAAAGAGCCTAATTTAGTTCGTCGTTAGGGTAGTATGCTTAAAAAATTCTAAAAAACATATGAAAATTTTTTTAGAGTTTCATAAGTGAATGATAATATATATTTCCTAAAAGAACAAATTTTTTTTTGTGGTCCATTGTCAACATCTATATTTATGCAAGCTTACTTGGAGTTTTTTTTTGTAGAAAAATGTATAACAATTATTTGACTTAGATAAAAAAGGTGATTAGGATACGTAATCACTAACAATTTTTTTTTTTTAAATAAAGATTGCAAACCAAAGAATAGATTATCCGTATCTTTCCCTTCAAATATTTACCTTCAACTTAAATTAAATTGACCAGTGAACCTCTTCCTTCGTAAGTCGACCTTTGTCACCTCATCTTAGTTTTGTTAGATACAGAGTACAGAGATCCAAGTAGCAGAAATTTGGTACTGCGGATTGAAGTCGTCGAGGTTGCTAATTAACGGAAAATGAGCTGACGAATTCTGGGAGCAGAAGGACAAAAGGCAGAACTGAAAAAAAACGATGGCAGCGGACAGACAATCTTCCACCATCGCTGCATCTCCCGAAGAAAACAACCTGTAAGATTTCGGTTCCTCCTGCACTCCAGCGCCATACGCACCCACTCATGCACAAAAACAAGCACACTTGTTTCTATTACAGTCGATTGTTTGAATTCATCTGAATTTCGTCAGCAAATTTCTGGGGATTGGTTCGTGAATCGTGAATGCAATGCATTGGCTGAATAGTTAAGATAGTTTACGTAATGATTCTTTTTGAGAAATAAATATCTTGGGAGAATAATTAATCTAGGATTATTTCCTTTTTCTTTGTTATAAGTATTATTGTTTTTGCTGCTGGTACTCTCCTAATAAAGTACAAAGCAAGTGAATTTGAAACTTTATGGTCCTGTAATTTTAGGTTTAGGTCGTATTATGCGAGAATTAAATCAAACTCAGAGCCTCAGATGCTAAATGAAGTGATAGGAGGACGAAATGATATCTAGAATAAACAAAAATGATTGTTGCTTTGCTTAGCCGTGCTTAGGCTTAGTTTGCTGCTGCCCAATTACAGTCATTTGTTTTACAAAACATTGCACAAATAAGGTCTTCAGAATTGCTGGAATTTCAGATTTAAATTGCTCAAAAGAGTCCGAGAATTCTTACGTTTCCAATAAAAAAATTTCCACCTTCATGAACATGCATTTAATATATTAACATGAGGAAATCAGAATTCTGTTCTTAGCATCTCCAAGCAGTAGTGCAGCAAGTTAACTCTTTGGTGTCGTGCATAACTGTTTAAGCTGTTGTATAAAACTGGCCTGTTCTTTCTTTATTTATATTTTCCTATGCTGGAGGAAGTGTACATTCTGTTTGATTACATTTCTTTTGTCATGTATAAGCATCATGTTAAAGTTTTGGCTGTATTTGTGATGGATTATTGCAAATCATTTGCCATAGGTTCCTTGACATTCTGCATGAGGCTCCTTTATTTGGTCACCGGAAGCCTACTAGCATTTTGGGGAGTATATTCTACTGTATTTTGCTGGCAAGTGCTAGCTATTATCTGCTTCGGAGTCAACTTAGTTAGATTACTACATTTTCAGTTTGTACCAAGAACTGCTGATTTTCTTGAATTTTAGGCAGGTTATGCTATTTTTGCTGCTGGAGCTACATGGTTTTTTCACCCTCAACCGGAACTGATTTCACCTTTGCTCTGTAGTTCTGATGTCATTCTTTTGGTAATCACAGGTACATGCTTGGTCTTCTTTACCCTTTTTTGATGTATTCTTCGATGTGATGACTTAACTGCCCTGGAAGTTGGCGGTGATTTTAACTTTGCTTTTTGCAGGCTTCATCTTTCAAGTTTCATTTGATTTAGATGTCATATAATTCATCTCAGTTTTTTTGAGTTTTCTTTTCAAATACTTCCTGATCTGTACTTTATCATTGTTACTGTGTTTTCCAGGTTTATTTCAGCAATACCTTGTCTATCAAGTGCAGAAAATACGGTTGCAGGTGTTCTCTCTCTCTCTCATACACACACTCACACACTCGCACAGACACACATACACACACAGAAGCACATACATAAACATGAGTTCATATGCATTTGGGGTATGTATGTGTATAATCCTTTCTATTTATCAATTGATTTCAAGTCCATCTTGGTACTAATTTGTTTTCTTTTGTGTATGTATGTTTCTTTTCTTCCAACTTTGGGAAGATGTAAATAATTCTTTGAACTAAAGGTAGAACTTCAGAAGGAAACCTTAACCATCATTGTCAACTGCATAAATAATTTGGAAGCCAAAGTTTTGATTGAATTTTGGGATTTGTGAAGTCTAAGCTAAGAGAGAAACTAATAAATTGACTAAAGAATTAGGTATAAGACAACACACAAGGCGAGATGTGAGGAGATTGGTGGAATCATGGGGACATTAGGACATTCTGAGTGCACATGTGTTCGTAATAGTTATGTTCTTGAACTAATTTATGTGTGCTGTTATTTTACTTAGCAAGTTTATAAGTATTTTTCTTGATCTCTTGGTTGCTGTTATTTTATCCCAGCTTAAAATTTGTAGCTTTTGAAGCTTAGATTCAAGGCATGCATGTGTTTTGTAGGGTTACTACGTTTTCAGCCAAAAGTTGAAGCACATTATTCGCCTACCTTTTGCTGTTATAGCATATGGTACGTTTGTATCTGCATTTTCATGCCCTATGATGTTGTAACCTGAAGAATTTCTAAATATGAAGAAATCATAGTAAATATTTACTCCATTTTGACATCAAATTAGTTTGTCCCATTCTATATAGTCTAGTGTTTCTCTCGCATTTGCATGCAGTTCTTTGCTTTTTGTTTGAAGACATTTTCAGAATTCAATCTTCACCTAGCATTTTTTAGTCCTTAAGTAGGTCATCTTTGCCTTTTGACCAGTCTTCCATCCAAATATTACTGGAAATCCTACTAAATTACTACTTTTTCTTTTTCATTTTAAATTATTATTCTTTTTCTTTAAGTTCCTTGTTTACTGCATGATGATCAACCTTCTTTTATTTGAATGTTCCTCCATTTATCTCTTGTAATACCTTCCTCGTATTCTTCACAGAAATACTGAAATGTACTCAGCACCTTTTTGGCTTTCAATGAGATATCTCTATGATATATGCACTGCAGGAACTGCAGCTATGCTGCTTATCCATGTCTGGGAAATTTATATACGCTTTCTGTCCATATCAACAATACTTAGGTATGCTATTAGTTCTTTGAATACATACTCAAGTTCACTAGGTTCATCTGGACTAATGTAAACTCTTTTTTTTCAATCTGTCTGGAAGAAACAAACATGCACATGTTAAGCACTTTTTTTATGTGAAAAGTTACTTTTGCCAAATGCAAGAAGCATATGTAGCATCTAGGAATCCATGATTGATGCCAAGGGAAACTGTTCATTTCTGACTATTTAATCACTTAGCATTAAATGTGCAGGATTATTATGCTAGCTGAGATAATTTGTGCTGCGTTCTTCATGAGTGTCTATATTGGTGAGTTTTGACTGGCTAATTGTTATATGTAGTCATTAAAAATTCCACATTTTTTTGGCAATTAAATCGAGATGCTTTTGTTAGGATCCTGTTGATGACTGCACTGACATGCATTCTATCATATAATAGCAACTTCATCTTGCTTAAAACTTTATTACATTTGCCTATCAAGCATTACACTAACTAGTCCAGTATATAAGGTTCAACTATAGCTGATTTGCTATCAGTTATAATTTTTCTTTCTGCAGGCTTCCAATTTTTAGTCATATGTAAGCATTGTAATGTTTTGGAATATGAATGCTGCAATGGCCAGCACAAGTAGCTCCGCAATGGTTCTTGTGCCATCAGTGTTTAATAAACATTTTGGTGCTGCAGGTTATGTACACCAGTACAACGCATTGGATTCTCAACCTGATGTTTTGAAATCATTATATTCTCCACTTCAACCATCCAGCTCTCTGGAAGAGTTAAGGTAACAATATTACAATGGTCGGACTGCTTCAGCCTCTGAACAATTTTTCAGCTAGTTTACTTTCTTTCCTGTAATGTCTTAAGGCTGATGTGGTAGGTCACCACACAGTGTAGGTGATTGCTTTCAGTACCATAAAATTAACCTT
This sequence comes from Coffea arabica, assembly GCF_036785885.1. Classification (NCBI taxonomy): domain Eukaryota; kingdom Viridiplantae; phylum Streptophyta; class Magnoliopsida; order Gentianales; family Rubiaceae; genus Coffea; species Coffea arabica. The sequence continues at coordinate 9,837,776 of NC_092321.1, read as the reverse complement.
CCACTGCCCCCGGTACCTCCCCTATCCAGAAGTTGTACTACATAATAGCGCATTTTGAGAACTTCTGATGACTCTGCTACACTTTTTGCCAGCAGTTCTCTTGAAACCGTTCTGTTACTGCCAGCATTTGAAACTTCCTGATAATTGCTAATCATGAGCTTGAGTTATATTAGACCACTTTGGATACCAATCTATCTAAACTAGATGTTCCAAGTCTATTTGTGTGCTTAAACTTCAACACTCTTTTTCACCACCTCTTGGTCATTCTTCTACAGATGCAAATCCAAAGTTTGCTTTCTATTTGTCATTATTGTATTACCTTGATGAAACTAGAATGTATATTGTTGTAAAGCAGGAGTTTTCATGTTCAACTGGCCTATAAGGCAAAGTATTATGTAACAAATCCATGACATCATGATGTATTTGTGCTGACAATCTTCTCTTCTACATGAATTCTTGCATTTATGAAGATGTTCTCAGCATCTAGATAAATGCTTTCGTGATTGTTATCCCAATTGAATTTTGGGAATGATTATTGCTCTTATCTCATTCGATACTCTGGAAGATCACAGATAAATGGAGATAAAGTACTGAAACAGTAGGCCATTATTGTGCTTGCAGACCCAAGCAGAAAATGGGCGAGTAATTTTTGGTGCTCAATTGAAATCAAATGCTGCTTCTGTGCCAATTAGCTTGCCTGGATTTGGATTTTTTTGGGGCTCAACTGAGATGGCTCAATTGTGGTTTGAAAGTGGCATTTTTGAAATACTTTCCTAGGATGAGAGTTTTGATAATTAAGTTGAGATGTGTACAACTGTGACATGGTTGGTTTTAATGCACTCTGATAAGGACATCTGTTTTTTTTTTTTTTTTTTTTTTTAGATTTTGTATTCTGAAAATCAGTACTTGGGATAGCACACTGATAAGGATGTCTCTTTTCTTTTCTTTATGTCTTAAAAAGTATGTTCTGGATGTTGTAGTGTGGAATGCAATAGTAAGAACTCCTTGTTGTGACAGGCATCATGAGGGTGGTAGGCTCTCTGATCAACAAATGGCATTGCTGCAATATCAGCGAGAAAATATCCATTTTCTAAGTGAGGAGGTATGTGATTATTTTGATGTATTTGATGGTTCTTCAAAGGTATTGATGCTTTTGGTGACTCTGAGTACAAAAGAATGTCTCCAGGAGCTGCTGTTGTTCTAATTCTCCATTTGGTCGTTACATGATTGAACTTTAGGCTTGTAGCTCGAGCAGTATCTACTAGCAGTCTTAAAATGCTGGGTCAATTACTCAGTCTGGTCAGGGGTTGTTTGCTTGACAAATTGAAATGGAAACTCCTTGTAAATTAGTTTAAAACTTTTTATTTCTCTTGTAGATTCTCAGATTACAAGAATGCTTGAGCAAATATCAAAGGTCTGATGATGGGAGCACACCTCAGGTAATGTTTCAAATTGGAAAAACAGATTTTCTGAACGGTGTCAATGATTACTTAATTGCTTTGTAAATTGCTAGGAGAATACACCTCATTTACTAATCATGATTCTGGAATTTTCATGCATCATATGAACAATATGTTAGTGAAGAATTAAACCATTGTAGTCGCTTGCAGATGTGGGAATCAGCTTTATGTACATTAGGATAGAGATGATTGCAGACAATTTAGAAACCTGAGATAATGGAGGAAGGGGTGCACCTAGGTAAAAGCTGTAGATTCTGTAGTAAGATTTAAAAGCATTTTAGTGTCACTATGGGTGTTCAGTGTTCCGATGTATCCAAAAAAGTAATAAAGTGGCTTGTAATTGTCGTTTTTGCATCATGTATCTTTGTTTGACTGAAGAACATTGGAGCTTCTCTGTTTGGTCTGAAGAGAAGAGACAGAGTTATTTTTCTGGGAAGTAGTAGAATAATTTCATATTGGCTTTGCAGGTTGATCTTGCTCATCTATTAGCAGCTCGTGACCAGGAACTGCGCACAGTGTCAGCTGAGGTACATGCTGCTTGCTTCCTCGCACTCCCCCAACAACCCCCTTTCTTTAATTTGGTTACCTCTTCTTTCTCTTTTGTTTTTGCCGGATCTTTTTAGAGGCACTTTTCGTAGTCAGAGCTTTAAGTAACTTCTTAGTCAGTGGAAAGGTTGACATTTTACCCTGATGGATTCAGTTCGGACTCATAAGCCCCCAGTAGAACACTTAATTTGGGGACTGCTTATGATCCCATATGGGCCAGATGGATTTTTTTTTTTTCCGAGTTCGTGGATTTTGTTAAGCATTTAGAGGATTGAACATATATATGCTGGACAGCAAACGGGAGAGCAGTTCCCTCTTTTCAACTTATTCAATCATGTAAAATGATGAGGATCAATATGGCCAAAAAGTTGGCATCCAACTGCCATCTAAATCATTGTGACATTCAGGAATATGATCAAGAATGCTTCTAAACAGATTCATAATCCATGTATTTCCCATGCTTTACTGATGAAGTAGATGGTTCTTGTGTTTCAGATGAATCAACTTCAATCTGAGCTTAGTCTTGCTAGATCTCTCATTTCTGAGAGAGACTCTGAAATCCAGCGCGTCCAGAGTACAAATAATCAGGTTTTTACTTCTAAGCATCCTTGTCATCAATTTGTCACTGTGTGTTCCTGTATTTTGAGACTATCTCGTCTCATCAATCTTAAGGTGCATATAGCTTTCTTTCTACGTCAGTCAAGAGTGATATACTTGTCTGCCGCTGTGACAGAGGGAGAGAGTTGGCCTTGGCCTTCTGTTAAAAGCATTGAAGAGTCAAAATGAATCTAAAATTTTCTAACAAGTCGTTTTAAGTGTTGGTTCTCTCCAAGCAATGCATGTTTGCATTCTAATATTACCAACTTGGCCTTGCTGCACAGTATATTGAGGAGAATGAAAGGCTGAGGGCCATTTTGGGTGAATGGAGTACCCGAGCTGCTAAGGTATAATTCCCCAACGTTTCTTGTTAAGATGACTAATTAGTTTTGTCCCGTCGTTCGTAAAAATGGTTTGTACTAACATGTATTTCTCGATTTAAAAGCTTGAGCGTGCATTGGAGGTTGAGCGAATGTCAAATTTGGAGTTGCAAAAGAAGTTGGCAACAATGAAAAGCCAAACATCGAGGGAATTAACTGGACCGAGTTGACAACTGGCTTGTCAATTAGGGTATATCTGAAACAAATTCATTCATTGATTCTCTATGTTGTATACGATCGTTTTCTTTTTTCAGCTAGTCTATGATGACTGAATGTCGATAAAAAAAAAAAAAAGGAGAGCACAGCAAGAAGAGCTGACGACCCAATGTACAGATTACCATTGGCGTTAACGTTATTAGCTGGACAATGGAGTGCGTACGTGTTTTTCCTCTCTTTTTTTTTTTTTTTTATAATGACCGTCTAGATCCTGTAACACTCTTTAATCATTCGTACTTTTTCCCCCAATCTAAAAGATGAAGATTTTTGACGTAAGTGCAAAAGGGAAAATCTGTGACTTTGCGAAGTTTTAATTTGTACATGGTATGCGCTTGTACGGAAACGGTTGTTTCTAGTGCATCTGTCCCATTGCCTTCGAAAACTGAACAAAGCAGTGACAGACTTCCAGCGCAAATAAAATTCTGAGAGGTTATATGGCAGCAGCAGCTGATGTTTCTATCCTGGTATGCCAAAAAGTTACAATAAGGTTAAAATCAAATGTAAAAATTTTGTTGTCCAGAAATTTTCAACAACACACGGGAGGGTTGGACGTATAAACCATAAAAGTTAGATATATGCTAAAACATTACTATTTTCAAGTACAAGATTTGTATAACCTACCAAGATCTCTTTTGCGAACTCCAGCATGATGAGGTTCAGCAAAAAGCCTCTTAGGAGCGGGCAAAAAGAGAGCATGAAGATACACACACGACATCATTTCTCAGTGGTCTATATACCACAAGAATTTTCCACGTAACTCAACTACAATGGGGATACATGAGCAGTTTCATTTAGAAAAAGACAGCCAAACACATAATTAAAAAAGTCACTGCCTTTAACAAATCCTCCTGCCCTGATCACTGGTTCAGTATCATACTTGCAAGCCCTAGTACAGTCAGGACAGTACGTCACCTGCATTAATGCAGTAATAACAAGATAAGCACGGAAAGCAATTTTATACTGTAACAGTAGAAGGAGCCAAAGTATAAAGGCCTGCAGATCCAAAACATATTTAAAACCTCTGAATACGTCCAACTCAAGCAAAATTAAAAGATCTTTACAAGCTTTTTAAAAGCCAGGGAGTTTCATACAAATGCTTTTTTATGATAGTTTTAGCACAGGACCTTCATTCTATCATTAGGTTCAGCATTCGTAATAATTCGCTTGCCCATGTAAGGATAGATTTGTGATAGCCTAATTTTTCAGATACATCATGTTATATGCACACAATTCCACAATATATGTAGAAAGTTTCTTTCCAGAACTTCACGTGTGTGTGTGTGTGTATATATATAAACTTGGACCAAATGAGATAAGTCACAACCTCCAATATTTTAGGTTGGAAATGGCGGTCAAGCATGACATCCACCCCATAAATGGCCCTTGATGTTGGACTCTGCATTTCTGGATGAACTGCTGCTGCTGATTCAAAAATGGATCTGATCATCCTTGACACTCGTGAATGAATATCCATCCAGTTAACTGAAAGTGTAGGAAATAAAGTCAACAAATAGACCAAAACCACAAAACTTTGAAATCTCTCCCACTTAGAGGAAGTGAAATATTTGGAAGATAGGAAGATTAAAGTACCATGATGCTCCTTCTCAAACTCCTTAACGAACTCTGATGTATTCATGTGATTCAATCTTCCTCTGTAATTCTGAAACAATGAAAAGAAATCTAATTGTAAATGCATATATTACCTAAACAAACTTCACATTAATCAGCATCTGCATTCTGGCAAACTGCTAACTGCATTTTGTTGTGACAACCATCTAATCTAGCAATTTCTCCTTACCAGGCAGTTAAGCAACCAAAAACCATAAAATTTTCAGCCACTTACCATAACAGTAAAGTGTGTTTCATACTCAAAAAGACTATGTTTGTCCAGAGAATAAGTGTTGTTTGCCAATCGAACCTGAAAAATGAACGTAGAAATAAATTTAGCAAGGTATCTAGCATCCACGGACTTGACACAATTATATTAGTGCGGTACCCAGTAAAGATAGTGCCCATACCCAGAAAGTGTCAGCAAGAAAAATTTCCAATGGATTCATGCTGCGCACCAAAACAATATAACGAATATCAAACTTCCTCCCATTGAGCAATGCAGGATGCTCAATATATTTCTGACATACTTTTGGACCTGTCTCCATCAGACGGATAATTGCAGATAAATTTCCAGTCACAGTAGTATCAATCGTTCTTGCCATATTCCATGGCTTTAATATCCATAAATTGTTCAATCTTTCCCTTTCACGGATGCAATAATCGCCAATGAGTTGAGTAAGCTCTGTCTCAAGATTATAAGTAGGCTGAAGCCATTCAGGAGATCCATGAGTCTGCTAAAAAATAGAGATGAATTTAGCAAAAGGAGACACATTTTGACTTGGACACCTTTAGTCTTGCTAAAAGAAAGAGATGCAGTGACCTTCTGAATAGTTTCTGCTAAATGATGTTTCATGACAAGGCAAGCTTCAAAAGGAAATTGATTAATGAACTGCTGCTCATTCAGGCCCACAGCTTTCCTCATTTCCTCGTCCACCTGCATGCTTGTCCATATAATATCTGCATCCTTTGGCTCAGATGCTGCAATAATAGTTGAATTCAGAAATATCACAATAGAAGCAGCCACTTAAAAGGCAAAATAGGTTAACATATTACATAATTTTGGTGGCCTCAACGAGTTAGAATCACAAGAAGCAATCACTAGACTTGAGTAAATAAGAGTAACAAAAAGTGCATACTGGACAAACTGCCGGTAGAAAAGAAGAATACCAGAACAATCATGAACTAAAAGTTTTACTCACGAAAACATACTGATTATGAATTCAGGCCGGGTCAAAAATTCCTCCACTTGAGGTATATCTGTGTAAACGCGCAAGGCAGTTCCATCACTCCCGTACAATGCTTTTGTTGTAGAAGATACAACTGGCAGGGGATGAAACTTCTTTGATTGCAATTTCAGCCTCTGTTTCTCATACTCCTACAAGATTGGTTAAAAGTAACCTCCCTGAAAAGTACTAATGTATACCACAAGGACAAAAAAGAAACAGAAGAAATGGAAGGCATAAGGACATACTCTGATAAAATAATTTTGAGGGGTATGGAACCATGCAGTAAGTCTAGCAGACCGCTGTTTTTCCTCTCCAATGCCAAAAAGGAAATCACGAGTGCACTCATCACCTCTTTCTATGTTCGCAATAGGCCAAACAATTGAATAACTGTAATTTTTGTTCAAGTCAGAAACTTCACAACGAAATGGAATGACAAATCTAGTTCCCAACCTTCAGCAGGGAAGCATGGACTCATCTAGGAAAAGACACTGATTTAAACAGAAATACCATAACAGATAAGCAAATTCCAAGCTCAATTGGCTAGAGTTCCAAGTTAGATACCTAGCTTCACACAAATGGGACCTATGCAACTTTGGAGAAAAGGAGAAGAGGAAAAAAGAGATAGCCTGTGTATTAAGACAACCTCACAGCTGATGCTAGGTCACCCCCCGGCATGTATAGAAAAGGAGAGACACTAAAATTTGGTTCATCACTATGCCGCAAAGCTGAACCTAGTTCATCCATCACATACCTACAAGAACACCCAAAATATTGTTACTACAATACTTAATAAAGAAAACAAGCAGATATAGAGACAGCAATTTGTGCCATTTATTCCTCTCATTACTTTCAAAAACTAAGGCATCTATTTAATCGGTGCCACTCACATATTCAATATCCTGCTTCCAGTTAAGCAGGATGCCATATTGAAAGAATTTGATTTGAAAAAAAAAAAAAGAGAGGCATAGTACCAATTGACACTTCCATAAAAATTGTTCTGCAAGAATTAAAAAAAGAAAGAAAGAAGATGCTGGGCCATGGGTTTAACAGAGAGTCTCAGTGAACAGACTATACTCAACATGGAAAGTGATATAAACTATTAGTCCACAGCAAAACTCAAAGCCAAGAATCAGAATTTCTGTCCCATAGAGAAGGTATTTCACTTCTTTGTGCAGGAGGGTCAAGAAAGAAATAGGTTTCTCAGTCTCTATCCTCACACATCTTAACGAGTTTTTACTAGTCCTGTGACTCTAACATGCACATTCAGTAACTGCTACGACTCTTCTGAACTGGAAAATCTGACACTAATAGAAGCATTGTGGAAAACACTTCCACAGCAATGATGTGAAATTTTGTTTTAAGATAGTTAAAGACAGATGAAAATTAGATATCCAGAAATTGACGAAAAATACATTCTCCATGCATATCTAATGATAATATACAAAGCACCAAAAGCAAATTATCAAGCATGAATATTTAAGTTCCATACCATACAGAAGTTTCATCTACTTTTTCCTCATCTGCAAGTCTGTATGTCATTAAGAATAGCCACATTGCACTAATAACACGGTCAGAAACGGGTTCACCAGCTGTCCACTCTGGAAGCCGTGGTTGTAACATTGAATCAATCACAGATTTCTCGGACTCCAATATTCTGGCTGCATCAACACCATTCAGTAAAGAAAGTTGAGGAAGGGACTCGAGAATTTCTACAGCACTATCTCCAAGTGGGCCTGGAATATCAACCTGTTTTTATCACTTTCCTGTATTAGTACAATTACATGCTTTCAAGTGAAAGAAAACTAGTATTAACATAAATACATCAAGGGCTTGTAAGCTGCTGAATACTCCAAGTAGGTCCAGCAGATCACCAACTGAATTTTCATCTAATGGGTTTCCATGAAGATTCAAATATGAAAGGCATGGCAATTCAGCAGGGGAAAATGCCTGATAAAGAAAAACCAAATAAACTAAATGAGGGCATTCTTGAGGAATATTGTATTTTACCAATCAAAGAGACAAATTTACCATTAGGTGACGCAATGCTGGACAATATCTTTATTTTGCAAACCAGTAAGAAATTGATGAGAAAAGAAAAAAAAGGTAATGTGATAAACAGCACTGACCTTGTTGATGAGATTGTGTATGCTCCTATTTGAAAGGTCTAAAGATGTCAAACTCTCGAATGGACAGTCACCTTGGAGATTGTGGCCAGGATTTTCTTTGTGATATATTCCTCCACAAAATCCAAGTGCCCATTTACCATAATTAGCAGTAAAGTGTGAGTTATAAATTTCCAGTTCGGGGCAACATTGAAGAATGGTATCAGCCATAGAACTGTCTCTGCAGAGAAGTAGCTACCGTCAGAAGCCAAAACCAAAAATCATGGAAAGAATTATCATTGTTACATATTTGTAAACTTTACCCCCTCTCCAGTACTGGATTATTGTTCAGCCATAGGGCTCTGAGGTGCTTGAATTGGGTAATTTCTTTTGCAACTACTTCCACGTTCTCGAGTTTGTTGTCACACAGGCTTAGTGCAATTAATGTCTAGTACAACAAACCAGATAACCCACTGTAAAAGTTCATATAAAAAGCCATCTTAACGCAAGTTACCAATTTGATAAATACTACGGCATCTCCTAACTTCTTTTGCAGACAGCAATGGAATGCAGAATTCCACAAAATCACTTCACTGGATCAGTTTCCCACTAAAAATATCAAATTTTTAACGCTATAAAGAGAGACTTACAGGAAATTTACTAGGCAAATCAAGAGAAACAAGAACATCATCATCAATGTCAAGCTCCTCAAGTTCCAACCACCTCAGACCATCAGCTCGGCCATCTCTGATTCCACATAATTCTCTCTCCACTATATCCACAGCACTCAGTTGAGTAGTATCGATTTCATCTAGACCTCCGCTTTTAGCCTCTCCATCCAAATCAATATCCACACACATCAATGCAGCCATTCTTTCCGCCAATCCGGGAATCTCCTGCAACTGCAAATTCCCTACATATATTACACTAATGCAACCCAACCAAAAAGAGAGAAAAGAAACCCACAAAAAAACCGCAAGAACCCAAGCTCGAAAATCCCCTACATAGTATGGACAAAAGCAATTTAAAATAACTAAATAATTGAAGATAATACGATCAAAATCTAATCTTGGATTACTACTTCAAACCTGCTTATAAGCATCAGAAAGTCGAAATGTCCAAGCATGGTCGACAACAAAAAGATTAGACTCCTTGCCCAGAAACTCCGAGGTGAACACAAGCCTCCTCTGGCGGCCTTCAACCTCCTCCACTGGCTCAATCTGGAAATAGTTGCCGCCATCGAAAGTCTCATTTGTGAGCTTATCGAAGAGTGTGGGGTAAAGTGATTGTGGGATTCCAGAGGCTGCAAGTAATACAGCATGAACTTTTACAAAATCCTCGTAGGTTTGGATTCTGTTGCCACCGTCGATAGTGATGGTGGTGGCAGCCATTTTCTTCTTGCTGGTGGAGCTGGGGTTTAAGAGGGGTCGCTGTGATTCAGATTCCAGGGTTTAAGAGATTAAGGGCTTAAAATCTTAAAAAGAGTGGAGCTTGGCCAATTACTGTATATATGTTGGAGTGGGGGAGCGCGCGAGCGTGTGTGATTACATTCTTGAACTTTGTCTCCACGGAGTTTTCTTAAGTAATCTTTTAGTTACACTCTACTCTACACAGAAGAGTAATCCTTGTTCTCTTTAATTTGTAGTCGCTTTGGTCTTTAATCATTTTTTTATCTTTTTGTAGCATTTGAAGTTGTAACTTCGCAACTTATACGAAAATTGACTGTGAACCAGCAAATAATTTTTTCCCACCTGATAGGAGCATAATGCCATGAGCAAAATTAGCTCGATTCTATTAATTTAGAGTGCTCTCTTATTTGGGTTAGTTGTATTAAATTCCTATGAACTCGTAGAGAAGCTACATTTTAATCTCCTTACTAGGCAGTAGGAATAAAACCTCACACACACATGGGAATATCTTCCGTCTTCCCAAAGGAACCCGGGAATATACTACCAACAACAAGTGTTGCTGATTGTCTGTTTGGATAGGAGATTATTTGAAATTTTTTATAAAAAAAATTACTGTAACATTTTTTTAATGTAATATATGTAAGACAAAAGAGTGATTGAAAAATATATTTATGACACAAGCAAATTAATTTACGTAAATAACTTGCTATCCAAACAGACATGCCCGTCCAAATGGAATGTAACATCCTTACAAATTGAGTAAATGTGTTCAAAAATGTCATTCACTATCTCTCCAATATATTTTATTAGTGTTCGAGACTTCCGAGTTTCTCCCATGGAGAAATTTTGCATAAACTTTTATTTTCCTTTGGGTACGTCCTACAAAGACATAATAAGTTGATCGTAAACTAAATATCATCTAGAAGTGGCAATATGTCACAGGTCCAATGGACTACCCATATCCAAAGGAACTTTAGACAGGATGGGTGTTCTAATTTTAATGTTGTGTTTGAAATTGGACTAATTTCATATATACCTGTTAATTGATTAAAACTTTTGGAAAATCTTTGGGTACCCATTGGGGTCCAAGTATCTCACTAAAAAATTATCTTGTTAATTGTTGTATATCTTTTTAATTATCCAAGCAAACAACTTTTTTTCTTCCAGTCAGATCCTTCGATTTTTTTCCTTATAATTATAGTTAAAACTCCCATCTAATTTCCTGAACCCCTTTGTCCCTTAGAAATCAAATTTTTAATTTTCATTTTTTGTAAAAATTCTGTTGCTGGTCTCAATTTAGAGTGCTTTTTGAAAAAATGTCAAAAGAAATTTCTTATTTTGAGACGAAAACTTAACAGCTGCATAGTCAAGCCGAAAAAGGTCTAAACGGGGCTGGTGGGAGTTCTTTTAGGCCTATAAAAAAAATATAAATTTGAGAATTTGAGAAAAATTTTGAATTCAGAAAAATATAAATTCACAATAAGACTAAAAGAAATTTAATAAATCAAAATATTAAAGTAAAATAAAAAATAAAAAGAATTAAAGGAAAAAATACATAAAACAAGTTTGGATATTAGGCGGGGTCAATCTAAACCCATTTCAAAGTAATCACGTCCAAATTAATCCCAAAAACACAAATAGATAAGATTATACCCAAATCCATATTATTCAATCACATTTCAAACTCAAGCAAATTCTGCCCATTTTGCCACATCTAACATCGACTGTGCATCCTAAATTCGCATACATAAAACAAGTTTGGATATTAGGCGGGGTCAATCTAAACCCATTTCAAAGTAATCACATCCAAATTAATCCCAAAAACACAAATAGATAAGATTATACCCAAATCCATATTATTCAATCCCATTTCAAACTCAAGCAAATTCTGCCCATTTTGCCACATCTAACATCGACTGTGCATCCTAAATTCGCATCACATGTTTTGACCAGATCATTTTCTTATCTACCACGTTATTGCATGGAGATTGGCAGATTGCAGTGGCATTGCAATTGGCTGCCATGTCAGCTCACAAGTCAAAAAAAATCTTTTCAATAAAGCCTTGTTTGGAAAGGGATTTTTCATCAAAAAATCTTTATATTTTTCGTAAACATATTTTTTAATTATTTTTTATCTCAAATATATTAAATGACTACAGTACATTTTCTACAAAAATTTCAAAAAATTACAATCCAAACACAACCATCTTTATACGTATTTGGAATAAACTTTTCCTATCACTTTATATACACATTCCCATTTACCAATCCCAGTCAATTGACATCTCTCCCTTCACTCTTGCATCATTTGGTATACCACATAACTGTGGTTTTTTTTTTTAACTTCCCAAATCATTTGTTAATCCCCAAATCATTGAGTGGTTATTCCTCTCACATGCATGACGTTAAATTCATCAGATAAATGTCTCTAAATCAGTGCACTGATTAGTACTCTTCTACAGATGCACATTCTTTTATCTAGACACATCTAAAAATATCTATTTTTTGAATAAGCACGCACGTAGAGTGTAGCATTCCACATCGGAGGTTGATGAAGAAAGGAAATGATTTAAGACTTTGGGCCCTTTGGCTACCTTGTAATTTGGGTTAACCCATTTGGACTAGTGGATTTTAGTCGAAAAAATTACTTGGGTCAATCCTTGAACTTGAGTCGTGAATATCGAGTAGTATATGCTTGAGGTGAGTTTGGACTAACAGGTTATGATTCCAATCACGCAATGAAGTGCAAGAATCTAAATGCTGTGCGGGACTAAGTGTCACGTCAGATGGAGGTCAACTCTAGTGCAAAGATTTAAGTGTTGTGTGGGGATTAAGTGTCACGTTTAATGAGAATCACCTCTAGAATTCATACGAGTCAATTTTAGAATCCGAATACGGCCAAATGAACAGTTTAATAGTGGGGAGAATGTAGCATCCCACATTAGAAGAAGAGGAAATGATTTAAAAGCTTGAACCCCTTGGTTGTAATTTGTGTTAACCATTTTGACTCAATGAATTGCGGTCCAAAATTACTTCAGCCAACTCTTGTACTCGAATTTTGACAAAGTGTGTGCCAAAAGCACTAGTATATACAAATTCAATCCCCTCTCACCGGTGACCCTTGAGGTCCCAAGTTCGAGTCTCCGCTCTGCTGGATTCCTCCGCGCACTTATTGTGTTCGGGTCGGGTTGGGGCGCCGGGCTCGGGTCGTAGGGGATTAGTCGGGCCCCGTAAGGATTGACCCGAACACCCCTGTATCGAAAATAAAAAAAAAAAAATATATATATATATATATATATATATATTCAATCCCATCCAAGTCACTAGAGAGTATGGTGTAAAAGAATATCCTACGTCATTCATTTTAATTCATTCGCTTTTACAACTCGTTATCATTCTTTTCCTGCTCAATTGCTACCCCTAAACGCATAACAACGTTGTTGGTTAAACTTCAATTAGCATAAAAGATGTGGATATATGAAATTTATTAATGAGCTCCACTTGATCAGGAATTCCACCAAAAACTTCCTGGAAGCACTTACCGAATTTCTATTTGGAACAAAGAACATGGACCTGTTTGATGGTTTGAAGGTAACTTGTGTGGATGAATAGTTTCGGAAAGTAGTTCAGTCGAAACGGTCAAAGAGCCATTCATAAAGCCTGTGTAAATACGAGAAATACACCAATTATGGTGATATCTTCGGCCTTCACCACAGGATCTCTTGGCAATTCACACCTCATGGAGTGAATTTTTACATATATTCCACAAGCTACTTGTGTGCACTGTGCAGGCATGATATCATCATGTTCATTGGTTTAACTTTACCTCACAACCAAATGGTTAAGCAAGTCGATGAACAATTTTATGCCTTCAATTATGGATTTTTCTTTTTTAATTCGACGATGTCTGTACACCAATCTACACAAGGGAAGACCCAATTAAACCGAAGAGAATTAGGAGGAGTTAAAAAATATCTCCGAAGGACAAAAAAACTCATTTCTAGATTAGGGGATGTACTACTACACACTCTGTAAATTTAATTATACGTGCGAAAGTTAAATTACACCTAGTGTTTTGCCGGATGAACGATCTAGCTTTGGATGATTTTTCGAATTGTCTTGTGAATTTGGGACCTCCCCCAAGTTTTAGTAATTTTTTCTCAAACATAATTATATAAATTACAAACTCAAATTTTATATAGAAATTAATTAATTTACACGACCGACTTAAATTAGAATACAACTCAAATTGCAAGACGGTAGATCCATTGTCACACCGTACACTCGCGCAATCCATGTACAATATGATTGTGTAGATGACACGGTACCAGGTGCTGATGAAATCCTAGACGCGCCAACGGCATGGGTTATCACATAAGTCGACGCCATTTTGCCGAGACAAGGCATGGATATATAAATATATATAACGTTTGCAGCTATTTATGCTATATCTTTATCAACTTTTTTTAAAAAAAAATTTTCAAAGGACCATATAATAAAAAAAAATTAGTTTGAGAGTCAAACTAAAAATGTTGTACTAACGTCTATAGCAGCCAAATTAATAAGTGTTAAAATATCGACTTCAATTATTATTTCTCAAAGTGTAATTATATTAGCAAATCATGAAAAAAGTGAACTCGTCTTCTCTACCCTAAATGAATGGATCAAAGATTATTAGACTTTCAAACGAAAATTGAGCACAAAACACTGACCAAAAAGAAGACCAAAAAAAAAAAAAACACAAAATACATAGACATGCGTGGTGGATAAGGCAACGAAGGAAATGATATCACATTTTTGACCAATAACTGATCCCAGCCTGTTTCCTCCTCCGAGGAAGCTAGGAGTGAGTCGTGTTTCCTGATTAGGAGTTTAGGACCACCGGCGGGAATTGGTCCAGACAAGCACTAGTACTAATCAGTAAACTGTGAACCATTTATTGTGTTTGACCAAAAAAAAGTGAACCATTTATTGAAAAAAAGGAAAAAGAGAGAGGTAGGCTATCGCTATAAGCCTGGCGGAATAGCACTAGTAGGCGACTGCGACGCAGGATTGAGGGAAGAGGCAACCCACATCAGCTTTGAACACCGACCAACCATCTCTCCATTTGGATGCTGGACCCCAACCCCTATCACATCTTTCACCAGAATTCAGCTTCCACGATCAAACATTAGTCCACGTGGCGGCCATCCAAATTCAGCCACGTGTCCTCCATTCATAGAATTTTTTTTTTTCCATACAGAGAAATATCTCTCTTTTTTTTTCGGTCTAGCTGCAAAGTGTTGACGACGGCGTTTTTAGGGTTTTGAAAAAGTTAGGAGTGTCGAGAACCGTGCTGATGCCAAAGACGTGATTTTCAAGGTTGACCCTCACCCTCAGGGTTGTTTATCTTGTTAGTAGTTTGTTGGTTTTGTCTAAGGGTCTTGACATTCATTCTTCCCGCCTTATTTAATTTTGCTGTACACGTATGACTTATTGTCCTGTGTTTAAATGGTAATTTCTGGAATTTAATCGACTTATATACGTCTGGCTTTTGTTTTGGATGGTTACTTTCGTTTTCGCCTATGATGTTAATTCTCTTTTTCAGATACATGTTAAGTTGGTACAAGTGCAAATGTACCTTGTCTTTTATTACTAGTCTTTCAAACACACACATGTACACATACACATATATATATATATATATGTGTGAAGTAAACCTATAGACACAAATGCTACTGTTCGAAGGTTGTATTCAAAATTAATGTATATTTATTTCAAACACACAACTGTTCAAAATAAATGCGTTTGGATATAAGATTATTTGAAATAATTATTGTATTATTTTTTATGATGTGATGTATGTAAAATATAAAAAAAAAGATTGAAAATATTAGAAAATGCATTTATGATGTAAGCGACTGATTATTTGTAAATAATGTCTATCCAAACATATTAATGAACATGACACTAAACCAACTTTCATATATGTAGGGGATAATTTTATAAAATATTACTTAGCTTCCATTGAATTCAAAAAAAAAAAAAATCACCTTCCCTTATGTTTTTCTCTTTCAAAATATAAGATCAAAATATCATTTTAAATTTGCTCTTTTTATTGTATTCCTTAATTGTCATAGCAAACTAAATCCATTAACGTTTGAGGAATTACAAATGTGGTCCTTTAATAGAAATTACGAGTTGGTAATGAGATTGAAAAGACAGTTTACATTATTTCAAATATGGAAAATCCTACTCTAAATAACTCATACGATGTATACAAATTTTTTTTTTGATAATGTACGATGTATACAAATTAAATGATGGATTGCCTCCTTCCCATATTGACCGTTACATGTCTTGTATAATAGACCAGATTAAATGATGGCTTGCCTACTTCATCCTTTTAAATTCCTATGTTGACTATCACATGTAGTGATTTTACAATTGCTTTTTGTAGATAAATATTTAAATATTATTTTACTTGTATTATAAATACGGATTTCAACTCACCTTTTCATGTTTTCAATTATCTTTTTTATCTCATATATATCATATTATAAAAAAAATGTTACAGTAATTATTTAAAAAATTATTTTAAATGATATCCTATCCAAATACACCTTTTCATATTATTGATATGGAAACAATTTTGAAAAATTCAAAAATTTTGAATAATTTGCAAAACTCATAAGAATTGCTTGAAAACAATTATTTTACACAATGGAAAATGATATTCTAATATAAGTTTAAGCATTTTGTCTTTATCTACTATTTTTTCGAGCCATTAATCTAGACAACAAAATGCAAAAAATCATTTGTCCCATCAGACTTGCATTGTCACATCTTTTCTCTTTGTATTCAATTCTCTAATGATATATATAAGTATAAATTTGTACTTAAAAAAAAAATAGAACAACAGAAGGGCCGAGCAAGAAGAATATGAGGCGAAATTTCCCGCGAGAAAAAGAAAAGAAAAGGACCTTTTATTGGGACTTTTGACCTTAATCGTATTCAAACCTCAATTTTCAAAGAAGCCGAAACAAATACACAGATTTGGTTTCCACAGCTTCTGAGAATAGTGGATTCTTCCTTGGCAACAGCAAAAAACCGCAGGATCAGAATCCTTTTCAAGCCTAGATACCAGCGCTACCAACCCCATCAAGAAGCACCCAACGGCCAAGATCACTCTTTCCCCAAATCCGCATCCCCGTCTACTGCACGGGCGCCCATACCATAGAACTCTGTGGCTCTGTCCAATTATGATTAAAAAAAAGGAAAAAGATAATCTTGTTTAATTATCCAAATTGCAAATATTTTATTGAATTTTGTTGTTAAGACATTATAATATACTATTTGTCTGTGAATGATGGATGGATAAAGATAAGGCTGCTCCATCTCTGTCTCTCTCACACTCTCTCTCCCCCCTCTGATTATTCCGTTTCTCATCATTTCTCTCTCTCTCTCAAGTCGCAGTTCCCTATATAATCCTCTCCTCTCTTTCTTAAGACCCTCCTTGTCCTACGTTTCTATCTCCATCTACGTATGCGTAGAGAATTCTGTGTCTATAGCATACTCCTGTAAGTTTTGGAACTTCTTCGTTCGTTTTGTTCTTCTAGTTAGAGATACCGGCGATGTCAATCGTGGTGGAGAGGGGCAATAGTAATACGACTGGTACTACGACTGCGACTGCGGCCTCTACCGCGGCTGCTGCCAATCATATTAATGGTAATAGTTACGGGCTTGATCATCATCTGATCGGACGGTCTGGACTTGGTGGACAGAGAGTGACGTGTTTCTCGATGTATGCTAATGGAAATAAGCCGCCGGCACCGGAGTTAGGGGCAGCCGGCGCCGGAGTTGGAGCGGGGAGGAAGGAGGTGGAGGAAGAGGATGAGGGTCGGAGTGGGGAGTCATCGTCGTCGACTTCTTCGATTGGGAGGAATAGTGATGAGGAGTCATCGGCTGGACGGTCGTCGGAAGCCGGCGACGGTGAGGAGGTGCAGAGTGAGTATAAAGGCGGAGCTTTGGATAGTCTCGAGGCGTTAGAGGAGGTCTTGCCTATCAAGTATGTAGCTGTCTTCTGTTAATCCACTGTAGATTTAGGGTTTGTGCGAATTTTATGTCTAGTTTTTTTGTGGAATATTTGGAATTTGCGTACTGACTTTTAGCAGTCAGTATGAGGTGGAATGCATATGGTTTGAACATGATTGAGTTGTGATCATTTGGGCAGACAGTTTGAAAATTGGAATTACATCTTTATTTTGCTGTTAGATCCTGAGATGTGGTTCTTTTTTAAATATATTTTTATTTTTACCTCTTTCATCTCTACTTTGACATTTTTTTTAACTTTATTTATTAACTGAGAGCGCAGTTACATTTTTTGGACATTGACACTGAATTAACACAAGGAAGTCTTTTTTTTTTTTAAATTTTTTTTTCATTTTCAGCTTCCATACTGTTGAATGCTTCTCTTGTAGCAACATTTATGTGAGAAATCTCACAATTACTGCAAGGCATTTAAATTCTTAGACACTTGTGCTGCTTTTTTTTTTAGTGAATTTTTTTTTTTTGGGTTGTCTAAAGCTTTGCTGATACTGGCAATTTGACTTGTTTCAGGAGGAGCATATCACAATTTTATTGTGGTAAATCCAAGTCTTTTACCAGCCTATCAGATGCTGCAAATTGTTCGTCCATGAAAGATATTGTAAAGCCAGAAAATTCTTACACCAGGAAACGCAAAAACTTGCTTGCCTGTAATAATTTCTGGGATAAGAATCGCAATGGCATTAGAAGAAATAACAGCGGTGGGATATCAAAGAGAGCAGCAGGCTCTAGAAGTTCATTGGCTCTTGCAGCATCCATGGGCTGTACCGAGAGCAACAATAACAGCGATAGTTCCAACTCAAATTCACCATCTCGTGGCATTTGTCTTCCTCCTTTGCCACCACAAGCAAGAAGATCACTGTACAATGACTCATTGTCACCTCCGGGACAGAAGTTTTCTCCTTGGAGGTCCTTCTCTTTATCTGATCTGCAAGGTGCAACTGCAACCCCAAGCATCTCTGGGATAATGGTCAATAATAGACACGTATAGGACAGTTGAGTCAATGATCTTATGTGTTTTTCATTGTCACCCTATGAATCTAATTTGGATATATGTTCATGGAGGTGGAAATCTTTGTAAGCGCTTTGTACTTATCATCATAGATGTACCGACTTCTGGCCAGCTTCAAAATGTAACTGATATGCTATTGTCATAGCAGTCGCTCCTTTGACAAGCATTTAGTTTGTTATATATATGAAGTCTTATTCCCATAATATGTCAGGCTCCAGTGCTCTTTTTTTTTCTTCCTTGACCAAGATATATGTTGATGAAGAACCGATTGCAATACTTTTCACGCATGAATATTGAAAATTGAAGCTTTACCTTTTTGTTCTCCTTATACTTGGTTCAGCGATAGTTGCTTTTCATTTTGCCACTTAAGTTTCTGTCGCTGAACCACGTTCTTCCCTATTTGCAGGGAGGGAACTTGGGGGCTGCTAAAGGGGAGGATTTCAGGTGTATTTGGTTTTCTGCATTTTGGTCCACCATTCACGGTTGAGCTGCACATGTTTTGATGTATGCGTATGATTACAAATACTTTCCTCCTCACCGTTGTGCTTTGGATATTGGCTCAAGACTTGCTATGAGATGGTTTTGAACTCTAATTTGACCATCAAATTTTTGTTGAATTCCAGATCTGTCTCAAACTCCGTTCTAGTAAAACCAGTCAAAAGGGAAAGAAGAAGTTACAATGGCTGGAAGAAACTGTTTCTATGATGGTATGCAGATGATCTTCCTGTTATGAAGTAGTTGAGAAATGATCATGGGTTTCCAGCTTAGGATTGTGATAGAAGGTATGAATTCCAGATGATCTTTTTTGTGAAAGAAAATTTGACCATCTAATTTTTGTTGAATTCCAGATCTGTCTTAAACTCCGCTCTAGTAAAACCAGTCAAAAAGGAAAAAAGAAGTTACAATGGCTGGAAGAAACTGTTTCTATGATGGTATGCAGATGATCTTCCTGTTATGAAGTAGTTGAGAAATGATCATGGGTTTCCAGCTTAGGATTGTGATAGAAGGTATGAAACTAACTTCTGCTAGGCAAGAGACTTGTTGAAACAAAGTGTCTTTTCTTAACTGCCTAATGATGGATGATTTGAGCACCTTATGGATTTTATAATAGTTTAGGTAACATGCCTATCATGCAACTCATGCTATCACTCAAATTGTAGCTAAGTGTATTGGAGAAGCATTACCAGGAAAACTGAAGTTCTTAAAGTTGTTGGAATGCATATGCTGAATTAGGCATGTTAAGTTATGCTGAGCTTTTCCTAAGCACTATCTGAATGAGAAGGCTTTGAAGTTACTAGGCAGAACAAGTTTTCTAATGCATATTACCATAATCATTCAACATTTACTCGTGATATTCCTTTTGATAGAGATTTAAAGATAATCATTTGACCAATTAGCTACATCCACATTCATTTATCAGTAGAGTATAGTATGACAACAGCATAAGTGTTGTTCCCAACCTTGGAGGACTAGGTGAACCAGTATAGCACCAGGATTTACCAGATTTTATAACATCTATACCTAATGAGCCAAAATTGAGTACATTATATGAATGAGAAATTGAAGAGAGAGGCTCCAGCTTTCTGTACTAATAAACTGAAAAAAGAAAGAGGCCTTTGTGCTTGTGATCTCATCAGAAGAAACTAGTGCTGCAGCTCATGCTATAGCCATACAGCACAGGTCCTCATGTTATAGATACACAGAGTAATATGTGTTGCAATTCCCTTTGTTAAGAAGTAGGATTTTAAATGACAAAACTTACTAATAGAAGGCTGTGACCTCATTTACGAGGTTTCTAACACTAGGGGTGCTTTTGAATAGCAGACAGTTTTATAACCATTATTTTACCCCATTTACGAGGTTTCCAAAAACTGGGGTTGGTTTAGAATTGGACCGTTTGAAACAGCTTCTCACGGTTTTTTTATTTATAGCTTTTATGATCTGATTAAACGACAAATTTCAACTTTTGTATTTAGGATTTTAAAGAAAACAAGCACCTGTATTCATAAAGCCGTATAACGACATACTTGCACTTATATAGGTAGTCAAATGTATTCATCAAATCTTCCGTATAATGACATTCTTGCGCTTGATAGGTAGTCGACAGGGTATTATTGATGGAAAAACAGTATAAAAAACTTTTGGACTTTGGTTCATGACAAAAAGCGGTTTTTTTTCCACTTGTGCATTTTTTTGACTTCAAAGAAAAACAAGAACCCGTATTCATATAACTGGCTGTATAGCGACATAATTGCCCTTTACCGATAATCAATAGGGTTTCTTTGATGGGAAAGTGGTATAAAGAGTTGTTGGGCTTATTTGAGATTCCTGATGAAAAAGTGGTTTCATTCAACTTGTATATTTTTACGAGTTAAAGGAAAAACAAGAACCTGTATTCATATAATTAACCGCATATCATCTTATTTGCACTTTATAGGAAAACCATAGAGTTCCATTGACGAAAAGCAGTAAACAGAATAGTTGGTCTTATTTAGGATACCTGATGAAAGGGTGGTTTTTTTTATTCCAAATAGATTGGAAAAATTATGAAGAAGGCAACTTCATGCCGAAATGCCATGTAGAATCTTAGGTCAAACCGAAAAAAGAAACATAATAAGAGGACCAGATATTGCTATATGCAAATTTTATTTTTGGCCTTCGACAACATTTACTTGATGTTGTCTCATAGAAAGCTTCCTTGCCTGTGTTTCTCACTATGGCTTGGCTATTGGAAACTGAGATCATTGTGTTGCACAAGCACGTTACTGTAGAAATGGGGTATCATACAGAAAACCATGTCACCTTATTGTGACTGGTTCATGTTGGCAGATGAATGATCTACTAAGTTTGAATGGTCTGAGATTTGATACTAATTATGTCATCTGAGGTCCCTGTTATGATGCAACGCAAGGCTATCTTGGATGAACAATGCAATAGTGTATCAAATTAGCTGAGCAGTACTGAGGATATTAACATAAAACGGTTTCTCGTCATTATTCAAAATCCTAATCTCGTACCATGTTACTATTGTGGATGCATGACTGATTATTGGCCACTAGATGATAATAAGCTGTCTTTCTCCTGGTCTACAAGTAGTGGGATGGGGACATTGAACAAATTGACGAGTAAAAAGCGTTACAAAAAACTTTTGACCTATTAGAATTTCCTCAGAATGGTAATCTCTAGAAGATTGGCTATACGGTAACTTGTTGAGTTCTTTTATCCCTTCGCCTTTCTTCATGTTTGACGTGTGTCACATAGCCAGAAAATGAATTGACTGAAACAGAAAATTTTCGCATGTGTCCAATTTTCAAGGCTCAAGATTTCTTCAAACATTAAATACAACCTACTAGCGAGGATATCTCTTGGAAATTAATACCAGTATCTTATCTTCAGTTTGTTGTTTGTGGAGTACATTGACAAGAGAAACTAAAAGACTTCTTCGCACCTGTTTTAGAGTCTTGAGCTGCCTATAAATCATGTGAGTTGGAGTTGAGTTGAAAAGCAATTTTCTGAGAAGTTCCCTTCAGGTTTCTTTTCCCTTCTTTTGTACTAGTCAGATTTATTTATCCGGTTATTTCATTGTTTAATATTTTGCTTGATCTGGGTGTATATCAGCTAGTTGTTAGGAGAAATTGGTGGAGAAGACCAGCATGGAAATTCACTCTCCATGGTTTCCATGAGGATCCTGTCTTCCATATACCTTTCTGGTTCAAGGACCAGGCACCAAACTCATATGTTTGTCACTTTAGCGGAGATTAAGTGATGTACAGTTTTGATCCAGTTCACCCCACTCTTGTTGTGCCTGCGTCTCTGTGTGTCTGTGTGCTGTACCCACAAAAAAAAAAAAAAAACCAATTTAGTAAAGTTGCCAGTCCATTAAAATGCTAAACTGCTGAATCTATGATTTTTGTGGTGTATATGGTGGAAAATTTTTTGCCTTGTCTTTTTAAGGTTTTGTAATTCGATGTTGATGATTGTATATGTGAATGTTGGTGTGAACAGGTTTTGGGCCATGGATCCTGAACTTTTGCCGGTTACACCCAACGAGTACGGTACTTTCCATGCAATGGATAGAGCGCTTTATTCTCTCCTTGCTGTCGATCTCTGGCGTGATCCTTATGAATCTGTGCAAATTATGGCCCTGTGGCTTTGGATGGAGCGGCTAGGTTTCAAGAATCTTGTATTAACAATCTTATCTATGCCCCCCATGTTGATAAATAAATATGCTGACGAGGCTTTGACATGTGTCAAATGTGTTAATGACCCTCAGTTTGTGCTTTCAGCTGAAGTCAATGAAATTCCTGCAACTTCTAGACTCGTGAAGAAGAGGATCACTCTCCAATATTTTCATGAGAATAGGCCCATTGTGGTGAAAGAACTTCGGAATGTTGTAACTGAAACTTGTGCCATGGCTTTACAGGATGTCATAGAGGATGTCGTCAAGAAGCATAATGCATACGAGTCTTTGGTTAACAGCTTTTCTAACTTGGGTTTTGTAGGTGAAGCATGTGGAGACTACAGTAATGCTAATGGGGCATCACAAGAGGAAAGGACCATGTTTGTTACATTTTCGAAGGGCTATCCTGTTGCAGAATCAGAAGTCACGGAGTTCTTCACTAAGCTGTTCGGGAATTGCATAGAGGCCTTCCACATGCAACCAGTGAGGTCTGATGAGCAACCATTGTATGCTCGAGTAGTGTTCTCTACGCCTAAAGTCATTGACTTGATTCTCGGTGGTGTTACCAAGGCCAAATTCACCATAAATGGGAAGCATCTCTGGATGCGCAAATTTGTGCCTAAACGCAAGAGCTCCTTTCCTCGGTCGCGTTGGCCATAGAATCTGTGGTCCTTGTCGAATCCCCTTGTCCAACAGCTGTGGTCCTTTTGTGTCGGAAGTCTTATAGTTGTGTCGTAAGGGGTGTCTCAATAAAGTCTCAGTTTAAATTTGTAAGTTGTTGTCAATCAAGTCCAGGGAGGGACGCTTGTACACAGTTGTACTGCTGTTAAAAGCTTTCCTTGCGTGCTGCAATACAAGTCTTATGAATATTGCCATTTTTTACTGCAGATTATGTATTTACATTGCGACTAGATTGATGAAATCAAGAACATTCAGTAGAACTAGTTTAATTTATGCCGTTGATCATTGATGGATTCCAGAAGGGCCACAACAGTTCTGCAGAGCATAGTTGTTTGGAATTAAAATTGTTTCTCTGAGTCGTTTCTGGTTGGAGAGACGAATGAAAAGAATCATTAGTCATTTTGGGCTAATTTCACGCGCAAGTTTTTGTGTCATACTGTATGTTTTAATCATCCTTGAGAAGAAGCCCCTATTTTATTGAAACGTCGAATTGTCTTTGCACAAAACTAGGAAATTTTTGGGTCGAATGTTGCATGGATCCCTGCAAAATTGTTTTAAGTTTCCGTTTGGATGGATGTCTTTTTGGAGTGTTTTCTAGATAAATTTTATCATTTCATATTTGTGTATAAATGTATATATGACATTAAAAGGTGACTGGAACACGTATATAAAACTTCTTCAACAACATGTTCATAAAAGCATGTCTATCCATGTCTATTCAAGCCGAAGCATTCAAGTCGGCTACAATTTCTGGTATGATTTGGCTGCAATTAAATTATGGGTGGTCACTCGTCAATACAATTAAATTTTACCTAATCTATAGTGTATATACACATAATAATCATTTTTACACTCAATTGAGTTTATATACTTTCTTTATTTAGTCCTACCTACTCTCCCTTGCACTATTTATTTACTATTTTTAATTAATCTTACATTTTTTAAAATATGACGCCTAAAATATATTTTAAAATATTCAATAGACACCCGTTAGATAGACTCATTAATTATTTAAGATTTTGGAGTGCAATGTGACATTGATTCCCTCTTGGTCTTGCATATTTTTCCATTTCTACCATCATCATTCTAGTAAAAGAAAAGGAAAAAAATCTACTAATATTAATACATACTCATTTACTTCCAAATTGAATGCATGGATGCAATCTTAAACCGTATCCGTTCTCTTCAATTGGAAAATCTATCAATGTTTAGTGCTTCTCATTCTTCTTTCTTCTACATTTCAATTTTTATCAACGAGGCAACATGTTTGCAACTCTAAGTTAACGATCAAACCAAACTACTCAATTTGGGAATTGAGTACTGGGTTATGAAAATAGAATAATCTTCTAAAAGATAGGCAAATCTACATCTTAGTATATTGACTTACCTTTTATGTAATTCTTCATAAAATGAAGCATATAATACAACGGTCAAGGTACAATGCTTTGGTAGATTTGGGTGCATTTGATAAAATTAAAATCTGAAAACTAAATTTTAAAATCTGAAATGTGAATTCATTAAATTAATGAATTATTAAGTACTAAATTTCATACATTTGAGTATATATCACATTAAGTGATAAGTGAATAGCTTATCACTTATTTTTGGGAGCAAGTTTTATCTAGAAAATCCAGTGCCACTCAATTAATTTAGATATTTAATTTTTAATTATCAAAAGTATCTGAATATCTTAAAATTTGAATCCATTAAATTTAAATATTGAATTAAGTGATCAAACAGGGCCTTATCTATATTGTGTCTGATTAGTTGGTTAAAGATCAAGTGACATCACACACCTTATTGTCTCTTCAACACGTATTTTTCATATTTTAAAAGAATTTACTACACTAATAAAAAATGAAAAAGAAAACGGTAATAGATAATGCTTTCCCACTGCAAACCGCTGGGACTTTTATATGCAAACGAACAAGAATTTGCATGTACGGAGTATATCCTACGACGGTGAAGTGGAAAAAAAAAAACCGAATAAGTAAATGGACGCTCAACTGCTTTTGCGCTCAATTGAGTTCTGTGGTTACCACGGTGTCGTTTTCTACCAACACGAGCTGGCATATCTGTTAACCGACTCCGATCCCGAATTTCTACATGTATTACTTGCATTTTTCAAGGTACAGCCAATAAGTAGTTTGGAATTTGGATTAAAGATTATTTGGAATTCTTTTCCTATTTTTCAGTGTAATATCTTCAGGACAAATAAAACTTGTAAATTGTGCAAAAGAAAAAGACATTTTGGTCACTTTAATAAATGAAAAAAATTAATAGATGTACCGTCGAAGCAAGCATTTGTAGATAGACTGATGGCTCTCTCTTTCTCTCAAGCATATTAATTGAAGAGTACAAAAGATAAACCAACCGATATAAAGAACCAACACATATCTTATCCTGGTTATATGCCGCCCGAATTTAAAGTTAAAAATTATCCATCATTGTTTGCAAAAAACAAAAATTTTGACAGCTGAACTCAACGTTCTTATATATTAACATTCAAAGCTATAAATACTAAGTATAATCTCATGGGTTATTATCACTTTACCCTCTTAAACTATATCACTACTATCAGTTTACCTCCTAACGTTATTTTTTAGACATTTTAACCCCATAAGTAATTCAACTCAATATGTTAAGAAATTTTGGACAAAAATACCCTTTTATTTTATAGCATTACTACATTGTTATTATCACTTTATTCGTTTGGATTTTAGTGATACAATCACTTTAGTTCATAACATTATTTTCTAGACATTTTACCTCATCATTAATCTAACTAATATGGTCAAAAATTTTTAAATATATTTACCCTTTTTTATATATAATTAAAAATAAAAAAGTTGGAATGGTTATTCTTCCTTTTTTTTTTCACTTTAAGAGATCGAAAAACATAAAAATAAAAGGATTTTCTCAAATTTCTTTTTTTTTTCACACTTATTAATACTAGGAAAAGAAAAGGAGATAAGAAAGAAGGAGACAAAAAATTAGATTTTGTAAAAAAAGAAAATAAAGAAAAGTCTAACATCATCGTATTACTTTAAGGCTATCGGGATTAGAATTGGAATTTGGTCGTAAACAAAAAAGTGAAATAATTTTAAAATAATAAAAGTATTTAATTCTTTTTTATTTGTAATTTTTAAAAAAAGAATTGAGCTCTTTTTCTCCCCTTCCCCCTCTCCATCTTTCTATTTTTTTTCAATATTAATAAGATTGCCAAGAAGAAAGAAATTAATATTTTGACTTTTTTTCTTGATACTAAAAAGGAGAAAAGTCACTCTAAATTTTTTATTATTTTTATTATGCGAAGAGTAGGGTATTTTCTTCTAAAGTTTTTTAACTTGTTAAGTTGGTTTAATGGTAGGATAAATTGTCTAAAAAATAACTCCAGGGGGTAAATTGATAATGAGACTATATTTTATGGGGGTAAAGTGATAATAATTTTAAGGATTAAACATGCCTTTTCACTTTAATTAACAAAGTTTGACCGTTAGTTTTGGAGGTAAAGTGACTAAATGATAACGTTGAAGGGAAAATTGATAGTAGCACCAAACGTTAAAGGGGGTAAAGTGATAATAACCCTAATCTCATTGACCCTTTTGAGGTTGTCCTAATGAAATTGAAGCAACCTCAGGTTTCGTAACAAATTTGAAATCATTTTTGTGACGTAATCGTGCCGTGCTTTTTTAATTATGCAGAATTCTTAATTGAACACAAAAATAACTGTCAAAAGAGCTAGACATGTTTCAATAATGAATTTAGTCTTGTCAAAGACTAGACACATATTATCAGAATATTTAGTTGTGCAGTAATCTACAACTTGTTAATCAAAAAAATTTTAAAAAGAATACTGAGAAATCAAAGCTGAAACGCAAAGTTATTATAATTTTTTTAATAGAAAAAATTGGTAATTCACATAATATGTCGTGTTGCTGGAAGCAAGTGACCGAGAGCGGAGAGTGCTAATTGTTTTTTTTTGGATTGAAACAAAGCAGGGAGCCTTGAACTTTGGGCCAAACTAAAAGTCTGTGTGGTAACTACTGGACCATCTTCGGAGAGATGGTAAGTATATTTGGGCTAAACAGGCCCAAGTATTGGAACAGGCTTATGGGTCCTTTTCTTTTAGTTATCGAAGATTCTGCACCTGCTCCTCCTCAGAAAATGCCTCTTTACTTCCAGAGTTCCGGTGAATCCGAACAGGGATACTCACCCCAGAATGATTGATTAACTGGATTTTTTGATGCTACCTAATATTGACAGTTCTAAAGCACTGTAATCATTTTTCATAGGCAGTCTGAAAAAAAAGAAAAAGGTAATCTGGTGAACTTTATAGCACAGTAATCTGTAAGCTCTTTAAAGCTATTTACGATTTTCTTTTTTTCTTGAAATTGTTGGTGTTTTTTGTTGGCTGTAGCTTTGCTTAGTTTGAATTATTGGGGTGAAAATGGAGGCGGGTTCGAATGGAGAAGAGCCCACATCATGGGAGGAGCTTTACAACATCAATTTAGTGCCTTCAGAGTTATTTGTCAAGTTCAGAAAAGAAATTGAGGGGTATCGTGTTGGTGTCAACTTGGAGGTAGTATTTCTTCTGCTGCCTTTAATTCTATATGCTGATGGAATTAACTGGTTCAGGCTTGTGTTAGGCTTAAAAAGTAGTATGGAGTGCTTATAGCGCTGCTGATGATTAGCTCGTGTGAAGGATTTCTTGAAATTTCTCAAGTTTGGGTTGATGCAGGAGCCAAAAAGACTTGATTTTTAAGTTTTACTTTTCGAACTACTATACTTTGATTTCTAGGCTTTGTATTGTGGAATGTTGCTTCTGGTATTCCTTAAAAAAATTCATCATTGGATGATGGCCTTGTTTTGGTAATATCGCCACCAATGGTGCTCTTTTGATGATAGTGTCAAAATTCTGAATGGTGAAATTGTGGTAGTCATGTCCTTTACCAATTGAACTCTTTTCAATAAATCAATATCAAGCTGGATGGTTTTTGAAATGACTAATACTCTTATTCATGGATATCGTACATAATTGTATTCTGTTCTTTGCGACATTGGACATCTAGGGCTCTGCATGTTTGTGTTCATTCTCCCCTTGGCATGTACTTATTGGGCACTTAGCCCAGGCTCAGCTTAAGATTTAAACCAAGGCATTTGGATTTAGATGTCTGACTTCCCAACTAAAGTTATAGCTGGACATCCTTTTAGGACATGCATATTATTTTTAGCATTTACGGTTCTAGGTTGTATATTTTGGGATATCAACTGTAGTTACTGTATGCGGACGAATGTAGGAACATCATTATAATTCTTGACTCAGATTTAATTTGTCTTTCAAAACTTTCCTCGAGCACTACTTAAGCCACTTAGCACAAACCTGAATGGTGGAGTTTTTGTATGCATGAAGTAATTGTTCTGCTTCCTGGTGAAGGACATTCTACTATGGAGATGGTAGTTGATGATACTGATGATTTATGCTTTTTTATTCTTACTTTTTAAATGCAGCAATGTGCATCTGGGTGGGAGCTTGACTGTTTGCTCTATGCACTGAGACTGTGATAATACAACTCGGCCTTACTCTTGCTGTTTCTATTGTAAACATGAGACATGTTGTCCTGTGAGATACAGCCGACATTTTGGATGCTATTAATTTGAATTCTCATTTTGACCTCAGTTCTACAATGCTCCAATCAATGAGTACCAGGCAAAGCTGGTGTTAAAGCCTTTAGCTCATGATCGGAGATGGAAGTTTATTTATGAACCTTTGCATCATGATGTGCGACTTCTTTCTAAGAAGATTCCAATAACAAAATTCCTGAATCTTCAGGTTAATGCTTTAGTTCCTTCCCACAATCCTTGACTACTTTCTAGCAAATATGTGCTAAAAATATTATCTCAAAAATTGTTCATCTGATGCAGGTAGGAGTAGGCCATAGCTTTCAGTTGCATGCCACTGGTTGGAAGTGGAAGCTTACTACCTGTTTGGGTGGGGATGGTGTCTCTAGGATTCGAAATAAAACAACACTTGGCTTATGTCCTGGCATTGATTTCCGTTTTGGGTGGAGAGCTGATTATGTGTTTCCAGAAATTACAGGGCAAGTTAGCTACTGCTTATTTGCTTTTTTACTGAAAAAAATCACGTGTTAAAACATCTCCACATGTCATGACAAGTGCATGTAGAAGTTTGAGAGAAGTTGCAATCTTTCTTAGTCACAGCAAATAGTTTGAAATGGTAATTTTTTCCCCTATGAGTTCTCTGAGCGGATCTTGGATGATTTTCTGTCACAGGGCTATGGGTACTGGTGAACCATTGTTCAACATGAATTCTGGACGCTTACAAGCATCACTTGACAGAATTGAGACCATATATACGCACACGTCATAATGGTAGCTTCGTATGTTTAGATCATCAAAGACTTCCTTTCAAGATTATGTACATAAGAATCTTTGCCATGATTTGTTGGAAACTCTATTAGCTAAAGTAGCTTGCGTGCCCCTTATGAAAATATAGTTGAAATCAACTTTACTGTAGTTTCCTGTGTTCTTTTTCTTGAGGAAACATTTTTTTTTATCACTATATTCTGACAACTTGTTTGAGAAGTGAGCGCTTACTCTGTAAATCCATCTTGCATGTTGGAGCTTTTGCCTGGAAACTCTTAACTGAGCCGGCAAAATTGCATCTTAAATATTCCCCATTCTGATGTCTTCAAGCATCTAACATTCACTCTTTCATGGTATGGCAGATTGTGATTTGGCTGTAGTAGTATCTTGGAAGAGTTCTATTAGGCCATTAATACGCGGCCCTTCACTATGCCTTCTATCACGTAATTGAATCAGTATGATCTGGGAAGAAATGAAGTGTTAGGTGGAACGGCACAAAAATGAATCAGGATCATCTGTGATGTGTCTACCAGGCTGTGGACACTGATGAGCTAAACAAACTTTGCAGATATTAGAGATTTTTCTTCCCTTGCACATTACGAGTTTCTGTAGTCAAACGGTATTTCTATTCAGGCATCAGTTATTCTGAGTCTATTTTCCGTTCGATGGTTGATATGTACCAGTACTGCTGTTTTAAAGAACAGATGAAGCAATGAGGTTGCAACTTGTATTTCTTCTGGCTTTTAAACTGAGGATCATCCATAACATAGTCATGTTGTCATCTCTTGCCCCTGGAAACCTAATGACGTGTAGTAATTAGTATACATTCTTTCAGTGGTATGCATGGTGGGGTTGGCCAAGTGAAGGCTCTCTTGATATCAAATTGGTTGCATCTCGATACACTTTGATAGAGCATTGTCGGACGGGCCTAGGACACAACCTTGGACTAATTTTTTGAACTCTGCGATTTTATTCAAGTCTGTACCAGTTGGACGTGGAATTCCAGATTTTACTATAGCCATTCAAATTTCTGAGGTCCACTGAAACATTAAAAGCATAACCTTCATATACATGGCATTACACTAAGCAAAGGGTTCAAAATCAAAGTCGTAACGTACAAAGGTGATGGTTCAGTCGAGGTCCATCCAATCTAGCCGTTGAGCATTTGGGTCTTCTGTACAACGGGCATCTGTTTTGCCTCCTATAAAGATTCAAACTAACACCCTTCTTCCCACATATGACATAACCTCAAAACATTCTCAGACAAACATTTTTTTTTAGTTGTCCTGCTGAAGAATTATCAGAAATTATATCTCTGTTCAAGACTAGTAGTAATGGCTTCCTCCACCAAGCTCAGAAGAAGCTCATGTTCCTTCCCAATTGTTCTCGTCTCATTCTTGAATTTCATTCTGTTCATCCTCTCTTCAGCCTCTCTTGCTCCGATAATCCTCCTCAAAACGCCACCAACTTGCCTTGGTTGGGCATTTCTCACGGTCTCTTGCATCTCCCTCCTTTCCTCTTTCATTGGCTTCTACTCTCAGCTCACCCACTTTTGCTTCATGACCCACGTCTCCCTTCTTCTCACCTCATTGATCGGTCAAATACTCGCGATTGTAGCGCTGTTTAGGAAGGAAAAATCGAGTCTGTCGATGCTAAAATCACCAAGGGATCCAAGAGAAGCAAAACTTTTGGTGAGGATGGAATGTGGGGTTTTGATGGCAATGTTCGTGGTGCAAGTGGGAGTCTTAATCTTAACTTGTGCTGTCCACAGCAGTTTGATGAGAGAGTATGAAGGTTTGGAAGCTGATAAAGAGGCAGTGGAGAGAAAGAGGAGCATGAGGATTGCTAAGGTGCAGGAGGAATCCATGGCCAATGCAGCAAAGTTGGCTGAGATTAAATCCAAAAAATTGGATGAGAGGGTGAAGAGCAAGTATGGGCAGTGGGTGAAAACTGATTTTGAAGGATGAAAAATTTGTAGCATCAGCATCTCTCTTGCTTTTGTGTGATGGTAATTGTAGACAGTCGCTATGGGGTGGCTTAGCTATAGCCGCCTGCCTATACAAACAAGGGTTGCGATATATATGGAGTTTGCCAGTTGAGAAAAGAGAAATGCATAAAATATTTTTCTGGAATCCAATTTGTGCTAGAAAAATTTTCGCATTTATTCATGCATTTTGTTACGAGTCCTGCACACTAGAATGCTGCAGAAGAAAAAGGTAAAATCACGCGCGCCCAAGTAGCATGAGAAAAATTGTACTACTATGTTTTTTTTTTTGTGCCAAAATCCATCCCCAAAAGTTGGACTTGATGCTCTGCGATTATGAGCATTGAGCAGAGGGATAAGAAACAACCAAAATCAATACTATGTTGGTTAAAAAGTTTCAACATAATTTCAATCTATATAAACACTTCTGGATGGGGAAAAAATAGTAGCAACAATTAACAAAGAAAAATGTAATTTCTGAAAATTAACTACATGAGACACTAACTCATACTCATACCCATTCCAGACCAGCTTACTGTCAACCATTTTTCTTTTGTTTTTTTTTTTTTTGCTGGTTTTGGGGGTGGGGGGGGGGGGTGTTTATCTACAGTGGTAGGATGAATTCAAATAAATGAATACACATAAATTATATCTAACCAATATTATAAGAATTCATACAAATGGTGGAAACAACAACTCAGGTATATTTTGGGCTTGTGGCCACCACTAAAGCATTAAAATTTGGAGGGGGTGGGAGATTAAGGGTTCAAACTTTACCTCTCACCAATTATCACAGTAAGCAGTTCTACTTAAAAAATCCATACGGGTGAGTAATGCATCCATTTGATCCGACGGTGATTCAGTCCCCTTCAGCTTACTCTTGAGCCTCTTCGGTTCTTAAATGTGACTTGACATTTGGTCAACTAAACTAACCCAGCTGGTTTACTCCCAAGTCCCAACTATTATTGAATATATCTGGAGATTTTCGTTCAAAATTAAAACTTGTTTTTGAATATAACAGGTCACAGCAAAATTTGCCTCCACTGAAGAGAAAGTCTAAATTAGAACGTAGGAAGATGAATACTTTTTGTTTATATAAAATCTTTTGGATCTGTGTTAATTAGCGAGAAATGTACAACCTCCTATTCCAACAATGGTTGTTGCGCTACATAATGAAAAAAAAAATGTACAACCGCCAAATAATGAATAAATAATAAAAAAAAATACCACATGCTACATGATTGTGCCCTATCAGAATCAATAATTACGAATTGTGACATATTAGATTATCAAGTGATATAATTAGTTGAGTAGTCAGAGGAGGGCTGCTAAAGTTTTTTCGGCCATCAAATTTATAGGATTCGAATTATGTACATGTTAGTTGAGGGATGAACAAGGTGCGAGAAGGGGTGAAAGGATTAAAAAAAAATTTTAAAAAAAAGAAGAAGAAGATTATCAATTGATATTTGGTTGCAATGTGGGGATGAATATGTAGAAAGGTGGATGCCAGTCTTCCACACGTTTCTCTCAATGAGGTAGATATCCAGTTACCATACATCCGCTCATGGTATTAATTCGAAACAATGCGCTCAATTACCAAGTACTGGACGCCATTTCCCTTTCACAAACATCTGCCAGCAGCATTGAAGGAAAGGAAGAAGACAGCTTCAAGTTATGGTTCTTATTCTAGATGTGGCACCATCCACAGACTTTTTTAGGTCCACAAGCCCTCATTTGCTTGTAAGTTATGACCAAGTCCTCTGTCCTCTATTATATTTTTTTTTTTAAAAAAAAAAAACAGTTTAGATGAATTCGATTTTGATCACTGTCACAGGTTAAAACATGATTATAAAATCATAGATCGTTTATAGAGATTCTTACAAATCGTCCATTAATATAGATATCTTTTTATGAAAAAGTGATCCGTAGTTATCAGTTAACATAACTTATACAGTAGTATTTATTTATATAAGGGTAGGATTTGACGAAATTGCATTTTGGCTATTTTGTTAGGAAAACCACGACAAAGTGAGAATGTGATTGATTTCATTTAACCTGTCACTATAAAGTAAAGAGTTATTTGAACTGAGTAACCTATCACTTTCTAACCTTGCATTCCGCACCAATAGAACATAGAATAAATTGCTGAGCACTGATTAGAGATAGAGAGAGATTCCATTGGCAAACTGTTGTGTCACTGTTAACTTAAGGGCTCTGAATTTTAATACTAAGACCCGTCAATCAGCATTGACACCGGCATTCATCGAACAACTTCAGCGGGTCCTACATTGGCTTAAATCCATTGCCCAACAGTTGATGGAAAGGTAGGCTGCTGAACTTTGTTCGTTGTCACATTATTGTAATCCTAGAAGAAAATCAAGCTACGATTCCACTCTTACATTGATCATTGAACCACACTATGCTTTTGGCCTTATTCTACTTATACATTGAACCATACTGTGCATCTGTTTCTTAAAATCTATTTTTGCTAGAAGAACAGAATCCAGAATTTGTATTTGTTCCATCTTTAGTTTGCCCAAAATAGCTGAACCAATCTACAGAAAAGAGCCGACAATGCCAACAATTGCTTTGCAGCGACCTTTTCTGTTGAAAACTTCATCTTTCGGAATCAAAACGCCACACCGCAATGACAGAGCTTCTGGCATTTGGACAATGTAAGGCCCTTCTTGCATTAATTTTTATTATGTCTCAGAAGTTATTAGTTTTATTCTCATTTTTAGATTTTTCAAGTCACTCCACGCAACAATGATAAGGTTCCAAAGTAAACATTGCACGCTAAAACTTGTTAAAATTCATAGGTCAGCGAATTGGAATCCTTCACAAACAAGAAAGCAAATGGAAATCTCAAAAGAGCTTCGAACTGTTTCTGCTACCGAATCTGTGCCAGTGGTAGCTCCGGCAGAACTCCAATTTGACAAGCCGCAACCACAGGATCAAATGCTCTTTCAAGAAAACCGACTTCAGTTTGGACAGTTTGTGGCTCGTAAGGCTGTACTAGACGAAGAGTATTGGGTGCGTTGACATAATTATTGGTTATTTTCCATGTCAGTTGGCAATCATGTTTTCTAGTTATTCCTCATGGCTAATTTGCAGCGGTAGCTTCGTCATTTTTTCTTTTCTTTTCTTTTTGGGTGGTAGACAGCAGCTTGGCTGCGAGCAGAGAGTCACTGGGAGGACAGAAGAAATGACAGGTATGTACAGAAGCTCAGTTTAAGATGCATATGGTTCCTTCAGAGATAAGCCCATTTGATTTAGATCCCCACAACACATACATAGATTTTGTAGACAACACCAATAATTGTGCTAAGCTCAGAGAGCAAGCTGGCCTATGTACTAAAGAGAAAAGGTGGTAAAGATTTCCAACAGTACACTAATTGCAATTAAAGGTTAAGTGATACAATCAAACAAATCCCGGTAAGGGTCTGGAGATTGTATATTTGACGAGGAAGATTTTTAAGAATGTCATTAACTCCAGTTGTTAACTGTAATGCAGATTTGCTGACAACTACAAAAGGAAGTTTGCGGAGCAGGTATAATATAGGCTATATAGCACTTTATTTGTGTGAGATATGTATCAGTTAAATGCATAGAGTATTCAAAATTAAAAACCATTGCTTTATGCAGGAATATAATGCACTAAAAAGAAGATCCAACACACAACTAGGGCATAAATGCACCTGCATGGTGGCGGTATGAGCCGTATGACACAAATGCTCCCCAGTTCTGACTGTTCTTTGGCATCCATTTTTCGATCTTCACTCAGAATTGTCTAGACCATAAAATCTCTCTATTTGAAATTATCAGGTAAAGAAGGAAAACAGAGACGTGAAACATACTGTGCTGAAGAGTGTTGTTGGAACACTAGACTTGAGCATCCAATACTTGTCACAAGGAGAGACCTTTCCAGGGGTACGAGTTTGATTTGAATATTCAGCTGATCATTAGTAGGCATCGAAGTTTGATTGCTTTAAGATCTGGATTCTGAATTGATCATCCGTAGGCATCCATGCTCACTGCCTTGCAGTCATTGAAAGTTTTGCTCTCTGACAGGAACGGGTGAAAAATCCTCTCTTCTGCAGTATTGATAGAAAATCCTGCAGAAGATATGGTTACATATCCAATTTATGTGTTGCCAAATCAGCACGCCGGCAGGGCATTGCAAGCAAAATGATTCTCTTTGCAATCAGCTCAGCAAAAAGAGATGGTGAGGATGCATTACTTTTCGAGATTTGTTGAAAGATGACTATTGTCGATTTTTTCAGTCATCTCAGCCAGGTATCTGTGATCAGGCGCAGAACAGGTGTTTGTGCATGTACATAGGTTCAACACGCCTGCTCAGGAACTGTATCACAAGATGGGTTTTCAGGTAATTCCATCCTTAAATTTCTCTAGTATTCTTGCATGTAATGATTTGCTGATGCTAATCTAACATTCTCCTCTAGATGGTTGAAGCAGCAAGGTTTGACAAGTCAAATGAGCAAATTTATTTGCTTCAACTCGGATCATGAAATCCGTCCAACAAATTCTGTTTGTTCCTTGCAGAAGCCTATACCTTTTCGGTGCAACCAACCTCAGCCAAAAAAAAAAAAAAAAAAGGAACTGAAAACCCTATATTCAGACTTTCAGAGCAGTCCAAGCTCCACATCGAAGAAACTATGAGAAAGATTGGGCTGGTGTCAAATTTCTAATTTAGCACTTTTACATCTAACAAGTTTTCTGGAGTCTTGTATTAGCTGCCTCCAGAGTCTAGATTCCAGACCGACACAGCTACAAGGAAACTAGCTGTCTAACCATTGTAATTGTAATCTTTGATCAAACTATATTCCTTCACAGTCTGCATCCAATAGAAAGCGTATCCTAATTTATAATAAATGGCAATCACAAATTACAATCCCATGACCCTGAAATGCAATCGGAGCCATTTGATCATGCCCTTTAACCAACAAGGATGCACCACGGAAGCAAGTTGCCTTAACATTTTATACAGGCTGATATAAATTTAACATAACAGCAGATTAGAGGAGCTGCGAAATATCAGTTTTTTTTTAGGAAAAAGAAAAAACTAATGTGTATTTGGAGTGGGCACATAAGGATGGCAATAGGGCGGGGGAGCTGCTCCCTTGTTATAAACTCCCTCATCCCTGCCCCCACCACGGCCCGCTTCCCCCACGGGTGTCCACAAGGGTGCCTCTTCTTCCCTCCCCCCCCCCCCCACCCCTCTTCTAAATCATTCCAAACTGCTGCACAAGATAAAAAGATTTCTTAATGTTCCATGTCTATGCTTCTTGAGGGATAAGATGTTTGTAGTTGAATAAGGGGCATTATGAAGCGATTATCAAAAAGAATCATCTTTGGTTACAGTTCTTGTTTGTATGTTGATGGCCGGATTATTAGAAATGGAGGAAACAACTGTGGGAAAACTCGAAACTTTCTCTAACAATTGTATAACTTAATCTAATCTATGGGAGAAAATCACTTAAGTAGCAAGTCACAAATAGTGATTAGTGGGACATTGACTTCCCACCCACAACTAAAACTTAAAGTCTTGGTGGTGACCAATAGACCAAATGGCTGTTGGCCTCTATAACTGTCATTTGAGCATTTTTGTGTGATTGAAACAAATATTTATCTTTTCTATTTAGATTCAGAAGATGAAGCGAAAGCTTAAAGAAATAAATAGAGAGATTGAAGAAGAAATGCGTAAACGAGATTTAAGAGGAGGCTTTGAAGAACAGAGATTTAAGAGGAGGCTTCGAGGAACAAAGCATGCATATGGCTGTTGAATTTTCTTCACATAGCTATGGACAGATTAGTCCTGCAACCGACAAAAAAATAGTTATTAGGATAAATTAGTACTACTAATAGTTTAACCCAACATAAATCAGTAACACCGCCCCCCCCCCCTTCCCACACACAGCCCCCATTACCTCCCCTCGCGGGGCAGTGTCTCGTTGCCATCCTTCTCTATGGACACAAACAATGGGGTTCAACCATATATGAAGAATTAAAAAAAAAAAAAAAAAAAAAAAAAGAAGTATCGATCCTCAGTCTTTGCCATAAGCATTTTTCCCCCCGAAAATTAATATCATCAAAGGAAGCCGTAATCACGTTGCTGCACCAATATCCAAACTTTATCCTTTTCTTCCAAAGAGAAAGGAGAGTTTATGTAAATCACATTTTCATTGTAATAAACCCCAAACTACTCATATAGTCCAATCAATAAAAAGGAACTTCCAAAGTAAAATGACAACTAAACTCCGGACCCCCAGAGAGAGAGAGAGAGAGAGAACAAGTGTGGCCAACTGGCAATGATCCAGGCATCAACTCAATTAACTAGTTTGAATGGTTGACTTGGAGGAATGAAACAGTTAAAACGGAGTATAGAAGTTCTGCAAACTGGCAACGAATCAGGTCTCTTGTTTGGGAATTTCAGTTGGGAAGAAAGAGGAGTGAACATTTAAAACACATTCCTCTCCAAACAGGGACTAGTGGGAAATGGAGGTACTGTGAGCTCAAAACTTGTAAACCTATGTCAAATCCATTTAAATCGGCCCATAGAAGTTCAAGCAACACTAGTAATACCTGACGAACACAAATATAATCCCCTTCTTTTCTAAACTCTAAACAGAAGTTACAATCTTCTCTCTATTCTCTTCTATAAACTCCAAAAGTAGGCCAATGTGTTGAGAAATGATTTATAGATGGTGTCTAGAATAAGTCAATTGCCAACGTGCCAATAGTCATCACTTGGAGCTAAGGTATTTGACCCATAATTGGCAGAAATAATGATACCAAATTCAAGATAACAAATCAAAAATCTTCGAGGATAAATTGTTCAGACATACGTATATGACACCTCCAACATGTAAACAAATTAGGGATGTCAAAGCTTTCGTTACAAAATATGCATGCATGACAAGCCACAGTATACCCCAAATGGCCAAAAATAAGCAACCTGAGACTTGTCAGCAGCTGAAGCGAGATTCATTCCCTACTAACAACACAAAAATTGTTTTCATGATCAAAATCATGACATCACATGTTACTGCTGAAAATGTACAGGGAATATGCCCAAGGATACAGAAAAGTTGGGAGCTGAAATTTGGAACTTCACCACTAGGTTTTGAACTAGGTTAAACCAGGATCACAATGAAGGAGAAACAGATGAATAATGCAGTGGTCCTCGTAGTAGATCAGGCACCTCAAGATGTTCCAGTAGGGGCTTCATCTTCAATCCAATTATTCGTACTTCTGGATTAGAATGGCCCAACAAAAATACATCTGTAACCTGTGAAAGTACGATATGACATGAGCAATATGTTAATGCATGCCTACAAGGGACAATTCAGCCAGGCATTTAAAGAGAACAGAAGTGTATATATATCGTGTCAGACAAAGGGACACTGGGGGGGGGGGGGTGGCAGAGACACTACATGGATGATATTATTTAAAAAATGGAAAGACTGGAGTATGTATTTGTGACCCAAAAAGATTTAATCTCTGGTGAAAAGCAATTTGTTAAGGATAAGACCCAGGTATCGAGAATACTTCACTCACATTACATAATCTATAAGATGAAAGAGAGAGTTCATACTCCCTAAAGGTTCCAAGATCAATTTAATCTTTTGTGAAGCATTAAAAAGGCACCCCCCCTCCACTGGTTTCCAGAAGCAAAACTCATTGCTTAGAAACAGGAAAATATTGCCAGAGAAAAGGAATTGCTTGAACTTGACACAAATACACACCATCAAAGTATTATGGCGCTCATGGAAACAATATCTAAGAACCACTATTACCTGATATCTCATATCCCCATATATTTGGATGTCAAATCTATATATAGACTTCATTCATTTATAAATTCAAAAAAGCATCCACTGGATCAGTTTTCTCCTCGAACTTTTGTTTACGCAAACTAAGCACAAGTAACCAAACTTTCTTTTACAGATACAACACCAGCCCAGCATACAGGTAAATTCTTTTTGAAGTTATGAGAAGACCTACATGTTAGAAGTTTCCAGTCTCTTTATCCTATGTTTTCGGAAAACCAGATTGAGGTCAGGGAGAAAATTTGCAATCAGCACATAAAGTTTGAAACTTGTCCAAGAAATTCAAAAGAACATATTCAGAATCAAAGGATAGACAGTGCTTATGATATTTGTTCCCTTCTGTCACAGAATGCCTGTCAATTGGCTGGACTGTCCCTTTACAACTTATAAAGTTCATTAGATCACAAAAAGGGGGACCGGCTAGTCTTGAAAAGACAAATGCTGACTTCTAATACGAGATCCAATAGTTTGTAAAATTAAGTGTGGTTTAAACAATCATATCATACCTGACTACAACCAAATAGTTTCAAAACTTTCAGAGACAAGCAGCCATCTACAATCAATCCAAGGGCTTCATTAGTCAAATTGCGACACCAGGACAAATCCAAATATTGCAGGTTTCTAGAGAGTCTGGCAAGTGATATAGCGGTATTCTGAGCGACCTGGAAATTTTGGCAGAAAGGCCTAGTCAAGCACAACAATGGAATGCCATATATAAAGTAACCTAGGATAAAAGACCCACGTGTTTGATCAGTTAATGAAATATCAAATACACGAAAAATCCAAATTACCTCCCAGCTGCGAGAAGCAAAATCTCAGGATATTGTTATCAAGAAAATTTGGTATGAAATGCAAAGATGAGCAACAGGAGAGGGAGGGAAGAGAAGGAGCAAAAAAGGTATTGACAGTTTAGTACCTGTTTAACATTACTTAGTGAAAGTTCTCTCAAAGTATCTCCACAGGTCTCAAGATAAGCAGCAACAGCTTCATCGCTGCCACAAAATCGTAGGAAAGTTATGCTGTTGGAAGTCAACTACTATTCTGAATATGGGATACGGGATTACTTGTCAATGAGAACACAGAGATAATCTCTAACTGCACTATAAAGCTCCTATAAAAGTGCTAGAGGCTTGTTCTAAAGGTCCGTCAGAGTCTATGGGTTTTGCAAAGAAGAGGCATTGACTTCTTAACTTGCTGCTGTAAAAGGCAAGCTAGATGTAATGGAAACAGAAGAGCATGGAGGTGTGCCCTCACAATTGGGTATTATGGAATTAAATCAACTGTACGCCTTTTGAGGACATATAGAAAGCTTTGTAACAGTATCAAACAGTATCTTTTGGTTCACATGGCTTTTAGGGCTAAGCATACTTTCCTAATTCTTATGAATATGGATTCTGAATGGAATTCCCTTGAGGGATCTTTATATCTTTGTATACTTCATATATAGGTGGTACACTCTTGTACTACTTTCTCAAATAATGCATTTATTTTAAAAGGCCAATATATAAAAAACCTGAATGTGTTGCGGCAGAGTTTCAAAGCTTGAATTGCTTGACAACCATTTGCAAGGTACCCTATTGCAGTATCTGTTAAGTTGCACAAGTTAGAGAGATCAATTGCACATAATTCTGAACAATATTCTGCAATAACTCTAACAGAAGAATCCGTCAATTTCCTGCACCAAAGGAAATACAAACAGGATTAATGAACTAAGTAGAGATTCCTTCATAATTCAAATCTCAAAAGGCAATCTATTCAGAATAACCCACATGCAATCTGCCAAAACAAGCTCCTTTATCTTGTGACCTCGTTCGCTTACAAATCTACTGACAAAATCATCAGAAAC
Organism: Coffea arabica; assembly: GCF_036785885.1. Classification (NCBI taxonomy): domain Eukaryota; kingdom Viridiplantae; phylum Streptophyta; class Magnoliopsida; order Gentianales; family Rubiaceae; genus Coffea; species Coffea arabica. The sequence goes on along the minus strand of NC_092321.1, from coordinate 9,796,204 downwards.
AGTCTCCATGCCAGCCAATGACAAGACTTCCAATTGTTCAAACTCTAACAAAGCTGACAATATATGCTTGGCTTCTAGCCCTTGGCAGTCATCTAGATATAGTTCCCTCAGAACTGATCCCAGTGAAGCTGCCAAACTGGCAATGCCATCAGAAGTAAGAAGGGAACATTGGCTGAGATTTATAGATCTTAGTGAAGGTGCAGCAGAAACCAGTGCACTTAGACCTACATCAGAAAGACGATATGCAGCCCGTAATGACGCAGCAGTTAAAGCAGGCAGGCAATTTGAAGCACGAGCTAATGTACCAAAAAGAACATAATCTGCCAAACATCTTCCACACTGATCAAGCTGTAGGACCTGATTCCCAAACAATTATAGTCTTCAGATATTTCAAGATCAATTAAAAAAAAGAAACAAGAAATCTACATGTAATCTAGATGCCTATAGAATTCTTCCTGTAGCTCATGAAAAGAAATTTCAGCACAAAGAAACAACTTGAACTATTTACATGCAAAACCACCAAGCAAAAACCAATATCCAAAAGAATGCACATAGCACTTGATTATTTTAGTATATGTAATTGAGGCTGAATAAGCATAGCCCAAAGCAAAAAACAATGGGATTTGTAGCCCGTGTCTCAAATATAGTTGGAGCATAAAAATTTAATTAGGCCAGATCATGCTGCAATGGAAAAAAACTTAGGAAAATGCATTGTCCATCTCAAAGTGATAAAAGACTTAAATTGCAACAAAATGACAATATATCAAAATGCCAACTACAGTCAATTCCCATACCGTCAAATTGCTAGTATCACATGCTTCAAAAGTTCTAGTGAATATTTCCTCAGATAACCAGGAACAGTCCCTTAGATGAATCTCAGTGGGAGAACCCTGTACAAGCAGGCCAAAGAAATGATCACCCATTCTCCGAGAATCACAAAGCAATTGAGATAGCCTGCGCCTCAAAACATCAGGAATGCAATCAAGCGAAGTGATTGCATCGGCGTTTTTCACAAGAATTGTCAGGCACAGATCCTGCAACGAGGGAACCAACTGCTTTTGAAGGTTACACTGTCGATCCTTTTTGGGTTTCCATGTAACTGATGCAACCCCCCTTTTGTCTGACAAGGAATTATGCCGCTGAACATTTGCATTCATCTGACGATCCCTAATAATCTTCATTGCAGTTGAAAATGGACCAGGCCAATCTTCTGTTTCAGTGTTAATGTCAGATGGTGGAATTTCCCTTCCAGAGGTATCAGCAGCATTGTCCTCCTCCTCTTGAGATGAGAAATGAGCAAAACGAGATGCATTTCGCCTGGCTATTTCACGAAATCGAACCTTGTGAACCCTTCTGTCAGCAGTCACACTCATGTCGGTCTGCTCTGCATTTTGGGATGACATACTATCGGCCAATAAAGAAGAACTTGAAACAGTGTCGTCATTTTCTTTTTCTAACTTATTTTCGGACTTGCGTCCTACTGAGCAAGAGGATTTTGATAAGGAACCACTTTCGACTAATTTTTCTTTCCCCTTATCCTTTCTCCTAGTACTCCTGGCCTCAACCTTCTTTTCAGTCTTAACCATGTTTCCACCAGCTTCTTTCACCTCAGATTTCAATTTCAACAAATCAATGCCACTCATGAAGGAAGCCTTCTCAAGTACTTTACTTTTGCCCTTCTCTTCTCCAGTAACTTTCTTCACATTATTGATACTATGATATCCATCCCCTTCAGCAATTACCTTGGACTCATTCATCACACCACCATTTCCTCTGCAGCCACTTGACATACACTCACTATCATTACCAGTATAAAACTTATCACCGTCATTACTCTCAACTCCTTCAGAACTATCACCACTCCTTTTTTCCCCTCCACTCTTCATGATTCTCCTCCCAGACCGTAGATTCAAAACCTTCTTCTCATTCTGACCCTGCCCTACAAGCATTAGATCCGATAATTCCACATCAATGCCAAATTTTCTCCTCCTCCTCCCCTGTTTCACGCTTTCAACTGCGTCACTACTTTGGCCTGAATTTCCCAAATCAACAAGAGAGTCAGATTTATTTGGTTCCTCTAACATTACGTCCCCAACCCCAATTCCAACATCATCCTTCTTCTCAGTAGATGCAGTAGCCAAATTAAGGCCATCACCCAAACTCCCATCATTTCCAGCATCCAATCTCTTCCTTTTTCGACTAAAAGTTTTAACAGTTTCTAAACCTTCAGTTAAGTCCAACTTGGAAGCCAATCGAGCACTCCGCCTGTGGACACTTCCAGCCGCCAACCCTTCCTTACCATCCTGACAAGGAGCCTTAGGGCTCAAACTCAAAGGACTAGTCGTTGACTGATGGTTCAAGCCTTCTAGGGTTTTCGCCGGAGTCTCCGGCTCAAACACCCCTATATCCACACCTTTCGCCGGAGTTTTCAATGTCATTCCCGGGGGAGCAACTTCACGAGACCTCAACACCGTCATTTCAACTGTCTATATTTGTTGCAATGATTTAAAAGGTAAAAAACGAACGTTAAAATCAGGGGGAAAAATCAATACAAAGCCTGACGAAATCGAAGCTAAAACGAGTACATAGGAGTACAAATTTGTTCACAAGTCCATATACGGAAAATATATAAACAATAAGTACAAAGAACCTGAAATATGCGTAGAATCGGAGCTGAAGATAAGTATAGACAGAGAAATGAAAATGTAAAAACTTACCGCCGGCTGCGGATTCGAGGAATGTCGGCGGCGATATTGAAAAGTACCGATAAAATTGATTGCTAAAATTTGCTAGTGGAAACCAACCGTTGGAGATGGAGTAAGAGTGAGAGTGAAGACGGCGGGTTTTGGCTGTTGGGTTTCTCTCTGTCTTTTTTGAGGTTTTATTGGGGAGAGAAATTAGGAAAGCTTCTTTAACACGACTGCTGAGATCGCCACAGGTGGCCTATTTCCCGCCAAAACTATCTCCATTTCCTGGCCTGGTGTTATATCATATATGTTGTCCCACTCTTACATTTGTCTTTCAAATAATCACGTCTCATTTCCTTTGCTTGTTCTAGCAAGGTTTTTCCAGCTTTATTTGACTAGAGCAAATTGCGAGATTCGGTTTTTTTTTTTTTTTTTGACAAACGAGATTCGGTATGTTTGGTTAGCAAGATTTGGACCCAAAAAAGAAAAAATTCAAATTTTATTCTACTAACATGGGCCTGTTTGGAAGTGAGTTTTTTGCCCAAGTTTTTTACCTACTAGTTTTTTAACAACTTTTGCTACAGGAACCTTAAAAAACTTCTCAAAACTTTTTACCTACACACTTCAAAAAATACACAAAAAAACTTTCCCTTCAAACTTTTTTTCTTTTTCCTCCCCCACCCAACCCACCACATCCTCCGCCGGCGGCCACCACCTCCACCACCACTTCCGGCACCGGTTACTATTCTGGCGGGCAGTTCCGGCCATACACAAAGTTTTTTTTTTCTTTCCCTCCCCTCTTCCCCTCTGCCTCCCCTGCCCCCTTCCCCCTTCCCCCTCCCCCTTTCAGACGGTTTTTAAATTCTTCATTTTCAAACACAAAAAATGAACATAGAACCCCAAGAACCGAACAAGCAAAATCATAGCCCAGAAAAAGCAAAAAAGTCCAGAATGGAGGAATTTGACATCAAATTCAACGTGATGGTTTCCTTATTCAATTGGATGCAGAAGAGCAAATCCTCCTCGACGAAGCGTTCAAAGTTCCGTAAATTCCTCGATGCTTTTTGCCGGAAACCTGGGGACTATTTTAGCGCCGTCCGCGAGGTGGCGGGAGAAGGGGGTCGCGCAGGGGAAAGGGCAGAGGGGTGGCAGGGGAGGGGGTTGCGCAGGGGAGGTGGCGGGAGAAGCTGGGAAAAGGGCAGGGGATGAGCGGGGGGAGGGAGAGTGGCGGGAGAAGCTGGGGAAAAGGCAGAGGGTGGCGGGGGTCATGCTGGCAGAGGAAAGGGCAGGGGGTGGCGGGGGGAAAGGGCAGGGGGTTGGCGGGGGGAGGGGGTCGCGGTGGCAGAGGGGGAAGGGGCACAGGGGGTGGCGGGGGGGAGGGGGTCGCGGTGGCGGGAGGAGAAGGGGAAAGGGAGGAGAGGGGTGGCGAGCGTGGCTGCTGCTGGGAGGTAACGGGGAGGAAAGAAAGAAAGAAGAAGAAGAAGAAGGAGAAGAGAAGAAAGAAAAGAAAAAGGAAAGAAAGAAAAGAAAAAGAAAGAAAAAGAAAAAAAAAAGGAAAAAAAAGTTTTTCACTCTACAAAAATTTCTACAAAATTTTGCACCTTACAAAAAAAATTTTCACCTTATAAAAACTTATACAAAATTTTTTCAAAAACTTGTACAGTGCACTACAGTAAAGTTTTAGACAAACTCCCAAAAAACTCAGATTCCAAACAGGCCCATCATAAACACAATTTTTAACCACCTTTTTATCTGACATACAATACATTACATCACAAAAAGTGTTATAGTAATTATTTCAAATAACCTCCTACCCAAACACACTTTTGGAAAATTCCTCATAACTACTAATATCATTTGCAGAAAGTTTTGGGATAAATCATATATTTTTATTAAATTTTAGTCAAAATTACAAACATCTCTCCCACGTACAATTCCCTCTAATTGAATGTATTCAAGTACTCCAAAGCTACTACAAAAAATTAGAATAAATTACATGCCTCCATTTGGATTAACTGTTTTTTGGGATGTTTTTGAAAAATTTTACTGTAACAGAGTTTTTAGAGTATATTTTGGGATATTTAAGAATAGTAGAGTTTTTAAAATATATTTTGATTTTTTTTAAACATAAAAAAAAACTTAAACTATTTTTTAGAGTACCTTTTAAAATACTTTTTAAAAATTTTTATAGTATTTGAAAACTAATTTTTTAAAAACTAATAAATCCAAACAGATTCACTCGAGTTTTTGAAATCACCGCAAAGATTGTGTTTGGATAAAGTACTATTAAAATAATTATTATACCACTTTTTGTAATGTAATGTATGTGAAATAAAAAGATAATTAAAAATATAAAAAAAATAGATTGAAAAATATGATTATAATGCTAGATATGACGAGAATGATATATTCCGTTCCATCCAAAACATTTGTAAAAGCAATCATACATTGAATAACAAATATCAAACAAATAATTTGAGCCCTGATGATTGCTGCGCCCAAGGCGATAGTAGGAAAAATACGAATTATTATATTAGTGAGGATACAGTAACTTAAGCAAAATAGACACACAAAAAAAAAAAAAGGATCATTTGAAAATGATGAAGTGCGCTATTTAACCTGATTGAAGAATCATACATTCGTGAAGTATTGTCTTAACCCTTATGGGGGCCCCGTTCTCTATCTCTCGGTTTGGTTGGACGCATTATCCCAATTGTCATGATCAGAAATTTTTTTTCCCCAATTGTCATGACTAGATGACTCTTCAATTTAACAAAAATGCGATGGTCTTACGTTTGACTAAACTGCTTCCTTATCACCGCAAAGAGAGAGATGTAAAAGTTTATGAGCTTGATTATTTTAATTAATTATATATTCTAATTCTGAATAATCAATTTTTATTATGATATCTGTTACTTTTGTAGTCTGACTATAGATTTTTAATGATAAAAAAAATTTAAAAGCAATAATCACTCAAACAATAACTTTTATAATTAAGATTATTTTTTACAATTAGTTTCTATAATTGTCTAAAACAATCAAGAACAAGACCTATGTAGTAAGGCTCGTTAGTCTTATAAAAGAATCCCAAAAGATTGGTCATCCACATTGCTCTCTCTAAAGCTGATTAGTGATGAATTGAAAAATTGTTGGCAAAACTTTTATGATTTGTATATTGAAATTGAAAAAAGTTTGGGAACTAATTTGATTAAGTCGAAGATTTGCGTTATATGTATCGTTGAAACTTGAAACAAGGAAGTAGTTATATGATTATATCTTCGGACGATTTTCAGCAACCCTTGCAATAAAATGCATTTTTTCCTTTTGTCAAAAAAAACAAAGTACATATAGAATTATACTCGGTAATTGATTACACGAAAATATCATCAGATGCAGGAAAAAATAAAAATAAAAATACCCAAAAAGATTTTGTCAAAAGAAGCCAGGTGGAAAGAGGACCATTCAGGCACAGTTGAGTTGAATGTTCTTACGGTCAACAAATGTGGCGGCGCCAACTGGAAATGCACTGGAAAATCAAATGGTTTTTATTTTTTCTAACCAAAGAACTAGGGATTATTTATTTACCCAAAAAAAAATAAAAAATCAAGAGCTTCTTGCATGCATGGTTGAATCAATTATTCCCGTCATGGAAAAAAACAGATAAACGACGGTGACCCAAGCATTAAATAATTCTAAGAATATTAGTAAAAGAATTAGAGAGGGATTAGACCTGTATGGTTGGATTTGACTTGTGGGTTTACTTCAGCATCAACTCAATTAGTAATCATATAAATTAGTTTACTATGGTAGATTAACTTAAAACGTAGCAGATTTTGTCATTCCTCATTATTATTTTATTTCTTAAAACTTCTCACAGTCACAGGCAACGACGAGGACTTCTATTCCATCACCGGCGTATTAGTACTATATTATTATGGAGTCTGAAGAAAATGACATATAAAACTTGTTTTATGGAACGGCTCATTATCAAGAAAGCACAAGCTGTTGATTCTATCTAGTTTATTTATTTTTTGACTAATTCAATTATTTTCTTGGGCTTTAATTAGAATAAATATTCATGGTCCCATTGATAAGTGTATGCGCAGCCCACAACTCGCAATCTTGCACAAGATTTAGAACTAAATAAATAGTAAATAAATAAAGAGCCACATGAATTACCCAAAAAAAAAAAAAAAAAAAAAGAAGATGAAGAAATCGTGGAGACTATCCAAGCCCGCTCAAATGCTGATAGATCTAAACCCCAGGCGTGTCATTCTAATTAGGTGATTTTTAGAAAATAAAATAAAATAAGGCAAAGTTGCTGGTAGAATGGAAATTATCAATTTGAAACATTTTCTTAAATTAACGTGAGATTCTCAAGTCTAATCAGCATCATCTAGTACATTTGTATCTTTCTCGCATTTTCTTCCAAATCAAAAGATTTTACCCAAAAATAAAAAAAGGGAAAGAATTGTAGAAATTTTGCCATTCAGATGTAATAACCTTTTTTTTCAAATGAATAAAACAAAAGAATCTATTTCTCAAAAGAGAAAATGAACATTATCTTACCAAAATTCGAAAGCGTGCATACTCATCTGTCTCCCAAGCTTAGCTTATGTGAGCTCTCAAAGTCGAGATTATCTTGTTTTTTTTTAGAGCCAAAAGTCAATCATTAATAAATAAATAAAGGGAAATTCTATTTTTGTTAGTCACACTTTCCTTATTATTACTTTAATCATATAGTTTTCATTGATTAAATTATAAAATAAACAAATGGCGTGGGTGCAAATAACATTTTTTCAAAGTAAATTATCACTAACTAATTGATGTTGCGTTTGCTGTACTAAATAATATATTATTCAAAGGATTGCTTCCAAGGTACTTCTTAAAATATTTAAATTATACTTAATTTATCATGTGATTCACATATTCACGTCCTCTGCATCTAATATTTTTCTAAATTAGTTTCACTTTTATATATATAAAAAAACATCTGAAACCATCATATGTTAATAAACAAACACATAAACAATTCGTCATCAGTATTGATAACGTAATATCTTTACCATTTTTTTTTTTGAGGTCAAGTTGATTCCTAGATAATTTCAAAGTTCATATACATATGTGTACAAGCTCGAACATGTCACGAATTCATAAGTTGCGTGTATTTGTGGAAATAAAGGAAAAGAAGATCAAAGCTCTTTTAAGTATTTTTATATTAAAGTAATTATCCAATTTTGATTGCAATTATCCAACTATATTTTGGCTTGTATTCCTAGTAAGTATATGAAAATTGAAAAGTAGAATGCATGATAGTGAATACAAAAGCTAGGTCCTACACTAACAATGAGTAACAAGTGACACTGATCCAAAAATCAAAGCACCAATCATAATCATTTTTTTGTTTATTCCAGAAATTTTTTTTTTCCCTTGCCGCGTTCAACTCCATGCTCTCCTTTTTTCTTCGTCCTGTGACTTGCCCACTCCATTACTACTAACTAATCGATCTCATAAACTTTTTTCTGATCCCATCGACGATCCTACTGAAACCGAATCACTGATTCACTACATTATCTTCGGAAACGCTTCTGCAAGAATCGTGGGCAAGATAAACACTGTGCTAATCCCTACTACATGGGATGGCTCAGCATCACAACCACAGCCACCACCACCACCACTCAGCCGCCGCAGATGGCGCAGTTTCTCAGCGAGTCAATAGCCCTCGATTCTCCGGTCCAATGACTCGCAGAGCCACCTCTTTCAAACGTCAAAATAACAACAATAACAACAGGGACAATGGTAGCGACCACAGCTCCCAAACCAAAGACAACAATAGTAATAGCTCTCACGAGATTAATGTTCAGCTGAACTCGCCCAGATCTGAAAACTACTCGAATGCGAACTCTGGAGATGGGTTCGATTCTTCGGTGGAAAAGAGGCAGACCCGTTTGGGGAATTTGACTCAAAGAGTGCATTCGAAGAGAAAGATTGGATCTTTTGGTATGGACTTTGGGTTGGGATTGGAGTTGAAGGGGAAGGTGAAGTGGGGGCAGTGGATGTTTTTTCTGTTTTGCGGGCTTTGTTTGTTTCTGGGAATTTTGAAATTTTGTGTCAGTGGTTGGTTTGGATCTGCAATTGACAGAGTTGGGTCCAATCAGGTTGGTTCATTTCGCTTGAACTAAATCCATTTCTTGTATGGATCATTGGCATCGGATTCGTGGATTTATGATGTATATAATTTTTTGGTTTTTCTTTGTGCTCTTACCAAGCTTTTTTACTTCGTAGTAGTGGAATAATTAAATACTACTGCTTTTTAGATGATGGTGTTAAGAGTAAGCTAAGAATTTACTGGTTGCGTGATTAGGAAGGTCTTCGTTTACTTGCATACGTAAAAAGAATGACAGATTAGTTATGTCAATTTCTTTTCCTACTGAAGTTAGGTTGGTTATATTGTAGCGTGGCACTCTTCGGTTTCTTATTTTAAGTAGTCTATTGCATAATAGGGTCCATTGATTTTAGGTTTGCTAATGCATCTGACGGAGAATGCGAGTTCCTGTTTTCTCATACCCGGTTCATGTGTTCTAGCATATATGTTGTGCACTGCCTTTATTATAGAAATAACAGTGGTACGGTGGTTTAATGGCTCTAACTTCCTTTTTAGGATTTCTATGACAATCCAGACACTGCTTATAATGTGAGAGATGAAGGGGCTCATGACTATGGATATCAAACAGGAGCTAATGAAAATGCAGGCAGAGAAAATGATAATGACCGGACTCTAATGACGGTACCTAGAATGGCTGATGTGAGCACCAAATCTTGTTTGACCAATTTTATTTTTGCATAATCTTCTCGTATCATTTCTGAGTGAAAATTATTCAGCATTCAGGTATATGGGCCAAGCCAGATAGTGAGAATTATATTCAGTGCATTGATCAGTCAAAACACAAAAGTATAGCTCTATGGCTTTCTCTTGAATTTGATTTTGTTCTGATGTTGCACATACTCCATTTGTTCTTTACTATCTTGCTTTTCTGATTCATGAACAGAGTTGGACGAAAAGACGAATGGTTACCTTCTGATAAACGCAAATGGTGGCTTAAATCAGATGAGATTTGGGGTCTGGTTCTTATTCAATGATTGTATGACTTTTGCTGAAGAACATAATGAACTAATCTGATAAACAAGTATTTCTAGAGTGCAGATCTGTGACATGGTTGCTGTTGCTAAAGTCATGAAGGCAACTCTTGTTCTTCCCTCCCTCGATCACACTTCTTACTGGGCTGACGAGAGGTACCTTCAATCATCCTCCACTCATTCAGTGTATAAGATAGCACAAATAATGCATTTAACCAGTTGCAAATGCTGTATTTGATTTGTGTTTCTTAGTAATCAAATTCTTTTAGCATCATCCTGTTACTCACAAGGTATGTCTGCCTGATATACTTGTTAACGAACAGTAGATGAGACATAAAACTGGTTTTCATGTAAAATTATTACACCTTGACCACCTTAAAATAGTATACAAGGAAAGATAGCAAAATATATTTCAGCTTTAAGAAGTGTACATCTCTATGATACAAGAGCTTCAAAATATGTCCATTGCATTGGTTCAACATGTACCATACATTAATAGCACTTAAATGCCTTAATGGAAGATCAACAGTTGCTAACAACTTCCTATGATTTGCTTTTCTTGTCTTTGTGCAGTGGCTTTAAAGATCTATTTGACTGGGAACACTTTATTCAGACATTGAAAGATGATATTCACATAGTTGAGGCACTACCACCTGAATATGCTGGAATTGAACCGTTCAACAAAACACCCATTTCCTGGTCTAAGGTAGTCCTTGTGAACCTTTTCCACCTCTAGCAACAAGCATGCCTGCTGTAATGCCTAAGATTTTATTGTAGCATGCTTGTAAACTTGTAGGTCCCATATACGGTTTAATACTATAGCTCAAAGTATATTGGAAAACTTTGTTCCGCACATGTTTTGCCATGTATTGATGGCTTTTTTGTGTTTTCTATTTATCTTATGCTCAAAACTTTCCTTGTTCAGGTCAGCTATTACAAGTCAGAAGTTGCCCCACTTCTGAAGCAGCATAAAGTGATCTACTTTACTCATACCGATTCCCGGCTTGCCAACAATGGTCTTCCAAACTCCATACAAAAGCTAAGATGCCGTGTGAATTATAGAGCTTTGAAGTACTCAACCCAAATTGAAGAATTAGGGAAAACTTTCGTGTCAAGAATACGATACAATGGAAGTCCTTACCTTGCTCTCCACTTGAGGTTTGTCATGGTGGTCACAAATGACTTGTGGGAATTTGATGCTCTAAGACTTGCTTGCTGTTTTGAAGTTTGAGATCCAGACATTGAACTTTTGGAGTGTAGTTATCGTACAGTCTACTAAACTCTAGCTGCGGTAACCTTTATATGCCAGTTCAAGAAACTTGAATGATTATATTCCTCTCATTTGGTTAGGAAACTTGAAGGGTTTTATTCCTCTCTTTTTGCTTAGGAACTTGAATGATTTTATATTCCTCTAATTCGTTTTGCATTTCAACAGAAATTGAATGTAAAACTTTGATATTGTTCTTCAAATGATTTGACAATTTAACAAATCCTTTTGCACATTTGATACTGGTTTTTGTGGGCTTGGAAGAAAGATGCTGATATGATGGTCCAAATGAGAAAACAAAAATACTAGTATGCCAACACCAATACCTTTGATTGTTTTAGATCATTTCGCTTTTATTCTGAATGGCATCTGGTGCTCTAGTTGAATTCCTTAGTGACTTGTTATAGATTTTAATTCCCATACTACATGTTAACCGTTATCTGTTGTTGTGTCAGATATGAGAAGGATATGCTGGCTTTCACAGGATGCAGTCACAATTTGACAGCAGAAGAAGATGAGGAACTTCGTAAGATGCGATACGAGGTGAGCCATTGGAAGGAAAAAGAGATCGATGCAGTAGAGAGAAGAAAGGTTGGTGGATGCCCTTTGACACCCAGGGAGACGGCCCTTTTGCTTCAGGGGCTAGGATATCCATCCAACACTAGGATTTACTTGGTTGCTGGTGAAGCTTATGGAAATGGGAGTATGCAATATCTCACGGAGAGCTTCCCAAATATCTTCTCCCATTTGACTTTATCATCTGAGGAAGAACTAAATCCTTTCAGAAATCACCAGAATATGTTAGCTGGGTTGGACTATGTAGTTGCTCTTGAGAGTGATGTTTTTGTATACACCTATGATGGTAATATGGCAAAAGCAGTACAAGGTCATCGGCGCTTTGAGGATTTCAAGAAAACTGTCAATCCAGACAGGTAATGATTCTAGGTGCAGAGCCTTCTCAGAATTTTGTTAGGAACAGAATGGGTTTCTTATGGCACTTGAGGGTTGGATTCATCTTATGTATGATGTGCAATTGTTATTGCACTTGGCATAAATCCAAAATTGCCTGGTGTTAAAATGCCTCATGCTGATTGGATATAAATTATGTCGACTTACTATAATTAGTTATGCTAAACTAATGCCTTCTGATTTTCCGGATGCAGGATGAAATTTGTAAAGTTAGTTGATGATCTTGATGAAGGGGTAATGTCCTGGAAAAAATTCAGTTCTAAGGTAAAAAAACTTCACAAGGATCGCATTGGAGCCCCCTATCCAAGGGAGCCTGGCGAATTCCCAAAGCTAGAAGAGAGCTTTTATGCAAATCCGCTTCCTGGCTGTATTTGTGAAAAAAACCACGAAAGATAGAAGAGGTTCGACTCAACAGGTTTTGCTGATTAGTTTCTGTATTGAACACTTCAAAGGGCTGTTGCCAGAGACTGATACAACGCTCCTTAAGGGTGAATGGCTTAAAGATTTGTTTGAAGTTCATTTAGCCAACATTTCAAGTGCAAACTGGATCAGTGATGACTTGCGCTCCTCAAGTTCAGCTAAATTTGGCAGCTCATCGCACAGTTCTGAAGCATACTCTTCACCACACAATACTTGCACATTACATTAATTACACATCCTGCAGCGGATGACTTTTGGTAATTGATATGTAAGTTGCTGACTTCCATGTACCAAGTACAGACACTTGCATGAATTGGGAAAATGGAAAACTCATACAACTTATTTTACTACCGCTGCTGGATGCAGAATATGCAATTGATTGATACTACAACTGTTCCTGAATTTCGTTCTTCGAGTAAATTCCATCTTCTTAACTTGTTATGTTTGTATCACGCAAGAGAACTCGATCAGGAACACTTAAAATCTGCTGCTTGGAGCTCATAAAATTTTACTTGAAACAATTTGTAGAACAATTTTTCTTTGTTATTATCTTTTCTTATTTTTTTTCCCTAAAAGGTAAAAGCATGAGGATATTTTGGTCGTTTAGAAAAATCTTTCTGCTCTCTCCATCTGCTGTGAATGAAAAGGGGTTGTTTATAATTTGGTCATGCCTCGGGGGTTGATTAGTAATATAAGATAAACTTTAGAGGACCGTATCTTCAAATTGCTATTGGACTAAACTAATCGCTTTGGCAAATTTTAAGCCTGGTTTGCAAAATTTAGGCAAGAAAAGAAGGAAGATTAAGTACAAGTTGGGCAACAAAAGAAGAGAACTTGTTAGGTCCTCCTGTGCTACGTTTGGGAGTTTTGAGTACGAAAGGATGAAAGAAGATATGTGACTTTTACAAGTTCGTCCTTCTATATAAGTATTTTAATGTGTATTTGATGGGCAAAAGGGACATTGCAAATGGTCTTGGTTAAGGTAAAAAAATGCTAAGGGTGCAAAATCGGAATAGTTGAGAACATTAGGGGCGCAAAAGGAAAACAAGAAAGGCCTAGCATGAAGAAGAGCACAGCGTGAATATACTTGCATAAAAATCAAATGTACTCCTTCAATCCCGAATTCATTTACGACAACATCACATTTAATTTCATTTCCAGAACAGGCAGATTTCGGCATGAGAGTTTCAGATTGACAACAAGAGGAAATACGAGAAAAGCCATCATTAGGACAGCTGAAATACCACCGGAGACTGAACTGCGGATAACTACTCCACTAACTCATTCTCATTATTTAGAGACTTCAATCCTGACCTTAAAACAAAAGTACTTGAACTGCAAAACAGAGGAGCAACATAAAATGGATCACAGCTTTGTGAAAGAACGAACTAATTGACTGACTCCAAATTCCGTCTAAACAACTTCACGGTAATCTAATTGGTGCCACCAAGGATTGCTTTGAGCTTCTTGATTTGTGGAATGTCAAGGAAAGTGGTTTTGGCAACAATTTCAGTTGGCAAATCATTCTTGAAGAATGCATAGTCAGTGACTTGAAGACCAGGGTTAGGACTACTAAAGCTAGCAAAAGCTAGAGCAGGACTCTTCCCGGAATTAAACTGGAAATGCAGCAACCCTCGTGGGAATACCATCACATCTCCTTTTACAAGAGTTTTGAAATAGACTTTATTCTCCAATGAAGAAATGAAGCCAGCACAGAGCTGCCCCTGTATGACAACAAGGATTTCAGATCCTCCAGGGTGCGTGTGAAATGGGATAACACCACCCACAGCGAAATCCAGACGGGCAATTGAAATGCCAAGACCATTCACACCAGGGAACGTGGGTGGAAAAGCAGGGGTTACTGCCGCAGAAATGATGTTAGAAGTGTTGCCAGGAGCTGCTAAGCTGAAAATAAAATCATCAACTGTGACTTCAGCAGTGTTCTTGCAAGAGTAACCTGCAGGTCCAACAGGCAATGAAGGATCCGCTACGCAGAAGTCTAAAGCTTGAGTTGAGGCAACAAGGAGTGAAAAGATAAAGAGGGCTTGTATCAACATTTCTGCTAGCTATTGAGTTTAACAAGAGAGGAATGTGGATATGTGATTAAGTGGTGGAGAATTGTGATGTTGAGAATGTATGCTGAATTTATAAGACTGTGATGGCATGGATATTTCTGGACCATTGGGGATATGCCTTGAAGCATTTCACATGCATGCAAAATTTGACGAAAGAAAGGACATATTATGGGTTGTCATGCATGTGATTGAGTACGTTCTCAATCGACAAATACAAATTGTCCCTTTTTGTTTGGAATTGGCTAGGATTGAGAAGCATATTCTGTAAATGCAAAAAGAATCCAAGGGAAGAAAATGAGCTAGATTGCTCTTTATAAGGTTCCAAATGGACTAGGAGTTTCTACTTGTGGCATAATTATAGTAATTTAACAGCAGTCTTTTGGCATAATAGGCTTCCTTATAACAGTGAAATCAAGGAGATTAATGCACGCCGATGTAGATTAACGATGATTTATAGATGGCCGTTATTTTATTTCCAACAGTAGAAGTGTCTTCATTTTGGTTTATAGATGGCCGTGCACCTAAGAAACGCTACAGAGAATGCAATTATGATGATTGTAGTCCTTGCTCCTTACTAGCAAAGGCATTGGGCACTATGTCAGTAGTTGTTACTTTAGTTTGTGATCAATTCATTTGACAGAAACAGATTTTTCTCTGTAGTTCTTGGCAAACTGCCCCTTAAATGATCTCTTTTTGCGGTTTTGGACAAAAGATGGTGATAGTTTGGTCAGCTAACACATACTTGCAAAATATTCTGATTGGAAATTATTAGTCTCAGGCACATGAGAAAATGTCTTATGAACCAAACAGTACACAGTTTCTATCAAATTTTGAAGGACTCTCCATCAAAATGAGAGTTTAAAGATGAAAAAAATCTTGCACTGTGGTCCATGATCACCCAAGGTAGAAGAAGACATTTGACAGCCAAAAGTGAGTTTTTGCAGGCCCGTCTTGTCATTTCATATTAAGTTAGCCAACAGCCGTGTATAAATGTATGGACCTGGTAACTTCCCTATCCTTTGCGGCATTGTTGAGGATGATTAGACACCCCCAAAGGATAAGGTTTCTGCTTGTAAAATCGCGTCGGCAGAAGACAGACACTTTTCACCTTAACGGAAGAAAAAGTTGAGTCTGGGGGGTCTTTATCTCTTAGCAGCGGGGCACCCTGTGGGGTTAAGTTCCCACATCGCTTGGGGGGGTTTGGGGGGTTTAGTAGTTAAGTGCTGCGGAGCACTTCAAAAGTTGCCGGCTTTTGAAGTGTTTTCGCAGAGTCCATTTATCGAAACACTCATACAAAAAACTGTGAGTTATGAAAGGGAAGAAAAAGTTGACTACGAACACAATTGAGTGAATTTTATAACACAGGAGTGAAGTGATGGTTAAGGAATTATAGCAACATAAGTGCCAGTAGACAATTACTGCAATTTTGAGAATCAGGCTCTTTTCCATGGAAATTGAAGCGATAAGGAATCACCAAAATTACGATCCAGTGATAAATTACTTCTGCAGTTGAATATTACTTTTACATGAATAAATGTTTGCAGAGAATCATCGGATTCAGCATCCTTGAAGAATTCATCAAAGCTTCATGGGTAGAAAGATGGAACACCATAGAGGCCAGGGTATTCTCCTTAAATTAATAATGCAAAAGCTCTGATATGCAAGCTAGCATGATAGCTTTGCTACATTGGAAGCAAAGGACAAGTTTCATTAAGAATCATCATGACATTGTAGAAAGCAAACAAAAAATCTTTGGCATTGAGGATTTCGAATCATCTGGACGTGCTATTCCTAAAAGTTTGAACTTCTTTCACGTATTGCCAACATGCTAGATAGACTGGCAAAAGAAAACCCCAAGAAACTGACAATTTCTCATTCGAATTCTGTCACGAAGACTAGAATACAGAGATCTAACCAGAATGAGCCCCACAAACCGTTCGTGATGATGGATACCAGGTAAATTCTTAATAAGTAGAAACATTGTTGAGCATTTTTATTTCTTGTTCATTCCATTGTAACCGTGGTTACAAACATGGTTCGAAGTCTCGGCCGAGTCGTCACCGTCTCGGCCCCTACCGATACGATATCATGACGAAACGATACCGAGATACTTGACTCGCCGAGAAATCGGCCGAGACGTCACCGCGACGGATTGACTCGGCCGAGTCACACCGAGTCACTCCGAGTTATCCCGAGTCAAGACGAGAAATCAACCGAGTTACACCGCAACGGATTGACTCGGCCATTTCTTTTGCTATTTTTTATTATTTTTGTTTAGCATACTTTTTTTATATTATTAACAATTTTTAGAATATTAAATACTTTAAAATTTGCGTCTCACTGAGACCGCGACCGATATGCTGAGACCGATGTGGAACGTTCCGGGCCGCGACCGCGACTTTGAACCATGATTGCCATACTGTCAGCACATCAGACCTTACCATGAATATAAGGAAGCATCAATTGGATCTAATCCTATTATTAAAAGTGAACCATTCATCCTCCTTAATGAGATAATGTATAATCTGAAGGTAAAAAGAATAGCATTGCTAAAAAACGCGAGTGAAGATTGCAACTTGCAAGCTATGTCTTTGACAAACCGGGGCAGGATGGAGAAAAAGAACAAGAAAACAAGGATTAGGGTCATTTTCTCATCTTATATATCACCACTTTATTCGCCTAGTCTAGGATTAGGGTCTTTCTAAACAGCCCAAATCTTATTCTGACGAGTAAAATCTTTATTGTATGTGCAGCAGAAGAGGCTAACTAAATATCACCGAGAATTTAACAAGAGAACCATCTTACGAGAAGTATATACATTTGCATTGACCTATGCTGCTGAAAAAAATTAGTATGTCGTCATTTTTTTATGTTTCTATCTTTAAGAATGCATTTTCGCATGGATCAACATTTTGCTTCCAGAATTTGCATGTTTATATGATAATATCTTGGTTCAATGATGGTATATAATAATTCTGTAATATATCCTTTTTCTTAACTAGTTAAATTGGTTCTCTCCAGAATAACCCAAATTCTCTTTCGAAATCCTTTGTTCAGTATGTATTTATAACTGGTATAATTATAGCATCAATTTGTTATCCATTTCCTTCCTGTTTATAAAAGAGAAGAAAAAAAGAAGAAGAAAGGAATAACGTACCCAGTGAATCTTGGAACGAAAGCTAATTGCCGTGTAAGGAATTTATCTTCTGAAATCCATCGAGAATTTTGGATTCTAAGGTCCCAGTTGGATTGTAATTTTTTTGGAATTTTTATAAAAAGAACTTACTATAACACGTGATATATGTCACATAATGAGGTAATTTAAAAAAAAAGTATAAACACAATATTCCTAAAATTTTATTACAAAAATTCACATTCCAAACAAGCCCTAAGATATTCTATAGTCAGTAGTTGATGAATGATATAAAGTACTACCTTACCTAAATTTGCAAACTTCTAGATTTAAATTTGATTATTACCCAACTGTTGTGAAACTAATAAAATAAACTCCCAAAGTAGGGATTGAAATAGTAGAGTGAGAGATAGAATATTATTATATTTTACTGATCAAAGTACTTCCAGGTTTCAATGTTACAATGTTACAAAGGAAGTAGGATACACCCCTATATATAGGTGATCCAAAATCAAAGGTACATGAACCTTATTAAATACAAATACATGAATTTAGTACATCAAGTACATCCATAAATGAGTTCATCCAATATACCAATGAATCTAGGGAGAATACATGTGACTATCATCTTGAGAATGCAAACGGACATCTTCATCTTGTAATCCTTCTTGAAAATATCAACGGACAGCCACATCTAGAGAATATCAACGGACATCCACATCTTATCATTATTTCATAACACTCCCCCTTGGATGTCCATGACACAAAGAATATGCCTCGTTAAAACCTTACTAGGAAAAAACCCAATGGGATAAAAACCCTAGTGAAGGAAAAAGAGTACACTATTCTTGTGTAATAAATTCTCCCCCTGATGCAAACATTATATGAGATCTTTTAGCCGACGCATACCAATATTCTTCACCAGTTTCCCAAACGTAGCAGTCAGCAAAGCCTTGGTAAACAAATCTGCCAAATTATTATCCGATCGGATTTGTAGCACATCAATCTCACCATTCTTCATTCCAATGTCGTCTTGTAGGCGAGGAATTAAATCTTGCTAATAAATTCACAGCAAATGATATATCTGGTCTTGTACAATTAGCAAGATAATAAGCGCACCAAATGCACTGAGATATGGTACTTCAGGACCAAGTATCTCTTCATGTTCCTCTTGTGGCCTAAGGGGATCCTTATTAGGATTCAATAATCTGATGACCATTGGGGTACTTAATGTATGTGCTTTATCCAGACGAAATCGCTTTAATACCTTCTGGGTATAAGTAGGTTGGTGGATAAAAATTTTACTCTCTAAATGCTCAATTTGTAAATCAAGGCAGAATTTTGTCTTTCCAAACTCTTTGATCTCAAATTCTTTCTTCAAATATTCGACAGCCTTTTGGATCTCTTCAGGAGTTCCAATCAAATTGAGATCATTAACATATATCGCAATAATCACAAAATTTGACCCATTTCTCTTGATAAAAACACATGGACATATTGGGTCATTGGTATAACCTTCTTTAGTTAAACATTCATTGAGGCGGTTATACCACATACGTCCAGATTGCTTGAGCCCATACAAAGACTTTTGTATTCTAATAGAATACATATATCTAGGATTTGATTTACATGCTTCAGACAACGTCCATCAGACGCATATCAAGTTTTTCATGCACTGCAATACTCACAAAATATCTAAATGTGATCGTATCCATTACAGGTGAATACGTTTCATCATAATCAAATCCAGACCTTTGTGAAAAGCCTTGGGCTACAAGTCTTGTTTTATATCTCACTATTTCATTCTTTTCATTCATTTTTCTCACAAAAATCCATTTATATCCAACTGGCTTGACACCTTCAGGCGTTTGGACTACAGGCCCAAAAACATTTCTTTTAGCCAGTGAATCTTATTCAGATTGTATTGGCCTCTTCATTTTGGTCAATCATTTCTATGCCGACATTCATCAACTGATCTAGATTCATGATCCTCATCAACTTCTATAATATCAAGTGCTACATTTCATTAGGCTCCAATTAACTTTTCTATAATTTCATTCTCTTCAGGAGCTGGCTCTTCGGGAGCTGGCTCTTCAGGAGCGACCTCTTCAGGAGGTTAAATTTTGTCATGACATTTATTTAATCTCCGGAGATATTTGAAATCAATGTATACCTTATATAGGTAGGCCGGCCTTTATTTGTAGCACTTGTACATGTCCTTCAGGGACATCAATTTTAACAAGAGTATTTCCTGCAGGAATAGTTGATTTAATAACTCTTTTGGAGTCGATAAATATAATTTTCTTCAAATGAAGAATTTCTTGAACTTCTAGTTCACATACATTGTTTTGTATGAGGATCGAGGAAATCCAATTGTTCAGATGATTTCCTTTCTAGTTCACATAAATTGTTTTGTATGAGGATCGAGGAAATCCAATTGTTCAGATGATTTCCTTTCTAGTTCACATAAATTGTTTTGTATGAGGATCGAGGAAATCCAATTGTTCAGATGATTTCCTTTCGGTTGATCTTTTCCTCCCCCTAATGTCGGGATAGATCACTCATCAATAGATCATTCATCAATATTTTACGATATTTAATCGTAAAAGGTGATGCATATCCGACATAAATTTCTTTTGGAGCCATGTATAATATAAAGGGGGTATGTATAAATACTTGTCGACATTCAAATATTCTCACTTTTGCCAAATCATATATTCATTGGGATCAGTAAACTTCTGGTTTACTGCATGTGATGATTATAAATCAAATGAGAATAAAGATAACTATATCGATAACCATTACACCCTCGAATGATTAATATGATATAATCAACTTTCATCTGACTTGATTTTTATTATTATCTCATTCAGTGTCTCAATTTGATATCCATCTCAACGGATATCTTTAATAAATTTCTTCGAGTGTTGGGAGAGAGTAGTGCATTATTTACGACAATTTTGGTTCCTTCAGGAAAAATAGAGTGACTCTTCCAGAGCCCTCAATTAATTTTGCACTACCACTGATGGTATTAAATTTGTCTCTCCCATCTCCAAAGAAGAAAAATATCTTTTATTTGTCAATATAGTGTGCGCAGAAGCACTATTAACGAGACAAATGTTATCATCACCATTATTTGATCCCAAACATTTGGCATCCATTTCTTCTTCAGGAAGAAAATAAATGAAACTAAATATTGATAAAAGATACGAGAATAGACATATGCAAAGTAAATTGATAAAACTAACAACATATCAAACAACATACCAAAGTAATGGACAATCCTGCAAAACTAACAATATATCAAACATCTAGACAAATATTAAATATATGATCATTTTGCATCTTCAGGATGCTCAAAGAAATCGGCAATATCCAGGTGTGTCATGTCAGCATCATCATCATCATAAGCATTCTTTTGGTCGATAAAATTTGTCTCGACATCTTTGTCCTTCTTTTTCAATGATGCTTGATAGAGGTCAACAAGATGTTTAGCCGTACGACAGGTACGGGACCAGTGACCTTCCATACCACATCGGTAGCATTTTTCTTCATAAACTTTCTTTTCTCCTTCTTTCGGATCGTAGTCATTTTCTCTCTCTTGAGAAATATTTTGTTGCTTGCCACGGCTATAATTTTCACGAGACACAAATCTACTATGATCACGTCCACGGCCACGGCCACGTCCACGGCTTCTTCCACGGCCACCTCTACGGCCACGTCCACGACCTCGACCAGAATTTTGAAATTGAGTCACATTCGCTTCAGGGAATGGACTTGCACCAGTTGGTCGGGACTCATGATTTTTCAGCAGTAATTCATTATTTTGTTCAGCCAACAGAAGACATGCAATAAGTTCAGAATATTTTTTAAATCCTCTCTCTCTATATTGCTGCTGCAGGAGCATATTAGAGACATGAAAAGTAGAGAATGTTTCTCTAACATATTTTCATCAGTGATTTTTTCGCCACACAATGATAATTGAGAAGTAATTCTGAACATGGCTGAATTATATTCGTTGACAGATTTGAAATCTTGTAGTCGTAAGTGGAACCAATCATATCGGGCCTTTGGAAGAACGACCAACTTCAGGTGGTCGAATCTTTCTTTCAAATCTCGCCAAAGGACAAGAGGATCTTTGACAGTAAGATATTCTACTTTTAGTCCTTCATCTAAATGACGACGAAGGAAAATCATGGCCTTAACACGGTCTTGGTTTGAGGCATCATTCTCATCAACAATAGTATTACCAAGACCCATTGCCTCAAGATGAATTTCAACATCCAATACCCACGATAAATAATTTTTTCCAGAAATATCAAGAGGTACGAACTCTTGTTTTGTGAGATTAGCCATAAGACTATGCACTAGATTCGTAGGAAAGAATATTACCTCGATAAGTAGTCAAAAGTTATTCGGGCAGAACCTTGACAGCGTCTCGTGCTTTTCCTTCGCTCAAAGTAGAGACTCGTGCTTCTCCTTAACTCAAGGTAGAGACTCGTGCTGATAACGTGTTGTGAAACTAATAAAATAAACTCCCAAAGTAGGGATTGAAATAGTAGAGTGAGAGATAGAATATTATTATATTTTACTGATCAAAGTACTTCCAGGTTTCAATGTTACAAGGTTACAAAGGAAGTAGGATACACCCCTATATATAGGTGATCCAAGATCAAAGGTACATGAACCTTATTAAATACAAATACATGAATTTAGTACATCAAGTACATCCATAAATGAGTTCATCCAATATACCAATGAATCTAGGGAGAATACATGTGACTATCATCTTGAGAATGCAAACGGACATCTTCATCTTGTAATCCTTCTTGAGAATATCAACGGACAGCCACATCTAGAGAATATCAACGGACATCCACATCTTATCATTATTTCATAACAACCTAATTTTTATTTACTGAATCTTCAAAAAGGTGCTTTTTGAGTATGAAACCGTAATATATATGCTGCGAGGTTCAATATTTTGTGAATTTTGTATACTGATACCATTGTTCTTTTCGTTATTAAAACTGGCGTGCTTTTGTAGTAATTGCTAGTGACATTAATTTGCGAGCAAGGACGAATACTACAAACATTAATCTGTTTTTTTTTTTTTGGTCATCAATTTCTACTGATATCTTGCGCCTTTTGTTCAAATCTTTCGCTTTATTTGTTACCGTGTAAATGTATAAATAAAAAGAAATTCTAAAGCACTTTTTCACTAAACCGGGACACAAAGTTCTGTGGATTTACTTAATATACACTGTTAGGAGTTAGCAGAGGAAAACGTTCATAACTACTCCAAGATCAGGTGCATCTGCTAGAATAAAGGGCGAGATTATGAATCAAGGACATTCCTCCCTCCAAGATTCATCTTCATTCGTAGTATTGCATGCCATGCAATTCGTGATTTACTACGTTGCCTGAAGAACATTACTTAGTTATTAAAGTAGAAGGATTGCAAAAATCTGCTTCACGCATGTTGAGAGTCATTAATTCGACCCACGTCTCAACTCCCATTCATACAGCATTAGCTCTCTGTTCTACGATTCTTGGTTCTACATATATATATATCATGGTCAATTTCACAAGCAAACTATCCTATATAATATGCGCAATAACTAGTATATATTCTTGTGCACATGTCATATCTTCAGAATTGAAATTTCTCCGTACTTTTTGAGATTTATGTGATATAAAGTTATCGATCCTTATGCTTTAGTGGTACCTGAATTGTTTCCTTTGGGAATTGAACCCAAAGGAGTATCAGTTGTGACTGATTAAAATTAGTTTGTTAGATCATTCCAAGTAGGAGAAATGCACAGGATGCATTTGAGGGCTCAAACTATGGCATCCCTAAGAATGTTCCTTGTTGTTGGCATGATGATGATGATCATTATGCATAGCCCAATGGTGATTGTTGGAGACAAAATAGGCATCGGCGTTTGTTATGGAATGGTAGCCAACAATCTACCTTCTGCTACCGATGTGATTAGCCTTTACAAGAAATATAACATCGGCAAACTAAGGCTATTTGATCCAAATCCTGACGCTCTAGAAGCATTGAAGGGCAGTGGCATTGACGTCGCATTAGGGTTAAAGAATGAAGATATACCGAGTATAGCCACAAGTACTGAGGGAGCAGAATCGTGGTTTACAACAAATGTGCTGCCTTATCTCAGTAACATTACATTTTCATTCATTTCTGTTGGAAATGAAGCAATCCCAGGAGAGTTTGCCAACGATGTCGCCCCTGCCATGAGTAATCTTCAGGCTGTTCTGAATGACCACAATCTAAATGGTATAACCGTGACCACCGCGGTCGCTACGATGGTGTTGGGAGTTTCCTATCCTCCTTCAGCTGGTCAATTCTCACCTGAGACAAAGGGTGCACTTGCAGATGTGTTGAGCTTTCTATCAATCAAAGGGTCTCCATTGATGGCCAATGTGTACCCTTACTTCGCCTATGCATCGGATCCAGACCAAGTTCGCCTAGATTATGCTCTTTTCACTGCAAAAGATCCAGTGGTTGTTGATGGAAATCTGAGTTATCATAACTTATTTGATGCTACGGTAGATTCATTTTATTGGGCAATGGAGAAACAGGGAGTAAATAACGTAGGAGTGGCAGTTTCTGAGAGCGGATGGCCTTCTGCTGGGAATGGAGGTTTCACAACCCCAGAACTTGCATCTACATACAACAGGAACTTTATGCAGCATGTGTTGAATATGGGTGGCACACCTAAGAGGCCTGGGGCTTATATTGAAGGGTTTATCTTTGCCATGTTTAATGAAAATCAAAAGCCCTCTGGTATAGAGCAAAATTGGGGACTTTTTTATCCTAACATGCAACCTGTATATGCAGTTTTTTGACACAATTTGAAAGGCCTATCTTGCACTTAGGTCAAAGAGTTCTATACAAAAAGGAACTGCAAAAAAGAAAGAGTTATTCTGGATATTGGAATGGATGCACAACATTTTTTTTCTTGTTAAATTTGGGTTCAATAATCAACGACTCTATATTTTAAATTTCTATTGTATCTTAATTCAAGGCACTAGAAAATGTGAAATTTCACAAGCTCTTTAGTCCATGATACTTCAAGAACAACACATAAAGGATAACTGAAACTTGCTTCTTTCTGTGAACTATTTAGTTTTTAAAACTAATTATTGCATTGTTAGGTACATAGTAAAAGCCAGAGTAATCCATGTACTTACCATGCAACACATAGATTTGATGAAAAAAAGAAACACTACTAACTTCTCTGAAATACATGCAAAGCTACCTTTCTCGTTGTATATATATATATGACTAGGTGGTAACACCGCGCACAGCGCGGTGGTATACATGCCCAACGTAAGAGTTCATATAATCTACGTAAATTATTCAAGTTGACACTAAAGTTTGAGCATGCCCAAGATTTAATGGCATCGACAAATACTATATATAAAATGTTGACACTAAAGGTTGGAGTTTTCAAATGAAAAGAAAAGGTCAACCTGATTACAGTATACAAATGTTATGCATTAGATAAGTTTTAAGTTGCAATGGACCAATGATATGCCTTAGAAAGCAAGAACGTCTTATTTAGCAAGCCTCATAGAGTACATTGAAAAGAAACAAACAAATACATCGAAAATGCAATGCTTATATCAATTGGTAAAGAATAACAAACACAATCCGAGGAAGATATTTACTTAGATACATCAAAGTTGTTGTATTCCTTATTATGGAGTACAGTTAGAACATGTTATACCATGGGAATTGACCATCTACACCATCCTTATCAAAGGTGAGGAAAATGTAGGTGGAACTTCTTTTATCAGGAACGAAGACTAATGTTTCTCCAGGCTACAACTGATGCTCAATCAGAATGATATCCCAGCTATCTGCAAACTGCCTCCCACGCATTGCAATTGTCATTGTTTTCCTTCCAGTTCTCGAAGTAATTGAAGGCGTCAGGTCACTATGTATGAAGTATCCGACAAATCTTGGAACTTTCTGTTGTTGTTTAGACAAAATTATGAACGTGATATAATATGAATGGCTAGAACGAAATGAAAAATACCCCAAACTTACAAATTTATAGTTTTTTTGTTTGGTAACTACTTGATAGAAGCACACACCTTCAGGTAAGTTTTGAACAAAATCTGGTTGATCGATGACGATACTTGTGCCGTATTAATCTTTGTCTAGAGTTCACTAAAAGCAAATTATGTATACTTGAGATAAAAAACATATGGGGAAAAAAAAAATACCAAGTTCAAAACAAAATTGAGGACGAACTTTAAATCTGTTTTCCTTACTGTCTGCAGCTTTCCCTTATTGTGAACTGAATCAAGATTTAAAACAACTTTTCCCTTAGTGTATAATAAGCATATTCCCTTGTTGTATACAGGAATCAGTTTCACTAATTTTATCATTTAAACTGTGGTTAGCGCGATATTGTTTTCTTTCTGGAACTCTATAGTCATGTCTTCTCAATTCAGAATTTTTCTGACGCATCTTCATCTGAAGAAGGCATCACAGATAAAGTTCATTTCTTTCCATTCTCTATGTTTGCCCATATATGTAGTTCCACCAAATCTTAGGAAGCAGGAAAAAATTGAAATGCAAGACATGTAAACCACCCTGTAGGATAAACATGAAGTAGCATGCAGGATAAAAGAGAATCAGAAAAAATGTTTCACATCAACTATCACAGCTATAACATGTCACCGGAGAAAAAATAAGAAAGAAAAAAAGGAGGTAAAGAACGAATACCTGTTTTTTGAAGGAACAGTAGCAGTAGGCAAGAGGAGGCTGAGGATAATGTGAAGAGCAAGAAACCAAAGCAGCACAACACATGTAACAAAGAAGCTAAACATAGAACTGAACAATAAAAACGAAAAAAAAATGATGCAAAGTTAGTGATCCAAGACAAAATCTCCAAACTTGCACCTACATCAGATGAAAGCAAACTAATAAGAAACCTAAAAGGAAAAAAAGAAGAAAGAAAAAAGATGTTAAGAAAATAGGAGGTCAGCACTTAAATATTTGCATCTTTTGTTATTTTTGCCTGAAAAAATACCACTGTTTTAAATGTAGAAATCCCTTTCAAAGAGTAAAAGAGCTTTGACAGCTCAGAATGAAAAAGATCAAACAGCCAGTAAATTCTTCTGATGTCCCAGACCTGTGACAATGCTTCCTATTCAGCTGAAGGCATTTTCTTCAAAGCTAGTTCTGCAGCATCCTTAAGCTGCAATTTTTTAGTAGGTAAACCATTAGAAAATAAAATGATGGTTAGCAGTTCCATAATAGTACCATTAAAATGACGTACACTCAAATTTGCCTTGACACGATTCCACAACGGAGGTAAGTCAGCAGAGAGTTTTTTCGCACGATTCCTCTTTTTTAAGTCTTTGACCAAGCACATTGCAACCATTTCTCTAAAAGACTGTTCGAAATTGAGGAAATGCTTCAGCAATAAAAACCATAAGAATGAGGAAATGCAGAAGTAGAAACAAACAGAAAGAATATGGATCCAGCTTGGTGTCCTAGAGAAAGTTTATATCTAAGTAGACACAAACAGATTGAATGAGGAAATGCAGAAATTGAAACAAACAGATAGAATATGGATCGGATCCAACTTGGTGTGCTAGAGAAAGTTTATATCTAAGCAGGAACAATAAAAACCTAGTAGGTACAAAATATAAAGTAAATAACTATCTAAAAGCTAGCTAATCATCAATTATTCACTATCTTAGATCATATTAAAAGTTTTTCTTGGAACTAAAAATAAAAAATGAATGATAAAACTGAAATGAAACAAATACATTAATCACAGACAGAAAGGGGAAGAAAAATTACCATATCTGTATTCCACAAATTCGCATAGATAGTCGGGACGAAATATTGAACTTCCCTTTCTCGCTGTTTCTGAAAAAGACATGAAAGAGGAGGGAAAAATTGATTGTTTTCTGCCAAGAAGATGGCAAAAAAAATGGCAAAAAAATAGAAAAAATTAGCTATAATCACTCGAGGAAGGGAGGGAGGGAGATGAAGAAGAACAAGAGGGAGAACTGGGAGAAATCGATAGAGGGAGGGGGGGAAGGAGAGAAGCAAAGATTATGTATCATATATTCTTCAAATCCCAAGATGAAGTTATTAAAACAACCGATTTCCCCAGATTTGATTAACTGAGTAAAGTCATCAATTTTTTTCCATAGTTCCTTTATCTAGATTCAAACAACAGCAAGAGCCTGAAAGTAAGCAAATCTACTCGTAGAAACTCACCCTGTCACGCTTTCCTCTCAGGACAGCAGAGGGGAAGGGATGCCTCGCAGCATGACGAATAGGATTGAACCTTGAAGGGAAATAACCGAACTGAAAAAACATTGAACAAAAAAGTGTAGTACAACTAAGCATAAGATAAGCCCATTTTAACTCCCATTCACAAAGTCCCGAAGCCAAAAAAAAAAAAACTGAAGTGATTTTATTGTAAAGCAATTACACAACAAAGTTGGAAAAACGGAATGGGTACTACTTCTGGCATTTTTTCATTTTTCAAACTGTCCTCTATGCCTTGAGTCATGACAATATGTAATAAGATAGCTTTCTACTCAACTCTTATTTATCCACTAATTCTTCATAATCTATTTATTTCACACATAGAATTCCCTTTTTCACAGTACATAAAAATGAAGAGCATCGATCCATCGGTCGGTGACATCTACAAGTTTTCATATCAACCACCAAGTTTATATTCACAACCACCTCATGTCACAAAAATGGTATCTAATGAAAAGTTACTTTATACCAGCAACCGGTCATAGATAATTATATTTACTAAATCACATAAAAAGTAACCTTAAATGCTGACTTGAACCAGGAAACTAACTGGGATAAAGAACAAGTAGGATGTCCTCAAAATGAAGACCAAATTAAAGAACGAGGCATAATTTGCGGTTCATTATTACCAAAAGAGGGATCAGTACCTCTTCATCCCGGTGCATGAAGTTCATGAAATCATCATAGTGATTGTTGTGATGAGCACACTTGGGAGCATTTACTGGAAGCTGCATATAGTTCGGGCCAAGACGGTGACGCTGGGTATCACCATATGCGAATATGCGAGTCTGGAGCAGCTTGTCATCTGAATAATATATTCCAGGTACAACAAAGGCAGGGTTAAATGCAAGCTGCTCGGTCTCAGCAAAGTAGTTGTCAATAGTCTTGTTCAATACTTGGATGAATGGTCTTGACGGAGAGTATGCATCCTATTGCGAAATCTTCATTACTGTTACGAGCTTCCATGGATTTAGGCTTCTCTTCTTTTCATCGTGTATTTCACCTGATTTGAGTTTTTTGTAATGGAGCATCAGTTTCTGAAGAGAAAAGACAGAAGAGAGGGAAAAAATGGGGGAGAGAATGTACGGAAGCTCAAAAGATAAGACTAAAGCCATCGACCAAAAGAAAAATCGTGTGGTTTGGAAAAGGGAAAAGTACAAAAAAGGGAAAAGAAAATGAAGGACAAAGAAGATAGACCACAATCGGTGCTCTACAAAGGTACAACCACTCCCCTCAGCTCACCTGCTCTCTGACAACAAAGGAAGAAGCAAGAAACGAAGAGGAATAGAAGAGCAAAATTGAATGTGAAGTGAAGACGACCAAACTTGCCACCAATCTCCCAGTGAGGACGTCTGGAACTGAGATGGGTAGCGTTGCTGGAGCAGTTGCTCGTTTCAACAAAAGCTGCTAAGCAGACTGGATGTGACAAAACGTACATTAGCAACACACCCCTCAAAGGACAAAGGAACTCAAAAATACAACAAAAGATCGGGATGTAAATAGCTGAGATCAAAGGGCTAAAATTGTAATATCAACAAACCTCCGAGCCCAACAAAGAGAAGAAGACAAGACATTACGAAACAACCGCCTGACTGTTTGACCAGGAACCGGGCCACCACGTCAACAAATGGAAGGAAAGGCGCAGGGAAAAAGTTCAGACCAATCACATCGTGCCACATTATCAGAAAGCCAATCCACAGCCACCACGCGGAGGACGACCACGTCCACGTGCACACCGGGCTTCCGCCCTTAGTCTATATGATTAAAAAAGGATTTTTTTTTTCTCAACGGATCTGATGGATGATAGTTGGTACAAGCAATGAATACTGGTACAGAAGGTACCAGGTGTTAAAATGAGTACATTGGCTATAAATAAATGAAGTTTAACAACCAATGCTCGTTGGTGTCGTTTTTTTTTTTTTTTTTGTCGACACAGAGGTGTGCGGGTCAATCCTTACGGGGCCCGACTAATCTCCTACGGTCCGGGCCCGGCGTCCCAACCCAGCCCGAACACGTTAAGTGCGCGGAGGAATCCAGCGGAGCGGAGACTCGAACTTGTGACCTCAAGATTCACTGGTGAGAGGCGCTGCCGCTGGACCGCTCGTTGGTGTCGTTGAATATATCTTTTATTATGGTACAATAGCTTTCTTGTATAATTGAGAGCTAGCAATAGAACCTTCTATTCTGCTTCCTCCAACTTAGCAATAGAAATTTTTCGTGCTAGTGCATCGCACATACATCTAGTATTCGATAAGATTTGGGCATCTTGTCACACTAATCTTTTATAGCAAGTAATACGCTTACTGTTTATTTTACAACCTTTACTTGTATGTGAGGCACAAGTCTTAAATCATATATAGGGCTTGTTTTTTATGATTATAAATTTTGATTATAATCCGTTTTGTGATATTTTTGATTAATTTTGTATTCTAATTATAAATTTTTTTAATGAACAAAAAAGATAATATCTATAATCACCCAAAAAAATGTTTTTACTGATTTTGATTATCTCCATAAGTAATTTTTATAATTAGACTTTAGAAATTTTAAAGCAACTGAGAACAAGGCCATAGTTGGTCCCTCTATCCGCCGGTAGTAGGGGTGTATTCAAGTCAAGTCGAGTTCAAGTATAGCAATATAATTATACTTGAGCTCAAGTTTGATCTCGATCGAGTCGGAAAATCTCAACTCGAGCTTGACTCGAGAAAATCCTTAAAAGCTCGAGACTCGACTCGATAAGGCTCGACCTTGAGTCAAGCCTTATCGAGTCAAGTAAACTGATCAATCGAGTTTTTTGATCAATTTTGTAAATTCAGTATAAATTATACCCATAACGGTCATTTTATAATTATAATACATATATGTTATTTTAATTATACTACTCGACGAGTATCTCGTCAAACCCCGAGCTGCAAAAATTCGGGCTTGAACTCGACTTGAATGTATACTCGAGTAACTCAAGACTCTGCTCGAACTCGATTTGACCGAGTTCAAGTCAAGTTATTAACCGAGTTGCTCGCGAGCTACATGCATCCCTAGCCGGTAGTGCTCTCTTCAACAAACTTATGTGCTTAAGGAAAATCTAGGCATTGAGGCAATTGATTACAGGTCAGCAAACAAAAGTAAATTACTTGTCCAATTATAAGGGTTTTAATCGTTTATTCACTGATAGAAAAAAACAATCAATACCATCGTTTAACTTCATTCTACTCAATTATTTCTTTTGCCTCTCTGAGCTAAGCACGCCTATCATGTATCTCAAAACATGGCGTATTCCAAAACATGGAAATAATCGGTGCCTAAAGCATTGGTTTTCTTTTAAATTTTTTTTTAACGCATGATCAGCAACAGGGGCATAAACCAATCTAATCAAGTCGATTACCTTAATATTTAAATTTATATGATTATTTTAACAATTTTGAAATTATGTTCTTGTTTAGTTTGTTGATTTATGAAGTTGAATTCTAATGAACTTTTATTGAGTCTAGATCTAGATGAGGTCGAGTAGCTAGAATTTTTTGCTTATAAATTTTAATTTAATTTTGATCAAACCGAGTTTGAACCAAGTTTGAAACTTTATTTAATAGAAAATATTATTCAGGCTTGGCTGATGAACTAAGTTCTCTTAACAAATCTAATTCAATTTGAGTATCAAATGACTCAGTCGGTTTTTTCCCCTTAACCAGAAAAGCTGTTAATTGTTAAAAGATAAAAGCAAAAAAAAAAAAAAAAAGGATTGAAATTCCTACTTCCCCTGCAGTGGAGGCTGATAACCTCGCGCCTCGCGGTGCAGGGATCGTCCTTTGACGTGAGATCAATTATATTCCTCGACACCAATTTTTCATATTTCCGACGAAAAATGTTTGTTGGTCATTGACTCACAATGACCTAAAATGGAGGTTCCAAACATGTCCATTAATGATTTCCGTCTTTGTTCATTTATGCATGATATAGATCTCCATTCAGCTTACCATTTTACAAAATTTTGAATAAATGGAATCTTATTCTTTATTAGTTTCAAAATCTTGCTCTTTATGGAGGTTTCAAACTAGAGGTGGTAAAATGGTTAATTGGATCATTTTTGGATAAATCCTAAGTAGTTCATGAATTGAATAGATCCAATCTGCTTCTCTTTTATTGTATTGCCGTTCTTTTTTTTTGTTTTTTTTGGGGTTGGGGGTGGGGGGGAGGAGGACACAAGACGGATTAAAAATATAAATTTGTTATTTTTTTATTCGATCAAAAATAAAATAAAGTGGAGATATGAAAATGTTATGAGAATTCCTTCTAGATAATAGACGTCTATGTAAAGTTTCTGCTCAAGAGTTTACAGATACTCATAATTAATTGTTATAATTGAAATGGAGTCACCCCAATTAGTAGATGGATGCTAAAGATTTGGAATTTAATGGCTATTGATTACCCATTAAATCCATTTAATTTGATAGTTTCAACCCCTTTGATATGATATAATACTATCCTAGCCTCCCCCGCTGGCTGCTGCAGCCCATTGTTTTCGCTTTCCATTTTTTTCTTTTTAAAACACATCAGCTATTCCTTTTCTCTTTTTTTTTTCTTTTTAAAATTTTTTCCCTTGTAAAATAAATGAATATTACACTACTATTATAGTCTTGTAGTAGTTTAACAATTCCATTTTTTAGAGGGAGGGATGGGTTGGGTGGTTTGGAAGAAGAGAATATAAGTGAGAGGTCTAGGGGTACACTAAAAAAAAAACCTACTTTTGAATTTCTTGACCCGTAAATTCTAGTTTCATTTCAATTATATTTTTTAGATGTGGCTCTTGAGAAAATAATAGTTGTGTAATTCTTATTGATGTAACGTGGCATAGAAGAAAAACGTAATTAAAATAATAAAACATTAATTGAAAATTATATTCAAGGAATATTCTAAATATAGATTGGACAATTAAGACATGCGATGTTTTTCTAATAGATCTCATATTTACTTCTCCTTTTACTTCTTCTTTTGGGGTTTGGAGTCTAAATTTGGTGTATACTTTGTCATTTAAACTTTCTCTCAAACAATATATATGTTCCTCTAATGTTATATTTCTAGTTTTTTAACAACGCCGCATTTGTCTTTTTTGGCTCGAAAAATTCCTGTTTCATTTCAATTGCATATTTTAGAAGCAAGTTTAGGAAAATAGTACTGGAATTCTCTTAAGTTAACGTACAAATAACTTATAGGAAGAGAGTGTCTCCTTTTCCTTTTCCTTTTCCTTTTCTTTTTATATGGGAACCTGAATTTGGGAGAGAATTACTTTGTCTTTTAAGTGTATCTATTTAAGGCACCGTTGGGACAAAGTGCCTTATGTATCTATTTATGTAACCCAAACAAAAAAAAAAAAAAAAAAAAACCAAACAGAGTCATAAATTTTTTTCATTAAAGGATGTTAATGGATTATTCACTAAAAACCAGGATAGTCATTAGTTTCCGTTTAAAGTTTTGGATAAATCCATAGCCAATTAAGGCACCGTTGGGACTGATGGAAAGAGAAGGAAAGTAAAGAAGACAGCTGCAGTGAAAAAGAAAACAAAGGAGAGTAAAGGAAATCAGAATCCATTCATCTTTTTTGAATTATGAAAGTAAAGAAAAGTAAGCTTAGTTACATTTTTATCCCTAATTTAAAAGTCAATTTATAAATACATTAAAAAAATTTAGAAAATTTCACAATTTGCATTAATTTTGGTATCTTTCCTTCGTTTACGCCCACTTTTGGACAGCAACCAAACTG
Source organism: Coffea arabica (assembly GCF_036785885.1). Classification (NCBI taxonomy): domain Eukaryota; kingdom Viridiplantae; phylum Streptophyta; class Magnoliopsida; order Gentianales; family Rubiaceae; genus Coffea; species Coffea arabica. The sequence continues at coordinate 9,762,431 of NC_092321.1, read as the reverse complement.
ACAAAAAATAACTAAAATCAAATCATTTCCTTTCCATTTTCAAAACCCAATTCAAATATAAAAAACCTTCTTATTCCACCATTTCATTTCTTTTCCTTTCCCTCCTATTCCCTCGAAACAAATGAGCCTAATTAAGTGAGACGGATACGAATGGTTTAATGGATTTGGATCAAAATTGCCACCTCTTTTTTAAATATTTCCATTAATGATTTCCGTCTTTATTCATTTATAGATGATAACAGATCTCCACTCAGCTTACCATTTTACAAAATTTTGAATAAATAGATTCTTAATCTTTTTATTATATCAGGGAGCTATTTCCACCAGGTGTGAAAAACAAGAACCCATATGCGGCTTGGTTTGGTTTGCATTCGTGGCCACTGACCATAAATTTTTATGGTCCGTCCGTGGACGACCATCACTTACCCCAAAACACAAAACTTACAAGGTTTGAATGATTATATATATTGCATATATAGGCTTGTTCATTCGAAGCTATGCCAGTTCCAGGGGCCGAGACAATTCTGCAGAAACAGCTTGCAAATTGCAGTGCCCCTCCAGCACTTGAACGTTGTTATCTAGCTACCAGCCAAAGCATATTATTAATTACTGGAGTGGAGACAATTGTACAAAACCAAAGTTATCTTCATAGCTTGTGAGTATATGGGCTGCTAATTATGGCTGTCGTTACCAAACTTATGGCTGATTAATTTGCCTGTAAGTCCATGGTTTTACATGTATATGTCGTCCTTCAGGTTACCGTACCATCAACATTTTCGTAACTCTATCATAGTCCCCATAAAAACTCAAGCGTACATCCTTTCCTCTCTTTTGTTATTTTTTCTTTCAGAGGTAAATCGTTGATCATATGTGGTAAACGCACAAAAATAAAAAGCCATTTTCTAATTAATATTCGTTTCGTGTTTATAATTTCTCACTACACCAATTTACCCATTGCCGTTAAGCTTTGGAGTTATTACTAATGCTATGATACTATTTGTAAATGTAATCCTGATCCTTTTTTTTTTTTGGGGGGGGGGGGGGGGGGAGGGGGTAAATTGAGAAATGCAGTCACCATTACAAATGAAATTTTAATTGGTGCTTCTGCTAAATTATAGCCCATCATGAGCATTTTATTAGTGGTATTAGACTGTACTTGACTATGATTTCATTTTTGTGATTTAACAATATTGCTGTATATTACCAGTCACTAATTGATGTATCTAATTTTTCAGATATCATTCTACGTAAGACAAGCAAAATATGCATGTAACGGTTCAAATGAAGTCATTCTTGCTGATTATATTTCCCATGGTTCTTGCAACCACAACCATGATGCTGTTCCCAATAGCCATTGCTGGTGACAAAATTGATATAGGCGTTTGTTATGGAATGGTGGCGGACAACTTACCTCCGGCCGCAGAAGTCATTGCCCTTTACAAGAAGTATAGCATTGGCAAACTGAGGCTTTTTGATCCAAATCGAGATGCTCTACAAGCACTAAAGGGCAGTGACATTGATGTCACATTAGGCGTAAAAAATGAAGATATACCAAACATAGCAGCAAGCGTTGACGGCGCAAGATCATGGTTTACGACAAATCTACAACCTTATACTAATGACATTACATTCGCATTCGTTTCTGTGGGAAATGAGGCCATCCCAGGTGAGTTCGCAGACAGTATTGCACCAGCCATGAAAAATCTTCAGTCTGTCTTAAGTGATGACAACCTTAATGGTATAACCGTGACAACATCAGTGTCAACGGCTGTGCTAGGAACTTCCTTTCCGCCTTCAGCCAGCGTATTCTCAGATGATGCAAAGGGTGCAATTGTCGATGTTCTGAACTTTTTAACCATCAAGGGATCACCTCTGATGGTGAATGTGTACCCTTACTTCGCCTATGCATCCGATCCAGTGCATGTTCGTCAAGATTATGCACTCTTCACCGCAACAGATGCGGTGGTTGTGGATGGTAATTTGACTTATCATAACTTGTTTGATGCTACGGTAGATGCAGTGTACTGGGCAATGGAGAAAGAAGGCGTGCATAATGTGGGAGTGGCAGTTTCCGAGAGTGGATGGCCTTCTGCCGGGAAGGGGAATTTCACAACTCCAAAACTTGCGTCTACGTACAACAAGCACTTCAAGCAGCATATCTTGAGCAAGGCTGGTACACCTAAAAGGCCAGGGGCTCACATTGAAGGCTTCATTTTTGCAATGTTTAATGAAGATCTCAAGCCTGCTGGAGTAGAACAAAATTGGGGACTTTTTTATCCTAACATGAAACCTGTTTATCCAGTGTTTTGACACAAAGTCCAAATGCATGTATTTGGACTTTTGGACACAGGTGCTTATTATTCTGTTGGCATCTTGATCTTAATACATGTTGGAGTATATTGAACAAATAGAACCAAAACAAGATATAATTCGTTTTCTGTTGATTAATTAGCCAATCAAAAGAATTACCTTAACGGAAGAGGCTCGTGATGATCTTGCAAAAGTAGTGAGCTTCTTGCAAGCTCGAAAATCTGCTCTCATGGTCAATGTGTCTGTACCCTTGCTTCGACCATGCAGCCGATCCCATCAACACTCGACTTGATTTTGCACAGTTCACGGCCAATGAACCAGTGCTTCTGGATGGAAATTTGAATTATACGAAATTGTACGATGCAACTCTGGATGCATTTTCCTGGGCAGTGGAAAGAGCGAGATTTCGGAATCTTCAAAACTAATTTGGAACCAGCGTATCCGTCATCTTTTAATTAAGGAAAACAAACACTTTGAAAAGGAAAAGGATTGTAAACAAATTATAAAAAGAAGAAAAACAAATGTTTCTAAGCTTGATATGTAAGCCAAAACAGGGCTAGAAGAGTAGGAAGGGAAAGGAATAGAAGGGTGCAGTCATGATCACAAATCCTTAGTTGAATGCAAAAATTAATTTTAAAAAAATTCTATGAACTCTCTCCCTCTCCGCCAAAAGCAATGGGGTCAATTGTCTTCTGTACTTTTTGGGACTAGTTCAGAATATATTGAGATCTCTCTCGGTCAACATGATGCATGGATAATAAAATTCAAAGAACACACTGGAAACTTCCATTATAAAAGCAGATGAGACGTTAAACAAAACCAGTCAAGTTGAAGGCATAAACCTATCAAGTCCTCAACCATAATAGAACAACATGCAAATTACAGACGTGATTGTGGTACATTGCCACTGGTACCATTGCTTAGAAAAGGGTAATCTGTGTATCCTACAACAGGATCATGAGTATAGAAGGTAGATCTATTATACCTAATCAAAGGAGCATTTAGCTTAAAGCGTAAAACTAAGTCTGGATTTGAGATAAAAAGGCGACCATAGGAAACCAAATCAGCATCACCCTGAGCTACTGCTTCAACTCCTAGCTCTCTGGTGAACCCACCACTGGAAATGAAAGTTCCTTGATAAGCTTTTCGCAAAGTCCTCACTAGTTGGGCCTCCTCCTCTTCACTCCCCTGTCTGCCTGCTTCTGTCTGGCCATACGCTGTATATCGAGGTTGAGTCACGTGCAAGTATGTTAACTTGGAGCCTGAATTCAGTTGGAGCTTGTTAAGTCTCTCAATCACTGCCAGGCCTAAGCTTAGTGGATCAGAGTCCATGGCATCAAGATGGTCAATAGCAGGGGAAATTCTGACACCAACACGATCTGCACCAATTGCTGAAACAACAGCCTGAACCACCTGCACAATGAATTTGCAGCGATTTGCAACAGATCCACCATATTCATCTGTCCGATCATTGATCCCATCTTTCAAGAACTGGTCAATTAGGTAGCCATGTGCTCCATGGATTTCAATACCATCAAAACCTGTTACAGTAAGAAATCCTTTAATCCATAAACCTAAGAAACTTATACTAGATAATTATATAGTGCAGAATATAATCATAAAGAATTGGTATAGCAAATCATAGTTTTAACTTCATCAAGGCCAACAGCAACGACATATGACAATTTTTTTTTATCACAGTTAGCTGAGAAATTTCAATTCTCTTGGGATTCTCAAATATGATAAAACAATCAAAGGAACTGGAATGCCAACTGCAGGCTGAACTGGATTCCATTCAGCATTCCACATTGCTGATCTTTTAAGTTCATGGTTACATCCTTGTCAACTAAGTACTTTTAATGATATTGATCTAATAATTGATTTACTACAAATTCGCAATTTTACTACTTTCTACCACAAACGAAAAACAGCCAGGAACACTACATGAATCCTCACATAACCGGAGAGCTAAAAGGACCATCATGGTAAAGTATTGATGTTACTGTGCAGTTAATATCCCAAGTATGTCTTACGAGTATTTTTTTTTCCCATTTTGTGAATTTCCAGCAGGGAAATATTAAATAAATATAATATGTAATGGAAAGGTCATGCAGAACCAGACTCCAGTGATTGTGAAGATCCCACAAAGTAAGCACATAGTATTGTAAGAACCAAGCAATGGCAGTCCATTCACGGCAGCTCCTCCTCTACATCAAAATGCCATAGCTTGGGGTGATGGTGCCTTAGAATCTCCTAGCAATATTCTCATCAAGCTCAAGGAAGTGCTAATGGAAAAATCAAACCAATTCAACATACACATGATTGTCAAAATATGTATAGATAAACAAAATGGACTGACCGGCTTCAATGGCATTCAAGGCCGACTGGCGGTAATCTTCCACAACTTGCGCAATCTCATGCGCTGTTGTTAATGGACGTGGTTTAGGGTAGATCCCATGGCTGCCATCAGGCATCAATATCCTCCACCTCTTTGATATAGGCTTTCCCGTTGATGATATGGGTGCACCACCACCAGGTTGATAAACTGATCAAGAATATTACAACCCAAGTAAGTAAAAGTGGAATAATCGCCTAATTGTTATTAAAGTGTCTAAGTGGTTTTGAAACGGTTCGAATTTCACTTGGTCTTGAACATTGTGTTCAATAATTCTTCAAACCAGCATAGTAGAAAAAAATAAAAGTTCTCACATTTTCGTTATCATACTCGAATACAACTGAAATTTGTCTTATAAAATAATTTAGCATTAGCCATTAATTCTAGTCAAGTTTAGCTTTATTTTATACTAACACCACAAAATTACACCTTCATGTGACGCACGGCCAACGTGCCACAGTTGACAGAAAATAATAGCACCCTTGGCATGTACTGCATCAACCACTTGCTTCCATGCCTCCACTTGTTCCTTTGTAAAGATCCCCGGCACATGCGGAAACCTGGATCCACATCACAAACGTAAGAAAAGAAATGTTTATTCCAAACAGCGTGTGTGTGTGTGTGTGTTTTAATTAGATTTAATCAAATGTCAATAGATTCACAAGCTCGACTTTCCCTCGCGTAGAAATGAAATAAACATCATGCCATGCAAAAGATAACAACGAAAATTAAAGGGAAATGTGAAATTTTATCAGAAAATATTACACAACTCATTTATGTCTTCCTTCCTTTCGGCTATACCAAGCTTCCGAATCTACTGCGTTATATACCAAAGTATAGTGTAAGGATCGATTGGTTAGTGTAAAAATGATGTTCCAACTTTATCAAGAAAAAAATATCTAGCTCTAATGGCTCCAATTGTGCGAACATTAAACATATGGATCCCACTCAACTATAGTAATACTTGTAGACAACGTTGTTTTATCAGAGAGGCCCTACAGTTTCAAATACTTGGACTAATATACTTTTCCTAATAAACATCCAGAAAGCATAAAGTACAGAATTACCCGGCAGCAGTTGGCGAGATCATGGTGCCCTCCGTGATGAGAAAGCCACCATTGGTTGCTCTTTGGGCGTAGTACTCCGCCATGGCAGGCTGAGGAATGCTATTTATGGCCCTGCATCTTGTCATCGGCGCCAGAACCACCCTGCCATCATATATATATATATGGGTAGCCCCAGAAAAACAGAATATGTCATTAGTCATGCAAGGGACAAATTCGTGTAAGAGAAAAATGAAGACAAATTTGGCAGCCCAAAAATGAAATTCTGCAGCTCCAGTATATTAGCACCCCTACTAATAGAGTACTTACTATATATCTCAAGCTCAATAATTCAGCTTTAGAGCTCAATTATCTAGTCATGCTTGTTACAAAAAAAAAGATTAGAAAATTTGCAGCTGATCAAGAAGGATCAGGAAAATACGCATCTGCAGGGAGGGACAGAGGACTCAACTGATAACTGCAATCACTAACCTGTGAGACAGATTGAACTTTCCCATCTTGTATGGAGAAAAGAGAGATGGGCTTCCTTGATCTGACTTAGTTTCAGCCATGGTGGCTCTTCAGAAGTCGAGGAGTACTACTAACTGGAGAAAATGGAAGTGATCTGATCAGAATTCTAGGAGAGCGATACACAAATAATAATGGGCATAAATAAGCAAAAGAAGTAGTGGAGTTTGCCTGACAAGATGAAAGTGGGTTGACTGGTATGGTCGATTTCAAACTACAATGGTCTGTGGTGGACTATTGATTTGAGATGGAGTGTTGTTTTCAACAAGAAATTTGGTCACGATTTCCACAATGGGTATTTCTTTATTATTGGTTAATCAGAGAAAGGAGGAGGAGAATCTTTGGACTCGTTGACCAGCTGCCCATGTGAATGTGTATGTGCGGCCGTGCAGCTCTTTCCTTGTTCTTGCCTGCCTCCTTGAACGGTTGGACGGTAGAAGGAAAGAGGGTCATTTTACTCCGTTTCTCTCCTCTCTTTTCTCATTTTACTCGGTGATCCCATGAGAATTGTCAATGTAGGGATGAATAAAAAATATTCAGAAAAACTACTTCATTTTGAATTGGGAGACCAGTCTAATCAAATCGAATTTGAGGACGAAAAGAGAAATTAACAATTTTAGTCCTATTTTATTATATTTCATACATTTAATAATATCGTACATTGGGTTTTCTACTCATTGAAATTACATCTATAACAACATTTTACTTTAGCGCATTTAGTCACTTATCACAATTTAATCAAATGCAGCATTGCCAATAAAAAATGAAAAAAAAGTGTGCAACATGTCAAGTTTATGAAGGCTTCATACGTTATAAAATTAGTCTTTATTACAATAATACCGTGAAAGTTTATTTATTGTCACTTTATACAAACAAGTTCGAATGTATGACAGAATTATGACGTTTCTTTTTTTTAAAAAAAAAAAGGCAGAATTATGACAATGGACCAAAAGTAAAGTAATGCAATTGGCTATCATTTAAGAAACCAATCATTATCATATGGACTACCACTTAGGAATTACTACTAACAACTTTTTGATTTTCAATACCAAACATATTGTTGTAACTTTAAACTTTGGAGCTCAGCCTAGTTGACATGGCCCACTGCCCAGCCTTTGGTATGTTTCGGATTTGGGTTAGTGGGCTCATGTTTCGCTCCAGACCCCCAATTGAATTTTGCTCGTTTCAAAAGCCCAAATGGCTAATTTCATCTCATTGAATGATAAATTTACAATGGATTATACTTTTGGATAGGGATATTAGTCAGGTGTGGGCTGATTCTGCCCGCTTTTTATCTTAGATTTTATGATAGAATTAATTTTTCTTACGCACGGAAAATACTAAATAGGTGTAAATTCAAGAAAATACACATTGATTTAATGCGAAATGCCAATCAAATGTAATAGTAGCTCGTTTTCTTGAAGTTACTTACAACCCTTTTTCTCCAAACTGACCAAACAAGTTTGATGAGTTATTCCCACAAGCCTTGTAGCTGGGCAGTAGCTCCACATTTCTCTCCAAATACTTTGGAAATAGGAATTTTCTTAATTAAGAGTCTAAAACCAAGGAATTACATCATCACAATCTAAATCGAGGTATTGTGCCTTTAAGATTCCACAAGAAAGTGAGTCAATTATTTAGATGAAGGTCGGGCCAGCTCGCTATCAAATGCCACCATCATTTGGTTTGTTGTTTTTGGGTAGGCCATCATCATACATCATAAGCATATGCTGTTGATCAAAACAAAACCGTCATCAATCCATATTCTAATCCTTCTGTTCAATGGAAAAAGCAATGCCCTGTTCGCCCACCAATCACCGTTAGTTGAAACCACTGTACTGGTTGGCTCGCTGATAAGAAATGTCAGTGATAGAAACAAGGGGTAGTAAAGAGGGGAAGAGAATGAAGAAAGAGGTGTCCATTTTTTTTTTTTTTTTTTTTTTTGGGTCTTACTAATGTTGCTACATTAATTGATTATCTTAGGTGAAACATTCTTGATATTAACGCACCTTTCATCATCATTTGGTCTTTAAATAGAGCCCCTAAATAGATTCTTAAATTTGTTTAGAGAAAATAACCATGTTGAGAACTTGAAAGTTTAACAACACTATTTTTGCGACAATACTATTTTGCGACAAAAGATTGTCCCTTGGACAAAAAACTATTTTGCGACAATAAGGCTCGATGAATGCCACATTTAAAGTGGCTTGTTTCAAAAAATCCAGGCGGATGTGTAGTGCATTCGTCTGATCCGGTGGTGGTTCAGTCTCTTCTGAGTTATCCTGGATCTCCTTAGGTCCGTCCCTTCCCCCTTAGTGTAAGATAAATTAAGTCATACAACAGTTGTCATCTCAAAAAAAAAAAAAAAAGACAATACTATTTTTTTGTGGTAAAAAGAGTGATGAATGTACTGACCTCGTTATTGGGCTCCCTGAAGTGGTAGATTTTCTCCTGTGTCGTACCAACTACATGACTTTGGAATATTTCATTTCCCCAGAATTATAATATGGAATTTAGAATATTCTCCATGAATAGAACATCTAATTTAAAAAGACACAATTTATTATGCCTTTTTATAATTTTCACGGTCTTGCTTGAATTGTCTTTTTTTAAAAAAAAAAAATTCGCATTTCGTAAACACATTTTTCAATCACCTTTTTATTCCACGTACATCAAATCGATACCTTACACTTGTCTATAAAATAACAAGATGTAAAACAGATAGTTCGACAAAAATTTAAGTGTTATTGTTGAAATATCACTTTCCTTTTGAAATAGTTTGACAAAAAAATTGTGCGATCCCAAAAAAGTCTTAGCATGGAGAGGAAGTCTTGGCATCAAATCAACATGATGAGAGGTTTGGAATTCCAGAAATTAGAACCAAGTCAGAAAAAAAAAAAAGGATTAATACAAGTCAGAGATCTAACAAAAATAAACGGTTTCTGATAAAATTTGTTCAGTTTGACTAAGTCGTCCAATTCTTGGACTTTTCGCTTTCGGTAGTATTGCAGAATGGCGGCAGCAAGTTTGCTTGAACTTGGTCAACTTAATGCTCTTTCTAGAGCGAGTAGCCTCTGAAACTCGTTCCAAATCACACACACTTTCTGTATAGCAAGTAGCCTCTGAAAAAAAAAAAGTAGCCTCTGAAACTCCCTTTCATAACTCACAGTTTTTTGTATGAGTGTTTCGATAAATGGACTCTGCGAAGACACTTCAAAAGCCGGCAACTTTTGAAGTGCTCCGCAGCACTTAACTACTAAACCCCCCAAACCCCCCCAAGCGATGTGGGAACTTAACCCCACAGGGTGCCCCGCTGCTAAGAGATAAAGACCCCCCAGACTCCCCGAGACAGGTTTTTCCCTTTCATAACTCACAGTTTTTTGTATGAGTGTTTCGATAAATGGACTCTGCGAAGACACTTCAAAAGCCGGCAACTTTTGAAGTGCTCCGCAGCACTTAACTACTAAACCCCCCAAACCCCCCCAAGCGATGTGGGAACTTAGCCTCTGAAACTCTTTCAGCACTTTTCGGGTGCAGGTGCAGTGCATTTTTTGTATACAATTTAAAGCTGAAACCTAGTACTTAATTAAGGTCAATTAAATGCTACTAATGTATAATTATCCTTCCCAGGCTTCAAGCTCTATTTTGACGGTTTCAACTGGAACGGTTGAATCCAAAATTGAGCGTGTTTTTCTATGATCTGACAGTAAGGACAGTAAAAATTATAAACTTATATATATTTCTTTCTCTGAATTTAATTGATCCTCCGTTTCTTCTCTAATCCGAAATTGTTGATTAAAAGTTACGTGATGTCCACTGTCCAAGCAACCAAATTTTAACCATTCTTAAAAGAGTAAAAGAGCCAAGCAAGTACGTAAAGACCAGAATATAATTAGAGTTGTTTCAAATTATTTTTACCATATCGAAGTTATTCTAATATATATATATATATATATATATATATATATATATATAGCTATGTGTATGTATGAATGTATGTTACTCTAATGAAGTTCGAAATGCTTGTTCAGCTAAAGCCTTAATTAGATAGGGATAATGCGACTTTTTCTATCGAAAAGAGTTACGTGTTTGACAAATATTCCAATTATTTGAGTAAATCAAAGAAAATTTGATAGAGGTAGATGATGCAACTTTAAAAAGAGTTCAACCCAAGTAAAGATAAATATTTAGGTGCGTTTGATTTAAGGTTTCACTCGTAAGCTTTTTGCAATAATATACAAACGATATCCTTGTACCGTTATATGTTATTTATCATTATTCTACAAGTAGATTATAGAACAAATTCATCTGAGTATTCTTGCCAGATAAAAAATGGTATTATATATCCTACTGCTAATTATCATCAAACAAAAGAATAATAAGTAATTATTTGTTTAGATAGTGAATTATTTGTCAAATTTTATTTATTTGTAGCATTAATACATTTTTTAACTACTTTTTTATTTCGTATATGATGTATTAAAAAAAGTAGTACAATATTTACATATGCACATCTCATCAATGGAAGAGATTTGAGGGTGATCGAAGACATATTCGGATCCGTGATGATGATCAGAACTTGATCCAATCAATCCTTTTTTATCCCAAAAAAAAAAAAAAAGAGTTGATTCTCAACCAAACGGAAGAGGCAGTTGAGAATCTCAACTTGAGATGTCCCTCGTACTACAACGCTTGATAGTTCATACCGATTACCCTTACCTAGTGGGCCCTGTTTAGGTCCCGAGTACAGAAAAGTCTTGGGGACAACTAGTTGATACCATTTAGCATGGAATGATAGAAGTGGGGAATTGAACAGTACCACATGAGAATTGAGAAATGTCATCGGCCGAGCCAAGACAAGCCTAAAACAGTAGTAGTAGTGGGCAACTTTCCGCCCGCACCGCATGACCAGACACCAATCAAGTACTGACCATGTCGTGTCCACCTGACAAATGACACCCCCTCCTCCCTTCACTTATTATATTATATTATATTAATCTATCCGGTTAACAGTTACGAATCTGGGGCAGGAGGACCAGTGATCCAAACGATTACCAGGTTAACCGTTACTCAATTCAACGAGGTGTAGCCGCTGAGCTTGTGCCCACCACAAAAAAAAGAAACGAAGAGTGGGTTTGATAAAATTGAAGTTTGAAATTTGAATTTATTAAATTATTGAATTGTTAAATATTAAATATAATACATTTGAATTCATATTATATTCAATGATAATTGAATAACATAATATAATACGATATAAACATATTTCAAAATTTTATAGATCCAATACATGACGCTAAACACGACGTATATATAATATATAAGCTGAACCTTGTAATTATTTGTTGGCCCAAGATTCGTCCTTAACCTTTTAGTTACTGTAGCAATTGTTCCTACCTTGCACTCGAGACGGGAATGGTATAGCAACCGTTTGTGAAGGTTTAACGGCTATGATTGGCTCAAAAAAATACTTTATGTAGTTCCGATCATACGATATATACTAAGTATGACATCTGCATAAAGGCGTATACTGTGTTTAAAGTGACTTGCATGATTGAATAAATAACATACATTTTGTTTTAAAAGACAAATATTATTCCTACCCTTAACCAGTAGTTGTCGCTTCTCAATTAGCGGCTTTACCCCGAGGCCAAGAGACCATGCCTATGTTTTTCTTTCCTTTTTTTTATTTTTCAGGAATTTCTTATCAAATTTGACTACACTTTTGGAATTTAGAGGTTATAAAGCATTGTTTTGAGTGTAATGTTTATGATGTCTATTAAATTAAGAATGTTTTATTGACATATTTTTCTTGCCTTTTTATCGGCACATAGTACTCATGTCAAAGAAAATATTAGAGTGTCATGTTATTTTTCTATAAAAAAAAAACTGTTAAAAACTTTCAAAAAATGCAATATAAACAAGCTCTTTAAATATATAAAATGTGTTTTAAATTTTGCCTTATAATTGCAATCATAGAGACTAGGGCTGATGTCCAGTCAAGTAGAGTTCGTTTAGTCTACGACGAACTCTACTTGAGTAAAATACATGAACTTAAGCTCGTCGAGTTTTGTAAAAGTATGTTCGTGCTTGACTTTGAACTAATTTTACATTACTTGAGCTCAAATTTGAGATCGATCAAATCGAACCCTTTCGAGTTTTCAAACTCAATTTTTTTAGCAAATTTCATAATTTTGTAATAAGTAATTAAAATTATATTATAAATACACTATTCAATAAGGTTCGATGAGTAGTCAATTTTATTTTTTTTTTCTACTCATACTCGACTCAATTACCTTGTCAAGTAAATCGGAACTCGATTCGAGTTCGGTCAATGCTGAGTTCGAGTCATGTTTTTGATCAAAATACTCACGAATTTGAGTCCAGTAGCATGATTAATTTACGCCCCTAATGGAGGCTCCTAATCTAAAGATTTGGGATGACCGTAAATTGCTTTAATATCGGCAAACCTTCTTAAAAAATCAATATTTATGAAGAAATAAAATTTCGTGTTAACATTCTAGCAAAGATTCTAACCCCCTTAGCTATATATTTGCTCATTTGACAGAGTTTAAAAACAATTAGACCGAATATAATTACATCCTTTCTTTAGAATCTTTACTGCACGATGTCCTGCAATTCCGTTAATACCATAAGAACTAGTTTTTGTCCTGCAATTCTTTTTGCATGGATTACGAACCAAATGGCATGTCATGTGCCTCAATAGGGAGACACCTACCCTAAAAAGTGCATGTGTTGCGCTACTGCGTAAACTAGAAATAATTATAAAAAGGGCACGTGACTGGGTGATTGCGGTCTAAGCAGTCGGGTGCAAAGTTTACTCGCACTTTCCCATTAAAGTTAGGCGCACCACACGCCGTTTGCGCTACTAATAATATGATATGCAACGAGCAGGACGGGCATTTTCGCGTGTAGACCCAAATTTTTTATAAAAAACCCATTATAAAATTTGAGATGATAATCTCAATAAAGTAACTCATCGGATCCTTGTTGCTAAGCATCATCCAACCGGTTAATGTACCCTTTTAACAAACCAGTCAAACACATTTTACAACTCATTTACCCAACCTAACGTTCGCATGATCAATTAGGCAACAATTAGGAATGTTTGGCATGCATTGGAAATTAACCAAACGTAAGTTTTGTATGCTACAAATAAATTTCATTTCCTCTCTTTATTAATGGACAACGTCCATTTTATTTCTATTCTAATCTATTTTACAAAAAAAAAAAAACCCAAATGGATCGGGAATACTAGAGAGCGAGAGAGACTCAAAATCTCCTTTGGACGAGAATAATGATGCATTAATACATATCCTCTGAATTTCATATTGTAAATAAAAAAGTTTGAAATCCTAACATGTCAGCAATAGTAGTGTATTTTATGTTTTGCTCTGACCTATAGCTATAACTGCATGCTATGCTTTATCTGGTAGCTAGCTTTAAACAAATTGATGAATTATGGGAATATATAAGAAAATTTGAAATCTTTGAATTTCAATCATGCAATCAGAAAAGTTCCAATTTTTAAAATAAGAATGTTTGATACCATAATACGAGTAGAGATTATAGTTTTAATTCTCATTACCAAACCTTTTTACTCGCGAGTTCGAATTATCTATTGGCTATTCTCAACCAGTCAATCTGAATAGTTCAAAAAAATAAATTGACATATACATCATGTTATATCAACATACTACATTAAGTTTTAATCTTGGGCGAAACCATATAACTTGCATGCAATTTCAACATTTTATAAACGGTTAAATCAACTTTTTTTCTATTTTTATTCACAATTGTCTCCATTTGAGACTTTTAGTCAATTCATGCTCTTACCTATTAGCAATTTCAACAAATATGCAAAAGAAAATTCAGGTAACTTTTTCTGCATATCTAAACAAGTTGTACATAAATTATGACAAAAAACACTTTACAAGATTGATATTGAGAAATAAATACAGACTAAAGATAATAAAAAGATTTTATAGAGGTATCAATCCCTAATATTGATGTCAAATCGAACTACCGGGTATCAAGATTTTAATGCCTTCTTACCAAATCATATAAGGTTAATCCTCAATAACCTTTCATCAATACCAAATTCAAACTTATGATTCATTGATCATTAATCGGATTAACCATTAAATCGGAGGATATCACCCTACGCACTTCCATCCCTAAACAAAAGGGAAGCTTACATGAAGTTGTCAAATAGTCATCTATTCAAAAAATTAAACTCATTAATCTACTATTTTCATTTTATAGCCGGCGCTTTTTGTGTCTAATCAATCCTAAAGTAAAATATGAACCAATGCGACTAAATTTAACAATATTAAGTTTTTTTTCTTGGCGAAACTATGATGCGTTACAATTTTTTTTATGATATTTTTATCTGAACTAGTCAAAACATTTTTATTCGCTTTTTCTTTTGGCACGATTATAACCTGTTATAATTTCATGCCTTTTTTGGCAAGACTTTAATCCGTTACAATTCTTTTATGGTATTTTATAGTTTAACTAGCCAAATTTTGTGTCCGCCAACAAATTCTGACTTTTATATCATCATAAATATAATCATTTAATAACTTAACAATCAAAGTTGACAACAACAACAGCAGCGACATTTTTGACAAATTATTAACATCTCAATATTCCACAATAATCCAGTTATGCTAATGAAACAAAAAGTCAAATGTAGATATTAATATTTCGGATTCTCCAAATGCAACACATAAACTCCAATAAAGACTTACCCCAAGAAGAGGAAATTCCATAAGCGAAAATACGAAAAGTAAAAGATATCCTCCATTATGAAACATGCCAAACAGCCCTTGACAGAGGCGGCCGTCCCTCACGCAGTTTCATCAGTCGACTTGCACGAGGCCTATGGACTATGGATTCTCTTCTCATTTTCTATCATTTCCCACGTCCTATGTTAATTAATTTTGCCTTACAAATCTCATTAGATTTTTCATTTCTTTTACGCAAATACTAAAATCAACCCAAATAAGCCAAAGTTTAATCAATCGCCTAATCCCACCTATGTTATGTAATAATCCAGGAAACTCATCCATAATCACCGAGTACTCCGATGAGTTCTCTGTGATAAGTCTCCTTTGTCTTTGGTGAGTTCCTTTCTTTCTTTCCTTCCAGTTTCCAAAGACAATAAGGACAACATCACCACTCCTCCCTTTCTCTCAGATGGCTGCCTGATTTACCTTTTCCTCCGTATACTACCCAAATTCAGACCGATATATAGATATTTTTTTTGTTATTTCTGCTGCTCTCTCCAATCAGTTGTAACTTTTACGCATATAGGTGGGGTTTTTTTTTCTTCCCTTTTTCCCCTCGTTTCTGCTTTCCTTTCATTTCTTTCCAGAGGTGGTTGTTTTTCCCCCATTTCCAAACTTTCTCCTGCATATACGTGGTTTTCTTTTGTTTTATGATGTTGTGATGTGGTATCGAGGTTTAAAAGCATAAAGTTGGAAGCTTTTGTGTGGCTTAAGGTTTAATGACGTTGTTCATGCTTGGTTCGGCTATTTATGAGTAATCAATTTGGTGATTTTAATTTTGGTAGTACATGTGTATCTTAGTCTTAAAGTTTTGCTTTTTGAAGTTGGATTTTTCTGATCACCAGTAGTCGATTTAAATCCTGAACATGTCATATTTCTTTTTGTTATGCCAAGGTCATATTTTGTCATAACTGGAATTACTTCAGGTTGATTTAAGAGCTTGTCCAAATCATCCCAGTAAGGAGAGCCTGTTAAACGTGCGAGTATTAGTATGAGTTTGAGGTCCAGAAGAATGTTAACAAGGGGATGAGATCCTTATCGGAGGATTATTTAGGGGAAATGGAGTCTTGACATGAAACTGTATGGGAGAGAGAGAAGGGCGTTTCTAGTGCAAGCTTATCATTGTTTTGATGAAGTGGTAATTTATGCCTTTTTCCAACGGCAGGAACATAAGGGTTCAATCTTTGACTTTCACGGGTTAATAGTGAAAGATGGTCACAGTCAACTGGTTATTTTGATGGCCGGGTGATGTCTAACTTAGATGAAGAGGTTATTGAAATCAATTCAGCTTTGAAGAGTAAAGCATGATAGTTTTTTTTTTTTTTTGGGCGGGGGGATTGGAGGACAAAGTTAGGGCTTTTGTTCGTGGTATATCATGTTCAAGTAATCATTTTGTATTTGGAGGATGAGCATTTAGCAATGAGGTGTTACTGTTTTCAGTTAATTCATGTTTGATTGATTGTGTTTCAATTGTAGGAGGGACGAAGTGTCCAAATGGAGAAGAATGAAGAGTCAGGTAGCCCTGGATGGAGTGCTTCGTTCTTCATGCAGACAACTGAAGATGTTGCAAGAGCAGTTGCTGCTGCTGCAGCAGCAGCAGTTGCTGCACGATCCCCACGCCCCTCGGTAGTATATTCATCGAAGGACGATAGCAGTAGCCAGCTTCAGAAACTTCAGAATCAAGTGTCTAGATTACTGAAAGGCTTGTCTAGCCCTCCTGAAGTGAAAAGTGGACCTTACAACCCTGAAGTACTAACTAGCCAAAAACGTCAATGGGCAAGCTTTCAGTTGCAGTCCCTGGTATATTTTTCCTCTTTATGTTTATTGGAGTCAGTGGCTCTGGATGTGGACTTGAAAGTCTGCTTATAATTTACCTTGCTTCTTCTGTCTGTATTATATGAGTAAGCAAGGTCATGCCTTTCGTAGATAATAGTGTAATTTAAGTTTGCAGGACCACAAAATTTGGAAAGAGCCATCCAGACTTTTTGAGAGCATGGTAGTTGTTGGACTCCATCCTAATTGTGACATTCAAGCTCTTCAGAAGCTTTACTTTGGTAGAAAGTCTGAAGGTTCAGGAAGATTTCGTACTGCACTAAATGGTCAGAATCAATCTCGTATTGAACCGAACCTGGAGCCTCAGGTGCATATATTGTATACTATTCAAAAATATATCAATCATGAAATTTGGATAATCAGACATAAGTTTTGATCTTCTTTTTTCACTTTCAGGTTTTATTTGTTTATCCACCAGAGAAACAGCTGCCATTGAAATACAAGGATCTTCTCTCGTTCTGCTTTCCTGCAGGAGTTGAGGTTGGTTTACTGGAAGTTATCCTTTTTCTCTGATTATACTTTACCAACTAGTTCAATGTTAAAATCTTTTTCTTAAGTGCTATTATGTTGGGGGTCATTCCTTGATATTGGAAAGTTACAGTGAGTTGTAATTTTTAGCTGTGTGTCTTTTATTTACTTTTTTCGTGTGTAATCTTATATGTGGACATATACTTCTGAATCTGGCTGATCATTTCTAGTTTTGGCACTTAACCCTGAAAAAGAGCAAACTGGAACACTGTCGGGGAGCTTGTATCCTGTCTGAATATATTGGAGAATTTGTTTGATGCATATGAATGTAAAACCTAGTCCATCTGATTCTTCGTGTACTTGTTGTAGAAATATTTGTTTGTAAAGTTGTTAACTTGTATGAGTTCACTGTTGCTTGTTTCATTCCTTTTTCTGCGTGTCAGTTTTCCTCAGGGTTATCATTGCAATCCTACTGGGTAAATCTTAGCTTTTGCGTTGTAAGGAAATAGGATAGGAGTGCATGGTCTTTGAAGAGAGTGCAAAACTAGGCAATTTATTGGCTCCACCTGTTTATTGTTTTTGCTCTGATTTATGTATCAACTCATGAAATGATTCATTTTGTTACAGGTTCATGCAATTGAGAGAACTCCTTCGATGAGTGAGTTGAATGAGATACTTCTGGGCCAAGTAATGTTACTTTCTCACTATTTTTGTTCTTGTACGTGGGTAACAACCTGAGATAGATAATAGTTCTTGACTCATTGAATTTGGTTTTCTGTGTTTAGACCAACTTCAGTAAGTTTACCAATCATGAGGCCACAGTTTTTTTTTGCCTTATTTTTCTGATTATATTGGGAGCCATTTGGATGTTCATATGACCTTTCGAGTTTCTGTATATTTCATTAACAATCTCTATCAATTAAACGAATAGTTGGAATTGTCAAAGAAATACAGTCCCGTGTTTTTTTTTTCTGGTTAGTTGCAAATGATGTAATGTTTACCTTAGCCAAGTCACTGACAATTAGTGACATTGACTTGCTTCTTGCCTCGCAGGAACACCTCAAACAGAGTGACTTGTCTTTCGTGTTCCGACTGCAGGTATAGAAAGAATTCTTTTTTATTCCCTGCTTCCTCCACTTTCTGTCTGCGAGTTGTGCATTCACTTTGTGATTGGTGTTGCTTGAGTTTCACATCAACTGAAGTTTGGTCTTCTACTATCAATATTCTGCTGGATTTGAGTTTTTCATTGAGTGAGAAACTGATTGTTTATTTACCTGCACCTTGTGTGGAATTAGATGTCATCGTGTGTAAATTACCTGAAGTCATGCCTCTTGTTACTTAGTAGTATCTACTTTGTCATGCCAACTAAAAGATATCTTTTTTGCTGTACATGACTGCTTTACTGTCTTACTGCATTGTACATCAAGCAATGTACTAGTCTCTTTTCCTGTTTTCCAGAGATTGCACCTTCATAGTCTTTTACATTTCTTGAGAAAGATTTTGTTGTTTTCAAACTTACTAGTGAAAGGGTGATGCTAAATGGTGCAAGAATTGCTTGTTATTGTTGTGGAAGATTTCGTCTTAGGATTTTCAACTTTTGACATATTTTAGTTTTTCTTGTTACCAATCAATTTTTCTTTTTATTGTATTACTTTTTTTACATTTCCTTGCCCTCTGATCCATCAAACTTTATTTGTTAATACATGTATTGGAGGATTTTTTAGTTAGATTTCCCAATTGTTGATGATTTTAATTACATTTTAGCAATCAATTTTTGTTCTCTTGAATTACTGTTTTGTGTTTTCTTGCCTCTGATCCCTCAACATTAAACATAGCATTTACAGTGATCATGTTATGCAGCTGAATGTTTTGGGCATTTTGAATGTAGAACATCGGAACATGCTAACTGGAATTAATATGAATGCATCCACTGATCAAATCTGTTCTTAGATACTGAATATAACCTTGTATATTGTTGTATATGTTAGATGACTTTTTTTTCTCTATAATTGATTGATAAAACATGATGAGGTTTCTGCTTTATGTCCTCATTTAATCATGCATTTGGATGACACAGCCTGCATCTCTATTTTCTGTGTCTTGTTCAGATGTTAATGGTTGAGCTGTAAGTACCATAATGGTTGTTTTGTCTGTAGCTTCTTTCAATTCCCATTTCAAAAGCTTTTCCCAGATTGTGCAACTTATCATGTTCATGAAAAATTATGCAACTTGATCTTTCGCAGACACTTAAATACCAAGATTAGTATCTAATTCTGTGGGCAGGAATGTATGCTTCCTGCTTGCTTTACTGACGGTGGTGAATAAAGCTGAAATGGATTTTGGAATTTCCTTTCTTTTTGTGTTAGTGCCTGCCTTTTCTATTTTTTTTGAGGGGTGGATTTATCTGGATGATGAATTGTATTCTTGCCTTTTTTGGTATTTTGTTTAAAAGCAAAAATGGAGAAGTAAATGTTGGTTAGCCTTTGTTTTTGAGATTGATTTTAACAATTTCCATCTCCATTTGTTTTCATGAGATGCTTATCGTCATCTCTATGAAGTTTTCTTCCTGTCTTCTCCTATCTTATTGTTTGGTCTCGTAATAACAGTTTTTTGTTGCATAGGTGGCTGATGACTCAACGCTGTATGGTTGTTGTGTTTTGGTTGAAGAGATAGTACAGAAGCCGTCTGGATTGATTTCCATGATTTCAGACGGGCAGCCTTGTCATTTGGGGTTGAGCCGCCATATTCTAACCACAAAACGCTGTTATTGCATTCTTTCAAGACTTCCATTTTACGAGCTGCACTTTGGTGTGTTGAACAGGTATAATAACATATGAATCAAAGAGACATGTTCTTATTAGGTACTACATGTGGTTCTTTACCGTATTTTGTGTGGTAATGTGTGAAATTTTTAAAAACTTTTCCCACCTGGAAAATAACTTAACTCCTCTTTTTTTTTTTTGGGTGGTCTCAACCATTTTGCAAAAAGAGTTTGCCTAGGTAGGATCATGGGAATGCAAATTAGATTTATCATAGATACATACTTCAGAGCGGCTCCATCAAACACCTTTTGGACTTCACTTATGGTTATGGACAAATAGTGTGTTAGATGTAGAATTATATCATGCAAAACATTACCAGAGGATTTAATTCCTTCTCATATCTGCATGCCTTCTCAAGATGGCCCATTTGATGGTGCTGTATGCATTTGCCATACTGATAGTAATTCTATGTAATTATCTAGTAATTTTTTTCTTCTTCAACCATCTGTGTGATGGAAATTTCATAGGCATTATAGTGGGGATTTAGTCTGCATGAAAATTGAACCTGTCATTTCTTTATGGTGGAAGTTTTGGCTTTTTTTTTTCCTTATTTTTTTTCTGTATCTTGAGAAGATTGTGCAATAAACACACTTGGCTTTGGCCTCATCTTGGGTTTTATGTTTTGTTTTTCGGATAACAGCATTTTCACCGAAGAAAGGTTGGAACGGTTAACCAGAAATATTGGTGATCTAGAGCTGGAGTTACCTGTGGGCTGTGATAAAGAAGACAACTCTGAAGAAGAATCTGGGAGCATTTCATTGGAAGACAGGGCACAATGTATACACAATGGAACTGCAGAATCTTCAGAGTCAAGTTTGAGTGATTCTCTACCAGGAAGAGTCACAGATGATAGTTGTCATTTGGAGCATCAAATTTCAGAGGGGGACATTTTCACATCAAAGAGAACTGGTGATGGTTCTGCTGTTGCTGCATTGGATCCTGATATGGAGAAATGCCATGCTAAAGCAGAAACTCTAGTTGGATCTCAGATTTCTGAAGTCTGTGATGTATCTGTTGATGATTTTGTAATTAATAAACAATCTGTAGAGAAGCGCTTACCCAATGCGGTGTTGCCCCTTCTTCGTTATCAACAGTATGAAAGCTCTGAATCTTCCTCTAGGTATGCATATCTATTCTTGGCATTTCATAATCCATCATCCTGTTGATGTTGCCTCTTTTATGTGGCTTTGAGGTTCTTTGGGTGGAATAGTTAAGAATACATTCTTCTGTTGAATATTTTCTGTGGTTGCTTGAAAGATCGGCTGATTGTCATTAGCTCTTTGTCTCTTGTTGCTTGGATCTTTAGCAACTATGGTTATGGTGAACAAATTCTCAGCTGTAGACTGAGGTGGAGGCTTGTTTGTTTTTAATTTCCTTAATTAAATTTTCCTTAAGTTCGGAAATTTTTTTAAGACTAGTATGTCTAGATTGTTCGATTTGTTAGTTGCTTATCGTCTTGCGCTGAAAATAATTTCTGAGCAAAATGCATTTTTTTAACCTCTATCTCAGGGGTTTTATTTTGATCGAGTATAATAATTTTGACTTTCAGTAGATCTCTTTAAACTTACTTTGCTGGGGTTCCTGTTAAATAATTAATCTTGAAGATAATCTTGGAAACTCTGATATGAATTGTATGAAAACCTAAGCTAAATACACTCATGCCTGTTTGACAAGACAAAAAGGTTCTTATAATTTTTAGGCAGAGATACATGTCCTTTATCTTTATCATATATGACAAAAAGGTTTTAAATCTTCTAGATAAGCTCAGTACATTCTTATGTTCAGCCTGTTGTGTAGATAGGTCTTGAAGATCGAGGACTTTTTCTATCTACCCTTATGCATGTCATGCATGCCAACTTTGCTTTAGATTGATTGATAGCATTATTCAGGGCCTTTTCAAGTGAAATTTAGCTTGACAAATGATGTGCTTTACTCAGTTTCCAGGGCTCTCCGGGTGAAGGCAGACATTTTAGAAGTGATGTTGATGATGTAGAAGTGGAAGAGCCATCCTTCTCTGGCCAGGATGTTTGCAATGAGCATGATGATATCCTTGAGTGGGCTAAGGTTAAGATTTTGTTTTCTTGTAGCTTGAATTGCAAGCTCTAACAAGAAATTTCAAGATATTATAAGGCTCTTTTGATGGACAATGTTTTCTGTGGGTTTTTGCAGGCCAATGATCATGGTTCTTTACAAATAATATGCGAATATTATCGGCTACATTGCCCTTCACGTGGTTCGACTATTAAGTTTCACCCTCTGGATCACCTACATCCTTTAGAATATCATAGAATTGATGAAACTGTTCTACAAATTGCTGGATCAACAATTGATCTGAAGTCATGCACTACTAGTTTGGAATTAGCAGAGGTATTTTTTGGCCTTTTGTTAACTGCTAATTGCTGGTTTTCTTCACCTTTTTATTTTCTCAATTTATTTTTTTCCCCTGGCCTATGGGGTTTTCAGTTTCATGTGAGCAAGAGGTGTTAGTGGAGAAAGTTAAATGCTGCATGAATAATTTCTGGCTATACTGCAAAAGCAGATCGTTGGTTACTCTGCTGTGAATTAACTTAATTAACCTCCACATTTATCCCATTTTACCTGATATGCTTGCTATTTGGAATGCCTCGAAATATTTAACGTATTCTATAGATGAAAATAATTTGCAATTGGTTCTACTATGACATAATAATGCTATATGCAAAGAAGTCTCATCATATTTACTCTTATATACTTGTGCTTGATACTGAGGAACAGAACGGCTGATATTGTCTTTTCTTTAATTTTACTGTACTTTTTTGGGGTATCACACCAACTGGGGTAACAGGAGTGTGGTTTATTTTGATCATTGCTTTATATGTTGCTTCTCTTGAGGCTTATTTTCACTTTATTCTACAGGCTTATTGTGCACTTATGGCAGAGGAGGAAGCAAATGCTTTATCTGTATGGGCTGTTGCATGCTTATGTGGCTCCTTGCGACTTGAGCATGTGAGTTGGTGTAGCATTAACCTGTCTGAATGTGGGCCAAGGACTTGGCGTCAACAGGGAACAAATGCATAGATTTTAAATGTTCTTTACTTAGTTTGATCACTCAATAGCAGATTATTTCGTATCTTCTGATTACTTGAATCCAGAATTTAGTGGCACATCTGTCTTAGAATTCTTGAAAAATTGCTTCCTGAGCTTGATAACTGTTGAAGTTATTGAGGATATAGTACAATGTCTCTGGATAATTTGCCATCCAGAAGTTCTAGATTTGAAGTTGAAGGTTGTCTTGAGTAAGAAGTTGAGGGGCAGCAACTAGATTTTCTATTATATTTCAAATTTTGTCTGTTTAGTAGTTCTCTCTGGTACATGTTCACTTGCATCTTGCAGCAGGCTCCAAAGGTCACTTGCATTGATTTTCCCTCAGAATATTTTATGTAAGACGCTTTAGAGTTGATAAGTTACAAAAGATATCCTCAAAATATTGAAATTTTACCTGGCAGATAGAGTGAACTTCAAAGTCAAATTCAAAGAATCCTCTTGATTACAATTGCATATATCTAGGTCGTAGTGCTGTTTAAAATAATAAAAACTAAATATTAAATAGCCTTTCAGGTTACCTCCCCCCTGTTTTGTGGATGGGCATGACTAGTTTGTGTGCAACAGCCACCTTACTAGGTTTAAAAGTGCGTGCAAATTAGCTCTTTCTGTGCATATCTAATGTGCATAAACTTGTGAATTAACACTAATTGTCAAGCTTTGGTCTGGGTTGTTGATTTTATGCTGAAAATGTCTCTGTTAACTTCTGCATCGTAGGCAGATCCTTAATAAAATTGCTGCCCTCTTGCTGGAGCTTTTTATGATATCAGCCTTGCACTCTGCACACAAAGTGAAAGATAATTTGGACTAATTGCTGTGAAATGTTTTTACAGGTGTTGACATTATTTGCTGGAGCCCTTTTGGAGAAGCAAGTTGCAGTTGTTTGTTCAAATTTGGTAAGTTATTATATCTTTATAGTTTTGTGGACAATGTGTTTGTGCACCAGATGACAATAAAAGAGAAATGGATCTATGTTTTCTGTAGGAGTACGAGTATTGTTAAATTTTCTTTATGACTGGTGTACTTCCTTATGCTTGCAAAAATGTTGGATTTATTTTTGTGGCTTTGTTGAATGAGTGTGTTTTAACAAGTTCAAAGAGATGTAGATCTGGAATTGCATAATTTTCATTTATATCTTACAACTATTGCATTGTTGACAATTAGCTTCCTAAATTTGAATTTGTGAAAGTTTATTCCTCAATCTATTTTAGCTTCAGAGGTAATTGGATTTTCTAAATTGGGCTGTCTAGATTTGGATGTGATACTAAATTAGTTGGGATATGATAGGACTAAGTTTGGTTGTATTTGAAGTTTGTATTTTAATTGACTGATACTGAAATCATTTAAAAATTAGCTAGAAGATTGTATTTTTTTAATATACTTAAAAATTTAGTGTTTTAAATATGAGAGCAAACATAAGACATCTAGTTTCTGGTTCATGTTGTAATTAGCTTTTACAATGTCCAACTTGGATGGGGATTGCACAATAGAGTAAAACTTAGTTACTCCTAGAAATGTAATATTTTCAATCCCATTAGTTCTTCTAATTTTATTTAACATGTGGTTTAGAGATGATTCAGCTTATTTGATTATGCATTAATAACAAATATTTACTTGTTTTGAATAACTTTTTCCCATTTATTTGTCACTTGAAGGAGAAAGAATCCACATTGGTATTAGTGATTTTACATTTGTTTATTTGAATATGCAGGGTGTATTGTCTGCTTCAGTTTTATCAATTATACCCCTTATTCGTCCTTATCAGTGGCAGAGCTTGCTAATGCCGGTAATTGTCATTTCTTACCTCAATGATTTTGTATTTATGAGTAGTTGATTGTTCTTGTTAGAGTTTATAGTTATTTGCCATTTTCGTCATTGTCTCTGACTGCCTGACCTTTCAGGTTTTGCCAAATGACATGCTGGACTTTTTGGATGCACCTGTGCCTTACATAGTGAGTTCTACCATATCATTGCGACTTTTTTCTGCTTATTGATCCCAAATCATTAACAAATATTTTGGAACATGCATTTGGACACTATGATGGCATGTAAGGTCTATGTGAAACCTTTCTTTCAAATGCTTTCTATATGCCTGTGAAAATATAGATAAATGATTTCGAACTCCCTCAGGTTTTGCTATGACATGATCTCGTGACCTCAATCTGGTTTTTCAGCTATGCAGCCTTCACCTCTAGGTTTTGTGTCTGGCTTCGGGTCATTGCCCTCTTGAAGCCTGTTATCCCTCAATGGTCATGGCCCCTTCGAACTTTTTGTCTGGCTTTGTTGCACTCTCTTCCTCCCAACCATTATCAAGATGATTTTAGCTCCAGAATATTGTTTTGTTTTAGCATACTGACAAAAAGCTGAACGGATGTTTATAGAATCAATTAAAGGTTGAGTTGCATAGCAGGAGAATTGTTCATCACATCTTTTAAATAGTATGCTTTGATTTGGTATATGTATATATGGGATCGTACTTTTATCAACAGTAAGCCTGTTCAGATAGTGCCTGCATAACATGCTGTAGGCGTTCTAATTATTTGTATTTCGGCAACAGGTTTCCGTAGCATGTGTGAATGGGACTTGAGGAATAGATTCTTGATTTTATTTCTTACGACTTATGTGTAGCAGTCAATAGTTGTCTGGCATGTTATAACTAGAGTAAAAAGTTGCCTACACAACGTTGGAATGTGAAAATTGCATCTCCCATTTATACATATATCCATATTTATGTTTTGATTATATAAGGCACACCTGTACGTGTTTTTTCTGTCAGCAAATGTCATCGTAAACCAACTATGATGGATAGCAATAGCCCCCAGCTATTCCTTCTTTAAAATCCACAACCTGATCAGGATCACATCTATGTATTTGATCCTATCAAGGTCATAGAGTGTGGCCTTTTTATTAGACAAGTTGTTATAGCTGCTAATTACTGCCATTCTGAATATTGACGGTAATTTTAATAGGTGGGTGTGAAGAACAAAACCACTGAGGTACAATCGAAGTTGACAAACGTCATTCTTGTTGATATGAACAAAAACCAGGTATTTTTCTTGCAGAATTAGATGTGGAATAGTTTCTTAAAAAGGCTACAGTTACACCCATTTCTCTTTCCTTTCAGTTGTCCTTTTGGGGTTTATCTGGTGCAAGAAAATTCCACTCGGGCAAAAACTTTGGAACAATTAACCCTCCTCTTATGTGTTATAGAGGGAAATTTTCTTTTGTTTGGTGATTTGTTTATTTATTTGTAGTTTTTTGTTGATCCTTTTTTTTTTTTCAAATAAATAGTCGGATAAGCCTTGATGTAGCTGATAAAGAAATGAGAAACGGGAAAAAGTTGAAGCCAAAGTAAGGGCTTCAGTCTCCATTATAACTTCAGAGGACTGCAGTGGAAAATGGAAGTGTCTCAATGAGTGATACTGTGGATGAATTTAAGGGAGGATTATTCACATAATGCTTTATGATTGTCGGGGAAATTCTTGTGTGGACCCTTTCCATAGCCCCACCTGTGGGCTGTGTGGTTTAAACAAGAGCCACGTGGTTTCTATTAAATCACTTGCTTAGATCAGCTTGCATCAATTAATCCAAGTGGCTCTTGTCGAACCACATGGTCGCCAATTGGGGCCATGGGCTTGGTCATTGCAAAATCTCCCTGAATGTTGTGTTATGAGAGACAGATAAGTGGATAGAGTGATAAATTTAGTATATCTTGGTGAAGTATTAGATGCAGTAAACTCCCTTGTCTTAAGAATTTGCATCTGTATCGTTGTGGCTTGCTCTATGCATAGATGATTTGTGTAATATGTTGTCTGATCTCATTCTGGCAAATTGTGGGAACAGGTGAAGTCACCAACAATGCCAACACTACCCCAATATAGGGAATTGTATTCATCCTTAAGTCCTTATCATGCAAAACTTGTTGGAGAAAGTTATTTGGGAAGGAAGAGGCCTATTTATGAATGTACAGATGCACAGGTATGTGTATCTTTATCTTTTATTCAATTATTTTTCATCTGAATGATCTCCTGCACCCTTTTCTTCACTATCATGTAGAACATCAGTGGAAATACTTTCCATCTTTGTCAATTCATGTGTTGTTCTATAGTGGCTGGTCTTTATGGTTGATACTTAATGGTTCTAAACTAAAACATAATTGTCAGATAGAAGCAGAAAATCTTAGTGGCTGTTTCAATGGCAAAGATACATGCATATGCTCGTTTGAAGCCTAAACACCTTCGTTCATTTTCCTGTTCTTATGACAATTACTCCTTGCTTTGCTACTATGGCAAAGATCACACAAATGGTCTCTCCAATCATTATGATTATTCTTTCCAATCAGCACTTGATTAGACGAAGTCTGGGGATTTATCCTGATTTACCTTGTCCCAATGTCATCGAGAAAGAGTGTATGATTTGTTGTGCAATATGCACAGATTTTAGTTCCTCGTACATTCACAACCTTCTGGTTGTATGCATATGGGCTTCTTTGCTTATGGCTTCCAGCCATTGGTACTTTGTATGATGGAGATAGATATGTTAAGAAATCATTTTGATTTTTTCCCCCAACCAATTAACACATGCTCGTTGTCCACTTTTATGAAGAACATTTTTTTTTTGGGTAAACAGTTGTTAGTAATGTTTCTTATGCTGGTTCCATTTTGTATTTGTACAGTATTCTATTGCAGAGAAGCAAAAGGAATCCTATCAGTAATCAGAGCCTAATTCTCTTTCTGTTTATATCTGTTTAATTTTCTGTTAGGTTGATGCTGCAAAGAGTTTCCTATCAGTATTGAGAGCTTATCTAGATTCTCTTTGCTCCAACCTTCGTTCTCACACAATTACCAATGTGCAATCCAATGATGATAAGGTTTGTGTTTTATTGTGGTTTTGGTGAAATTAATATTTGATCAAAACTGGGGACTACTAGACTTCTTAATTTCTGCTTCTGATACTATAAATATACATTGGGAGAATCCTTCAACTTCATGAAACCCTAGCTAAATGATATGTTCATTTTGGAAAGAGTCCTCTAAAAGTTACAGGCTTTTTCTGCTGTCTAAAACTGAGTTGGATTGGAATCATACAGAAGTCTATTTTGTTTAACTCATGTTTGAAGATAATCAAATCAAATAAAGAGATCATGTGACCTACAAACTTTTCTGTTGCAAAGAGACAAGAAAATGAAGAAACTATGTACCTTTAGTGATCTGAATTAGAATACATTGACAAGACTGCCAGTATGTTTGACCTCACCCACTGAATGTATGTGAAGATAGATGCTGACCTTTTGGTGAAACTATGGAAAATATCCTAATGGCTACTTTTCTTTTCAGAAGCAATGTTGCTTCTCTTTCTTTCTCCCGTTTCCATATTTGGTTGTGGTTTTTTGGTGTTTGGAAGGAGGGTTTTTTTTTTGGGGGGGGGGGGGGGTGTGGTGGTGGTGGTTTGGAGAGGTTAATTTATTTTCTCCGGAAGTTGAATGGCGCTTCAATTATGAAGCTGGGATAAAATTTTTAACCTTTGGTTTTGTAAAAACCTTGTCAATTTTCCTGTATTCTGTGTGTTATGCTTTGATCATCTGCTGCTATCATTGCTTACTGAGAAGCCTGAACAATAGTAAATTGACGTGATACTTGAGAGAAAGTTTATCTGGTCAGGTATCTGAATGAGATAATGTATCATCAAACTTGTATAATGTTATTCTATATCCATTTTCTGAATCTATTTGGCGTTGATGCTTATTCTTCCTGACTGTTCAACAATATAACTGCAAGTCAGACTGCTGCTACATCTAGTTTTAAGATTAATGAAATGCTGCCTTAGAATTTTGGAAGACATCTAGAAAATATTTCATCAAATGTTAGTGCTGTGAGCGTGACT
Organism: Coffea arabica; assembly: GCF_036785885.1. Taxonomy (NCBI): domain Eukaryota; kingdom Viridiplantae; phylum Streptophyta; class Magnoliopsida; order Gentianales; family Rubiaceae; genus Coffea; species Coffea arabica. The sequence continues at coordinate 9,733,255 of NC_092321.1, read as the reverse complement.
GCAATACTGTGTACTACGTCTGGGATTACAACAGTAATGTGACCATTATTGTCGGTTACCATTCGCTTGAAGTCTTTGATTATCCTAGTATGCATGGTATGGCAAGAAAAGATTTTGGCTTGACAAATCGTCAGCAACTGGTATGCTCCAGAATTGCAAATTTAAAAAATTAGTTTTCAAATCTGATCTATGGATTACTTCTAGGTCCTTGTCAATCCATCTGAAACAGCATATCCACTTGGTCTTAAAGTTGCATCCGTCATTTTGAATTATTTGATGCAGCATCATCAGCTGTAACTTAGTTTTATTTTGCCATCAGGTCTCTTTACTTCTGAAGGAGAGTTTCATAGAATCTTTTCCTAGTCGAGACCGATCGTTTATGAAGGTAGGTTCCTTTTCTTGAGATATGAAGTGGCATTTCAAGGAGATGCTCATAAATTGAAATGTATTTTTTTACTCCTTATTTTCTTCCTTGTTTATTTAGGTGCACTTCTGTTGGCCACTGTGAACATACTGATGAGTTATTTTCTGTATGTTTTGCAGCTCTTTGTGGATACACAGCTATTCTCAGTTCATACAGATTTTGTACTCTCTTTCTTCCAGAAGGAGTAGATTGCCATGACTATTTAACCTGGCACTGTAAAATGCTATAGTCAGCAGAACGCAAGTTCTGTATCTCTTAGTTATTAAACTTTAATTTAATATAAAATTTTGTTTATTTTCAGTTTGTATATACGAGTTTTTTCTGTGGTTTATTTTTTTTTCTCTCTGTTGTGAGCTTGTTACTTGCATCTAAATTCAACCTGTTTTTTGGGGACATGGGACACCATATCTCATTTCAGGTGAATTTGGGCGCTTTCTAAATTATAATGGTTCAATGAGAGAGCTGTTGTGTACAGGATTTATGATGTGCTTACATCAGATATATTCTTCCATGCTCATTTTCCCCTTGCTTGATGTGTGCTTTTCCGATTCAGGTGTGAGTTTGCTTGGGGGAAGAAATCGTCAAATAGTTGCATCTTATGATTTAGTTTGGTCGTTATTTAGTTTGTGTGCTCCTTCAGATTATTCATAGAATTTTCCCCAAAAAAAAAAAGAGAGAGATATATATAGATTTTTGTCATAAATTAGTCCTTGGATGTCCATTTTGTTATGTGGGAAGTGCAAAGGAAAAGAAGTATGCTGAGGGCCTTGCAGTTTCTCAGAAAGCTCAAGTTATTCTGCAAGTAGTTTATGGCTTCCACCTGTAAGGTATGTCCTTGATTGCGTATGATTTTGTTGTTTGTCAGTTGCTATTAGCAATGAGACTCAAACTATAACCATCATTATCTGCAGGTCGACATCAGCTTCTGAATAGATTTGCTCCTGTCCCATTTTTGTTAACCTAGAAAAGGCTTTCGGGCATCCTTTCTGATCCTAATCGGATGCCGTTTCTAGTATTTTTAAGTGTAGCATAGCCAAAGAGCTTTATCAGCCTGCATGCTGATGGGCAACTTTTGAGAGGACGGACATGTTCCACTTGCTGAAACATCTTATTTTGATCACCCTGTGAGAAGTTTAACATAGCAGATTAGTAGCTGTTGGTTTAACTTTTGCATTGATATGCGACGTGGTTTGCATGAGAGCTAAAATGGCAGGTTTCTTGGTCCTACAGACTGAATATTGATGGTCCTAGATGTCTTGCAGTAAGGTGCTCAAGTTTGTGAGCGAGAACCTTTGACCTTGCTGATCGGCTCCTTCTGCCCTTTTTCGTTTCCCTGACCCTCAGATACAACAGGTGTACTCGTGTTTCCCGAGAAATAGGATGGTAGATCTCTATAATCAATGACGCCACAGGAGCAAAATTTTTTTTTTCCTCGTAATGACAACTACTCAAATAAACTCCGTGCCTGTTCATTGATCAGTCAAAAACTTTTTGTGGTATGGGTGGGGGTGCCAATATTCATCTAAAGTTCACAAGGACACCCGAGACCTTGACAGTCGATACAAGGGAATTACTAGCAGATGCCAGGATAAATAGTAGTATTTGTTTGCTTGTACATCGCTGCTATCTTCTGAGAAGGTTAGATTTGTGCATGCGCGACTGGAAATCTGTTGATATCTGGAGTACAAATTTCTCTCAATAAATTTCTGCAAGTGATATTTCTCACAGAAGGATAGCAGACTTGATTGTCATGTTAGACAATTCTGTGTCTTAGCAAGATATGATTGAGACTATATATATTGCTCTGCCATTTTTTTCTTTTTCGGAAGAATCGGGGAGCTGATTGATTATATTTATACCATCTGCTGAGCTAAAAGTGGGGTAGCTGCTTGATGTTTAGCTTGCGCTTTATTTATTTAGCAAGATCGGTCAAAAACTTTCTTGCTGGTACGGGAAGAGGACCCAGAAATGGTACAAATGATTCCAGTGCAGAGGCAGGTGCCGAAAGAGGTCCAATGCAACAGCATTTTTAACCATTATCTGAGGAGCACAGCATGGTTGCAGCAGGTGCTTTTCTTTCACACACCAATACGTAAGAGAGGAAGCCTGCCTCAGGGCTCTGAGAGGGGAGTGGCAGTGAGTCAGAGGGTGCTGGTCAGAACAGCCATGGCCACGATAGAAATCAGTTTTTGGAGTGTTGTGGCATTTATGAATGCGGTGTACTTTGCCAACTAATGCTTTAAGGCAATTCGACAAGGAAATTTTACGGAGGAAATGCATCTGCTGAGTCCTCGGCAACTTCTGGCCTTTACCTTACCAGTGCAAGTTGGGGCCTGCAATGTGGAGTAGACAGTAGACTTAGCCCTGGAACCACATTTGGCCCTTGAATTATGGGAACAATCCTGAGTCGCAGCAGAGACTTTTTTGTATACAAGGTTGATGATGGATCTGAGGATGATAGCCAATAAAATGGAATACATTTGGGTGTACTTTGAGGTTAAGGAACATATGCTCTTGTAGAGTAGGAGTCTCTGGCTCTGGGTCTTTTGGAGCAACGCTGCTGCTCGTAAGCCAAAACTAGAAAAGAAAAAAAAAGAAGCCTGAGATTCTTGCATTGTTGTCTCGAGTTAACGAAAACTTTAATGGACGAAAAGTAAGATGCATTCAGAGGAAAGGTATTAGATTGCAAGAGTGACAATAGGAGTAGTTACTAGTACCATTCTGGTAAGTTAAAAAGTGACCGTAAAAAAGGTAAGTAATCAATCGTAAAGAAAAATTTTTAACTAACCCCTTTGTGCAGCACAAGAAACATGGCCACGGAGGGGAGGGGACTTGTGAGACAATACTACTAGTCTACTACTACTACTACTTGCCAAATTGCCAAATTGTAACAATTTGTCGTATAGTTTTTGAGGGAAGAAAAGTTGGCAAAAAGTTATTACTAGAATCAAACTCTTAGTACTGAATGAATAGGGTGAGCATATGCTAGAATAGGCCAGTCATTGCCAGATAGATGCCCTGGAGAGAAGATATGCTCTGGAGAGAAAAGAAAAGAAAAGAAAATCTAAAAATGGATTTAATCAAATACTACTACTATAATAGTAGTATCAAACAAACAACGCACCAAAAGCCAAAGCAACAAAAAAGAAAATCACTTGAACAAGCAAATGATATTTGTGTCTGAGATCAGATGTGTAAAATCCAAATCCAATCCTACTACAAATTATTACTTGCATGTACTTTGACCTAGTCACTTGCCACTCTGCTATGTTGCTGTGTAAATAGTGCAGCAGGAATGCAAACTTTCAGCAGGTGGATCAAAAGAATCACCCATCTATCTATCTATCTGTGTACTGAGAAAGGTCAATAGGAAATACTGTAGTAGGAATAGTAATAGTGGAGGGGGGGGGGGGAGTATGGTACAGGTAAAGTAACAGAGACGGAGAAGAAAAGTTAAAGCAAGAAGAGAGGGCAGAGAGGAGGCAGCGGTAACATTTCAAAAACCCGTACAATCTTCTCATGATCCAGCCACACTACTGTTGTGTTCTTCAGTCACCAACTCTTATAAAGCTTACACCAAAAAACAAAACAAAAATAATTCATAATTTTATTTTATTTTTGATACTACTTACTCCTAGTAGTATTACAATTACCATGATAACCATAACCATTTGGTTTTCACCTTTTAGTTGGGCCGGCCATCATCCTTAGCAGGATTACTACTTGCAACTCTTGAGAGCCCTTTTCCTTTTACCACTCAACATTAAAAGTCATTATATTATTAACAAGAGGAGAAGACCCCCAGCCACGACAAAAGAGGGAAAAAAAAAGAAAAAAAAAAGAAACCAAGGACCGCTTCTTTAGTTTATGGATTTCCGTATAGTTGTCAGAGACAAGAGCTGCCATAAAGGCAGCATAGTTGCAGCAGTAGCAGCAGATGCAACAGAGAGGTGCAGTCATAATATGTGCACAGTACACGTTCAGGAGAGAGAGAGAGAGAGAGAGGGACACTGCTGCTGCTGCTGCTGCTGCTGCACCAGTTAGTAGTAATACTGTGTGAGAGTGTGTGTATGTGTCATAGATAGAGAGGAACGTGGTGAGAGGTGTGGCAGCAACAGCAAAATATTAATCAGAACCATTAGTTTTATCCATGTACAGAAGATTCTGCAGCCCGAATGGTCCCTGAAATAAATATACCTACTACGCCCTCCTCTCACTCCCCTCACTACTACCCAGGTACTACTACAACAACTATGACCCAAATACGCCAACCCTACACCCTCTTTCCTTCCCAAGCGCCTCTAACTCTAAAGAGAGAGACTAAATAAAATACAGAGGTAGTAGTTTTCTTCCTCAAGTCTTGAAGCCAAGGAATAGGAAAGAGTGTTGTAGTTTTCTTGATTTTCTCCTGTCTTGCTTGTTTTAATGATGAGTGCTACAACTAGTGCAAGGAGCAGCAGCAGGTTCCCTTTCACTGCATCCCAGTGGCAAGAACTTGAACACCAAGCTCTCATCTTCAAGTACATGGTTTCTGGGACGCCCGTTCCTCCTGATCTTCTTTACACGGTCAGAAGAAGCTTGGATTCTTCCCTCTCCTCCAAACTCCTCTTCCACCAGCCCCAACGTACGTAAGAAACAATTAATAAATAACAACCAAAAAAAAAGTTAAAAACTTTTCCATTTTCTTGGTTTCATAACTTGTCGGGTTTCATAATAACTTCTTCGTGCAGTGGGTTGGAACTCATGTTTCCAGATGGGTTTCGGGAGGAAAATAGACCCAGAGCCAGGAAGGTGCCGCAGAACAGACGGGAAGAAGTGGAGGTGCTCGAAAGAAGCCTACCCCGATTCCAAGTACTGCGAGAGGCACATGCACAGAGGCAGAAACCGTTCAAGAAAGCCTGTGGAACAACAACTTATCACCACACCAATCCCACCACCCCCAATAATATCACCATCTTCTATCTCAAATAACAACACATCATCCACAGCCACTCCACCAACAGCAATACCCATTACATCAATTTCCAAGAACCACCCCCCATCACCCTCTAGTCCCACCTCTCATCACTCTTTCTCTTGTCTCACCTCATTAGCTACTTCTTCCGAATCCCAACCCCACCACCACCACCACCACCACAACCATGGCACTGGTATCAACCAACCCGGCTATGCTCTTCATCATCCTTTGCTGTATCCCCATTCATCCTGCGTTAGACCTCCAGGGACTAGTCATGATCGTATTTCATCTGAAGAAAACTCCACCAACTATTTTCTAGGTTCTGGCCCTTATTCTCAAGCAAGCAAAGGCTACAGGTATTTAATCCTAGTTTTCTTTGAACAAGCACTCTATTACTTCATATTTAATAATAATGTTCTTGACTAAATAAATGCTGCTATCTTTTTGAAATCAAAACAAAAACATATAACGATTAGCAGCTACGGTCAAGGAGGGAAAGAGGAAGTGGATGAGCATGCATTTTTCTGTGAAGCTTCAGGGACAGTGAGGAATCTTTCAGGCGGTTCATCAGTAGTAGATCATGATGGAACTTCTTCTTGGCAACTAGCACCTCTGACGATGGGTTCGCCTTCAGGCAGCCATCTGAAGCAGAGGTCCTCTTACTCAGTTAGCAACGGAGGCCACTCTTCTTACTTGCAACTTCAAAGCCTTAATCATGACAACGACTACAACACTACTTCTAGACAACAAAAGCAAGCTAGCCAGCAGCAATACTATGGATTAGGGGATAGAGATGACCATCAGAACAAGAGAGTAATGCACCGTTTCTTCGATGAATGGCCTCCCAAGGATAACAAAGATTCATGCTGGCTTGATAATAATGATCATCATGATCATAAACTGTCAAAAATCCAGCTTTCAATTTCCATGCCAAACGCTTCTTCACATCATGACTTCTTCATGACCCGAAATGGTACATCATGAAATAATTGAACTTACCATGCTAGCTAGCTGCAGTTTCTTTAATTAGCAGTAGTACCACTTTTAGTAAGTAGTAGTATTACTTTTGGAGTACTGACCGCTCCTGCGCTGGCAAGTAATGGTAGTATTAGTACCATCTATTTCTTGATGACCACATTCTCTTTTGACCCCCTCTTATCTGCACTTTGGTTTTGCAGAAAAAATGAGGTCTGAATAGTGGATTTCTGAATCAAAAGGCCAAAAAGTACTTAAAATGGTGGTGGGGTTGGTGAATTATATGTTCCACCTTTTTGTACACAGATATGTAGTTGAGGTCTGAGAACTGTTACTTTTTCAATTTGCAACTTTGTACTGAACTTTTATTCCCAAGTAATATGAGTATTGCAATCTAGTATTAGTAGTTATCTCTATTCTGCATCTCCCCCATACTTCTTTTAAACATGTAAAATTTTCTTCAAGTATTGCATGTCTGGATGTTTGATTTTGGTATGCAAGCGTCTGGGGTGTTGCCACATGCTTTTATGTCTCATTCGCAGGTGGACTCAATAATCTGCTGCTTTTCCATGCTGTTGCTTTCAGACACTACTAGCTCAGCTCCGGTCTCTGGAAGAGCTTTTGGTTACTGTAGCAAAATAGTGGTAATAGGGGACCCCAGTGCCCACATTTGGCTTTTGCGATCTTGCTAGGTGTGGTTTTAAGGGTTTAGTCGCGACATGCCCTTCTGAACATTTGTCCGTGCATATTTGCCCCCTAACCTACCAGTTTTATGATCGCGGCCTCACAAGTTCCGGTTGAGGATGAAATGGTTCTTCAATTTATTACACCCTATCAACATCTATCTATTTATTTACATGGTATCTCTGCCACTCGTTTATATTTTACGGGCAAATTGATCTGAACTAAAACTTGCAAGGCTCCTGATCTCTAGTCTTACCACTTTATACACTATTTGTCAATTTTTGACATGTTACTCAAAGTAGTAATTGAAATTCAAAGAACTTTTTCCAAGTGAAAATACTTTAGTTCCCTTGACCCGCTGAACTGCTCTTATTCGGTTAGGGGTAGGTATCTACATTTTTTCCATTCAAAAATTGCTATCAAAATTCATGGACTTCTAATCAATTTGAGCAAAGCTCTACCTATCAATACTGCAGGGTACCTACCATACATATATAGTTCAGGTGTTCAAATTGCAACTAACCCTTTTCTGGCAAATTGGAGGGGGGCTGTCTTCTTTGAGTCTTTGGCTGTATTAAATTGATTTTAGCTTTTATGTTGATGCCCTCAGCCAAAGAAAACGGTGCAAGGTTTTGTAGGATGAGCAGTGCCTTAAATGGAGGTGAAGGAAAACCAAACCTGTGTAGTGTCTCATTTATACGCGTTGGAATAGTCGGCAGATATCAAGTCGGTGCGTAATTCTACACAAGAAAAGAAGCCGTTTTAATGGTCAAGAATCAAATCCCTTCTACTCCATTAATGGAGAGGAAGAAGGAGAGTAAAGATGCTTCATATTGCTTGAGATCCCTTGCAAGAGAATATTCAAATTGGGCATATTTTGGAGAATCAAATTGATCAGCTGATAAAATTTCTTGACATTGAATGTTTAGCTCAAAGTTTTAAATTTCATGAATGGTCAAATACTTAAATAAATCCAGATCAAGACTTGAGTAAATGTGGTATGTTCAAATTATTGCTAACAAATTAAGTTAAAATGGATCTCGAACAAAATTGGTCATTGTGGAAGAGTTCGATGTAACTAAGAGTTCGTTTGGATTGCTATTTACTGGGATTTTTGTAAAAAAAATTAATCTATGTATAATAAAATGGTGATTGAAAAATGAGTTCATGAAAAACGTAAAAATTTTTTGAAAAAAAAAAAAAAAAATGGCAATCCAAGTTGTATCCAGATACAGATAGTGAAGTTTAATGGGAGATGGCGGACTATAAATTGGAAAACAAAAAGTGGCAGCTACATTGTACTAGCAAGTATTAGGCATCTTAGAAGATATATATTTTGACTTTGATCATTTAAAAATTCTCTTTTTTTTTTTTTTTTGTTTTGGAAAGAGTGGCGATTCAAGGACTTTGGCTTCACTGTGCCTAATGGAGTGAACTATATATCCTTTGCATGATTACACAATGAACTAAATATGATTATAGTTTATAGACAATGACAGTTCTCTGGTTTCTAGATTCTATATATTAAGATGTAAATAAATACTTATGAGTTTTATCAAAAGATTTTAATTAAGCTATCGTTTTGTTTTAACAGTTTAAAGTTTATATAGTAATATTTAATAGTAGTAGTACAAGTTAGGACAAAGTAATACGTGCAGCACCGACGACAAAATCCGCCTCAATATGTGAATCCTGTCCGCAAAAACTAACTATTAGCATTTTTTTTTTTCAACCGCTAAAATTATGTTGCCGCCAAATTGACCCATTACAAGTGCTCGTGCTCCGCCTGAACTTTTGTCCTTCTTCATGATGAGGTGTCCCATAAAAAATTGTTATGAATTGCTCCCGGGGGGGTGGGGAAAATACCTTGCTATTTTTTCCGGCCCCCTAGCTTAAAAAATATGGCTATTTTATTTAGTTCTTTGATTCGATTCTTTAATTGTCACTTGTCGTGGTATGAAATGAAAATTTTGTACACTTCTATCTTATTGGCTTCAAGTAGTTATATTATATGTGCCAGAAGATATTTATTAATTTCTCAGAGTACTTTTTCTTATTCTTTAAACAGATTAGTAAAATCGGGATTGTAGTTTTCTACTGGAAATTTTTTACACTTTTTATGAATGTATTTTTAATCACTTTTTTATTTCAAATACATCAAATCGTTATAGAAATATATATATATTTTTTGAGAATTTCCTAAAAATGGCAATCAAAACGGGTCTAATAACAAAGGAATTTTTTGGTTTTATGGCTGAAGAAGTATTTTCCGACAGGACAAGAACAGCGACTGCATGTGATCTGGGAATAGTAGTACGTACGTAGCATTTAGGTGTGATGTATAATTTCAATTGGGAGGGACATCCGGTACAAGTAAAAAAACAAATGAATGTTAGTCTGTGTGGGGCTGGATGAATTGAAAAACTCAAGCAAGTGTTCTGAAGCCTTTTCTTTTCTTTTAAGAACTTTGAAGCCTGCCTGGATCTAATTATTACAATTGACTGCTTTGGTTTATGGAATTTTGAGATAAATATGCATAGCGTGTTGAAATATATCTTCTCCAACACTTTGGCATACAACTAATGCAACTTGAGATGAATCAATAATGCTAGAAAACGTATCTTTAACATGTTGGTGTGTTTGGATAGCAATAATTATTTGACTAGAGGATTTATTTGTTTACATCACAGATATACACACAATTTCTAACATATTTTTTTTTTATTTTTTTATTTTGCACAGCCCAAATCAAAGATCAGCTCGTTCGCTAGGTGTATAAGTAGAGTAGCAGTAGTAGCTAAAATTGGAATCCACATAGATTTTTTACTTGGAAGAGCAGGTTGATAGGATTTTGTAGTAGGATGTACACATTACGGAGAATGGAGCGAATTGAGCAGTGTTCTGTGTCACATAACAATACTGTGGCAAAAGGGCAGTCTGTAGACTGACTGTAAGAGGAGGGAGGGAGGGAGGGAGGGGGTGTCTGAGAACTGAGAAAGCATCAGATACTTGATGGCTGAAGCAGGTGGGAAGGACAGAGTTTTGAAATGTAAGATGCTCTCTCTGCTACTATTCCATGAATGATGAAGAATCCGTCTTCTATGTCAATGAGAGAAGTATGAAGTTCTTTCTTTCAAGAGTTCAGACTCTTTTGCAGGCTTTTAACGCAACACCCACACCCACACACACGATAAATCATTCAGTACCTATTTTTCTGCCGTACACTTTGCAGGCTCAGGCACTCAGCAGCTACGGATACCACCACCACCTTCCGACTGACTCAACAGTGCCACTGTCTGCCCAATCACCCCATAAACTGACTCCTAACTGTGCATCTCCCTCACACTTTTGGGCCCCTCTTCTTTTCTGTTCTTTTTATGTTTCCCTTCTTCTCTCTGTCTTGCATTGATTAAACTGTGATCAGAGTCTAATTTGGTGGTCAACTTGAAGGATTCATCACTCAAAAGTTGTCATCCTCCAACTTCCCTTCTTAAATAAACGGCCCTTAGATTCTAAGTACTTTCATTCATCGCTTATACAAGACTAATTCCATACCCTCAAGATCGGTTTTACTCTTAAAAGAAACATACTCCAAAAAAAAAAAAAAAAAAATGATATACCATATGACAAAAGCAAGCAGAAAAAGCAAGGGAAATAAAAAGACAGTTTCGTTAATAATCGCCTTACCTTCTGTCCACGTGTTAGCAAGTTCAAATCAGTTTGCAGCTTGTTCTCGATTAATTATTTCATATGATTATAAATTTTGATTTTAAATAATTAATTTTTGTAATATATTCGTTTGCTTTTGTATTTAGATTATATACTATTCGTTTGCTTTTGTATATAGATTATATACTAGTCTATCTTTTAATAATCAAAAAAGTTAAAATACATAATCAACTAAAGAGTAACTTTTTACTGATTCTAATTATTCTCTATAATCACTTTTCATAATCATATTTTACAAAATCTAAAGCCAGCGAGAACAACAAAGCATAATTAATTGATAAGAAAACATAAACTTTCTATCCTTTTATGGGGCAAGAGCATCACAAAACTACTATTACACTTCGTACAAAATGTAATTAAAAAAAAAAAACTAACATTTAGTTAGCATTATGACTTGGTTTTCAGTTTTGGGCTGATGCTAGGCCTATAAAGGGGATGCATCCGCCCTGCCAAAAGAGCAATTTCACACCCATTTCATTCTCCCCTATTTTTATCACCCTCTCTCTCACCCATGTTGGCTTTTTGGGAAGCAATGAGAAGAGGTCGAGTAATAAGCCTACTTTTGTTGTGTGGCAGTGGAAAACGCTGAAAACTGAAGGAGCACCTTCCTAAGAATACGACATTTCAAAACCAACCAGCGCACCGAGAGACAGAATAGAGACAAGAACGGAGGAACCGAGTCATACTCTCTCGTCCTGCCTACTGTTGAAAACAAAAACAGGCCAAAGTCTGTGGCTGCCGGTATACCCCGTCATAATTGTCATGCCAAAAATGTGACGCTTATTTATCCTGAACAGATGGATGAATCTAAAGCTCCAAACGACCAGCGAATCATTCTTAATTGCTCGAATCGTTTTGACGATGCTGAAACTTTAATGCCCGGCAAGTACTAAATTATTCCGGCTCCAAGAACTAAATTATTTTTCTCCCGCTCCAATTTTACGTTGATTTAACCACGTTGATACAAGTATAACACTTGAGAGGCGGGGGGGTAAAAAAAAAAAGAGGACCTTCGGGAGGAGTTGTTAATGGAGTGGAGAAGAGGATGATGAACAATCACTCAAAAAACTTTTCCTTATAAATGAGTTAACCTACCTCCGGCCCAGTTGATAGCGATGGATCACCGACAATCGGAAAGGAGTACTGGTGAAAATCTCCCATTACGGGAACAAAGGTGAAAACTTGATATTTCAAAATGTGTACTCTTCAACTATTATTGACATCATCAAGAACAAAACAATTTTGAAACAGCAACAACATACGTGTAGATGTGCGTGTCACTGAATAATCTATGCAGACATTTATCCATACCTATAATATACTCAACAGCAACAGACTACCAAGAAGACCACAAAACACATTTTACACCACAAACCATATTTCGCTATGGTAAATAGGCAAGCACAGTCGGTTGACCATTGCAGATCTGTTCCTGTCTTAATCAACGGCATTGCAAGACTAAAAGCCTAAAGTCTATGGCAACATGGGGTACTAGAAAGATATCTGGACCAATCTCACAGTTTTAACTACTGAACTACATGCCATCATATTTTCTTGCTCATTGGCTTGTACCATTCTCGTGTTTCTGTAGAAAATAGGACATACAGACACCCAAAAAGGGGCACAAAAAAAAAAAAAGAGTCTATGAACCCACATATTTACAATATGTTACTATGTTTTCTAAATAAGAAGAAGTCTCAAGTAACTTTAGACATCATGGCTCATCAACAATGTTAAAGAATAGGGACCTTCAGAACAACAAAATTACAAGCTTTGAGAGGCCATCTTATATCTGCAAGGGTACCCGACTCGCAAAGCATTAGAAAGAGAAAGATCAGTTCTACCTGGTTCTGAAAATGAAAGGACGCGCCAACCTTGTCTTCAGATTTCATGATAAACAGAGACTTTAACGCAAGGGTTGATCTCGTTATTCATCATCAACAGAAACGTCACCATGCAGCCTTTCATCATGACCTCCAGCTTCTGCATCACTATCTGGTACCCCAACAGCATGATCAGACACTGCCTGCATCTGGAATGATTCATCTTCCTCTGACTCTGACCATGCTTGCCTCCGTCGGTTTGTATTAGATGTAGGGGCAACCTTTATGAAGGAAAAAGATATCAAACCACAAAAAGAGAAGACCTAAGATACACAAGTCTATGACTGTCTTTACATTAGATGTGGTGACAGGGGGAACAGATTTCATAAAAAATTTAGCATCATTTTCGACATACAAGACTTCCAATCACGAAATTGAGTATTAATCAACACAACAAGATCACATGTCAGTGGACAGATGTGATAAGCACACAAAAGAGCAAAGCAGCAATCGCGTTTAAATGGAAAGATGTTAGTAGCAGTGGTATACTACAAAATAAAGCTACATTTATCAATCTGGCAGGTCTCCCAGTTCTCGGTCATAAAGTCACAAGTTAAAGAATCAATGTAGAATACTTTTGAGATAATTAGAGAAGAATATTCTCCAATCTGCCAAAGAGGGGTAAAAAATAACATATGCCACCAAAAACTGCTTAATTGCATGCTTGTTTGTTTTATGTACAAGTTTATGTTATGCAGACACACAGCGAGAGAGAGAAGAGAGGGAGGGAGGGAGGGAGGGACTTACGGCATCATCCTCTGCATCAGAATCATCAAGACCTGCTGCTGCAAGAAGATCCTGAGGATTATTTTCTGCTTGGTCAACGTGATCAACTTGATAATGAGGCTCTTTGAAGTTTACATTGGAATCTTCATCATCTATTTCTTCCTGATCATCTGCATCTGCTAACGGTTCTTCAGATCCATGTCGTGACTTCTTTTCCTTCTTTCTTCTTTTTCCTCCTTTTCTCCTCCTCCTCTCACCACCCTCCTCATCTTCAGTCTGAGGCCTGTCCTTTCGCTTAGAGGCCGGAGCAGTGCTCTTCCATTGCTCCTAGAGGAAAAATCAACTTTTAAATTCATAAACCTAACCTAAATAATTGACGCATGTAAAGACAAAGAGACAGAGAAGGCTCAAAGGCTGCCTAATTTTCACATTTTTGAAACTATTCTTTAGAATTAAAGGTTAACAAACAAAAAAAAATACATGCCCTGAGAATTCTGAAACTTCAATAACTAATACATGCATTAGCCATTCTACAAGAATAAATTTCTAAGGAATCCAAGTGTGGCACTGCCAAAAATCCAACACTCGCCAACTTGGTTTGGGCCGCCTTAATTGGTTTCATGAAAACTGAGTTCATCATGTTTTCACATGTGTCAGTAAGCATAAATCTCTAATCAGTTAGTGCAACATTAATAAGCATTTAGTTACCAGTCATATACCTAATATCTGATGCTACTATTAATATATTCTGTAACCTATATACCAAAAAGAACGTTTGCGATGCAAAACCAAAACATAGAAAAACTACTTTTAAGTTAGTTGTGACCAAAATTTCCAAGTAATATCCATGGAATTGACTAGGGAAGAAGCATGTTATGATAATAATGAATGCCAATATCCTTATGTGTCTCACTTCCCAAGGAGAGCATTCCATTTTTGTGTGACTAAAATGCTCAAAAATATGAACTTCATGTTGCTTCAATACCAGTGAGGACCATATTTATGATGATATTGAAAACTAATGGATAACTTAAGCCAGAATCTTTAGCGTTAAATCAGAATACAAACTACATATATTGGAAGAAAATCAACATAAAAATTATGGAGGGAGATGATAGGCAAGTAATTACTACCTTTATGCGCAATAAATGCTCCTCTTGTTGCATCACTTGTTTGTGTTCATCCTCTTGTTTTCTTTTCTCCAACTGTTTTAAAACCTTTCATTAGTAAATCATTGATAATGATAACCAAGAAAGAGACAAATAAACAAACAAGTACTTGAGATTTTCTCTGCTCTTCGGCTCTTTTCCGGTTTTCCTCAGCCTCCTTAACCTGCTTAGCAAGTTCTATTCGCTGCTTATTTTGCTGGTCTTCACGTTCAGCTGCCTCACAATGAACTTTTGCAGCCTCAAGTAAGTGCTTGCAATACTCAACATGAGTTTCAATCTTTTTCTCATCAAATCCATGAATGTGGAGATTTGAAGCAGCAGACAACAGGCTGAATATGCGAACTGCATTCTTAAGCTCAGTGACAGTTGACCGTACCTATAACATTAGTGAATGAGTTTCCTTCGAGGAGTACGAAAATAACTTGCACCGGTGAATATGCCAACTGTGACATACGTGCAGATATAAAGCATGTCTGTTCTAGTTGCACATACTATAGTTAATGGTGGTTGTGCTTGACATTGAAAGGACACGATCCAACAGAAAATTCAGAACAAAGACTGGTGATATTCAATACAATGGCAGCAAAATCATCTAAGGGAAAAAACCCAATGCTTCTAAAACTATAGCAGGACTTGTTAGCTCATGAACCTTCTTATAGCCAAGCCCATTTTTTATGAAAGTAGACCTAGCATGCATTTCAAACCAAAGCATAAAGATAAGAAGAACATCTGGAGTTAGCCAAAGCAGTATAAAGAGAAATGGTACACAGTTATATGTCAACACAAAGCTACACATTTGAAGGATGGAGAAGACGGGCACCTCGTCCACAGTCCTTTTTGTCTTCTGTAATGTTGATGCAGAAAACTTCTGCAGTGCTACACCGATGTCAAACCTTAATGTGTAATTTGAAGGTGCCAAATGAATAGCTCTTAATAAAGTCTTTTTACAGTCTTGCCACTGCTCAGCTTCATAATGTGTCCGTGCTAAATAAAGAAGAACTTGACTGTCTGTGTTGTAGTAAAACTTCTTTAAGCAATTCTCATACTGCAAAGACAAGCATTGTTTCACGTGTATGCAATAAAGACAATTAAAGCATGAAACTAATAACCAAAAGCAGGTGAAATGAAAAATAAACCATTTTCACAGCCAATGCAAAGTCTCCTTGAGCAAAGTGGACATGAGCAAGATTTATCCACACATCTGGCATCTGGACAAAAACACTTCCACTTGCAGCTTCTTGCACCTATTACAATTCGAAGAGGCTAATAAGTTTACAAAGCTAAACAGCATGCTTCAAAAAGGTAAAAGTGTAGAATAAGCTGGCCTGACCTGGGTGAAAAGTTCCTTTGCAATATCAAATTGACCTTTTTCTGCCAATACAACTCCAGCACCATTAGCTGCAAATAGATTACCAGTATGCTGGAGTAGAACCTGCGGAATGAAATTATAGTCATCATGTATTTCAAGATCCCTTAACAAGCAAACATTAGGTAACATGTAAACAGGAAGGACGAGGAAACTCCCATAAGATATCACACGTGTCAATCCTCTAGTCAAAGCAGATTGCTATGAGCATGAAATTGCCATAGAACATAAAAATTTATGGCACAGAATAATACTTTTGTGTAAAGTTCTTTAGCCTTCTCCAGGTGGGTAGCTTCCAACTTAGGTGCTCTTTTCTCTGAACGAATTGCTGCAAAATAGTTCCAATTGCCCTGAATATTCAAGAAAAAGCATGAGCCTTGTACATAACTGCCTGAAAACGATACTTTAAGGACTAATATACTTACATACATACATACATGCACACACACACACATACATATTTATGTCTATACTTATATGTATATGTATATGTATATACTTTAAGATAGGAGAAACTTCACCATTAGGATAACAAACTTAGATAATGGATCAATTCTGTTTGAAGTCCGAAGCGGACGCAGGTCAACAGAAAGTTGCACAAGTTTAGAGGTGCATATGCATTTTTACCAGTAAGAAATCAATATAACACCGAAAGAACAAATGAATTCTGAGAAAAATGTGCACCAGACAAAGAGAAGCATAAGAATCATTTCCATTAGCCATGTCCTTAGCTGCACGGAAAGTTTCTTTTGCCTTAACCCAGTCATCATTCTTGAGCTCAAGGTCACCGAGCATCAATAATGCATCTTGACACTTCTCATCCACCTTGCGAGCATCTGCAATCTGTAACAAAAGCATTAAAAGTAATATACAACTGTATATGGAAAAAAAAATTAGCAGTGCACTAGAGCAAAAATAGCCACCAGTTCAGTACTAGTTTGAACATCATTTCGAGATTTTGCAATAGCGGCAAGCCTCAGGTAAGCATCTACATATTCTGGGTACTGCAAAATAATGCCATAGGATGGAATCAGAAAGGATGAAAAGGTGAAGGTTAGACCTGAGTAATCTGTAACTTCAAAGATACATCAGACATTTGATAATCAGTTGAAGCGCTTCAAGACTACAAAAAGCACTTGATTGTCATGCAAGCAGATTAAAAAGCATCATTAATGTCATTTAAAAGTTCATCAAGAACATTTAGGGAGTGTCAAATGCATAACACTTTAAATCAGAGCAAGCAGATAATTTTGAGTTAATGGAGAAACCATGAAGGATAATCCACTAAAATGATATCAATCACAACAAGAAATTTGACCAAATATGAGTCCAACCATAAACATTTAACATGAGTTTAAGAAAACAATGGGGCTCGGAAACAGTCAAATACACGCAGCATCGATATTTCTCAAAGAACAAAGGGAAAAAAGAACTTAGATGCACTAGCATAGAAATGAAGTACAAGCTTTTGTTTGTTTAATTTCATACCACAGCTTTCAACTTATCCATTGATATATCTAGGGTTCATGTTTGTTTAACTGGAATGAATCCTTAATGGAAATCACAAATGTAGGGGTATTTCAGAGACAAAATGCAAATACAAAATTTCATTCAGATGTTATTTTACATCTTTATCTCAAGTGAAGTGGTTCATTTTCACTTGTATCATAGAATATTGCACAAGGCAACTTTTGAAATGTTGATTTTGAGAAGACAGTGGCACTTTATCTTTAAAAGGTTGGTTTATTGGGATTAATTTGTGTAAAGATTACTAGCTTTCATTCATCATATTTGAATATTCCTTTTCTACGACATAAGCACTGGATAATCACCAATGGACGTGGTTTTCAAATTCCTCCATATAACAAGCAACTTTCACCCAGAGTAACCAAATGCCCATACTGTCATTCTTATATAGATACATCAATCATGTATATACAACGAAATGAAATTAATGTCATACGCACAAACCAAAGGCATCCTGACAGTTGTCAACAGGATGCTTTAAGCAATGAAAGTTGATCAAAGAACAGAAAGAGGGTGCTACAGATCGGTAATTTCAACATTGATGACTTACCCATAGAGTAAAAACTTGAGTGAGAATCAAGTCATTGATGATCCACTTGAGTTTTCATGATGATGTCAAGTACATTGAGAGAAAGTAAAAAGAGTATTTAAACCCAAATTTGTTATGCGGTTAATATCACCCTGTTGAATTCTTAGCTGCAACTAATTCATTTAAGTTACAGATATACAGTTACAGATATACATTAAATGAAAGCCTTAGGTGTATAACCCTTTCCTATCATCTAAAAAACAATTTAAGAATAAAATTCACCTTTTAGTTATTCCACAAATCTTGAAATTGGCAAGAGTTCATACCTTGTATAGAATTAGTCGGTACAAAATGCTGGCCGTTTCAATGGAATGCAACTGCTCCAACAACCTAGCCAGGTTGAATATTGTTGAAACTTTATTATAAGGAACTTCAACAGGAATACCCTGTCCTTCAAGTCGAACAAACAAGTTAAAGTCTTTGTATAGATGTACAGATGCAGTGGCATCAATTGGGTATTGTGCACTTTTGAGATTATTGGATTTTGCTCCATGGCGAGGATTTTGTATTCCTTCACCGTTTGAAGCTTTTGTATTGGTATCTGCTGCTTCTTGATTCTTGGAAACAAGCTGTGGCTTAGCTTCAAGAAAACTAAGCCATATGCCATTGCCTAAAGCATCCTTGAACGCTTGTTCAGCAAGCTGGAAATTGATAAGACACGATAATTGAGTTCTTAGAAAAGTACTTGGGATGCAATTATTGAAATCTGCTACCACATCCAAAGCAGGTGTTTCTTCTCGCATTTAAGTAAAACCATAACACTGTCAAAGGAAAACAAACCTTAAATTCTCCCCTCTCAAAATGTAGAACACCAATGCTGTTCAGAAGCTCTACAGGCACTTCTCCCCCTTTCTTCTCGTCTGCCTCTTCTTCTTTCCCTCTCTTTTCAAATAGATTACGAGCCTGTGAGAATGATCATTTAAGAAAATATTAGAAATCACATCTACTGCTAAAAGGGTGGGAAAGAAAGAGGGAAAATAAGTTTTTTTAATTTTGGCTACTGCTAAAAAGGTGGGAAAGAAAGAAGGATAATATGTTTTTTTATTTTTTTTATTTTGGCTTTTAGAGGGAGTGTTGGAGAAATTTATGTCCATACTTCTCAGTTATGAAGGCTTATGTGCAGAAATGAAAGAAAATGCTTCCGAATCAGGTCCTCATTTGACTTGTGAAAGGGAAACGAAGGCAGTACATGCAACACACAATATCTAACAAACTTTCAATATCACTAAATTATGGGATATATGCGCCAACATATTAACACCAGTAACTGCAGCAAGCAGTGTCCCTTCACATACAAATGAAATTGAAAATGTAAACCGCATCTGCAGTTTTTGGCATCTTAGAAGTAACAATTGATTTTTTTAATTATTTTTGTAACCTTAGAAGAAAAATTTGAATGTGCAATTATAAGCAACTATCACCCAGAAACAAGACTAGAGAAGAAAAGACACAATTCTTACTCTATCATGTCCTCACAAGAGGTCTCAAAAATTTACATTTTGGAGTTTTGATAAGATGCTGGCACCGTATAGTGTTATTGCACTAAGTATATTTTATTAGCCTTATATTCTGGGAAGAAGACATGGCATTCTGATACCAGTTCACAAAAGCAACAATTGACATGTTTAAAAATTGAAAGAAGCCGAAAAAACTTTACAGTTTTAAACGCATCCAGAGCAGCACCAGCATCAGTGGAAATTAATAACTCCCCCAGATCTAGAAAAGCCTGTAAACATATACAAAGTGCTCAATCTATCAGTAAATATGCATCAGGCAAAGCAGGATAATAGGAGGATATTCTACCGATTCTCAGAAAAATTGATAAAGCATGTCAAGAAAAAGCACGAGTCATCCTTAACATGACCACGCATGAGAATCAATCAAGAAGAAAAGAATGCCAACTTTGTCAGTTAACACACACTTGCTAGAAATTGATGGCATCTAAACTTAGCTTTTTGCATCATTTCTGATTGCTTGGGTCATCCATTCCTTGAAACGGACCATATATTGTTCTTTTTGGATTGATACCCATCATACATCAAATGTATATTTTGTTTCAAGCTAATGTCTGTTAACATTCTAATGAGGAAACTTAAAATGGCAAGTGTAGACAGGCGAAGAGTATCTAGCATAACACTCAAGTAACATACAAGAGCGTACTCTACTACATAATCCATAATGAATTTCCATATCCTAGACAACATACTCGAAGAAACATGCAACTACAGAATTTGTGTATGCATAAAACCTGGAAAAGTAACGTGCACTAAAATAATTCAAAATTTGTTGCTCCATCAGATATTTCTCACAGACAATAATGTAGAACACCAAATAACAAGAACAACTGCATGATTTGACCAAGACTTCCCAATAACAACCTCAGGATCACGAGGATCAATTTTAGAAGCCTTTTTGATAAATTCATAAGCCTTCTCAGTTTGACCGAGCTGGATATAAATGTGCCCAAGAGCCTACATCAAACATAAGCCAGAGACCATTAGAACAAATGAAGAAACACGAAGAACACATCTAACTGCAATTGCAGGGCTAATTTACATTGACTCACTTTTAGCGCCTCACAATTATCAGGGTAAACTTCCAGGACCTTTTCAAAATTTGCCAGGGCACTCTTAAGATCACCCAACTTCAGCTGAACTTGTCCCAAACCTAGTTTAACAAGTAAAAGTGTCACGAGCCAAAATCATTAGGCACATAATATCATCAAATTTTCGAAATGAAAAAAAAAAAGTTGCAAGAGAGGCATCAATAAGACAAATGCATATATTCATCAAACATTTTAAAATTGCAAGCATGATTTTTGGAACTCAAACTGCATGTTCACATGGCATGACAAAGCATCCTCCATTAGGCTCATTAATGCAAGTGCAACACTCATTTGAACACCCATAAGATGACAAGCAAGTTCAGACATGTTAGAGCAGGTAAGAACCCCACTGTATGCATCATCCCTCACAATTCCTGCTTTATTCAGCCCATAACTCCTCCCACCCCACCCTCACCACGAGGCATGACATTAGGACACAAAATGTTAGCAAATTTTGATAAAATTAGATAGTGCAGGAAAACTACACACCGTAATAAGGTAACACAAATTCATGAGGCTTATTAATCTCCTTCACAGAAGCCATGTAGTACATTCCAGCTTTTTCATAGTCACCCTAGAATGGAAGAATAAAAGATGTACGATCAGATGAGGAAAGAAAGACAGGAAACAAAATCTTTCACAAGCATCAGAACCATGCAAGTTCAGATGCATAACAATGCTATAGATGTGAATGAATAATATATCCACTCAAAATGGTTGTTTTCCTGTACAAGTCAGAAACCCCTTCTTGACTCATTTGAATCTGTTGGACGAGAGATGTTGGATCCATAATAGATATATGATCTACAGAGCAATTACAATTGGAAGAAAGATATAAACTTATTGCATTTATACAGCTGCGACAGTAGGCAATTGTAGGGGCATTGTAGGGTAACACACCAATTTCCCCAAAAAAATAACTCACGTAAGGCAGAGATACTATCTATAATTCTCACACTTCCATATGAGGACAAAACTATAAGCGTATCTTGGCAAATATATTCAGTCTAAAACAGGTCTTACAAGATGGTACCCACTTATGTATTTACCGTCTTGTATTATTGTAGAACTATGGGCCTGTTTGGAAGCCAGGTCTTGTGTTTCAGTCTAAAGACAGCGTATGTAGCTTAAAGTCAGAGAATAAGGAACAAATTTGATTTGGATGGGGAAATAGACATTTCCCTCAACTATTTTTCAATATGTTTCATACAGAAAACAATTGAACATTGCAAATGGATAAGAAAATTAAAAAGACATCAGCAACAATTTCACAGACCTTGCTGTGGTATGATCGCGCCAGATTGTAATAAGAATGTGACTTAGTTGGACCATGATTAGTCACAGCAAGTGCCGTTTCTGTCAGTTTCTCGACTGTGGAATGTTTACCAGTAAAGAAGAAATGATTTGCCAGATAATTCAGTGACATCGCAGAATAGGGATATATTTCAAATGCCCTTTGGATTTTCACCATTCCCAACCTACTGTTGGCAGCTGCACAGATACAGTCAAAAAAAGAGTTAGCAATTAAAACGACAATGTTTCAAAAACAAAGAATATGTTTATCTAGTACACAAATGCAGCAGTTGATGGAAAAGCGATTTTCCGACATAAATATCAAAAAACAGTATTTACATCAGTTCTGTAATTTATGACAGGAAATCTACCCCTGCCAAAAGCATCTACAAGCTGCTATGCATAAAATCCAAGAGTATTACATATCTTAAGAACATTTGAAAGTCTACTAAGTGACAAGACTCACCATCCTTAGTTTGCAAATCCAAAATACCAAGAGCAACAAGAGCTTCAGCATTTTCTGGATCTAACTGTCATATCGGGAAAACATTATCAGGACATGTAGCTATACAATGGTAAATTGTTCCAGCGCAAATGTTCTGCACACTTGCCTGCAAAACGCGTTCGAATGCTTGCTTTGCCTTTTCCGTTTGACCTAATTTATAGCGACAAAGACCTATTCCAAGCCTTACAGCAGCAGGGCACTGAGGAAAAACTTGCAAGGCCCTCTTCACAAGAAGAAACAAAAATCTTTATTAGTCCTCTTTGGGGAACAATACATTTCAATTGGAAGAACAAGCTGTTACAACATTCCCCACCTACCACCAGTTGTGTCCCTGATTCAGAAGCCGTAAAGTTGTAACGCAAACATCATAAAGTGGCAATTGACAAACCTTATATAACTCCAATGAATCAGAATATCGTCCTCGGCTGAAGTGGACACATGCCTGCAAGATATAAAGGCTGGTTCATTGCCACAAAGACACATGAATATTTGCCTCGATGACAAAATTTTATTAGCTGCAGCCCTATATCCACCATAGCACCACGCGAAAATATAAAACCGAGAGAAAAGAGCAAAAATAAAAATGAAAAGATAACAGCATATGGCACAAGCTGAAGAGACCAAGGAAAAAGAAATCATTCCTACAAAACAATACATTTCTCTCGCAAATGTCAGACGATATCAAAACATAAGGTTCACCAGCAGAACTATAGTTATTTTGCAGAAACAAACTCCTCCATAATAAGATCAATTCCTAGTTGACAAAAAGAAATCAGAAGCTGCACCACTGCCTAGATGCTCTAACATGCAGCAACAAAATACAGTCACTAACTCCAAGAGTTCATGTATCTGATCCATGTGGATCACCCAATCTGAAAGTTCATGATTCTGATGCATATGGATGCTTATAAGCATGCACAATGAGAGAATCAATACATAAACCTTTGAAACCAAGTGGAGAAAGAAATACCTGACCCAGAAGCGCAGGAACATTATCGCGATCTCCATCCAATACAATCTTGAAGGCAGCGAATGCTTGTTCTACATCACCCTTGGCCAGTAAAAGTTGGCCTGCAGAGAAGCAGCACAAACAGATTTTAGAATTCTAAGAGAATCCAGATTACGAATACGGAGAGATTAGATGCATTTATGTCTCCTCGAGGTTTGGGTCTATTCTTAATCTTTAAACTGCAGTAAGGCAGACAATCAACAACAAAGAAGGCCACCAAGATCTCCTTAAGGTTTGACTCTATTCTTCATCTTTGAACTGCAATAAGGCAGACAATTAACAACATAGAAAGTCACTAAGATGGCACAGTATCCCATCTTGACAAGCTTTCAGCTGGAGATATGAAAGCACAATCTATAAACTTCTCCCATAAGGAAAAAAGTTGAAGAGCTTGGTCATAGATCAACTCCACCTTAATTAATTTTCACACTGATGTCTAAATAATAGATATTCTAAAATCCTTACTGCACAGAAAACCAAACTTTAAAGAGCTCAGAGGAATCAACTGTTAGGAAAAAATCATGTATTCAGCTATTTAGCACAGAAAACCAAACTTTAGGAAAAAATCATGTATTCAGCTCTCTGCCTCAAGCCCATAGACTCTCACATATCAATGCAAATTCTCCTAATTTTCAAGCTTTGCAACTGAAAAAGTACTCATCCGATTAAGTAAAACTTCGGAAACAGCCCCTTAATGGCCATACAAACAGAAAAATGAATTCTAGAGCTTTTGAAGGAAATAGGAAAATTATGACATCTCAAGTACTAAATAGGTAACGAACAAAAAAGTGCTTCTGGAGCATTGCCAAATACCTTCTACGCAGATCAAATGTCTCTGCTTGACCTAATGCAGTTACATACTGGGAATACAACACTCTCAGACTGAAGTCAGAATTAGTCAAAGTAAA
Organism: Coffea arabica; assembly: GCF_036785885.1. Classification (NCBI taxonomy): domain Eukaryota; kingdom Viridiplantae; phylum Streptophyta; class Magnoliopsida; order Gentianales; family Rubiaceae; genus Coffea; species Coffea arabica. Next base: position 9,708,906 of record NC_092321.1, on the reverse strand, counting down.
AAAAAAAAAAAAGGCATAATGTACAGCAGACATGACTATATTCTTCGGCCAGGAGGGGCTAAAGATCATTTATCCGGTGCCTCTTCTAAGGTAACATTGAATGGACTGCACACCTGCCAGTCCTATTAGATGAGATCTGTAATTATTACTATTGGTCTTTTGCTAAAAGTCTTACATTAATAATAAGAACCACTTTCATCAGTCTTACATTAATAATTTTTTCACCAAAACCCGCCCTCCACTTCAATTGAAAGTAGTAGATTTTACCAAAAATTCCCCAATCACTGGGATCATGGAAAGACGTTATTGCATATAAGCAAATATAAAAAATCACTTATAAATGCCAAATGATCCAACGGATAACAAGATCCAATCGAAAAGGATTTTTACCTTTTCCAATCCAGGTAGAAGGCTCGTGCATGTCTATTCTTGACGCTTTATTGTAGTACTGTGTTGCCATAATAAAATGGTCTTCCTTTTCTCTCTGCTTCGTCTCGATTTTTCCAAGATAACTATAATATGCACCTAAAGCATTGAGGATCGCAATCCTCTCATACCTCACATCTGCATAATATTCATCAATTTCTGTGACAAAAAAGGTTTTATGTGAACACATGAGAAATAGATGTTAACGAGTTAATACATAAGATCATATTCTTCAATAAATCCATAACGTAAAATGAAGGATATATACCAGGACTAGATCCTTCTTCCAGTATCTGGCGAAACTGCTCAATCTTGCCTTGTTTGAAGTACTCCCTCTGTCCAAAAAGCAAACACTCAGAACAAAATAGCCAATAAGTCCAAATACATAAACAAACAATCACCTTGAATCCAAGATAAACGATGTCACAGTCAATTCACATGATTTGCCGCTAATGCAGTTACAACACTGCCACGTGCTAAATGCAACATGGTTTGGTTAGTTGAACATTTCCTCATGAGCAGAAGTTCCACCAATACGTACATGCATACATCCCCCAACTTTTCGCCCAATTCTAACAAACAATCGACCTCAACATCAATGCACATAATCTGACGCTAATGCATTTACAACATTGCCAAACATTATATGCAAAATTTTTTGGTTACTAAAAGACATTTCCTCATGAGCATGTCAGAATAGATCAGAACTTCCACCAACGGATACATAAACGCATCCGCTGACCTTTTCCCCCATTTTAACAAACAACTAAAGCTCCAAGTACAACTTACTATTTCAATAACCCACCTTTCAGCGAAACCCAAGAAGATGCAATCAAATATAACAATATTCCATTTAAGGGGGGCGGGGGAACCTCAAACTTCAGAATCCAAAACCCAATTATTTCAGCATATTCCTCCTACAAGGCGACAGGATTCAGAGGATACTCTTCAAAAATTGCTTACACATACATATACACATAAGTGAGCAGCTCAGGCAAACACATCACCCCAAAATGCCATATTTAATCATAAAATAAATTTAAGCATGAAAGATTACGAGTTGGCCCAAACAATAAAACTAAAGGTGGCAATTTCCATCCATATCCATCTCACTTAAATGGTTTTGGATTACTCAAAAAATTTAGATGGACATTAATGGACATCCAAATAAAACCAATTGGCTTGATGGTTTTAAGTGGATAATCCACGTAATCCATCTAAATCCATTTAAAAAAATAATGAGCAAACCCAGCATGTTTTGGTAGTACTAATGTTTCTTATGATGCTGAGTAAATACTCCCAGTCCAAGCTGCTGTTCAGCTCTTCCAACTCACGCGGTCAAAGTTTTCTTCTCAATCAGCGTATTCCAAATTTTTACATGCTTTATTTACTTTATTGTTCCATTTTTTCTATTTTTATTCTTCTTAGTTATCAGAACTCATCCTATTAACTTAGGAGCGCCATTTTAAACTACGTGTTAGTTAAAGAAATTACCTATGTGTTAGTTAAATAGATTTTAAATGGATAGTTGGATATCCATCATCCATTTGGATCCAATCTATATACAACCATTTATTATATGGATTTAAACGGATTGAACCATTTAATCCATGATCCATTTATATGAAACCAATTATGATCCATATATCCATTTTGCCACCTCTAATTGGCAGTTTATAACTAAGAAGGCGAGCAGCCCATGCTAGTGCACAAGAGGTTCTTTCTAAAGAATAATTCCCCTATAAAGGGTCAAACTAATTTCCTATTGAAAGAAAAAAAGATTTTTTCCATAATCTATCTTAACCGAAAAAAGCACCCTTCTTCTACCTCGGTGATTGAAAGGGTTTGGGATCAACACAAAGGCTATTTGACACACTGCTGAGTGTAAGCATCGACATTTGATCGAGGTCAGTCAGGCCTTGGCGTTCCTCTATGAAATTCTTTGTCCCTGTCCCCCGAGGTCCTAAGGCCTCTTTTTCCTTACAGTTTTTATTTATAGGCGTCTAAGACCTAAGAGAATGACTTCTCCTCGGACCCGGATTACCTTTCCTTGATTACCAATGTCCCAAGAGAGGGAAGAATTGACAGATATTGTTGAATTACCTGAACTCCCAACCTTTTATCAAACTATCCTTCTCCTGGGCCACTGCCAGGATTGAGCTCTTATCGTCACCACTGGTATCGGATATAACCCATTCCCCTTGACACACTCTAGATATAACACATACACTTGCATGAAGAAAAGCTAATCGAATGACTGAAATTAAACTCGAAAAAGTAGAATTCAATCTCTAAACAGAGAAACTTGTAACACAATAACTAAATAAATAAACTTGTGTTACATACGGCGATGATGAGCCAGAGGTCAAGAGGGGCTTGCTCGGCCTTGAGAATGTCGAGGATGTCGGAGGCGTCGCGGGGAAGCTGGTCCAGCGCCACCCTAACCTCCTCCTCCGAGTTCTGCACCGGAATGTACACACTCGCCATTTTGATCGGTATATTGATTTTTCTATATCAGCACTATATTTCTACTTGCTGTCGGATCAATTTTGCCAGGTTACCATAGTTCAATTGAAAAGAAGGAAATTACTGATTGCTTAGAACCCTAGGAGGCAGCGAGGAGTGAGTGAGTGGAGCGGAGACTTGATTTAAGTGAAAGCCAAAACCTCAAGAATCAGGACATATGTGCCAGTGAAGGATTTCGTTTAGAAATTTTAGAACACTATCAGTATCAGTGATTAACAGAAGCAGGGGATGAACAAGGGGGCACGGACCGGGATTTTAGTTGATGCGGATTTTATACTTCGGCTTTCTAGTTTCGGTTAAGGTGTTTGGCTAATTAACCCAATTGAATAACTCAAACGGTCTGAACAAGCCCCCGGTCTCGGATGATTTATTGTTTTTTTTTTGTTTTGCTAAATGTCCTCGACATGATATTCAATTCTAATTTATAGGAGTAACTTCATGCACTGGTGTGTCCATAGATTTTAATCATTTTATTACTTGTTTGTTTTTGTCTTTTATCTTGTCAAAACTTCAATCAGCAAACTCTAGATAATTCAATAATAAATTTTATATTTTCATAATCAGTGACTGGAATGATATAATTTTACATTGATTCATGTTCATTAGATAATTATTATACTAATTTTTGTGGTTCATTACTTCCTTAATAATGTCGTTGGAATTGCAATCAATTTAAAATGGCTTATGAACAATTCATTTGTAGATTGAGTTTTAAGAGATTTGGTTGCCACTCATACTTGGAACTCAAATCCGTCAATGTGTGCATATATTCACACTCAAATCGACATGTATATCTATTTTTTTGAAGAGAAATGATATTTACGCCTCGATTTTTGTTAATCACATTTTCACTATCATTTTAATTATACTTTTTATTTATTAAATTATATATGATAAGATGAATAGCGATAATACAAATAACAGAAAAAGGGGTGCAAATAATATTTCTCTTTTTTAATTATAATAATAATTCCAAATAACTCACATGATAGAATCAATACAATAATACATGCATGATAACTCAACACTACTACAGATAATAGGATAAATAACTATTAACTCACATTTCAATGAGAATGAAAATAAATTGACGGTTAGTGAAACTCGAATTTAGGACATACCCGATAGTGCCAACTCTACAGAACCTTCAACAAATCAGCAGAACTCCAATCGAGCTAATCTAAGGTCGAGTTCGAACTCAATACTAGTTAGATTCCGTTTGATAAAACTGAATCCGAATTCTGCAGTCTGAATACTGAAATAATTAATTTGCTGAATTTTAAGTACTGAAAAAAATATATGAATGTCTGAATTTTAATGCTAAATCTATTTATACTGTTGATAAATATTTATAGCTGAATGCTTAATAAGTTTAATTTGACAATTTTGTCCTTATATCCTTTCATTCAAAAAAGAAATAGAATCTATGATTTAATTAGTTTAAAATTGTTAGGTATGAAAATGACAATATTTATTTTTAAATCAAATTAATATAAAAGATGAAATATATTATATGAGGAGTATGGAGAAGATGTGAAAGTCATTAAAAAAGGAGAAAAGAGAAACTAACAAATCGTTAGATAGAGAATATTAGGTTGTTTAATTAGATAAGAATTTTGAACATAATTAACAAACAAGGGTAGATTTGATAGACAAGATAAGGTAGTTGAAGTAATTCTATTGATTCTTATCAGAATTAAGCATTCAGTTAGAATTCTTGTACTGAAAAAAATACACATAAGTTCAGTATTGCTTAATAAGTTCAGCAAATAGATTTTTATTTATCAAACACTCAAAATATCTGAATGTATGAAAAAATTTAGATTCAACACTTTTTTATGTTATCAAACAGACCCTTAAAAGGCAAAGCCTAGTATTTGAGTTGGCTCGGGTTGTCCGCTCAACATTTTTCCACCCGCCATAGCCCCGATGTAATTTTGTTCTCACTAAACTCGGTGGAAGAAAGTGCAAAACAAGCCCAAGAAATTATTCCAACGGATCAAATTCTTTCAGGCAACAGATACTGATTCCGCCATGCCCATCAAATGGTAAGCAAAAATCCCATGTATGAACTAGCATTCTTCCCTGTTTTAAATTGGTAACTCACTGGATGTTGTTGTAGTGCACAAAAGATTATATACCATGACTGAGCTTTTGCAGATCAAACTGAATGTTTGATTATTTTTTGTTTTGGCTGTTTTCTAGGGTTTTGCACTGGCAGCCTAATCCAGGCACAACAGTGAACACCCAAATTCTCACAGAAGTGTCTCAGTGTGTGGAGGGCATTAACGGGGTCAAGGAAGGAAGGTGGAAAGCTACTCTCAGCTTTTATAAACCCATGGTTAGAGGTAATTTTCTTAAGGGCTTTCTCTTTGTTGTATTTCCTATTTCGCGTTGGTGACGTTATAAATAGAGCTGCGGATTCGATTATCTCTTTTATTTTTATTGGGTTGGGATTTGAGATTTCTGATATTTTCGTGGGTTCATATATGGTAGAACAAGCGAATGCGACGGAATTTCCTCGTGATTTTTTGGGGATTTCACTCCAAGAGCAGCCCAATAAGTATTACCTTGTGATAAGAGGGCAGCGGTTGATTGTTGAGGCAGATTCTACAATTCAGACAATTATGGAAAAACTGCAGTCATACAAAACAAGGGTAGCGCTTAATTTTGAGGTCTGTCAACTTTAAGATATTCATTTCACTATTTTATCTGCTCTTAAATTTTGTGTCTTGATAGACCATATTCACTACATGACTTTGGAAAGGGGGGGGGGGGGGTGGGGTGAATGGAGAAGGGGGAGAGGGATAGGCAAATGGTTGAAGCAAAGTTTAACTGCAGAATGGTTAAAAAGAATGCAACAAAAATACGTGATAGTTCAAGAACTTGAATGGTCTTTTCTTGTATCTGACTGATCTTCATGCAAATATGTATTAGGTTACAGAGCAAAATTATTTTTGTCCGCCCCATTAGAAAGCTCCTCCAGCATTACAATTTTGAAGCTTGATTCCATTTTTTCTATCATCGCCATTTTCTAGGCCAACTAAAGCTGTGCAATTGTGTGTGCTCAGTAAAGGAGGTTGCTTTGAATGATTAACTAGTTAGATTGAACCATTGACAGTATAAGGAGCTGAGCTTGCAGTTGAAAATGCCTCCAATCTTGTCGAGCACATTGCATACATATTTGTCTTGTATACTTACCACTAAACAATTGACTGTAATAAATGCAGGGCTTTCAGTATCAACTAGGAGACTTCCAGTTACGTGTGGGGAAAGTTGTTCCAATCCACTCTGAAAGTTTGAGGGGAATTGTTATGGAGGTAATTAGGTCTACTTAGAATTGCAAGTATGGTTGTTATAGAGCTAATGAACTTTACTGTACAACAATCTTGCTGTTTGTCACTTTTGATCGAAGTTTAAAGTCGTCTAAAGTGATAAGTTGTTGATGTTCTCCTTAAGTTTCTGTTCTTTGACCCACAATGCTTGGTTTTGCCAGTTAATATTTTCCTTCTGTTTGGACTTTGGGGGTTGGGGGATTTGTCATGGATTTTTCCTTTTTTTTGAGAAATAAGTGTGAAATCTTCGCTCTGAAGAGAGTTAACTCAAAGATTTTGATTTTGCTGATGATTCTTGTGGGTTGAGTTCCACAATGATCAATAATTCTGAAATTGTTATGGCGTAACTCTTTGCTCTACTTTTGATCTTTTGATTAATAATTGAGAACTTGAAATTAGGAATTGTGGTTCACCAGAATTCAATCATCTAAAAAGTAGACAAGATGAACGAATTACTAGTTATCACAATAAAATTAAGAACTGCTAGTCTTCTGAGTAATTAACAATAAAAACATTAGGAAGCTCTTGACCCTGTGACTTTTCACTTAGTAAAATCTAGACATTGACTTGCATCTTTCTTGCACTGGTCAATAACCAACCTATGAATGCATAGCTCAGCTAGAATAGAAGCCACAAAAACAAAGTTAGAGCGCATGAGAGAGGGATGCATCAGAGCCTAGTAGTTATCTTAATTTGCAGAGTGCAACGAGCAAAATGTTGGATGTCACTGATCTGAGTTGGACCATACAGTTAGGACTCAAAACAATTATAAGCATCATAAGTAAGAAAATTAAAAACAACACAAGAAATTATTGATGAATGCTTAATTACTATGAAATGATATTTCAGTATCTACATCATAGGTCTCGTAAGTTTTGTCCGAAACAAAGCAGTGCCTTTTAGAAATTGAAAAGTGGTCAAAATTTTTTTACTGTTGAAAAGAAGCCAACTTTTAGCTTCTGTACTAATAAATTTTCTGTGTCTTTTGCTAGCATTTCGTAGTTCATATGCTATGAATATCTTTGTTTTTTGTGGTGAATATCTTATCTGTCCTAAATGCTTCAGAACTTCATGTTTACTGCATCTTATACGATGCGGTTTGTGTATCAGCAATGAATTTGATATGACAGATATGTTGGTAACCATGACCCTCTTTCTTTCTTTTTCTTTCTCTTTTTCCTTTTTTTTTTAAAAAAAAATTTTTGGCAGATGGAGTATTTACCTATTTCATCATGGGAAAAATCACACCAAATCATGGGCGAGTTCTTTGATATATGGCAGGAAGCTCTCTCAAAAAGATCCTTGCCGGGTCATTTTGTGCATATTGAGCCCAACTTTGCAGAATATGGCCTGTCAGATGAATACAGTTCACAACACACGGCAGCACAATATGCTAGTATTATGGCTCAAATGATAGCCACGGCTCAATCGGCACAAGCAGCTAGAAATTAGAGACTTTGGATACGAGTTTAATACTAATAGGCATCTTTATCTGGCAGTTCTCTAGTGCTCCCTTGATATCACGTCTTTTCTTTTCTGATATTTAATTAATTTATCATACAGAAAAGCTGAAATCCAGTGGTTGGCAACATCATAATCACGGTGTACTTCAAAACGGCCCACTCCCAAATGACCTTGAGTTTGTTCCATGAGTTATCACGCCTTCTTTCTCCAACTTTCAATAAAGGCTGGATCTGCAGGCCACTCGAAACTCACGCTTCCATCTTGCCTTGCTACATGTAGCTGGGAGCTCTTGCGTCTTACTTTCCACCGGGAAAGGGGTAAAACAAGCTAGATCAAGAATCATACCTTCAAACCGTCTGATCTTTGCTAAATCCCGAAGAAATGAAGTGACTTATCCTCTCTCAAGTTCCAAGAACTTTGTGGTTGGTATCCAGGTAAAATAGCTTTCTACCAAAAACAGAATTGTCATAGCTGAACGAGACCAAACAAGTGAAAAGCTCGTTTTGACTCCGAAATATGCGCCATTTGACTGCGAACTCTACGAGTTAAGAGCACCAGTAAATGTGAGAAAGCTTTCAACATATCTATGTTAAAAGTCTGAGAGTTAAAACCATGAAAAAAATGTTAGATTTATGAAAAGAGCCTATGTTAAAGAGTCTGAGAGTTAAAACAATGAAAATATGAATGACCGATCTCTTCTCCCATGGCACGTTATATCATATCTTCTTTCAAGAAGAGAAGGCTTGATAATGGTCCACACCAAGATTTCCATCACAGAGTTTCAAGTTAAACTTATTAGTTTGTGAATGTCAAATAATGATCACAGCGCGGTTGAAAAGTTAAATTAACACTTGTAGATAACATATTGAATTAGGAGGATAACAAAATATTGCCACCCCACGAGCTCCATTCTTGTTTTTTTTTTAATTCTTTCTTTTTAGCTCACTAAGTTCATTTCGTTAAAGATAATCATCAACAAAATTGTGCTGGCATACTTTAAGAGCTAATTTTTTACATTATGATAGTATAGTAATTTTTTTTTTAATGTAAAATGTACATGATTTGAATGTATATGATCTAAACCTACTAGTGTAATAATTTTTTGTACATATAAAAAACTTATTCACATTTTAATTGCATTAATCTTGATAAGCATTTTGGGCCTAAAATCCTAAGGCCCTAAGCCTTATGTGAGGGATGGAGAAATCCATATTATGAAATATGAGGGATGAAAAAAATCATTTTATAAAATGTAAGGGACGAAAAAATTTATTTTATGAAATGTGATGGACAATAAATTAGATTATGCAAAATATAATTTGACAAATTTACCCCTCAAAAATGATCATGTGCCTTGCACGTGATGGAATTCGGCAAAAAAAATGATCGGAAACCTAGCTAGGGACTAAATTTGACCGATGTGAATATGTAAGAGACATAAAATTACACTTTTAAAAGTAAGGGACGAAAAAAGTCATTTTACAAAATGTGAGGGATGTTTTGGACGATTTTCCCTATAAAAAACTTATTTACATTTTAATTGCATTAATCTTGATAGGCTTTTTGGGCCTAAAATCCTAAGGCCCTAAGCCTTATATAAAACACTTGAAATTCATATTTTAGTTGCATTGATCTTGATAAAGCATTTTGGGCCTAAAATCCTAAGGCCCTAAGCCTCCGTGACTGACCATCCTCCAGTATTCACACTATTTTTTGCAGGACGCCTAAAACCTCCACGTTCTCCTTTTTCTCAGCCTCCACAACCGCACTTTTAGTTTCAGCTTGCCGTGTATCCCAAACTACATTCAACTCCGCAGTACATAAAGAGTTCACCAACAATAACGTGACTGCTCCTAACTTTTTTGATCATCTGATTATTGATTTTGTCATGGATCCAGAGTCTTTAGCAACCACGACCACCAATGCACCTAGGAAGGTATATAAGTAGCCTTTCTTAAGATTCTAAATAATCCCAAGTTTGGATGATTTCCAACGCGGGTCTTGATTTAAAAAAGATTGGTTTGGAATTTAATGTAGGTGAGGTTTGCACCAAAAGTTCCTCCACGCAGAGACCAAAAGACTGTCGTCACCAAAGTGTAAAAACTCGGTCTTTTTATCATAAAGCAAGATACTGTGTTTGGATTGAATATTACAAATTCGTGCTGGTTGCGACTTTTTTTCGCATTACTGTGTATCAAAATGTTGTTGATCGTTTCAGTGAGAAGGTTGAAGATGCCGTTGATGCTGCTCAGGCTGAGGAACTATTACGCCGGCTTAATGTATTTGTGCTCTCCCATCACAGTTGTTTGATTCTTCATGGTTAGGAAGTTTTGTTGGTTAAATCATCATTGTTAGTGCTCTGTTTTATGAAAGATGATTGCTTCGTTATATGTAGGAATCTTCTGTCAACGCAAAGCCTAAATTTGAAAGGAAAGGTACGTAAGCTGTTCTTTTAGCATTTTCGAAGTGTAGAAGTGAGACGTTTGTAATCCGGAATATGTTTTTTATTTGAAATCCCAAATGGAAAAGCTGCTCCTTTCATTTGTTTCTATTGATTTTGTTTTTTCTTGGCTTTCATTATTTATTTCATGTCATTGATTTGCAGGATATTTATGTAATGTAGCATAATTTACTGGATGCATGATATTCGTACTATCCTTGTAGTATTATTTTATGAGTTGGAATTGTGCGAAGAAACGTGTTGAAAGGTTGTTTGCCTCAATTAAGTTTCTTTAGCACTTTCTTGTGTCCCTTGCATTTGAAAAGCACTAGTACAAAGCTGACCGTAGTACAATTAATCAAGAAAATGTTAAACATCCTCTCTCACGACTACTCTGCTATCACCACGTTGGTTCTGGTTTGAAGTTCAAACTGATTGCATACTTGCATAGATTGACTATTTCTGTATTGCTGCATCCTCTGTCAAGAGATTATATATGTTTAAGCTCTTGAACCAACATTGCTTAAATCCTTTCTTCCTTTTTGAAGCTGGACCGGCACATGTGGCATTTGGCTATGGAGGCTCATCACCTTCAATGAGGTCATATGGTGCTCCCAAGGGTGTAAGCACACATCATAGTTCATATCCTAATGGCAAGTGCTTTTCTAAAGTGTGAATATGCTGCTATAATGATGCTTGGTGCTGCATTTCACTTTAATCTGCATTTCTGCAGCTGGAGGTGCTATGCGTAGAGTGGAGAAAGAATACAAAGAACCATGGGTAGGTGGCAGCTGATGCAGTTTCTTTATCATTCAAGTTCTAAGACTGACGTTTTGATATTGTCTATCATACTCTTTTCTTGAGTTGCCTTCTTCTGCTTGTGTTATTATAGGATTATTATACCAATTATCCTGTAACACTTCCTTTAAGGAGACCATACTCGGGGGATCCAGGTAATCATTTTGGATAAAATGCCTTTCGACTTTCAAGGAGTAACCTAATGAGAGTGCTTTAACCTAGTCAGAAAATTTCTTAAAATTGTACGAGCATGGACCACTCTGCTCACTAAGCTTTTGGTCTGCTGTTGTTTGGGTAATGATAACATCTCATGAGCACTGAGGTGGACTTGTGTGCTTTCTTCCTCTTCTATAAATGGGGAAGTTACCAACCTTCCTAGGTACTTTTATACATTATCTTGCTCCTCTGACATGCAGAACATCTTGATCAAGAGGAATTTGACGAGGCCTCAGAAAGCTTGAACTATGATGAATGCTCCACAAATGCTGCTGTAGAGCTTGGTCTAACGGTTGGTAATGCTATACAAAAGTTACATTGTTACTATTATTAGAATGATGGGCATAATGAAAATGGAGTACTTTGCAGGAAGGAAAGGAAACTATGTTGTTTCTTCAATTACCTGCAAGCATGCCTATGGTAAAGCAATTACCTAATACGGCTGGCAGTGAGATGGCAGATACTTCTAAACCAACAAAGAGTGGAGAACTTTTGCAGAAGTCCTGTAGTTTGGATGAGTTGCCAGCAGGATTTATGGGTAAAATTTTAGTTTACAGGAGTGGTGCTGTCAAGCTGAAGCTTGGTGACAACCTTTATGATGTAAGTAGGCATGTTTCATGGATATAACATGGAATTTATGTATGTAACTCATAAAAATGCTCTGTCATCGTCCTTAACCTCTCCGAGGCAAGAAAAAGAAAAGGAAAAATGTTATTTCTTTTATGTTAAGAACTGGAATTGGTTTTGCTGCTGTAAACAACATACTCAGAGAAGAAACAATTATAATATGTATGATATTTTGATGATTTATGCAGGTTTCGGTAGGTTTGGATTGTGTATTTGCACAAGATGTTATTGCCATTAACGATGAAGAAAAGCATTGTTGTACTTTGGGGGAGCTCGATAAGCGTGTCATCATAACCCCAGATGTGGACTCGATGTTAGATGGAATGGCTGACTTGTAGTATGTCCACTTGTTAAGCCATGTTCTTTTGCAGAGCAATTTATTTCATCCTTTAAAATGGATTTTTGTTGGGGTCAGAACATCCATTCATGATGTAAAACAAACAAACAAACAAATTTCAGAATTACTTTTACACAAGGAAATGAATAATCACAAATTGTCAGAATCACGAGATTCTGCGTGCCCAGAAATTCTGATCATAAAAAAAATCAGTAAACGGTTTTGTTGAGAAATATTTCTCCGGTGACATAAATCACGGCATGACATTTCTTACTTTTTTAGTAGGTCTTTGAGAACATCTTAGGGCTTCAGTGTCCTGAGTCGCGATCTAAACTTCCTTTAATATGATGGGAGCTCCATGTTGGGGTTGAAGAGCCATGACAGTATTGGGGGCATGAGCGTAGGATGGCGAGAGCTCGAATGAGAAATTTTGTAGTATGATGGATAATGCTACCTTTGCTTCCATCAGTGCAAAATGTTGGCCAATGCAAGTTTTGGGACCCCACCCAAAAGGGAAGAATGCTAGTTGATTTTTCGAAGCCTTTGATAATCCTCCAGAGAACCTTTCAGGTTTAAATTCCTCTGCATCACTGCCCCATAGCTCAGGATCACGATGGGTGAGTAATAAGGGCAGCGTAAGATCTACCCCTGCTGGAAGAGAGAGATTTCCTATCTTTGTTTCTTGGTATGTATGTTTATACAGAGCGATAGTTGGCGGATATAATCTGAGGACTTCATGAAGAATCATGGTTACCTGTAAATATTCCCAATCATTAGCACCAAATGTCATAAGCTAATACTATTTAACTAATGAAAACAGGTCGATCAGTAAATATTTAATTTAAGCCTGAGTAAAAATTTCCACAACTCAAATAAACACAGTTCATGTCTCCACTTCCTAGGCGTAGGAAGAAGTAAGGAAAGAAAAAGAACTACGGGGAATGGATTGAACATGAAGCATTTTCTATTAAAAGGAATTGAAAGCATGGTCTTGGTATTACTTCCATTTGAATATTTTGCTCTAGTTGGCGTTTGAAAAAAGAACCACGTTAAAAACCTTTCTTTGTCAATTACCACTGCTTTTCTTTGATGAGTTTTACAATATGACCTTCATCCAAGTGTTGCATGAAGGCCATTTTGGAAGTTAACTCTGGTTCCTATAACTGAGTTATGATCAGCTCAGAGGATGTTCAACAAAAAGTATTTACAAATATCTTAGCGATTTACTACAATCATTCCAATGGATGTTTAAGGAACACGTAGTTTTAAAGTACCTTAGTGATTTTTCAGTATTAAATGAACTGGAACTTCTATAAAAGTTAGCTACTATGTCTGAAAGAAGTAAAGAGCAGTACTCACGGATTTAAGTTGGCTTATAGTTTTAGCATCAGGATGCTCTTTCCCACACACTGTCAGAACTTCTTCCCTTGCCTTCTCTTGCCAGTCTGGGTGCATTGCCAGGATGACCATCGTCCATGTTAACAAGCTTGAGGATGTCTCTCGACCGGCTATGTAGAACTGCTTGCATTCCTCTATTATTTCTTTGATGGTCATCTTGTTACCATTTTTGTTATGTGGACTAGATTGCAGGCTGTTTTCATCATTAGACTGCAAGAGTAGGCCAAGTAGATCATCTGAATTTGTTTGTCCAGTTCTCATCAGGGTTCTCTTTCTCTCAATCAAAGTCCTGAGCATTGAAGTAATGTTCTTGTCCAAACTTTTTCTTCTCTGGCTCTTTTTGGTTGGAATGAATCTGTTCATTAGTATGGTAAGGATATCATACAATTTAGAATTGTCTCATAATGAGGCCATTAGGTATATTTGCAATGCCTAACGACAGTGACTGAAAAAGACCAAGCTCATATGTGAACGGTAATGTACCTAAGGCCAGGTATGGACGAGCTTTGCAAGGCTTCAGCAACCAAACTTTGCAGCTCTATCTGAAGCTTTAGTATTTGATTTCCTTCATTGAAGTTGCTTCCAAATGCTGTCCGAGAAATAATATCTCCAGTCAGCTCCTGAAAGTCAGGCCAGACATCTATTTCGCTGGTTCCACCAAGAGCAATTGATTTCTTCCATTTTTCTACCAGCAAGACACAACTCTCTGCAAATATTGATATCATTCCCTATTTTGACACAACATTAATTTGAGAATCCATACTGTTAAATCATACATCCCAGGCTTCTTAGTACCATCTTAAAAATGATATCTGGAGATAAGGGCTTGAAAATTACCTTTAGTTTCTCCAATTTGAATGCCGGAGTCATTATCTTCCTGTGAGTAGCCCATATTTCACCCTCTAGAAGTGTCAATCCTTCTGTAAGAGTGAGCACAAGAGGGTCCAACGCAAACGGTGTTATACCAATGTGACCCTGCTTATTAGCTAGCACTTCTTTTATTATCTCTGGATCCGTAATGTTCAACCTTGGAGTTGTCCCTGCCCAACACAGTGATATCTTCCCTGCATGCATGCGAAACGCTTCTTAGGAAACTGCAATTTGTAACGATGCATTTCCATTGTAAGTTGTAACCTACCATATTTTTGAAGTGTGTTGTGAGTGAAGGGATCGACGCGTGGTGCAATCTGATGAGAGAGGCTCATTGGTTTCGACCATGCTTCAGTAATTTGATTCATGAAGTCTTTCATGTCGCCAATCAGAAGTTTGTAGGGGTGGCCTTTAATTCCTTGCTGTTTTAAGTGCCTTTCAAACCATTTTGGCTTCCACCAAATGGAGTAAAAAACTTTCAGAAAGAAGTAGCTCGCCAGGAGTAGAGAAGCAACTTTTAGGGAGGGGATTTTCAAATCTTCCATTGGGTTAAAAATTTTCAGCTACCGGGTTCTTGGTTCTGTTGAATGCTTTATGGTTTCTCCAATTAGATATTTATATTGGTGCCTTTCTGAAACATCGGTTTGAAAATTAATCAACGATAGTTGCTATTGATCGAGCGCTTCCAAGAATTTTCTTCCTCCTTGTCAAACTAAACTACCACTACCTTTCGCATCTTCATTATTTGACTGCTTAATGATCTTGCGGGAGGGTCCAAATAAGCTAAGTGAAACGCTACATACTTGTATCCCTTTCTCAATTCGAATTTAAATTTTACTTTTTATATGCTTGGCATGCATCTAAGAATGCTAGTGTAAATTTTATTAGTTCATGTTATAGATGATGAAAGAAAAGTCATGGATCGAAGAATTTTGCTTTTACGTGAAAAGCAAGCAATTACTAGCAAATCCCAGAAAAGTCAAATCTCAAAAAAAAAACTGAAAAATCAAAATTTGCTTCCATTCCATCAGCCGCCCCCTAGACGTTCAGAATTTTGGGTTAGGCTAAAGTTGAAAGTTCTTTAAAACTGCGTTTTGATTTTTCCTTTCCTTTTTTTTTTTTGGGATAATTCTTCAGCAGATTTGGTCTCCTACTTGTTGATAGCTCATAGATATATCGAGTGGTCAATAATGAATGAAAGACTGTATTATGGTTTAGTTGTGTGATTGAATTTCACTCACACGATCACTAAACTGAAACCAAATTTAGAAAGGCAGACCTGTTACTAAGGCAAATTGGATATATCATCTGCACAGTTAAAATGTGGTTCCGCAAAAAGGAACAATGTAGCATGTACCAGTGCCACACACCTGTTGGTCGTACTTTAGGGAAGAGATTGACAATCACCAGCCAAAATGACAAAATCTTAAAATCTTTTAGGCTTGACATTTTCCTGGCTGGACTTGAAGAAAAGCACAGGATGGACATCACTTGGCAAGCAATAAAAGGGCAGGGCGAGGGAAGGTGGCTAAGGATGGCATTGGCACTTGGAAATGACTTGAAAGTGTATCCATCGCAGTTTTCTTTGTTTAATGTGGTCATCTTCAGTCATTGTGGCCTGTGAGAGAACAGACTGAACCGTATGTATTAATTTCTTCTTTTCATCATCATCATCATCCTTGCACAAGATGAAATGACCAACTTCAAAAGTAGTTCCAGTTCTACTGGATGCTTCTACTACTACTACTACTACAGAGCAAGGCACGCACTAGTTGAGAGTGAAACTGAACCAAACCACCCCTTTCAAATTTGTCAGTTGTGCTGTCATTGGTTGCACAGCATCACTTCACACTTAAAACAAACAATTTTTCGTGATCAAGCGGTAGACTTGCATGACAGAAATCGAACTGAGGAGAGGAGGCTGATAGGGCTCAAGACACAAAAAAATTGCAAAATTGCTATCGTTGTTGTATACTCGTGCCTGAAAGTCTTCTGTTTGAAATCTTTCAATCAGGCCCAGAAAGACTGTTGTGTTGCAAAATGGTGATTCATGGAGGATGTTAGAACTCTCTTTCCAATCAAGAATGACACCCCTTTTTGTGTTTGTATGGGATTAACTAGTAAAAATTACCAAAGAAAAATACTCTTAAACAAGTAATAATAAGAACAGATCTCCTTTTTAAAAAAAAAAAAAAATGCAAAATAGAACTAGTAACTTGAAAGCAAAAGTAACATATCAGAAAATATGAAAAACTCAACACTTCATCTTCTTCTCATCATTATTTATTAGCACCATTCTAGTTTCAAAGTCTAATATCACCCTAAACAACAACAACAACAATGACATTGAACATTCATGCAGTCCAGTAAAGCATAAAAGAGAAATGGCCAATAAAAATATGCTTGGCGAAACTGGACAATTGAATGAACAGAGAATTGTACCCTTCTTCAGAGGCTAGCCGTCTGCGACGAAGGAACCACGTAATCCAGCACCACCACACCATCTACCTTATCCCTAACCAAATCCTTCTGCTTATTGGCCGCCTCCGATTCCGCATCCAATCCCTCCAATTCATTGACCCCCTTGAAAACCGCAATAGAGGCGATCGAAAACCCTTTCGCTCTCCCGGGAGAAAAGTTCTCCCCGAAACTCAACTGCTCAATCCCCGGAAACTTCTCTTTGATTCCTCCAATCACCGCCAAAACCTCATTTCTCTCATCCTCCCCTGAGCCCTCCTTCAATTTCAAAAATGTGACCCTCATAGCCGAACCGGGAGGAATTTTAACGGCGCCGGCGCCACTGGCGACCCAATCGACAGCCATATTGTCATCGATGATAGGCTTGACGTAATTGGTGACGACGGCGACGTGGTCGGGGTGTGCGGAGTAAGCATCGAGGTCGGATTTGGAGGCGTAGCGAGAGTGGAGCATGTGAGTGAAGGTGAGAGAGGAGGATTGGGACCGGAGGAGCGGGCCGGCGGTGAGGTGGAGGACGGAATCGAGTGAGGTGAGACTACTGAGGTTGTTGAGCATGGCGGTTGCTTTGGAAGGGTCAATATCTGGTTTGACTTTGAAGAGGACGATATGCTCGATGAACTCAGGTGGATTGCTGGCGGACATTTTGATGGACGGTTGTGATTGAGCGGCGTAGAGGTGGGTAGTGGCGGGAAAGTAGAAGGATTTGAGCGGAGAAGAAGAAGAGCGGGGAGGAGGAAATGATAAGATGCTTGTGCGACCGTAAACTGCTGCTCTTACACCTCCACACAGCATTTTTTCGGATGTTCCAGACTGCTCAGTCGCACTTGATTCGCCCCGTTTTGACTTTATATCTTTGACTGTGATTGCTGATTCCAGTTTTTTATTCGTCGTCGACACTGTGGAAATGTTTTTGAGTCCGTTGATCCTAGGTTCGAGTTTTGTTTGGTACTACTAGCAGTCTGGTACTAGCTTAGCTGGCTAGTGGATTATTTTAGAAACTTTTTTTTTTCCAAATATGAATATTGGACCTCAGTTTAATTTGTAAAATTCTCGAGATGGATGGACGTGATTTTGTTTTTTTCAGAAATAAAATGCGCTGGCCGATGAGAATATTTTGGTAAGCATAATAAATTAATATGGCCATGGTCTATATTTCTTAATTCCCATGGGTTTAAATCCAATAGGATAATAATAGTACAAGATCATGCTTCATACTTCACTATTTGCCCTCTGTCCTTTCTTATGAGTCTTCAACTATTTTGAATAAAGTCATATGTAGCTCAAGACCTTGATACGGTTAAAACTTTCAACTATCAAAATATGTGTTTTTTGGTATTTATTTGTTTTTGTTTTGAAAATGAGGCTTTTTTTTTTAAGAGCTGAAGGGGACTAATGAAACGACGCTTCATCAAACTTTCCTCAACCCTTTTCTTCTTTGTTCTTTTTTTTGGTGGATGTGGTATAACCTTTCCTCTTTGGAGGATCAACCCTTACAAGTTTATGCTTAAACCACTAATATAGGAAAGATTTTTTCAATAGTTAATACTAGTAGTTATATAACAGGTAAAGTTCTTTAATTTGTATAGGCAAATGAGGAAACACAAATACATTTGGGACTTGATTGCAAAGAGCGACAACTTTGCAAAACCGCTCAATTGCAATCGGCCCACTAATCCGTCTTTACTATTACAACCTCTAGCTGGAAAAATGACCCAACATCTTAACCATATAGCAGTCTTCAGGGCTTCTAAAATTAAAAAAGATTCTTAGGAGAAGGTTTTGGCCCAGCCATTACCAATAGTACACTATAAGCTCCCTCAAAAAAAAAAATTTATGCTACAAGCCTTTTAGTTTGGATACCACTATTCAAAAGAAATTTCAAACATTATTTTGCTTGAATAATAAACATAATTTCCAATCACCTCTTTGTTTCATATTATAAAAATTATTACTATATTATTTTAAGAATTAATTTTCTGTACACTGTCAGTATATATACTATCACCGTTGAATTGAATATATGATAACTAATTTTAATTTGAATTTGAAATGTAAATTTTATACATGTGTGACGTATTCAATCATGATAGTCAAACGAAACAACAATCAGATAAAGATAAGGTCATATCAAGTGGAAGAAACCTTTTATCAACAGTCAAATAAAGCGAGTTATGAGTTTTGAAACAACAAATAAAAATCTATCGTCAGTTACGTGTGTGTGGAATGTAGAGTGTCAAATTCACCACGTTGTTGATTGAATGTTGACGAGCTTCCTCTTTCTGCAAAAAACCCGCAATCGCTCCTGATTCGTTTCACCTTTATTTCCTGGAAGGAGTAGCCTTGACTTGAAAAGTCATTAAAGCATACTGCCTTGTTCATTACTCAATGCAATTTCTTCTTTTTCGTTTTGCAGCGTCAACGTTGCCTTTATATCTCCCTCCTCATCTAGTCGAGATTCCCCAAGAGAAAGGGATCAAATCTGTAGTTCTAGCTTATATACGTGAATCCAATCTCACTTCCATTCACTCATCATCCATTCTGAGAAAAGATTCTTGAATAACAGGCTAAGAATAGTCTTATCAGTCCTTGTCCGTTATGCATGCTCCAGGAAGAAAGTCCCTTGCTTCGGCTAGCTAGTAAGGATTTTCATTCTTGCCGGAGAGATACTATGCAGGAATAAATCAATGCCCAGGAATAAAAAACACTGATCCAGTTTCATTGGCTGCAGGGAAAAGAGATGCCCCTTTTCATCCAAGAAGATCAATGCTAACTGGCACTTAAACTATTATGTCTCCCTCAAAACTCTCTTACACGAACTCCTATGTTTGTGTTAAATAGGCATTAGCAGTAGAGGGGAACTCCCCAGAGAACTGGATAGTTTTATCAGTGAAGTCGAAATAGATGGCCTTAAACCATATGTGTAGTTGTGACTTGTGATAAACAGCAAATCTCTTTACTTCAAATTTGTCATGCATAAATCGTACGTATCGTTATCATACATAGCAAGACCATCTTTGCTTGTTTATTTATGGTAAGAAAAGTAAGTATTTAACCACATCAAGTTATTTAATTTTGACATTCAACAGTCAAACAATTGTGAATTAACATGACATTATCAAGTGCTCTTCCTTGATTAAAAGGCAAAGCTACATTTTCTTTTTTTCTTTTTCACATTGAACAGGGCGAGGAAGAGGATGGTAATTCCATTGACTACACTGTAATTGTTTGGATTTGGGCCTTGGTGTTAGGTAAGGACTACGAAGTTGCCCCATGGGTTGCAAGTAAGTGGTCCACTGGCCCACTTGAGAGATGTGACAAAATAAAATGTAAACTCAAGGTCAAGTAGGTCCGGTCGGTCTTCGTCCACGTTGTAAGTGTTCACACTTTCGACTTTAATTCTTTTTTAACACAAAAATAGGAGTTTCCACTAAGGAAATGAAAAATTATTATTATTATGCCTAGATTTCACATGACTTTTGACTTTAATTCTTTTTTGACACAAAAGATTTTCCGGTAAAGAGATGAAAAACTATTAGTATTAATATCTAAACAAAGGCTTATGAAAGGTTTACCACTGTAATGCCTGAGATGAGGTACTAGGGTGTGTTTGGATTGTCTCTTTTCAAAGAAAAATTACTATGTTTTTCGTGGACACATTTTTCAATCACCTTTTTATCTCATATATATCAAATTGCTACAGTAATTTTTCTACAAAAAGTTCAGAAAAATGCAATCCAAACAAAACCTTAGTGTCCAGTCATATTTAAATTCTGATTATGCAAGTGAATTATTAATCAAGCCCTATATAGGTTGTCTTTCAGAGCAACCATAAATTAAATGCAACGTATATAATATGCAAAAAAAAAAAATTAAATGCAACGTTTTATACACCAATTACCTTTGTATAATTTTGTATTTTAGCTAAACAAAACATAAAATCTCTAAACCCTTCTTTCGCAGTATGCAAAGCAAGAATTTTTTTTGCTGCATTTGCACTAATTTGAAACAAAATGATTGATTGCATCACAAAACGATTTTAACTCTCCTTTATATCTTTCTAGTCATTTTTTATTTTTTATATATATCTTTATATATATTATCACAAAAAAATGATGTAGTATTATTGTTTCCAAAAGAAATTTAAAGTACTTAACTGGGATTTTTTGTTTTTGGTGGGGGGGGGGTGTTTGGAGATCAAAGTAGTTGTTCGTTATTCTCAATCATTGTCAGAGAAAGAGGACAACCTTGTAATATTCCCAGAAATTCAGGGACTGGCATAAAATATCAGAAAGAGTCTGGAGGTACGTGGCAGGTGGTGGATGTACTGTAGCGTTGTTGGTATTGGAGTATATCGTAGGAGCAGTAGGTTACGTCAGGGGCCTAACGTCGGCATAGGGAGGCGTGTCTCACAATGGCAAAATTGTGGGGCCCACTGATGTATCGACTCTGAGTTAGGCTTGGATCCGAAGCTGTAGATTTCCCGAACCTAACTGTCCACGCGTCCTCGATTCTTTCGTGCAGAACCAGTTATTCGGGAAGTCTTGAGACGCTGAATAATAGATTAAACTTTAAAGAGGAAAATTCCATTCTCGGCCAAAACGAAGATCTTCGGGCGGCCTTGAGGCAGGCAGGTGAGAGACATTATTGGGCTCCTTAATTCTTGTATGACCATTTCATGTTCCATAAAGACCAAAATAGCCTGCCAACCCTTAATAATAATACCTTGGCAAATCATTAAAAACTGCAACTAGCCAGTAACGGTGCATTCATTCGATAGACTGTAGGGGTGGCAATCGGTTCAAAAACGGATTCATAGATCGGATTGAAATTAGAATACAATAAAAAACTCGTTGACTCGAATACAATTCGTCAACCCAAAAACGGGTCAGAACATCTGATCCGAATTCGAAAATTTCGAGTTGACGGGTAAACATGAATGACTTGAAATATAATTTCAATTTATTAATTTATCATTATAGTTTCTAATAAAACCAATTTCGCACAAGATTAATTACATAATAAAGTAATAAAATTTTTGATAAAACAATTCCAAACCAAATCTGAAATAAATTAAAACACTATAAAAGTGTTTTATCCCAAATCAGATATAAAATAAAATACTATAAAAATAGAAAACAATGTAATATATCATTTATCCAAACTTAATAATTTCAACTTCACACAAGTTAAATAAATTCATTTATGATTAAGTGGTTAATGCCTTTAGGGAAACAAGAATAACTTACTTTAGTTAGATAAAATATTTTTATATTTATATTTTTAACTTTATAAACGAGTCATCGGGTCAAACCCCGTTGGTGACTTGTATTCGAGCTGTTTTTTTTTTCAAATTCATCGGGTTCAACCCAATTATGATCCAAACCCGCGAAATTTCAATCTAAACCCATTAATTTCGAAGTCTCAATCGAACATTGCCACCCCTAAATAGACATTAGATAATCTTTATAATTTTTTTCCTTTTTTGTGGCTAGAGGATGATGATCTCATCCTAGCAGTTGTATGATTAATCAATCCTCGAGGAAGAATAATCTGAAAGTGTTGCAGTGTTTTGGAGAGCTGCTTACACAATTTATGGTATTTATCATATACAAAAGAAGAAGGAAAAGGAACTATAAATTTACAGTGGAATTTTTCAAAGGTGCACTCGATGCTATATATAATTACACCTAACTTCGATGTGAATACATACATGGACTTTTCCTTGCATCTAGACGTTTTTTTTTAAAAAAAAAAAAAAAATTAACTTCATTTAAAAAAAAAAATGTTACTAAACACTTAAATCTCTTTTGACGAGATCGCATTAGGCGTTCATTAACTAAACTCAATTACAATTGACTAACTCAAATATTTCCTAAATTGACAATCAGAATCATCCATTACTATCCTACTGGGGCTCTTAAAAAGCATCAAGAAATGTTTTCGTCCCCCCCCCCCCCCCTCCCCAACACACAGCCACACGAAAAGAACTTTCTCTTTTGAAACCAGATCCAGCCAAACAATTTGAGAGACCACTTTGCAGTCCAAATTGCAACTTCTTTGGACGTACTTAGCATTTGCAGTCTTTGAACTCTGTGATCAAATCATGCCATCTGCCAGTAACTTGCTTATAAACTCACTTTCTGGTCGAACTGTCTAAGATATCGATCGTGTCCCAGTAATAGTTTATAAAATGAAATCAAAGGTAGAAGAACAAAGAAACAAATGCGTTACGAGTCTGGAGCCAAAATTGGCATTAATGGATATTGGATATCTCATTTAGATATCCAACTAGCGGCAATTATTGGACCTCAGCTCTTTTTGTTTTTGTCATTTTTGAGAGCAAGCAAGTACCTAATTTGTCAATAAGGGCTTCTTCTTCTTCTTCTCAGTTTCTTGATGTTGTCGGTCATTTCTTTCCACTCATTCCCTTTTGTATAATGACTGTCCTGAAATTTTCCACGTTTAATTTCTACTGAATCTTCAATTTTCGATCTAGATTAATTGTGGAGCAAGGGGGTTCCGTTGTTCCATTCAAATGTATACATGAGAGCAAAAGAAAGGCGACATTAATATGAAGTTTGATCCAAGAACGCATGCTCTTAATCTGTCATCAAAATATATATCTCATGCTCCCTCCGTCCCACTTTGATAGTTTTGATTTTTTTTTTTTCACACAGTTTAAGAAAAAATAGTTAACTTTGTTGGAACAATCAATTTAGGTAACTATTTTTCTAAAATACTTTCACATTAATTAGAGTACAACTTTATGGGAACTTGAATTGATGGTTTATGGGAACTTAAATGTGGTAGGTTTATAGTAACAACAACTTACATTGAATAAGGGTATTTTAGGAAAATTAAAATACAACTACATTTTTCAATTGAAAAGTGGACTACAATTTGGAACAGACGAAAAAGGAAAACAGGACTATCAAAGTGGGACGGAGGGAGTAATATATACTCTCCTCTCATTGTTCAATAATAATACCGTATACTAGTAATTAATACGTACATAGTCTGAACGCCGAGAACTCATATGCGTACTTTTATCAAATATCTCGACTTGAAAGAAACAAAGCATTCATCCAGTCGAAAGCTGATTCCCTTTCATAACTCACAGTTTTTTGTATGAGTGTTTCGATAAATGGACTCTGCGAAGACACTTCAAAAGCCGGCAACTTTTGAAGTGCTCCGCAGCACCAGTCGAAAGCTGATTGAAGCGATGTTTTTTGTATTGTGTCACTAAAAACAAACGGTGGTTACCTTAATACTGACAGGAACAGCTCAGAAGCATTAATTACAAGCGGGTGAAGTCCTTATAGAAACATGACATTACTATTATTATTATTGCCACATCTTTTACGGGTCAATCTTAGTATAATCTTTTATTTGTGCTTGGAACTTGTATGTTCTAGCTGTAAATGGCTGTCAATTTTTATGTGGTGGATTATGCATAATTTAAACAAAAGCAAAATTCCATAACTGGATATTAGAAGCATGTTAGCACTAAATCATTGGGCGGTTATATTATATAGAGAGAAAAACTATGCATCTGCTCTTTGAAGCATGTGGCGTCCAAATCAATGTTTCAACAATTTTATATGTGTTAGCATGAACCGGTTGGTGTTTAAGTCTTTTTTTTCCCCCACCCCATCGATCGATCCCTTCCACCTTTCATCGACGTTTCTTGTTGTTACCCTTTCCGGTTTTGTTCCTTTTACCGAACCATTAATGATAATGGACGTACGTCACAGAAAGAAGCTGGGTACAGGTCAAATTAATAGCTGATTGGTGCGATGAAAATCAATGTCAAGCGGGAAAAAGACGCCAGAACCATGGACTACTAATAAAGGATTAATAATCAAGTTTTTTTTTTTTTTTTTGCAAATAAATTTTTTTTTTTTTTTATATGCACATGTAGTAAGGTAGAACTCTTCATGGTGAATGTGTACGGGGGAATTAATCTTGATGCAGACTTCGTAGTCATCAAGACATGTTATGGATATGGATGATAGATACATGTGCTTATTTCAGTAGTAGGGTTTAAGGGTACAATCCAATGAAGATGAGGGATGCGGTTGGCTTGCCACTATAAAGCAAGGACCACAGCAGACCCTGGCCCATAATTTTTGTTGATAATTCCACTTTCTTGGAGGACATTTTGTAATGTTTCTGGTACAATTTTATCAGCATACCACTTGGAATTGTTTTTAGATCATTGAGGGCATGCATGCTATACATTGAGCATTGGATATTTTTGTTCAAATTTAGTAGTATATCAGTTAGCTTCCGCCTGGTGTTTCACGTTTCTGGGCCAGGCGACTTCTGATGGGATGATTGGCAGCCAATGGTTGAGGAGAAAATCTGAAATTAAGACCAAGATTTGCGAAGAAATTTCGTACTCTTTGGGACATATGAGATTTAATGGTCTACCTCTATACTGCTGAGTATATCTTATGGGACCAGTGAGATATATATAGCTTCTTTTTTTTCTTTCTTTTCAACAGAATAGTTTTCTATTCATTTTAAACCTATTCCTACTCTGTATTAAGAGAGAGGGGGTAGGCCCAAATGGATCAAAGAAAAATTTATAGAGGACTGAACTACCATCAGATCATCAGACGGGTGCAGAGTCTGCACTCGCTGGTGAGACTTTTAGAAAATCCTGAAATAGAATGCAAGTAAGGGTTTCGCTTCCTTGACCTACACCTAAAGAGAGCCTCTCCAGTGACCAACCATTCTAAAGGTAGCTGAATGAGATATAGCCCGTGAGGATAACGTTTTATACATTTTTCTTAGCGAAGAAGTTGATAAGGAACCAGCTGCTTGCTTACGACTAATACATGACTGCATTTTACTTACTGATGTGACTCAAATGACCGGAAAGTATTCAAATGTTGACGGCCGTATTGCAATTATATAATGGACCTATGAATATAGTGCACATTTTATTTGTTTTTGCAAGGTATTGTTTGCAAGCATTTTAATTTTTCCTGAAGACTGACTGGCATTTCATGCATGTTTGCTACGCTGATAAGTACTGCTAAAAAAGGGGTAATTTGCTCCTGTATTTAAAGTGAGAGGTCAAAGACAAATTTTTCCAAGATTAATTTAGTTTCATTAAGAATGGATCGCCGGTTGACCATAGTTTGGGAAGAACGTTAAAATTTTAAAGGCAAAAGGCCAAAAAAAAAAAAAAAATCCTTTCTACTGTTTCCCGAGATAAGAAACTTGTGACAAATCCAAACCTCGTAGGGTCTTGGGGTCCTACCGAGAAATTTTCAACGCTGGACACCCTGGCTGATTTTAGTTTAGTTTATTATTATTTTTTTATTAGGAAAGAGTTGGAATTTAAGGAACAAGAAAGAGAGAGGAGAATTGAACTTAAAATCTTAATTTTAATCATTAGATCAAAACTTTTTCAACACCCTCAACTGTTTAGTGTAGCTACTCTTTTTTTTTTTTTCTTTTTTTTTTTTTGGTGGAAGAGGGGGAGGGGGGAAATAACCTAGCAGCTTAACTAGAAGGATGAAGAAGAACTGAAGTTCATACTTAATTATATATGATCATCACCGTGCTCAACCTTTAAAACCCCAAATACCCTACTGAACAATCAATTTTTCTTTGAGTAAGTCTCAATGGATGGACTTTTTCTTTCTCTAAATTCCTTTTTTGTGATAAAGGAGGCAATAGGAATTCCTGTGACCTAGTAGCCTCTTTAGGAGTCGGATCAAATTATAAATGATGCAGTTGGTTAGGGTCGGTTACTTTAATCAATTAGTACGATGGTGATTTTTTTCCACAATATCAGTAAATGGACGGAAGGGTACGAGGGCTCTATTTTCTTTTTATTTGGGTATCTCTCTATTATTTCAGTTGGGACCAAGTTATATCCTGCTTCGATCGAGTAACAGGAAGAGAAGATTAGGGTCTATGCTTTGAGTCGAGAATGCATTTTATTTTTACTAGTTCGAGTTGCAGTTACTCGTACAAGACTTCCTTCTCTCGGTTTTCTTTAACAAGATTTGACCCATGCCAGGCCTTTTTTTTCTTCTTTTGAGCAGAAGGATAAGATTAAGTTGGACAAATATCACCACTTATATAGTCCAGAATCAAAATAGAATCAAGATTTGGTGTCGTCGGAATAAGAGGTGAAGTTGGGTCAAATCAATTCTCCCTCCTAACTTAACTTCACCCCTTCCGCATAATTATACAAGGAATGACTTTTAGAGCATCATTGAATTGTAGGAGTAACGATAGGGATCTACACAAGGAATAATTTCAGATTACATGGATGTAAATGTAGTTGCTTCCAAGGATATAACTCTTTCAACTTTTTTCTTTTCCCCCTTTTAACGCTCAAGCCTTAGATGGGTCTAGAGAAAAAGGAACCCGTTTGAAAATGAATTAATATTTTAATCAACCGAGTTAGATTTTGAAGACATTTCATTCACTCATTTACATGTCCATTATTTCATGCTTAAGAAGTCAGATTAGGAGTCTCTCCGAAAGTTTGTTTGGATAGAGTATTATTTAAAATAATTACTTTAGCACTTTTTGTGATGCGATGTATGTGAAATAAAAAAATGGGTTGAAAAATATGTTTATGGAACAAACGAAATATTATTATTTGAGATGATTTCACTGACCAAACACTCCCAATTAATAGTTGGAAATGTTTTGTCATGTTAATTTTATTTTAGACAATTGTTGAATATTGTAGGAGTAGTTTCTACATCCAAAATATGGAAAGTTGGAAAGTAAACCGCTGTTCATTTATTCACCATGTAAATGCAAAGCAAAAAGAGAGGTAGAAAAACAAAATAGCTAATATCCTATCTAAAAACAAAAAGAACAGAAAATTAGATGCCACTATTTGGACATAAGGTAATACTAGTTTTTTTTTTAGTACTATTTATTAGATGCTACTATTTGGACATACGCTAGAGGGGGTGGAGGGGTGGGTCGGATCGGAGCGTGACTGTCAAATCTACATATTCTCTCTCTTTCTCAGTTTCTCTCACAAATTCAGGCAGAGGGGTCTATTTCTGTTTTCTCTCTACTACTGCTCCTCCTCCTCCTCCTCCTCCTCCTCCTCCTCCCTCTCCCTCTCTATTTGTCTTTCTCTCTCCTCCGGAGATTCGATTTAATCGCCGATCTTTTCTATTGTTTCAATCTCTGTCCCCACTCCCTCTCTTCTCTCTTACCCGCAATAATGTTCCCAGATTTTCACGGTAAGTGTACAAATACTCTCTTACTCCCACACAAGCCTTTTTAGCTATATACACGTAAAAAAGAATCAAATTTTGTGTCTCTGTACGGACGCATATAGTATATCTCCGCAAACCAAAGGTGTGAACTTTGTTTCTGTTAAAAAAGTTTTTTTTTCTGGGCTCAAATAATTTCTGGGATTGTTGAGTTCTTGTAGCTTTCTTAAGTTGTTTTGATGGTAAGCGCTTAAAGTTTTGATTTTTATTATCCACAGCTTCTCCATGCAGCAAAATTTTCAGTTATTTATGTGTTTGTTTCAAGTCTTGCAAATGTATCATTGGAGAATTTTCTATATTTGTTGGCTTGATAATTCATTCCTTGAATTTGAGATCCTTTGGCCTTGTTTGGTCTTATTAGAGGAGCTTCATGGGTTCATTAAGATTTTCCTTAACTGTGCTAAAATCATTTCCATACTCTTCTGTAACTACAAGGAGTTGTTGATATGGTTCCTATTATTTGAATTCCCAATTTCGTCATTCTTTTCTGCTTTTCCAGAATTCCATGCAAAACCCGTTTTCATAGTCTCCTCATAGTTTCTTTTACTAGTGCGTTTTTATTTTTCACTTTTTATTTTTCTGTTTTTCATTTAGTCAATTGAAGAAGAAAAAAGAAAAAGAACACAGCTTTTGTTGAATGTTAGGTTTGTTAATATGCTTTGTTCGGTCATTGGTGATTGTGATTACTGTACACTGCATCATTGACTGTGTTTATCTTGTCTTTTTTTTTTTTAATTAGTTTGATTTTTTGGGTTTTTAAGATTCTTCTTTTGAAGCACTCAACTTAGGCTTTGGGTGGGTATTTGGAATACACATTGAAAAGTTCCCTTTTATGGAAATGGGATCTGCTTTTAACATATCATCATGTCAAAAACAATAATGAACAGTAATAATGATGATGATAATGATAAAAAAAATAATAGTAAACGATTTTTGTAAATTTGCGTGTACTACACTGTTTGTTACATGATCCCTTTCTCTGTGAAAAGAAGAACCCCGGAGGAGACTAGGGAGAGAGGTCATGATTTCGAGTTCAGACCTCAGAGCTTGTCTCTTCCTGCACAAATTGTCTTAAACAAATAAATACCTTATCATGTTTTGTCTGGGCATTTTTTTTTCTTTTATTTATATAAGCAAAGTACAGATGAGAGGATATGATGATGCTTGGTCCTTAAAAGTTAGTTATAAAATTCTGCAAAATTGTCTCATCCTCTTGTGTTTGTAATCTCATTATCATTATTCTGCTTTTTTATGTTCTTCAATTTGCAATTTGTGCTGCAGCACTGGCTTTATTTTGATTGAATCCCATTGACCCAGAGATGGAGGGGGATGCATTTTCTGGCCTTGGTAACGGGACCCAAATAGATGGCAAGGTATTGCAGACATTTCAGAAGAGCTTTGTTCAAGTACAGAACATTTTGGATCAGAATAGGTTGTTAATCAATGAGATTAACCAGAATCACGAGTCCAAGATCCCTGACAACTTGAGCAGGAATGTGGGACTAATCAGAGAGCTCAACAACAATATCAGAAGGGTTGTTGATCTTTATGCGGATCTTTCGACTTCTTTCACAAAATCCATGGACGCTTCATCTGAAGGGGACTCAAGTGGTGCCTTTAAATCAGATGGAAAAGCTGGTCACAAAAGGAACAGGCCTGGTTAGATATAGTTCAAAGGTTTAGTGCCTCATTCTTTCTAGTGGACGGAGTACACAAGAAGAGGATGCACAATTGTGTTGAGGTAGTCAGGGGGAACGTGTTTAAGGTTGCATTACTCGTGAACTCTCATTAGTGGCCCATAAAAAATAATGGCTCAAAAAATCTCTTAGATTGTATCTATGTACCTGCAGATCTAACTGAACAAGTACTCATGTCTGTATCATCTAATCTTGTGGCTTTTTACTGGTGTTCTTCTAGAATAGATGTTTCATAGTAATAAAGTTTTGATCTTTGTTGATAATTGAGATGAATAATATAGCTTATCTCTTTCTTTGGAGTAGGCAGGCAAAATTAATATATTTTTATGAAAGGTGACTGCATTAGCTGTTCAACTTTTTCAGTTTGTCAAAAAGCTATAATATCTGATGTGGGAATTGGGAGATTGTTCCTATCTTTCAAATGTAATGGAGTTTCCATCTACTTTTTGGTGGAAACTCCCCTTTATTCCCTTTTCCAATCTCTGTCCAAAGGCATTTTTCTTTTAGAACTTACATAGAGAGACTGAAGTTGAAGTGGTGACAGATATGTTTTCAACCTCTCCTATGAAATGCAAACTCCTTTTCTGCTTTGATTTTGCTGGGAAATTACTATGCATGATCCGTATGTGAAGAACTGGTCACACATTTATGCATCCCTGCAAAGATGCTCTGAAACAATTGGAAGAAAGCAGCTTTTTGAGATAATCTTTTTAGTTCCCAATCACACAGCACCACAAGAACAGAATCTCAGAAAGGGATGATGGTCGTTTGACCCCAATTTATAATTTTTTGGTTCTCCTCATTTGTTTACCAATTTGTTTGTTGTATCCAATGAGATTGTATTGATAGGGAAATAAATTGATAAACAATTCAATGGTGGAAACAATCGATAAAAAGAAGCTTGCTTAGTTCAAAACAAGGCACTACAGTTCCAAGAGACAGACAGATTTATGTGAACAGTGACCCCCAACAACATGACAGGGGGCCCTAAAGGTTCTCCTTTTGGAATGGGAAGAAAAGTATTTCAGCATACTTATCCCCTTCCCATCTCTACTACTATTATTACTACTATGTTCTTTCTCTTTGCATCTGATTAGTTTATAGTACATAGATTTTCTTGTATCCTCTTATCTTTAGACAAAGAATCGGTTTTTCCTCTTTTCAGAAGGCAAATATTTCTCAAAATATGGCATGTGAATCAAACTCATGTTTAAATTGAAATTGCAATACTGATGCAAGTTCTTCCTTTATGAATTACATACATAGATTTATATCTGGAAGAGGTTGACGATAAATTCTTTCAAAATTGACTAAAGCTCTTTATGGCTCGTTGTATTCATTTCTTGCGACTGTTTCAAGTCTCTGTTGGAATTAAATGGCCTTTTTATGAGGGGCTTCCACTGCCTCTCATTTCTCCCTTTCACACACACACATGCACACACTAACAAAAGATACGGAAATACACACACCCCAAATTCATTGATTGAGTAGGTGGCCCCGGTAAATGGGATACTTAGGTTGTGTTTGGATTGCATTTTTCATGATTTTTCATGGAAAAATTATTGTAGCGATTTGATGTATGTGAGGAAAAAAGGTAATAGGGAAATGTGATCACGGAAAACGACGTAATTTTCCGACGAAAAACCGCAATCCAAACAAGGCCTTACTCATCTTAGCTCTTAGGAATGAGAGGTCCACAACACAAGGGTTTACTGCTGCTGCGAGGGAATGGTTTCTTTATGTTGTATTGAGATTTTATTGTCACTTATCGAATGCATACTTGATGAGGTTGGGGTTTTTCTTCCTTGATATAGTGATTTCTCTCCAACCTTGTGAGGCCGATGCTCTCACCTTTTTGAGATGGGAATTATTGAAAAAGAATATGATCATCATTCTATCATTGATTCCCAGGTACCTCATGTCATCCACCACCTGTACTATTGAAAATGGGACACTTTCTCCTATGTTGAATTTCCTGTATTGGTCGTGCGATCTACCGTACTTGTTGGAGGTGCAAACGAGTCGAATTGATTTCAAAAAGTATCATGTTCGAGCTCGACTTGACATAGTACTGTTGGAGATCGAGGTTGACTCGATCAATATGAATTTTAATGATTGAATTTGATTCACTAAACTTTATGAAGTATTCTAAATCGATTCGTTTAAGACCGAGTAAGTTTGAGCCTATCTATGTAATTTAAACTATATACTAATATATATATATCATTCAATAAGGTTTGTCGAACTCTTGAATTTAACATATCAACAGATTCAACATTCGATACTCGATTCGTTTGACTAATCGAGCAGCTCGAGATCAACTCGAACTCAATCAATGCTGAGTAAAGTCGATCGTTTGAACGAGCTGCTCTAGTGTTATTTGTGAGTTGTTCGATTCGTTTACAACCCTATTATCAAGGGATCATGACGGATTTTCCATTACAACGAAAGGCGGGACTTGCAAATTATGATTTTTGAGGAATAATTTGGGTTCACATCACTTAGGACTTTGGAGCCTCGACATCCAGGAAACATGAAATAGAAAGCGTAGCTGAGATTTTTTTTTTTTTCCTGCTAGAA
Source organism: Coffea arabica (assembly GCF_036785885.1). NCBI lineage: Eukaryota > Viridiplantae > Streptophyta > Magnoliopsida > Gentianales > Rubiaceae > Coffea > Coffea arabica. The sequence goes on along the minus strand of NC_092321.1, from coordinate 9,676,447 downwards.
TATGATCAAAATAAAATTTAATTAACTATAAGGTAATTATAGAGTTACTTTTAAAACCAATAAGCTTCTTGTTTGGCATGTTGCTAATAGTAGAAAATTGGGCATGTACTTTTTGCTATTCAATCATTTGTTGGAGTAAATATATTTCATCCATCATCTAGATTAAACATCTTTGAGTTGCCTCATGCCGGATTCGTCGAGACGCTTTACATGTAATTATATATTAAGCTTTTAACAACCTATTAATTAGTTATTGGGTTGTACACTAAAACCTATACTTTAACAAAAAGATGTCAAACATAAGATTTATTGTAACGTCATTTTCTGAAATCAAAACTTAGGTTTAGCAATTACGACACCAATAATTTGCACTAACCCTTCTAGATCTCAGACACTTTTCCTCAGTCCCCATATAATATAATATATATAATATATATATTGATTGAAATCAGTAGAAGTGTTAGTAGTAGTAGTAGTAATTTTTTAGTCAAGCCCCATTAGGAATCTCCCCATGAGATTATCAAAATAGCCGCCTACCTTTCAGGACAATGTGGATGAAAACCACCAGATCAAGATGCAGGATTGTCATACTCATAATCGAATATTTTACAACATACTTAAGCTTAAGGTAATCATGAAGGGGGCAGAAGATCAGATCAGTTGGTCCCCAAGTCCAGGCCAAGACAAACTAAACATGCTACTACTATAAAAACATAACATGTGAAGTGGGAATCTACTTTTGCCTTTCTTTCCTTTTGTTCCTTGCGGTTCCAGCAAATAGCCATGGAAAGAAACCATACTCTAATAGTGGATCTTATAGCTACCCGCATCATTAGTCGGATCCAGTTACGTTTGTCTCACTATAATAATCCACGCTCGTGCTTGCATTACCTTATTAAATAAATTACCACATCACTTCTTTGCAATGATGATACATGCTGCAGCGTTAATGCTAACCAAATCAGGATGGTTTTTCTTTTTTCTTTTTCTTTTTTTTTTTTTAAAAAGAACTCTTTTACGTGGTGTGGTTCTAAGAAGTTTCCTTTGAATATTTCTATTGGCAAATAAATTTGTTGGGAAAACTGTAACGCTTTGTTTGGATTGCATTTTTCTGAATTTTTTTACAGAAAAATTGTCGTAGCAATTTAATATATGCGAGGTAAAAAAGTGATTAAAAAATGAGTTTACGTAGCAATCCAAACAGTGAGATCCAAGTCTGAAAACGAAAGCAAAGAAAAAAAAAGAGGCTAGATTGAAACTTTTTATGCTTTGGACTCCAAAATGGTTAGTGCATGTCAGTTGCAAAAGAAGTAAAAAGGACGCATGGATTCCAGTTCTTCTTCCCAGGTCCACCAAACAAACATGGCCTAAATGCGTTCTTTGAAAATGACAAGCGAGGTCGATGTGGGATGATAAATGTTAAAATCCCATGACCGAGGAATCCCATGAACCGCTAATACTGCCAGTTACCACTAGTGTTACTTTTCATTGCTTTTGAGGCCCTTATCTGTCTTTTCCTAACACCTCGCAATATGTACTGCTGAACCTTAAGCAGTATTTAGGATATCCTGACTAATTTCTCCTCTACCATGCCCTCCGGAAAACAAAACCCCCAAAGAAAAAATGCAAGTATTTCTACATTATTGAAAGGCTATGTTTGGATAGCAAATTTTTTCAAAAAATTTTTTCGCTTGCATCACAAATACATTTTTCAATCCGTCCTTTTATATTCTCGATCACCTTTTTATTTCATATAAATCACATCACAAAAAATACTACAGTAATGATTTCAAATAATTTGAAATAATACTCTATCCAAATAAAGCTGCACAGATTTTTTAGCTACTACAAAATGGAATATTTATTGGACATAATTATTAGAAATGCTGACTTCGATTACAGGATTGAACATCTTCAATTGTTTTCCTTTTCTTTCAAGCATGCACTGCCGCACCCAAAAAACTTTTTTTTTAAAAAAAAAAACAAGCAGTTGATGGTAGGATTGCGATTTTTTTTCTTTCCAGGTGAAAAAAAAAATCTTTGTAAAATTGCAAATGCTGATGCTCCCTTTCTGTCTCTCTACAGGTTGCAATTTTGATCACTGATTTCCTTGTCAAGCAGTAGTTAGATTTATACAGGCAACAGTGCAGCAAAACGGCAACCTGGAACGTAGTCAAGCATAGAATGATTCAACTTTTGATCGTAGTGGGTCAAAAGTACGATCAACAGTGTGATGATTTTTGTCATGGTATAGCATAGCTTGAATGATTGTGTTACCAGGACCAAAGTGGTGACATCACTTCTAAGCGACTTCCTTCACAGCATTATCAGAATCCTTTCCCCGTCCTATCATTTCAAGAAAGTTTAAAAAGTGCTCGTCCTCTTTGCATGTACTAATTAGCAGTCGCTTCATGTATCACTTAAATGGCGAGTGATTAGTAATATCCCAATCCTTTTAATCATCCTCCAACAATACGTGCTTGCTCAATGATCAGATTAACACATTTTTTAATTACTTTTTTACCTGATATACGTCAAATTGCTAAAATACACATTTATATAAAAATTTCAAAAAAATAGCAACGTGTCTTTTCTTTTTTGCATATTCCTGTAATATCCCAATCATTCTCCAATAATGCGTGAGTGCTTCTTCTTCAATAAAAATACAGTTGGCGGGAAAAGGATTGGCTTTCATGAATTACTGCAGCCTTTTTCTAAAATCCAAGCTGAGTGTCTCTTTCGTCCAAACAATTGGACAAGAGATTATTTTTGAAAAAATGCTGTCGTAATATTTTTTGTGATGTGATGTACGTGAGATAAAAAGGTGGTTGAAAATATGAAATTATAACTAAGAAAACATATTCATAAATGTAATCAAACAATTTTTTTTGCAAATATCTAAACAGAAATATGATTAAATGGCCATTGCAAGCTTGTGTATCATGACAAATTATGAGATGAAGGGTATTTCTTTGCCAAACCAAACGTGACAGAATTCCAATTTTGGAAGTTTTCATTTGACCCCTCTCAGTTAGGCCTGTCAACGGGTCGGGTCTAGACCCGGATCCGGACCGGATCCGTGAAATTATTGCGGGTATGGGTAGGGATTTAATTCCGTTTCCCAGGTCCGGATCCGGATCCGTTTTGTCAAACAAAAAAAACGGGTCGGATACGGAATATAGTATTCCGACCCGTATTAGACCCGGATCCGGATATAAATGAATTAATAATTTAAAAAATATATATTTATCAATATAATTTGATTAGGGTGATGTATTTTAATAAAGTTAATTTGATTTCTTTTCTTATTTGGTTTTTTCTTTGCATTAGTTAGAAATTAGTTTACAAATATATTTTTTTCTCATTTTTATTAGAAATTATAAATTTTGGTAAATTTGTTCGGGTAGACCCGGATCCGGATCCGGATCCGGAACATAGAATAAAAGACCCGTCGGGTAAACGGGTCGGATCCGGATCCGGCAAAGTAATCCGGGTCCGGAATAATGAATTCCGGCCCGTTGACAGCCCTACTCTCAGTCTCAACCCCCAATTGAGTTACTCCATCCATGGTGGATGGGGACCCAACTTTGGAAGTTTCACTACTATCTTCAGTTGTATTTTTAAACCATCTATGAATTTTGGGAATGACATTGGATGGACTAATACCGCAGGTAACAAGAAGTCTATGACCAGCTTTAAGGTACTCTCTAAATGAAAGAAACTTCGTCCATTTTCTCTTGGAATTCACTTCATGTGACATCCTATTTTTCAACTGAGTTTCTTTTCCAACTTGATTTGCGTCATCAAGACAAGTTTATCCTGATTAAATATAAAATCCTTAAACAATGAATAAAGGAGATCTTGAAGTACGTACTGATCCCAGAGACGGGCAGCCGATGATCATTCTGATTTAAATATATGCGGTTTTCGGTTGACTAATCTCTCTTAATTACATTTTATTATTGTTTCGAGACGATATATCTTATCACGTTCCATCATTGGAGTAGTTAGAAATACATTGAATTCCACCGCATCATTTTGGTACGTATTACCAAAATATGTTCCAATTTCGCCAGCGCCCACTCTATAACTTCATTCTGCCCCGGTGATACTTCAATATAAACTGTTGAACTAAATATACTGCTGCAGACCTTTTTTGTTTTTAATTCTTTCATTTTACAGCACAAAAATAATGTAGGTACACTTTAGATTTTACGGGCGAACAAATTTATGGCCCAAAAAATTGCAATTTGCCCACCTACTATTTTTTTATTCTTTTATTTTATGGAGAACAACTACTGATAATGTACATGCATGCACTTTAGATTTTTGGTCTAAAAGAATATTTCGGACTTTACAAAAAGAGAAGGTAAAAAAAATATTTTTGATGTAAAGGAAAGCTCCAAACTTTACAAGAGAAAAAAAGCAGGCTATAAAAGAAGATTTCAAACTTTACAAAAGAGAAGGGAAAAAAAATATTTTTTTTGATCTAAAGGAAGACTCCAAACTTCAATAGAGAAAAAGAAGGTTTAAAAGGTAGGCTCGTCAGCCTTGAGAGTAGAGTCAAAATCCCATGGCCCAGCAGCACCGACTTCTTAGTTCTTACAGGGCCCAATATTTCCCCGCCGTATGATTTTAAATACTCCAACCAAAGTGGACTTTTTCAACAGGCTTAACAAAGATTTCCCCAGACACTAACTTGTATACGGCCCCGCCGAACCGGAGGCAAAAGGAGCCCAATTCGCTAAATCCATTGACAAACAGCGCTGCACAGAAACCGATCTCGACCGTCCGCTACCCTCAGGCCGAGACTGGTTAGATCCCATTTCCGCCGTCGGATTATTTCTTCCTTCCCCACATATAAAAATAAAACCCTCTGGAAAATAACCCACCCCATAAACCCTAAATCAAACAAAAGCATAAAGCCTTGCGCATTGCATCTGCAGTATACTCGCGCCGGAGATCCCACCCCGGCATGGCTTCTCAAATGAGCAAAAAGAGAAAGGTCATTCCTCAGTCCATACTGTTTATTCAAATAATGCCACACTTGTAGGTGTAAACACAACTGTTGGCGAATATTCATTATTTATTATTATTAAAATTTTTTTTTTTTGGGGGTAACGAATTTCTGGTGGGCAAATTGCAGTTCGTAGCAGATGGAGTGTTCTATGCGGAGTTGAACGAGGTGTTGACTCGTGAGCTGGCGGAGGATGGATACTCTGGCGTGGAGGTCAGGGTAACTCCCATGAGGACAGAAATCATTATCCGAGCCACTCGCACCCAGAATGTTCTCGGTAACTACTACTAGAGTTTAATTATTATTAACTTTCCCGATGTTTGTTGAATTCAATTTTTGTTTAATTTGGACCTGTAGTTGATGATTTTTAGTTGGTTATGCAGTATTGGACTGTTTCGTTTAGTGTTGGTGTAGAAATTTAGTGGATAGGGTTTCTCAGAAGGGTTCTTCTGATTCGTTTAGGCGAGAAGGGGAAGAGGATTAGAGAGCTTACGTCGGTGGTGCAGAAGAGATTTAAGTTTCCGGAGAACAGCGTGGAGTTGTATGCCGAGAAGGTTAACAACAGGGCACTCTGTGCCATTGCTCAAGCTGAGTCGCTTCGATACAAGCTGCTCGGTGGCCTTGCCGTCAGGAGGTAATGATGTTGGGTCCGTATGCTAGTTTATTAGTAATGTTTTGTTCATTGCATCCTCTTGTAGTTTTTGCCTGTTTGATTAAATGGTGGGATGTTGGTATGATCTCATAGATATGAACAGTCTTAGCAGAATTTCGTCTTTGTCTGTATGAAGAATGATGATGACCGTGTCTTTATTTCTTTGTCATATTTTGCCTTGTGTTCTTGTTTGTTGCAATTATGTGCCAGTAAGTTGATAATGTTATGATGTTTTGCAACTTGTACCATACTGTTAAGTAATAAAGTTTTCTTTTGCAACTTGGTAGGTTAAAAGGAGTTGCATATCCTTATCATTCTACATTTTAATTGCTTTGTCATCGACAAAGCAGATTGGTCTTCTGCTACCAATTTTGTGTCGGATGATGACTATAGAAAATGTTTTCCTCTGTGCTATTATTTTCATGAACCTTATGATTGTTCATGCGATAATGTTTCAGAAGGTACATTTATTTGGGATAAGGAAATCCTAAGTTCTTTCACTATTTGTTTCCAGGGTCTCAGCAGTGGATGTTCTAATCGGCACTATGAACTATTAAACAAAAGTTTTTCTTCTGTTTGTTGACAAATGAAAGGGAATTATGCTCATTAGCGTGCTGTGTTCCATTTGCTCCGTCATCAACAAAGCAGATTGGTATACTTAGTATCAATTTTGTGTCGGATGATGACTAAAAAAAATTGTTGTCCTTAGCATCTCGAGTCCTTGTCAAATTGATGATTGTTCATGGAATATGTTTTAGAGGACACATTTGGTTTACAAAGGGAAATCAGAGGTTACTCTTAGTATTATAAACCTGCATGTGGCAGCTGTTTTATCAGGTCCATATAATCAACCATGTGGATTTTGGAAGTTGCTTCTTTGCTACCATTTTTTGTTTAGTTTCTTTGTCATTGACGAAACAGATTGGTATTCTCGTACCACTAGTGTGTCAGATGATGACTAGAAAAATGACCTGCTCTATGAGGTCATCTTCACAAATGTAACAGGTTTTCATGCTGTAGTTTTTGAGAGGATGAATTTGTCCCAAAATGTGAAATGATGCGTCCTTGCAATACTGTGATCTTCTCAATGCTGGAATGTGAAACATACATAATATTCTTTTACTAGCAGTACTTCAATTTTCTCAACTAGAAGCTTTTCTGACTTGGTTTCTGTATTTCAGGGCATGTTATGGTGTATTGCGATTTGTGATGGAGAACGGAGCCAAGGGATGTGAGGTACTTAATTCATATGAATTTGACCTTGCGCTGTTGTTTAGCCCATCCTACTTCATTAGATTAGTATAACGTACTTGTTTCATCTTACAGGTCATTGTCAGTGGAAAGCTGAGGGCTCAACGTGCCAAGTCTATGAAATTCAAAGATGGTTACATGATCTCTTCTGGACAGCCAGTCAAGGAATATATCGATTCTGCTGTCAGACACGTTCTTTTGAGGCAGGTTGGTTCTCCCCCTCCTCCCCCATCTCCTTTCCTTCTTTGGCGATCTGGTTATGCATTCAGGTTACCTCTGATTGTGGCCCAATCATGATATTGTGCTGCGATATTCTTGTCATCTAACTGGTCGTGTATACATATACAGGGCGTACTTGGTATCAAGGTAAAGATTATGCTATCTTGGGATCCGAAGGGAAAGATGGGGCCAACAACTCCCCTCCCTGATCTTGTCACAATTCATCCCCCCAAGGAGGAGGAAGACTACATCAGGCCGACACTGGTGGCATCTGAGATTGAGGTCCTTGCATAAAGCAACATTGGCTGTCTCCTGTGACTGTTGCTGGCTGATGTTATATTTATTCAAATATTTTTAAGGATTCTTTTGGTGAAAATTACTATGCTAGGTGATGTAGAACACGCCTTGACAAAATTTTTGACTGTAGAGCCTGAGTTTTGTTCAACTGTATCTTCAAAGAGATTTTGTTTTCTACCCTGTTGTCAAATCTAAAAAGTACTTATTAGTTTGTTCTCTTCTGTTTGATTTGAATTTTTAAGCTCCAATGCATTAATCATTTTTCTTTTTTGGGTATTGAGATATTGACTGCTGTTCTCTAGAATAGATGTATTCTAGTCCCAGATTTAGGAAAAGCATATTGATTGGCTAAGCTAGTACACGGTAAAATGGCTAATTGGCTGTTTTACCCGCGTATTACGTAAAAAATTGTGGAATTCATTTGCTAGGATTAGGTCTCAATTAGGTGGCAGTAGTATTAAGGTTAAACTCTCTGTAGTGGCTATAAATATTTTTAGTTACTTGTACCAAACAGAAAAGAGTAATTCCTAGGCTATCATTTAACTTGTATAAAAATACTTGTGGGAAACGTAAACGAAATAAATCTGGAAAATGTTGACCGTGACGCTACTGTTCTCGGCTGCCTGTAGCGGAGTAACTTGCTAATGCGTTGTTATTTCATAGTTTCTGCCACTTTAATTAATCCCATCAGAGTTTCAAAGTTCATCATATCATATCATCGGTGAACCACGAAGCGGGCAAAATGCTGCAACAAGCTTAAATCTTTTAATATGTATTTCCTGACTTTCATTTCAAATCTAGACATTTACGCGTATAAATTCGGGTGACTTGGGCCCCGGTTTTGGCATAGTTTCAATTTTCAAGGGGGGAAAGCATGAGACTCACGGCCCAATTTGGAGAAGAACCAAGTGTTTGTTTTTTTTTGTAAAAGGAGAAGATCCAAGTTAAGAAAGGGTTGTGATTAGTGACAAAGGCAATCTGCGTCGTACTAATAAAGAAGATTAAAAATCCCTAATCTGAAGGTTATTTGTCGTTTGTAATTTGACCACGAGTCTGCACTTGTCCAGTAATTTACTAATTTATCCTCCAACGACCTCAGCAACCGCGGTTTCTCCAAGACTTGGAAGTAGGCCTGTCAACGGGTCGGGTCTAGACCCGGATCCGGATCGGATCCGTGAAATTATTGCGGGTATGGGTAGGGATTTAATTCCGTTTCCCGGATCCGGATCCGGATCCGTTTTGCCAAACAAAAAACGGGTCGGATACGGAATATAGTATTCCGACCCGTATTAGACCCGGATCCGGATATAAATGAATTAATAATTTAAAATATATATATTTATCAATATAATTTGATTAGGGTGATGTATTTTAATAAAATTAATTTGATTTCTTTTCTTATTTGGTTTTTTCTTTGCATTAGTTAGAAATTAGTTTACAAATATTTTTTTTTCTCATTTTTATTAGAAATTATAAATTTTGGTAAATTTGTTCGGGTAGATCCGGATCCGGATCCGGGACCCGCCGGATCCGGATCCGGAACATAGAATAAAAGACCCGTCGGGTAAACGGGTCGGATCCGGATCCGGCATAGTAATTCGGGTCCGGGTCCGGAATAATGAATTCCGGCCCGGACCCGGCCCGTTGACAGCCCTACTTGGAAGTCAGTTGCGGTTGCTGACCCCCCGCCATTTTTTTCCCCTCCTAAACTTCAATCTCTTTCCCGAAAATACCCCTAAGCTCTCCACCATTTTCCTATTTAAAATCCTTTCTTCAACCGCACAAGTTTCCTCTTCGGCAGGCAGACTTCTAATTCAATTTCTCATTTTCCTAGGGTTTCCCCATCCATTTTCGTCTATTGAAAAGAATTCAAAAATGCCGGTGCACCTGACGCAGAATGCGGTCTCGGCGATAACCGCCGGCGACGTGAACTCGAAGCCGCTCGTACAGGTTCTGGATATTAAGCTCATTGGCTCCACTCAGGAACGGTACCGCCTTTTGATCTCCGATTCGGTTCTGACTCAGCACGCGATGCTCGCCACTCAGCTCAACGACTCAGTCAAGTCAGGCCGCATCCGCAAGGGTACCGTCGTTCAGTTGATTGACTATATCTGCAGCACCGTCCAGAATCGCAAGTATGTTAATACTCTCAGCTTTAAGCATTTGAGGAATGATATATGTCTTACATTAGGTCTGGAGGTAATCAAATAGTTATGTCTTTGAATTTATTATAATCTAGCTTTCAATTCTGTATGATAATTTTTTTTCCATGTATTTTTTTTTTACCATAAAGATGTCTACGAGCAAATCTTTGCTTTGGCATCTCGCTAATTATTTCATTTCAATAGCTCGTGCCAGTTGCATTGATTAAGTTATGTGTTTTAGCTGTCGTTTGCTTTATTCAATTATAACAAATGGTGAAACATAGGCGTGTAGGACAATGTTCAAACCCGCCTTTCATATACTTTCTGAGGAGTTTAGTTATGTTTTCCTATGATTTGAAAGCAAAAGATATGATTTCACTTTCACCTTAGACCTGCTTGTTTCGATGTACTCAAAATTTTAAGGACTGAGAGACAGCTGGTGGAGGAAAGCTGGCTTGGCTTGGAGAAAAACAGCCAATGCTGCTATTTATGAACGTGTAATTGAATATGAACCTACCAGGGTAAAAGATAGTTACATCTCTTACTTTTCAATTAGCACCAGGAAGAGATAAATCTATTAAAATGAGAAATCAGATGGTACTACTTCAGCAAACTAAGATGAGCATTACTTCTGCCAAACTGCTGGATTAAGTATATGCTTTGTACTTTGTTAAGTTAGGCGTCCACTTTGCTTGGTTTGTCAAGAAGATTACTCTGTTGGATAGCTTGTTTAGGAAAAAGTGTTTCATGAATTTATGTTCAGGCTTAAGAGAGTCCTAATATGCCAAAAAGCAGTTTCTATGATCTTTTTCTGATTGAAAGTCGATTTTATCTCTTGTTTAATTTTGACTTGAAAATTTTTTTAATCGTTCTTGCAGGATAATAGTTATCCTAAATATGGAAACTATAATTCCGGATTGTGACATAATTGGGAACCCAAAAATGATTGGCGACTTGGATACAGGGGTTCAAAGATCAGTGCCTGATAGGAATAACGGGTCTGCGACATTGACTAACAATAACAATTTGGGTACTCAAAACTCTGGGCGTTCAAACTTCTCAAACAACAATAATTTGATCTCTCGTAATTCAGGGAGCAATAATGTACAGAGTTTCAGGCCAACAGTTCAACCCGCATACCAACCTCCTCCAATTTACAAAAACCATGGTGCTATCGTAAAAAATGAAGCCCCAGCACGCATTGTTCCAATTGCAGCATTGAATCCTTATCAGGGTCGTTGGGCTGTTAAGGCAAGAGTGACTGCAAAAGGAGATCTTCGTCGCTACAACAATGCCAGGGGAGATGGAAAGGTCTTTTCTTTTGATCTTCTTGATTCTGATGGAGGGGAAATACGAGTTACCTGTTTCAATGCCGTTGTTGACCGATTTTACGATATTATTGAAGTTGGGAAAGTTTACATGATATCAAAAGGTAGCTTAAAACCAGCTCAAAAGAACTTCAACCATCTGAAGAATGAATGGGAAATATTTTTGGACACGAGTTCAACTGTAGATCTTTGCCCAGATGAAGACGCTTCAATACCACAACAGCAGTTCTCATTCAGGCCTATTAGTGATATTGAAAATGTTGAGAATAATTCCATATTGGATGTTATTGGTATAGTAATTAGTGTTAATCCTTCTGTTCCTATCGTGAGAAAGAATGGAATGGAAACACAGAGGAGAATCCTGAATTTAAAGGATCGGTCTGGAAGGAGTGTTGAGTTAACTCTCTGGGGAGACTTCTGCAACCGGGAAGGCCAAAAGCTACGGGAAATGGTAGAAGCTGGGCATTTCCCTGTTTTAGCTGTCAAAGCTGGAAAAGTTAATAACTTCACTGGGAAATCAGTGGGGACTATTTCTTCCACTCAGCTCTTCATAGACCCTGATTTTTCAGAGGCTCACATCTTAAGGGACTGGTTTGATGGAGGAGGAAAAGATGTTGCTTCCCAGTCCATATCTAGGGAAATTATGCCTGGAGGATTGAAGAATGAAATACGTAAAACTGTGTGTCAGATCAGAGATGAAGGCCTTGGAAGATCAGATAAACCAGATTGGATCACTGTCAAGGCCACAATATCTTTCATAAAGACCGACACTTTTTGCTACACAGCTTGTCCACTAATGATTGGGGAAAGACAGTGCAATAAGAAAGTAGCGAGGTCAGGAAACTCTAGATGGCTATGTGACAGATGCAATCAAGAATTTGAGGAATGTGATTACAGATATCTTCTTCAAACCCAAATTCAGGATCATACGGGGCTGACGTGGGTGACTGCTTTCCAGGAATCTGGTGAGGAGATATTGGGTTGTTCAGCAAAGGATTTGTACTTGTTAAAGTATGAAGAAGAAAATGAGTTGAGATTCGCTGAGATCATTAAGAGCTGTCTGTTTACACAATTTATGTTCAGGCTCAAAATCAAAGAGGAAATATATGGTGATGAACAGAGAGTGAAAATTACAGTTGTCAAGGCTGAGAAGGTGAATAGCTCGACAGAATGCAGCTATCTACTTGAACAAATTTCTAAATTTTCTTTCCGTTGAATACATAGGAAGACAGAATAACTCAAGGAACAAGGTGTTCCCATTGCCATAGTTCTAGTTCTTTGTATATTGGAGATACAAATTTAATTAGAGATTTCCATTGATTTCTTGCCATATTCACGCTGAAAAAAAGTGTCTTAGATTGATTACTGATGTTTGAGTTGGGCTCCACGATTACTAACTCATTTATTAGTGTGATTTATCATCTTATAGATATCTTCGTCATTAAATTGTTTTTTTTCCATCCAACAGTGACATCGTCTTTTATTTATTTATTAATTCTTTTGTTGAAAGCTGACACGGGACTGAGGCATAGCAAATGATGATGAAGATCCAGGATTTCTCCGCTTGTCTTGCTCTCATTTTTGCTTCTAAGTTGGTCTTGAATTTGATTCTTTTCTGTGATAGGAGATTCAGTGTTTTGTTTGAGCCAGTAAATTGCCATTTGGTAAGCTCAAGCTGGTTTTCCTTGCTCGACTTTGGACTGGAACTTAAAAAATTTTGACATTCACGTCTTTCCAGCACAATAATAATTGGAGGCATGAATAACTCTAAAGTGCAAACATTAGTCATTACTAGCAACATAGATACAAGTTGGGAGAGAAAATTGGAATGTGTGTATTATTCCGAACAGTTTTTCAGCTCCGCTTGACAGGATCAAAGTTGGCAACAGCTATTACAGCACCAAAGAGCAAAGCAAGGACCACTCCTCCAGCAACAATGCTCAGCAAGAAGCTCTTGAGGGACGGTGAAAGACCAGAATCAGCAGCCTCAGCCACATCCGGAATCATCATCGAAGCAGTCAATGCAGCTGCTGTCAATCCAGTCACCGCCTTTTCCTTGAGTGAAGAAGCCTTGACCTGAAACTTGGCAATGGGCTTTGCTGCTGCAACAGCATTGGAGGGCCTCACTGGCAATGGCTTGAAGAAACTGTCTGCAGTTGGTAGCCTCTTTTGGCTTGCGTAGGTCAAAGGCATGCCGCCCATAGAGACTGCTGATGTAGAGGCCATCATTGCTTCTCTCAACCTCTGAAGCCCAACAGTTTCTTTGTCTGAATTTTGAGAGTTGGATGTTGTTGATATGGCTGTCTTTACATAAAAATGATGGAGCAAAGAGTGTTGACGAGAGGTGGAAAATGGAGATGCGATTGTCTCTCTTATTCTTTGTCCTACGTGGCAGCTCCTCCAATGGGCTATCTTGGATAGGGTTATCTAATTCACAAGCCCGCCAATCAAATAATAGAGAAAAAGAAAAGGGCTTATGGAACAAAAAAGAGTTTTTTAGTGAAATTGGAGCCCAAATTTTATTTCTGAGCATTAGAAATTCTGTTTGGATTAGTATTTACCTTTATAGGGTCTACTTCAAAAGCACGAAGACAAACTCACAGTTTCAGCCTCGGTTCAAAAACAAAAAAAAAAATGGACTACACCCAAGATTTTTATGCATTATGGAGAAGCATCAGACGACATTCTTTTATACATTCAAGCCGGTATTCCCATCCTTATGTAAATCCAATGTTGAGAACTTCTAACTTTATATTACTAGTATTAAAAAGGAACCATGAGCTTCAAAACTCAAGCAAACACACTCTGCCCGGTGTCTGTTTTACTGCTTGCATTCGCTCAGACTCGGGTCTACATTGGTTTATTGCCCAAAGGCCATAGCTACCTGCCTACCAGCATTTTTAGTTATTACTAGTATATTACAATTGGATAAGTGCTTTAGTAGCAGTTTTGATGACTGGAATATGCATACATTCTAGTCATACATAGCACTCTACTACAAGATAGGCGTCGGCTGTCTTCATCTCTGAGAACTCATCTCGTCTGCATAACAGATGCAGAAGTTGCCACTGCAGATCCAATGTAACTGATATGCAGTTCTTGAGGGAGAAGATGATATTTGATACCAACATCTTCAAAAATCTTCTTGAGTGCTAGCATAAGCTCAGTCCGACGATTCATCTTCTGCAGGAAATCTTGAAAGTTCATTTTGTGATTGACAAAAAGAGCCATTTTCATCTTGTTCATTTGCTCAATCTCTTTAATCTGCACGCTATGATCTGGGTGCCAATGATGAGGATTACCATCTATGTACCTGAAATTGCTCGTTAAGTTACCGACTAAAAAAGAAATTTAGCAAATATTGATAGCTGCTACTTTGTCAAGATGATGGCAGTACTTGAAATGAGGAAGTGGAGCTAGCTTACTCTTTTATTTTTGCTTTGAGAGCTTCAATACTTTCAAATGAAGTAGAAACATCAACGTCAAAATTCACAGTATCACCCATCTTATCGGGGCTTCGATTAAAATTGCCGATGGATTTAGTAGCCAAAGCAGCATTAGGATAGTAAATCATTTCGTTGTCATATCTATAAAATGCTGTTTTCAAGATATCCATCTCCTCGACAATCATCTGTGAGCATAGATTGAGTTAGCATCATCATCATGTGCATGATCAAAGAGCATAGATTGGGCTATCAGTTAGCCTAATGATCTTTGTGAATTACCTGAACGCCATCAATGACACAACGATCGCCGACATCGAAGGGGTGCATGACAAATACAAAAATCATGGCCTCAAATACAGTCCGGCAGGTGTTGCCAAATATAAACACGACGAGTAAGATTTGGGATGACAAAAATACGAGTACTTTGGTTGTTGCGAATCCCATCAGAAGTAACCACACAACAACAATCAAGACAAGAACGACTCCAGACAGAATTCTGTTCAGCTCTTCAATAGCTGTTTTGGCGTCTTTCAATGAATGTGACAAATATTCCCTTTGCTTGTAGATGTTTACCTGGACCATACAGCAGGTTAGTCTACTGAATACAGTGCAATGCAAACCAAACTCAAAATTTTGAGATTCATCCTCTATATTAGAATGTTATTTACCAAATTAGGTTTCGTTTTATTTTATTCAAGAGGAGATGCCTCACTAAACCAATTGTTGAGGTTCACGGAGAAGTTAAACCGTGTAGGTAGACTAAGCCAAAGACAGACAGAAAAAACATAGTAGTAAAGCTGATCAGGTGAAAAAAAAAAAGAAGCAGCAGCCGAATGGAAGCTGCTACGGCTTACCGCCCAATCAGTTAAAGACTCCTTAGATATCTTCCCTTGTTCCGCCACTTTCTCAAACCAAGCGAGCAGACAGGTTCCATTCTCCTTATTCATAAAAGGTAAAAGATCACTCTTTTTGATGTACCTTCAGGAATTGCGAAATGATACGCGTTAAATCTCCTGAAAGACAAAACAAAGGAATCAAATTGACAAGGGTAAACGAATTTATGCACGAATATATGTCTTACTCGCGGCCACGCCTTCTAACATTGTTGAATATTAGGGAAGCAGCTTCTTCTGCCTCAGATCTGCTGGTAATATCCCTCTGTTCGCCTAGATCATCGAGGCTCCCATCAAGGGCACTTGAAACAATAGATAACTTTGAGCTCCTTATCCTATCAATCAAGTTTTTCATGGTTGAAGCAGGCATTTTCCCAGCTTTCATCCTTCCTAGCTTCTTTAATGTTATCTCCTCTTTCTTCTGTACATGATTAGTCTTTTCCTGCACCACCTTTTTGTGATCTTCTACCTCAATTTCCTCCTTATTCTCTTTATTTCTCCACCATTTTGGAGGTCTGAAACAACAAAATTTACCACTTGGCCGAGAATTGTCTCCATTTTCTTCTACTTTCGGCATCGGCGGCACGGACAGCATCAAAAGAACACACTCATCAGAGATGGCCTCTCGAATTTTCTCAAAGAATGTCTTCACATGAAAAGAAGCAGCTATGAGCTTTACCAGTAGAGTCTTCACCATCCACATGACTGCCCCAATAAGAGATGAAACAACAGCCTTAGTGATATAGTTCAGAATCTTGGTGGTCTCCTTTGACCGATTTACACCTCTATCAATCAACAGAACCCATGCCAAAAGAACTAAACCCAACCAAATCACAACCCGCACGCTCTGCTTCACACCATGTAGGAAATACACGACTCTCTCATTGAACAAGAATTTGGTTTCGATCACGAAAACAATGGCATCCTTAGCCCACTTGGTTACCAAACGACCGCAGAATATCACGGCAACCAGCAAACACCATTTCCAAAGTTCTAAACCCCATAGTATACTAGTCTTCAGATTGGGAGCATATAAGCCAGCAACCATCATAGCCATTGCACATATAAACAGTATCCATTCAACAATAACATCCATGGCTTTCAGATTCTTACCTATTTTCTTAAACCTTTGAGTACGTGCATTTTTCTGATCGCCCTTATGCTGCTCCTTCTCCACTTCATCATCATCTGTATCATCACTCTTGTCATCATCCTCGTCACCATTGGCTTCTGCTGGTGGCAGGTTACCAGCTCTCATAGAATTAATCTTCTCGGAAAGTAAGCGCCTGGCAGTCGAGCTAGTAGCCCTCAATTCGCTGCCTTGGCCAAACAAAGTCGAGCTGGTAGGATTTGATTCTTCCACTTCCAGCACTCTTGATTTGGTCTGTGAAAATTTGGACTTCTTCATTGATAGGTTTCCAAGCTGGAGTTCACTAAGTGTTGAATCAGACTCACTGATCCTTGAAGAAAGCCTGCGCCTCAGATTCTGAGAATTTGTTGAATTCCCATCTGATGCCTTGTCCTGAACAGAAGCATTTGAGAGGGAATGTGCTCCAGATTCAGGTGTTGCTGAATGTCTAGGGTAGCCACCTTGCAGGCTGGTCTCAGATGCTTGTGAACTGCCTAAGATTGCAATTGCAATATCACCTCCATGTGGCTTCAAGTCATTGCCTTTTTCACCTTCCATTAGCCTCTTATGCGCATCAAAATGCAAAAGAAAAGGGAATCTACTTTTCTTTCTTTATTTAGTTTCTTTCTCACTTCTAGAACTCTAAAAACCAGCAGCTCACTGATCACCTTTTCTTGAAAGCCAAGAACAAGTTGCACGTGAAATTTGTTCCCTTGCCATAGCCTAGTAAAAGACAGCAGATATATAAAGGAGCAAAATAAAGCTGTTCTGCAACCAGAATGGAATTTGACAATGAGTGCATCGCCAGGTGAGATATATAAAATGCCCCAACAACTTTCTGTCGGATGTTCTCAACTATTCTCCCTGATCGTATTCAGACATGTGCACAATTCACCCCTGAAAAAAAAAACCCCCCACAATGGGTGTCTGGAAATTAGGACTAATCGTTGCCTTTTTTGAGCAGTTGTTTATCCTTAAGTGACTACTGTATCGATTGATTAGTAGCAGACTACCTCAAGTGAGTAACTGGGAAAGGTTTGTAAAACATGTGCAGAGGCCGCAGAACACAGGACATTATAATTTATAAATGTGTCAGGTTCACACCTATAGCTAGTTGAACATAAATAAATGAATAAACCTGTCACATGTCGAATCCATCTCAAGTGCAATCAATTAGAATTTGCAATCCTCATCTACACTGTGAATTTGTGATGCAATAAAATTTGATGGGACAATTTCAGAAACCTCCTTGAGGGGAGATTTTGACAATTTCACTTAACTCCCTTTGAGATTTTAAAAATTATACATATCTCTCTTTCTCTCTTGCCATTTTAAATGATAACAACATTACTCTTAATCATTTTAATGAAATTCGCTTGTTTGGTATGCTTATACTAAGATTGTGTTTTAAAATTATTTTTCAGTCTTTTTCCATCTTATTCCTCTCTTTTATTTTTCGCCAACAAAACTATAGAATTACCACTATTGTTTCTAGATTTTATTTTAATTAAATGTCAAGTTAGGTGATTTTTTGACAAGTTAACTTTATATGCAATCCAATGTTTTTGTAGATCTTTGTTTTCTTTTCCTTTTTCTTTTTTGTTATCAAAATCAACAATAAATCAAAAAGAACTAGCCCACAATTTCTACTAAATTAAGGTAATCCTACTACTCAAAAAATTCACAAATTGAAAAAGAACTATTTCAACACTTTCCTCCCTATTTTATAAATCTAAATTCATAATAAAATATCATCAAAAGTATTCTATCATAATGATAAAATTATTATTATTATAGTTGTTTATCAAATAGTAGATATGGACATGAAAATTTTGGCACATTTTTCTTATAATTATGCTAGATAATAATGCAATTATATCGGGAAGTAAATTAAAACTCGTTATATGAAGGCATTGTAGGGTATTCATCAATGTTGTTTTAAGGTTTGGTTATTAAAACTATCAAATCAAGGGTGGCATATGCAATTTTATAAATCTCAAGGGAGCTTCGTAAAATTATCAAAAAGTTCGGGGGAGGTTTCTAAAAGTATCCCAAAATTTATTGCATCCAGCGGCCACGTCCCTGTAGTGTAAGCTAGAGGCTTTAGTTTTCCAAAGAGTAATTAAATCGGCACAGTAATACGTACTTTGCTTTTAATGCTACATTGATGGGGAGTACTAGGAATACACTTCATTTTGATTTCAAGATAATTTCATAAACCTTCCCTAAGATTTTCAGTAATTTCGTTGAGTTCCCTTGAAATTTTTAAAAATTACACCCATCTCCCTTAATTTAACACTTTTGGTAATCAAATATTAGACTTTGTCAAAAAAAAAATTTATATAAATACCTTAAAATGCCCTCAAATTATAAAGTTTAAATTACTATCCAACATAATTGTAATATATTTAACACAAATGTAAGAAAAATTTGTCAATTTCTCAATACCATATTTATTATTTGATAAGCAATTATGACAATAGTTCCACCACTATGATAAACCACTTTTAATGGTGATTTTAGATGGATAAGGGAGATAAGTGTAATTTTCAAAATCTCAAAAGAATTTAGTGAAATTATCAGAAACCTCAGGGAAGGTTTCTAAAATTGTCCCTAAAATCTCACTAGAAACTTCAGAGCGTCCACTTTCTGCCCTACTGCTTTATGGTAAATTTGTGAAAGTATTCCGCAACGGATCTTCTGTTCCACATCCTGTGCCACTCTCTGTCCCACTTTTTATTATATGGCTATTTCTCTTATATAAACATCATGTTTTAATTCTTTTTTGTTTCCTTAAGATTCAATAACTATTAATTAAGTAAAAAATAAATACAACAACTTCAAAAAAGAAAGTTATTGAATCTTAAGGAAACAAAAAAGAATTAAAACATGATGTTTATATAAGAGAAATAGCAATATAATAAAAAGTGGGACAGAAAGTGGCACAGAATGTGAGACAGAAGATCCGTTGCGAAAATATTCGAATAATGAATCTAACCTTTCCCACGCGATGGTATCCCGGGTTCGGACGCTGAATAGGTTCAATTCATAATCCTGATTTTCAATGGGCCTTGATCTTTGTTGTTTGACAAGTAGCCATCCTATACGATAACCAAAGGATATATACTACCATGGTTAGGTCATCAGCTCCACATATGCTGGTGTACCAACTTTAAGATTGTGGCAGCAGCCAACAGGTAGCTGGTGATATATGTTAGCCCCATTGATCTTCCAGATGAAATACAGTATATGATTATGGGATGTGCAATTTGCAATCCAATTCAAGCACATAAAGATTGATTATGTTTAACAAAAAAAAATAACTTGGTAGGGCTAAATAATAACATACCAGCACGATAACATACACAAACTTTTTCACAATGACTTGAGTGGGATAGCAAAGATTAGGAAATGCTCTCGGAACCCATTATTGACTTGATTGGATATATCACAATGTACTATTATATTCATGTGATCACAATCTTCCATTCAATAATTCGACTAAAAAAAGAAGAAAAGGACAAGGACCTGACAGTCTTTTTTTAATAAAAGAATTCAAACGTAACAAATAAATGATACACCACAAAATATCTGTCCTACTACACAAATTTTTGGTCAAAAGAGATAACGCTCACATAATTTTTGGTCAAAAGAGATAACGCTCACATAATTTTTTTTTTAATTAATCCATCCGAGATGGTAGTTTACAACAAAAAAGACGGGCATGATTGGGGGTGATATCAATTTAGGTGATGTAATTTAGGTGATGTAATAAAAGGATTAGCCTTTTGAAAATTAGTGGTGAATGACAGAGGATCTGATGGATGGATGGATCCCAGATGCAAAAAGACAAAAGGCCGTCCGGTTAAAGTGAAGATTGCCAACTTGCCATGCCCGCCGCCTCTAGTGGTGGAGCTCCTTGATTAGTCAATGAAGGCTAAAAGCAATGGATGACTGAAAGGAGAAAAGAAAACAACCCCGAACTCACCAATTCTACTACTACTACTTAGTACTTCCCAATTGCATTTGTTTGGAAAGCAATTTTCTAAAGGAAAATTGTTACTTTTTTTTAACATATTTTTTAATTATCTTTTTATTTTACATCAATTAGATGCATGTAAGGTCTTTGATTCAACTCTTAAGTATAAGTTCTGCCAGCTAAAACCGACGAACATGATATGATGTTCCAATTTGAAAATATGGCAATTTGATCAACTCATCCTGTATGTATGGTTATCTCAAGGATAGAGAACGGGCAGACCGCCCTTTCACTTCCCGTCGAATTCTTCAAGAATTCAGTTCCTGTCGAATTTAATTCCACTGACGATGATGATTCAGTCCTGTCGATTCCTTGAAGAATCCAGTTGGACCTGCCCTCTTTTCTGTAGTTGTCGGATGACGCAAAAAGAAACGGTTAATTAATTGCCAATGTTAGAGAGTTGACGGTCGACTCTTCTTCACTTTTTTTTTTCCCCAATGGATGGTTTAGATTGATATGTGGAACCGTCTTTTTTCTTCATCACTTTGCAAGTAAATGTGCACACCCCCTTTTTTTTTTTTTCTTTTCTAGTTAGAACTTGAAACCCGGTTAGTTTTTTCCCCCCTTCTGCTTAAAACCCGAAACCCATTAAGCGAATATGGTGCAAGTAATTTGTGTAGAACTTTTAAAATTGCCAAGAGCCCGAGCCGCTGATTGTCTTAATTCAAGAATTGCTGAAACGGGTCTGCCGTTACAACAACTAAAATTGTGACTGTGAATTTTGTGGCGAAGTTTGCATTCGGTGAGAACCTTGTATTTGTATATCAGACAGTTGCTGCACTTGTTATCCCTTCCTTTCTCCAGCAGAAGAAGTCATTTTTGGATAGCCCTGCAAAATTAAATTGTCTGGTACCAGCGCCGCGTTCAATGTTCATTATTCACTTCCTTAATAAACTTTTGCTCTTGATTGTTTTACTTTAAAAGGAAATGATAATTAATTGCAACTTTCTTACTTTATCTCCACTAATTGTTCCGCGAGCTTTGGTTGTAATTCGAGCTTTTAAGTAGATTTTGATTGACAACCACCAAAACCAAAACGAAAGGCAAATGGATTTATGATAGCAAAGCTAGGAGGAGAAGGCAACCCAAATACCCAATCACACAAGTTTGTTTGGATAGAAGTTTATTTGGATGATTTATTTGAGTAATTATTCTAGCACCTTTTGTAACGTGACATACAAAAAAGTGATTGAAAAGATAAAAAGACGATTGAAATTTATGAAACAAATTTTTTTTTTTTTCAAATCATCTCAATCCAAACACACTTGAGAAATTTTACAGAAATACCGTCAAATGAACTAGTAGTAGTAGTATGACACAAATTCGGTAAGACTAGATTGTGGAGTTTATAGTAACAATCCAGACCCTAATACAAGTTTGCTCGATTAACAAGAAAGGTTCTCTTTTCCATGAAAGGTCGTGTACTCAAATTCGTTGTCAACGTAAAAATTATTTTAGTGAAATAATAAAATGTTTGTAAGTGATCTGTCGATGTGAAAATTGTCGCGATGAAATAAGAAAATATCTGCAAGTGATCGGACACATCCTGTGACACATAATAACGATTGAAATCGAATTCTCCTAAACTTATAACTTTTATTTGTCATGAAATAGTAGTGAGAGAGACAATCCAGACTCAGGCACTCTTCAGCCTCTTCAAGGGTGTGCTGGCGCACACAACGTAGAGGGACCAAATCAAAGCGAAGACACCCAAAAGGATCCAAACAAGTAGGTTGTTGCTCACGCCGACGGGAGCCCAGTTCCACTTATGCTCGCTCATGCTCTCATCCACAAGTGCCAGGGCCAGGCTGTGCTCGACATGGTTGCAGCATTCAAGGATGCACCAGTCCACAACTTTTTTGACTCACTTTCCCTCCATGGAACACCTCGCCTTTCCCATCTTTACCCTCGCTAGCAATCCTGATCCATCCATAGTCCATACTCCTGCCCCGCAAAGGCTTATGGTCAAAGCACGTTTCCTGGACGCATCATTCCCAAGAAAGCTAGCTAGCTAGAGAATGTGGATGCACTAATTCACTAGTTTTTCTTTCTTTTTAAAAGGAATGAAAAAGAAATTGTCCATCATATTATGCTTATCCAGGACTGATCCAAAACTTGTAGACTCGCCCACACATGAAACCAAGACTTGAAAGAGGGAACATGATATCAAACACTAGCATGTGCGTGCAACACGAAAACTAGAAAAGAGTGAAGGCTTTGCTGTATTGTGGGGGGGGGGGGGGGGGGGGGTTGGGGTAAATTCCAAGCTGATGCATGACAGCATGTGAGCAGAATACAATAAATAAAAGATGACAGTAAAAAAGGGTGAATCTCTCTGCTTCGGAATTTCAGAAAAGAGGAGACATGATTGATACTTGATGGGTAATCAAGTCAGGCCAGCTGCTTTTCCCATAGTCCCTCCCTGGGTCTGATGGCGACTCTTTGCTCTATTCCTTCACCTCAGCGTAGAGTTCAACAGAATCAATGGGTTTGATGTGAATGGATGAATAGGTTTGTAAATCAATAGTTATTTGGATGAATGATTTGAATCAGTTCGATCCAAATCCCTCAATCCAAAAAAGAAAAGAAAAGAAAAGAGAAGAGAAGAGAGGGAGAGATTATTGATATTTGATGGGAAATCCTGATATTGGAGAAATGGGTCCGATTGGAATTACGTGCTGCCTTGCCATTTTATCTCTTCGCTTCATGGCGATATTAGTGGATGTAAAGCCAAGAACTGTCTTTTTGGAAGAATAGTGCACGTTTTTGGGTAATTGCCAATAATTACAGGGCATTGTTACGCTGCTCTGACCGACCATGCTTCCCAATGCTTGGTGCTGTCCCGTTCACTTTTATTTCATTTTCTAAGGTTGTGAAAGAGATTTTATTTCATTTTCTAAGGTTGTGAAAGAGAGATTAGATCAAGCCTTTTAGTTTTAGGCAATTATTAAAGCAGAACCCGGAAGAAAACAAAGGTGAATGATTGTCTGAATTGGATAATAACCCAAATAATAATAATGGATTCTTGATCTTTTCCATTGGATGACAAATCCATTCATACTAAACCAGAACCATGCATAATCTTTACTCCTTGAAGGATTTGGCAAACCTACTGCATTCTCAAAACGAAAATTTTTTGTGAATTTTTGGGGAAATTTTTTTTGAAATATTTTCTTGACGGATTGAGTAATTGGTATATTTTTATCTCGTTCGTACATATGGCTACAGTATTATTTTTCTACCAAAAAAAAAAAAAAAACTCCAAAAGAGGGTGCGTGTATGATTCCAAATGCTAATAATGCCACGAGCAACTTTGTTGCTATAGTTTTAAAGAATGAATGCTGAAGAAGAATATATCATCGTTCAATAGGTGTTAGATGGAGGAAACTCTGATCCAACATATCTGACATGCACTTCTTGAGGAAGAAGATGATAATTGATTTGAAGAACTTCAAAAATTTTCTTCAGCTCAAGGACTAGATCAGATCTGTGGCTGCTTCTCTGCGATGATGATGAGTTTATGGCATGAGTAACGTAGAGAGCCATCTTGAGCTTGTTCACATCCTCAATTTCCTTGATCTGGACGCTGTGGCTAGGCTGCCACTGTTCAGGCTTGCTCTCCAAATACCTGAAACACACCACAAAGCACATTGTCCATTAAAACACTACATCTACAACCAATTATGGAAGTTTCCTTCCTTTTCATTTGGGCTCCAGAAATGAAATGTAAAAGTACTGGGCAGCAATAGTCAGACTAAGTAAATTTCTTTTCCATAAAGACAGCGAAAGGAACTACTAATTTGTAGCCTCAATTTCTGGTTGCCAATGCAATTTGCATTACAGAGCAAGGTTTACTTGTACTACAGCAGAAACTAGAAAAGCAGGGGGAGTTCTGTGTATCCAGTTGGTTCTTTTGCCGAAATCAATCTCGTCGAGTGTGTGTTGGAACTAGAAAAGAACAGCTGCAGGATGGAACTAGAAAGGAAAATTGAAGTTGAACTGTCCAAAGTCATTACATGAAGCTTGGCGTGCGAAACAATAATGAAAAGCTGAAGAAACAGATGACACTATTACAGTTGCAGAAATCAATCCGAAACACAGGTGAATTGCGAACATCTTTCATGGAAAGTATCATCCTGTATCAGCAGATATCGAGTTCTTGTGAAACCTCAAATCCTAACGGACTAATGAATTGAAAGCTGGCTATTACCATGCTTAACTGGGAGGCTAATTTGGAAAATGAACTTAAACTTGAATACACTAAAATTCAGAAGCTCCTAATAGACTGTATTATTCCTTTCTGCCCCTGAAGCCTTCTCAACACAAATTGGCATCAGCCAACACCCATAAAACAAAGAGAAGAAGGGAAGGGCAGGGCAGGAAATTCTCAGAAAAAAATGAGAAGGCGGCAACTAAATATAGTTATCATTTCTTTCTGATGACTGATGAAATATAAGAGGTAGAGACATACCCTTTTAGTTTGGCCTTTAGAGCTGCTATGCTCTCGACTGAAGTGGAAAAATCGACAGAAAACTCCACAGAATCACCCAACGGTGGACTTCTATTAAAGTTGGTGATTGGTTTAGTAGCAAGAATGCTATTTGGATAGTATATCATCTGATTGTCATATCTCAAGAAGATTGTTGTCAAAATGTTCATCTCTTCAACAATCATCTGGAGAAGTTCAACGGGGTTAGGGTACACTAGGAAGAAGAAGTGGAATAGAAAATAAAGGATATGCACTTTGGGATAAGGGATCACCTGCACCCCATCGACAACGCATCTATCGCCAACATCAAACGGGTGGGTTCCAAATACGAAGACCATTGCTTCAAATACCGTTTTGGCTGTGTTGCCAAACATGAAGACCACCAGTAGAAGTTGAGATGAAATGAAGACCAACACTTTAGTTGTAGCAAATCCCATCAACAGCAACCACACTATAATGATGACTACTAAAATAATTGCAGAAGAGATCTTGTTAAGCTCTTCAACAGCTGTTTTGGCATCATTCAGAGAATGTGCTAGATATTTCCGTTCATTGTAGACCTTTACCTGTGACCAATCACCACTTTTATCAGAACTGAAAATAAAAACACTTCCATAAACAGTTTGTTCAACATTCTCCGTATTCATACATCTGTTATATTTGTGTTCTTGAACAAGTTAGTAAATCCCTATTTTGCAGTCTAAAGTTAGTTTTCCGAGTAAATGTTCAAAACCAACCACTCAAAATCTGCAAAATGCTTTTATTTGAAAAATCTCAGAAACATAAAATGAGTATTAGAGCTCAACTTCCGTGACCTGTCAACTAGTCAAGCTGATGTTATTGAAGAATTCATGATAGAATGCAAGAATGAACCGCGTTTAATAACTATATAAGTACTTTTCTGTGAGTCCACGAATCAATTTGAAATTTATAAGTAAAGACAGATCTCACCACCCAACTCTTGAAGGATGCTTTCATGATCTGTCCAGTTTGTGCAGTTCCTTCGAATAGTGGAAGCACATTACCAACTTCCTCAGGTGGAAAAAACCGCAAAAGATCTCCTTCATCAATATACCTAGGCCGGGATGAAAAGATTTTATGCAACAATCAGTGTCAACCAAAATTGAAGAATCTAAATACAAGGCATTTTATCTTACCTGTTGCCAGACTTGGCTACTTTCTTAAAAATATCTCTAGCAGCAGCCTTTGCTTCAACCTCACTTACAATCTCCTTCTGTGGAACCTCTTCGTCATCATAGCTCCGCTCAAGCACATCAGAAATAGTTGATAATCCTGAAGTCCTTATTACTTGAACTAACCCATTCATTGTGAAAGAAGAAATCTTCTCTCGTGTCAGATTGTAAAGTTTATCCACATTAACCACCTCATCCCCTTTCCCCTTTTGTTTCCCTTTCATTGAGTACTTGAAGCTCAACCTCCCGCTATTCCTGAACCGTCCAGCTGTATCAGCATTTTCCATCAATGCAGGGCCTGAAAGGGTCTGAAGAACATACTGATGAAAAATGGATTCTTGAATCTTATCAAAGAATGCCTGGACATGATATGAAGAAGCTAATAGCTTTACTAGGAAAGTCTTTACCATCCACATAACTGATCCAATAAGACTAGATGCAAGAGCCCTTGTAATATGATTCAGTACTCTCATAGTATGCCTTGACCGCTTGACCCCTCTATTAATCAACAGTGCCCAAGCTATCAGAACCAAGCCCAACCAAAGCGATACTCGAAAACTCTTCCTCAAACTATAAAGAAAATATAAAACCTTGTTCTTAAGCAAATAATTCCTTTCAATCACAAACACTAACAACTCAGTAAACCATTGAGTAACCAAATGCCCACAGAAAAACACCAATACCAACACACACCATCTCCATATGCGCAATCCCGAAACGTACAAACTACTCAATTTATCTACAGTTAAGCTAACAATCAAAAAACCCAATATGCTAAACAATGCAATCCATTCAATTAAAATGATAAATTCCACTTTTTTACTATGTCTTTTCTTTTCAAACTGATCCGGGATATACCCAGGCTGGTAAACTCCACCATCATCATCATCATCATCCTCTTGATCTTCATGATATCCTGGCGATGCCATTAATGGAGTTTTCGGGGTAATTGAACCTGTAGTCTTCGGAGTGTTGGGAGTACTAGTCCTTCGTATCGGGCTCCTGTAAGGCGAGGTTGTCGTAGGTGCAGGTGGTTGTATGTTACCGTCCTCAATAAGCTTCACTTTGGGAGGCTGTGGCGGCTCCACTAGTCTTGACTTAGGCTTGGGGCATCGAAACTGGGCTAATGGCCGCCTCCGAATACTAATACTACCGGTACTTGTTTCAGATGGAGGTTGGTTTGATGTTGATGGTGGATTCAGCACTGAACTACTCAACCTGCCCGTTGCTGGCGAAGAAGAAGAAGTGCTCATTTGTACGGTTGTTGACTGGACATTTCCTTGCTCCATTGCAGAGTAAGAATAGAATGAAGTAGTAGATTCAAGAATTGTGGGAGTTGTAGTATTTCCGTTCAACCCACCAATCTGTTTGGTCGATTGTGAAGTTTGTTGGGGATTTGGAATCATTAGTACAACCTCATCTGTCCCTACTTTCTGTTTCAAGACTGCTCCACCTTCCATTAAATAGCCAACAGTATCTAATGTGCTGCTGTAATCAAATGAAACTCCCGAGCACCAGATTTAGCTACACCCAATTACTGAATCAATCAGCAGTTATTTCAGTTGTTTGTTGACGATGTATACATGGAAAACTAAAAGGATGCCCAGTTTTGGATATGCTTCGGTGAGGGTCTGCCTCATGATCATGATTGGTCATTCTGAATGGGGATAATTGCAGAAACGCCCCTGAGGTTTCTAACACTAGCACTCATCATCTCCACCGTAGTTTAAGAAATAGCACTGACCTCCGTTGAACTTATTATTTGTATATTCAGTCTAGGCTAGAAAAAGTGCCATTAAAAAATTATTTTAAGTAATGAGATGAGAAATTTGTGCCAGATTTGCTAACAAAAGATTGTGAAAATTTACCTTTATACCCTGATTATTTGGAGAAACCTAATGAACAAATTTTGCAAAAGGAACCTTGTTTCTTGTCAATAAATTAAGTAACTAATTAAACCACCTGTAAGTGTTATTTTCACATATTTAATTTTTGTTAAATACAAAACTTACTAGTTTCCTTTTTGTAAAAATATTAGTGTAACACTTTTTGAATTTTACGTACAACCAATTATGCATTTAACATAAATTAAATGATTCAAAATAAAATGTCCATAAATAGTTGGTACTTTGTTCCTGTAATAGAGGAAACCCATAAAGAACTGGTATGTTATAGGTAATTTCTTTTTTTTTTTTTTTTTACTTTCACACATTTAATTTTTGTCAAATACAAAACCTACCAATTTCCCTTTCTTAAAAATATTAGTGTAACATTTTTTCAATTTTAGTTACAAATATTTATATATTTAATATAAATTAAATAATTCAGAATAAAATGTCTATAAAGAGTCGATACTTTGTTCATGTAATGGAGAAAATGCATAAAGAATTAATACTTTATGAGGCATTTCTTTTTTTAAAAATATTTAATTTATATTAAATAGATAACCTACCGGTTTCCTTTTTGTAATAATAATACTATAATATTTTTTGAATTTTACTTACAAATATTGATATATTTATCATAAATTAAATGTTTGAGAGTAAAATACTCATAAAGAGCTGATACTTTGAATAGGTAATACACATTTACCCATAAACTACAACCCTTAAAGTTTATTAATTATTAATTGATTTGTAGTATTTTTTCATTCCTTTGCTAATAGTACTTGGTATGTAGCACAAAGGGCACATCTAGCACAAATTTCTCATCTCACTCTCTAAAACTATTTTAATGGCACTTTTTTTAGTCTGGACTGAATATGCAAAGAATCAGCAAGTTCAAGAGAGGTCAATGCTATTTCTTAAATCACAGAGGAGGTGAGTGCCAGTGTTAGAAACCTCAGGGAGGTTTCTGGAATTTTCCCTTCTGAATGACTCCAGCTAACCCAACGACTTCAGAGGGACAATAGAAAATTGGTCATGCTTAGGAAATTTGCAGAGGGACAATAGAAATGCAAATGGACTTTTTTTTTTTTGGCTCTTTTCTTTTATCTTCAAAAATTTTTCTGTGTCCGGCTTCCCTTCTTGTTTTTATCTTTTCTTAACAAAATATCTCATCATTATTGCAAATGATTCCTTTTTATCGTCTTTTTTTTGGGAGCAGTTGCATGCTTTGAAATTCATTGTGTGGGAGAGTACCATTAATGCATGCAGTACCTAAAACAAAACTTATGATAATGAGAAACAATAATAAGGAAAAGAATTAGTGATTTAGAATAATTCGTAACTTCCAAACTTAACAACGGCTTTATAACTTTCCCGTTCTCCGGAAGAGAAATACTACTAACTTTCTTTTTTTAATCCTTTTTAAAATCGAAAAGCACAATTACTACACGTTAAGCTGCCAATTCAAAGTCGGACTCGGGCAGTGAAGTTTCTCTGACTAAGACTAATCCACGTTTTGCGTTTGAAATTTTTGACAGATCAAGTTCGTCGGCTTGCAAATGGTGGTCATTAGTATCAATTCAATCTTCATTTTGTTAAATTTGTCAGACGGATAAGGAGCAAGTCATTTTCTTATATGATCCATCGACTGTTCTTCTTTTTCTTTATCTGTTTGGAAATTTGGGCCTAAAAGTGGTTTCAAAGTACAAGAGATAGGTATCTATATGAACTTTAGAATTTCTTCTTCAATTTTAGGTTTTGTCTTTCAAGTTTCAACGTCTGTGTGTAGTTGTATTTATAGGCTCCGTCTTTCAACTTCTTTCCTAGTATTTTCGAAAAAATTTTAATCCAAATAACTAAAACGAACCAAAATTACTGAAATTGTGACGAGGGTTAGAGTCGAGTTTGAATATGGCTTCAAAATTGAATTACATTTTGCATCCCGAATGGTCCAAGTTTTTGAGCTAATGGTACAAACATTGAGGCTGAAAATATTTAGGAGTCCATTTAGGTGTTGTTTATGAACTTCTTGTCAAACGAGGGTTAGAGTCGAGTTTGAATATGGCTTCAAAATTGAATTACATTTTGCATCCCGAATGGTCCAAGTTTTTGAGCTAATGGTACAAACTTTGAGGCTGAAAATATTTAGGAGTCCATTTAGGTGTTGTTTATGAACTTCTTGTCAAAAAGAGCAGCGTAACTCTTCATATATTATACGATCCAACGATCTAATAATCTACTTGTGTTATTAATTTGCTTGTTTAGTACAGTAGTTGATGGGTCTTATTCTGTGTCCATGATGTTGGTGCAATATTTACAATTTATCGGCAGCATTCATTGAAAGCCGGTTAATAATCTGCATAATGGCTGATATTCATCCGATAATAGTTAATCATAATTGGCTGATAGGAATTTATCGGTAGCATCCATTTGAGGTCGATCAATAATCGACGTGATGCTGATGCTCATGCATCCATCAGTGTGCATAAACATATACTAATATGTGCCGTATAAAAGGGAGAAAGGAAGCCAATTATGCTAAAGAATCTATTTAGGCCGGATAGTTTATCAGTAGTCGGAGATAATCGGCTGTATGATAAGGAATTCATCAGTTGTGACAGATTAAGGTCACATAGGGGACTTGATTGGTAACTGGTCTTTGAAAATTGGCAATCAGGAAGGAATGTATGGACCGTGGCACCAATTCAAGACTAACAGGTGTGAGTAACAAAGTTTCCATGAGAAATCGATGTTGATAACCAATAATATTTGCATAATTGTCAGCTCCTCATACCGGATGAGACCAATTGGCAAAATGATGCATGCATCAGTTTAACGGCCCTACAAATTAGGGGGTGGTGGTCATCTTATCCTAAAACATAAGAATGGATAGTTACCACTGTCCATGACTCAACTAATATGACTGACGTGAACCATGTCATGAGGAAAGTGGTCTTATTAGAAGCAATTATCGTTGATGCTAGAGGGAAGCATCTAAGTATAAATACTACAAGATGAATCAGATGAAAATCATATTCAACTTACAAAAAGACTAGTCATGCCGTACTTTTTCAAATTTTAGAAGATTTTAAGCTAGAAGTTAGGCTAATTTTAAGCTAATCTTGGGATTCTCATCTTTCATGCAAGTATTTCCTTCTTCATTCCATGTTTTTAAGCGAAATCAACGTCAGTTTATATAAATTTCATTAGAGCTGTTATGAAGGCTCTTTTCATTCTAAGCAATGTTTTAAAAATCGGATCGGATCGATCGATTGAACCGTAAATCGGCCATGCCTCCGATCCAATTCAATTAAAAATCCAAATAATTAATCGAACCGGTCAAAAAGCGGTTGAACCAAAAAAATTGGAAAAAACCAGGAGGTTCAACTGATTTTATTAAGTATTTATTTTTTAAAATAAATATTTTAATTTTATTCAAAATATTTAATACTAAAATGAATTAAAAAATTATTAAACCCGTGAAGCGGGATCATACTTATTGAACTGTGAATCGGAAGGTTTTTCGGTTCACTCTCCAATCCGGATTTAAAAATATTGATTCTAAGCAAGATTTACAAGCAATATTTATGAGTGTGCTGCGAACTTCATGTTTCTTTTAAGCAATACAGTAACTTTCACTCACAAGTTAGTTTTTTTTTATCAGTATCTTCTTAATCAATCACTTTTGATACGAATTTTAAGTCCTTCAGACTGCTCAAAGTAGGACGAACGACGATTGTCTCAAAGCAGGACGAACAATGGTCGTCTAAGAAGTCAGCATCAAATTAGCGCATTCTCATTTTCACCACCATCAGTCCAATTACTGTTTTCCAGGCTTCTTCATCGTAAACCAGGTGGCTTGCTTGCAACCATTGACAACAGTTCACCAGCTGTCACAAATCAACGTCAACACATAATAGATGGAATTGAACTCAAGGTTCGGAATTTTCTTAACAGAATTCTAAGAGGATAGTACTAAAAAAATGTAGAAGAAATAAGGGATAATTGCAGTTGGTGAGGTTTATAACAATTGCAGGCAATACCCTCCAAATTTTAAAAAAACCTTACACCTATTTTTCTTATTCTGTATAATGACAAAAATAACCTGCATGAAGTACTAAATGTAACATCTCCATGAAAGGAAATAATGCATTAAATTTAACAAATCATTATAAAAAAGAGAAAAAAGAAAACAAAGGAGAGTAAGAGCAATAAATAGTCTCCCAAATCACCTCAATATAGTCTGTGGTGCTTTGTTTGAAAAAGATTCCTTGTTAATTTGGTATAAACTTCTTTTAATTTCGTAAAAGTGCATAAGAACAGGAAATACTACTACTAGTACTAATACGATTGTCGTCCTGGATTTTGCGCTGTGCAGTTGTGCACTAGCAATAATGTCCCCGGTGATTTTCACGAGTATATCCAAGTAATTAAACCGGCGGCTTGGTTTAAGATGTGGAGGGACCACTTCATCATCCTCGCTTCACAAGACGACAAAATTTCGTCTACCGACGGAACAAAAAACTTCGGTAGACCCGATTCACGGTCCCGCCCGTAGACCGAGACAACCCGTCACATTTACACTGTATGAATTAATAATTGAGAATTTGTTTCTTCCTGCTCCAGGACAAAAGCACAGTTAATTCTTTTACTACCAATTTTGCCTTCTACCCCAAACTTCAACAGCTTAAATCCATCCACCGGTTTCGCCGCCAGCATCATTCTGCTGCTGCTCTCTTTCCAGTCAGTCACCAGATAAATCCCAAGACCGCTAGGCTTTACTTCACTTCTTTCAAAACTTCCTCTCCATCCCCTTTCCTCCGCCGCCATCGAACACCGATTGCATTGGAGGAGCAAGCGGCAGCATCTACAGAGAGAGATTTCCACCCATTTATTAGTAGAGCAGTTCTCTCACAAACTCCCTAATATCCTATTCTTTTGTTTTAATAGACTGAAGAAATTTCTCCCATGGAAGTAGTTGTCCGTTGAATCTTCATCGGACCGTGTCGCCGCCATCTTCTCCTCCTAGTTGTCTGCCCTTTTTCTTGCAAAACTTAAAGTTTATTAATTTTTTTTTTTTTGGTAAAAGCTACGTAAAGTTTCAAAGAAAACCAAAATCTATCCATAAATTAAAAGAGGTACGAAAAAAAGTACAGAATTTAATAGAAAACAAAAAAAGAGCACGTTGAGAGTGTTCAGAGATCTTCACCAGAAGTTTGGGGAAGAAAGCGTTGGGGAAAGAGAGAGGAAAAGGTCAAAAAGAGAATAGAGACAGCTTCTCGCCATTTAATTCATAGTGTCCACGTGGCAGATTGTAGATCTCTCCGTCTATGAGTGGGTCCGTAGATCGGGTTTACCAAATTTTTGTCAGACGAGATATTATACATATACATATTATATGATTTTTTTTTTTCAAAAGTCCGATGAAAAGTTAGGAATAAAAATACGTGTTACGCATACATTTTTGTACGTGAACAATATGAATATATTTGAAATTTACAAATCTAAAATTACGGATAAATATATTATAGATTTGTAAGACTATGCTACATTAATACTAATTTTAAACTTATTTTTATATCTGAGACATTAAAATTGTTTAAAATTTATCACCTTATTATTTAAATATGGATACACCTATCATTTTTGTGATATATATCGCTTTTATTGTGCTGAAAATTATAACATTATCAGATTAGAAAGATTCTATGAGCACTTTTCTAACCAACGAACCTACTCTAGCGGTTGTATTGAAACAAAACTTGATCTAACAATAATATATAAGGTGAAGACTATAATTACCATAATCATTTTCCATTTTCTTTTTCTTTAATACATTAGTACTAGGTTGGAAATTTGAACCTGATAAGGTTTGGTGAATTGAAGTGCCAAAGTAGAAGGGCTGGAAGGATAGCTTCATTTTGATGACGACGTGAGCCTGTTCTTATGGTCGACATTATCCAGCAAGTGGTCCACAACTAAACAATACTACTACTAGCCTTTAGTGTTTTATGGTAGTGAACAGAAAGTCTTACTTGAACTGCCTTCACTTTGACTATTGACATGGTATATATTGCCATGGAAAACGGATTCTCTACTCGCGAAGGAATCTACCGGAGAGTCGGACTACATTTCGCAGTGTTCCACATAAGAATTCATTAAAGCCAGCCTTCTTTGCTATAAGGCTGTTAAAACGGGAAGGTTGAAGCGACAGAATCTGTGTCAATTTTTATGGTTTATTTGCTGTGGAACCACAGATTTCCGTGCGGATTTGGACACAGCAAAATTTTGACCGCAAAACTAGAAGAATCTTTTGATCAATTTTCTTTTACTCTCCACAAGAAACACACCAAAAACTAATCAAAATTCCAGTTTTATCCACTGCTTTCTGATGTACGCTGCTTTGTCATTCTCTGCATCCTGAACAACCAATCGCAATTCACAGGCAAATCCTTCCATGTCTATACTCCTTACCTGGCACGGTTTTAAAGGCTATATTTCTATCATACAAAACAATAAAAAATTTAGATAAGAGTTTTGTATATTCTTTACTAATTAGTTCATACACTGTAAACTTTAACCCTCCGCTAGCCTAAATCATTTTGATAGAGCCATGGGAAACTCTCCAATCCCCTACTCACCACCCCCAACAACATCAAACAATATGCCTTTGTTATATTATGGAATGGTGGTTGTCGGGACAGCAGCTCTAATTCTTGCAGTATACAACTTGATCATCCTGAGATGGTGCTCTCAGAGTCAGGCAGACAGGCCACGTCAAGGCATGGCTGCTCCGTTGCGGTTCGAGGCTGCTTCAGCATCAAGTCAGAGCTTGGATAGCCTTCATGTGAACTTGATTTCCAGTTTCAAGTACAAGAAAGGAGGGTCATCAAGAGATGAAGCTCACTATAGCCAGTACGAATGTGCAGTTTGCTTATCTGTGTATGAAGAGGATGAAGAATTGAGGCAGCTTCCAAGGTGCAAACACTCGTTTCATGCTTCTTGTATAGATATGTGGCTGTACTCTCATCTGGACTGTCCTCTTTGCCGTTCTCCGGTGGATCCGCCAGTCCTGAACCGGGTTCTCAACGAACCTACAAGGCGGGCAGGGCAATCCAGAGAAGGATTGCAAATCTCCAGTAGGATCCCCGTGTAATTATGTTTCTCTGGAATTACCGTCCTGTCAAATTGGCCCGTAGTTGTATTCTGCATTTTTGTCGGCATATGACATTTTAGTCTGTGCATGAACGCCTGCAATTATGGAAAATTTTGGCCTTTGACAACTCAAGGTTAATGTGGACCCCGATGGAGAAAGATGAAATTGACAAGGAAATATAGAACCCAATTCTTCCCATCTCGTTGGTAAACAGTAAAACTCGTAAAGGTGGCTGCTTTAGCTCGGCTCGGTATACATATGGGAGAAACAGAGAGAAGATGAATCGATCAAAAGTGTAACAGGCATAAATTAATGCGTCTTTTTTTTTTTTCCCTTACTAAAACGTTGGTAAGAGCTTTACTGTAGCGAGCAAAGGCTCAAATAATGCTGTATAACTTGTGGCATAAGAGTTGATCTGCTCGCTAATGTCATTCCTGTTTTCACAGTCTAAACAAGAAGAGCACATTTGAAACAACAAGTTTAAGCTTTGTATATCCTCCATTAGAGTTGCCATCTTGCTATCCAGAGCTCTCCGAGATATTAACTGTTTCAAGAGTTCCTTGTTCTGCATTTGTATTTTGATTCTTCTCCATTGCTGTTACACTGCCCCGCACATTACCAGTTTGATCGCCACAGCTTCATCAACATTCTTGCTTCCCGAGCTTCGTTCCTTCATGGCCCAGCTTGCAATTGTTATGTTTGGGTTAATCAATCATGGCTGTTACTCCAATTCCAAGCATGGATTGCCTTTGCTGGCTTTGCGTCGCAATTCTCAGAATTACTGTTCCTTCTGCTTCTTGCTCCTGGATTGTTGCTGTTTCTGTAGTGCTCGTTCTGTATTTTCCGGACACTGTTTCTTCTTGTTCCATCCATTCCCTCTGAGCATTTTGTACAATTCTATTTTCTTTTATTATAGTCTACAGAAACAAAAAGACAAGTTATGTCTGTAAACATCTTTTTTTTTTATCCCGTCTATATGAAACAACTGATACAAGACGGGTTGGCTTAGCATCATATCCCATCGAGGTTCCTCTTTGCTTTTATTTCTCTTCCAAAACACGTACTCTCGCCTAACGAGGTTGTTCTCTATTAGCAGGCGATCCGTGCCAAATCTTTTTAGGCCCGTGCAAAATGTTATACCTAATAGACCATGGAACTTATTATGTGGGGGGGGGGGGGGGGGGGGGGGAAGAGAACAGAATAAACAAGAAGAAAATTACTGTGGTTGAAGTCGGGCGAGACAAGCAAAACAGAGGTGGATTCCCGTGGCTGCTGAAATTCCAAGTCGGTGACAAAAAACTATGCAAAACAATAATATATCTCTCGTCTGTATAGGGAACTCAGATAAAAGATAGGTTCACGGTTTCACTCCAGAACTAATTACATGGAGAAGATAAATATTGGCGGAGAAAATCCTTTATCGTTATATCAATCTTTGCCAGAACATAGAGATTCTCTGGATTGTAACAAACCACTTTGCCATTTCTTATAATCTCTTAATTGAAATAACAAACCACTTTAACCCCTTAATTTGAAAACGTGTTGAAGTGGGTTCTTCAGTAAAAATTTACAAATTGTTAACGGGGGTTGGGAGACCCTCTACAATTTTCGTGTTATTGGTCTAGATAAGAAGAAATATTTAAGATTATACAGGATACATAAAACTAGTAAAAATAATTTGAAGAGCTACTTTGGAATAATTGTCTCCTTTTCCAAAAATGATTTTTTCAATTTTATATACTGGAAATGGTTAACAATATATTGCAGAAGGTTATAAGTAGAAAAAAATCAGTGATTTTTTTAAGTTTTGAAAATATTCATTTGAATTGCTATTTTTTAGAGTTTTTATAGAAAAATTTATCGTAACAATTTGATATATATATATATATATATATATATGTGTGTGTGTGTGTGTGTGTGCATGTGTGTATAAAGTAAAAAAGTAATTGAGAAATGTATTTAAAAAAAATAAAACTTTTTTCTTGAAAAACTAAAATCTAAACAAAGATACCATAAAAAATCTCAAGGAAGTTTTCAGTAATTATCCCTATTGCATATTGGTCCAATGGACTCCAATTGCACAGGCGCTCAATGTTCTGTCCGACCTTTTAGAGGGTAGACCGAGTAGAGAGGCGGGCAGGATGAATGAGATGGAATAGGAATGCCAACTTTCGACGCCCCTCGTTTTTATTTATTCTTTTAGTTTCCTTTTTCCTATTTATTTTGAAAAGTATTCGAGTTGTGTGAACTACCAATACTTAGTTTCCCTTGGACTCCGGGCGGGAAAGGATGAAAGCGAGTCGGTATACCAATTCCTCATCCGCAAATCAGCCCTTCCCGTGGGTTATTTTGTCAACGAATAAGTAATTGTAGGAGTGAAATCTTACTATAATTCGAAAAAGCAAATGACAAATCCAAGTCAATAATTTTTATATTTATAAGATTAAACAAAAGGATTCGCAAACAAAAGTGCTAATGCTACAACCAGTCCATAAATTGTTAAAGCTTCCATAAAAGCTAGACTGAGCAATAGAGTACCTCGTATTTTTCCCTCTGCCTCGGGCTGTCTCGCGATACCCTCTACGGCTTGACCCGCAGCAGTTCCTTGACCAACTCCGGGTCCAATAGAAGCAAGCCCTACAGCCAATCCAGCAGCAATAACGGAAGCGGCAGAAATCAGTGGATTCATGATAAATTCCCTCGTACCAAAAAAAGAAAAAAAGAAATAGTTAATGATACAACCAACCAACGAATTATGACTTAATTATTCCGTCACTAGGATTCATCCTATCGAAGTTCCTAGTTACTTCGAGTTAAAGTAGTTGAAGAAATAGAAATAATAGTATTTTTGTTATTGAATCGTCTGAACTACTTCAATATCTATTTTTTAGTTTCTATCCACAAAGTCTTTGTGAATACATACAACTTTCCTTCTTCATTTCTTGGTTCCAAACTGTGAATTGCATTCTTCCATGTTTCTCTTAATTTCATTTGTTTATTCATTCAATTCACAGTCAAAAAGAGACAGAAAGGGAAGGGCTTATATTCGAATCCCCATCTAAATTCATAGAAGTAGGACAAATGAAATATAGCCTTATTTCATATATATCCAGTCAATATCTAATATCACATATACATGCCTTTATTCCATAATGTAAACCAAGCACCCATCTTAGATTCAATCGAATTCGAGAATCAATTGTCGAAACATCTACAGGAGTTTACTTATTTATAGCCATTCAATTACATATACCTAACCTATCCGAACCAACCCATTTTTATGAATTCTGTTTTTTGTAAACTCTTTTCCCCCCTCCCCCTTCTTTATCATTATTCCGCCGGATCCAATTTACTTCTAAATACTAGTGTGCTGTTCGCATCAAAATTTCTACAATTGTTATTTTCAATTGGACTACAAAATTTCTAAATACTAGGGTGCTCTTGGGGGGCGGGATATTTCAGGCGCAGGAGATTAGTCGGGCCCCGTAAAAATTGATCCGGACACTCCTGTGTTGACAAAAAAAATAAAAATAAAAAAATTAGACTACACAACGTATGCACTAGCAATATCATACGACGACGCAACAAATATTTTTATTATTGTCATCTATTGAAATTTATCCATGTAAGTTTAACTTGAATGAATTTAGGTTGTGCAATCGCTTTAACGATCAATTGCATAGAATACTAACCCAAGTATGTCGTCCAGCTTTGTTCGACTGTAGCACATAGCCCCACCGTTCTTGCAATTGGATCAATAATATTCGTATCAAAATATTGAAAATTTTCCGTCTAAATAGACCAATTTCTCCCTAAAAAAATTGAGATTTTAGAATTTAAAAACCCTGATTTCAAATCTTATTGAATGTGAGTTTCTTCTTGTACTTTATGCAGGCTAGTTTGTAGTGATATATAGTTATAATTCTCAGCATTCGCAAGTTAATCTGCATTGTAATTTGTTTATATTGTTGCCACTATTCTGGCTCATTATAATCTTATTTAAAAAAAAAAAAAAGGACCAACTTCCCCAATTAAGGTGAGGAGACCGATTGGGCTGTTCTTGAAGCTTGTAAGGGAATCAGGAGAAGAAGGACAACCTCTATTTAAACCATAAATTCATCTACCAAAACAACCTTCTTTTTTAAGTTGCTTGAATTAGTATTTTAGTTCAAGTTCATTTGCCTGCAATTCAAACCTACCCATCCATGCCTTGTATGTTACAACAGCATGTGCAGTGTTCAATTTATGTCGGCTCAATTTTGTTTACATAATTTCTGTTGATAAGGAAACCCGCAACCGTTATTTGAGACTGCGCATTGGGTAAACTCCAACTTGTGTAATAGCCTACCAATCATATGAAGGTGGTAGGACGCACTAAACAAATTCTGTGCGACGGACAGATGTCCCAAGAGAGGTTCGAATCCGAGGTGATAGAAATGCATGAACCGGGTTGTTCACATAATTTCGTTCTAATTTGTTTCCTTTTGGAAGTGTAATGTTTCACATTTACGCAACATTTTCATGAATCTCTACATGTAATGGTCAAAAGAGGCACCTTGGATGTTGAGATCATCATCAATTAACTTATCATTAGTAAAGCTGCATGGCCCTTTAAATTTATACACGGATGATGGGAAGGGTTGGTACGTTTGTTCCAAATTTGCTGTATTACACTTAGATTGCTGCATCAAATTATGAACAAATTACAGAACAAGTGCGAATTGGACGAAGGCTAGCTGCCCCCTGGCAGGACAAGGGCATTTAAGGGGATGGAACCAACTGACAGCTGATCTCTGATCTTTGGTTGGCTTGTTAAAATGAAAAATAGTCAGATGCAATTTATGGTATCTGCCCCAAAATTGCTAGGTCGGTACGGCACATGAGGTCAACCTCTACATATATTTTCTGCGGATAATAATAATAATGTGTGCCGGGTTAATTGCATAATTACAGCAATGTCACTTCTTCATTACTGGTATCACCAGTTTACCGGTCGTCCCAAAAGAACAAAAAATCAGAATTTTTATGATTGCGATGCAAATGATTATGTTTGACTTTGCTGTGGTGAGAATATTTTCTCGTTTTAACTTTATTGAATCCAAAGTGGCCTGGGGTCAGTGATTTGTACCGTGTCAACTGGCCATTGGACAATCACCGTACGTGGTAGAAAATGCGAGGCCAAGAACGGCAGATTATTTCCATCACTGAAGGAAGGGATGTGGATGTGGATGTGGATGTGGAGGGTATTTGGATATATAAGCAAAAAAGCGTCTGTTTAGTTTAAACAGCTTGAGAAAATAAAACAAGAATGATTGGTTGGTAATTAATTTGCAGAACAGAGAATCTCCCATGATGTTGTCTTGAGCAAGAAAATTCCACTACTATTTGAAATGAACACTGACTTTTCAGTAGCTAGCAACACAAAGGCCTTGTTTGGATTGCGATTTTTCGTCGGAAAATTACGTCGTTTTCCGTGATCACATTTCCCTATTACTTTTTTTCCTCACATACATCAAATCGCTACAGTAATTTTTCCATAAAAAATCATGAAAAATGCAATCCAAACACAACCACATGTTGCCACCAAGTATCAAAGACCTCCTCTTTTTTTTTTTTTTATCAGGAAAATTGTTGTTGTTGTTGTTTTAGTTACTGTCCTAATTAATAATGTCTCTTTCTCCTGGTAATTGATTTTGCAACTTTGTACAAGTAACTTTCGGGCGGGCAGATAAAGTGCGAAATTCATCCCTTCTCTCTCAAATCAATCTTCAAGTAAATGAGCATCAATCTCAGCTGAATGCCAAATTCAATTGGCATTGCAATTATGGCCATATACGTTTTTACCACCACCAACCAATCTTTTCCCATCTCTTATTATTATTAGATCACCAACCCTTATTATTGATGTATCATATTTTGCACCACCACGACTGTTTCCATTTCATTAGTCTTTTCTCGAGTAATAAATAAAATACTCAAGAAATCAAAAGTTCACTGAAAAAAAAAGCGGGTTACAATGGGAAAATTTTGCACGTCCAGACAAGCATCGCGCCAAAGCACTAGCAATTGATGATAGTCTCAAAATTCTCAATTAAGAGGAAAGAGCAATGAAATTACTAAAACAGAAAAGAGAATTATTTATGGATATTGAATCCTTTTTCTACATCTAGATTAATATAATACTCGAATAATTAGTGGCTCCGTAATGAAGCCATGCCCCAACGCCATGGGGGTTGCAAAGTGAAGTCCTGCAAATCTACTTTTTCTTGGTTGCAAAAGTGGAGTTTGCATGTGCGCTATCATGTATGATCCTGCTATACTTTGACTTCTGAGATTCCTCAAGGCTCCCTTTTTCATCCACTAGGACTCCAATATAATTTTTTTTCCCCTTCCTGTCCTTTGTTGTGTGAATGTGACATAGATATTACTATGCGCTTGGATTGGCCTTTTATCTGCTTGGTTGGGCGCAAACAGTAGTCATATCTTGATAGAGCAGCAGCAGTACATGCTTTATCAAAATCACCTTACCTGCTATATTTAGGTATAGATGATTTGTTTCTACTTTCAAACAGTCTCGCTTGACAGCCATAATTATAGCATAATAACAGTGAAATTTTAACTGTCCTGAAGATGTAATAAATTCGATTGCAGTTTACTTGCCCCAGAAAATGAGATAAATCACGAATGAGGGCAAGCTGATGATCAGATTTGGTTTGACAGCTGTAACTACTCAACTGTATTGAATCATTTTAGTAGAAGCAGCAGACACTCTTTTTTGAGTTTGAGAGTTATATTTGTAGTAAAAAATAGCCAAAAAAAACAATAATGTTAACTAAAGCTAATTAGAATGTAGCTTGAGTCGTGCTTTTAAGTACTGCCTAATTTTTTGTGTAACAGAAATGAATGTGCCCTGACTAACTTGGGCCGCGTTTAACCCACGCGCGAGCTAGTCCAACTTAATAC
The DNA here is from genome assembly GCF_036785885.1 of Coffea arabica. Taxonomy (NCBI): domain Eukaryota; kingdom Viridiplantae; phylum Streptophyta; class Magnoliopsida; order Gentianales; family Rubiaceae; genus Coffea; species Coffea arabica. The sequence continues at coordinate 9,634,345 of NC_092321.1, read as the reverse complement.
AAGGCTGATAAAAGAGTAAGCATTATAAATGATGAGAAGTCTCTTTAGTTTTTCAATACGGGACAAAGTCTTTTGAAATATCCCTATTATTTACAACAATATTTGTTGCAACGTATCAAATTAGTCCCCCTGCGAGTGGAGTTGGTTGGTTGGTTGAAAGCAAAGGCGTATGTAATGGTGGTGCAACTTTTAAAACCTGAAGCACAGTAAGAATCAAAATAGGTGCAAGTTCCCAGTTTTTGTTTGAAGGGTTCAATTCAAATGATTTTGTAGCGGTCTTCTTTGTTCTTCTTTTCACATTTGGAAATGTTTCTAGGTCAATGTCGTCCATCTTCTCAACAACTATACGTATGAATTCAATTCCAGCTCTTGTCACAATAGTAGACAGAATCATACAATATCACCGTGCTGTAAAGATGCTGCTGCGCTTTCTCTGAAGAGGTCGCTTTTGAAACTTCTCTTTTTGTCCAAAAGTATGGAATGCAATGCGTGGTCGCGACACATTGAAATTAACTAAATCATGAAACAGTTTCACATAGTGACATTTGAACAATTTGATAATAAGTAGACATATGCTCCACTTATTAATAAATTGCAAAAGTTAAAAAGAAATCATTTTTCTTCAACACAAAGAAACATGTATAGATCACCATCATCACGATTGTGACAGTAGAAAAAGACCTACTAGAACTTGAAATTTCTCCTTGCATTATCAATAATAATATTATGGCGTTGGTCCAAGAAGTTGCTTTTGAGATGTTGAAGTAAAACACTACTATCAAACAAATATATGTTTTCCGGAAGAGATAAGGCTAAGGACAGATGTATGTTGATTAAGGGTTATTCCTTCTGGAAGACAAATTTTTGCAAGTTACTCATATATGGTGTTTCAAGAAAGCCTTTGCGTGCTTTTTAATTCTTTGAGATTAAAGGTGTATTTGATTTACTCCTTGGATAATTCTGATGCCAAAATATCTGGTGGACTGCAGATGCTTTTTAGAAGAACAATAACGCGCATAGAGTTTGGAAAGGCTATTTGCTAGATTCTTTCAGAAAGAAAGAAAAAAAAAAAACTGAGGATCATTAGTAGATTACATATTTCACGAGGCCGTAAATGTCTCTGCTTCCACGCGATAATTCCCATTGAGCACTTTTTTCCCCTGAACTTTACAGAACCTCGAAGTATCCAAAGTAGTCTCGAAAATCAATTTCATTATGATACAAACCTAGATAAACATAACACAAACAGAGAAGAAAATGATCAGTTATCCATGAACCATTCATGTTACATGACTCGTCTAACTAGCTAACTACAAGTTGAGCTACATAAGCAATCCATTGGCAATGGCCTGATTGATTTTCAGGTTTGTAGTTCCATAGACTGGCAACTCCTCCCTATGAGCTCCATGGCCAACCCCAACAATGCCAATGTTATCGAGTTCAAACAGATCCGAACTAGTACAGCTATTACCATCATCATCACTGTTCTCATAAAATCCCCTGAAGCCATATTTCTTTGATTTCTTTTCTTCATAATTCCTAAAACTATCAATGTTCTTCTTGAGGAAATGACTGTTAATATTTGGCACCAGTGTTAGACTTGGATCATAATGATCATTTATGCTCTTGTGCCCACAGGGTTGACAATCTTCGTCGACAATAACACTAACAGGACAAAATCTGACAGACCGCTTTGATTTACCTCTTGAAGGAGGTGGTGGTCTGTTCAAGCAAGACCTGGAAGTCAGAGAACATGTGGTAGATGAGTCCTTGACTGATCTCGATTTCCTCACCGAACTCCAATCTTCCATCCCTTCATGTTTCTTCAAATTTCTTGGAGTGAAAATGGAATTCAAAAAATTCTTGATTTTCCCACCTGGAGAAATTGGTTGTTTCACCTTCTTTAAGTCTCCATAGATTTTCGGGGCCCTTGATTTTGTCCGCATGAACCCGCCCTCATGTTTTGGAGTTGCTCCAGGAACAAGTGTTTGGTGAGCTGCTTTCGGTGTTGCATGAAAAACTGAAGATTTTGGAGTGGATTTTGATGCAGAGTCTGTTTCTGAGGATGAAAACAAGCTCGAGTCTGTTGACGAGCTTGAATCTGAATTGATGTGCCTCGACCTCGAGCCTCTAGTACTGCTTCCGTAGTTTTCCATCCATTTCTCAACCATGATTGCTCGTCGGATACTTGCAATCTCTTCTTCAAATTCAGCTGCATTGTTTCTCTTTCTATGGAGGAGAGCAGGATCCGGTTCTTGCCTTGGCTCTTCTTCTTTGCCTTGGGATTCATCAATGGAATGATATATGGCATCAAGAAGAGATGAAGAAAATGATGGTGTTTTTCTTCGCTGTTGATGCCTTTCTCCTCTAACAGGCCTCTCCCACGTAGTCATGTTTGAATATGTATATGTTCACAAACAAGAAGAAAGGAAGAAAGTTACAAGGAGAAGAAACAGAAAACTGGCATTAATAGATGGAAATGAGATTCATGTGAAAGAACTACAAAGAGAAGAAAATGTAAGCGCAAGTGATGATGTTAGATTGAGAACAGAATTATGTTTGACATGAAAACTGATGCAGGAATGCAAGAGAGCACAGTGCTGCATATACTGTAGTTGATGATTACGAACTGGTTAAAAGAGAGAAAATTTGAAGGGAATGATAGTTGATATCGAGATTAGAGTGAAATTGAAAAGCCCAATGCTACGGCTTAAATGTTGGGACTAAATAGGAACCAGAGAGAGAGAGAGAGAGAGACATATAGAACTGGTTATTGATGCCTGTTGACATGTAGAAAATAGGAGGGGATTATAGGGATAATTGCAGAAACCTCCCCTGAGGTTTTTTGTGGTTGCACTCACCTCCCTTGAGGTTTCGAAAATAGCACGAACCTCCCATGAACTTAACGTTTTAGTAGCAAATTCAGTCCATGTCAGAGAAAGTACCATTAAAAAAGTTTTTTGGGAAGTGAGATAATAATATTGTTCCATTTGTACCCTTTTTACCTATTGTGAGTTTGTATTATTAAAAGAACAAAAACTAGTAAAAGGTGAAAACAACTAGTGAAATTCAAGGGGGATATAAATGCAAAGAGAATAAGTGGAGCAGCAACAACTGGAAGAAGGAACGGGCATACGTTCAGAAATATGAAATTCTAAAACATATAGTGTATACAACTAACTCAAAAAACTTTCCTTCACTAATATGCATAGAAACTTTTCAAAAACCACTAACAGTAACTTTTTTTTTTTTGGTGATTAGTTTGCTAGTTAAAAATGAAGTAGTGGTGCCAAAAGAATGGCTTCATCAAGCCACTGGGGAAAATCATGGAATTCACCAAAATGGCAAAGTCAGAACAACCAAATGCCATAGTCAACACACTACTTATCATCAATCTAATAATTACTTTAACGACTATTGATATTGTACCTTTATTTCTACTTTCTTCCTCCTTCCGTTCCATGAATGCTTAAGATGAAGTGAATTTAGCCAAAACCGTTAGAATTTATTCTCTTATGGAACCTTATCTGGAGGTTTATTTCCCCCGCATTTTTCTTACTTCTGCTTCTTTTCTATGCAGATAATATATGATTTGGATTGTCCTCTCAAGTGCTATCATTCACAAAATGGCACTATGTTAGATGGCGCACACTTGTAGTGCATAATCAAAGAAGAAACAATTGTTAATCTTGTTGAATTAGTTGTCATGAACTTGTTTATTGTCCTAATTTTCTTTGCCTCATATTTGTTATTAACAACCTTAAACTCTTAGGGTATAGAAGTAAATTCACTCCATCTTATGTTAGTTATAGGTCCCAAATTCAAGTTAGGGGAGGTCAGTGCTATTTTCAAAACATTAGAGGAGGTGAGTGCAATTGAGGTTTCTGCAATTATCCCGCCCGGGGATTATATACACACACAGTGAAGTGAAAGGTCTTGCCGCGCGTGCGTGTGATTCTGGTACTGACAGGGTGGCCGCCGTGAGAGCTGCTCAGTTTCGCTTTACTTTGCTGCACCTTTTCAGGTCTGTTCTCTTATATTATATCCAACCACAGTGGATAGTTCAATTTTGAATCTCTCTGCCGAGGACGAGGAGGGCTTGGTTTAATGATTTAAAGTTGAAATCTAAAAACCTAAAAAATTTTGCTTGTTTCTTAAATCCCACTTGTCTCCTGCTAGGAAAAGGATTTAAAAAAAAAAAAAAAAAAAGGCTTTCCGAATGTCTCCATTTCTATGCTAGCATGTGAGCGCAAACAACCAACATTATAAGTTAGGCGGAATTACTTTCTTCTTTAAAGGGAACAAAGCTTTACACATTAAATTTTAACAACCATTAAGCAGCAAAACCTGTAAATTCACTTTTTTTTTTCTTTTCAGAGGCGAAGGACGGTGATCTGGGGGAGCAAAAGGGCCGGATGTGCCATCCGGAAACCCTAAATTGGAGTCTAAAGCAGCATGGGACACGTTATTCGTTATTCAAGCTGATCAAACGCAACAGCTCTGCACTAAATTTGCATTAGACTTAACCAAACTTTTGTTGCAAGAATTCGAGTTCCGCCTATTACCTCAATGAGCAAAACCAAGAAAAAGCCTTGCATCCCAGTGTATGGCACAAGGATGGAGGGCAAAAAGGTCTATACAGTAATGAGTATCACAAGTTGCAGACGCTGCTGTGGCCCTGTGAACTACAGGGACCAGGCATTCAAGGCATCTTCCAGATCTCCAACTGATTCCTCCTTACAACCGGATCTCCGCTGTATCAATGGATGAGAACTTTTTAACTCTTTCCTGTATTTAGCCTTTGGACGTCAACTAGCTGATAAAGATCACCTCGTCTTTGCTTCTGAAATGGAAGGTACGTCCTGTATATAAAATACGAAATGCGTCAAGTGAGTGATACCAGTGACAAGAGACGAGCACAGAAATAAGATGGTACGTTAGCAGCACATGCTCGCTGGGATGTGCTTCATTTGTTTCTCTTTCTTTTCCTTTTAGTTAGTATCTACTTTCATTCCAGATTTGAGGAATGATTTGGCATGCATTTCAAAGTATCAAAGCAATATTGAAGTTCTTTCCTTCTCGGTAACAAAGAGAAACCGTTCACATCAATAGATCAAGCAAATTATGGTACCAATTGATCTTCATGTCAATCAGAAATCACATTTAGCAAGCACAAACTATAACCATTTAGTCAAGAGGATATATGAGCATTTATTGATCTCTTGAACAACATGCATAAATGCAAAAGCAAACACAGAAAGAAAGCCAAAGACAGTTATGCATAATTGTAAGTCTAAATAACTCTGCAAACTCAGCATTTTACCTTCGCTGTTCTATTAATGAATAGTCAATCTCTGCTATCACTATCACCTCTTCATGTTCTGTTGTCGCAATCACTTCCCCAAACTGCAAAATAAGTTTCTTTAGCACAGTACTTTATGTCCGATTAATGATTCAAAATTATCAAGGCCAACATTAGTAGACAAAATGCCATCACATGGCTGGAATTGATGTCATTGTAAGGCTTTGTTCACAGCAAATTGGTGGCAGATCTCATACTTTCGAATACTTGAACAAATAACATTTATCACAAACACAAGTGTCAAAAGAAAAGGAGGCATTACAAGTTACTTACAGGCCCAACAACAGTAGAGTGTCCCCAAGCCACATAACTAGCATTATCCACTCTAGCAGGTGAACAAGTAGCAACGTACAACTGTACAATCAGGGCAGGCAGACGATAAGTCAACAGATAAAACTTACCAGATAAAAATTGCACCAGAGATTATGTTGATATCCATAGATTACCTGACAATCTGCTGCCCTGGAGGTCAAGAAACAAATACTGAGTATTAGTTCATGAAAGATTCAAGAAAACATCCATATGCTTAGAAGTGGACAACAAGTTGAAGTCATCCATCAGGACATTGAACACACCAAATGCCAATGAAACATTCCTGTATTCAAAGACATTTAATTTTTCATTACCTTGCCCTTTGCGACAACTCCCAGTGCAGTGGACCAGTGGTCATGTTGAAAGCCCCAGGATAACAAAGCAAGTGAGCACCTAGATAAAAGACAGATAAGTTTTCTCAAAGAGTCATTTCTAGCAGATTAACCAGTATAAGATGTAAATGATGTTGAATATTGAAGTAGAAAAAACTGCCAGGCTAATTAAATTGGCCAGAAATGCAGTATTGTTTCTCTTTTCCTGTGGAAGAAAATCAACATATAACTTTTATAACCTAACAAAGTATTTTTAAACATGCAAGATCAATAATTTTAACAAGCTTCTGAAAAAGTTAAGAAACTTTTAATTGCCAAGAAGGTGTATATAAAATCATCTAATTAACTTGAAACAATAAAAGGTAATTTCCCAATGAAAACTGAATCCATTTCAAATAAGAAATCAAGGCTGATGGCATTTCCTGGGTACATAAATCCCAGCATGTCATCTCAAAAAAAGTTCATATATCAAGCACCTGCCCATTTTAGCACTATTGACAAATTAATCATGATGATACGCAGAATGACATGTAAAGTGAGTACAATTATAACTTAAGGGTAAAATCTGGATTTTTTTTCTTTAAATACTGATTATAGGTCAGTTGTAAGAGAAAGAATTAAAATTATACCCCTTGCTGCATATATGGCAGCCAGTTCTTGAAACTGAATGTCATAGCATATCCCAATTCCAATGCGCCCAACTTCTGCATACAAAACCAAGGTTTTCCATTTGACTAAATTGAAAATAGAAACACAAGTAATGAGTTCATTCAAGCAAGTAAACATTAGTTGACATTAGCTGAATTTAACTGGTATCCTATTGAAAGTAAGCCAATTAACTTTGCACTTCTCAAGCTATCAGCAAACAGAACAACAGTCTTCCTTAAGATAAAGAAATGTAGTTTGCAGACTGGATTTGGCATAGAGCTCTTAAACCTGTGTCAAACTTTAAACAATTATTCTTTAATTGTATCAGTACAAGAGAAAGCACAAAGGACCTGTGTCCACAATAGTTGGACTCTCCCCTGCTGTAAAAGTCATTGATTCTTTGAAGGTCATCCTGCCTGGAATGTCAATGTCAAAGAGATGTATCTGTAACAATGCAGTGTGGTTGAAATAATTTATTAAATCACCAACAATTACAGCATCATTTTTCTCAGTGAATTCAGAGTTTGTAAGCTGAAGACTTATATTGGACATTGGACACATAACATTAGCCAGAACCGTAAAGACTGACCTTACGATGCTTGCCCTTAATTTTTCCATCTGCACCAAAGACGCAGCAAGTATTATACAATTTATCCCCACTACGTTCAGGTATGGAGCCACCAATAATGGTGATCTTGAGCCTCTCAGATAGTTCAGACAACATTGCAATTGAAGGAGAAGCACCAGCGCCGGCATCTATATCCTCCGCATATACTGGAAAATAATCATTCGAATACGGAATATTCCATATTTCCTGACATCACAGGAGGGGTAAAAAAGGTTGCTATTTTTCTTTGAAATTACAAGAAGCAAAGGCATAGATGAAGAGATACTATAGATAAATCCACACAAGTAGCACGACTGACCAAATGCACTATCGTCGAGCTTCCTCCCTAGGTTAGATTAGACAGTGTTGCCGTTTTGGCCAACTAGTTTTTCAGCTTTAAGAAGGGAAAAATCTTGTCATTTCAAGCAACTTTACAATTTAATGAAGCATGCAACAACAGGTTGACTAATACCAGAGAATACAGGAGAGACAGCCTTCCTCAACGTAGTATCTTAGCACCCAATCAGAAGAAACTTATAGCTTGAGAATTTTGGCAAGGATAGATTGTAATACCAGAAAGAGACATAATCCACAAGTCTGAATTAACTAAAGAACACAAGAAAATTTCAAATTGAAGTCTGCTACTCACGGGAAGAAGGACAAGCTGAGCACCCTTTCCTGCAGCCTCTTCTATGGCCTTCCGAGCATGGGCAATGTTCCTTTCCTTGTCAGCTATTACTAGCAATTGACAAAGAGCGATTTTGAACTGAAATTTATTAAAAACATAGTTGTTAGGGACAATAATTCAAAACCCACGTTAATTTCTTAAAGTGAATGGAATTTAAGGAGCAACAAACTCCACAAGATTCGATAAGCACACGATCATAGAAGGACATTTTAGTACACAAATGATGATAATTAACTGATAGTAAAACAAGCATTTCAAACAATTCGGATACAAGTAGTATTTTCTTAGTCAATCTCTAAGCTTGCCTTAGTAATAGGAGGTTTCGGGATGGGAATCGCAGGCGGAACCCTAGCTTCCTCCGGCTTGTACGAAGAAGTGATGGTGCACATTGACATTGGGGGTGGCAGAACTGTTCTGATCGATTTTCCAGAATTCAAAGTAAACGAAAAATGGGAGTTAAATTTCCGAGAGAAATGTGAGCTGTCGAGATGAGAAGCCGAGGGAAAACAACTCGGATTTTTTTGGCTGGCGAAGTTGAATGCTGAAGGATGTGAGTGCAGTTGAATCGCAGTGACGGCCGCTTTCATTCTCTCTCTCTCTCTCTATTGTGAAATGTCGCCTCAACGGATTTAACCGAATTACTTAATTCATTTTTTGTGCTATGGCGGAATGTGAATGGTCCACCTCAACCCTTATTGTTTCTCTTTTTTGGGTTAATTGCAACTTTCCAACCTAGACTTCCAATTATTCCACTTCATCACCTTGTACTATTAATTTGTCACAAAGGATTGATTACAAAGAAAGCACCAGCCAACTCAAAATCCCTTAACTATATTTATGTTATCTCCTTTTATTATCTTCATATCACCCATCTATTTTTGCTTTTCGTAAATCTTTATTCCTAATTCTCTTGCTAGTCATTCCGAAGAATTAACCTGCTTGGATTGCCGTTTCAAGGAGTTTTTGTAGAAAAATGTATTGTAACGATTTAATGTATGTGAGGTAAAAATGTATTCACAGAAAACGTAAAATTTTTTTTTTTTCTTTTTTGCAGAAAATCACAATCCAAACAAGTACAATGCTGATAAATCCATTTGAGCAAAGTTTATTGGAAAGTCTATGAATTCGTACTTCTTTCAAGGAGGTTTAAGCATGTCCATTGTTGGTCGGTTTTCTTATGTATCATCTGCTAAATCAAGATGCAATTTTACAACTAGACTGCATCCTTATTGCTTATTGAATAATTCTTTGGAATTTGCTATCGTCTTTCTCGTGAATATGACTGCTAGCTATAATGCATGCTTTGGTGAATTTTTATTTTTTTTTTGGGAATTTGCCTAGATACAGCTTGTGGATATTAATCAGTATGAACTTTTTTGCAGCGTTAATACCTTTTGCTAGTTTTAAGATTTCATAGTTCAAGAGGCACCATGTTTATGCTTACTAGGATTTCAGTTCAAAAATGATCTGTTTCTTGTGCCTTCGCGTAGTTTTAGCGTTTGAAATTGTGTTTAGAAATATTATTGTCTTCGGGTGTGTGAACTATTTTGATTAATGAAAAGAAGATGGTTAAGACCGCAAGACTCATTGCTCAACATGCAAGGCAACAAACCACAATAAGAAAAATGAGGATTGATCAAATTCGATCACTGATTCATTCTCCCAAAGCATAACATGAAACATTTACAGACCATAAAGGGTGATTCATTCATAACATGAAATATATTAATGGGTGGATAATATGGAAAATTTTGCCCACATAAACATCTTTTTTGATGTGCACCTTCAATATTCCTGACTCTCAAATTGTATACCAATTAGACCCCGCAAATGGTATGGATGCTCCCCACCCATCATAGTTTAGACAATATAACCATGAAAAGCAAAAAGATTATAATGACTCGCAACCAGAAGGTTGCGTATATATAATTGCAGTCGAAAGGCTTGAACTCTTCTAACATGATGCATCACTTTCATGTGTGAAATTTGGTCCATTTTCTCAGAGAGGGACTCTGGTTTTTTTGGAATGAATACTGCTGCCTTCTAGCAGGCAGAAGCTCTCCTCTTCATTCCTCAAACAGCAACAAGCAGCGGTATATGTAGAAACCCGTCCAACTTACAAGTATTGTTTATGTATCCTGGCTCTGTTCTCTTCCCACCATAGTCTAGCATGCATCTCCCCAAATTTTTCACGACTGCATTTGACAGAAAATTATACATGCAAAAAAACTCAAGTTAGCATGCCCTATTTACCTAAATATAACAATAAACAAAGGGTTAGACTCTTGTAGTTTCATTTGAGATGCGTCAGTGTGAGTCAAATGAAGTTCATCTAAACAGATGGTTGGTTAAACAATAGAAGCTAAAAGCCCTGTGAGACATGACTGAATTGTCTGAATCAAATGATTCGCTTCTCAAACTGTGTTCTGCTAGATTTCAGTAAGTGTTAAGCAAACGTATGGTGAGGGCAGTAAGTTTCTATAAGTAAGCTTTACCATCCAACAGCATAGCATTCTTCTCTAGGAAGCTTGTTGACCATCTGCTTCAATGCATTCGAAAACGTATGCAGGTACAGTAGTGTGCAAAGTAAGATGCAGAAGAACAAACCTGAATCTGACACGTCTGAGTTCTCTTCTTCCATCTGCTAGTGCTCTGATAGTGATGTAAACTCCTGGCTCATCCTGTTCAACCCACTCAGTTTCTAGATCACTGACATTGCTGATTGATATGTCTCCAGAGCGATCTGCATCTCTTGATGAGCTGGTCCTCATCGAGGCATCAACTGATGATGTTTCTGTCTTAATACCACTTATACTTGAGAGTTTTGGAGTAGATGCAACACCACAAGAGTCGTAATTATGACGCGATATTGCCGAATGTTGTTCAAGGGAATCAGAGGAAGAGTATCCCATTCCTGTTGGGCGATAGAGGGTACGAGGAAGCGGTTCTCTACTCAATGGTGGAGTTACGGGGCTGTCTTCAACGGACTCAATTTTTGAACTCTATAAAAGAATGACACTTTGTGATTAGAATGTCACTGTTAAGAAGAGTAAGTCACTAATTTGTGTGTCCTGATTAGCTTAATCGGATTAATACTAGTCAGCAGCTTGGAGGATGCGCTAAAATCCACAAAATGGATGTTCGGATAACAAAGTGTACATAATGTCCTCAGTTTGAAATTGGTACCATGTCTATGATGCAGGATCCAACTGCCAAAGCGTTTGACATAATCTCATGGTTAAGTAGGCTCACCTCATCTTCAGATCTCGGAGGTGTTGGAAGAGGAAAAGCTTGGCGATTCAACCTCTGGACATTGTAAAGCTCCATAACCTTTTCATAGTTCTCTGCCCACCATCTTTGTGCTTGCCATTTGTTGAACGTTTCTCGACTAATGCAGATAATAAACTTTAATCAGATGCCTTGACCAGGCCGATGAACAGAGTATAGCAGCAAACGTTAGTTAGCTTATCTGCATGTTACAAGTGAAAAGCATACATTCTGATGCATCAAAAGCTATCAGCCACACAGATGACGAGCGTAACAATGAAATTATATTTTATCGGATGTCCCCGAAGAGACGTGCAACAATGAAATTAGGTAGCAGTAAATATTGTCTTGAGGGATAAACTTGATGTTAAAGATGCAGAAGATTTCATGACCATGCAACAGATAAGTGACGTTTTCCATGCAACACAAATGTGTATTACGTCTTTCTTCTTTTAATTTTGTATATGCCTAACTCATAGCAATGGAAACATCAATAAGTGAAATTTCTTGTGCTGCATTACTTTGTTATTGGTTTTCGTGGTGGACGAAGTAGTGATTTGTTCCCTATACCTGCCATTACATTTCTTTATTGTTCTTATTATTATTCTTCCTGAATTCTTATGGTAAACAAGATTACACCTAGCAAAGTAGTAGTTCATTCTTTATTCAACTAGTGTTAATTGTGGTAGGCCACTAAGCTAGGCCACCACAAATTTCTTGGAGTAGAGGACGCCATTCATACTTAAAAAACCACAACTATCCATGGTGCATGGATGATGAAAGGGAATAGATAGATTTGACTTTGGATGGATGCTTTCAAAGTGTGAATAAACAATGGGGTCATGACTCATAATTTGCGAAAGCAACCAACCAAGAAAACAGCCAGTCATTTCACGGGTTTGGATATTGAGTCACAATCCATGAAGAGATATTAGAAGTCCAGAAAGCTAGTACAATATGTCCAACATTACAAAATATTAGGTTATTTGGGATATCCGTGGCACGAGGGTTCATGATCATCATCAAGAAAGGAAGAGATTTTTATGGTCCCCTGAAAAATGAATCATCCATCTCACAATGCTACATCCTTATCATAGTAGTATTTACTCAAAGCAAACAAGAAAGTGAAAGCTCCCCAGTAATGTCCCTTATTTAGAAGCCAATTTCAGATTCACATTTTGTCAAAATTGCAGTTATAAGCGACAGCAAGTGCAAATGTTGCAACCCCTACATCCTAGTCCTTCACAGACAAATTGACAACAATGGTACAAGATGACAAATCAAACGGTGCGCGTGATGAAGATGGAAAATGAAAGCATTTGCAATCTTCCGACAAGACTGCAACAACTAGTGAAAGGTTGGCCAACACAATCAAACCTGACCCACCAAAGTCTTGATGAATTTGTTGCTTTTTTGCCTTTGTGGACTTTGAAAGTAGCCAAAGTCCTATAAATATTCTCATGGCCTTTCCATTATCTCAAGAGCATAATTGCTTCAAGCCCTGCTAAATGCTGGTGGTTTGAAATTAACGGAGGATTAAAACCCACTTTTATGGAGCGTCAAAATTTACTTTTAACACGCTTGCTTTTTGTAATAATTGCAATAAGTATCCTTTTTGCATGGCAAACAAAAACCAAACCCCCTGTTTCCTTCCCACCTACACCATAACCATACCTGATATTTGCACATTGCTGGAAATGATAGAAACTACCAATAACCACTATTGGGCCATCATTTGTTCGCCATTTCAACATAAAAATATGCATGATCAATTCACTGTATTGGGTGGCATTATCCACAAGATGCAGGAAAGCAGCAAAAGGTACAAACAATCCTGTAAAGAGAAGAAGTTTTTTAGGTGAACTTTTAGAAATCTTTTACAACCCTTTTTAAGGCTACTCACGAACACAAGTCAATGACGCAGCTTCCCTCTCATATTAGAGAAATCCTTCCAAGAAATTCCATATGTCATTATATAACTAAGCTCTTTCATTCTCTACTTGATGTATACATGTTCTCTTGCGCTAAAGTGTCTCACATTATGATGGGCATGACTTGACATTCAATTAAACTATAACCCCACATATCACTCGAACGCGAAAGTGAGAATTTTCACTCTTGAAGTTTTCTGTCCTCTGTAATTTTTTTAGATTCAAAAAAAAAAAAGGAAGGAAAGGAAAGGTAAGAAGTGAAATTAGAAGACTAGAATAGAGAACTTTTCAATAGCATGGCCAGTATACAGTAAATGTATGTATTAAAAGGTTTGCGGCAGTTTCTTGGCTAGTAATGCAACATTTGCTCATGAAATCCACGAGGGGGCAACTTCGTCAAGATAGAAACTTCGGCAGCAGGTTGGTCCAAGAAATTAATTATGCCAAATCATAGTCACCACTGACAACTCAATTATTATCACAACTAGTGTATATTTCTGGAAAAGAAATAATTCACCTTTTTGGATTACATGTAGTATGTACGCTATATGCCAATATCACCATAAAATAAATAGTAAGTAAAATATTGTGATTTTAAAAAAAAATTACTAGTATTTTTTTCTTTTTTTTTTTTACTATCATATGCGAAAAGTGAAAACTAAAGACATGGCATTAATGGAGAGGTCTATATCCAGAGGAGAACAATAATTTTTTTTTTTTTTAAAAAAAAAAAATCTCACCAAACAGTAATCATATCCGTCAAAATTCAGATAAAATTATGTGTAGAAAATAAGAGAGTATTAATTACCTAAACCGAATTCGCTTAAGATCATTGCCGCCGCGTGGCAAAGAGACAAAGGTAATTAAAACACCGGGTTCCACCTGAGCCACCCATTCTTTAGGCTCGTTCTCTTCCACGAACACCACCGGGTCGACTCGCCGACCACTCGCTGATACCGGCGTTCCTTCGCCGCTGGAAATTCCTTTCAACCTAGCCTCCAGCTCCTTCCTCCCCGCAGTGGAGCTGGAGTTGGAGCTCCCCGTCCGCCTGTAGGACCACCGGAACCTCTCGGACGAGGCGGACAACACCGAGTCCGACTCGCCGCCGCTGCTGCTCCCATTCTTCCGCTGCTGCTGCTGCTGCTGCACCGGCTGAGTCGTGCACGGGTTGCAGTGACGATACGCCCCTGAAGCCTTCAATGCCATATCCTTGATCTTTAACACCTCAAAACCAAACATAAATTTTTTTTTTAAAAAAAGATGAAGTTAGGAAACAATCTGCCATTGAACCATAAATCAACGTAAGAAAATGTGTGGGACACATGAAAAAGTTTACGCGTTCAAGTATATTTCAGAATCTCTTTAGTGATGAAGGGTGTTGGGAATTGGATTGCACCTGAGAAGTGAGATTTCTGATGGCTTGTTTACTAGTGGGATTGCCATTGGGGTCATGATCAACGGACTCATCCGTGGGTTGCTTGGAACGTGCTATGCATGTTAGCATTTTTTTAATGTTTTTGTTCTTCTCTCCGTTTGCCCGATCGTATTTGTACGGCTCTCTGCTGTGGGAGCAAATTTGAAAGTTGATCAAGGAAACAACGTTGTCATGATATACCAGCCACTAGAATTCTGAAAAGAACCTTCGAAACCAGAAACAGCATAAGATGAAGATATGAAATTAAGAAAATAATGAAAGAAATGGAAGTGAAAGGCATATATATTAGTACCCGAATTTGGGGAAAAGAAGAATGGGAGGGATGGATTGTGGAGAGTGGGGAGCAGTAGAGGGTAGCTAGCTTGGTGGGGTTGAGTTGAGAAAATGGTAAGAAATGAAGAAAGGGGCGGGGAGATAACGAAGCACTAGCCGCTAGGGAAATGGAGATGGTGCCCAGGCAACTTTTTATTGCATCCCTTAAATTGCGCCATCTAAGAGATTCCAATGCATTAAAATCAACCCTCTAAATCCCGAGAGCAGATCCTCTTTCCAATATTTTGTATCCAATTTCCTGTATAATCTGAAATTACGTAGTTTCACTTATTATATCTGTTGATGTGGTAACTAAAAATAGGTGGCTGTTTGGCTGTCTTATACTTCTTTTTCTTTCTTTTTTTTGAATATCCTTTGTTTACACAATTTTGTTACAATTCTCATCTTTTTTAAAACAAAGTATTAAAGATTTCAAATACAAAAGAATATTTAAAAAATATGGGTAGTTAAATAAGTATAACATTTAGTTTCATAGGTATGTAATCTGCAACAACTACTGTGCCTAAGGCTTTGTTTGGATTGTATTTTTCTGAATTTTTTATAGAAAAATTACTGTAACAATTTGATATATGTAAGATAAAAAGGTGATTGGAAAATGTGTTCACGGAAAACGGATTTGTTTGGATATCCCATTTTTTTCAAATAATATTTTGCTTGTATCATGAATACATTTTTCAACTCACTTTTTTATATTATCAATTATCTTTTTATCTCACATACATCAAATCATAAAAAAATGTTACAATAATTATTTCAAATAACGCCCTATCCAACCAGAAGAAAAATTGCTGCTCAAACACACCCTAAAATTCCTCGGATCATGAAGTTGTAACTGGTACTAGTACATAATCTAGTACTACTAATTACGAGACTGTGCTCTGTGTACGTATTACACCAATCAAAAAGGTCGCGTTACGAAACGGACATGCTTGTCAATCAATGTCATTATATTTTTATATGTATGTTTTTGGTCTTAATTAGTACATTTAGGAGAATTTTTAGATTTTGAAAGACCAAAAGTGGAAATATGGTTTGATTTGAATTTGGTCATGTTTCACATTCTGGATCAAGGTCACAAGCCACTTTCAGTATGTAATAATAGTAATAGTAATCTATGGTACGTGCTGACTAAGGAAGTTCAAGTAAAAGGAGAATGAAGAATGCTCACTTTACCAAAAATCTTTTTTCTTTGAAAAAAAAAAAAAAAAAGACTCGGTGGCTTTGGATCTACGAAGCTTAGGCTAAAGCTTTAGTGGGCCTTTGGTCTTCTTTTTCTTTTTTATTTCTAATTTCCTTTTGAATACTACTATTTATACTTTCAAAGTTAGATTCTTCTTTTAAGTGGTTTTGTGTTTGGGGGTGGGGGGGGGGGGGGACTTTGCTTTTTGTATTTCATGCAACATCACTTTCACGGGTTAACTCATGAACATAGTGGTGGCGATATTTTTTTGTCTTTTTGAGCCTTTAATCCAAATGGACGAGCCGCATCTTAAAATGGCTCCCTTTGGTAAAAAGACCTTTTTTTAATATATATATTATTTTTCCTGTCTAATCTTTTTGCTTAAGTGGGCTTGGGCTCTTCCTCTTCTCCTTTGCCCTTGCGAGATCCAATTTTTTTCTTCGAGCAACTCAATCTGGGCGGCAACTTATGGTGTAAAATTGGTCCATTTGTCCCTACGTACTATCTGAAGGCAAATTGATTGGTCCCACTCCCACCTCTACTTATTACTCTTCAATGGTTTGATAACTAAAGGACTACGGTGCAACAAAAAAAAAAAAAGACGTTATTACTTATTACTCAAAAAAAAAAAAAGAAGGATTACTTGTGAATATGGAGAAACTATTGGGCTAAATTGGCTTGAACGCATTTTTGTCAAGCCCATGGAAATAGTAGCTTTAAAATTAAGAGGATCTTGCACAAGGACTTTTTTGTCGCATGCATAGATGGCCAAGTGCGAAGTCTGCAGCAGTCAGATTCTGTCAGCAATTAGCATTATGGATGCTGGGAAGGGAAGCCCTGTTTCCTTAAATGGACAGTAGAAACATGTCATAGGGTCGTTGTCATTACTTTAAACCAACTGGACAGTAGAACCAAATTTGTTTCGTTAACTCGACGGACAGTAGTAGAAACATGTCATAGCCTCATAGGGTCTTTGGGAAAAATATTGGAATGGCCTCAGCTGGGCCCCTCCACCTTACATAAGCAATCCATCAGAAATTGACACCCACACATCTCCGTTTCCTATTATGTCCAACAGAGATTGACATGACCTACACAGCTCTGTTTGTAATCGCTGTGGTAATTTATTAAAGGGTTTTTTTTATTATTATAAAATAAGTGCTCGTCGCGAGAATACGGATAAGGGGCACAACCGTTTTTATCGGTTGTGTGCATTTTTTATTGTGCGTAACTTTAATTACACACGGTATAACTTTCTTTGCACGACGTAACTTTAGAACAAATTTTTATGGGTCCCATATATGGCGTGAAAATCGAGTTACAAGATATGATTTGAGCCGCACAAAATTTTTTAGCCAAATCATGGCCGTCAAGCCCCATTTCCCGAGAATACAGTAGTGTGTGTTGATGATGTAAAAAGTCTAACCTATTGCGTGATTTCGTACACTGACAATTATTGTTATACCCTGCATTGATATATTTTTCTTAATTAATGTTATGTGTTTTTCAAAATATGAACATCTAAAGTTTGTGTTACGAACACTCAGTCAGAAGGATCAAAAGATTTGTTACTTCAATCTTTACTGAGTCGATTCTATCGACGGGAATGGAGACTGAGGCCTCGTTTGTATTGTATTTTTTTGAATTTTTTGTAAAAAAAATTACAGTAACAATTTGATATATATGAAATAAAAGGTGATTGAAAATGCATTCACGAAAAATGTAACAATTTTTCTTTGAAAAATGGCAACTCAAACACACCCTGAATCATCATCGAATTAGATGAGTACATCACGTACCTCTATGAATTTAAAAGAAGTCACGTATGTAACGACACATTGACGGGAATTAAGATTTAAACCCCTGATCTTTCGTCCCATAATTCATACAGTGGCCAACTTCTGCGGAGGAAGTTGGTTGGATCATGCGTTTTAGATAAATAATTGTTTGTTGTACGGTTTGGTTGGTACAGATGATGCTCCTCCATTTTAAATGACCACCATGAGCTGATCACAGTGTACCTTCCTTGCACCTCTAGATGGTTCCGAATACAAAACCCAGAAAAAGTCTGAAGGTTGTTCTGGAAAAAGAAAGAAAGAAAACCAAAAGCAAAAGAAATTTCTCCTCATTTTAGCGCCCACCAAAACAAATCTCAATTGTATTTTTGGCCTTTTTGGCTGTTGTTTGTTTGAACTTTCTATTCTTAGTTCAGACGGCGATTCAGAGGACCAGACTTGCAGAGGATCTACGTCACACTCCTTTTTGGCTCGACATGCAATGATTCTACGCTAATTACACATCACTCCTCAACTCTTGCCAAACTCCCAGAAAAGCCCCATTTCCACCAAAAGTTAAGGCCCTCCCCCCCCTCTGCCATTCATCGCGCCGTCACACTTCAGTTCCCCACCGTCCGATCTGACGATCTCCAACCACCCCCGTCATTTTCCACCCGTTCAACGGTACCCCCATTTCTCCACGTCATCCACTGGACCCCACACGCATCCCTCCATTTCCCTCGAATTTCTTTCTCCCTTCTTCTTCTTCTTCCTTATTCGATCCCGAAAAATCTTCATTTTCCGATCTTTCACCGGAAAGATCTTCTTCTTCTTCCCTACTGCTGATTAAAAGTGCGGTTTTGGGTTGACTCCAATTTTGATTATTCTTAATAATCATATTTGGTTATTAGGAATTAAGAACTTGCCATATACATAACTGTGGAGCATGGACCCAATCATTGGAGTTGGGGTTTTAGATTTATCTAACGTGATGGTCAGGCATTTAATGAACTAATCATTCTTTTGGTGTATACATACAAAAACATGTATGTATAGACTAGGTTTAGTTGCAGCAATTGTATACGTATATAGGCACATGCATCGATGATTAGGCGTAGAAAGGCGGGTTCGGAACCCAAAAAGCCGCTGACTTCATCACCGCTGCAATCAGAATCCGGCGAAAATAAGGATCAAAAGAAAAACTTTGAAGCTGAAAATGGAAAGTTAAATGTAAATGAGAACGAGAATGAGAATTCCAAGAATTTGAATTGGAAATCGAGTACGAAGTCGAGGGGGAGATCGTGGAATTGTTTGGATAGTTGTTGTTGGTTTGTAGGTTATATATGCTCGATATGGTGGTTTTTGTTGTTCTCTTACAATGCAATGCCGGCGTCTTTCCCGCAGTACGTGACGGAGGCAATCACAGGGCCGTTGCCAGACCCGCCGGGAGTGAAACTGGCGAAGGAAGGGTTGAAGGCGAAGCATCCGGTAGTTTTTGTGCCCGGGATAGTGACTGGAGGGCTAGAGTTGTGGGAAGGGCATCAGTGTGCTGAAGGGTTGTTTAGAAAGAGGCTCTGGGGTGGTACATTTGGCGAAATCTATAAAAGGTAGCGTTGCTTCCCAGTGTATATTGGGTGTTTTCTGTTTTGTATTATTTTGATGTTGAACTGGGGGTTGTTAGATTAATCCAGGAACCTGATTTTCGTGTTTAATTGGGCAACTGTAATTGTTGAAATTGTTAAGAGCTGCTTTAATTAATTTTGGTGTGAAGAAAAAGTGGACGGTACTGAATGAATCATAGAATTGATGGAGTGCAACATGTGTTATCAGTTGACATGCTGAGGGATTATTCCTTTTTTTTCCCCCTCCTTATGAGAAATGGTATGCTGAGGTTACTGGGAACTTGAAAGCTCAAGTTTTATACTCCAAACTGCAAAAGAACTTGCTTGTAGATCTCTTCTTCTTCTTCTTCTTCTTCTCCTCTCTCTCTCTCTCTCTCTCTCTCTCATTTCTTCTCCTTTGTCACTTGTTTTCATTGAATTACTTTGTCCGTTTCTTTGTGAAGACCGCGTACTTTCATTGAACTAATCATGGGGACTAGGTGTTCTCTAGACAGGGGAATCTAGTTTTTTTTTTTTTGATAAATTTTATTTTATTATAGGCGACAGGGCAATCTAGTTACTTTTCACTGAATTTGTAATTAGGTATAACTCATAAACTTGGAGATCTTGTGCAAAATTAGACGATTTCAAGTGATGGTAGGCTATGTTGTAATAACTTCATATTGTAGATTTCTCAGAAAGGAAAGAGAAATTTTCAATGAAAACTCAAGTTTTGCTTCATGTGGGTAGTCTAAATTCTATGTAGTTTTGATTTGTTAATTAGTTTGTACCAAAGCTTGACGTAATAGGAAGTTTTGATATGGTAAATTCTGATAGGGGAAAAATGGGCTCAAATACGAAAGATTAATATGAGATGTCATCTTTACCTGTGGATCATTTGTTTAGCTGATTCAGGGACATATCTGATCATTAAGACAGAGGATGACGACACCAGTTAGTGGTTACTGGGGCAAGGTGACTATTACTTTTAAGGTACAGAAGTCTTAAATTGCATAAATTTGTATCCTTACACCATTTAGTGGCAAAGATTGCTGAAATGTTGCTCCTGTGGCTCTTAAGAAGTATTGGAAGTTAAATGAAAATTTAAGGATCTGAAATATAGGACAAGAAAAAAAAAAAAAAGATCTCAGGTGAACAAGATTTAGAAAAGAAGTTGTATACCAGCACATGATTGATGTAATTGGATCACAGTATCTTATAACGCAATGCTAGGGGATACCAGTTTTTGGTGATTTACCAATATGTTAATATTGTTTATTGCAACAGATTAAGCTCGGAAGAAGTTGTAGTAGTAGTGTAATTTAGGTTCAATTGGTTATTTATGCTCAGACTGTAGCTTTGTCTTGCTAACTTTTGCCCCTTTAGGTAGATTATAGTGTACTTATTACCTCGATCAAAAGCAAAAGGCAGTGTCTTGCTAAAGAATACCGCATAGAAAAAGGACTAACAAAATTATAAGACATTCTTGAGAGCATCACTGGCTAGATACAGTGGTTTCTCTTAGATTGTGTTGCATTTTAAAGCTGGAAGTGGATACATGCAAGCAGGATTTTGTAGTAAGTACATTTAACCACACAATTCTGCTCATTTATTGCATATTTCTGTGATTGTACATCCAAAATGATCAATTAAAGTTTGTGGAAAAAGTTTTATGGTTTAGTCAAGAGACAATATCTTTTCCCTGCATGGTAGATTTTTAACTCATAGTTTCATAGTAAAATGCTGGAGCACTACCTTTCATGCTCTCCCATCATGTGGGAAATCCAATTTAATAGGTTACTGTAGATGCCTTTGTGAATATCTTCCTTTCTGGTCGAATGGTGTTCCTTTTGTTCTCTCAATGTCTCTTTAGTTATTTTTCTTTGTAATCTAAGTTCTTTGTCTTGGTTCCTTGAGTTTATCTGCTCTTCGTGCAGACCTTTGTGTTGGGCTGAGCACATGTCACTGGATAATGAAACTGGTTTGGATCCTCCTGGTATAAGGATCAGACCTGTATCTGGACTTGTGGCAGCTGATTACTTTGCACCAGGTTATTTTGTATGGGCTGTTTTGATAGCTAATTTGGCGCGCATCGGATATGAAGAGAAAAACATGTACATGGCTGCTTATGATTGGAGGATATCGTTCCAGAATACTGAGGTGTTGAATTTTCATAAGAATTCACTTCATAGATCTTTTCCCCTCTCTCACATGACATACTTGACTGCTTTCATTTGTTATGAGTTTTGTGCACTGAATACATTAGGCTGAAAATTGGAATTTGACAGCTCTTAACCTTAATAATTTCTCAGAGACGATAGGAAGTGTCTTATTGGATGAAATACTTTTGAACTCCAGCCATGCATGAGAAACACTGGAGAAAATTTTCTCCTATTGCATCTTTGATGATTTTCTGAGGATGTTGATGGATGTAGAAATGGTCTCTTCTGCCTTAGAAGTTTGCCTAACCTTGCCTTTTTTCTGATCTTACTCTTAACAATTTAGATGAATGCTTTACAAATGATCAGGTTAGAGACCAAACTTTGAGCACTATAAAGAGTAACATAGAACTGATGGTAGCTACAAGTGGTGGAAAAAAGGTGGTGGTAATTCCTCATTCAATGGGTGTTTTGTACTTCCTGCATTTTATGAAATGGGTTGAGGCTCCAGCTCCCATGGGTGGCGGAGGTGGCTCAGACTGGTGTGCTGAGCATATCAAGGCTGTAATGAATATTGGTGGACCATTTCTGGGTGTCCCAAAATCAGTTGCTGGGTTACTTTCTGCAGAAGCCAGAGATATAGCCGTGGCCAGGTTTTTCTCATAACTTATGATAAGTTGGTTCTAGGTCCCTCATACCTTGATCTCTCTCTCTCCCTCTCCCTCTCCCTCTCCCTCTCTCTTTCCCCCTCCCTCCCTCCCTCCCTTCCGCAATATTTACCTTCATATAGTGCTTCTGTGTCAAGTTCTTGTTTTCACTGTCCTTTGGTGCAATACCTTGAAAACTATGCACTAAGTAAAATAGAGTTGAAAGCGTAAATTTTGTTTTTTGTCAACATAAGCTTGTTAACTTTCTTTCTTATCATGTAATGTAGAACTCTGCCATGTTAGTTGATAATCCAAAGCTACTAGGAATTTATTCTGGCAATCAAAATTATTCTCTATAGCTGTACCTTGTATCTTTTACTAAGCAGATTTTATCTTCATATAGGGGTATGGCACCAGGTTTTCTGGATATGGATGTATTTGGTCTTCAAACTTTGCAACATGTCATGCGAATGACTCGTACCTGGGATTCAACCATGTCAATGATTCCAAAGGGTGGGGACACTATTTGGGGTGGCCTTGACTGGTCTCCAGAAGAAGGGTATGAGTGTAGCCCAAAGAAACAGAAGAACAACAATAGTGAAGCAGGAGGCCAAAATGGGTTTGGGAATCTGGGTAATGCAACTCAGGTTCATTACGGAATAATGATTTCATTTGGGAAGGGTGTAGCTGAGTTACATTCATCAAAGCTTGAAAGAGTTGATTTTAGGGTAATATTTGACCTTGTTTTTCTTTATGATATATAGGCCATTTAATGAAATTGGAAACATACCCGTCTGAACCTCCCACCAGTAATCTTTCCAAAATCCTGTACAAGTGGCTCATTCTTTTAAGTAGATTGGTAGTGGTGCCAACTTTTATTTATCGAATTATTATGTCCCCTAAAAAACAATTTTGTCTTCATTATGTGGTTGATCCATATGTAATAGAACCATTTTATATCTATGCTCGTTTTTGTTCCCTGGAAATTGGTTAGCATATGGGTTATGTTCTTTTTTTGCAAGTTTTCTTTGGAAAGATTGATTTTTTCTTGACAAGTAGTGATGGAAACAACATCACCTATTAGTCAATTGTGCAACCTTTCCAAGGTTTTTGACAACTTCATTGTGGTGTGTGCCAATCTAATTGACTGCTCTGTCATATTTAGATTTAAGTGTTAGGTATCTTGTAGTTATCAGGTGGCCATCGTGAACAGTGTAAAAACTTGGATCAAAATCAACCAGCTCGTTCCCTTGTTCCCCTCCTTTCTTTTAAAAATTTTATTCAACTGTCTCTTTGATTTCTACCAAATGCATGCTTGGAAATTCATGTGATGAATGCTCCTATTATGCAGCCTTCTGAAACTTCTGAGTACAATTTATTGTGCGAATGATGAGTAATTAGGATTCAGATACAGGACTTTAAGGTGGCAGTTATATTTTCTTGTATGCGATGCATAATACCTAGAATATTGAATATGAATCGAGTTGCAGCAATAATCAGTATCATTATTTCTTATTAGAATCTAAATGTTGTTGATGCAAATGCAAAGTGGAAGAGAGGGACATGCCACTGTGCTACAATTTGTGGCTGATGCATGATGTTGCAGAAGATTGAATTCTGGCTCATTCAATTAATTAACAGAATCTTTTTCTGATTTTCTGTCATGTCATTTCTGTCTACAAAATGCATGCTTTTTTTTTTCAGCTTACCTTCTTTCTTATTGACCTTTAGGGTGCTATGAAGGGCAATCACCTTGCAAATACAACGTGTCACGATGTATGGAATGAATACCATGATATGGGTGTTGAGGGTGTCAAAGCTGTTGCAGATTTTAAGGTTTACACAGCAGGATCAGTTTTGGATTTACTTCACTTTGTGGCACCAAAGATGATGAAACGAGGTGGTGCACATTTTTCATATGGAATCGCTGATGATCTGGATGATGAAAAATATGAACACTACAAATATTGGTCAAATCCTTTGGAAACAAAGTGAGGTTCTTTCTTGGAGTTTAAACCTAAGTTTATCAATAATCTTCCCTTCTTCTGATTAAATTTTGAGTGAGAAGTGCTTCTTTCTCACCACATAAATACACCTTTTTATGCATATATTTACAATGAGTTTCTAAAATTACTTTGTGTTATTTTTTCCAAGCATCCAATTGTTCATCTGTTGGGAGTTGGCATTATAAATGAGAATGGAAATGTTCCTTTATCATCTCTGCACAAATTGCATGATCAAGAGGAAGCCTTTTTGACAGCACAAAGTTCTTTCTATGTTGCTTTTGCAGATTACCAAATGCCCCAGACATGGAAATTTTGTCAATGTATGGAGTTGGCATCCCCACAGAAAGAGCATATGTTTACGAGTTTAGTCCTACCCCTGAGTGCTTTACCCCTTTCCGGATCGATACCTCAGCTGAAGCTGGATATGAAGGTACTTGTTTAAAAGGGGGAGTATTTTCTGTTGATGGAGATGAAACAGTTCCTACACTTAGCGCAGGTTTCATGTCTGCAAAAGGTTGGCGCGGAAAGACTCGGTTTAATCCTTCTGGCATCCGTACCTACATAAGGGAGTATAATCATGCGCCTCCAGCTAATCTTCTAGAGGGAAGGGGTACACAAAGTGGTGCTCATGTTGATATAATGGGAAATTTTGCACTGATTGAAGATATTCTCAGGGTAGCAGCTGGTGCTACTGGTCAAGACCTTGGCGGAGATAGAGTGTACTCTGATATTTTCAAATGGTCTGAGAGGATTAATTTAAAACTCTAGATTTTAGAGTGTAAGTTTTTACGCATGTTAGTCTGCTTTCTTTGAACAATTTGAATTGTGTGTATTTCGACTGTGCATCGCTTAAGTTGGGTAGTATTGGTTTCTATGCCGCCAACAGCAGCGGCTCTTCTACCCTGGAATAGATAGAACAACTTCCTCGAGAGTGAAATATGTTGAATACTCGAGTCTTGAGAAACTCAAGCTAAAGTACTTGATGTGGTTTCACTGTCATTGGTATGTGAGGTTGCAGGAAGAAAAACGAAGAACAAAAATTTAATGTATTAGTCTTTTCATATGACCAGCTAGGTCGTCTGGTTTTATGGCAAATTGGATCATATGTTTTAGGGAATCTGAAATGTTTAAAGCTTGAAAGTAATTGCTGCACTGTTGTTTTGTTATATCATCTCATCTCAACCATTGAACTCTAATAGTGGTTGGTAGGGATGCATTTTCTTGTAAAATGTACTTTCTGTTTCGCTGCTCATTTTGTTGTTTCCATTTGATTTTCTTCATTGTCAGCTATAGTTATCTCCCTTTCTTCTTCTTGTCTTTGTGAATTGTGATGGATGAGACACTCACTAATTATTGGTTGTTGTTGATGCAGGTTCCAGTGCGGAGGCTGAGTCACTAAAGGGGCAGTTGTGCCTGTACAGGAGCATTACAATTAGGTTGAAGAGGAAATATAATCCATCTGTCATCGGAAGCTGGATGCTGTTCTCTCAAAATGAAGTTGTGCAGGCTAATCTGTAGCGTATATTTGTACACTAGCATAATGAATGGGAAACATGGATTCTGGTTTGCATAACAGCGGCCTATATCCATGGCCCCAGAAATTTTGACCTTTTTTTTTGGGGGGGTTATTGTTCTTGCGTAATTAACTAATCTCTGCAAAAGTTAGAGCGTCTTCTGTTACAAATTTTGGTAGTCGTAACCATCATTTTGATTTTTTCATAACTTTTCATAGCATTTGTTGTTAAGATGTTAGAATTGAATGGTGCACTATTTTCCTGATCCTGTCGAAGTCCTGATTATCTATCTGGTCTTTGCGGAACGCTGATTTGATTCCCCTTGCTCCAAATGTTTTGGTTGAAAGTAAGTAGAAAGTGATGGCAGTGCAGTGCAAGCAATAATATGTCTCCTGTTGGCGTGGATTCAAGTTTCGATGTTATCATCTCTTTTCGGAGAAGAGGAGCACTAAAATTAATAATAATAAATGTCATTTACGTTGTCAAGATGTTGTGGCTGAGCTCGTGTCACCCGCGCGTGTCGGTATCCTGTGTAACAAAATCTCGTAAGATTACGTGGTAAACCTTGAGGACACTCTAGTCTTAGGGAAATATAAATATAGGGAAAGCACGTGTGAGATCTTTCACATCGGTCGGATTATCTTTGAGGATACTCTAGTCTTAGCAATGAAAGCAAAAACATTCTAAGGTCAACCTTTGATTACCGAAGAGGTGAATTCTGGATTACTGAACCGAACAGAAGGGATTCACCTATTAAATCTGCACAAAGAGCACAAGGCTTTGTCCTCCGGTCCCACTTCGATGATCAAGTCAGTTCGGATACTCAATTGCAAATTAAAAACAAGGGTCTTAAGTATCTTATATAAGTGAGAGTGAGAGTCGGTACCTTTCCTACGAATGAAAGAGTATTTACAGGAAATAATATGGTGGGAAGAATGATAGACTCCAACTTTCATGGATCTTAGGCTGACATTGTCAGGTTTAGACTTGATAGAAGGGACATAGCACTAACCATTTTTTCACTGTCGCGTCATTTCATCATGCACAAGTCAGCTTGCTCAATGGTACGTCACATGTCAAATAGGAGGTCAAGATAGGATGGGATCATCTCGAAAGAGACTGGGACTCGTTCTTGAGAAAGAGGCAACGAATCGAGGTGACAAGGAACTCGCGGAGATCACCTCGCCTGATCACGAAAATCAAGAACCCTCAATTACCTTTAAGATCCCTTAACCCAACCCAAATAGGTCAGCTCTTAGCTACGTACGCACGTATTTTCTGTCAGGTGTCAACAAACAGTAACTAGGCAAGGCCGGGAAGTCAAGGCGATGGCCTGTGCCGCACACAACCCAAATTAAATTCGTGCTTCTCACAGAATTGAATTACTGCTACTATTACTATTATTTACTAGTTCATGCAGCCGGATCGTCTTCCTGTGCCCTGTGACCGCAACGTCTCGAACCTGACTAAAACGCTGCTGCTGCTAATTACATTTACAAGAAGACGTAGCAGATGGAACATCACAGTCTTGAAAGCAAATGATTGACGCGTGACGACGGGTCAATCATCTAACCCCTTCCCCTCAGCTGTCATTATTTACATCTGCTGTGTTGGCCGTCCTCCAACAATTCGATTCAGTCAATTCTCGTTGCCTGTCGATCAAACAAAATTTTGGGACCCAAAACCAAAAATGTAAAACAAATCTTTATGGAGTCCTTTATTCATTCTTTTTCCCCCCTTCCACATCGAATGATACTTTTTCCATTTGTTCGAAAGCAATCTACTAGTATTATTATTCTCTTCAAAAGCTTTGCAGAGGGAAATTGCTAAACATTACACCATTTTCTGGGTCCTTTCATGTCCTCCCAAATAAGTTGCTTAGAATTTTTGTTTGCACAGCGGAATTGGCACCTTTTTCTTTTTTCTTTTTTTTTGTAATTGGTGTGAAATAGCTCCAACTTACTTTAGACATGTTTTTATCTTTTTATTAATAAGAAAAAAAACAACATTATTCAAGACCAAGTTCGAACTCAAACTTGCTCTATTATCTCAAGTAAGTTCAAGTACGAGTTCAAAGGCCTTATAATTTTGACAAGTCAATCTGGAGTGGCCATTCAAGTTATATATCTATTCAAACTCAAGGTTGGATATGCAAAATATTTGGCCTGAGGCTGAGGCTCATCTTGCTGCAACTTTTTACCTGAACGTATTGAAGTGAAAGGCACGCACGCCTTTTAAATCTTTCCACAGTAAGTTCATATATTCTTTTCCCCACAGCAAAACCTATTGAAAACCTAACAATTATATAAGTTTCCTGTATGAGAACGACAATAATATCATCTTTTGGATCACCAATCACAATTGTACATGCCACCCACACTCCAGGTCCCAAGCCCAACCATAAAAATGTCTTTTTCATTTAGGAATGCAAAAGTCCGACGATGCCGATTGATGCCTCGTCTCCTGGCTTCTTTTTTTATTACTCCCTCCGTCTCGTTTTGTTAGTCTTGGTTTTTTTTTCACACAAATTAAGAAAGTGTAATTAATTTGGTTGGAAACAATTTCCTAAAATACCCTTATGCTAATCACGAAGAGTGCCAATTAATCAGTTACAACTAATGGTGCCAATAAATATCAGTTACCGCCAATAGTGCACCCTGATTGTATCAATTACCGCCAATAGTGCCAAAATAACAAAGATAGACTTTTCATTTATCTATGTATTGGAAAAGCTCAATATATTCAATGTAGTGGGTTAGCATTTAATAACAATGTATTAATAACAAAATATTTAATAAGGGTATTTTAGACAATTTGAAAGATTACTACATTTATTAATGGAAAAGTGGACTACAATTTAGGACAGACGAAAAAGGAAAACAAGACTAACAAAACGGGACGGAGGGAGTATAAAAAGACAAACAGGCGAAAGGAAACATGTTTGGGATAACGTTGTACCGTATTTTTATGATTCACCAAAAGAAAAAAAAAAATCCCACCCACCTTCGAATTACTGAACTGCTATATCAAACCGGATATCAAATGTTGTCCGCTTACATTCCCTTTCGCCCTTGTGGTGCCCTATTATAACATAGTGGGACCTTTCTGCATTTTGTTTTTTTCCCATCTTAGATTCTTTTTTTTTTTTTTTAACCTTCCAAGTCCTCCTCCTCCTCCTCCTCCTGCCCTCTTCATCCCCAAACTGTGAGTCCTTTTTTTTTTTTTTTCTCTCTCTCTCTCTCTAAGGGTACCTTTTTTTTTTTGTCGCCACTTAGCACATTGAATCACATGGGAGGAAAAGTGAAAAATTTGTACCCAAATTGTTGTTGTGCTTTTTACATAATATGGTCTACTCTTATAAAATTTTGTTGTACACATAGATTTTATTCTTATATATATATATATATATATGTGTGTGTATATGTATAAACTCAATACATAAATAAACATAAATGCGACAATAAGCGTCGATCAAGTTAGGGATGAAAATTCAACCACCACATCACACTATATCTAATTCAATCATACCTGTCCTAATTCCGGATTTAATTAATATCATTGCTGATGATATCCTTAAATGAATCCCAATTCTGACACCAACATCCTCGAGTCCTTCCAAGTTCTTTGCTGATGTGCATGATGAGCAGCGAGGCCATTGAAATGAAATATGAATTCCAATATGGTGTCTGAGGAATCAATAAAAATAATGCTTTTATCATTTTGTGTCAATTCTTGCCTCTTTTTTTTTTTTAATTCTCCTTGAACAAATTAATAGGTGGTTTGTGTAATTTTTGTATGTTTGTTTTTTCAATTGATCACTCTTTCTACATTTACTTCAAGAAAAGACTATGACCATAGTATTCAAGTATATGGTCGTAGTGTTGAGATCCTATGGTCGTGGGGAAAAAACAGAGAGTTTATAATCGAGAAATCAATCTGACGTCTACAAATTCATTGTTTGAAGAAAAGAATGTCAACCCATTTTTTTTTTTATTAAAAGAAAAAAAAGAATGTCAACCCAAAATATCAGTCGGAGAAAGTGCCTTTCAAAGCTTTAATTAAATGAAGCTATCAAAGGCTAATTAAACCATGGGAAGATGACTCGTAGCACCCCTAGTCTAAGCAGCCAGATTAAATGTAGGAAAATTTTCTATTAAGTGCCTTTTTTTTTTCTTTTTTTTTTTTTGTCAACAGAGTGGGTGTCCGGGTCAAATCCTTACGGGACCCAACTAATCCCACTCCGATCCGGGAGGAGAGGCCCCTTCCCCCGAACACCCAAGGAACTGTCGTGATTAGGGATGGCAATGGGGGCGGGTGCCCGCGGGGGCTCTCGGGGCGGGGGCGGGGGGGAATTATTTCCCCCCGCTTAGAAACGGGGCAGGGGGCGGGGGAGTATACCCCCGCCCCATCCCCCGCCCTGCCACCCGCAAAACAAAAAATATATATATATATATAAATATATATAATATGTAAGTTAATTAGTTATAAACTTATGATAATAATATTATTAGTTAGATGTATTATATAATGTATATTAGTTTATGTAATATAATTGATATTATCAATTATATGAATAATTCTGCATGTCTACTAATAGAATTTATTAATTAGTTATACTAAATTTACTAATACATTTATACTAAATTTCTAATTACACTTAATAGAATAACACTTTTTTCTCAAAAAAAAAGCACAAACACAATAAAGAATTAGTGATTGCATTTGTACTAAAAGTGAAAACTTGACTATTTTAGTTATATTTATTTCATCATATTGGATTGTATTCAAATAACTTCTGTTTGATTGTTTTTATGAGTTTCAATTGTAAAATTACAATGAATAATAATTTGATGATGTGTTGATATTTTAGTACTTGATTATTTATTAAAATTTAATTATAATAAAATTTTATTAATCTCGCGGGTACCCCCGCGGGGGAAGCGGGGCGAGGCAGGGCGGGGGGAGCAGGAAACGGGGGATAGGGGTACTAAGAGGCAACGGGGCCAACCCCGCCCCGACCCCGCCTCGTTGCCATCCCTAGTCGTGATCAAACCAGCTGCTCAGGAGGGGGCTTCTATTAAGTGCTTTGTTGACTAAACTGTGCACTTGTCCAAACTTCTTTAAAGTCCTCTCTCTAGCCCGGATTTCCATTTGAGAGTCTTGGAAGTCATCAATACCTATCAACTTCACATGTTTTCATTGATAACGAATGATGATACGGTCTCATATTCATAACATTGTTGGGGGGGGGGGGGGGGGGGGGGGGGGGGGGGTTGGGGTAATTTAAAGGCAATTGTTCAGATTAAATGTACATTAATTTTCCCTTTACCCCCTTGAAAAGTTACTTTTTGAGCAGAAAGTTAACGGAATGTTGTGGTCTTGAGCTAAAAATCACCCTTTCTCTAGGAAACTATATAGTTAAAATGGCGCATACAAGTTGATTGATTCCCATTCCTAACATAATAGCCAAGATACTTCAACGAGAAATTACCTCAGCCCTGATGTGCAATATTTGTAGCACCATGACTGACTTTTGCATCAACTTGTTCTTTTTTGTAGCACCAAGATACTTGTTCGTTTTTAACTTTTACATCAAGTTAAAGAGAAATACTACTGCAGTTTTTGAAGTGTTTATACTGTCAACTTGTTAGTATTCTTTTGCAAAGATTACGTGAAAGAAACATATGATTATGAACAAAATTAACTGGCGGCCACAGAATAGGTAGAGGCAACTTTTCTCGCATCTATTAACCTTTAAAATTTTTTTGCCTCCATTTATTTCACTTGTATCTTACCATGTGCTTATCAAGCCAAGTGCATGTTTAATCTGACATTAGTACAATGATATAAATCAACTTGTTCTGGACAATTCTAGTAATAAAATTTGCATATATATATATATATATATATATATATATATATATATATAAAATACCATATGCCTTAATTACCTCATTTGACACAAAATTAATCTTCAATGTCTTAACTCTTAACCAATGTGATATGGCGCCTACTAAATGAAATAATATTCAATGATAACGTATAAGTATAGGTGGCAACCAAATCCATTTAACTAAATTTACCTATACCCGTCCATAAATAGATGGATATGGATATTTTAAATTTTTGCATACGGGTATTGGATAACCTATCAAATCTAATTAACTCATTTAGAATTGTCTTCCCCCAAACTTCTTCTCTTCCCCCACCCATTTTTTTTCAGACTCTTCATTTTATCATGATGTTAACTACTTTTGTTTCATTATTATTAGTTGGTTTTATCTTATCATTTTATTTTTTTTTAGTTTGTTAACTTACTCATTTTTCAGCATTACCAATTTATGACAGTTTTAGTATTTTTTCCTACATTTTCAAAATAAAATTTTAAATTTACACGAAAAAAAATGTTAAGGGTTCAAAATTTTTGAATTAAGCTTTTATGTTAAGTTTTATAAGACTTAGTTCAAATTTTTATATTCTTATTGTTCACTTATTAAATAGTATGTAATTTTGCGACATAGAGTATGGATGAAAAAAAATTGGTGAGTACGCTTATTAAACAGTATAAGTAAACATTTAAAACTAATGATGCGGTGCAAAGAGTGGTATAAATTGATAACTTAATTTGTAAAAATAAATTTAAATGAATTTACAAAAAGTTAAAATAAATGGATAATTAAATTATCCAATTCATTTTTTGACTTACCCATTTATACCAATCTAATTAAATATATATAAATGAGTTGATTCACTTATACCCACCACCCATTTTAACCCATCCAAATCATCAATTTCGACATCTCTGCGTACAAGTCGAGGCACAAGTTGTAGTAGCACTTTGCCTAAAATCTTTTAGGAGTTCTTGGAAATTTTTGTAACATGGAGCTGGGTAACTGTACCACTTCTATTTGCCCCCAAATAATTTTTTTTTTCTTTTTGACATAGGGTGGAGGTCAGGATTAAAAGGCCCGTTCTCATCCGCGACCGCGTGTAAAATCACGAACAAAAGCCCTACAATTTAAGCCATCAGAAGAAATCAACAGACGCTGAAGCGCGTGAAGTTTACAAAAACGGGGGGCAGCTGGAAAGTGCTACACGTAGTCGGAGGAAGCAGAAGCAGTAAGTAGATCACTGGCGGTACTCTGCAATGCAAAATTGTAAAGTATGCTTGCTTAAAATTGTGACCTCTTCAGTCTTTGCCCTTTGTACTGTACTGGTAGCTGAAGTCTTGAGGATGGTTGCCAAGTTTGCTCTGTGTTCCAAATTGGTTGTCCATTGTATATAGGAAATGCATGCGTTGATACATAATTTGTAGTAATAAATTATTTTCTAAGTAACATATGATTCAGAACATGCCTGGCCACGGTGACGATCAACTCACATGGACTTTTTTTAAAAAATTTTCCTCTGATTGCCTAGAAAAAAAAACAATAAAATAAAGGGAGATGGACGGATGGATGGTGGGGGTAGCAAGCTGAGCCTGAGAGGTGTTATGATGGCAACTATCTATTGAGGTCCATAATGGGGACAGAATTTGGTGGGGCCCACCTTGGAAGAAGATGAAGAAGAAGAGGAAGTAATGAAGAAGACGTTAAGCGCTAAAATACAAAATACCCCGAAAAGGGGTTGGGGAATTGGGGATGCCTTTGGCTTTGGATATATATCAACTTATTAGTTATTACTACCATGATCCGATCCTGCATGGTGAGTAAAGTAGCAGTAACAGTTGCTAAAATACTACTACTACTATGACCCGATCCTATCCTATCATCATGAATGGTGCTGGTAGCTGGGGTGTGTCTTTATTGTGCTACTAGCTAGTTAAATTAATACTAGTAGCTTTTTGGGTTCTTCTTCTTTTTTTTTCTTTTTTTTTTTTTCATTGCTTTCTAGCGTAAGAATTACTGTAAATATTTTTATTTCTTGGCCCCAGGGGGGGGTAGAATATACAACAAGATTCTTCAAGACGCGAGAGAGATAAATAGGAAGAGAGAGTTTGAACTTTGAAGTGAGGAAAGGGAACATACCCAATTTGATCCCAGCAACTGTGTTTCTTGCTTCTTCTAGTTATAGCAGATCCCGAAGGTATCCATCCGTCTTTCCTTCCTTTCCTTTTCTCTCATCTATATGCATAATGCATGGGTATATATACATTTAATAAACACATCTGAAAATTTTTCTTTACTTTCTTATCATAATTAGGTTCTGCAACTTTTATTATTGCCTCATATTTTCTTATTATTAATTATTTAATTGCTTGCTGTACGTATTGTCATTATGTTGTGTTTATTTCGCTTGCATGTCTTGGATGCCTCCCTCTTTCTCTTTTTATTTATTTTTATTATTATATTTTTTTTTTTGGTGGGTTGCTGGAAAGGGGTGGCGGGGAAGGGAGATGGGCTTTACTGACAGATGCTTTTGGGATGCATGTAGTTTGAGGGAACTGGGGAGGGCATTGCTTGTGGTTCTGTTACTGGATAGAATTATTTGTTTCACTGGAGTTTGTGTACTTTTTCTTTTATATTTTCTGGGTTTTGCCGGATCAGTCTTTTAAAAACTGTGGATTCAGCAAAGGGTAATTTCTTATTAACTTTTCATCATACAACTATTTGGTTGTTGATCTAATCTTGACCAATAATTCTCTACTGCATAGTCTGTTAACAGAATGGTGGTCTCTGGTACTGGTGGTGATTGAGAGGCAGATATGGCTAAGAAGAGAATATCGCCTTCCTTTTTCTGGGATATGGCTCTTCCATTTCCCCCTTTCTTTTTTGCTTTGTTTTTCTTTGAGGCATGCCAAAGTGTTTCTTCCGTTTATTCTCATAAAAAATTTTTTTTTTGCTGAGTTGATGCGTTTAAGCATTCTTGGGGGACAATTTTTCTTTTATTGACTTCTATATTCATTTACGTTTCAGTAGACAATACATTTCAATAATTTTTTGTTCCAAAGAATGAAGCCAAACTTCTCTGTTTGACATAAGTTTAGGGGATAGAGGATTTGCATGTAAGAAAGTTGATTTTGCCCGGTTACGAGTGTTGGTCTTGACATGGGCTCCAGGATCAGAAGCAAATAAATGTTGTAAAATGTCATCGTATTTTTGACTGATGATGGTCCTGGAATGTCCTCATTTATTATACCATGTAAAGTTCAGCATACGAGGAGGAGGTGATTAGTTAGATCCGTGTTTCGGATAGTTGGATACTAACTTTGTATCCAGAAAGCTCACCAACCCCCTGAAAGTGTTGCATCTGTGTAATCTGTTACATTTTTATTTCGTTTCCTGGTTTATTTCTTCTTTAACCTTCCAAACATACCCAAGCTGCTGATGATTGATTTAATAATCTGTTAGTTGTTTATTGGACATACTGGGCACATTGATCATACTCATTTCATATTAATTGGAGATGTTTGGAACAACTTTTTCATCATCTCTCGTGTTTTCCTTGGGCAGATGAAGTCAAGTAGAAACTCTCAGTCTCAATTGATTTTGGGCATTTTGGGTTCTGCAGAGTTTAGAATGCTTCAATGAGTAAATGGCTATACGAGTTGAGAACATTCACAGTAAAGTTTTAGGACAAGATTCTACTTGTTCAATGCTCCATTTTGTCAGTTCACCATGGTGGAATTTACAGGAACAACAGTTGTCTCAGACATCATCTAAAAATCTCAGTTTGAGAGTAGAAACTCCATCTCTATGCTTTGAGGAGGCAAAGCATCTAGGCCAACAGATAGAAGAAGACCAAAGCTCTCACTCAATGGAGTCAAGCAGCCAGTCTCAACGTGGAGCGACTACTATGGGAAAGTCAAATTCTCAAGATCAATGTATTTCATCAGAATCTGGTAATGGTGCATTAGCGTCCTGATTCTCTTGAATAGTTGCCTTTTTACATTTGAAACTTCTGCTGTTTGCTACTTATCCTCTAGGGAAATGGAAAACAGAAAATTACTTATTTGTTACCAAGTATAAATTCTGCTGCTATATCTACTACTGGTGCTACAACTTTTGTGAAATTTTGGAAGTAATATAAATCTTAGACCTTTGATGATATATAATACTCCTCGATTGATTATGCTGCAATTGTTAATAACTTCGGATGAGCCACATCTACTCTGATAGATCTGTATAGATGTCAAGCTCAGTATGAGGTGGAACTGTCCCTGCAACACAGAACGCTAACTTTATGATTTAACTGACCCAGGACATTAAATTTCATCTACATCTTCTACATTTTCTGTTTTTCTATTTGGTTATAACATGCAATTGCTGTTATTTTGGGTGAACTGTTATCATGTATGGTCATACTAGAAAAGCAAACATCATAGTGGATGATATCTTGTCCTAATTTGTTCTAGAAGGTCCTCCTTGGCTAATTAAAGCTATTCAAATTGATCCAGCGCAAAATGAAAGCTTTGGGAAGCATGTAGAAGAACAACCAAAACCTGCTTTCTTTCCGAGTAATTTGGAATCTTCAGCCAATCCTTCGCAAATTGAATTCCCCCAATCAGCTGTAAGTTGCTGCAGTCACTTCAGAGTCATCTTAGTGGCCAACAATTAACAACTTTTACTTTTCACCTGATGAATTCGTCTCTTATTTTAGGCACAAATTCCATGTATTTACTCGGATTCCTACTTCAGCAGCTTATATTCGGCTTATGGGCCTCAAGCCATGGTAAGTACACCATTCAATGTTTTCATAGATTTGCAGAATCAAATATAACCTGCAATTCGATGATTTAATGTTAAAACTACACAGATAAGGATGAATGCAGTGTGCTTTTCTTCGTGTATTTCTGAGCATGAACTACAGTTCAGAGAATCTATAAAATAGGAGTCTATTTCTTAATTTTTGACTTTCCAAAATGGAACTTTAGGCTTCATGTATCTGAATTTTTAAAGTATTAAGTGAAGAGGCAAGTCCTTCATTTTAGTATATGACCTTCATGATCTTTATAATGCCATTGCTTGTGGAATTTCATTAGATTCAGCCGCAAATGATGGGGATAGCACCTGCTCGCGTCCCACTGCCTCCTGATCTTGCCCAAGATGGTCCAATATATGTGAATGCAAAACAGTATCATGGTATACTCAGACGGAGACAGGTGCGTGCCAAGCTTGAGGCTCAAAACAAGATGGTGAAAGGTAGAAAAGTGAGTGCAATGTCTGCTTTTCTTCCATCCTAGTCAGTATTAGTATGTTTCTTTAGTTATTTGCTTATTCTGTGATTCAATAAACTGTACTAAGCATATTAAGCATGGTGACGGAAGAAAATATGTAAAACGATTTGCGTCTTCATCAAAGATACGCGCTGTGTTAGCATAAAGATTAGAGAAGAAACTGATGAAAATGATAGAATCCTCCCCCCTCCCCCTAGTTTGTGACTTTTGTGGGAGGTTTTTGAGCTGCCCACTTGGAACGTTGTTTCATAGCTTGCCCTATTTAATTTATCGGATGATTTGAAGGACTTTTTATTCTACAAAGAACGATGAGAACTTGTCCTTGTTCTTTGGGTCTCGCTTTTGTCAATAAACTCACTACTAAAGTTTAATAGTTTAACTTCGTATGTAAACATCATTGTGCACGTGAGGTAATGCTTTCTAAATCAATTAAATACAGCCATATCTTCACGAGTCCCGTCATCAGCATGCAATGAATAGGGTTAGAGGTTCTGGTGGAAGGTTCCTCAGCACAAAGAAACAGCAGCAGCAATCCGAGTCAACTCTCTCCACTGGCTCCTTTTCCGCATCCATCCATTCTTGTCAAGAGACCGATGCGCTGGAGATGGAAGCTGAAAGGTCCAACGACAGCAGGCATTATGCTTCAACTAGTACCAGCTCTTCTGCCATGGGATACACTCCTGAT
The DNA here is from genome assembly GCF_036785885.1 of Coffea arabica. Taxonomy (NCBI): domain Eukaryota; kingdom Viridiplantae; phylum Streptophyta; class Magnoliopsida; order Gentianales; family Rubiaceae; genus Coffea; species Coffea arabica. Next base: position 9,596,687 of record NC_092321.1, on the reverse strand, counting down.
GATATCATTTTCCAGCAGCATGCCGACAGCTACATCAGCCTTTCTGGTCAAATCGCTGGTTCGATGTCGTCGGGAGGCTTCATGCAGAATGGAACTCCGCTCCATGTTCCGACTACCCGGTGAAAAGCGCAGCAAAAAGCACCGGGACTTGGCAATTCATCCTTGGCTTTGTTACATTCAAGTTTTAGCTTATTTTACATGATGGACATAAGAGTACCGTGTAGAGTATACTAAGAATACTTCACCAGTTTGAGTCCGTTTGACACATACCATGCACCTGCCAGTCGAAACCCTATGTCATGGCTCATGATAAGGAGATTCCTTTGTCATTTATTTAACCATGGTTCAGTTTGTTAAATGCTTAACTCTGGATCTAATCTTCTTCTGCTTCTTCTTCTTCTTCTTTTTTCATGTCGCTTTCGTAAGAATGTCAAGCATTCTATCAAGAATCTGTACCCCTAGATTAAAGTGAGATGATGCAGTGGAAATGCCTGCCGTTTGGTTCTTTAGGTATTGAAAATTGAATTTTTGTGCTAATATTCTTGGATTATTTTATGGGGTAAACTTTATGGGTTGGCTGGTTCCATATCGGGAAGTGCTGTGTAGTTATTTAAAGGGTAAATCACAAGTTATCACCCTAAAGTATATCTTGATTTTCACTTCAACCTCTATTCTTTATATTTTGTTACTTAACGCCTTAAAAGATAAAAATATCCTTCTAGTATTATGTAAAGTTTTTATTTTCAAACTTTCTACTCCTTTTAAACATTGAATTTAGACTTGTGATTTGATTTTGACCACTTTAATTGATAGTGGTAAAGTTTCGCATGAAATTTGTGTGTGTGTATTAGGGAAGACACTTACAATTGAATATTTTTTTAAAAAAGCCAAAGAAAAGATCCTAAAAAGCAAAAATTCATTAGAGTAAAAACAACCAAAAAAAAAAATTCCAATAATTGGTATGTGAATCTTTATCCTTATATTATATAAGAATGAGTTTAGGGTAAAGATGATCTTTGGATTTCAACTGCAAGGGTGGGGCTGTTTTGGGAATGCGAGAGTGTTTGAAGTGCAATTAAAGCATTGAATATGAGTCATTGTAGTTAATTTGGTTTTGTTATAATTATTTAGATATCCTTTCAGACATTCAAAGTTAGGGGTAAGTTTGACATGTGACAGTGTTCGATACCCGATCCAACATTGGGTACAATTAAATTTAACTTGTGTTTTAGTGAAATTACATAAAAGCCCTTCTAATCATTTAATTGTATTAATATTCAAGTCTTTTAATTTTCTAAAGCCTTTCGAAGGAGTTTGAATGCCGGTGTGAGCTAAATAAATCAACGGAAAGTCTTGGTTCTGTTGAAAATGCCAGTGAAGGTGATGAGCCCGATATAAAAGATAGGACTAAAAACATTCAGAGTTGGGGGGGTCGTGACGATTCTAGTAACAATAAGGTTGATCATTTATTCGTCGTTAAAGACATTCGGAATTTCATCTCCGATGACACTTTTTTAGTTAAGAATAGTAATGGAGACAATTTTTCCATATATTTTGATATTGAAAATCAAATTTTTGAGATTGACAACAATCATTTGTTTCGGAGTGAACTAAAAAATACTTATTGGAATTCTAGTTATCTGAATAATGGTTATTTGCAAACGGCCTTGTTTGGATTGCTGGTTTCCGTCGAAAAATTACGTCGTTTTTCGTGATTACATTCCCCTATTACCTTTTTCCCTCACATACATCAAATCGCTACAGTAATTTTTTCATGAAAAATCACGGAAAATGCAATCCAAACACAAATAGTTTCTTGACGATTACATAATTAATGTCAATTAGTAGAGAAGTTTGGTTTCTTGACGATTACCATGGCAACCCCCATCTATTCAAATTCATTTCATTTACTTATAGTTTTGTTCCATCACAATCATGCAACCTATTTGTTTCTCAATAGGTGTGTTTTCTTTAGCCAATCTACTTTTTGGTTGAAGAAATCTGTAATCTTGCAAGTTGTATCTGCAATAAGTTTTTAGTATTTTAATTCAATTATCCATGTTAGACAAGCTTAATAGGGAGGAGATCACATTTGTTAATTGTTATTTGTGATTTAAAATAAGTTTATCATCATAAAATTTTCCATTTATAGATTGTAGCTACTTCTTTTGTTGTTTTAACTATTAGTTATGGTAATTTTCAAATCGTTTACTATTTTATTGATGATTCCATCTAGGCAAATTTTCACTTCATTTGATTTGCCAATATGTTTAACTATCTACTTAAAACTATTTGGCTGCAAATCTAAAGTATGTATTTCATTACTTTTAATTGTTTTCTTGAATTGAGTGGATTAAGATGCTTTAGTAACTTTTTGAGGTTATTATTTCTCTAAATTAGCGTGTTAGGTGTTGCATATCTTTGCAATTAGCTCAAAAACTGATGTTTCGTGATTGTAACCCTTATTGAGAAGGAGATTCTTTTCTATATGCTCTAAATCATACAATAAATCATAATTGATTGATTGGTCAATGTGGAGGTTTCGTGATGATATATCCTTGAAATCAATATAAAATCAAGAATTTGGCTTGCAAGAACCGAAATTCCACCAGCAATGATTTTTTTAAGTATGTAATTGTCCAAATCTCACTTGTATGACAAGATAATGTGGTAGATTGCCCTCATATCAAGATTAAATTCAAACTAAACAACAGATTTTAATATTCCTAAAGTGCATGAGCGGATATAAGTAGGTTTTTTATTCTATTAGGTTAGATGCAAAGTGGTTGATCGTATCTTATAATTATGTTTCATTGCATATTATATATTTTGACTAATGATTTTTCTGTTTAATATTACATAATAAAATTATCATACTTCAATTCTTATACTACAAAATACCAAATAATAATTATTAACCATCTCTAATTATAAGCACTAAACTCCCGCGCGTTGTGCGGGCTTTTTCCCCTAGTGTGTGACTATAAAAATGGGTAATTGACTTTGAATTGTCTAATTATAAGGAAAGAGAATAAAACATATCTTAATTTGGAAAATAGATGAAATTGATTTATAAAAAAAATGTACATAGCTTCTTTAATTTTGTAAATTAGACAACAGTCATCCTAAAATTTTTATTGGAGAAATTTTTTTATTTGCTTATAAATAAAGATTTGAAAAAAAGAAAACTAATGTCAAATAAAAAAGAGAAGAGACGCAAAATAAAAAAAAAATCAACATAGTATAGGAAAGAAATAGAAAGGCTAGTAACAAGAAACAAAAAACGCTGTCGTTTAGCTCCACCACAACCGCAACGCCGGTCTCTTCGGTTTCGTCCCCTCAGCAGCACACGCCCAAGCAGCATCACTCAGTAGTCAGTAGACAAGAAAAACTGTGAAAAAGAGAGTGTTCCTCACTTCATCATCTCATATACGGGTACATACGTACAAAGATTTAGATACAAACACAGTCAGACTCTCCATTTAAGTATACGTGTATATATATAGAGAGAGAGAGAGAGAGAAAACGGGGAGATAGAGAGAGAGAAGAAGATGGTGTCGTACATGAGCGTACTGCTGTACGGAGTGGGTGGAATAGTGGTCGCCGGGATGGCGTTACTGGTGGCTTTCCAGGAGAAGCTTGTCTACGTCCCCGTCCTCCCTGGCCTTACCAAATCCTACCCCATCACCCCCGCCCGCCTCCGCCTCCTCTACGACGACGTTTGGCTTAGATCTTCTGACGGCGTTCGCCTCCACGCTTGGTTCATCAAGCTCCTCCCCGAATCCCGAGGTGCTCCTCTTTACGTCTTATGCTTGTTGTAATTCTTAATATTGTTGCTTAATTGCTTTGGGAATTAGGGCTGGGTGCTTGTTTAGGATTGGCGATTGCCGGAGTCAGAGAACTTAGGGCTAATTGTATACAGATATTCGTAGCTGTTAATTTGTTCTCACTTGTTAATTTTGTGTAAGAAAGTGATTGGCGTGTAATATTGCTGTGAATAGGAACTATTTTTGAGCTTGAGCGATGTAGTTAAGTAAGGTCTTCTGAAATGAAAGAGTTGGTTTCTGATTTCATTATACGGTTACATGCATTCACAGAGTAGTTAAGTTAGGTATTGCACTGTTTAAGAGTTGGTTTCTCAATTGGTTGTGTGGCATTAAATTTCATTTATTCGGATATTTGTGCATCTTATAAACTGGACGGCTTTACTTTAAAGTTTGTTGGATTGTAAATGAAACTTTCTCATCTTTTGACCATGGAACCTTTTGTATGCTTTAGATTATGAGCTTCATAGGTTATTTTAAGACGTAGAAGAAATGCAGGAGGGAAATTATGTAGGACTTTATTTCGGCTTAGTTTTGGTGATACTTCTGTTTTCTCATGTAGCTGTTGCAAAAACTAACTGATGACTGCTGCAAGATGATTTTTAAGTTTTCACTTGCCTTGTAGTCTTCCATGATTCAGTTTTATTTACTTTTTTATGCTTCATAAGTGGTAAACTTGTGTTCTTTTGAAGGTTCAAATTAGCTTTCAAGCTGATGAAGTATTTGTGTCAATTGCAGGTCCAACTATCCTCTTCTTCCAAGAAAATGCAGGAAGTATCCTTTTGTGTTCTGTTGCTTAAATTATGATGTCTTTGATTTCTTACCGCTTTTTGTTTATCTCAAAAAGTGATTTCATGATCAATCTTTTGGAGGACTTTACTAGTTATAGATATTGCCCACCGTCTTGAGATGGTTCGCATTATGCTACAACGTCTGCAATGCAACGTTTTCATGCTGTCTTACCGAGGGTATCTACATTTTTTTTTTGTGTGTACCATCTGGCAGTGTTCATGGGGACATAATTATGTCTTGTAAATTGATGTAAACTGTTCTATATGGATTGTAGTTATGGAGCCAGTGATGGATATCCTTCCCAGCATGGAATTACAATGGATGCTCAGGTTTGTTTTTCTGTCTATATGTTTCTTTGATGCACCCCATAGATGATATGAGATCTTTTCTTGTGGCTTCTGCTTCTTTGTAGGCTGCTTTGGATCATCTGGTTGAAAGGACAGATATTGACACATCTAGGATTGTTGTCTTTGGAAGGTCACTTGGTGGCGCTGTTGGAGCAGTACTTGCCAAGAACAATCCTGACAAGGTACATATTAAACAAAAATTTTGTTTTCCCAGTTGTGTATTGCAACAGATCCTGGTATGTCTTTTTTGTGATAGCTTTCTTATTTTAAATGCCTTTTAACTTGTGTCATCAAATATTTTCAGCTCATCTGTTTATGCAGTTGTAGAATATCTGCTCTCATGGAAATTTTCTTTAAGAAATTTGTGAAATCTAACTGGAAGCCTTCTAATGGGTGAGCTTTTGTTTACTTGATCAGTAGCTTAGGACACTAGTTCCTTATGGAAGGTCCTGTCCTTGCAGGACGAAATTCCGGTATCATGTTCTTGATTGTCTTGAATTACCACCTATGGGGTTAATAGAGACATCCGACAAGCCTAATTTTCTTTGAGTCACCACATAGAAACATTAATAGGAGTTTTTTGAGTCCTCCTCCTGAAAAGTCTGCTGAAGTTTTTAGAAGCTTTCTTTATCTATAATTGAACAAGAGAATCTGTTCAAGTTGTTTGGAGAAAGTAATGTATGTGCTACAGCTTCTGTGAGAAGCTGACTTGTAGAAATTTTATTGTAGACTCTCGTTTCCTTATGGGGCAAGGGCTGTTTAGGACCTTGCAGTTATTTTGCATATTACTGTGCGAGAAGATCAATCAGTTGCTCTGAGGCAAATTTACGAAATACACTATCTTCCTCTCTCTAAAACTTGAATGTATTTTTTTTGAAGGCTTCTTCCTGTTACAAATATATTATCCAATGAAGTAACTATTTCTCTGTCGTGACTTGATTAATCTATTTCTTGGTAATATATAGTTTTCCCTTCCTTGCTAGTTAACAGTCCTGTCAATCATAATCTGTATCCCAGGAAATCTGTGCATTTGAAATTGCTATTAGTAAGCATTTCTATTCTATGCTTGTCACATTTTCTTTTGACCATGTTGGACCATAAATTTCTTTGCTTCAGTTATGCATAAAGTACAGATTTGTCTGAGTTTGGCTGCCTTCTTGTCATTTTAATCGGCCTTTTTAGTTAGTTATGTTGTTGAAAGTATACTCATTTATGGTTGAGACACATTTTTCTTAATGTGATTGTGCTCAGGTGGCTGGGCTAATTCTGGAAAATACTTTCACATCTATCCTTGATATGGCGGGAGTTCTTCTACCCGTCCTAAAATGGTTTATTGGAGGGAGTGATTCAAAGCACCCCAGACCTCTCAATTTTCTTGTCCGCTCTCCATGGAGGACTATTGATGTGGTTGGTGAGGTGAGATTTCAGGGTATTGTAGCTCCAACCCTTCCCACCCCCACCGCCCCCCCCCCCACCCAAAAGCAAAAACAATGTATTGTAGCTTTTACTCTGCACTCAGAGTGATTTTGGGTTTCCATTTCATGTTTCTGAAAAGTTGTAACAGGGATCTTTATAGTGTATTTGTTGAATCAACAATATGAAAGGTCTTGTGTTATTTTAGGGCAAGACTTGGTTATTTGATATTGAACATCCTAATTAAGTCTAGCCTAATAAAATGGAAGTGAGGCAGTGACATGTTTTGTGTTTATTCGATGCTGTGATTTTGTCGTCGTCTAATGACAATTTATTTGCACCTCTTGTGTTTGAACTCTTTGCTGCAGGTCAAACAGCCCATTCTCTTTATCTCAGGATTGCAAGATGAAATGGTTCCTCCATCACACATGCAGTTGCTGTATGCTAAAGCAGCTGCACGCAACAATCGATGCTTATTTGTGGAATTTCCAACTGGCATGCATATGGATACATGGTTGGCAGGGGGTGATCGATATTGGAAAACCATTGAGGATTTTTTGGAACAGACTGTCCCAGAGAAGAGGTTTGGTGAATCTTCGCACAGGGGTGAGTGTTACATTTCATGTTCTCTAAAGTTCCATTATTTCAAGACTAAATTCTCCCAAGTTTCGGGAGGACCGTGTGATGACTTTGTGCTTCATTATGCAAAGCAAATTCCAAACAATGATGTGCCAAGCACTTTTCAGATAGTAACTATTCATTTTCCCCCCCCCTGCTATGCACCTTAGGTTTTGATCCAAGGTGACCTGCTGGGGTGCAGTTATTTGAGGCGTAGTCCACGAGTTCAGGCTGCTGTGACATTCAAGCTTCTGTACCTTTCTTTGGTATTGCAGTGACCGCTAGCTCATTGTGATTGCAAGACCAGTGTTGATGTGTCCCCCAAGTTTTTTGTCTTGTGGACACAATTTTGGGCACACCAATTACAAATTATGCGAAACTGTGGACGGCCTTGGTAGATATACATATTGACACTGACAAATTGCTCTTGCAAGAAAAGTCTGACTGATTGTCCTTGTGTGAATAAGAATCTAGAAGAATCTCAGAATTACACTTGGAGTTTATCAGTAAAATTGCTTGTATCACAACTCTTATTGTGAACCATGGCACGAGTAGTCCATACTGTTAGTTACCAATGAATCCGAGGTCTCAAGTTCCACTGTTATATTAGGCTTGCTTGCCCTGATTATAGTTGCTGTTAATATGTGTTTATTCGGATTGATGGGGCTTCTAGAGGATATGATTCGTTTATCCATCTCGTGGATTCCACGCCAAGATACTGAATGCAGCCTTACATACTGCATAATATAGGTTTGGGGGGCGTCTGTGTGTGCTATAAGGTGATTTTGCTTTATCATCAGTATTTTTGGCCATTCATAAGAGATTTAATTGTGATTAGAAATGGCCGGAGGCAATAGGTCAGATTCATTCTTTTTCTTGTGTAGGAGGTCAGGTCTCACGCCTCAGCCCTCAGCTAGTAGTTTACCTTAGATGCCGCCATAAGAGTAGTCAGCTGATACATATTATCAGATTTAGTTGTAATAGAAATGGCCGAATTTGCTCCTTCCCCTCTTTCCTATGTCTTCTTCTTTGGCTGTCTAATAGTATTGGGTTATGGTGGAGATGGATCTGGGGAACTCGTTAGCTAAAGGAATATATATGAGAAGATGATTAAGCGCGTGTTGGCGGGGAAGTTGAATGTGCATCTCCTGTGCGATGAATAACGCGGGCCCTCGCGGAATGCTGTGTCTGGGGGGAATTATGGGCTTCGACCTTCCTAAGTCAAAGCGCAGTCTACAATAACCAGACCCAATAAAAAAATATAAAAAATGATGGTCATGGCTTCGAGCGTGCCCGACGGCCAACAGTTGATTTAGAAGAGTTGGGAGTACCCAAAAATAAATAAATAAATAAATTGGGCAGAAGGCCTCGAAAAATAAATGACGTGGAGCAAATTTGTAGACTTGAAACTTTTCGTTCCTGCTAAGTTTATTAGTCTATCTCTTTCCAGAGCACTATTGTGATTCGAGTCCGTGGCTGCAGCTGCTTGCGCAAAACATCAACTTAATCAGTGCAAAATGTGGATGGGTGGATGGATTTTTGTGGGGTGGGTGTGTGTGTACCTGCTCTGTTGATGATCCTGCTCTGCCTGCTCGCCCTCAAGTCGGTCCTTCCTTGATTTTGTCCTCCTCCGCTCCATTGACACCCAGAGACCCAAGAAGTTGTTGGTTCCGGTTCCGGACCAGGCAGTTGCCAACCCAACACCTCTACAACGTCTCATCTCCCCTTCTTGAGACGGGCCAATCCCTTCCCACCACTCAACATTCAATACAGCAACACAGGTCCCCCATATATATATATATATATATTTTTCCCTTCCCAGCAACTTGTACTCTCTCTCTGCTGTGCTCTGCTACCCCTCCTTCCACTACTTGTACGGCTTCTACATTAGCTTCCATTTGTGCAGAGCCCCTGATCCATGATGCCAATTCACCACCCAAACCTATTCCCGCCACGTGTACCCCCAACTCCCCTGTGGTCCTGTGCCCAACAAACAACTGCAACCCCTACTCCCTATCAAGTCCCCCGCCGTTGGATGCCCATCCGTCCACCATCATCAGCATCAGTACCCTGATGCAGTCGGGTTGCAGGATAGCATTTCTCCCACCAATTCCCATCCCTGCAGCTGCAAGCTATGAGTAGTATCACCCCGAGTCCCCGACCCCTCTCTCTCTCTCTCCGTGGCACTTCACTTGCACCTGTGATATGCTGCCCATCGATCGCGGACCTCAAATACTCCCAAAATCACAACTCACAAACACCAACTCAGATCACAACTCGGAGGATTTGGCGGGTTGCCCCGTCAGCACCCAAAAAAAGTACCCAAAAGGACTTCCCACGGTCACAGAACCTCTCCTCCCCCAACCAAAAAAAAAAAAAAAGGGAAAAAGTTAAAAAAGCCAACTCCTTCGCAATTCTTTTACTTACTGGTAGTAAGAAAATAAAGAGTGAAATGAAATCCAAGTGAGCGAGCGAGAGGGACCATGGTCCATGATGAAAACTGCTCCCCGGGAACGAGAAAGCGACACAGGGCCGCTAAGAAATAATTTAAAATTCCAAACATAACCCTCCCGCTGGCCCCTATTTGGGCCACTCCAGATTAGACTCCTCCTTTTTCAGACTCATCAACTCCATAAATAAATATATCCCTTTGGTAATTATTTATTTATTCTTTTCCGTGTTGTTTTACTGCAAGAGTCAGATAGAAGCAGCCAAAAAAAAAAAAAAAAAAAGGAAAAAAACAAGTAGTACTCTTGGGCTTCATACATTCTCTGTGAGTGTGTGTGGGACTGACTGCGTGTAAAAAACTAAAAAGCCAGCTCTAATGGACGGAGGAGGAGGAGGCTATAATCCTCGAACAGTGGAAGAAGTTTTCAGAGATTTCAAAGGGCGTCGTGCTGGCATGATCAAAGCTCTCACTAAAGGTACTTCTTCTGCAATTTCCCATTCACTTCTTCCCCTGTTTATGTCCTTGCGACTTGCGAGCCTTTTTTTTTTTTTTTTTTTGTTTCTTTCTTCTGTGGTTCGAAGTTTTCGTTGCTTCGTTTCCAATTGCATTTTGAAGCACTAGGGTTTTGGATTTTCGCATCATAACGTGGTTTTGTTGGCATTTTTGGCAGAGGTTGAAGTTTTTTACCAGCTTTGCGATCCTGGTTAGTTTTGCTTTTCTCTTCTTTTCTTATCTTGCAACGTTTATTATTCCTACGTGTCTTGTAGTACTAATTAATGCTCCCTTTCATTTCGTTTTTCCTGGTACACGGGCTTGCATACAGTAGTAATTTTGTCCTGGTTGTTGACATTACTCGCTCTGCAGTTGCATTCTCTTTATTTCTGCCTTCATTTTGATCAGAAAATTACAGTCTTCTGTTTCTCCATTTTACCCATTAATTTTTTGTTTGCTTGTTTCTTTTCCATTTCTTTGTATTTCTGCTCTTCTATGACTTTGTGGTTGGAGTTCTGTGTTTTAATGCTACTGAGTAATTACTTTTTTTTTTCTACTCATCATCTTACTTGTCAGATTGCACTTTCTCTCTTGTGAACCTCGCTGTTGCGTAAAGCCTTTTTTTTTTTTTAAATAGCTTGATGGATTCTATGGTTTTATTGTGAAACTCTGGCCCATGTGGAATTCAATTTTGATACGATTTGCGTTATCTTTTCCGGCATTCTTTCATCGTGATTAGCAGCATTAGTTTGCTTTTCTAAGTCTTCTTTTTTCCAAGTTTGATAGTTTATTGAGCAAAGCGATTGTGTATTGGCTGTTTCTGGAAGGAGGAGGGTCTTGTGGGCCTAATAGAATTCTTGCTTGGTCCAATGGACGTTAACAAATGGCTGTTGCATTGTCATTAGCATACCATTCGGATGCCTAATGAGTAATTTCGCTTTATTTGTATCAAATGTTTGACACTTATGCTCCAATAAGAGCCTCTCACCATAATTTTGTACTTTTCTTTCTGACTCTCCAATTTGTTGTCTTTTAAAACCTGTTAATTCATCTTTATTAAATTAAAGTTCTATAGCCAGACATATTATAGTTTACACTTAACCTAGTGTTACATACAAAGTGCTTTAGAAACTCTAAAAGGTTTCAGTTCCCTTTCAAATACAGCTATCTTGTAGTGGTATGGCTTTTTAGAGAATATGAAAAGGCGCTGGAAAGCAAGATAGCTTTGTTATTTGCGGAGGACTGAAATAGATGATGGTTGATGACTGATTAAGTACGTCATATCATCTTACACGTATATTTAGTTTGGTTGTCATAGACTGGTGCCAGTCATACCTTAGGATTAGAAAGTTAGTCTTGTGTGTACTGTTCACTTTGGCCCTCTATTGATATTTCTTGATCTTATCCTCGTACTGAACTAAAAAGAGTGCAAAAGAAGTTTACTGCTCTTCTCATCTTATTATTTTTTGAGGATGAAAGTTGATTACTGTGATGTTCATCTTTCCATTTCTTTGCCTTCTAATTGAACGCCTTAGTTCTCAGAAAAGTCCTCCCCTTTCATACTTCAACATGTCATATTGCAATACTAGTTAGATTACTGTAGGTGTATTTTTCGTTTCTATGTATATGGAGTGTTAATTCATCTAATATGAAATTCTAGACACACTTAAATCCAATTTAAGGAACAGTGGAACACTTGTAAGTGTGCCCTGGCTTTTCTGAATGCTTGATTCTATTCATACCATTGGAGTAATTGGATTGGATGACTTTTGAATTTTTTGATGGACAGTAATGCCAAGTTTCTATTATCTGACATATAATTCTGGTTTGACTTTTTCATAATAGTTTTTCTTGCTTAGAGGACTAATGTCCTGTAAGGAATAACTAATAAAATGGTTTTCTTGCTGTGGTGTATGCCAAAAGTTAGTGAAGGTTGTCTTGTTGATTTTATTTTATTTTTTTTCAATCAATTTAGGGGAGATAAAAAGCCTTACTAGGGGGAAGGGGAAAGGGAAAGGCTTTAGAGTTGAAGGTTGCCATTTAATTTTCCTACCAGCTGAGCTTGGTCTTGAGGACATCTTGACGATTTTCACAAGCTAATGACATGTAATCTTTCTCATCATGTCCTTGGAAGCAGAGATGTGCTATCCTACATTTTTTGTATTTGTCTTCTCTCTCTCTCTCTCTCTAAGTGTAAGTGTACTTGTCAGCTGCTTGGTCATATAATATGAGTTCCTTGTACATTATAGTAATAAAGAAGACTGAAGATGCTAGTATATCTCTTGATTGCTGCATAATTTGAGAGTTCTTAAACCTTACAGAGAAGGAAAATCTTTGCCTTTATGGTTTTCCTAATGAGCAGTGGGAAGTTAATTTGCCTGCTGAAGAGGTGCCTCCAGAGCTTCCTGAGCCTGCATTAGGGATAAATTTTGCCAGGGATGGAATGCAAGAAAAGGACTGGTTGGCCCTTGTTGCTGTGCACAGTGATGCGTGGCTATTTGCTGTTGCCTTCTATTTTGGGGCCAGATTTGGTTTTGATAAAGCTGACAGGTAACATGTGAAGCTAAGTGATGATACTTTTCCGCTTTTGCCTGTTCAGCATCCTTGTTTCTTTTTTGCTCTCAGTCAGTTTCGTTTGAAATAAAATGTGACTAAAACAATAAATTTTGTATCAAACTTGAAGTGCTAATGTTGCATGGGAAATTAGACTGAATTTTAAGTTTCTTTCTATAAATTCAGAACTCAGCCTTTGTTATTTGGTGGTTGTTGGTATTTGACAAACTATTTATTTAGTTTTTTACCTTTTTGGAGCTACGTTTACATCTGGAGGCAGTTGTGAAATAGTGTGGAACCTGAGGTTATGGTTTTTTTTTTTTTTTCTGCTGGCCAGCATGTAAAAAGGGCAGCCTCATGCCTAGTAAAGACTCCCTTGAACAGGACTGACAAAAATATTACTTTTAACTAATGTTTAGCACTTCAGTGGGGTATTCTTAAGGCGGGGGTAACTGTAACATTTAACTCCTTGATGCTGAGATTAACAGATGAATGGTCCTCTCCGTTGTCTTCAGCAAGGCATTCATACACCAGTGGGTTACATCTTGGACCTTGGCCACATATTAGTCCTGACCATCATTGTGTAACATAATTGTGATACTTCTTTCAATAGTGTATTTTAGGTCGCACATGGTGTGAAAATATGCTCATTCTAACAGAGTTTAAAGTGGTCTGGAAGTAGGCAGTTAAGACGATGGTAAATAAATACCAGACTTGCTAGTTTACTTCCAGCAATTGTTGTTGATTTCTGTGGATGCATCAAATTGAAACCAAGTTGATTAGTTTATGTTTTTGTATTGGTTGGATGCGGTTTCATTAACTTCTTCGGCTTTGTGATTCAGGAAACGGCTCTTTGGTATGATAAATGATCTCCCAACAATTTTTGAAGTTGTAACTGGAGCTGCCAAGAAGGAACTTCAAGAGAAATCATCTGCCTCAAATCATAGCAGCAGCAAATCCAAGTCAAACTCAAAACCGGTACAAGCATCTAATTTGGTTCTATCAGAAGATTATTCATTATGTGATGTTCCGTGGTCTGATCATGTCAAAATGGCTAGAGGAGTTTTAGAGAGAATGAGCCTTGGAGGATTAATTATGCTGAGTCTGCCATATGTCATAGATGATGCCTTAAAGGTTCTATTGCTCTGATATCTAGGTTGAGGAAATTTTTAGGCAGCTCTTATTTGCTTCAAATGTGTTTTACTTGCAAGTTGCTTTGAGCTTTCTCTTGAGCATGATCTTTCAAGTTTTATTCATTATTTGGTGTATTCTGTCAATTGTTACGGCATAGGGTGTTGGAGTCGGGGTCTGTACTTTCTTTCTAGTAAAATTGGTTGGATTCTCTATTAAGCATTTTCCCAGTAATTGTAAGATTTTGACAGCAGCTTTTCTCGAATAGATTTTGTCTTACTGTCTGTTATAGCAGTTTTTGCCAATACGAGTTAATTATTTGGTTTCAATCACAGAGCAAGTACTCAGAGGTCCAAGAAAAGGACGAGGATGAAGGCTTAGTAGATGAAGAAGAAGATGAGGATCATGGGGAGACATTGTGTGGAGCATGTGGGGAGCACTATACCTCAGATCAATTTTGGATCTGTTGTGATGTGTGTGAAAGGTGGTTCCATGGCAAGTGTGTCAAGATCACTCCTGCGCGGGCTGAGCATATCAAGCAGTATAAATGCCCATCTTGCAGCAACAAAAGATCGCGTCCTTGATATATTTTATGTGAAGGTGTGGTGTTGGGTCTCAGGTTCTGTAATTGCCCCAATTTTAGATTGTAGCTAACCATCTAGCTGGCTGGTCATTACCTAAGCGTGACGGAAATGTCTCTGTGTTAGTGTCATAATCTTGTTTAAACTTGTTTCTGGGTAATATTTTCTAGCTTAAACTCTTGGACACCTTTGATGTGACCCTGATTTAATTATGTAGAGATTTTATCATTTTAGGGAACTAGGGGTGAAGCTTCCTTGATTAATGGTGATGCTATGAAATTTTGCAGGTTGTGATTCTGCAAGTTTTATAATAGAGACTCACACTTTCTCTCTTGTTTCGAACTCCTTAATTCCTTCACATTTTAATCCTGATATGAATTCGAAATCAGTTTTGAATCTTGATGCCTAGTCGAAAGTAGTATAATCTCTTCAATTGTGCTTATGCTTATGATTCCACAACATTAATTTGTTTCATATGCGATCGACAACTTAAAAAAACAGATCAGAGTACAATGCCCTTGTGAAAACTCTGCTATAATTCTCCGGTGGTAATTTGAGATTCCAAATCAGTAAAATCCACTAATCATTCTCTGTCTTGGAAATCAAATATTTAATTGGATTCGACCAAAAAATTCCTTGGCCTGCCTCTTGTGAAAACTCTCAAAGGTTATTTGTCTCAGATATTTAATTCAACTTCCCCAAAGCAAACTAGATAAACAAGGGAAAAAATAATACAGAAGAGAAGCCAGAAACTAATTCTCTTGTTAATAGTCATGTAAAATTTATTAAAAAAAAAAGGCTATTGCAAATTATTTGAAACAAAGTACGGACCAAAGTGCCAAACAACGAATAACATGCATCATTAAACTTGTAATCTAGTGATTAAGGTTAATCAATGAATCTTTTGAACGGATGATCAATAAGCACTCGTTAATGGACATAAATTTCAATCAATTTATCATGTATATACACATTAACAATTATTGTATTTATTTACATTTATATATATATATATATATATTTTTTTTTAAATTAATTTTATATTTCTCAAAATATAACACTTGAAAGGGTGGATAGTTTGATAGACCTTTAATCAAATTTACCCCACCATTATCATTTTCTCCTTCTCCATGGTATCCATCCATCCTTTGATGCATTCATAAGAAGAATTAAACAAGGCTCCCCTTACAACTAGAGCTGTTAAGTCAATCGAGTAGCACGAAAGCTCGTTAGAGCTCGACTCGTTAAGGCTCAAGCTCGGCTCGTTAATTTTGGTTAACCAGTCGAGCTCGAGCTTGAAACATGCTCGTTTAGTTAACGAGCCGAGCTTACTCGGCTCGTTTGATACTCGAGTAGCTCGTTAGAACTCGTTAATGAAGGGCATATTTATCATTTTAGAAATCAAAATTATAAAAATTAAAAATTTTAGATTTAATTTGCACGAGCTCGAGTTCGAGCTCGTGAAACTCGACTCGTTTGTGATAAACAGTCGAGCTCGAGCCACATGTACATTTAATGAGCTGAGTTCAAACACATTTTAAAGCTCGTTTTCCTAACGAGCTCGAGTCGAGCTCGGCTCGAATTCAACTCGAGTCGAGCTCGACAGCCAAATACTCGGCTCGATTAACAGCTTTACTTGCAACTATAACTCCATCGATGATTGACCACCAACAAGGAAACAAACAGTCAAAATATAGGTTAAATTTGCGATTACTCGTCCGAAGAAAATAAACAATATAATGCTTTTACCTCCATAATAATGAAAAAATAGAAAAACCGATGAGATTCTTTTAGCTACTTATGAATTTTTATTTTTATTTTTTTTGGATAAATCACCCTGATGGAGAATATGAAAGCAACAAAACGTCAGTTTTTTTTTTTTTCTTTTTTAACCGTTAGTTCCCTACACCTGAAGTCAAACAGGCACGGAAGCTTCAGTTTGGCAACAGCTAGTTTTCTCATTTGCATAATTCTCCGCCTTCAGTCGATCAGCTGCTGCCCCACCTGCCTTAAAAACTTAGCCAGTCAAACTAGGTACCTTCCCAATTTCCGTAAATGTAACGTTAATTAGAATTTGTGAGAATTCAAAACCCATTTTTTAGTATCCAATCTTGACTCCGTCGACACAAATTTATCCCCAAAATAAAGGAAAAAAAATGTCCACAGAAAAAGATGGCATATATCTTTAAACAGGGAGATTGTTATATGATAAATGATAGGGAGTATCACGCAGTATGTACAGAAGTCGCAAACTGAAGAAGTATGGAAAAAAGGCTATCAGAAGCAGCAGCAGAGGGAAATGTGGAATCCTTGCTTCAACTTCTCCGGGAAGATCCGCTAATTCTAGACAAGACTATTGTTTCCTGCGTATCAGAGACTCCCTTGCACACCGCATCAATCTTAGGCCACGTCAATTTTGTCAAACAACTGCTGAGCTCGAAGCCCGAGTTAGCATCCGAGTTGGATTCCTCCTGCTGCTCTCCCCTGCACTTGGCAGCAGCAAAAGGGCATGTTGAGGTCGTCAAGGAGCTCCTCAAAGCAGATTCCCAGGTGGGTTCGGTGAGGAATTTGGAGGGGAGGACTGCTCTGCATGTTGCTGTGGCTAAAGGGAGAGTTACGGTAGTGGCTGAGTTGGTCCGAGTTAAGCCCGAGTTGACCCGAGTGTTGACTGACCGCGGGGAGACGGTATTGCACCTTTGTGTCAAGTACTTTAGGTTGGAGGTGTTGAAGTTGCTGGCTACTGAGTCTGTTAAGAAAGATAGCGAATTGGTTAATTGGAGGGATTCTGATGGGAACACCATCTTGCATACTGCTGTCACCAAAAAGCAATTTGAGGTAAACTTTTAAACTGTGGTACTTTTTCCCTCTCTCCTTTAAATTGCTGAACTTTACTTGCTGGATGTAGTATTAGGCCTTGCTTGGATTGAAGGTTTTCGTCGGAAAATATTATCGTTTTCCGTGATCACATTTCCCTATCACCTTTTTCCCTCACATATATCAAATCGCTACAGTAATTTTTCCATGAAAAATGACGGAAAATGCAATCCAAACACAACCTTAGTATTTCTCTACAAGATTGATCTAGCAGTTTTTCGTTCTGTATATTTAATCCTGAGGAAAGGCCTCTTTCATTTGTCAATTCACAAAATGTTGGACTTTGGCTCGGAAAAAGAGAGAACTTTTTCTTTGGAAGTTGAAATTCATTTTTAGTTGCGAATGATGATAGTTATGATGTCACTGATATGTATGATCCTAGGTTCCTGCTTTCTGCCTTTTTATTTTGTGAAACTAGCAAATATGAGTAATTAGAGTGTGGGGTGTCTGGTTTCTAGTTGTTAACTGCAAGCATTTTTTCCAATTAATTTTGCAGATTGTAAATCTTTTGCTCACTATGTATCCTGCTGAAGTAAATGCATTAAATAAATATGGTATCACAGCTTTGGATGTTCTAAATCAAAGCCCAAGAGACTTGAGAGATATGGATATTGAAAATTCACTGAGAAAAGCTGGAGCATTAGGTGCAAAGGATTTGCTTTTGATCACAGATGATGGGCTTCAAGATACGCTTCCTCAGATTGCAAAAAAATTGTCCTCCAAGCCAAGCAGTAGTGCACAGAAACCATCTCCAAAACACAAACACACGGATTGGCTCGGTCGTAAGAGAAGTGCATTGATGGTGGTGGCATCTTTGCTTGCAACCACAGCGTTTCAAGCATGCCTAACGCCACCAGGCGGAGTTTGGCAGGATGATTATATATCCGATGACAAGGGCAATCCTGTTCTGGAATCTCACATTGCCGGGACATCGGTGATGGCTTATAAGGCAGCCAAAGATTATGGCATATTTATGATCTTCAACACGGTTGCTTTCCTTTCATCTCTGAGTATAATCCTCCTTCTTGTTAGCGGTTTACCTCTCAGAAGAAGGCGATATATGTGGTTTCAGATGATCACCGTGTGGATTGCGATCACAGCTCAAGTTGGGACTTATTTTATCACTCTGCGGAATATGTCACCTAAATCTACGCGTGTTCAGAGAATGTTGAAAGAAGTTACTGAGATATCTGTTTTGACATGGTTGTCACTCATGGGTGTTGTTTTTCTTGGGAATGTAGCCCGGATGAATTTGTGGATTCTCAGAAAATATGGCTACATCAAGGAGAAGGAAAGAGCATCTTTGGCTGAGGAGGATGATGAAGAATTACTATGATGTAATGAACTCTTGATCATACCTCTTATCTTGCTTGCTATACTACCACCAGTAATTTTTTGGCTCGAATATACCGATTCAAGATTGGAGCAACTAGATCATATTACTGTGTCTATACAGTAGCGTGTAGAGAATATGGATTAAGATCATCAATTTTGTAAGCATGATACCAGTAATTAATTTCTTGGATATGTTGAGAATCTGTGTTTGGCAAAGATTCTAGGGAACAACAACTGGAGAAAATGCCCGCCTGCTCCCTGAACCTTGTTTTGTTACCTGAAATAGTTAATTCACAGCCCGCCTAAACTGGGATGTTGTCATTTTCTTGGATTTCCATGAGGATATAGCGCTCATGTTTTCATATTGAAAATCTCCAACATTTTGCAGAACAAAAGAGTTACTAGGTTCCTCCCGAGGGCATTGAGAAAGTAGTAACTGCAATAATTCATTCAACGTTTTGCTGGGCATTTTTGTTCAACCATCCTTGAAGTTTCAGGTGGCAAAGAAGGACGAAAGCCCGGTTGGTTATTGTCGATCTTGGAGTTTTGAGGTAGTCGAGCTTCTAGAAGTGATACGAATACGCCCATAAGAAAATACGATATAGAAACGTTCAAGAGTCGGAAAGTCAACCAGTGATCGCCGGATTCAGACCAGTACAGCTGACTAAACTAAGTTTAAAATTGCACGGTAGGCCTTAAATATCCTCTAGTATTTCTAAAAATGCATTCCAACCAGCTTTTGACTTTGACTTTGACTTCATTTTTCTTGCTTTCTAAGTAATGGCTGAAATTTATTCTACTATCAAAGTTTTCCAAGATAGACTCTATTAGTTGGCTAGGTCAATAGTCAACCTGGAACGCTGTTGATTCGGGGTTAATGAAAGCAAATGTAGTCCTAAATGTTTCAATTTCTACGCATCTCTAGTTCTAATGATCGATTTTTTCCAATTACTACCGAAATCAAGTCACACGTCAGAAACCAATTTTTTGAAAAAAAAAAAAAAAAAAATTGATGAAGTATTGCTAGCTATAATTTTGCAATAAAAGATGACTAATTACTCATATTTCGATCACGTGAGTATTTTTTTTATATATCATGTGAGTAATTAGTCTTCAACCATTTTTTTGTCAGCAAAATTTTTGTATTCTACAGTAAAGAGTAATTACGTACTGTAATCAACATGTGAGTAATTAAACCCTTCTTACTATAAATTATGGCTAACAATATTTTTCATTTTTTTAATGTTTTAAACAATTGGTTGTCGACACGTGATAGCGCGTGACCTGATTTGGTGGTAATTGATAAAAATTAGTCAGTGAGACTAAATATGATTAGAAATTGAAACGTTTGAGATTATATTTACTTTCGTCCAAACTTTAAAAACTCCATGACTCATAATATTTGAGACCAAAACTGTAATTTTCTCTTAAAGAACACTTTTACTTTCAGCGGAAGGACAGTGCTAGAACACTGCATTGTAAAAATACTCAATCACAAATAATCCAGCCCTATCTCAAGATGTACACCTGAACAGCCAGAGAGCGCGATTATGAACAAGTAGTAAGGCCCTTGTTAAGAATTATGACTTCTAAGATTTAACGGAACATAAAGGACTAGCAAAAAATGTCAGTCCATACAGGAAAATGTGCCTTTGCTATGCCTACTTTCGGTGGGTTTTGAGAGCTGATTCTTTACTTGATTATGTTGCCTGCAAATTGGAAGCGGGATGCCGATTCAAAATTTAGATTGGCAAACTGGAGAAGCAAGTTATTTGGAACGAACAACAAAGGGAGAGAAGATAAGATACGAAATTAAACAATCAGATATATACCGAATTCTAGCCAAAAAGTGCAGTTTTGGTCAAAATTGATTGTAATTTCAGTCTGATTCTTAATATGTCAGTGATACACAGCACCAAATGAAACAAAATAAAACAGAGCTGAACTGTATATTTCCAACCAGATGAAAAAGATGAGCGTTTTCCCCAGAAAAGACCAATATCATTGCACATCTTGATTGCAACACTTCTACATGTACAAATGAGGTGAAAACACACGCAAAACCACCTGTACTTCTGCAGGAACTTGTATTGGTTAATTAAACTCATCCACAGCACATACAGGGGAAATTTTTACCATCAACAGTCAAAAGAGTGTGTCTGGTGTTTGATTGCTCCTGTCACAAGTCAAAACAAAAGCTGGCACCAGCTGCACATTTACACAATGTTGCCAAGTTCAGAATAGCTTGAACTTGTGTCACCCAGATATACGATCCTTTGATTTAGTCCTGTATTCGTCCTTCTTACATAGATGCAAATCCCTTCTTTCTAGCGCAGCCTGATGGTTTCATTTGGAAAAATGATATTGGGATTACGAATATGAGGATTAAGTGCAGCCAGTTCCTTCCATTTGGCCCCTGTGCCATGAACTCGAGAAGAGATGCTCCACAAAGTCTCGCCAGGTTGCACTGTAGTTGTCTCCTGAGAAGGCACTGGCAATGACGATTTCGCACCTGCCTTTGACTTCATCAGTGGATGTTTATTCTTCTTCCCCATTCCATTGGCAAGTAACCAACGAGAACCAGACTGCTGTTGGGTGTTGGAGCCCCATAGCTTCTTTTTACCAGGCTCAGTCTTTAGACCTGCAACATGTACTTCAGTGATTTTGAACTGAGGAATTTGCTCCTCTTCAAGGACTTTTTCTTCCTTAGGCTCCTCGCTGATGTCCTCTTTTTTGACAGGCAGAGTCTCATCATCTTCTTCACTAGTGTCCCTTGCTAGGGAAACTGTGCAGTATATTCTTGGTTTTGGTGGAAGAAACACTCTCTCCACCTGGATGAGTGCCAGCATAGGCGTACCAACTGGCTCATAATTCCTTAAAGGATCACGTAGCTGCACCATCAATGCAACAGTAAAATTGTTCCCCAGCAAACCACAATTTCGACCCTTTCCCCTTCTCTTGTCCGCCTTTGACCTTCCGCGAAACACGTCCAAGCCTGTGGCATGGTGAGCTGCAAGTAATTTAGACGTTTGCTCACTGATATTATCCCCATCATCAATCTCACCAGAGTCCAGCTTCATCCATTCATCTAGAGTTAGAGATAAGCCCATCAATCCATCAACATCACCACCATTGTCTTTAATGTCCAACAGTTGTAACCCACCAGCTCCCTCCAGACCTAAGGACCCACTAGAACTGCCCCTCTTCCCCTCAAAGGCCGAAAATTCACGTATCGGTTGGGCATTGATGTTTAACGGAGCATCCTGATCTGACAAGCCAGATTGTATTCTCAACCCTTCAACTGCAAGGGCTTCGATTTTATCCATGGCCAAAGGAGCAAGATCTTCTAAGGAGACATACTCCATGTCCATCTGGTTGCCAACAGGATTTACCTCAGACTTACCAACCCTTGGTCCGGATGTTTTTGCTTTGATATTTCCATGCTCACCAGATATGCTTTGTCCAAATCCAGATTCTTGCTGCAGCAAATCTTGACTGGAGGAAAAAAAATCGATCAATTGCATTGAATATTCTCAGAATTAAATTTAAAAAAAAAAAAAAAACATGCATATTTATGTATATAGTAAAACATTTCAAACTTCAAAGGTACTTCAATATGAGTGACAAACCTCTCAGGTCCATTCAAACTTGGTGCAGCTTCCCATGCTATTTGTTGCATTGTCATTCCAGTAATATCTTCCAAAGGCATCAGTTTATTTGCCTGCATTGAGAGCTTTTCAATTCCAACAGAGGCCAGATGCTGAAGTATGTCCATGACACCAGATCCCATTTCTGCAGGCATCACCACTGGACTAGACACTTGCATAATCAAGCTTCCTCCACTCTTAGCATTGCTGAAAAGCACAGGATTCATTGAGCGCAAAAATCCTCCATCTTTAGTCTCAACAAAAGGGCCTAAGCCCTCCCCAAGGTTAGGAAGCTGATGAGGAATTTCAGGAGGCAGATCAATTGGACTTCCAAACCCCCCAGAGCTATTAGGTGGAGAATGTTGAAAGGCTTTTTCATTCATGCCCCACTCACGCATTAGAGCTTCTGTCTCCAAGTCCTCTAACACAGAGGCTCTTGTTTTATTTCTCGTTGCCTCTCCTTCTATCTTAGGCATCTCTTCAGAAGTATGTACCATCGGATAGGGATCAAAATTCTTGCAAAACATACCCCACTCTGACTCGGTTGCAGCATCATAACAGACCTCTGGTTCGTCCTCATCGATACCAAAATTAAATAAGGAACACCCACTGGCTAGAGTATCCTTCTCAAATTGCCTCAGCAGGCGCTCTCTTGGGGATTCAGGCTCACTTTCAGAACTCAAGCCAACTGGACTATGCACACCTAGCATATCCAGAAAATCAATAGCTACAGTTTCAGCAACATCATCCAAACTGAGTGACTTTCCCTTCCTAAGCTCTCTATGACTAGATTGAAGCTCCAGGTGATTCCCTGGAGTTGAACATTCACTTTCGTCTTGCGAATCTAATCCTTCTTTCCCTAAATCTGAGACATTGCTCAACGCTGACTCCAATTCTTTCAACAATGATTCTTTGGCTGAGACATCAGTCTCTCTAGATTTGCAGTCACTTGTCAAAAGCTCTCTTTCCTGACCCCCAACTGAAGAATGATGGTGGGTTTCTTCCACAGGCACTACCTCAGCACCATTGCTTTGAGCACCCTCTCCCGCACAATCATGAGCAGGCTTCCCAGTGTCCTCTATTGCTTTCTCCTGTTCATTAGAGGGTAATTCTGCCCCTTGATCTGTGATAGTGACTTCAGTAACTTCGAACTCATTTTCATCATTATCCACACAGGCATCAGATGAGGAATGGGTATCTGGCTTTACAAGCTCAACAGGATCAGGAAAAACATTAACTTCTGGTTTAACAGGTGCAAATGGAACATTTAATTTCTCTTCATCAAGTTTCTGATACAGAACTGATATTGAATCTGATAAATCTGAATTTGATATGGGCAAAACCTCATGAAGATCCTTTATATCTTCAACAGATTTCTCTGAGGTTGAAGACCTTGCAGGAAGGCTACCCGTTCGACGTATCGGGTTCAACTCATGGCCATCATTTAGCTCCAAGTGCTTCAAATTGCTCATGCTCTGCTGCCTTAAGCTCCGCAACTCGGATACATCCTTACTCTTATTTTCCCCATTAACTTCATACCCAAAGCTGACATTCAATAGTGCGCCTTTAGCCTTACCTGATAATCTAAAACTAGTTGTCCACTTCCCTGAGCTCTTCTCCTCCTCTAACTCCTCCAGTGTCAGAGGAAGCAGCCTCGTGAGATCAACCCGATGCTTTCCTAAATCTTGCTCTGGATAGCCATAAACCGAAGCATACAACAAGAAATATTTGGCCTCATACTTAGCTGAGTGATGAGGACCACTCCTACTACCATATACCAAGCACGAATGTGTCAACTGTTCCTCAAACTCAGCTACCCCTTGAAAAACCATAACAGGACGAGTCATCAACTCGCCATCCCGCCTCTTCCAATGGACAAGAAGACTAAGGTCATCAAAAAATACCGGCAACCCTTCAATTGAATGTACTTGAAGAGAAAAACAACAGTTAAATCTACGGCTTCGGACGTTAGTTAAAGACCTTAAACCCTTCCAACTCCAAATAGACTTCTTATCCTTGTCGACTGTATCCTTCTTATCATCCTTATTACTCTTGGATTTTGGCTCAGGCAATGGGATTTTTCCAACTGATTTAGATCGACTACTAACAGTGGAAAGCAAACTTCTAGGCCGAGTTTTATCCAAATACAAGGCTTTACTAATGGTTTCAATATCATTTAACAACTTACCCGCCCCCGAATCCTCACCTACTTTCCTTCTAGCATCCACCTTGGATAACATCTTCTACTCAACAAAATCTACAAAATTCAAACCAAGAAAAAACGATGAAATCAAAATTTCACCAAAACCCCTGATGAACATAAACAATAATAACCAATATAAAACCAAAGCCAAAAATTCCAATATTTTTACAGAAAAGCCCACAAATAATTACTTTCAAGAAAATTAAACTAACAAGAATAATTCAAGAAATGGAAGGTCCAAAGGTTACCAGCATCAATATAAGGGGTGACCCAGATGGGATGAAAATGAAAAATTAAATTAATTCATAGGTTTTAACGTCGTTAGAGATAAAATTTGAGCTTTACATGCATGTCTGACGGTTATCAATACGATTGAACGAAAGAGATTCGTGGAATTTGAAACTTAAAAAAAATAGAAATTATGAAGAAAGAAAAAAATGGATGACTAAGAGAATAATTTATCTTACAAGTAGAGTAACCGATACAGGTGGCGGGGTTGCCTCCTTCTTGCCTGAGTTGTCTGAGGCCTCTCCTGATCTCTTTTAATCTCTCTCTCTCTCTCTCTCTCTCTCTCAACCTTGGCGTGACCGTATTGTTTTTTTGGAAGGAGCGTGACCGTATTTCAATTCAAAGTTTAAACCCCAAAAAAATGTAAACGAAATTGTAAGTTGTTTTGCCGCAAGCAGGTGACCTTGTACTTAAAAATATTTATGATTGTTCCCTGTACTTTGTTTGTATTTCTTTTTTCACCTCATATTAGTTCTCCTATGTTATAAATGGGGGAACTAAGGCCTTGTTTGAATTGTATTTTTTTAGATTTTTTTGTAGAAAATTACTGTAGCGATTTGATATATATACGGTAACAAGGTGATTACGAAATGTATTCAAAAGGGTCTTGTTTGGAATGTTCAAAAAATGTTCTCCCTTGTTACTTCAAAAATATGTTCTCCCATGTTTAAAAAAAAATGTTATATTTCAAATATTAACAAGTGTTTCAAAAAAACGTAGCAATGTTAATATTTCAACAAAAAAAAAATGTTCTCCCATATTACTTTTTTCCTATTTGTCTCTTTTTTTTCTCCCTTTCTCCTGGTTTTCATTTTTTATTTTGCTTGTCCATTTTTCCCCTATTTTTCTAGACTTAGTATCAACACATGGTGATTCATAATCTTAGGTCTATTAAACTTGATTAATTTTTTCAAGAGAGAATTTCTGAAGTACAAATTTGAGTTTTTATTACAACAACATTATGAATTAGTTGACTTTTATATCAATAAAATTTTAATTAGGTTCCTCATGCATAATAAATTTGTGGGTTACATTTTAGTCATTCCAAAATTGTAAGTTCATTCATGATATAAGAGCAAATCTCATGAAGATTTGTTTTTGCCACATATGTGTCAGTGTTGCAGTTTTTCATGAGTTTAAATAGTTTATTTTGATTTTGTTCATATGTTTTTCTCAGCCCAATATCTAATTAACTATGGGGTGAAAGGGCTAGATAACAATTTGAAAGGGATTGCAGGGGACAATGGCGGAATATGCTAAAAATGTATGGAAAGCTATGATTGAAAGTTCTTCTTTCTTAACACACACAGTTAAGCTAGCTTAATGCTAAAACATGCTAGTATACTAAAAGTTTGAGATGATTTGCCGATTCGGGCAGGATATAACATAATAGTAGTAAGTTTTTATGGCGTTGAAATTTTATTTTCCCCTTTTATTGGTAAATTTTGTAGCATCCAACCAGGGTTTATCTCTCAATTTTAGGCTGCAAAAAACTTGTTGATATTTCCTTTTACATTATTTATTAAAAACATTTTCTTCTTTTAGATATGGTAGAGATAGTCGGTAACTATGACAACAATCTAGCAAACCGGTATGTCAAGAAAACAAAATTAACAAATGTTTTAACAAATGAGAAGTATAGAATATCACATTCATGCATCATCGTTCTCTCTTTCTTTTGGTAAGAAAAAAGTTTGGGTGGATTCAATTTCGATGATCAGTCAGGACATGCTCTAGAATTATGGATCACTTATAAGTGTACTGATAGATTACTCACCTATAAATTTCCCATGTCAATAACCAGATTCAAACATACGACCTTTTATGACAAAATGATCCGTTCTTGCAACAGATTATTTTGTTATTGTGCTTTTTATCCTGTGCTTCTTTCTTTCTCTCTTTTTTTTTTTAAGTCATTCCTACTTCTACAGTCCCCCGAGGATCACTTTTGGATTAAAAAATTGAATGAAAGTAGAATTGGAATTTGGTGAATGAGACGGAGAGATTGGAGCGTCTGCCCTGTCAAGTCTAAACAAACAAAAAGGAGAGTGGAGCGTGTGTTGACGAATGGAGGGACGTTTTTGAAACTTAAAATTTGGGCTGCCCACCAACTTCGAACTTCAAAGGCATAGGAAAGCCTGGGCTCACTATCTGGGCCACATGCTTTGTTTTCTGACTGACGCCTGTTTGTCGTCTTTTTGGGCCTCCTTTCCACTTGTCTAGCTTACATCGAACACGGGAAAATTCTATGTTGATCTCGTTATTCTATTTTTTTTTAAGAGCCCTTAAGGCTATTTTGGCTCGATTTTATTTTATAAAAAGAAAAAAAAAGGAAGTGGCACTAGAAATGTGCAAATAGTGTATAAAAATTATCTTAGGTTTCTTAAATATCATTTGCACAGATGTAAGCAGGTGGATAGTTAAATTACATCAATCCACTCTTTTATAACTTCATAAATTATTTTTCAGAGCGTTACATGTATTCTCGCAAATGATTTAAATTATATAACTATATGCATTTATCAATTATGTAATATAACACGTTTTGTGATATGATACATTCGCACAAATTTAATTTAGCAATTACGCACCCCATCATCTTTGCCCACTAGAAGCTAGGGGGAAAGGTGGTAATTTTTTACTCTATCCCCTTATCCTTGGCATCTTTATATCCACCACAATCCACTCAAAGAGACAGCAATAAATAAATGGCTGACTGCGTGAAACCATTTTCAACGTCCAATGTTTGGAAATTGTGAATTTTGGATTTCATTGGATTTGTTGAATTTTGGGCAGTAGTGTAGGCAACTCTATGAATTGAATCCGTTAAATTAAATACCGTTTATTTACACCGCCATGCAGACATGCAGACATCTGCATTAAATACCTTTATTTACATCTCCATGCAGACATGCACTGTCTAATAAGTGGGATGCCCAGATGGCATAAAAGTCTCGTCCTTGAAAGACGGGGTGAGGGATCACACAGATCTTCTGCAAGTTTAATGACTAATTAATACTTTCAAAAAAAAAAAACAAATTAATAAGTGAAGCTCAACCATCTGCAGATAAAAAGGGTGCAGCTGCAGGATGTTGACGTTATAAGGGGCTAGTAACTACTCACTAAAAGATTCTTTTAGTACCCATTCATGGATGCGATACGTCGCGTCTAAGATAATTTGGGATTTTCTACGCCACTACCCGATGTAAAATCTGGTGTCAATATCACTTACATATGAAGGTAAAAGAAACTTAAATAAATAGTATGCACATACAAAGTTAAATAAATAGGACACTTGACATAAATATAGAAATAGCACTAATGATCACATATGCTATCTATACATTTACACATATTTTTTATTTTCCACACATTACATATGACTCTTCTTTCCTTTTGCTTGTAGGCATACTCTTTCACACATGTATGCTTGCTCTTTTGTTGGAAAACAGTTGGTAAGGTATTTTGAAATGGCTAATTTCACTTCATACTATTCAATTTTACTCCCATTCCTACTTTGATCTTTAGATTTTAAAAAAGGATTCTTTAATTCTTAAAATATATAAATTATTCCAATTTAGTTTCTAAAGTATAAGACCCATCATACTTTAATCCCCATAACATAAAATCTTTCACTATTTTAGTTTATAACTTTTATATTTTACAAACTAAAGTGGGGGTAAATTTTAAATTCTGGAGATCAAAGTATAATAGATTTTATATTCATGAACTAAAATGGGACAGATTTTATAATTAAAGAACTAAAGTATCAAACTTTAAATTTTAAGAACCAAAATAGAAATAATAACTGATGGATGCAAAGTGAAATTAACCACATTTTGAAACACCATTAAGTTTGTACTAATAAAAAGAGTTAGTACTAGTTTTCATCACAAGCACAAAAGCTTTGGAAACAAACTACTGTCATTTCTCTCAACCAACTATGCTTAGAGTAGTTGGCTACCAAGAGAGTTTTAAGGCTCTACTTGGTTATGAGTTAAGGGATCAAATCTTTTGGCTTACGATTTAAAAAATCCAAGCTTACATATAAGTCAAGGGATCAAATCTTTTAACTTACATTCTAAAAACTTACATCCGTCTTAAAGCTCTCTTATTTTTTGTTCATACTTTCCTCAAAATACCCCTTATTAATATTAGATCATTCATTACTATATTGTTCTTGGAACTTAAAGAGTAATTTAGTTTTTCAATACAAGAGTTAATCTAATTAATGTTACATGTTTGACTAAAATGAAGAGCAAGAATAAAATTACTAAACAATCAAACTTTTCAATTTGGAGCCATTAGAAGGCAACTAATATATTAAAAAATTTCTAATAACTGTGTACATTAAATATGAGAATGTTAATATAATAACAAATTAACTAATCTTTAAAAAATGAAAATAGATATATAATTTGATACATACAAAGAAAGAAAAGCGAGCCAACCTTTAATCAGGAAGATTGAACTAGAATCTTGAGTTTGTAAGGGAGCCACGTGTAGAGTTGGATATGGCATCTTTCTCGGGAAGTGTAGTAGGAGCAGGTGATCCATTTCCATATTTCCATATATCCAAAAGCCCAAAAGCTCAATCGATAGACTAGTTGCCAATATTAATTATGCGATAACCGTTACATTGTTGGGTTATTCCCAGGGTACCTTCTTTGATGCTCCGTACTCGTACGCAGGTGTACCTGGGCTTCTTTTTTATTCCCATCCCATGCGTACTTGGGGTTCTTTTTCTTCCGAGAAATCTTCCTGCGCTCACTTCTATCTTTTGCTCCTTGGACAAGGCTAAAGATGAATTTTTGCCCCGGGACTTTCTCTCTCTGTCTTTTTTTTTTTTTTTTTTTTTTGCTTCTTTTCGGTCACGAGGTAAATCTAATACACCAGATCTTAAACTTGGAAAACTGCAGAAGTTGCCTCATCAGAAAACTATTTTAAGGCAAGGGCCAAGAGTGAAAGGAGTGAGTGTATATCATGCATATATGCCCGGATGCCTCCTTTTTCTTCACACAACACTTTAGGAATGTAATGATTTGGTTCTTTATGGAATTAAAATTGTTAAAGACCAGCCTTCAGGTTATCACATCTTAGGATTAATAAACCTTTCCATTTCTTTGAACATTCCATCAATTTCTTATTTTAAGTCTTGCCCTTGTGATCATTGTAGAATTTTGATATGATGGTCCAGTATATTTTGGAACATCCCATCCCTTTTATACTTCTTGGTTGTGTGAACATAGAAATTTCTGCATTTGGAAAGCCATTTTCTTTCAAAAAAAATTTTACGTTTTCTGTGAACACGTTTTTTAGTCACCTTTTTACCTGACATATATCAAATCGTTACAATATATATTTTTCACGAAAAAAAAACTTCAAAAACAAGCAATCAAAAGCTTCTGCATAAATGAAATATCAGCGTCTTTCAATAAACATTTGAATCCAAAAGTATCGAATATTCTTTCGTCTAAAAGTGTGAAGCATTGTTTGCACTTTAACTATTAGCTATTTAGAAATCGAAATAAATATCAATAAGAACAACAATGAATTAAAACAAATTAAAAAGAGAAAAAGGTTGAGGAATCTTGGAAACAGAAGCTTCGAGTATGTTCCTTGGTATCCCTAATGACAACTTCATTGTACTTATTGGCTATAAAACTACAAAAAGTGAGTAATAATACATTATTGACTCTATCTGTTGATGTTACCAAAAGACATCCTGTTCAAAGTGTTTGCTCAGAGAAAATTATAAAAACTAATAATAATAGTAATAAAATTTAAAACCAAACTTTCCACAACCAGAAAGAAACGTGTACGGATAGCAAATAAATCTCTGTCTGTCTAACTCATTCTTATGCATACAGACAATGTGTATTTTATCACTATTAGATGTATGACAACTAATATATATTTAAATTTAAAATTCGAATTTTATATACGTCTCATGTATCTAACTGTAACAACAGTGTATACATTATTAATGCATACAAGATTAATTCATAATTAAATCCGACTAGTTTTAATAAGGCTCGAACCCTACCATATACTTTCAAACAAAAATGCTACAAAAAAAAAAAAAAGAAGTTGAATCCTGACATATACCACCAATAAAAAAAAAAGGCAAAGTTTAAATCTTTACAAGTTCGATTATATGCAATCATGTCATTTTGTGAATAATAGTACGTTCCTTATAAGAAATTGATTATTAAAAAAAAAAAAGAAGAAAGTTTTCACCTAGAAAGTGAGGATACAAAGTATAACCTTAGAAGACTAGTAGGCTATTTAATCACGCATTTATTTCTTTTTCTTTTTTTAGTTCGCTCAAATGTTAAAATAGCATAAAATGAAATTCGGCCTCAAAATTTAGCAGGCGTCCTCGGATTACAGTTGGGAGTATAGATATATAGAATCGTCAATGGAGTAATGTATTAACAGGAAACTCAAGTCATAAACAACTTCTTCCTTCATCAAATTCATATTGATTGCTTCTCCCACACACCAAAAAAACAAAAAAAACTCTAATTGATTGCTAGGCATTTTTATAGTACTATCCAGTTTTATATATACGTCACACAGACCCACAAAAATTACAGGCGAAGGAGAGGAGCACAGAAAACCACCACCACCTTTTCTTCTTTTCATACTTGCGGGAAAACACAGGAGAGTCTTTGAGCAAGAAAATGTATAGCAACGGAGAATCTTCTTCTGCGGAGGACTCCAATGGCGAATCAAATGGAGGGTTGATTCGAAAAAGGCTCAGAGATCGATCAGAGGTATTAATTTTTTCCCACGTATCTGATTTAGTTTTGCAGTTTGTGATGCGATTTGGGTAGTTCTTTGTCATCTGGGAATTGTTTGTTGCGCAGAAAGTGGCTAAAACGAAAGAGATATTGTCGAAGCAAGCAGTTCAAACCAAGCAGATCTTGTCTAAACATGCAGATAAGATTGCCAAACGGGCTGAAGAACACGAAAGATTCATCAACAAGGTAATCAAGTAACCGACCGACCAAAACCCACCATATGTTTGTCAGATGGTCTCAGTGGCTATTAAAAGAACAACTTTGTAGCTCATATTTGTTTCCGGGATTCATAATTTGTTTATTTACTTTTACTAGCATCTTTGCTTATGGTTTGGTGACATGGGATGTCGATTTTAGGTTGAACTGATTGGCAGCTTTTTGGGTTGACAGGTGACTTATTTGTTGAGTGTTCTTGGGTTTGGAACATTCTGCTTTCTGTTGGGTGCCAGTGAGTATTACACTCTTAAGATTTGACAATTCAGTTATCTTTATCCCTCGAATAATTAGTTAGGCCTAGTGGATTGTCGTTTGCTAATTTGCTTTTGCGGTTCTTTTCTATTGTGGCGCAGGGCCTCAAGATGTCCCTTATGCATATTGTTTGCTCTATGTCATATTTGTTCCTCTACGGTGGATTTATTATCGATACAAGAAATGGCATTATTATCTCTTGGTAAGCTCTTCCTGTTTTGCAACTTCTTGTTTTGGCTCATTTAACTACACAAATATTTTTTGTTTTGCGTATCTCGGTTATTTAGATCCTTGTCGAAGAGGTTCTAGAGTCTTAATTAGACAAAATCACTTTAGGTTTAGTTGAAATTCTGATGGTACATGTTATCTGTGAATTTTTCTGTTTCAGTGTAGACTTCATCTCCTACAAATGTACTTTCTCTTGTGTCACTATGTACTTCTTTTGCCATTCAGGACTTCTGCTACTACGCCAACACACTATTCTTGGTCATGCTTCTTTGTTTTCCTAGAAATGAGAAGTTTTTCATGATTTGCTTCTCTTTTGCAGAGGTAAGCAATCAATCTGGAGATGCCTTGTTTTCATCTAAATGGCATTAAGATTTGCTTCTTTATGTCTTGACTTCTCACATAACTGCAGGGTCCACTAGCTTGGGCACTGATTGTGTGGAGATGCAGCTTAGTCTTTAATTCTTTCGACAAAATTGTAAGCGTCTTCATACATCTTTTGCCTGGTAAGTTGGACATCCTTCTCTCTTTTCTAGTCTAGCCCCCCTTTATAGCAGGTATTTCGACTTGAAAGCTAGGTCTAGTTTAATGATGATGAGAATGAATTAAGCACTTGTAGTTATTAGCTGTGGGCCTTCATTTTTATCACATCTGATTGCTTCTATCATTTGCTTGCCTGTTGACTTCTTCATTCGCTGCATATGTGCTTTTATCCTGATTATGTAACTGTTTATGTTTGAGAAAATATGGTATCAATCTTTTCCAGTGGATATGCAGATGTTATTTTTCTTATTTAATTACTTGTAATGCCCTTTGTAGTCTCTGCTGAATGGGAAACAATAGCAGTCCACAGATGTATGCTTGGAAATTTTGTTGAGATGGATCTAATATGAGATAGAATTAACCTTACAGTAATTCAGCTCTACGAGCCGCGACTTGTGTATTTTCCTTGGCTCCATAATTTCAGCGTAGTTATTCTTGCTAGGAGTTTTTGGTGGTATATAAACTTTCTTTCAATTGTACAAATCTCACTATGACTGAAGCAATATTCTTAAATAATAAAGAACATAAGAATTTTGTGCATTTGAATGCATTGGAATAGTTTTATGGGGTATCATGCGTCCTGTCTATTCTTGTATGACATCTAAGCTGCAATAATTGAAAGTTGTAGAAAGTTTTGGCAATTCAAATATGTTTTGACTTAAGAGTATTGCTTTATATTGTTTAATACATTTTAGGTCTTTTAACAACTTTAGACTCTAGAATTTTTGACATCATCAAGATACTTTTGTCACATTTTCATGTGGCCTGATGAAAATTTTCTATATGGTGACGTCTTTCTTTGCATGTTTATGGTGGTCTTATTAAGCACTCCTTTTGGAGCTATTGATGCAAATAGTTAGTTAAAGCTCGTGTGAGAATAATAAAAAATCTTGTCATGTAAACTATAAACATCCTTTGACAGAAAGGACGTCCATCCTTTCTTAACTTGCAAGTCTGCATGTGTGGCTATGCCTCACAATTGCTAATAACGGTAGAAGAATCGTTTGCTTTCCTCCTAGAGCACCTGTATTACTGAAGGCTACCTAAGAGACTTTCCTCCTAGAGCACCCATATTACTGAAGGCTACCTAAGAGACAAAGGCATATGCACAAAACACCCTCTTATTCTGTGCCTACATACATCATCTTCTTTAAGTTGCGTTCGCTGGAGTGCAAATTTTTTCCTCTGAAGTGATGGCATGGTTCTTTCCCGTGTAGTTTCAAGTAAATTTGTTATTCAGTTGTCCGGTGCAAATTGTAGCTTACTTGATAATTCTGAATTCAGGGTTGGTTTTCTTCACAATTCGATGGTGGGATCCTGTGTTTTTTGAAGCCATGCACCCTGAGGGGACTCCTCGCCGACCTTCATGGCCTTATGTAGAAAGCAAGTATAACCTCTGGACGTGGCTATTTCTTGTTCCATTAGTTGCTTACTGTCTCTGGCAGGCTCTTTATTTTCTCATTGTAGATGTCCTCCGTAGGCAGAGACTTTTACAGGACCCTGAAGTTATGACCTCTTACAGGTTAGTGCTTTTTATCTGATTCTTCATCATTACTCTCTCTCTCACACACACACACACACTCTTGCACAAGTGGAAATGTCCAGTTACTCTTGATTTAATCCTTCTTCCTATGACTTTATCTTTAGCCTTATTGGTTTTGTTCTGTTCATTCACTATTTTGCAGAGAGCTCTCCAAAAAAGCACAGAAAGCTAACAACATATGGTGGCGTTTAAGTGGTATTCTTGGAGATCAGAACCGGTTGCTTATGTATATTGTCCTCCAAGGAATATTTACAGTGGCAACAATGGCACTTACAGTACCCATATTTTTGTCCTACAAATTGTCTGTCTTTTTCCAAATCCTTAAACTCTCTGCAACTGTATGGAATGGAGGGAACTTTTTACTTGAAGTAATGCCAAGACAGTACGTACTTAAAGAGAAGAAGAAATCAGAGGGCAAACGGGAGCAGACTATCGAAGACCAGTCAATTGCCCCGGAGAATTCGATGAGCTCATATGGTAAATGTGTTCCTCAAACCATGCAGACTGAACAAGACCAGCCCATTGTACTTGAAACCTTGATGGGAACAAGTAATTCGGCTGAGATGCAAGAGTCCTCTTAGTGATGTACAAAATAAATTCTGCAAACTCCATTTTTACAAGTGAAAGCTGTGAACTTTTCAGGAATATTCTTTGTAGATTAATGTGTTATACAAATCCCTTAAAAGTGATCACTCTTCAATGAGGGGCATAACATGTAGTTTAGCTGAGAGGAGATGTATTG
Source organism: Coffea arabica (assembly GCF_036785885.1). Lineage (NCBI taxonomy): Eukaryota > Viridiplantae > Streptophyta > Magnoliopsida > Gentianales > Rubiaceae > Coffea > Coffea arabica. The sequence continues at coordinate 9,561,813 of NC_092321.1, read as the reverse complement.
ACAAGATGTCGGATCTGATGAGCTGGAGCTTTTACTTTCCAGTAAAAAAAAAACAGAACTAGAACCGAGATTTAGGAACAGAGGGTGGGAATTAATGTTTTGATGTAAAGAGAACAGTGATGTCGGAACATAAACCGGGTTCCAGTTGATTTTCTGTTTTCTTGAAATTATTTTAACAAGAGGGTTATCCATGTTAGTCACAGAGGTGTCGAAATGGTTGATGGTCTTATTTGTTCAGTCATATTCGGCTGTTGCCAACCAAATGCTCAAGGCAGTGTGTTTCTAGTCTTGCTTCAAAAGAGAATAAAAATGGATAAATCAGGTATAGATCTTTGCAGCACACCTATTACTTAACAAAAAATAAGTATAAATTAGGGGACAGGAATTCTTTCCCCATGTATAGATAGATAGCTTGTGCTTTTCATGATGACCTGAAGTGTAAAACAGAGAAAATAATTGGATAACTAGCGTACTTCTAATTCCTGCACAATAACTTTGATCGTCCTACATTTGAATAGTACATCTTAGCAACACACAGATGAAGACATCCAATGCATGCTGCGAATCTTCTACGGTGGCCATTACATTAGACCAAACAACACTTGCTAAATAAGTAATTAAACACCCTGTGATGATGAATAATGATACTTGCAACGAGAGTATGTTTCATAAACCAAAGTTGAATACGTGATTTGCCAACCCATGTTTACAACCAGAAGTCTCCAATACTCAAAAAGCTCTGGTACAATTCATATAGGAACATTCCAGTTTGCATCCTTTGACGAAACTTCGAAGTGTTCAGAGGTCCCCAAAATAGTAGTGTACGCTAAGAAATGATGTGTATGGGAGAAAGTCCCCCTTCGGCTAGTTTCTTTGTGAAGGGCCTTTGGCCCCCCGGAGATACCAGACCCGCACCTAAAGAAGTTTATACTACTTCGTACCATTTATTTCTACACATCTAATTCCGGAAATGCAATTAGTTTGACTCTCTCCCTCGGTGAAAATCTAAAACTACGCGCCCTGTTATTCGCAAGGTCAAACGGCGAGTGACAGATTCAGATTCTCAAACCAATAAATGGAAACGCAACAGACCTATTGTGATTCGAATTTTCTTTCTGAAAACCAAAAACGCCCAGAAGATGGGATACTATTCCTCCACTTGCACAATTTGATGATGTGATTTGCATACACCTTTTCTCCAATGAAGGATACGGCAATGTTAAAACTAAAAGAGTCAAAGCGCAAACTTGAGGAAAGGCACCAAGATCAGCAAAGATGGGCACAAAATGAAATTTCTTTATACTGTTCAGAACCGCAAATATATCAATTAAGGATACGACCATGCTAAGATTAAAAGAGCCAAAACGGAACCTTGAGAAAAGGCGTTAAGATCGGCACAAAATGAAATCTTTTCAGACACTGTTCAGATCAGCTAAAAATAGGCACAACATTGAATTGCCCCACACAACAGTAAGCGGAACAACTGTGTAGGCCAACGTCAGCCGGAGGAAACCAAATTTTAGTTCTGAAGTATTCCTTTGAAAACCAGAGCCATTCAAAAAATCTAAGTCTAACGTCAATCCTGTATCATACCTCATAAGACGTGAAAAAGAAAAAGAATGTAATCAAGTCATTCATATATAAACCAATAAAACCTTATGGAGGCTTTTTACATGATATCTCAAAATACAGTAGCAACCTAACTGCATTCTAAGTCCACACTAAAAGTTAAGAACCTAAAATTGCTTCAAATTTACACTCAAATCCCCAGCACACACCAACTGAAAAACCAATCATGACTCTATTAACTAATTGCCATCACAGTACTAGCCCCTATAGCTTTGTGCTATAATACCTCTCGTGTCGGGAAATGCACGAGGGGAATCAAAAAATTGACCCAGATAACATATATTAACTGTTACCTGAGCTAATGGAGTAAATTTACAAGACAAATATGCAACCGAAAATGAAAATTTATGCACAAGTTTCTGCACACCAGCTGATGCGCAGATTTCAATCTTCCAGAGATGAGGTGATGATTTAGAATAAAAACTTGATAATCATCATCCAGAGCTCTAATGCAAAAATGCAAAACCTGAATTCTCTCGGATTAGTGGCGGAGGCTCAATGTCAGCAACATCCACCGGTTGCATTGATTTGGAGATGTCATCCACAGAGAATGGGATGCTGCATTAGTGTTAGCAAAAATTAATGCTTTTCATAGGTTCATGAAAGTAAAGTCAATGTACTCGGGAACAAGCACAATCTCAGATCCATCAAAAATAGACATCCAAACTCAACCAAGGTCAAAAACCTTTGTTGAAAAAGGTAAGTATCAAGAGAACTTTTTTATTCTAAGAACACATCCAGATAATGATCTTTCTTTTTTCAGTAGTGTGTTGGAGGTTCTTGGATATGCTCAAATTACCCACATAGTACTCCCTAAATTGGTTTATTACACCCTTGAGTTTACCTTGAACGCAGCCTCAGACCTTTGTTTCATTTCCAAGTGATCAAGAGAAGGTTGAGGTACGTTAAAGAGTCAAACACAAAATGAAACTGACATAAAAAAACAGAAGTTGTGACTCCTACACGTTAACACATGATTACCTTGAGTCATCATCCAACAAAAAGGAACTGCTAACTGCATTGTTAGAGTCCTCTGTCATCATAACTCTCATATTTGAAATAACCTAAATTTCAAGGAAAAGATGCATAGAAGTGAATTATAAACACCAGAACTAAAATTAGGAACAGCCAAAGGAAACAGACCCATTCAAATGAAAGTACAAGGACAATTCATCTGTTTTGTGTGAGAACTAACTTACATCTGAAGAAACGCTGTGGGTGCCATACTTGTCATCCCAGTACATTGTACTTATCCTGTACAACTGCTGTATGCTAAGCTCCTGAAGAATAATAAGAAGAACAATTAGGTCCTTAAAAGTGAGAACAAAAAGATCCGGAGTGGCTACAATCAATTTTCTGTATAAGATGAATAACTCATTAAGGAACTTGGAAAGAATAGGATAGGACAAAACAAGCAAAAGAACAGTTTCTCACCGAACAAAGCTCATTTGTGATTTCATGCAATGTCTTTTTGGGCTTTTGATGAATAACCTGCAGATAATTGGAAAATAGAATAGATTAGCAACCACGTGATGCATCATAACCAATTGTAATGACTGTCCTGAACTCACTAGGAAGCCAACAGCCTGTCTGATATGCTTCAGTTCATCCCATGCGGAGCCTACAAACTGAAAACAGGAGGTCATAAGAGGTTTCACATTAAAAAGTTGCTGGCCTATAAGCAAGCCTGTTTGTGAATAATCCTTACTTCTTCAGTTGCAGAACAACACCATTGCTCTAATTCGGCGAGCCCAGCCTTGACATACTCCCCATTGCTGAAGGAGCAACACTCACGCCGCAAAAGAAGACTGGAAACATAAATAAACGAAAGTAAGTAATGACAATAATTAATAAGATGAAACATTTGGCGTATACAGTTGTCCTGTTACTGGGAAGAACTTGCCTGTTAAAAAGTTGAACATTGATGAAAGAAAATATCTGAGTGAAAACCTTGCGGACCAAGAAGGGAGGAACCTGTAAAAGTACAAGATAAGGAGCAAGTATTAAGAAATTGATTCAGAAAGAAATATTTCCATAGAGTGTAAGTTTTAAAACTCACGGAGTTTGCTTTCATTATGTTCAAGTAATTATTTAGGCTTTTCACAATGCTCTGCCAATGAGCAATCAAAGCTTGTTGAGCAACAGCATTAGCTTGAGAGCGTCCTTTTACCAAACTAGCACGAGATGTCCTAGGAGCCTGCAGTAGACAATTCATTGCCCATGAAGTGAATACTTTTAAATTTATAGGAAACAAAACTAAGCTGCATAAGTTACCAACTCCATTATAACTCCAGAAAAGAAAAGAATAGAAAACAGAGAGAGAAGAAAAGAAGAAGAAGAAGAGCTGGAATTGCATAAGGTCACACAAACTAACGAAATGGAAAAAGAGAAAATAAGGGAGATATTATGGGTACCATGGATGCAGGGCTTCCAGAAATCATTGGCGTACTAAATTAAAAATGGTTTCAATTTTTTATTTGAAACCTGAAGATGAGCTTCTTTAGGAAGGTTAGCAATGGTAGTTAACCTCCAAGATAAGTACTAGAGCTTTACTATTGGCCAAATCAAGTAAGGATGCTAGGAACACTAACCCTGCTAAATCATCACAAACAAATCACTAATCATTTGCTTATCCATTAACAAAAAAACACTCGTAAGAGCTGCTTATTGTTTTCTGATGCAACTTGCAGCAATCTAAACATTTGTAAAACAACAGGACATGAAATACCTGGATGCACAAGCCAAGCAATGGAGAAATCTCTTTCTTTAAATTGTCCCTTATCATCCCATAGATCTTCTCAAGGAAAGCAGTAAGCTGCTGCTTGAACAGCAAAGCAGGATATTTAGCCTCAACTTGACGCAAGTCATCTAGTCTACCAAGCACCCGGCCATTAAGAAATGAGAGCCCAGCACTTTGTGGAGATCCCCGTAATCCCTGCATTTAAGGAAGAAAGAAGAATTTACAGAATTCAAAACAGAAGATCAAGAGAAAAGGCCACGCAAATCAAATCTTAGGCCCATACTTGAGACATCCTCCCAAAAAGTGAGGCTGATGATGACCTCCGCCTTTGAGGAGTCAAACTAGCTGCCCCAGTGGCTTTGAGTGTGTGTTGGAGCAGCATTAACAGCGTAGAAGTATTACACAACCAGTAAGTTAATGTATCACTGTTGTCTGAGACCTAGAGGACAAAGGTTGCTCAAATTAATACAACTCATGTAAGCGATTTCTGATGACATTCATCAGCAAATGCTAGTGAGCAGATTATCATGATTTATGGCTACAAGAAAAATAAAATTAGCAATCCCATTATAACAACAAACCTCTATTGCTGAAGCTATTGTTTGGATGATTCTGTCAAACACTGTAGTTCTCTCAACTTCAAATGATCTCCAATGAAGAAGGCATTTGTAAATCAAACAAGCAGCAATTGGTTTGCCACCAGAAAATCCCAAATCTTGAGAGATGCACTTGATGAGCAAGTCTTGGTTCTCCTGCAGCAGGATAGTGGATTGCAGGAAAAGATTCCAAAAAAATCAAATAGGAAAACCAAGAATTACAAGCATAATATTTTATGCATCCAAAAAGCACCCACCTGCTGCTTTTCATTAAGAAACTTTTGTGGTTTTTCCTCAGATTCAGACTCTTTTGGACTGGCTATAGCAAGAGTCATGTCCTGACACATGTAACATATGATAAGAAATAACATCCCTTTCCATTGGTTGTTACCCAAATAAAAGTACTGATGCTCCTTACATGTGCAACCTTGGTTTCACCATTTGGAATATTTCCATTCTCTGGAGTTCTCTGCATGTACACCAAGCAATCTTTATTTTTCTCAACATAGCATGTAACTTCAAATAAGCAAGAAGCGTGATATTACCTGTATAATAGTTGTTTTTGGTCTTGCAGATATAGTTTTTCCAGTGGGAGACATTGCCAAAGCTTGTTGACGAAGAACTTGATTCTCTGATTCAGTATTCGAGAGCTTCTCTTCATGCCTGAAACAAGAAATAAAGAGGAAATTTGCAACTTTTCCCCATAATATGCAATAAAAGCAAAACTGGATACAAGTGCCTATGTGCTTGTGCATGATTAAGCATGCCTGATTCAAAAAGACGGGTGCAAGTGCACATTATGTGTTACCAAGCATGGGAATGAATAAAAAGAGAGGACAATAGAAACAAACTACGACAAAAGGAGATAGAGAATCCACAAACACATGCATTTGATGAACAACAAGAGGATCAACAGCAGCATCAAACTTTCGATTGAAATCTTAAACAGGCACAAAGCTAGAAGGATAAAAAAAGGAGGAACAGAATGACTACCTGTCACTCTTATATTGGTATATAGCATTTGCTTTATCAAGGTAATAGAAATGTTCTACTACCTACTTGATCAATTCAGTGGTTCAAGAACAACTATAGCACGCTTGAAACTTAAAACGTGTTAACATACCTCTGCAGAGACTCCTGCAGCTGATCCACTTTCCGTTCTGCATCTTCAAGTTTTTTAGCCTGTTCTGAATTTCTGGCCTCAGCATCTACAGAAGCCTTCTTTGCTGCTTCTGCAGCTTGCCTTTCAGAATTCAATGAAGCCTGCACAAGCAAAATGGCTATGTCAATACTCTTGGCCTTAATCTAATTATCGCCATAAATGGTCATCATTGTTATCCAAAATTTAATACTGACTGGAAGCTTGAAGCCCATGAGTGAGCCAAAACAAAGTGAGGAACACGTATGACCATCCTCTGAAGGTGGATATACAAAAGATTTACATTTCTTCAAATCTATATAGACAAGTTTAATCAGGACATGCAGGTTAAGCCATGCTTGTTCAAGAACGCAAGAGATATACACTACTAATGGTCCAAAAGACTCTGCTAGGAGAACTATGCCAGCTTTTCACTGTTTTACCAGGCTTTAGATATGTATCGCAGCACTTATTATGTCTGAATTCTTCACATTTGCGAACCAACCACAAACTGCTTTGTAAGAGCTTATTGTGTAAATAATGCATATTAAGGACAGGCATTTGGCTTAATTCCAATAACAGAAGGAACACTGATCATGAATAAAAACACATTTATCCATCACATTTGACATGCTTGGTTTACATGAATGCATCAATTGATTATCCACAACACAATACAGTAATATAAGACAGCTTCACTACCTTTAATTGTTCAACCTCAGCTGTTAATGCTTCAACTTTTTCAGTATCTTGAACTATAACAGGGGTTTCCTTAATCACAGGAGGAGCTTCTTCAATGGCTTTTCTTGCTGCTTCCCGTTCTTTAATAACTTTAGCATTTGCTTCATCTACTTGAACTTGCATTGCCTGCAAAGCCTCCTGTAACTTCGTAATTTCCTGGGCTTTCGTTTCTTCCAGTTCAGTCTGTATGCAAGAACAATTGTCACAAGGTACCCATCCAACGGGAATACATTGAATATAGATGTACATACCCGTAATCGTTTTTCAAATTGCAACCGCCACGTAAGTTCTTCCACCTTCTTTTCCAGCTTGTCCTTTGCTTCTTTGAGAGCACCAGTTTCCCTTGCGGCCTGAATTAATGCATAAAATAAGTAACTGGTTATCAAGGCACTCCAATATGAATTGTTAACATGTTAATGTCTAGCGAATAAAATCACATCAAGGACAAGAGTAAACCATTTTAAGCTTGCGAAGCTCCCTCCTTGCCACTCGTGCTCTCCAACCACATTGAGTAACAAGAGCAGCCCTCTGCAGACTTTTGTAGTAAGACCAATCCCTGTAGCAACGCACATGAGCCTGGATGACAAAAATATCTTATATTAATTATTATTTCAATTACTCAAAAATTTATTCTCATTCCCTGCTTCTATTGCATCTCTGGTGAAATGGAATAATGGGCACAAACAGGACCTGGATTTTAATAGCAGCCTTTGTTTGTTTCCGATATCTGAATTCATTCCTGGCACTCAATGCTCTCATGCCTGTCTGCAATGTGATAGCAGAATGCTGCAATGTTGAGTACGATTTCCAAGCAACGTAACAGCGGAAGTTCTTCTGTATCTTCAGAGCAGCTGCTTGACGGCGTAATTGTTCATATAGCTTGCGAGCCAATATACCTAATGAATCCAATAGCGCACACACAGCAAGAGAAAGTGCATTCATTATTTATTTTCTCTGAGAGCCTTCTATTATCTTTGTCCATGCTGAATAGCAAATTTGCAAAGAGAGGATAATAAGCAGATAATCACAGCATAAACAACCACGAGTAAGGAATACCTCGCCAACATGATTGCATTTGAATTGCCGCCTGGCGAGTTGTGATGAACTCTTTCCTAGCAATGTAAGTTCGAATCTGTCTTTGAATAATCCTGGCTGCATTTCCAAGGACCTCTGCTCTTCTCGCATCTAGCTCAGCCATTTGACCAGCTCTTAGGAAGACTTTTGTCTTGCCCATCTGCAAAGCCAATGACATTTCATATATTAATATAAAGAATAATTTGACGATGCTGCTGGTGCATCACAATGAGAACATAATGAGGACAAAAGAAACATAACAGAAACACCAAATAAAGTCTCATTTTATTCTAATGTTGAAACTGTAAATAGCTTGTCCTCCTGTAAAATTGAACAAATAGCATACCTACAAAGCCTTATTTCAGTAGGGGGGAAGAGGTTCAAATTTACCTGATAGCCTTTTAATCCCATTTTGTCCAGAATCATTTGGCACGCAACCTTGTCATCATAGCTGCCAAATGTACTTTTGTTAGGACACGAGGAAGTAGATGAACTAGAGATGCTTAGAGAAAATAATTGAACTGCAAGATGAAAGGATCGCAGAAATGCATGCAATTCTCACTGCTATTCTTCCTACCAGGTCAATTCTGTGAAGAAAAAGAGAACCAATAGTTTACCTTCCATCCAGAACTTCTGGAGCAAGAACACCAAATCGCAGAAGAAATTCATCGAAACTTCGCCTAGTGGGGTATCCAGCACAGCTGATTCTGATAGCTTCCAGAACACCCTATAAATGGTAGAGGGCATACTAAGAATATGAAATACAAGAAGTAAAGAATTGCACCTTAGACCTCATTAACAATCACTGGGCAAAAGATTTAACATATACTCACACCACACCGCAACTGCTGGATGACATTCAGATTCTCAAAAATAGCAGGCTTCAATTCATTATTGGGCTTCACACATCGAATGTAGTGAGGTTCTGTTGAACTCAAGGTCTCCATTAAAGATTGGAGTTGTAGCTGCAAGTGTCAACATAGATGATAAACATTAGAAAAGAGACGTCAACATATACCGAAATGCTGCTGTTCGAACTGGAGAAAGAAAAGGAGGAACAGCCATTCTTGCAAACTCTTGGATTTTTGAAAGGATAGAACCATGAAAACTTCAAGGATAACAAGGAAACAATTTGTGAGCTCAAGACTTGAGACTTTGAAAACATTGTCCCAGTGGATACCTGAGAAATATGCATCCTGTGCTAATATTCCTTCTTCTAATAATAATAATAATAATTATTATTATTATTATAAATTATTTTTATTATTAAGAAAGACGCTATTTAAGTGCTTCAAAGCAGACAAAATTTTTAGTAAAAAAATAATAGCAAAGAAAATCATTTGTTCAAAAGTTTTATCAAGAAGGTTACATACTAAAAAATGTTGCCCGAATGTAAAAAGGTTTCATAAATAACTTTTGACATTTCAACTAACAGGATTCTGAGGTGCCAAACTCTTGAATGTGTCTTAACAGAGTAACTCCAGAAATTCAAGTTCCTAAACATTAAATTTCTCATTGGAAGATGAACTTAAACATCAAATTTGATTATGCTGAAAACCCAAACCCAGTTGTATAATTAACCCTCTTCCAGTAACATGGAAATTAAGTCCAGCCCAAGAGTGTGAGAACTACAGTCACCTTTTGGTAAACAGCTCCCTGGAATTTTTGGGGCCTATATTTGAGTCATCTTTGCACCAGTGAAAAGCTGTACTCATTATGAATCTCTATACTCTAAACTCTAGTGCAGTATTGAACATAAAATACCCTACATAATTGGTAGTCAACATCAAACTACCACCATAAGTCTGAAAGTTTAGCAAGATCCACAAGTTTTACTGAAAGTAGTGTACAGCCATCCCATCTTTCAGTGTCATACTGAAACAGAGAGCTTCAGGAACATAGGCAGAAACGCTTACAAATCAGCAAAAAGAAGCGAGCTAACACAGCAATACAAAGAATTCTTTCACAGATATGACTTTTATCATAATGGCATCTCATGTGATCTAAAAACTTTAACATCGACAAGATTTCTATAGTAATTCAGTTGACCATAACTTTAGTCAAGATTTCATGTTTCACAGAATAGGCACAATAGTCCAGCAACATAGTTCTATTTGGTTTTTGTCCACTACATGTTTCATTTTAATGCAGATTGTGGTCGTGCAAATTACTAAATTTAGACCATGGTGTCCAAAGAATAGGCAAGCAAACAACAAACTTTGCCATCAGCTTACAATAAAATACTGGCCACTCCTGAAGTAAAACCTGCTAAATTAGATTATATGAAGGTAACAGTCAGACTATTTAATTTTACATCTCTCTGGGTTCTATTCTCTGTATTTCACATGTATAGCAGTTCAGTAATGCTAAGTAAATTGAAGAATGAATTTGCCATCTCCATAAGGCAATCGAAGACAGCAAGTACCTTAAAGCGGGACCCAATAGAAGAAAATTTGGACGACTTTGATGATTCTTCAGGAAGTGGAGGAAATAAACCAGCTACAAAGGGACACTTTGAAGCTGTCAGAAGATCCTGATGTTCTGCCACCACATAATCTTTGTTTTTATCCAGAAACAGATCTGCCATATATGTAACCTGCAAATGATACAGGAAGTAAAGCATAAGATTGCAGTGAACTGCTCTATACAGAACCTTATAGGATGCACATTGATACCTCTCCTGCATAGTGAGATATTGTAAAATTGGTGCGCGAAAGCTTAGGTTTGATGAAGCGCTTATTCTTTGCAAATGTTTGGTACAACTTCTGAGCAAATGTTTCATGGGTCGATTTGGGGAACATGCTGCATCAAGCAAAACATATCAAAAGTGCACTAAAGCAGAAGTAAAGTCGTGTAAGTGGGTAAACAAATTTGAGCTTGTCCATATTGCTGATGAGCTTCTAAGTGCCATAATGACACAGCAAACAACAAATAGTTATCGTAAATATCAACCCGCAACCAAGATTGAATGGCATTAAGTATGAAAATCAATTTCCAATAGAGGTGGAGAAAAAGAAAAGAAAGGAAAATTACAGACCATGCTTCATCCAGAAGTGCAATGATTCCTCCAGGTTTCTGCAACATTTTAGGGCAAGTTAAGTAAAGAAGCCAAGGCCCTTAGCAGAGAAGGCGGGGAAAAAAAGCTAAGGCACTACATGATGAACAAAAAGGAGAAGAAACCATTTGATTATTAGCTCTACAATCATATGATACAATAGCCAAACAAGTGACTTTCTCATATTAAGAAAACATCCGCAAAAAATCTGTAATCTGAAGAATCAATAAGGTAGCATACCTTTTCAATCAGATCCAAAACATCTTGGTTATCAACAAACTCTATGTAGCTCCAATTAATTTGTTCCTTCTCATACTCTTCTTGTTCCATTTTAAATACATGCTGCAAATGTTATGTCAAACAAATTGATGAAAAGAATGTCCAAATTTTTAGTCAAAGCAATGACCAATATATGATAAACAGAGCAATAACCTGGTTGAAATGTTGCTGCAGCTTTTCATTGGTAAAATTAATGCAGAACTGTTCAAAGCTAATTACACACATAATACAAAAAACAATGAGAATAGGCTGTAAACTGTACTCCAGATAAAACACTGTACCCAAAAGATGTTTGTAAGGGGTTACCTATTCTGCTTAAAACTTTCAAACCCATATATATCAAGAACTCCTATTTTTGATTTTGAGTTCGGATCCTGACCAATTGATATATTTATTTTCTCCACAATCCTGGGGAAATAGATAATAGTCACTAAAATTAGACAAGGTCAAACTCCAAAAGCGTTCAAATATTTGATAATAATTAGAAAAATTAGAACTCCTTACCAGTCAAATAGACGAGAATATATCGTCTTAGCCAAAGCATCCCTGCTACCAGTAGCTGCTTCTGGATCAAGAGTCCTTGTGATAACCTCCTCAGGTGTCACCATCACACGCTTAATGAGTGCGTCTTCCAAGCTCTTAGCATCACACCTGTTCCATCATGTTTCTGCCTTTTAGATACCTAATTGCAATTTAAAAATCTTACTCAAGAATGAAAGGCGAATATGCCTACTTGAGCAATTCAGCTGTCACATCAAGATGGAACCTAGATTTCTCATCCTTGATCACAGAAGAATCTATCTCCTGCCCCTTTGCAAAGTCAACATTACCCAGGTGAAGAATTGCAGCCACAACCCTGAATATTGCCTCCTGGAAAGATGTCGTGTAATGTAAGAAATCTAAAGAATATGCACAAAAAGCTCAAGGAAATCGTTGGCAGGCAAACCTGTTCTTCCTCATTAATTCCAACTATATCCATAGCCCTTCTTGTTGCAAGATATTCTTCACCATCATTAACTCCATCAAGCTCATAACAATTGGACTGATTGAGATAGTGAAATATTTTTGGATTTCCCAACTTATACCTCTCCTTCTCCTGCAAGTTAAAGTCGAATAATCATTTTCATTTATTTAGCCAGTATAATTAGTACAAGAGAGGTAAAATCTTAGTAAAAGTCACCCGTCCAACGGAAATAGGACAAACCATTAACTCTTACCTCCGGTGGTGCCGCACAAAGAAGATAAAAGCAGTGGTAATTTCTCTCAGGAGTAGAGATCTGGCATACACGAGATCTTTCCAGCAGGTAAGTTCGTATAGCTGCCCCAGATATCCTCCCGCTCTTATCAAATTGTATCTCAACAAATTTACCAAAACGACTACATTGAGAAATCACAAGCAAAAGATCAGAAAAAGTATTATCACACATTTCAAGATGATGTGTGAACACTAGACACCCTAAGATACAATGAATCAAAGTATACGTAAACCAAGTAAATAACTCTAGCCCATAAACTTTCTCACCTTGAGTTATTGTTCCTCACAGTTTTAGCATTTCCAAATGCTTCAAGAACAGGATTGGACTGTAAAGTTAGCATAAACAAGTCAGAGACAATGCCTATCCAAATGACAATTAGAAATGAAAACAGCTTTTTGCATCCTTTTATACGAGCAAGAGAAGATGAAAAAGAGAAGAAAACAGTCCATCTTACTTCTAGAACTTGCTGTTCGACCGTCCGCCCTTCAACTCCAGAACGACCACCCAGGTATGCAAGATATCTCATGAGCATCTTCGTTGTTTCAGTTTTACCAGCACCGCTTTCACCACTAACCAAAATTGAGTTGCTCTTTCCCTCATTGATCATTTGCCTAAAGGCAATAAAATGTTGAGAAGCGGCTAGTAAGGGAAAAGACAGTGGAAGAAAAATCCCATCCAAAAGATAAAAACACTCAAAGATTATTGAGTACTCACCTGTATGAAACATCGGCAATTGCAAATACATGTGGACTAAGCTCTCCAAATCCTGTTCCTTTATATTGTTCCATCATGTTACTATCATACAGGTGAGGTATTTTTTGAAAAGGATTCACTGCTATCAATATATTTCCTGTGTATGTCTGTGCAATAGATTGAAGAGAAAAAAAAAAGAAAATGAGAAGATTGGTTCTTACATCAATTATACTTTTCTTCAACAAGCATTTTGCAAGGTCCTGAAAAGATAATTCTGAAGCTTACATATATTTCATTGAGTTCATATCTGGTAGCCAGGTTTTGCAGAACACCTGGTTCATGCAAGTAAGAGAGCTTAGTCATGTCATCCACACCTCCAGGAGGAGCTTCGGTATCCTCTGGAAATGCTTTTGAAATGTTTGCAACAACCTAAAATCAACTTTCAATCATAAGAACCTTCAAATTCCATGTAAAAGAGTGGCTTCTCAGAAGCATCCAACCACGTTCTAAGCTAAAACTCAACTAACAGCTAACAGCTGAATTTGCATGGCTTTTTTACCCCATTTCAATTTTCGACCAAGGTATTGAGGCATCTAATCCACTTACCAATTATCATTCAAAGGCATATAAAGCAAAGTGAGTTAAAGCTCATGTTGAGTTGATAAAGGCTCAAAGTGAAGTAGAATAAAGCTAAATTTCCTAATTGCAGGGCAATGAAGTATCAGGATATTGCACATAGAAGTGGCAGCTACTGAAGAATTTGATCTACGTTAAGAAATGCCAGAAGTTACATGAAAATAGAAGTTCTGTAAATGTCACTTACTCACTTTTCAATTGCTGTCTACTTTGCTGAACATAAAATGCCTACCCTGTAAGTTTGCTTTTTCATCAATAACTACCCGCTTGCCCAAGGTGAAAGACCATGGTGGCATACTACCATTGGCCCTCTGCCACAATCAAAAAACCTTATCACCACCATAGTCTGTTGCAGCACAATGTTACAGGGCCACCAATAACTATTCCTGTCAAACAACTTCGTAGAGCCTAAGTTACCGGCTCAAAACACTTAAGCCCAAGCAGCTAGGAGCAAGATGTCTAAATTCTTAGAAGCTATTGAAATATCTTTCACCTATGCATTTTGAACTAGTTGTTGGAGCATTACAATCAGCCATCACAGCCCTAGCTCAAGCCACACTAGTACCATATACAGGATTGCTTTGGTATCAACTATAAGTGGAAAGTACCAGCATATGCAGGCTAAGCTTACAGGAGGCTAAACTACCAATGGAAGATTCTTAAGCTGAAGCAGATTAAAAAAAAAAAAACTGCAAATCTAGGAAGACTGCATGATCATACAAGAGACACAAAATATATTGCTCCAACATCAAACAGGACACACCGAGATTCTTAACGTCTACCAACAGCAGGTTATCACATATTAAGACTTTCATTTCGGCACACCATTTGAGCCACCACCATAACAAGAGACTACAGTGAAAAAGTTTAGCTATGAACAAAGCTGCACTCACTTTTTTCCCATTCGTTGTGTGAACATGAACATCTTGACCATTAATTTGAGTTACTTCCCCATCAATCCACGCCAAGACTGGATCCTCAACCCATACATGAGAGCCAACAATAATATTAACTGGCGATGCCTGCAAAAGAACCAATACCATTAAATTAATAGATTTAAATTCACAACAACATTATTTAAACTCATAATAATTAAGACAAGTATCAACTTGTATAACCCAACACACAGAAATGTAAAAAACAAAGAAAGAGCATCAGAAAGTAGAGAACTTCAACATAGATAAACTGTTCATCTTCTATGAAGGAATTCTTACTGCAGCCAATCAGAGCATAAACAAATCATACAGGTACAAAGAAATTAGATTCACTGGATCCTAAAGCTAATTTAGTTTGTTTCTCTAAAAGGCTACCTCCTGCCTAGTTCTCCAAGGAACATTGGGAACTAAAGTCTAGCAGAATGTGCAAGAAAGATAATCTAAAAGCCCAACAATTGGAACACCATACACCTCAATTAATATAACAATAATTTAAATAGAGAATTTACAAACAAAAGCTTCACAGAAGTGCTGTTTGAACACCAAATTCAGAATACAAACCCAAAGCATGTGATACACCGAAGTGAACAGCTAATTCAATGCCAATCTACTTAGAGTACAAGAATAACTTTTGACACGCAAATGCTAACTCACATATCAATTCTACATTGTAAGAGATGTCTAGTCATTTCTTTTCCTTAGACTTACTTCACCAATTTATTCCATGTTAGTTTCTCTTAAAGCACTTTTTGGCAGAAAGTCAGTACCTCCATGTTAGTTTCTCTTAAAGCACTTTTTGGCAGAAAGTCAGTACCTTGTAATTGTGGCAATGTACATAAATCTTATGTACCATTTGAAAATGCGAAAGGGGGTTACTTGAAAACCAAATATGAACTCTTTTAAGTTCGGCATGGTACACAGTGCATCAATTTCCACTATCGAGAAATTTTTCTTGCTACATTGTTGTGTTTGCCACTAAAATTGGCTCTAGTATGCTATACAGTTCACTGTATGCTATGAAGCAGAAATTGGATCTGTAAAGAAAAGTTTAGGTGCAAAGTGCACTAAATTGATAGATGCAAAAGGGAAAGATATTATTTTGGGGGAGTGAGGAGTTCAAGTGCCTTGTCCGTTAGTCCTCAAAAAGAAGCCTCAACAAATTCATGAAGATGTTCACACATAGTATTTTAAAAGAAACCCCAAATACATAAACAATGAAAACCACTCACAGTGGCCTAAAATCTGCTTTTCCTGGAAACTAAGGAGAAAGTGACATTTGGTAGCATTAGATCATTACAGGACTCAATAAAACACTCTCTGCCACATAACCTACTCTAAACCACCAGTTGCTTTTGAAGGTTGGGCAGCAAAAAGAGGGCTTTAACAATTGCATAACTAAGCAGGAAACATGCTGAGAATAAACTTACTCGGACTAGGCCACTCATTTTACAGAACTTTGACGATTTATTTTCTCAATTTAACTGCAACTGGGGGCTCAATTTTTCAGTTACAAGACTCTAAACAGATAAAAAGTACAATAATCTGAGAGTCTTAACGATCATGATTTACTTTCTCCCTTTATATTTGCTTTGACAGCGTAAAATTAATTTTTTTAACACTTCTTAAGGCATAGCCAATGCCTTTCCTACTACAAATTACGAAAGACTCTGGATATTTTATTTCCCGACATTTAATATCCTAGTTGAACCAACTAACGATTGCATTTGAATCCTACGTGGAAGGTAAAAACAAAGTACTCATTCCCAATTCAGAATAAGATAAAAATTGACCGATTATATTTAAGTACCTGTTGATAAATTAAAAAAAAAATCCTCCAATAATTCGTGAATTATTTACAAGTATCCGATCAATTAGATGTGCATGCATATTGTGCCCGTAATATAAACATTTGGACAATTTTGTCGTACCAAAGGTAAATAGACTAATTTAATAAAAACAAAATACAAACTTCCAACAAATAAGGAAATTAAAAAAGGGAATACTACTGTTAGTAGAAACTAAGCTGAACAGATTTGACTCGAGGCAACCAAAAAAATAAGAAAAGCTTAATAATCAGTCAAAATAAATTCAAAGCAGCAATAAGAACCGTGGTCACGGCCTGGACTTACCATTGAAGAGTTTCCGTAACTATCGATCTCCTCCTCCTTGCCGTCTCCAACTCATCAAGCAGAAAGAGACCGACCAAACGGAGCTCCGACTCAGTGAGTTCAGATCGGAGCCAACTGGGGCTCAAAAGCTTCGGAATTTTCGGCGACGCCGATGCAACAAAAACACAACAAAGTTTCTTATCTGCTATAATAACAATAATAATGATTCAATTCAACTCCCTTCAAAAAGCTAACCAAACAAAAAGCTCTCTAGCTTTCCCTCTCTAAAATAAATACAAGTAAAAAAAATTTTAAAAAAAATAAGAATATCATGAAATTCTCAGTATATTTGAAAAAAAAAAAAGAAGAAATGAATGTAAAGGTAAAGTGGAAACTGGAAATGGTTGTAAATTTTGTTGCCTTTTGTTTTAGTTTCTCACTCTAAACTTTGCTTTTGTTTGCTTGTTTTGTAATTGTTTTCTCTGTCTTAAAATTTGAAGCTGGTTTTGGGTTATTCAGTGGTGGCTGGGTGGGGCCGGCTCTGGTGAGAGGTGGGTGTGGGACCCCACTCAGGGCAAATAGGAAGGATGTCGTGCAAGAGAGAGAGCTGGAGTTGGAATTGGAGGTGCTTAACACGAAAACCGACATTAAGGCTAGGCTGGATTAGTTTATTACGGCTAATTAAGCTGGGTTTTTTTTTCTCCCCTGGTTTAGTGTTTAGGTTTATTTACCAGATTTAGCCCTAGAATGCGGGAATTCAAGCGTTACTGTCAGATATTAATATTTAAAATTTACCGGATTTATAATCCTAACGTCCTTTTAAGGACATCCGCCTGAGTGTAACGGTACAAAGAAAATTAGAGATAGCCTCTTTCAAAAAAAAAAAAAAAGAAAAAAAGCCTATAAAAAAAAGGGTAGAAATTGATTTTATTGAATTGTCAATTCGAAGGTTCACATAATGGCCTTGCTATCGTTGAAGAGTGTAAAATGGCCATCCCAAAGCCTTGAGATTTAATCAAGGTACTTAAAGAGAGGGTAAAAAATGTACAAATTCCTCGTAATTTTGGGAGCTAAGTTCATTGCTAACAATCATTTTCTAGTAAGCAGCATCAAGTGGTTTTGTTGGCTAGATGTTAAGTGGGAGGAATCTAGTTAGCCACAGTACTTTGTAGGTGTAACTTAATAGCTCCTACTTACCAAAACAAAACAATAATATTTTGAAGGTAGATAATTGGTTATATAATATGCAAAACAAAATTCATAATAATATAAATACTTTCATACCCAACCGTTCAAACATATAACACAGATATGATTAGAGACTATTTTGTTAGTTTCATCCTTCACTTATGTTTGGTTATCAAGATTTGCCGAAAAAAAAAATTTAAAAATTTGTTCTGCTTACATCATAAACACAATTTTCAACCACATTTTTATTTCATATATATCACATTACAAAAAACGTTTCAGTAATTATTTCAAGTAAATATTTCAAATAACCTCCTATCCAAACACTTTGTTAGCTCATTTTATTTTTCTCGATGCTTGTGAGTTGTGACTAACTCATTAGCAATATCAATTTATTAATTAGCAAAATAGGATTGGATAGTTTTTTTTTTTTTTTTTTGTAATGTTGCAAACTTGTTGTAATCCTTCCAAAATAAACTAGCATAAAAAGCAATCAACCGAAGCTTTTCATTTAACATTTTTTTTTAATGAAAATAAGCAAGAACAACAATAGGATAAAAGAAAAGAACTAACTCATCTTTTGTCTTTTTGTTTATTTACGCTAGCGTATTTTATTTAATCTACTATCTCTTTCTAATTCCTTATTCCGCTCTTTTTTTTTTTTCCCCTAATGATCAGTATTTACTCAGAAACTACTGGTGCTAACAGATTCAAATGAAAGAAGAAAAAATTGCAAATCAAAATGTCAGCCTTGGTGATGCTTGTTGAAGCTAAAAAAGAGAAGAAGAGAGGTCCAAAAAATTAATAAAAAGATTGATGTGTAGTTTAACTTGCAATATCTTTTTTTCTATTATGTTAATTAATAAGTGTATGCAAGACCACTATCATGCATGTTCTTACTACATCAATCACCCCACAGGAATCTCATGATGTTCTTATATCATATGCTCGTACTTGATTTTGTTTTGAATCGAGTAATAGTAGTGTATTTCCGTTTTTAATTTAAAAAATTTGGGCCACAATTATTAATTAACAAGTACAACCCTTTTAATTTTTTTTTTAGCAAAGAATGAGTGAGATTTAAGAAAGGAAAATTTTAAACAGAACCTCTAACATCTTTACGTTTCAATTTTATTCGCTAGATTAATAAGACTTTCGCGGGAAATAAAACCGTTTTATGATAGAAAATGAGGGGTCTATGCTCTACTCCAAAGCCTAAGCTTGCTTTTGAAGTTAACCATTTGATTTGCAGGAGATCACAAAGATGTTTCCAACAAATTACAGGCGAACAAATTAGTACCTTTTTTTTTTCTTTTTTTTTTTGTCGACGAAGTGGGTGTCCGGATCAATTCCGTAAAGGCGGCCCGACTAATCCCACTCCGGCCCGGCCCGACGCCCCAATCAGACCTAGCACGTTAAATGCACGGCGAACAAATTAGTACCTGCTGGGTGATTTGATATATAGATGAAATTTCAGGTAGGTATATTACAGGCGAATGTCTTCCGACAAGTCTCATCCTCCGGTCATGGCGCACAAATTATTTACCTTTATTCCGGGGAGAGATGGGAAGGACTTCGTCGCCCAACAAAATTCTAAGACACACCCAAATCTTCCTAAACATACATCTTCTTACCCCACAAATTTTCTTGGATGTTCATGGAATATCAGTCATAAAATTGATTAGGACTTCTTTTCTTTTTAT
The DNA here is from genome assembly GCF_036785885.1 of Coffea arabica. Taxonomy (NCBI): domain Eukaryota; kingdom Viridiplantae; phylum Streptophyta; class Magnoliopsida; order Gentianales; family Rubiaceae; genus Coffea; species Coffea arabica. The sequence continues at coordinate 9,542,042 of NC_092321.1, read as the reverse complement.
TGGATTGACTAGGACTTAAAAAATAAGAAATTTTAAGAAAGAAGCCATTGACTTTGTCGTGAACCAATCAGGTTTGAGCATACAAGTTGTTTCGTAACTTGCTAAAATTCTTGTTTACCTTAGTGTGTACCTTACCCCCAAAATAAAAAAATAAAAAAAAAACAGTTCACTAATTAATTCAAATACTTTTGTTTGGATTGGCCATTTTTTTAAAAAAAACAAGTTTTTCAACTATAATGTTATAGTAATACACAAATAAAAATAATTCACAAAATATTTCATTCGTATAATATGTCAAATATTTCAAAAAATATTTACAGTAAAAGTTTTGCATATACACTGCTATAGTAATATTTTTTAAAAACATCCCAAAAAATAGTTAATTCAAACGGATAATAAATAGGAAGTGTTTTTATAGCACCTAAATGTGATGTGTCCCATGACTATATACAGGTATCCCTTGAAAAATAAAGCAAGTGTGAAATGTATAGGTAAGTCACAGGGAATTCTACTTATAACTTGTTTGAGAAATCTTTCATCAATTAATTAAATTCGTGCACATCAACAAATTATATGGAGTTTGGGAACAATTGGAAATTGTCATATTAAACAGTATTTTAGTATGGATGGCAGCTGTTTGAAGTCGAAATCTCTCATTTGTATTTCCTACTCTTATATTATTCAATTCATTCCTCCTTCTACCTTGTATCCCATGATACATGCAGCTATTCAAAATTAGGCCACTTAGAGTATTTGGTGCATCAAAAACACTACGATTACTAAGACCACATATACCGGCATAGGGTAAGTGTGTAATTGGATATGACCTCATAAGTTGAGTTCTATCAAGTTGAATTTGATTGATATGATTCTTACAACTTTTAGTATAAACACGTACAAAATTGAGTATAAATTTATCAATTCATACAACTTAGTTGGTGTACAATACACTATTACACGAAAACTAGAACAATTTACACCAAATGAAGTAAAAAGTATACAAATCGTTTTGAATTGGGCCTCGGATCTCATTTAATTTGCTTACTCTACTCCATTTCCATTATTGAGTTGGAATGGAACATTAGCAAGTACCCAAAATAAAAATTCACAGGAAACATTGACCTAAATATAGAATTAGCTGTTTTTAGGGGTGCTTTTGAAAAATTTTGCTGTAGCAGAGTTTTTAGATTATATTTTGGGATATTTAAGAGTAGAAGAGTTTCTAGAATATATTTTAAGATTTTTTTAAAATTTTAAAAAATTTAAACTAATTTTTAGATTACTTTTTAGAGTACTTTTTAAAATTTTTTATTGTATTTAAAAAATTAATTTTTAAAAAACACTCCCATCCAAACAAAGTTAATATGTTTTCGGTGTAAGCTGGCATTTGGCCGAGCTTGAGAGTAAAGAAACAAATCACCCAAAGGAATTTCAAACAAACCACGAGAATGATCTTCGGTCGAAGCTCGGGTGATGTTAAACTACCTAACTTTGTGCCATCAAACATACGAGAGGAGACATGGAAAAGCAAAAAAAAAAAAGTTTAAAGCCTTCCAATGCATATTTCTGCCACAGATCCGCATGTAACCTCGCAGAGAAAATAACAGAACGAATAATGAGAAGATTGTATAACTGGGAGCTTGGATGCTAAATCATTGGTCCAACCAATGTAAGAGATCATCAGAATAATTGTATGATGAGAAAGATTGTGGATGTACATGACAGATTTGACATTCTCGTAGAGTAGTACTACTCAAGCTGTATGGCATTTTTTTTTTGGACAAGGCTTATGTTATATATTTCGTATCAATCCTATTCGCAGAATAACTTGCGATAGCTGGTAGATTCTGCCAACTTACCGTGAAAAAATTTTTGTCATAATAAGTTAGTAACTTATTAGTACTATCAGGAAAAGATTCTCAGTTGCTCTGCCCTACAGGTGGATTGATATCAACCATATCTCACTCAAATAATGTGGGGTCTCAAAGCCTAGTATTTTAACTGACTAGTCAGCCTTAATTATGTCCAAGGCAAATGCACGTATGGAGGATTAACTAGCTTGGAAACTTTTTTTTCTTTTTTTTTCCCTTCTCCTCTTACTTGTAACCTTTGGATTAAATGCCCAGCAATCATGACTGGGCTGTCCTAAACTGGACATCATCATTCTGCCCCACAAAGGCAAGAGAAAAAAAAATTTGCCGAACCAAGTAATGGAGCAGGACTTGCCCCTGTGGGGGCTTTTTTCCCACATCGATACTGGGGGATTTAGGGATGGGTAGATAAGTCCCTCGGGTGCCTTCAAAAGTTGCCGGCTTTTGAAGGTTGCTCAAGGATTAGGTTTCTTTACGCATTCTTGAGTTCTCTTAAGAAAATGAGAGAAAAAAAACAATTATGGGGGTGCCATACGGGGGTTGGTGGGTTCCTAGTTAGGGCCTAGTAGAGGCCGCCCAGTTGGACTTGCCCCTGTGGGGGTTTCTTTCCCACATCAGTACTGGGGGGTTTAGGGATGGGTAGATAAGTCTCTCGAGTGCCTTCAAAAGTTGCCGGCTTTTGAACATTGCTCGAGGATTAGATTTCTTTACGCATTCTTGAGTTCGCTTAAGAAAATGAGAGAAAAAAAGTAATGGAGCAGGAAAATGTCCTGTCGCTCAATTTCGTACAAAATTTTAGCGATTGTTCTTGCTCTATTTCCTTTTACGGTGCAGCATGCCAATTGGTGAGAATATTGAATGGTTGAATAACGTTTCTTAATTGTCTCTGTTTCCTTATTTGGATAGAGTGTTATTTGAAATATTATTTGGAATAATTACCGTAACACTTTTTGTGATGTGATGTATGTGAGATAAAAAGTTGACTGGAAATATAAAAAGGTGAGTTGGAAAATGTGTTTATGATGCAAGCGAAATATTATTTGGAATAATAATGGTATCCAAACAAACTTAATTCTAGGTTTATAAGCACAATAATTCCGCTGTAAGTAATTCCTACGAACAAATTTAATAATCATAATAATAAAAAAAATTTCTACAACTGAATCTAGCTCCTTATAAACAAGTCTAGCTTTATAGTAATATGACACGGCACGGTTATCCTATAGATGAATCTAGCTCCATTGGTTTGAATAAAACGAATATAGCATCAAAATGGGGCATGGTACGATTAATACATTCGCGGTTTGTAGGATGTTTAAACCAAGTCTTTATAGGACTAGTTTATTTGTTTAAAAACTACTTATTTCATTGTTATTTAATTGTGATTTTTTATTATTAGTATGATTTGATAGTTTACTATTTATGGAATTTTGTCAGTTAATGGTCTTATATAAACGGGCAAAAAATCTCAACGCCCATTAAATTATTGTTCATGTCGACTTTTGATCATTAAACAATATTTCATCACAAATTAACTGCTAAACTAATTAATTAATATACCCGTGATCATTTCTTCGATTATTGTTCTTAATTTACATAATAATCAGAACATATGTCAAAATGTAAGAGTATGTTTGTCCACCACTGGTATTTTTTTTGGTCAAAGCACAATTCTGATTATTTTATAAATTAAGAGCAAAATTCGACAAAATAACAGTGAGGGTGCTGATTAGTTAATATGGTAGCTAATTTATGATAAAAAATTATTTGATAGTCAAAAGTTGATACGGATAATAATTTAATGACGGCTAAATTTTTTTTTTACCCTACATAAGTACCTTTTCTAGTTCGTTGATGTATGAGAGATTTATCAGAAAGTTTCCCATCGCTGAGAAAATGCTATCGACAAAAAAAGGTCAACTCCCAGCTTTGTTTCGTGTCTAGCCTCAAGAAGTCATTCGTCCCGTTCTCATTTGTTCGTCGTCTCTGATTCATACCTCCGGTTATTTGGCATATATACTAACACTATTTTTGAGGCACTGAATATCAGTATAGAAGTCCTAAAAGAATGAAAGGCCGTCCAACTCCCTGGTCCATACAGGATGACAAGTGTGAAACCTGCCTCCAGCATGGCTCGGAAGATAAAGTGACACGTGTAAACTATGCCGCCATCATGCCTCGGACAAAGGAATGACAAGATAAAAAGGGCTTGCATGCAAGTCTTCGTCTGCCACAATAAAAAGTCTACATTCCAATTATCAAACCAAAAAAAAAAAAAAAAAACAAAAAAGTCTTCCGAATCCCCCACTCACTGACCCCACCAGCTCTCAGTTCCTCCTCCTCCCCAACCCATAACCGCCACTTGCCACCCTCTTAACAAAGCCGAATTCAGCCCACAACTACCCAAAATCGGCTCTCCTCCTTAAGCACTAAACTGGGGCATCTAAATGACATGGCTTCTTCACCACTGTTCAATTCATTCCTCCCCAAACCCACAACCGCTGCCCCGTCACCTCCAAGTACGTCCCTCAGCTTCTCTGCCAAGTACGTCCCCTTCACTGCCATCACCTCCAGCTCTGACTCTTCCCCTACCGCAGAATCCTACTCCCTCGATGAAATCGTCTACCGCAGCCGCACCGGCGGCCTTCTTGATGTGCAGCATGACATGGCCGCCCTGAAACAATTCGACGGTCAATACTGGAGGTCTTTGTTTGACTCCCGCGTTGGCAAAACCACGTGGCCTTACGGTTCGGGTGTCTGGTCCAAGAAAGAGTGGGTTTTGCCTGAAATTTCAGACGATGATATTGTCAGTGCATTCGAGGGAAATACCAATCTTTTCTGGGCTGAGCGGTTTGGAAAAGTACATCTAGATGTGTATGATTTGTGGGTGAAGCATTGCGGGATTAGCCACACGGGCAGCTTTAAGGATCTGGGCATGACAGTTTTGGTTAGTCAAGTGAACAGGTTACGAAAAATGAAACGTCCTTTGGTTGGGGTGGGCTGTGCTTCCACCGGCGACACCTCGGCGGCTTTATCGGCTTATTGCGCGGCTGCGAATATTCCGTCCATTGTTTTTCTGCCCGCTAACAAGATTTCCATGGCGCAGTTGGTTCAGCCCATAGCAAATGGTGCATTTGTGCTCAGTATTGATACTGATTTCGATGGATGCATGAAACTGATACGTCAAGTCACCTCAGAGTTACCTATATACTTGGCGAATTCATTGAATAGTTTGAGGCTGGAAGGACAAAAAACGGCTGCCATTGAAATTCTGCAGCAGTTTGACTGGGAAGTGCCTGATTGGGTAATAGTTCCCGGCGGGAATTTAGGGAATATCTATGCATTCTATAAAGGGTTCAACATGTGCCAAGAATTGGGGTTGGTTGATCGAATTCCTAGGCTTGTCTGTGCACAAGCTGCAAATGCAAATCCTTTGTATTTGTATTATAAATCAGGGTGGCAGGAGTTTCAGCCAGTGAGGGCTAGCACCACTTTTGCTTCTGCTATACAAATTGGCGACCCTGTTTCGATTGACAGAGCTGTTTTTGCTTTGAAGAATTCAAATGGGATTGTGGAGGAGGCTACCGAGGAGGAATTGATGGATGCTATGGCTTTGGCTGATTCTACTGGGATGTTTATTTGTCCGCACACTGGAGTTGCATTAACAGCTTTGACAAAGCTTAGGAAGAGTGGAATTATTGGTCCGACCGACAGAACTGTTGTGGTGAGTACTGCTCACGGTTTGAAATTTACTCAGTCCAAGATTGATTATCACTCTAGACAGATCAAAGACATGTCTTGCCGTTTAGCGAATCCTCCAGTGCAAGTGAAATCTGATTTTGGGGCTGTCATGGATGTTTTGAAGAACTACTTAGATAGTAGAGCTTCTTAGTAGGAGTAGGATATGCGTGTCATATGTTTTTCCTCCTAGTTCTGAACTAGTGTGGTACAGTTTCTCTGATTAATGGACTTTTAATATGTGAGATATTAAATATGTGAAGTTTAGTACGGTAAATTGTGGCGTTGATGGTGACATTCTATGTGGTATCTACTTCGGTTTTTTGCAGATTCCAGTTTTTTTGGGGTTTAATTGGTATGGATTAATCCTACCAGTATACGTTAAAGCTCTTGCAAAATTCAAAAAGTTGTTCCGGCAGCCGGTCAAGATGGAACAAAATGAAGTATTTTTCTGCTTATGACTTGTCAACTTTGGCCCTTTGAACGACCAAAACGTTTAATAGAATAATGGCGGGGTGGATAGTTTAATTTGTTCTTAATCCAGTCTACGGACACTAAACTGAAATTTTTGTTTGGAGATTTGTAGCGACTTATTTAGAGATCTGCACTTTGATCTGTAGTCAAATGGTTTAGCACTATGTGCTAGTGAAAGGCTGCACCCAAGGATCGTAGTAAGCTGACGGACAATGCATTTGCGGTGCATGCTGTCCTTCGTAGTTACTACTAGTAGTATCGATCACCACCAGGTTCAAATCTTGCCTCTCACTAAATACTACACTAAATGACTTTCTAAAAAATTCAGATAGATATATTGTGCATTCGTCTGATCCGATAGTGGTTCAATTCCCGTCGGTCCTCTCATTGGCCCAGTTAGGTCCTCTCATTGGCCCAGTTAAGCCCTCCATTAGAAATAGGTTAAAGTAGGAGTAGGAGTAAATATAAAATAGACTGCAAAAAAAAAAAAAAAAAAAAAGGACCATAACGCGGAATTCCTTTTTTTTTTTGTACATATTTTTCACGTGCATGCTGTCTTTCGTAGCGACTACTAGTAGATAAGGACCATACTGTGGAATTCTTTAATGAGAAAGGACCCAGCAATAGCATATTCGGTCTTAAAGCTTTGCGGAAGTCCTGTCTTTTAAGGTAAAGAACAGGCATCCAATGTGACATTCCGCTGTGTTTGGGATATTGTGGAGGGACAGCTGTTGCGGAGCGATTATACAACTGTAGGAAACAAGAGCTAAGAAGTGGGGTGTGATTTGTGAAATTAAATAGATGTGGCTTTCCTTTGTTGGCGGGGCACTGCTTGAAACTCGTTGAGTTGGAAATTTGCAGACGGTAATTTTCGGTTGCACGAGTTTCAATTGGTCCAAATAATGAAGGTAAGCAAGCATAATTGACGCTAAATTTACTCTAACCCGATTGCTTATGACATATCAAAGTTCCCAAATTACGTTAAAAGAAATGCAAGAATTTGACTAGTGCCGTTCTTTGTATGACGGGTTTATCTTGTTATCCCGTCCCAATGGCAAAACAATTGGGGCTAAATTCGAGGACAGAATTAAGGCGCTTAGTTGCGGAGGCATAAATGAAAGAGATGCTACGCGGGTTGCACAAGTGAATTTGTATTTTGTTAGCTAAAATTTTGGGATATCAAACTATATGTTTAATGATACAATCTGATCATCACAGCAAGCGACGTGGAGCGGACTCAACAACTAACATAAAGCTTTAATCCTCCGTGCTTTGAGCAAAATCAATTCTCAAGAGTACTGATAAAATGCTATGCATTTGTCATCAGATACACTTGCAAGCAGAGAGGACCCTGGTGGTCCAAATGCAACCGCCCAAACCTGATCATTGTGGTTCGAAAGTATCTGTGTAGCCGCTCTCATCTTCAAATCCCACAGCCTAACCGTCTTGTCACTTGAGCCTGTTGCAATTGCTGCTCCATCCGGAGAAGCATCCAAACTTAACACCCAGCTTGAATGACCCGACATGGTACTTATCAAGGTTTTCCCCTCAGTATCATACACGTGCACATGGCCATCATCTGAAGCAGAGAATAGTACCCTAGAATCAACACGTGAATATACAAGGGAGCGAACAGGCATGCAATGACCTTCCAGGTGATGTAGAAATTTGGCTCGTGTTACATCAAAAACAGAGATGGTTCCATCCATTGAACCACAAGCAACGTGTCTTCCATCAAGGCTCCAGGCAACTGACAGAACAAACTTCTTGTTGCCACTTTTATCAGAGGGCTTCAAACCTTCGGGACGAGGGATTGACAATGTAGCTATCTCCTTCCATTTAACTGTATCCCACAGCTTGACTGAGGCACTGCCACCTCCAGCTGCAGCTAAGATTGTACCCTGAAGATGCAAGGAGAAACGGTGCAAAGCTAAGTGATCCTGGTGCTTGTTAAGAAAGCAACAACTGATAAACATCTTAAGGCAGCAACTGATGGTACATTCATGGAATTGCTAGCAAGGTACAATGGCAAACAGAAAAAGGACCAAGGACGGAAAGGAAAAACCCAAACATTTGAAGAAAGCAAATAATACTCACGAGTCTTGAATGTGCAGTGAATTTAAAGAAATATGACCTTGAGTTTGTAACAAATAGCAGCTAAAAGAAAGAAATCAATCAATGAAAATGATCCACTTAATATCCCCCCACATTAACATCCACCCAGTGGCAACATCTTGCCATATTATGACAATTGGTTGCAATAGCCAAATCATGGCATGAAGAATCTTTTCCTAAAGGTCACGAAGTTCAAAAAGCTGCTAAAAGGGTTCTCCAGGTGTAGCCACAGTAATTGGGCTATCAAATGTCCTATAATGCACTAACTTGGCGCCAAGTTTACTTCCTTTTGAGTATTTAAATAGCCAAATATAAAACAAATTACTCAACTATTAGTCAGACCCAAGGAAATGGCAGCAGCTAAGATGATAATGCAAGCAATGTAACTATGGATTCAACATAAAGACATTACTCAAAGGTCAAAAAGACGACAAGCAAACCATAACTGACAAGAAAGTAAGTTTGTTTAATGTTGCAATGTCTAATACTAGCCATCAGAGGAGAAAGCAAAACCTCAAATTCTTATAGTCCACACATACGAAGAATGCATATATCACATGCATAAATTAGCATAAGCAGGTAACAAGCAGAACATATGAACTTCTTTCTTTAAAATGCCATTACATGAGACTACAATGAGTTTTCTTCTTCTTAAGAGAACTGGAAAAAAAAAATGATATACTAAAGGTTTTGTGGGCTACATTATATGGAAATATACGTTGCCTTTGGTAGCCCCAATGTGACAAAAAACACTAGTTTCTAAGATCTGTTGTCTACTTACACTAAACTTGGGAAACAAAAAGTTAGACTAACAGAAAGTATGATAGCCAAATATTCAGGAACAAGCAGTTAAATCTAGATGTTGCTACACTTGCTTAATAAAAAGCTCCATTTTGTTTTAAAACTCATCTGTCCTTCTCTTTCACACACAAAGGGACAGAGAAAAAGAAGTGCTCTTTAGCATGCTTTGTTAGACTCTTCAGCCTTTATAATCGTTCCGGGAGTAGCCCAACAAATTCAAATTAGCTTGAAACACATTGACATATAATACCAAAGGCAGATGCAACATATATATGCTTTGGCTAGCCAGAAATCATGTTTAAAGACAATAAGCGAAATCAACAAAAGTAATACTACTGCAAGAGAAGGCCGACACTGCAAAGTGTATATAGGAACAAACAAAACTGTAATGTCGCTATGGAAAGCATGAACTAGCTTAGACAGAAATCTCTGTAGAAAAGAAAGCCAATTTACAGGTACCCTGAAATCTAGAGTCCTCATTGCATTATTGTTGTTGAGCCATGTAGGTAACTTCCTGACTCAATTTCCACTTCATCTAAATCTCTTCCACAGGCTTTTCTCTTTTTTAAGTCAATTCTTGTGGAAACATTTAATGCTATAAACCAGCATAAAACCTGATTTTGCTCTATTCATTTATTTCCCTCAAAACAAGAAAAGGTGAACCTTTCAGAACATTCTTGCACTACGTGAAGTAATACATTATATTTGCGGTTTCACATGTTAATAATGGTTAATTTCCTCAAATTCATATGCCTGAACTATTTGAAATTTTTCAATAGTTGTCACGCATGCCCTAGAATCCCCATTTTTAAGTTCTGAATACGACTCTGGTACTATTCACCTTTTTACCTGCAATCAACTAAAATTACAAGCAAAACTCTGACAGCTGACACAGCTTTATGAGAACTAAAAACATTATAGGCAGACTTTCTAAGCTAAAAATGCTCATTATATCAAAAAAAAAAAAATTGGCAAACGAAAAACCACATTTTCCAAAATAATAATAATAAAAAAAGAAAAGTTAGGTCCTACTCCAACTTTAGCATTATCCATTCAGTAAACTAATAAAATACTTCATAAAATATAAATTGGATTATTTGCATAATTATCCAAAATAAGTTAAAAAAAAATTTCTACTCCGAAAGAACAGGGCCGTTCTTTTTTTTACCTCAGGGTTAAATTGCAACTGCCAGACTTCAGAAGGGGGAGCTTCAAGGGTGGCAATGGTATTATTGGAAGCAACATCAAAAACCCTAATAAAGCTATCAATGGAGGCGGAGGCTGCCATTCTGCAGGAGGGATTGGCGGCGACGGAGACAACGCCGAGGCAGTGGCCGGTGTTAGTCCGGATGCAACTGTCCTTTTTGGGGTCCCAGAGCCGAACGGTTTCATCGAGCGATCCGGTAAGTAGGATAGGGGCAGAATCTTCTGGGGCTAGTGTCCACGTGGCCGTCCATATGGAGTCGTCGTGGGCGTTCTCGATTATCACGGGTGAAGTTAGTTTCATAGTGGTGGTGCTGCTGGTGCCGTTATGTGGAATTTGGTCGGAGTGGCGAGCTTAAACCCTAGGCTTAAGGGCTAGTTTGGGATTGAAACTTTTGGAAAGAAAAGGAAGGATGGGTTTTGCTTTTTTTTTTTTTGGGTTATTTTTTGAGGAAAGCAGAGAAAGGTTATGGACGGACGAGATGCAGTACTGCAGTGATTTTCTATAAAAATAAAAATAAAAATAAAAAAACTCTGGGCACTGTCTATTTGGACAGTGAATTATTTACAAACATTTACTTGTTCACGTCATCAACTCATTTTTCAATCATTCTTTATTCTCAAATGTATCACATCAAAAAATTATTAATGGTATTTTGTTCCACTTAATTAATTATTTAATTAATTCGAGCTTAACTTGACTAAGCTAGATTGTGAATCGTGATAAATCCTTCAAAAAGAACAAGTTAATTATTGGAGACATCTCATAATGTTCTACAGGTAAGTTGCAAGAAGGTTACGAACTAAAAGCAGGCCTAAAAAAGGTACCCAAAGATTACACAGAAGTGTATCTTCGAGGTAGAAATAACCAATCTACATGGCAATATGCTATGCCAGTTCGTGATTTACGAATGATCTCATCTATGCAGCTAGAGAATTAATGTTAGAAGGGGGTTCCCATGCAATGCAAGGGATTATCCACGTGGACACGCAATGTTCAACATTTGCTCCAAAACTGTTGTGGATTCTGTTCATTTGTGGTCCTTCCTGCTCAGTGTACACGCACAGATTAACAAATCCAGGCCTCTCGAAGTGTTGTAATCCTAGTATTCTAATGTATGCTCTGTTCCTTCAGCCAGTGACTGTGAATTGATGACTTTCCAAGTTTCCAACCCCACTTTCTGACCCAATTCATCAAGAATGAGGCCACACAAATTGCAAAGCTGAGGCACAATTGACACTTGAAAGTTGAAAGAAGCATACATCATGAGTACTACTCATGGCCATCTAATTAATATGCTTCAATCAGTGCAACGTGCAAGTGAAAAGCAATGAGGATGTGATCAGTGTTGTAAGTCCCGTTTGACAAATAAATTTTTTGAGTGTTTGTCTAAAATTTCATTTTAACTTATTGTAGAATATATAAAAAAAAAAAATTCAAGACGTAAAACATTTTTTCCTTTTCTTAACTCTCTTCTTCTTCTCCCTTATCACTACATCCCTACTGTTAGTCGACGCCAAAACGTCTCTTGGCGATTGATGCCGGTAACAACAGATTTTTTTTTTTTTTTGCTTTTTTCTCTCTCCCCATCTCTTCCTTCCTCCACTCTCCCTCCACCCCACCCTCCCATCTAGTATTTCAAGCGATCCGGTCGACCGGATTGCACCAGGGGAGAAGGAGGGTGGCGGGGGGAGGGAGAGGGGGGAGGAGGTGGCGGGGGAGAGGGGAGCAAAGGGGAGGAGGAGAGGGAAGGAGGAAGAAGGAGGAGAGAGAGAAGAGAAAGAAAGAAAAGGAAAAAAAAAAAAAAAAGAGGTGGTTAGCACCGGAAGAGGTGCCAGACGATGTTGGCTAGCGGTGGAGATGGTGGTGGGTTAAGATGGGGGGAGCAGGAAGAAGAAAGGAAATAAGGGAAATTTTTTTGTGTGTTTTTATATATTTTGAGCTGTGTATTTTAACAATTTTGATGATTTTTTTTGAAATTATTGTAGTTAAAGTTATCAAGAAACTTGTAGGCGAAAATTTTGGCAAAAAACTAGTTTACCAAACAGGGCGTAGATCGAAAGAGATGGTGAAAACATGAATTCAGTGATTAAATGTTATGTTCTAGTCTCCCTCTTATATAACGGGAGATACTAGGGTCCCTTTTTCTCGGTATTGTTTTCTTAGGTTGCACCTCACTGTTGGAGGATGGAACAAGAAATTTTGACCCTTGAATTGCAATAATTTCAATCGTTTAAAATGTAGATCAATCGCTACCGTCGTTGAATAATGGGGCAATTAGCGAGTGGACAAAAATTAGGGGAATGATTCATTAAAGGGGCTATAAAACTTTCTATAAGATAGTCTTGACAAGTATATAAATGAGAAATGACGAAGATTTTAATCAAATTTATTCAAATATCATGATGAATCCAAGCTCTTGATTGATAACAAGCCAAGGGCATTTAGTTATGGTTTAAAGGCACCTACGAACATATGGTGTTTCCGCAAAGCAATGGCCAATAAGCTCTATAGTTGCAGCGGGATCGATTGGGATGATGCATACTCAAAAGCAGAAGGTGATCGATTGCTTATGCTTTCAAGTCCAAACTCATCAAGTGTTTTGCTTTTGATAACTTATTATAGCCTGTTTGGTTCATTTGTATGTTCTTTCGCGAAGAGGTATGCCTCTCTTTGCAAAAGTCTTAGCTTTTCCGCTTTTATTATATGGTTGAATGCTGATTCTAAGATAGTTTAATGCACAATCTTATAATCTTGCGATTTAGTTTGTGTTCCTTTCATTGTGTAGGCGGCGTATCAGCCAGGGTCAACCTGCCTGCATTTCTTTCTCTTCTGTTTTATTTAATGACAAAAACCAAAAAGGACAAAAGGAAAAGGAAGATTTTTTTAGGCTCTTAATCGTAAGCTCAAGGAACTAAACAGCTATTAAAAAATGCAGAGACGCTGAAGCCAAAAAGTAGATAATTAAGCATATCCTGTTCTGTGTCACTCTCTATCTCATTTCTTACCCTGCCAAGCATCGCCTACTCAACTTAATGTTGTCACTCCCAGAATCATGAATTAAAGAAAGAAAACAAAAACCGAAGAGTCCTCGTCCCATCTACACTCCGTCTTCCATCAGCTCTCCGTCCATCCCAATCATAGGAAAAGTCTATGTACTTATGATGCTTTTTCTTTTTCTGTTTTAATTTGGTCACTAGATGCAGTGTCACAGCCCCGAGCAAAAAGATTAGTGCATTTATTAGTAACATTTAATACTAGTTGGATCTTCAACTACTAGGATTGGCTCAGCGGCCAGAAGCTTAGGCCTTGTTTGGATTGATGTTTTCCGTCGAAAAATTACATCGTTTTCCGTGATCATATTTTCTTATTATTTTTTTTTCACATACATCAAATCGCTACAATAATTTTTTCATGAAAAATGACATGCAATCCAAACGGGGCCTTAGCTTTTAGAGTATTTCTGTGTCATATGACCATCCCGCCGTTCCCTATCACTTAAACCCCTCTATCACCTGTTCAACTTTTAAAAGTGCTGGTAGCCATAACCCCCTATCCCCTAAACCATTTTACCCTGCAAATGTTCACAAATTAATCAAATCTCTAGTCTTGTAACAAAGGCCCTTTCCTTCCAAAGGAAAGACCAAACACCAAATTGCTTCTATTCACTAAGTACAGCAAAAAAGCATATACACATCCAATATTCCATGCATGCAGCAAAACTCAGCCCTAAACTAATCCCAACCATGACAAAGCTCTGAAATGAATTTGTGGGGTTGGGGGGGACACAATCAGAGCCATGTCAAATGTAGCACTATATATTGTGTACCAAATTCGTAGTCCTTTTGTCTCAATAATTCAATCAAACCAAACAGCTCAAGATATAACTCGCATCCTCTGCAAGAAGTTGCTCCAATTTAGAACAAAAAACACAACCAGAGCAACAATTTTTTTTGCAACCCATGAATGACACACAATCTACATACTCTCAACCATAAACTAGTGGAACTAAGTAATTTGGTCTCCTTTGTGATTGGCAAAAATTGTATAAGTGGAAAATTGAAAAAGGGAAAAAAAAAAAGAAAAAGAAAAATCAGCATAGCTTATGCCTGTTGATCACTGGGCTCAAACAAATTCTGGGCTTGGTCCATGGTCCGTCTTATGCTTCCCTTTCATTGAATTCATTTTCTCCAGCCTCCACTCATCCTTGAGCCTAGCAATAAAATTGTCAGCTTTCAGGTTCACATCCGGGCTTGGACAAAACACTGACTGCCCAATTGAATCTGCACCGTCCATTGCTTCCGATGATTTGACTGACATTACGTCAACGTCTTCCAGTTCCGGGGAGCTACACCTTGAACTGTGAGCGCTCCTTATCCTAACAAAATCTCCGCGAGCCACGAATTTGAAGTCCGGCATTGGAAACGGCGGTGGTGGCGGAGGCGGCGTTGGTATTGGTGGCGATTGTGCGCCGCTATTTATGTAATCCTCGTAGTAAATACTTGTTTTCGCCGGCAACGGAGGCTTCCTGGTGGACGATGGTCGTCGCCGGAAAGGTTCAGGTACTGTTGTTGGAGTTTGAGGTTGAGTGTATTTCGGCTTGCGGTTTGATGTCATTTGTTGCATTGGTGGAGGTGGCGGCGGCGGCGGTGGTGGTGGTGGAGATGAGCTCTCTGATTTGAACCGCCTGCTTTTGCTTCCGTGCTTGAAAAGTGTATTCAGGATAGACGACGGAGGTGGCGGAGGTGGGGGTGGTGGAGGAGGAGCTGATGATGTCGAGTTAAATCGCTTACTCTTGCTCCCGCCTTTAAACAAGTTATTGAATATTGAATTTGGAGGAGGCGGTGGCGGAGGCGGAGGTGGTGGTGCAGTGCCGGAAAGGGAATATATACGTTTATTTTTGCTACTTTTCTTGAAAAGATTTTGAAAGACCCGAGAAGAAGGAAGTGGTGGAGGAGGAGGAGGTGGCGGCGGGGGCGTTGGTGGTGGAACGGATGAATGTACAGAAGGCGGAGAGCTCTCACTGGAACTCTCAGAATTGTTTCTTTTTTTCAAAATTTTCTTTCTTTTAGTCTGATTGTATAAAGAAGCGAGGGCTGTTGTTATTTCCTTGGCCGTTCCGCTCTTTCTCCGCTGGAGCTTCTGCTCTGGAATTTGCTCAAACTCCAGAGGTGGTGGTGGCGGCGGCGGAGGAGGAGGAGCAAATGACTGAGGCGGAGGAGCAGCTGGGGGAGGTCGTAACGGGCTTTCTTCCAACTCAGCCTCAGTAACCTTAGGCCCCACACGTGGCTTTCCCAACTTTTCTTTACGTGGTGGAACGCTGTGAAGTGATCGCCTCCGCTTCAATCTCGCCGGTGGAGGCGGTTGCGGCGGAGGAGGAGGTGGTGGTGTTGCTGGCTTCGGCGGCGGTTCAGGTGAGGGAGGCCTAGCTGAATGAACTTCAAAAGTATCCACCGGGATCACTTTAACATCAGTCTCCTCCCTCTCCGCCCCGCTCCGCCGTGGACGGTGGTGAAGTTCTTCGGTAGCAGTTTGCCGCGAATGCCTGTATAAATTCACCTCAAAGTCATCCGTAAACCGGTGGCG
This sequence comes from Coffea arabica, assembly GCF_036785885.1. Taxonomy (NCBI): domain Eukaryota; kingdom Viridiplantae; phylum Streptophyta; class Magnoliopsida; order Gentianales; family Rubiaceae; genus Coffea; species Coffea arabica. The sequence continues at coordinate 9,526,253 of NC_092321.1, read as the reverse complement.
CGTTTCTCCGGTTTCCCACAGCGGTCCTTGCCTTAAATCCGGATAAGAACTACTGCTCCTTCTCAACCGGTTAACCCCGGTCCCTCCCAATCCAACCAGAGGAGTGTTAAACCATTGATTGGTGCTGCTCTCAGCTTGCTGAGCAGTTGTATCACTAGCAGCAGCAACCCGTTCATCATCATGGGAACTTTCCGCCGCCGAAACGTCGTCGTTTCTCTTCGCAAAAACCCCACAAAGAATTGCAAAGATTACCAGAAGGATATTGAGTGAATCCCAACTTTTTTTAACTGAATAGGTGGGACGAAGGATTTGAGTTGTATGGGTGAGAAATGGAGGAAGTAAGAAAAATATAACGAGCAATGCAATGATCGGTAGGAGGAGGATAAGGGAAACCGGGTTAAAGATCGGAGAGGGTGGTCGGCGGCGAAGGCGTTGGTGTTGGAAGATGGCGTTGGTTGAAGGTTGGGACCAGAAAGGTGGTGAGTCTCCATCTTGTTCCATGGAATTATGATCTGGTTTGGCTTTTAGGCGGAAGAGAGGTTCTTTTAAAGCAAAGCTTTTGTTTTCTTTTCTGGGACGAAAGAAAAGGGGCTTGGCCTATATAGAGAGTTCATGACACAGTAGATACGGATTTTTCTTCTCTCTCTCTTTATTATTTTTGTTAATCAACAACTCCTGCTCCTCCGGTCCAACCGAGCCAAGAGGATTAGAGGGAGAAGATCCCTTCTCGTCTCTCTAGATCAAAGAAGTGCTCTTCTGTATTTTTATACCTTACTATACTTCTACACCTTACGTTTTACCTTAACTCATCTAAAAGAGAGTTGATTGGAATCATAGTAAATGATCCATAATTAAATCCCATGCCAATGCAACAGGAATTGGGATACACTCCTGTACGGTATACATAATTAAGGTACTTAAATGTTTTAGCATTAATCATTAGCTTAGGGGTACTAGATTTTTAATTTAGTGAAGATCACCAACAATGGCCATTTTCTAAGGCCTTGCTTGGATTGCTGTTTTTCGTAGAAAAATTATCATTTTCCGTGAACACATTTCTCTATTACCTTTTTTTCTCACATACATCAAATCGCTACAGTAATTTTTCCATGAAAAATGACGGAAAATACAATCCAAACGGGACCTAAGGTTTCCCATTATTAGTTTAGAAGGGCAATGTCTTTGCTATTCAGTAATGTATTTTCAAAAAAAGGGGTTGTCCTACGTCTGATTGTTGGCTTAGCCAAATAAGAAAAGATTGTTGTGGGTCTTGACTTAAAAAGTTCCAAACATTTTAATACTACTATATGTTCTTTTGCTGACATGCTTCTATTAGGTTTTGGGGTAACCTGTATGATTGAAGCCCGGATGGAGATTAAAAATTTACAACAAATATCCCGTTTGAAAAGCGTCATGCAACAGAAGTCTATACTGCATCACATTAAATACTACTACCATTGCATTGCAAAATCGCACGAAATCTGGCTATGGGGTAAACTAATTTTGGTGCTGCATATATTTAATCCTACCCAAGTTTCAAATGTTGAATATTTTTATGACGATTTTCGGTAGGAAGGTAGCAAATGGTAGCTAGCAAAGGGAGGGAGGGGGGGTTTGCTTAATTGGAAGTCAATCTTGCTCTGGTGTGTCTCGTCCATTGATGCTTCGTTATAGGAGCTACATACTGGGCACCCAGTCCCGCATTTTAAATCGCAATAAGCTGTTGCTACTGTTTTCTCAACAACTGCGCATCAAGAATATTGATGCAGGGATTTGTTTGGATTGAGATGATTTCACGTAAAATAATTTGCTTCATGAATTTCAATCGCTTTTCATCTCAATCATCTTTTTATCTCACATGTATCATATCACATTACAAAAAATGTTACAGTCAAATAAATCATCCAAATAAACTCCTATCCAAACAAACCCTGTTGTACAGTATCTTCAAAAAAAAAAAAGGACATTTTGCATTTAACATGTTACTAATTTTACCACTGAATCAATAATGAATTGTGAACCTCCAATCCGATCTTAATGAGGGCCATACTTGATTTTGCTCTAATTAAGTTAAGTCGTTGCACTTTTACTTATTTTCTTTTCATTTCTAGACAAATGGAGTAATCGTATAGTAGAAGTTTCCCATAAACAGATACTAGTAGTATTAGTCGCCCTTTGGTTGATAAGAATAAGAATAAGGGATAATTTCAGATACCTCCCTTGAGGTTTCTGACAGTTTCACTCCCCTCCCCTGTGGTTTCTGAAATTCCACAAATCTCCCTTGTCAAATTATTAGGTCCCATTTCTTACATCATTGGTGCTAAAAAGACTTAAATACCCTCACAAGGTTGCTAATATTTCGTGATTATTTGGAAAAATTTAGTTAAGTTAATTATAAACACAATTAATGTAATTAACGATAAATTAGAGTCCTAATTTATCTAAGGACAATGTGAGCAGAAAGCAGCACGACGTGATCATACCGTCCAAGATTCTCAACCGGGAAGGTTTCTTGACGGAAGAACAGAAGCAGGAAGTGGATATGGAAGTCCTTTTGTTGGTAGCATTCCTTGGCAAATTCACAGTCAATCTCAGGAAAAAGAGGAACAAAGGCTCCTATGGTTTGACTGATTGGATTCGCATTATGGACAAGTACAAACTTACACAAGGCACTCAATTGCAATTGTGGGCTTTCAAGCACGAAGAATCTTCACAGCTCGGATTTACACTTATTATACTCACTCAAGAAAAGGTGTCTGTTGTTAATTTCTAGGAGATTGATATATATATTCTTGTTCTTCTGGGAATTGCGTCCAAGATTTGCTGAATATTGATTAATGATGTACTTTGATTTCAATTAACAGCTTCAAGGACTGAGGAATGCTCGACAAATTCCTGAGGAAATCAGGGCCCGGATTATGGGTTTTGGAGCAGCATCAGAAGAAGAAGCAGAGATAATTTTTGTCATGGAAAGGATACTGCACAAGACTGATCTAACTGTCGGTGGAGGCTTCACCATCCCAAAAAAGGATATCGAGAATGATTTCTTGCGACACAGTGAGATCGAGACTTTTCTTCTAGGAATTACTTTGATTGGGCCGCCAATTCAAGAACCAGAAAATAGAGAATTTAAGGTCAAGTTCACAAACGCCTTTTCCGTCACCATTTCTGGTCCTGATTGGAGGGATTTTGCAACCACTAATAAGCTGCAACCAGGCATGCTTGTGAGATTATGGTCCTTAAGGAAGCCTAGTTCATCAACAGATAATGATTCAAATCTTGGATTCGCACTGGTTTCTCTGGAATGACGAGGCATTCTTAAGTACAGACTCTTTTCTTGATCTGATCATCCAAAGGACTGATTTAGTAGTAGCGGTTGAAGTATTAATCGCAAAAGTAGACTAGTTTAGAAGCCATTTCATGAACTATGATCATTATCTGATTTAGCAGCGTTTGAGGCATTAATTCTAGGAACAGCTAGTTTAATATCCATTTGGTGTAATTCTTTCCCCTGATTAACCATCTTCATGATCTGATCAACCAATCTGGACTTGTTCTTCCCTTTGCATTGATGAATGTCTGCGTTCTCTTTGGCTGCTTACCTCTTCCTCTTCTGGACCTTCATACCATTCAAAGAATCTGCAATTTGTGCAGCAAAAGAACAGTTTGTGTGGATTCCGTTCACTCTCAGAAATTTTAATGGTTGCCTTGCGATTACATCTACAATATCTATTTCTAATTGTAAATGATGTAGGTGAATTCCAGAATTCACCTCTGCTGCTTGAACTGGCCATTTGTGCGTGTGTTTGTTGCTGCTGCCGTTCATCCAACACCAAGCACTTCAGTTGCATCCAATACCAAGCACTTCAGTTGAGTCAAACAAATTAACATTTGTTTGTTGTTGTTGTTGCATCTCTTGCTGCTGCATTTTACTCTCATAATCTGAACTGGCCGTTGCATATGAGACGTTAAAACTGATTGCCAGAAAGAGCCGTTGCCTTCCATTTTGTTCACTACTGACATTCAGAGCTTAATGAATGCATTGGTCTCACTTACACCCCCTCAAGTTTCATTCTTCTTAAATTTCCTGCTTTTTCTTCATATGAGATTAGCTCATTAATGCAAGCTAATAAGGGCATTTGTGGTATACACTTGTTTCTCTCTCCAACTAGTGATTTTTTATTATTTGTATTTTTAAATTGGGTCTATTTTGACATTGCCTATTTAATTTTAGGGGAAGTTTGTGGAATTTCAGAAACCACGGGGGAGGGGAGTGAAACTGTCAGAAACCTCAGGGGAGGTTTCTGAAATTATCCCTAAGAATAATTGTGCCGGGTTCTTTTGATGGGACGGGGGGTGGATCAAGTTAAAGACACGTTTAACTTTAGGCGGAGGGAGCAAGCGGCTAAGCTAGCGGACACAGGTCACGGCTAGTATTATTGGAAATTTGGAGCGTGGCTGTAATCATTAAAACCTCCAATCCCTTTACATCAAAACACCAAGAAACACCTTTAAAATAGTAATCAACTCAGTCAAAAGCAAAGAAAAAGTACCTAAGGCTGCTACCGCCCGCCCAGCCCATCCATGTATACATCTTTTACTACTGCTAACATGTTGCATTTCCTTTGTTTGTCGGAGCTTCAAGGCTCTTGCTGTGCCGAATTATGGCAAAATTTTCCTCGATCATTCCTTCACCTGCCGCAAATTTTTTGATTGCATTTGTCTGAATTTTTTGATAGAAAAATTACTGTAATGATTTGATATATGTGAAATGAAAAAAGTGATACCACGGAAAGAAAAACGTAGCAAATTTTTTTTTTTTTTTTTAAATTGCAATCCAAAAGCATAAACTTTCCGGGCCATGCTTAGATTGCTTGTTTCCGTCGAAAAATATTGTCGTTTTCCGTGATCACATTTCCCTATCACCTTTTTCTCTCACATATATCAAATCGCTGCAGTAATTTTTCCATAAAAAATGACGGAAAATGCAATCCAAATCCAATCGGTGGAAGAACTTTTGAATTGCAGTGTCAAAAACCACCATTCATTACTCATCAGAGCTTTTAGTTCTCTTGGAGGATGATGATGCAGCAAGAAACAACCATGCACTTGATCAAAAGTTACGCTGCACTTGATTTAAAGTTACATTTAAATGGAATGAAAAAAAAAATTATACTTTTTTGGTTAGTGCACCATTAGTAAGACCCTTCTTTCTTTGGACTTTTTCCTCGTTTCGATTTTAAAAAAAAATTACAAATCTCACTCTGGATTCAAAATTTAAGAAATCTATATATATATTCTTTAGGTGTTTGATATGCAAAGAAAAGAGAGATCAATTTGGTAATGCTGGCGTAGTGCAGATGCAGGCAGTGTGTGTTACAGTTGTAATTAGAATTAAGTTAATCCCCAGAGGAAAAATAATTAATACTAGCATAAATTATTTGAGCTTAATTACAAGACATGACTTCAAATCCATCGACCATCTTCATTCATTCGTGGCCAGCCCCTATAACATGCGTGTAATTTAATTCAAACACATTTTTAAAAAAGGAAAGGTCCCATGACTTGTGAGTTATGACCCACCCTCCTCCTCATACTCATATCCTGTCCTTCTCGGTGCTGGATGATTACAATTCAACATACTACTTTTAAACAAGGGAACGATATTATTATTATGAACTACAAATTAAGAAACGAAAAGTCATATGGAAGATAAACTTCAATTAACAATGTGATTAATTTTCCACGCGCCACCTAAGCACAGATTAAGTATAAGAGAGATTGTTGATTGTTTTATTTATCACAACTAATACCGGTTGTAGGGTCTTTTAGTTTTATTTTAGGAATAAATACGATCGATGGGAATGGAGACAGGTTGGACATTGACAACCATTGTCCCCGGCCACGAAGGCTTGCCAACAGCTAGCATGAGGCAGCCACCCGATCCATGATGGCCGGTTCTTCCTCCTCTAGCTCTAGGCTCTAGCGTCACATTTCAATCTCCGCTCCAATCCAATCACGCTCCTTAATCACGAATTTTTTTAGATTAAAACAAAACAGAAAATTACTCATTTTTCTTTCTTATAGTAATTCGGAAATGATGATGATGTGTTCGGTTATTCAGGCTTTTTCCTCATATCATTTCTAAGGTGTGATTTTTTATTTTTAAAATTCTATTTTGTGTTATTCTTTATTGCTTTTGATATCAAGGATTGTATTTTCTTTTTTTTTTGGCGGACGAGAAAGTACCGTGACCATCAATACTTTCAGAAAACTACTAAAATACCTAAAAAAAAAAAAAAAGAGTCTATCCATGCAGTGTACGAGGGCCACTTGTCATTAATTAATCAAAATCAGTAGTTTTATTGTAGTTTTAAGTCAAATACTTGTGCATTGATTTAAACAGCTTTTCTAAGATCAGACTAGGATACATAGGAGAAATCTGATTTTCAACAACAATCAATTTAATAAAAAAAAAAAAATAGAAGTAGCCCTTGAAGGGCTCCAAGCTTCATGCATTTTCGTATCAAAACTATTGTGTATGCTAACAATAAATATTTATAATTTTAAAAAATATAGGAGTGGGATTCCTTGATCAAAAATAATTTTCTTATTGAATAGTAGTGTATAGGAACAGCATACCTACTTCCCATTTTGATGACCGACAATACGTACTTGTTTTTTGTGGCTGTATTTTAACGCAAAACGTCAAATGCCTTGAAATAGCAACTCGATGGTGGATCCATAGCCGTCAAGAAACTCATGGTCCGATGACGTGCTTAATTACCTCCAGAAATCAGCTACTACTTGGTTATGAAATGAAACCGCGGAAAGAAAATTTGTGTCTCAAGAACTGATTACCTTAAATTAAACAACTATTATCGTTTCCGTTGCCAACCAACTCCATATATATAGCAAATGTATTTGTGTATGTTGGCGTCTGAACAATGCTTCCATGTTTTCTTAATGGGTTTTTGCTGAATTGTTCTTGGGCAATCCGAACTCAAAAGCATCTAGCTAGCCGATCTTTAGAAATATCCCAATCGAAGAAATTATTTTGTTGCAGATCACCTGTACGTATTACGGCCATTCTTTTTGAGTATAATATCCTTCCATAGCAAAGTTTTGGGTTTCGGGCAAGTGCCAAGAAAGTACATTAATAATCTTTAACAGCTCATTCAATCATTGATTCTTTCTATATAAAAATAAGGTCAGACCCCCTTTTTTCAGCTTCAGTTTCTCAGACTTCTGCGCCAAGCCACAATACCAGCACAATAATGCTCAAGACTGCAGTTTTATGGAAAATCAGGCTGTAGAACTTTGACGTTGATCCTTTTTAACTAACTTAAAGGAGAAGTAAGAGAATAATATCCATTATAGTACGTATTTCTTAGTCGATACAATGACCTGTTTTTTAGATACCAGCCAAGTTATGGGCCGGATGATCAGGGTATGAAACACCACCTTGTCCTTCTCAGTTCCCTGTTTGTACTTAATTATTGTTGATTGAAAATGCCTTTTTTTCTACGCCTGTAAGTGAACTCATACCGTGAATTAGGTGGGATTTTATGTTGTTGTCCAATTAGCTATTCTTGTCCGCTTAAGAAGCGAATTTGGACAGTTGCAAAATAGTCTGTCAATAATTCTCTCGCAGGAATGCAGAAGACTTCGCAGTATAGGTGGCGCAAGTCTTTGCAGTTCGTGGAAATCTTCTTGTACTGCTACGTAGCTACTAGATCTCTTGCAAGCAATGATTGGATTATAATAGAGAAGACTTGAGATCCGTCCTCTAATGGTACAAGTAATTTTTGTTTCCTTTTCTGATCATTATCCTGATGTGCCTCTCATGCGTTGCTTTGCTTTACACCAGAAACAATCAAAGCATTAAGCCAGTAACACGCTAACAACTCAGGTCTTGGTTCCTCTTGTAACATTGAATTTTTGAGCCAACTGGTCCCCGAGCAAGCAAGTTCTTTGAATGTGTCAGCAAGGTAAGTTTAAAGAAAATGATAGTATAGGAATAACTTAATTATAAAAGGGCCGACATCCAGCTCGAATAATTAAGTAGGCATCCTTTTAGTTTCCAAACCTATCACTGATTTGTCTGGCGACGTTCTTGTTAGTATAATCTTCATGCATGACCTCTAATTTCTGATGTGAGGTAAAAGTATAGTTGTAAGAACAGATCATGAGGAAATATGGTATAATTACGAAGAAGAACGATAATCTACCTAAAATAGGCTATTAAGCACCATGCTGCACCAGTTCCTCTCCACAAAATTTTAACACTTTTGATGAGCACATTTTTTAGTGCGTATTTTTACTTCATAAACATCAATTTGTTACCGTACATTTTTTAATGAAAATTTTAGAAAATAGCAATTCAAACAAGTTACATATCAAATGCATGTGTGAATTCCTCTCTTGTTGTTCTTGCATGAAATCTGAAAAGAGGTTGATGAAGCTCATTATAATTGCGCAGAGAAGCAGAATGATAGCCAGACATTGAGCTCAACTGCAAAATTCAAGAATTCAATGATCAATCCAGCAAGCTAGGCTCCTGTCTCGGAAGTCTGATCCATTTGCACCGAGAAAGCCATTCAACTATTCTCTGAAAGAGTAGGTGATCCATATACATCTTGCATTGACAAACCTGTAATGCCAATGAATTTGATAACAAAAATTATCACAAGTCACTGTTCATTTTGCCGTGGAGCAAATTGAAAGTGGTAGATCTTTGTATTTATCGAGTAGTCAATTGCCGCCAACGGAAAATCAGGAAACCAACTTCGTAGTGACATTTTGTTTGTTTTTTCCTTTTTTCCTCCCGAAAACCAAGGGGTAGTGACACCTGGTAAGTGCTGTGCTTAACATTAAATTGTCAGATCAACAGAAAATTTATGATTGGTTTACCACTAGTAGCCATCAATCAGCACTAATTGTCACTTTTCCAGTTTATTAATAATGCAAAAGGCATCTTATTGATCATCGTGTCCTTTTTCAGCTTGCTAAGCTTCGACTGCTGACTTGCCGTTCTCGCAAGTGTCCTTGAGAGTGTGTGATTTTAGCAACGGCTACAAAAAATCGCTAGATTATTAGTTTTTTGGGATGTTTTTGAAATATTTTACTATAATAATGCATATAAAAAATTTTTATTATAGATATTTTTAATGGTATTTTTAAGGTGTTTTTTGAATGTATTTTAGAATATTTTTAAAGGTTAAAATTTTTTTTATATTTTTAAAAAATTAACACTGTCACCCACCACCCCTCTCTCTCTCTTTCTTTTTCTTCCTCTACCTTCATCCTCCTCTTCCCCTTTCCCGTCACATCCCACCTTCCCCTCCCCCCTCCTTGATTAGACCTCGATTTGCCAAATTGATGCCTCTGGTTGTAGCCAAACTAGGGAGGGAAGGGAGGAGAGGGGTGGATGTGACGAGAAAGGGGAGAGAAAAGAGAAGGGAGGAGGAAAGAAATGGAGGAGAAAAGGAGAGTGATGATAGAGATGGAAAGAGAAGGAGAAATGGGAAGGAGAGGATTGTGGCTGTGACGGTGGTCGACAGTGGTAATAGATGGATGAAGAAAATGGTGTAAATTTTATTTTTTAATTTTTTTTATATATTTGAAATTATTTTTGATATATTGTATGAATGTGTTGTTTTTGTTGTGTATTATTGTAGCATTGTAAATGAAAAAATTGTTTTTCAAAAACTAGAGAATTCAAACAGAGACCAAGCTTTTTTTTTTTCCCTTCTTCTTCTTAAGTAAGATTTCAAACCAAGCTTACAGGTTGCATCGTATGTGTGATTAATGGATCAATTAATCAAATCATAATCAAATAAGTATAGACGGTTTAAACTCACATTCAAGAAATAAATTTTAAATTTTACATTTGAATTAGCATTTAATACTTGAATAATTCAAGTTATTTTAACTAGAATTGAACTTAGAAGCTGGCCGAAGCGAATAGAGCTTTTGGAAAAGAAATTATTTGAGATATTATTAGGAATAAATAGTTTAGTACCCCATGGGTGGATATATGAATCCAAATATATCGAATGACTCATGTTACAATCTTCTACATCCTAGGTCTTTCCGTTTTATCATTTGGCTTACATTCTTCGTGTAGCATTCAGATCGAATGACTAACGATCGAATGAAATGTTAATAACCCATCCTCCTCTCTTTGAAAGAAGGGTGCTTCTAATTCTGTCAGTGCTTGAAACAATTTTGTCTTCTCCATATTATTATATCTCTAGAGTCAATAATTTTATACGGGGAACTATTGAACTCAATCAATTGTTGCCATTACTTTTCAATTTTCTATTGAGGTCATTTTTTGTGATATAATATATGTGAAATAAAAAGATTATTAAGAATATAAAAATAAATTGATAATCATAATTATGATGCAAATAAAATAATATTTGTTAAAATGCGTTCTAAACAAAGTCCTGCTGCAAACATTCGTCGGTACTTATCTCACAATGTGGGCTTAATAATTTTAAAAGCGGTCTACGAATTCTTTCATTAGCCCAAAACCGAAAAACCCTAAACACTTAAAAAAGCCTTAAACCCTGACAAATGGAAGCCCTTTATACTTCGACTGGATTTTACCGCAAAAGATTCTCCAACGACAATTTTGTAGGCGGAATTCATTCTCCAGAAATTTCTTCATCGGTAAACATCCACACACGAGAGAAATGGTGTGGTTTCAGTGTGATGACTGTGGAGACAACTTGAAGAAACCAAAGCTGCCTAACCACTTTAGGACCTGCTCTGCATCCAAGGTCTCTCTTTCCCTTGTTTTTTCGTGAATTTTGTAAATTTAATTTCTTGAACTGGGTTCAGCTGATTCTTGCTTCAAAATTGAATCTACTCGAATGTTCATTCTTTTCTTTTCGGTGAATTTTGTGCAGCTATCGTGCATTGACTGTGGAGAAATATTTGGGCGACAAAATGTTGAAAGCCATACCCAGTGCGTCACAGAAGCTGTATGTTTCGAGCCCTTCTCATTCTTTGTTGTCCTTTTTATTTTATCCGTTTACTTTTTTTGGATTTTTTTAATTGTTATTTTGTCTATTATTTGAGTTTATACAAGCTCTTGATTATCTGTTCATATTTCTTTTTTTTTCCCATATTACCTTAATGGCAATATGATTTTTTTTAACCGTAATTGATGTGGTAGAAAAAGCAATATTTTTGACTTGTTGCTATGCTGATTTGGCCAAAATGTGTACTTTCTTTGGACAATCTTTGTGGAACTCAATGCATTGGGTTGAGTGGCTTGAAACTGAGGGTTATTAGTAGTTCAGGACCAAAAGAATTGATAGACATATCAAACAATTACCATATTATGGGTATAGTATTAGTATGGCATTACACGGACATCATAAGTCATTTGAAATTTGACTTTCGGTTGGAATGCTCATAGTAATTTAAAGTTTTTAGTGGAAATGTTAAGAGACATAGATATGAACGATTAAGATATATGAGAATCATTCAAAAAGGGTGCTATTTTCAGGAAGAGCTAGAGTATGTGTGTCTGTAATCTGGCAAATAATATGAACCAATTGTGATATGAATTTTTCTGAGGTACTGCCTGTCCTCATTTTGAAACTTTCTTATGATGAATTTAGCCTTCATCTTTTACTTTGTTTGCTAATTATTAACTTGTATGTAGTTATTTTGGTGTTTATAAGCTTTGATCATTCTTGACTGATTGAAAGTGATATGATACTCTCATTTTCAGGAAAAATATGGTCCAAAGGGACAAGGGAAAGCTATTAATGGCTCAAATAATAAGCCTAACGGTGCTTCAAAACAGAAACCAGATATTGATATACATGTTGGATTATCTCAACGTGCCCCATGGTCTTGCAGGTACTTCCCTTCCCGTGTACCTATATTGAAAATTGTGTCAATTCTTGACATAAGAGATGTTCAAGGAAAGAAAATAAAACCACTTGGCTGCAATAATGTATAGCTGCATGATATGAAGTCCAGAGCCTCACTAAGATAGGAATATGCTCTGCAACACCTAATGCTTTTGCTTTTAGCTTGCAAGTACTTTGAGTACAGAGACCATCTTTTGCTTCCAATTCTTGTTTAGATTATTTTTTGAGAGATTTTGTTTCTGGCTCATACTATGAAATTTGAACTAAAAAAATATGAGCTTTACTCAACCCTAGACCCGCTAAATGGGATCCTTCAGATCTGGTGATGATGTGTAAAGCTGAGACAGTTACAAAGATTGTTATATTTTAGCCTTTCATTGGGGAATCAATAAGTTATCTTCTTCAGTTGTGGATGAGATATGAAACTTTGTGCCTGCTGTAAATTATTCTGTGTAGATGGATTTGTTGCTTCAGTTTGCCTTATTTGATCTTGGCTTAGGTTAAGATATTTTGGTTTCTATGCCCTTTTTTTTAAGTTAGATCTGAGCTTTCATAATGTTAATGTGTTATTTTGCAGTCTGTGTAATACCAATGTTACTAGTCAGCAAACCCTGCTTCTCCATGCAGAAGGGAAGAAGCACATAGCAAAAGCAAAAGCTTTTCATGCAGCGAAGCAGCCAAAACAGAGTGAAGGAAACCTTTTGGAGAGTGATGTTCCAGCTGAAAACAATGCAAAGAATGAAGCTGTCGAAGCCACTGAGGAAGAAAAAGAACAGAAGCCGTCTAATACTATTGCTGCGAAGAAGGACAACTCTGTGGCAGAAAATGATAATTTGCAGTTGAGTAAGAAGAGAAAGCTCAAGGTGTCTGAAAATGTCGATGCCAGGCAAATACCTGTGGTTGATATGCCTGATGAATCGGGCAATGGCGAAATTATCCATGTTAGAGAAACCAAAATGAAAAAATTGAAAGAGAAGGATAAGAAAGATGAAGAAGTTGTGTCTGAAGACAAGAAGTCAGTGAATCCCTCTCCTAAAAACGAAGATGACAAGAAGAAAATAAAGTGGAAGAAGCTGATTACTTCATCCCTGAAATCTGTGCGTATTGCTTTCCTCTAGCTCTTCCATCCCACTAGTTTATTATTATTATTATTGTCGTCATTGTCGTCGTCGTCCAATGTTTCTCATTCCAGTAGAGTGTATGATGAAATTTCTGTTCCATACGTAAAACTGTTTTCCTGCATGCTGGCAGAATCCTGATGGCTCACTGAAATTCAAGAAACTGATAAAACTTGTTTTGAAGTCTCTCAAGGAATCTGGCTCAATAGTTGAGGAAAGCAGAGTTGCTGAAATTCTTCAGCAAAAGGTAAACTGATGCTTTTAAGGACTTGTTTGTTCCTATTCTTGTTATGAAGCATAATCTTATTGGGATTTCTTTACTATCTGCAGATCAATTCCAGTTCCAGATTTGATATTGATGGCAAGTATGTACGATTAGCAGTGAAAAGTTAAGAACAGATGTGTGAGTGTAGAGCGAACCCATCATGAAAATATGAGTTCTGATTGCTGTATTGCTTCGGTTTGATCAAACTATTGATCACCCATTTTATTTGAGGCTGAACTGGAACAAGTCTCATATTTTGTTGTCCCTGGTGCATTTTTGCACGAGTACCGGGTCGGAAAAGTTTTTGAGCCCTATGGATCTAATTTTTGTACTTAGCCTTCTCCTATGATGGTAAACCGTCAGGGACTTGTAATCTAATTTTTGTGAGATATTGGTGGTGTAAAGCATAAAGCTAATCGTTGAATTCGGATTCCTCTGTCCTGCGTATACATTTGCATTTGTATGTACAAAGAGACGCGGAAAAAAAAGTACCTGGCGCTTTCAATGGTAAAGCACCAATATTAATTTGAAGAGCCTGAATTTTAGACGTTTTTATCGGACCCTCTTTATCAGCATATGAAGAAGGAAAGGGGAGCTCACATGATGAAACTCGAGTGTCTTTTTATGCTATACTTTTGTGACTGGACCCCTTGTGAATATCTGACTTGCCATATGAACAAGGGGCGTCTCTCTGTAAGTCTGTATCTCTCTCCATCCACAATGAAAGTCGTTTTTTGCTAACATCTCCAACAGTAGAGCATGGTCGTCATTGCACCAAAAAAATGATTTATTCAACAACAACATAGTATTATTGTTCCTAAAATACAATCTCTCAATCACGGTTCCTATAACAGAGCTTTAGCCCATTTTGTAGTCGTTTCTTCGATGGCGGGTTACATTTCCCCTTCTTTCTTTCTACTGTTTCCTTAGTGTTTTTTTTGTCCCCTGTATAGTGATTGGTGGAAAAATGGAGTCATGTGTGATTTGATTCTAAGAAATCATATCTACATCAGAAATAGCAGCTGAGTTAAGGAAAATATACAAATCCCCAAATCACACGCCCTTGCCCACAAATGCCTCCAAAGCACGTGCAACTGTCAAGGCGGGAGCTAAAAAAGTAGAACCACCACTAAGATGATCAAGAAGAAAACAGAAAATGCCATTGCCTGCACCAAAAACAAGTAAAGAAATAAATTCGAGCGCATATATAAGACCTGCCATTGCCTGCATTTTGGTTGCTAATTCACATGTAAAGACCTGTGTAGGCTATGTAAGCGCAAGTGCATAAGCAGAGCATGGAGTACTTACAGCTATTGCAGATGCGGCAAGCCCAGCTCGTTCTCTAGGATCCTTTTTGTAGTAATTACCAAAATACAGCAATGTGGCATAGTACCACATTATTGGGCAAACAAATCCTAATAGAAATCTGAAGAAATAAAGTGGTGATCAGACAAAGATGCACAAGGAAACAGCACAACCCCTAGCAGCAGCGATAAGCATCGTGAAAAATGTAAATATGGATCAGAGACGTACGAAAACCACCCAACTCCACAGCCAAAACAGGGTAATGGCTTGTCATATATGCTTGGTTGGAAGTCATCTGCATCTCTGATCAGGGTATATTTACCCTTCTCACGGTCAGAAGCATCTGCCACTTGCCCTATCATTAAAAGACACGTAATTACCATATTCATTTTCTTTTTCATAAAAACTACAAAGAAATTATCAGTCTACAACTGTAAAAGTGTGTAATCAAGCTAAAGACTTGCATGAGTTTTTTTTTTTTTCCCTCTAAGCAAGGGAGAGGGAGAGATTTAAGAAGTGGGGAGCAGGAAGGGGGGATTAGAACCCAGTCCTAAGGCCTCAACCTTAGCCACTAGACCTATCATGGCCCAAGTGGGGAATATGGCATTCAGCTGAAGTTTTATTCAAATTAAAGAACAGAAGTGCCTAAGAAGGAAGGAACATGGTCAGGAGATTGATTAGAAGAAAGGTCTTAATGCAATAAAATTTGAAATGGAATAAGGACAAAAAGTTGAACTCCTATGCAATGGTAATCAGAGCTTCAGAAAAGGCAAGTATCCAACAAGACAGACAGAGAGGTTTTGTTTGGGAGATGGATGATGTGAATGCATGCGAAATAATCTTGCACTCATATCATTGGGCCAACAAAAGTTGAAACCTCATCTCTCTCTCCCTCAGATACACACACAGAGATGCCAGGTTCAAGAACTGCCATCAACTGACACTATGATGTATCCTAGAGTGACCTCACTTTGACAGGATAGCTATTTTCTGACTTCTTTATCAGGGGTGGCTCTCCATCAACTGATTGGTTTTACTGCTGAAGATTTGCATCTTATTTGTTTTTTAGAATCATTACATCTTGACCGATCACTATCAGGACAAGATAGCTATTTCTAAACTTAAACTGGCAAGTATAAGCCTAATGTCCTCCTCAAGGCATCCCAAGCTACAAGAAGTGAACCTTTTGAACTTAGTACATATTGCACAGAGATATGTCAGGAGATATATCATCTCCAAATCGTAAAACAATAGAAAGACATTGTGCAAGACATAAACATCTAGAAACAACAAATATATGGACGATACTTCAAAATGCAAGAACATCATAACAATGACACACAAACAGAATAACTACCTTTAAAAATTGAATAATATCGGGCTGATGGTCTCAAAAGATCAAGATGCTTATCTGAAACTGATTTCACCAATTCAAGGCCACTTTTTACATCTCCCTCCTCGATAGTAATATCTGTAACATCAACAAGCCCCAATTTAGTCGTTAAAAGGCCATCACGCTTGAAAATTTCCTTATGTCAATGATTTAATAAACATACTGTTGCCAAGTTGAGGTTACACTCATGGAACTTAAATTTGAATTGGCATGTCTCATTGACCACAACATTCAAGTTAACCAATCTCTTCCCTCCGCCTCCCCCACCCCCACCCCCCCGGGCCCAAAAAAAAACCCCGGACAAAAGTTAACAGTACATTTCCCGGTTTGAGTTACAATAAATTTGTCAAATTCTAAAGCATAACTGCATTAGCAAATGCCAACTTCCTAAACCCTATTACAACACCATGAAGAGCAATGCACGCAATAGAGGAAGTGATGCCACCCGACCTAACCTAACATTACCTCTCCTCCTTCCCCAATGACTCGTTGTTTGATCAAAGACTTTTCATAGGAGTGTCAACAATTTCTGGATTCCCAGTATGATATACCATTATTACCGCATGATTATCAAAATCGGAACATATACTGATAACACATTCATACTCAAGAACTTGGTATCAAATATGTAACTCTGAAATGAAGTAGAACAAATTAACAACTGAAGGCACTCACTTTGATCCATGTGTAGTTTTCCAAAGCAAAATCGCCTAACAGTCAGTTGTCACCTCTACAACACCTGATATAATGAGAGAGACATAAACTTCACTATTATTCCATCACTCAACAACCAATTTAAGTCAAGGGTAGTGCGAGAGAGCATAGTAACAGAACAATCAAACATTGATATACAATAACCAGATGATACCCCGCAGGCGCATAAGCAATTATGATGACAACATCACCTATTTCTTTTCATTCATCATCAACATCTAATTTTTCAAGCATCGATTTAACAATCCACTAAAAAGTGAGAGCATGAAATCATACGACCAAGTTCAATCATGCATTGTCAATCTTTTCAGGTTTTACCAAGTGAAGCTTAAAAATTCGCAACTTTATCAGACCTATTGCTCAAACTTCTAAATCCCAAAGAAACCCATTAAGAAAAAAAAAAATGAAAACCGCAATCAAAATCTAGAATCATCTCACTTCACTTCAATACAAAGCAATTCAAGATACAAGTCCTCAAAGAAAAATACCAAATTTTATGAAACATATTAAGTAAAGAACACAGCACCAACACCCTCCCCGGCCTCCTCAACCCCCACCACCTCTAACCGCCCCAAAAAATTAAAAAACCCCACCATTTTCTATCTACAAATAAAACCAAGATTAAAAGAAAAAGAAAGAAGGGAAAACCTGCCTTTATGGAGTTTGAGCTGGGGAAGCGGCTATTTGGAGTAGTTGAGCTCCAATTCGTGATGAAGGGACAGGAGACTCGGGGGTCGTTTGGAGTTGGAAGAGGAGACGAAAGAGGAGTCCAATTTCTTTTGATTTATTTTCTGTTTAAAATTAATTGTTGACGCTGACTATTATGCATAGGAGAAGTGGATGGGACGGAAAGCTTTGTATCTTTCTTCAATCATAAACTTTGGACTGACTTTGAATGAGAGACTTCGAATAGAGGACTTTGGTAACGGCCTCCTCCGCCTCCTACTCTCCTCTCCGATGATCCGTTGTTGAGTGAAATATTCTTGTGAGCTTCGGACTCTAATTTTGCTGCACTTTATTAAAATTAAAAAGGAAAAAAAAAAACCTTATCTTATCTTATGGCCGAGCCAAATATATCAAACTCTTGTTTGTGTCGAGATTCGAACTCTTGGCCAACCAGACCAGCCCCAATGGTCTTGAAAGAAGTTGAATTACGGTCAATTCTTCAACGCAAATTGCGTTCTTGTCAGAGTTGCTTTGGGAGAGAAACTTTTGCATTGTCAAAAATCTTCATTTGCATCATCTTTAATCTTTTCTCCGGCGTACCTGAAAGAGGGAAAAAAAAAAAAGAACTCAAATATGAGGAATAAGAAAATGCCGCCACTGGCCATTTGGTCCAGTGGTCATCACTATTAAAGGTGATGCTGGAGGTCAGGGGTTCAATCCCTGCCTCCCACAAATTTGCCACAATTTGTGGCGGTCTTAATTGACCTTCATCGATGGAGTCTGTACTCACATCGAACCCCCTCCCCTTCCCCTTAGACTAGGCTAGATTAGGTTATAGGACATCTATCGTTTCGACAAAAAAAAAAAAAAAAAAGGAATAAGAAAATGCCACAATAAATTTGATTTAAGATTTTACATGGGATGTATCCAAAAAATCTGCATTATACTACTAGTTTAATAATGGAAAATAAAAGAGCAGGTCACGTCATGTACAATAATGTAATAAAAGTGATTTAACCATTGAGTGATACCGGGGAGAGTTGTATTTGATGGTAAGGTGACAGAGATTGTAAATAAGAGATCTTTGAATTTAAATTCTCTCGCTCGTCTTAAAAAGAAAAAATTATTGAATAATATGATATAATTTATAAATGTCGTGTAAATAAGGTTACTTTAATTTAATGACGTAAAAATAGAAAGAGTAAGTGATATATGATAATGTAAAATTTAAAAATACAATAATGTAATTTAAGTGATTTAAGTATTGTAGGATACCATACGCTTTACAAGTGTCTTGTAAACTAATTTACTTTAGTATGCTCTCCACCCCCCCCCCCCCCCCCCCCCCCAACAACCCCCACAACAACAAAAAATATATATGTATGTTCTCTTTTTTTTTTAGGAAAACTTTTGTATACTGCTCAATAATTGTTGTGCTATCACCATACTTTATCCGAAGACTGAAGTCAGTATCCTTAGGAATATGCATAAGCACGAGCTGACGTATTTGATTCGGCTGAAGCCGAACCTAGGACTTGCGAATAGTTAATATAGTAAAAAAAAAAAACACTGGAAAATGATATACAAAAATTCACTTTTAAAGCTGAATAACAGAAATGGAAATTCTCAAAAGTTTTACTGTTATTTCCACGAATTGCACATTGACTTTTGTCTTTGTTTTGGTTCTTGTTCAGGGCCTATCGGTTGGCAAAATTCATTTTGTACTTTTTCCTGAACCGTAAAACTAGTAGTGTATTTAGAATTTTTTTAAAAAAAATAAAATAGTGTAATTAAGAAGATTCTTTTCCTCCCGTCTTTCTACGGCAGCCTTTGAATGCTTTTATGTTTTTTTTTTCTTTTTTCCTTTTGGCTGAAACTTTTTAATCCCTCTTTATGATTTTCTTGTCCTCTTAGCTATTTTTGAGGTGGTATAATTAAGATAATTTCTCCGGGAGCAATTGGATTTATGAGAGAAAAAATAATGACATTGCTACAAGGGAAAAAAAGTATAAATAAAATTTCTCTTAAGTTTACTAATCATTTTCAATTAGTTGACAAAACACAATTTGAATTGTGAATACCAGCCACCATAAATTGTTATATTGCCGAATTGTGGAAATTCGTCAGAAGATGCTTCTGTTTTTTTCCTCCCATCGTCACAAAATGTAGGATCTGTCTAATTAGCATGATTTTTTAAAAAATTTAAATATTGTTTAACTTATATCATAAATACAAATTTTAATTATTTTTTTATTTCACATAGATCACATAATAAAAAATGCTATAGTATTTTTTCAAACACTTTTTTTTTTCAATTAATCTCCTATCCGAATACATCCTACGTACACTTACAAATCTACAATGGAACAAACAAAGGATATACTGCATGAATTAGTAGGAAAAACATGTCATTCGGATAGTTTTGATTAGGAATGTAAACGAATCGAGCCGAACAGAGTTTCAGTCTAATAGAGTTGAGTCTCAATATAATTTTATCAAACTTGAACTCGACGAGTTCAAAATGTCAAGATCGAGTTTTAAAAAATAGTTTATTTTATTTTTAAAAATAAATAATAATAATAATTTTTCTTAACAAATATTAAAATATTAGAAATATATATATAATTTTACTATTAAAATAAGATATATATATATATAATCGAGTTTGAACCGACTCACGAGCTAACGAGATTAGTATTTTTAAAATCGAATTCGAAATCGATTTCAACTTGGTCAGTTCGACTTCGAACTCGCGCTGCTCGCGATCAACTTACGAGCGGTTCGATTCTTTTGTAACTCTAGTTTTGATGATTGAAACTGGATTTGGATAAATGGATTCTCCAACTAAACCAATCCAAATTCCTAATTATGATTGATTTTGCTTAGCAGCTTAAACATTTCATGTATATAGCTTCCTCAATCTTTTATTATTTTCCTTTTCGCACATGTGAACTCAGATTATTTTCTTCCCCGCAGCCGATTAGGCCCTACACCTGACAAAGAAAAGTGTTGAACGGAATTGTGGAAGTAGACTTCTTGTGATGTTTTTCATTGGTCAGAATTAAGAAAATTTGAAAAGGACGCCATAAATACTGCTGGTCTAATATAAAGAAGAAGACAAATGTGTTTTTTTTTTCTTTTTTTTTATAATGACAAATGTCTTACTGTAGGACTAGTCCATTTCGATTAATTGTAATATCATTCAACGTACCTGAACTTTATAAAAATATTGAATGTAGTTCTCGATTTGTTCAAAAAATACAGTTATTACCCAACAATTTGGTGGGCCTCTCAGCATGCCCTCTATTTTATTTAAGAGATACCTTAAAAATTCCTAGAGTTTTCTGGACCAAGAGTCAAGTGGTAATTGTGTTATTGTGAAAAACACCTAATGTGGATTAAAAGAGAGGTCGAGTCGTGGAGAGATTCAGGTTTAAGAACACTTGCACACAAAAGTTTTTATCTTTTATTCAATGGTCACCGCTAATCGATTTTGGTCCCAAATCTTTGGGGTTGTATTTTCCAATAAATGTTGGTTACATTTCTTTATATTATTTGTACCAGTAACTAGTTTATGGTCTCTTTTTATCCACTGTGATAAAGGGAAAATCTTTTAAAATGTCTTTTACATTTTGCCAAAATGAATTTTTTTGTCATTTATTTTTAAAATATTAATTTTACATATCTAATAAATTCAAATCAAGAAAATTTGGTCATGATGTAGGTTTTTAATCACTTTTTACCTTGAACCAGTCGCATAATTCACACGTAGTTTTAGGGGCAAAAAACTATATATCATTTATAGTTAAAACAAATAACCTGATTCATATTCATTTTTTTGCCTCTAAAAAAATGAAATTTGATCCGAACTAAATATTCATTTTTTTTCTCTAAAAAAGTAAGACCTAACCCAAATTATATTCATTTTTGTTCCTAAACAAATGAAATTTGACTTTTTTGTACCTAAAAATGATCACATATGAGTTTTGTGGTGATTTCAAACTAAAAGTGGTTGAAAATTTATGTTGAGACCAAATTTATAAAGGACGTAAAAATAATATTTAAAAAATGAAAGTTGAAAATATTCATTTAGCAAAGGTATAAAGAGTGGTTTAAACGATTTTTCCTTACAATAATATAAGAAATCTAAGGCTAGGGTTGAATAGCATAGCTAATAAGAAGAAGAAGAAGACAAAAAATAGGGTAAAAAATCTTAGCGACCACTAAACTATTGGTCGAATCATGTTTTTGCCATCAAACTATTTTTCGTTAGTAACTGGACATTAGACATTAGTAAACCTGTAACCATTTAGTTGATAAATTGCTCTTAATCTATGAAATTAGCAGTTAATCTATGAAATACGGTCACGTAGTTATTGGACAAAATTGCCTCCCTGCTTTACCACATGTATTGCTAATTTCACAGATAAAGAGCAATTATTTACTAAATGGTCACGGATTTATTGATTAAATTATTTAGTGGTCAATTATTAACTAAAAATAGTTTGATGGTCAAAATATGATCTGACTAATAGTTTAGTGATTTTTGAGGTTTTTTGTCCAAAACAAAGTACGATCAACATCAATGACAATTTGACAACTCTATGCGGTAAGAAGGAGGTATCTTCGGCAATCAGAGAATATGAAATTGATTTACTCGACTTCCTGGGCCACAATAGACTTGAAATGATCCTAGATCACCTCCCTGTTTCCTTTGTTACTTGAAATCCTTTTTCCACAAATATTGAATTAGGGTTTACACTTTGTAAAAATTAAGTAAAATTAGGTTTATAAAAGACATCATACATATAAAAAAAAAGAGAGAGAGAATGAGAGATTAAAGGAGTCTAACCTGTGATCCCAACTTTGAGTTGATTAGCGGAGGAATTTGATTGCAAATCGAAAATACAATAAAAAGAGAAGGAAGAGGCAAAAAAAGAGGTGAATAACCTATTTTTATTTGATAATAGGTAATGGTTACAGGTTATAACAGGTTGCCAATTTTCATTAATGAGGTGGCGCAATATGGTGAGCCGTCAGGAAAGATTAACTCTTTTTTTTATAGCAAAAAATCTGCACCAGCCCCTCCACTTTCGAAGTGAAACAGTACACTTATCTGGAAACTTCTGGGCCGATAGGCCCAAACGTCACTGTTACTAGCGAGTATTATTATTATTATTTTTTTTCCCGCTCTCAGCCTCCGGTTCTCTCAGGAATGGCCACGTTCCTTTCCCACTCCTCTTTGACAAGATTAGTCTACAATATTCTATCCTCCAAGCTCCTTCACCGATGCAGCTGGGGCTAATAAGTAGTGGTACTTTACCTGGTCGTTTCTTCTCCCTTTTTATTTGTCCTCCCAACCGCTTGCAGATTGAATAATACAAGTTATAGAAAGATGAGTAGGGATCATCAGACTGATTTACCACAGGTACAAAACAGTAGTAGCGTGCAGAATTACGGTAACGTGTTGGACATTTACCCGCTGAACTGCTACTATTTTGGCTCCAAAGAAGCTGTTCCGTTTAAGGACGAGACTACGTCCGATCGTATCCTTCGAATGAAATTCAAGTACGATGATAGATAGAGCAAATTTAGTTTCAACAATTTTAATCGTCTGTAGCTGTGGTGCTAATTTAATTTCTATCCATTGTTGAAATTCAGCTATGATGCTCATGGATTAAGGACCTGTGTGCAAGCTGTAATGCTGGTCAGAACTCCATTTAACTCCTGCATTTTTAACTTCTCCTTTTACAATTGCTTGTGAATTTTTGATAGACCTTGTTAAGTGATCGATACAGCTGATGTATTTTGTGATTTTTGCATTTTCTTAACTTACTCAATGATTTTTTTTTGCATTTTCTACTTACAGCTGATGTATTTCGTGATTTTGGTTAAGTGATCGAGGTGAATATTGTTTTTTGTCCCCGGGAGAGGGGGAGCTTGAGATACTATCTGAGATTTCGTTGGCTAATGTTTGTATGTTTTTTTTAAACTGTGAATAAGAATGAAGGAATAATTTTAATGTAATAATAATAATAAAAAATTTAATGTAATAAGGGGTCATGCCTGGTAAGATTTTTGCAAATATTACTAACATTACTCTTTCTGAAAATAGACTTTATTCCGACAAAATCATGTTAAAAATCTGAGGCATTGAGGAAGGATTTGATATGGAGTTGGCGGGTAAAGGAATTTAAGAAACAAAAAGGAAAATAGAACAAAGTGAGAAGAAGGTGATACTGTCAGCAAAATTAGTTCTGTCTGTTATCAAGCATTTTCGCTTATGTTGGTGAGTTACAAGTTATATACTGAGAAAACCTTCCCCATCTAGTGGCCTATTTATCAGCTTGACTGTTGAATGGCCGGTGGAAAGTTGACCTATGCTGAAATTTAAGCATTGATTGGAGTATCTCTTTGTTTTTTACACAAGATGTCATGGTGTTTGGCCCTGTGAGATCGATTAACTGTAATGGTTTATATATGTGAACCAACAACTAAATGGAGGCACTCGTCAGAAAAAATCATATCCAAATAGACAAGTATTAGGCTTTATTCATAGCTGAACATCAGAACCGCACCAAGTCTTTCGCACTAAAGTTTGTGTTTCTGATCTTCACTTCCCAGTATCAATGAAAGATTGAGGCTCAATCTGTTTTTAAGTGTCCTTAGTTGGTTTGCGCCATTATAATGATCTTTCAACTTTTCTTTGGTTCACTAGAAGCAACAGATTATGGCTTTCCTGCAGTTTCTTCTACTTACTTTCAATTTTGAGGAAAAATGTGGTAACATTCTATGTTGATATCTTGTTATATACAACTGTGTGAGGAAACAAGTTTTAGAGGCCCATTGATGAATTGGGGGTAGCAGTCCTCAGCTTGATTGAGCCTTTTTTCAGTTAATAAAGTGGCTGTTGTCAAGCCTGATGTCCTAGCATGTTCTATAGATATACTTGAAATTAAAATTGTTGTTGGACCTGTTTATTATGATCTGAATATCTCTCAGGACTAAAAGGGGTTGAGCTACAATTAGGAGGATTTGGAATTTTCTTTGCAAATACCGTAGGTCAAAATGCTGGTTTAGGAAATGATAGTCTGCACCCCTGTGGAATAATAGAGTTCATAGTTAATGTGTCTCCATCAGTGTATGATTCCTATATGTATAGTGCAATTTGTAGTTTCTATGAATGCGAGAGATGGAGTATGAGGCCATTTACTTTCCCTGACCTAGATTACTTGTGTAATTAGTTCTTTTATTGATGAATAGATAAAGTAACTGTTACAGGTTGAATTGTTCAAGCACCCCCACGTATTGCTGTTGCAAGCACGGAACTCGATCTATAAGCTTCCAGGTGGTCGTTTGAGGACAGGTGAATCAGGTATGTGCTTTGTTCTGGGATATTCTGTTAACTCTAGTTATGCATATATGGAGATCAAAGCTTGACCTAAAATCGTCATATTTGCAAGGGTTATATGTATAATTTTGTTATGCTCTAGATATACAATGCTTAAAGCGCAAACTATCAAGCAAGTTATCTGCTGTTGGAGATTGTAGTGCGCCTGATTGGGAGGTATGCAAATGCTTGTCATTCACTTGATAGATATACTTGTTCGGTGCACTAATTAGCTGAGTGCTCAGGTGGGCGAATGCCTTGGTATGTGGTGGAGGCCTGATTTTGATGCATTACTTTATCCCTATCTGCCACCTAATATAAAAAGGCCAAAGGTAATTGATGTATTTTTCATTGGACTGTGGATTTGTTACCTACCTGGTACAAGTTCTTGAGCTCCAAGTACCTAAACTCTGACGTCTGCCTCTATAGGAGTGCACAAAACTCTTTCTTGTGAAGTTGCCTGAGAGTCAGAAATTCACGGTACCGAGGAATCTCAAGCTTCTTGCAGTACCTCTATGTCAACTTCATGAAAACCACAAGGTATTGTTCCTTATTGAAGACATTAGTGTAATAGTAGAATTTTATGGAATTGATACGTTCAGGTAGTTACGAGGAACAATTCTGCCACGTACTTTTGAAAACACACGAATTTGAAAATTTTGAGAAATTCCAAGTTTCCGTTGTGGATTCCTCAGTGAGCCACTCCGCGTCCAAATCAAGCCCTGATAATGTTGTAGCCTGTTTTACAGCCATATTTGTACAATTTCTGAGTCATAAGTTGGGACTAATGCATCTGATGGTTCTTTTATGTAGACTTACGGACCAATAATATCAGGAGTACCGCAGCTGCTATCCAAATTCTCCTTCAACATCATAGAGAGCTGAAATTTTTGCACTAGAAATTTCCTTGATATAGTGTGGCAGCAATTAGAAACTACATCATAGGATTATGACGTACAGTTATACAAATCACTTGTACATGTGAACTGGATCTCTTTTTTTTTGTTTTGTTTTTTTCCCACTCTCTTTCTTGTCAATATGTATTTATGGATGGTCTCAGACTCATGTATTGCTCCGTTCTCCTGCATAATGCTATAGACTGAGTTTAAGATTTTTTCTTTTTCTAAAGTTCATAGTTGCAACAGAAGAAGTGGAATTTATGAGCATGTGAAAGAACATGCTCATCAACATAACATACAATGCACCAAGAGGTTTCGTCGTCGTCACGTGCCGCGCACGTGAGCTGTGTAAGTCTGCGCTTCTCCAAATGCTCCATTGGAATGGTTCGGGTAATTGGGTCGCCCATGGGTTTTCTGCTTTGGAATGGATGGCCGTACCAGTTCCTTTCCTTTCCCAGCTCTCACAGCTGCATTGTCCAGAGCTAACAGTAGAGCTTCCTCAAGAATGGTAATTGGTGTGATTTATCATGGCTGTGTCTTCCGATGTCGTCCGAATTCCAAGACGGGTTGGTTGTGCCCTTTTTTCCTAGGGTTTTCTCATCTGCTTTTTTCATTTCCATTTTCTGAAATTGGTTGTGCCCTTGAACCCGTTCCCCTTTTTGAGCTCCTTCCTCTCACCGCCTTCTCTGGCCAGCTTGATTGCGAGCTTGGTTTCATCTTCTTCGTGCGTTTTAAGCTCGGTCTCCCCGAGTTTCTTTTACTGGTGCATTTTTCCTCTGCGTATTTGCTGCGTATCCTTTTTTCCTTTGATTTTGCTTTTCTCGTTGGCTTGTGAAGGCCACCGAATTTCTCATTTTCTCTTAAATGTGGTCTCAAACAACCTTTTCCATTCCAAATCTGGGCGGCTCCGCAGAACCCTAATCCACAGTAAGCTCTCAAACCTTCAGCCGCCGCAGCTTTCTTTTTCTTCTTCTTCTTCCCGTGCTGCGCTATTCTTTACAGACGCTTGTAGATGGATAGCTGATTGTGATTTGTGTGTGAAATGTGCAGGTTAAGGAGGGAAAACGTAAGAAGAATCAGCAGCGATGGCGGTGCCTTTGCTTTTGAAGAAGACAGTGAAGAAAAGGGTCAAGAAGTTCAAGCAACCCCAGAGCGACCGAAAAATCTCCGTCAAGGTATATCACCGTGATTCACTTGAAAAAAATTGTCCTTTTTAATTTTTTTAATATTTTAGGAAATGCACTATATAAGGCATTTGCAGATTGATCTTTATTTTCGTGTTCTGTTTGCGAAATGGGAAAATGATTGGTGAAGCTTAAAGAAAATGATAAGAAATGTAAAGGAACTAACTTGGAATCTTTGATTAGGTTTAGATTTTGTTTTGTGTTATATGATTTTCTCATGGCTATTACAAATCTTGGAATCGTCTTGCAAAAGTAGAATTTGCTGTTCATGGGACTGACTATGAAGGCCATGAAAAGTCATTGGTTTTGTTAAAGCTTCAAAACTTGTGGTATTGTTGCTCCTTTGAATTTTGAGTAATTATGGTCTTAAATTTTATAGCACTGATTTTTCATGGCTCTATTTGAAAGCCACTTAAAACCCATTAAAGATGCCTGCTTTGCAAATGTTGTTCATAGGATTAGTATACATTTGAAGTATTTATCAAGATGTGAAAGAATTCTTTTCTCTTTCATTTCTCTTTTGTATGAGGTGTGCTTGATTTTTTATAACTCCGTATGTTTGTTGCTGCCTATTCATTGAAAAAAGGAAATATATGGTACCTTAGTTGTTCTTAAGTATGTCTTCAACTATGGTGAATTAAATGCTGTAGGTTTTCTCCTGTGACTTTTCCTTTCCTTTGCTTTTTCTTTGTTATATGTTCTCTTACATACTGTACTTTGTTGATGTTGTTCTTGGCGTTTTTATGATTTAGGTTATTTTACTGGTTTTCATCCTAGCCTTGTGCATTCGGCTTTGGAATCTATAGCAAAGGTTCGTTTTGTGTTTTTTCCCTTCTTTTGGAATCACCTTCGGAGGTTTTTCATGCTCTTTGTTGATTTGCTTAATTTAAGGTTTTTCAGTTTAGGATTTGTTTAGTTGATTTGCAATTTTAAGCTTTTATATTGTACTAAAGAGTTTTGGTTTGGGCTGTCTTTTCTGCCTTTCTTAGCAACGGTCTGTTTATGACCTTTTTTTTCTCCAAAGGTCACCTTGGTTGTTGGCCCCTGGCAGTTTAACCTGTGTTTTTTTGTTCGGTAGGAATGGCTACTGCTACTCCTTCGGGTGTTGGTATTGCCTCCCACGTGATCTCTCCCTGTCGATCCATCTCTCATCTATTGTGCTTGTTTCTCCTGATGTTGAGGCAAACCTCCTTGATAGTTGGTTAGTGATGTTTCTTTTGTTAATTTTCCTCCATTGCGCCGTTGTCTCGTCTTGATGCATATATTCTCGCTTTCTTTTCTGATTTAGGTGTAATGATAATGTCTCTAAGTTGGTTCGTTTGGTTTTTGAGGGGTGTGCATATGCAAACCCTGCTGTCTTGCACCCCCCTGTTCATGATTCGACTATTACTCCCATCTATTATGTTTTGTCCTATGATGCGTTTGTTAGTGCCTTTGCTATTTCTTGATGCTTTGGTATACTTTATTTTTTCAGGTACTGCCTTTGTTTATATTTGTTCTTGTTTGATAATGCTTTTGTTTGGATATCATGATTGGGAAACTGCATGGATTAAGGGTCGTGTAGAAGTTGCTTGGCCATTGTTCACTTTTTGGCATATGGCCTGTCCTCATTGTTATGAGCTATATGATTTTTCTGCCACCCTTGGAATTCTATACCTTGCTTGAGGTCAGGGAATGTATGATTTCCCTAGGTGCATCGTGGATTTGTTATTAGTTACTAGTTTTTAAAAAACCTATGTATTCCTTGGTTTCCTTTTTTTTTGGTGGTTAATGTTATTTTTGTTATAGAGCATGGGTCTGGGTCACTTTTCATGATGATACTGGGTGTGTAAACGTTATTGCATTAGGTGTCGAAGCTGAGAAGCTAATTGGTGTAAGCGCGCTTGACATGTTTGAGGCTGCTGACGATGAGGCTATGTGTTGCTCTATTCTCATGCATAGATACCTGAACTTGGAGATTTGCATAGATACCTGAGCTGACGATGAGGCTATGTGTAGCCAGGTCATTTGGATTTGTCATTAATGAACTTTCTTTTATGCAATTTTAATGGTCTGAATTGTCTACATGGATTCTTGAATTGCCACTTTATTTCGATTCAACCTTTTTGCAGACCTTTAAGTTGTACCATCGTGTGGCTTGTCGAATTGAACGAACCAGGCTCCTATGCTATTTTAAGCGTTCATCCGATGTGATCAACAAAGTGACGTGCACTAAATACGCTGTTGTTGCTTGCTACCCAGTTTAGAGAGGTTGTTTTTGGATGCTTATTTCTTGTGCAAATTTTCTCAGCTCGTGAACTTCTTTGAGCTTGTAGCGGCGTCGGTATTAGTTTTGAGGCTTATATGCTGTTGATACTAATAGTAGTATTTAGTGGTTCTGTTCTTTTTAAAAAATTTGATTTGGGATGCTCTGTTATGCTGCCAGCTCAGAGCCTTTCTTCTTGGGCTGAGTTCTTAGGCAGCAGTAGTATTTGGAATAGTGATATGTAGACTGTAGACCACATGTTTGTTACTTTAGACAATTCATTCACTGGACAATTACTAGACTTTGTTTTGTTTCTGCGTATCTAAAACCTAAGATCTTTGTATAGTTCTTTAGCCTTTGGAGTTTTAAGCAACAAACATTCCTTCTGTCCTAGCTGTTACTTTTGTTATTCCCACTTACTACATCTAATAATAAAGTCAATGTCCTTTTTATTTTCAAAATTATATATACCTTTTCAACAAATATTAATCACACATACCCGAAAAGTAAGGTGAATTCACAATCATACTCAAAAAACAATTGCTTCAAAATTATATATACCCACTACATATGTTTTATGGGCATGCATGATAAATTATCACAGGGCTTACCGCCCGGTTCATGCCTCCTAGTTTGTTATTATAATATGTCTGGAGAAATTATCCTGCTACATCAGAGATTAAAAAAAAAAAAAAAAGGATGTACCAGGAAGTACGACCGGAAGGTGCGGGATCTCTATGTTCGTTTGTCAAGTCAACAGGTAAAAGTTTGTTGTCAGAAACGCAAAATAGATTAGTAAAAGTTGAGCCTACTCCGAGTAAAATTAGAGGTTGATTAATTGGAAAAGTCTGCAAGAGGGCGCCGCTTGATTGTCAAAAACGAAAGTGGAGGAAAAGGTGTAACAATGAAGATGGAAATGGGTTGGTGGTCATTTTGGGTTTTTGACGCCCACTTTCAAGCGTTCTAGCTGACCAACAACCGATAAAAATACGACGAGTCTGCGAACGACTCTGGATCGCATAATAAAGCACGACAAAGAAGACTAGACTTTGACTTAAAAAAGTTTCAACCCCGGTTTCCATATAATACAAGCAGTAAAAAGTTTTAACCCCGGTTTCCATATAATACAAGCAGTAATTCCTTGAGACTCCTCCCTCCCATTGATGATTGATTCCCCCAGGTCCACCCCCTTCCTTTTTTTTTTTTTTGTCTGTTGGTTGAATTCTAATACTAGTAGTATTTTTACTGCTACAAATTTGTTTGAACGAATCCCAAATCAATATAAGCCAGTAGCATCAGCTGTTACTAATTACTTCCACGGTAGCAGTGCTACTTTGTGTCTGGAGGTGGAGACTGGTGGAGGGGGATTTTACTTTTTAGCAGCATTAGTACTGAAGTGGTTAGTAATCCTGTTGCCTTGGGACGCAAAAAGAAAACCACAATAAAAGAGAGAGAGAGAGAGAGAGAGAGAGAGAGATTCTGAGAGAGAAGGAATGAAGAAGGGGAATTTAGCGCCTAATCTCAAGCTGTCCCTCCCTCCTCCTGATGAAGTTGCTCTTTCTAAATTCTTGTACTTGTCCTTCTCCTCCTCCTCAATCTCTCATCTCTTCTTTTTATATTCGTACAAAGTGAACTCACCCGAACAGGTGGTGGTGATGTGATTAAATTTAGTGCTCTTTGTCTGATCTGATGTCAGGGTTGGTTTGTTTTGGGTAGGACTGAATCGGGGACCTTCAAGGATGGTGATCTCTTGGTCAACAGAGATGGGGTTAGAGTTGTTTCTCAGAATCAAGTTGAAGCTGTAAGCTTTTTCTCTGATTTCCTCTTTTAACCTTTTCCTTTCTTTCGTTCTTTCTTTTCTTTCTCTTTTTTTTTTTTAAAAAAAAATTGGGGTGAATGAAAAATTGCTCTCATATTTTCCTTGCTGGTTTGGTTGTTCGGCTCGTACGTTTGTTACGGTAATATTATTGATATTTTTATCGTAAATTTGAAAACATTGGTAGTCATGGATGCAGGAGTCGGTTCTGAAAAAATTTCTTCTCATTTTCTCCTTTGTCCAGTTTACGTTTCTTCTTCGCCTACATGCTACTTAATCCCCCCTTTGTTGAGCGCAGATACCTTCCAATGACAAAATTATATGTCTTAGGGATGTCTATTTCAAAACTTTACATGCACATAGAAATATAAAATTTGTTCAAACATTATTTTTTTAAATTTATTTTAAATGAACGTTGAGGCCTGAGGGAGTATGCTTTATGGTATATACATGGTGTGCAAACGCCTTTTAGAACAAGTAAGATTCGGTTAGAAGGTGACTAGTAAAAGTAACTTTTCCATTTACTCAGGTACCAGATTCTAAAACGGGTATAAGATTCCTATTTGATCAACTAGTCGAATCAGTTTTTGCAAACTAACTTCCACCATCCCACAGTGGTATATCCTAAAGAAATTAGCTAGACACCTTCACCTCTTGCATTTTAAATATTC
This sequence comes from Coffea arabica, assembly GCF_036785885.1. Classification (NCBI taxonomy): domain Eukaryota; kingdom Viridiplantae; phylum Streptophyta; class Magnoliopsida; order Gentianales; family Rubiaceae; genus Coffea; species Coffea arabica. The sequence continues at coordinate 9,494,690 of NC_092321.1, read as the reverse complement.
CTCACACATCCGTATGCTTATTGCATATTTGTGTGGGAAAGAGGTTTTGCTAATACAAGTAGTTTAATGGAGTTTATGCGGATCCAACTCAAAACCAGTTCATAACATGTGGAGCAGCACATCATTTCCATATATTTTTAAAGATTTGCTCTTTTTTCGTAATGCATTATGCTTTGTAACCACCATTGTCAGCAGTGTCACCCTAAACCAGGTACAATCCTTTTCTTTTAGGCAAATAAGAATTTTGCTCTTTAGAGTAGGCATTTTTCCTGCAGCTCCATTCCTGTTAGCTTCATTCTTGGAGTAGGTGGGGCTTTTCTTTAGTTGAGATGAATTGCAATGTGCTCTACGTTGCTCTGCCCATGGCCCAATTTAATTGGGTAAAGCCCATTGAAATCCAAAACTCATTACTCATTTATGAACATGCTGGGGATCTCAACTAGAAACTAAATAATGATGGGTAGAATAATCTTTTACGTCTTTATAGTTATTAACTTTAAAGCTTTCCTTTTCAACAGAAACAGAAAAATGGCGTGGATGTTTGAGCTGAATTTTTTCTTTTTTACTTTTTATTATGTCTGGTTTCTATGCATATAAGATCTTAGGTATGCCTTATTGAATTAATATGTTTCTTGGCTTGTGTTGTTGAGAGTATATATATGTTTTTTAATTCTTAACCTAACTGCTTGCAACTGCAGCATCTGTTGAAATATTTTTTTGATGTTCTTTATTCTTCTTCCCCAGCCATCTCTTATACGGCCGTCAGATAACCAGTTGAGCTTAGCAGATTTTGATGCAGTTAAAGTCATCGGGAAAGGGAATGGTGGCATTGTGCGCCTGGTCCAACATAAATGGACAGGGCAATTTTTTGCCCTAAAGGTACTGTACAACTTGGGACTGAAATTTGTGAATTCTTTTATTCCTTTTCTAGAAAAAAGAAATGCCACCATCAAGAAGAAGTTCATGAGTTGCCTACAACTGCGAATCTGTTTAGAAACTCATGGCAGTGTTCTTGAACCTCACCATGATGGATACATTTGTGCTTTGTCACTTTTTTCCTGTGTGCTTGCACACCATTCATGCTAAAACCATGCATATGAGTATCTGATTACCATGTCAGTACCCTCTGACTTATGAAACATGTATTTTCTCATTGCTCTGTGTTTTCGTTACTTTATTGACTTTCGCTTGCTTTGTTGTTTGAGAGAGAGTTCTAATAGTATCTTTACATTCAGGTTATTCAAATGAATATTGAAGAGTCTGCTCGCAGGCACATTGCACAGGAATTGAAAATCAACCAGTCATCTCAATGTCCCTATGTTGTTGTGTGTTACCAGTCTTTCTATGATAATGGTGCTATATCCATAATCTTGGAGTATATGGATGGAGGATCTCTGGCAGACTTTCTAAAGAAAGTCAGAACCATTCCGGAGCCATATCTTGCTGCAATCTGCAAGCAGGTAGGATATACACATAACTTGTGTTCTGAACATGAGATATTTTCTTTAGTACCTCTAATGTCAATCTTTTCCACCAATTTAGGTACTGAAGGGCTTGTGGTATCTTCACCATGAAAAGCACATTATACACAGGGACTTAAAACCTTCCAATTTGCTAGTAAATCACAGAGGTGAAGTCAAGATCACTGATTTTGGTGTCAGTGCAATACTAGCAAGCACATCAGGACTGGCTAATACATTTGTTGGCACATACAATTATATGTCTGTGAGTACTTGTCTCACTTTGCTAAACATATATTGCTGACTAGCTTCCTTCTGTGCTACCAAATAGACTTATCTGGTAAGATAAGAGTATTATTTCATTATCCTGCATGCATTGGATTTGGCTTCTAAGTGATTGTAGTCAAATGTGTTCTTTAGTCAAACAGGATCGCCAGATGAATTTCTTGGTTTCTCTTAATGGATTTTTGTTGTTTTTGTTGCTTATATTCATTCTTGTGCTGTAGCCCGAGAGGATCGTTGGGAGCACCTATGGCTACAGAAGTGACATCTGGAGTCTGGGTTTGGTTTTGCTTGAGTGTGCAACAGGCCAGTTCCCTTATTCCCCCCCACAGCCTGGGGAAGGATGGATTAATGTGTACGAGCTGATGGAAACCATTGTTGACCACCCTGCCCCTCGTGCACCTTCTGATCTATTTTCTCCAGAATTCTGTTCATTTATCTCTGCATGGTAAAGATTGCACTTTTTATCAGTCAATCGTCCTTTAACAAAATTGGTTGTTGATGAGCTGGAAACAGTCAATTATCTTCTATGCATCTTACTCTCTGGTCTTTCTGGAGCAAGCCGTGGTTCCTTTGTTGTCATATGCAATGCATATTTTACTCCAATATACTACTACTACTACATCTGAGAAAAGAAATTATTTTGGGATCAAACATGCTACAGGTTATACCTAGTTGTCTACAATTACCTGCCCTTAAGATTTCATATCTTCTTTCTAATCTGACTTCTGTCCATCACATTTGAGTTGGCTGTGTCAATTTTGCACGTTCATGAGTTTTACATTTGAGATAATCAACTGTATTTCATTTTATATGCCTATAGGACATAACATACATATAATGTTTTAACACACAAGTATGGAATCTGTGCTCTCTTCTTTCAGTATACAGAAAGATCCAAAAGATAGGCTGTCAGCAAATGAACTCATGGTATGGGTAGTATTTACAATTTTTTCTTCAAAATTATATTCCATTAACACATGATGGCTAAGTTTCTCTTGCTGAATTCAGACGCACCCCTTCCTAAGTAAATTTGGAGATCTGGATATTGATCTTGCTCCTTACTTTACCAGTGCCGGTCCACCACTTGCAACATTGTAATCATTCTTGGTATGTTCATCTTTTCTACATGTTCGAAACCTATAAGGAAATATGCACTGTTTCCCCACCCCAGCTGATACTAAAAAAAATGGAGTCTGGATCTAGACAGCCTTAATTGAAAACAATGGAGAGCTGATTAATATTGCCATCTGTACTTGTCATTTTAATTGTCTGTTGAAGATGTCGTGGGCATGGGAGGAGATGATTTTTCACTTGAATGTTGAAACACACACTCTTTTTGCATGCACAAGTAAAACTATGTTTACCTTGTTACTAGACCTTGCAGTGTCATTAACGTTGTGTCCTGTAATGCCAAAATTGATGGAATTCATGTGTCATTTCCTCCTTTTTCCTCTTGGTCTTTTCAGTGCCAATTGATTTCGGAATTTGTTCAATGGTCTTGAACTTTAATACCAAATGTTTAACCCTTGTTCATGCTTCCCTTGGCAATTATGAGCTTTAATCTTAATAAATCTGAAATCTGCTTCTTATTCTTCCTTCTTGACGGTAAGAGAGTTTCTGGAAGTAAATTGCTTCATTACCTTTCAAGCCTGCAGGCTCGTGTGCAATTTTATGGTTGTCAGTGTTATGATAATGTTCTTGGGTGATTCATTGATCTCATCTTCCACTGGAACTAACAGAACTCTAAATTTGGGACATTTGGCAGCCTGTGCCTTCTTGTATTTGCTGCTTTTGATATTGAGCTAGCCTAATTCGGACACCTTGAGAATCTAATCCTTGGGGATCTAGCTGAATTTCGGATGAAATCTCCAGTAATTGTTGACTGGCAGGCAGGCAGGCAGAATGTGGCTGGAAGAAATGATGCTTCCAGAGCTATTCATATTCAGGGTTTGGAAGTTGGGTTGACGTCTAGTGTTTGTAAACTCTATTATATTGAAATACAATTTGCTTGAGCACAAAAATGCAGGATAATAGCAGTACATCATTCCCCACCTATTCATCATGTATCAAGCTCAAATATTTACCTCTGCATGTAATGCATTGAAAGACGGAAATGGCTCTGTTTTGTTCGTAATACTTGAATGAGCTGAATCTATGAGGATACTCATTATTTCTCAAGTAGTCGATGGCTTTAGGTGTTGCCGAAAATGAGCCGGACGATTCCTACGGCGGCTGTTATGCCCCTTAGTAAAAATTACTAGTACGTTATTACAGTACATCCTGCCGACCCAGACACAAAAGTGTAACTCAAGATATGATTACCAGTAGAGAAAGCCATTTTGGGCTTTCGTTGTTATCAACAATTTCGTCCTCATTTCTCTGATAACTCGAAGCAAGCGTGTATCAAAGAGCAGGTCCCAACTCTGTGCTAACGAATTGTTCCTGTGATCTGAAGGGACTTATAATTCATGTTTGTTTGGATTGCTTTAGCCACGCATTCGCTTCTGCCACTTTCGTGCGTTTTGGTCCATCGTGGCTTTACAGCCTGAGCCGTCTGTGAGTAAAAAGTTTTCAACATGCAACCAGATCAAAAGAAAACATCCAAAGATTGGTTTAGCTTTTGGCCGACCTGAATCATGTGGAGTAGGGTTCTTCAACGAGGCTTCCACCAGAGAAGCGTACAAAGGCATGAAATTACTGGGATTGTTTGTAGTCGTGACACAGATGCAAACGAAACATCGCCCAAAAATCTCGCAACAAATACTTTTTTGGCAGCTGGTATTATACTTGTAGTACAAAAGATTCGGAATCAACGATTTGAGACCACAGGAACACAAAAAATATCACAAAGCATCATTTTTGTCCACATATTATAAGAATCGCATCATAATTTGGGAATCCTAAGATGTTCGCAGCTGTATATTTGCAAGCTAGCTGCACGACGAAGAAGAAGAAAGCTATATTTCAATGATACCTCCGTCTCATCAACGTTACCAATCAATTAGATGAGGTTTCCGGTACTAGATACAATTTACGCAAACAGTTACAGAGGTAGCTTATTATTAGGCAGTACTAGGTGGTCTTCTTCTTGAACTTTCTTACGGGTTTCAGATCCACAACAATCACGGAGATGTTGTCCTTGCTTCCCCTTTGGAGAGCAAGTCGTGAGAGATAGTCTGCTGCATCTTGAGCAGCAGGATCAATTCGCTCACCCCGCTCACTGGGTAGGCTAGCACCATTCTTTTTGTGCCAGAGGAGGATTCGCCTTCGCGCCACCTCACAGACCTCTTCATTTGTCATAACATCCCATAGACCATCACTAGCTAAAATGAGGCATTCGTCTTCTCTTGACCGGGGCACAAACGTCATTTCTGGATCTGCAATTACAGAGGGCCTCAAGTATCTATCACCTGCAAAGTCTCACAAATGAAAAATGTGTGTAAAAGTCCAAGTTTGATGAACTAAAGGCGGCCAAATCAAGCCAATGCGAGTCCAAACGTTCCAGCCTTAGTTGGCGGAATTATGCTCAAATGCTGAGCAATGGAAGTCGTCCTACTGACTTCGGACTAATACCGCAATTGGTGGTCGACTAAAAGAATTTATATGGACAAAAAAACTCGATCTGTACAACAGTCTCACAAAGCTCACCCAGGAGTTAAGATATCAAGGCCCTTCAGGCAGGCAGTCACTATAAGTCATAACAAATTCAACGGATTCTATTCTTTTGAGGGTAATTTATTCGGCATTTTGGCATCTATTGGTACAGAAGGTCTATTAATTATTGTGGAAAGTGAAATTTAAGAATTTTACTATCATAGTTTGCATTCTTCAAATTGTTGGTGCTTATCCAACTTGGAAAATTTACATTTTGGCGAAACTATACACGTTAGCAATCTCTCAAGTCCATTAGGATCAGTGGTTCAGTGGTTCGGTACCAAATCAGCTCAGCGTGACATGCAAATGGAACAGAACAAAACTCTCAAGTACATTAAAGAGAGACGTACCAATGGACCTTGACATCCCAAGCACGCCAGAAACACGATATCCACCCCAGTCTATGACCCTGCCCCCTGCAGCTTCTATCCTTTCATATTCATCTTCTCTATTTGGCTGAAGTTTAATGTTTAGAGATGTCAAACCCCAAAGCAAGGTAGAACGACTACAGGAAAGACAAAACAAAGAAACAAAAAGATGTTCTACATCAAAGGCCTTACTTTGTGATCTATAGACAATGGCACAGCTACTTTTGCACGGCACAAGACTGCCCTTGAATCACCACAATTTGCGACAATAATATGTGAGGGACAAATAATGCCAACCACAGCCGTAGACCCAACAGCTTCAGGAGCAATAGGTACAAGACTAGGATCATTAGCACCAGAAGTTCCCATACCTCCCACCTCATTATCAACTTTATGGAAACAGCTCAATAAAACTCTCTCCCATCGCTCCTTCCAATTACATGCACCATTTCCAGTAAGCAAGTCCTCCCTTTCAATATTCAGCACCTCAGCTAAAGCTAAATGGAGGCGGTCGCGGCAATAATCGGCAACCTACAAGAAGATGGTTAACATGAGTAGACTATAATCAGAGAACCACATAATACTTTGACACCTACAAAAAACTTAACCCTCGGTAGAATAGGAGGGGGGACGATAGCAGTTGACAACAAAAACAACTAAGGCACAAAAATTACCTGGCTGCCTCCATGTCCATCATAAACTCCAAACAAGTCAGCTGACAAACATTGATTCAATGCATTAGAAACAGGACCATCCATTAGCATCTGACGAGGAATTTTAAAAAACCGTGGCAGAGCCACTACAGCATCTTCCATCTCTGGCCTTCTTCCACGGATAGATGAGAATCCCCATAAAGGAACAGTATCAAGACTAAAAACATGCCTATCTATTTTCATTTTCTCCGAAACCTCAAGAAGGGAAGAAGGCACTGGTCTTGTAGAATCTTTAACAACCGCAACTCCATTATTAGCTATCCCAGAAACAATATCTTCAATAATCTCTGATGCAATTGTTGGATCCCACGAATATGACTTCTTAATACTTTGATGACTACAAGTGCTTGCTACGGTTATTAATGAAGTCCCAGATTGAGTATCCAAAGCAGTACACTGCTCAGTGCATACGCTGGTGGTGTCATTAGACACCAACTGAGAACTAGCATCTACGGATTGGCTACCAGAAAATAACTTCAGATCATCTGCCTTAGTGGCCTGGTACATTGCATCTCCCACAGCAAAACATCTACCATTATCAGTTGCCCCAGGCAAGGTATTGGCTTCGCCTTTCTTGACGTTATCATTTTGGGTCAAGATACTGATTCCATTTTGAGGCGTTCTATAGTTACTATAGCTTCTACTTTCATGAGCAAAAGACACCAATGGGAACTTCGTTAGAGAAGATTCCGACAACAAACTACTTGTGTTTGCTATCAGCTCAAGCCCAGTGATGTCCACTCGGGTTGTTAGCACAGACTCATCATAAATCAGATTTCCCAAATTATATGGCATCGCAATCGCTGGAGATGTCTCCTCTACCAAAAGAAATCAATTGCCTAGTTCGAGAACCCTACAAAGAGGCAAATTAGCCGTTTAAAAGAACCACGCCTTATTTCAACCAACTAATCTCAGTACTAGCAGTTCAAGGGTCCAGAAAAGTGCTTGAAAAACCAGCTACAACTCCTAGGCAGAAGAATCAAGGGGCTAAAATACACGGCAAGAAATTCGATGAAGCAAGGGAATACGAATCAAAACTTCAGTATAAAGTGAACAATACCCAGAAGACAAGACACATGCAAATACTTCTTACACACTATTCAGCACCTTCAGGATCTCTCAAAGATTCCCCTTATCCAGCACCTCATCAGAATATGTTACCAAGAAATTACCACTGAAACCTCAATCAGAATAAGAACCAAAGCTTTGATACAAAAACAAACAAATTAAACCGCTTTCAAGCAGAAAGAACTTCACTGGTTAACATGAACAAACCAATCAAAGAACCAAATATGTTAATTATGCTAAGCAAGAACTTACAGAATCAAGCCCCAAGAGAAAATTCCCATAAATCAGAAAAACTGGTGCCTCAACTAAAGGAAAAGAAAATCCCTTCTCTCAAAGTAAACAAGCCACCTTAATCAATCAGACACCCTTTTCTTCCTCCAGAAATATGGCATCCCTCCTCCCCTCAATCTTCAGAAATAAAAACCCAGTCTTGAGACACCCCACGATCGTATATTGTTGTTGGAATAGTAGTTATGCCCGAGCCCCAAAACCCAAGTCAATTCTCAGTCAAACAATCCTGAACGAAGGGACACGTATCATTTTAGTGTACAATCTACCAAAATATGTAAAGTATGAAAATCCCACAAAATCTTTTTTTAAAGCAAAAACATAAACAAATACTCAATCATGCAATCAAGGAACGTAGGTTGCTTACCGTCTCAAAACAGTGCATTACTGACACGCACACAAAAAGGTTAGTTCCCAAAGGAACACAAACCAACATGTGTCAGTCTTAAGAAAGTCCCATCTCACAGAAGACTTGCCAAAAAGCATTATGGGACGGAACAGCTTTCCCATATATTATATCATGTGGGTCCCTCTTCCCAGATGTGTGTCCAACCAGATGTCCCTTTTTCATTTGCTCAAGTGTCTTCCACGGACCTTTCGGTGAACTAATTTGTATGATTTTTTTTTTCATACAGCTGAATAATTTGCTTTTCAAATCTGCGGGGCCAGAGCCATTGTAGACATGCCACGGTAGGGGCAAGATATTTTGCCCCCTTGGGTACCAAAAAGAAGCGATTTTGGAACAAGGAAGGAGGCCGGGGGAACGGGTGGTTGATCATTGATGTGTTTTGTCTGTTTGACGTTGGATGAATTCATTTGTGTCTACACGATACAATATTAAAACCGATGCATGAACCAATCAAGAAAATGTTTATTGACACTTGGATGATCGGAGTATCTTCTTTTGGTACGGAAGATTGATCCAAGTGTCACATGATGCCCTCTTATAAAAGATTAAATACATAAACTATTACAAGGTATTCAAAGAAAAGTAGTGCTGATTGATATGGTGAACGCTTCATGTGCCTAAGGAATTTAGTAGCTAGTCTTTTTACCAACGGACTTCAGAATACACGGACGTTAATTCAAGAGTTATGGCTTTTTTTTTTTTTCTTAGGCTAATGACAGTTGGCTCCCCCGAACTTAGTGAACAACCTTGGATGTATCCATTTTATCCCCCATCAAAACTAGTCAAAATTAGAAGCACGAAAAAAAAATTAGAAGTACATTTTATTACTCTTTTATTTTATTTGTGAGATTATCTACAATTTACTATTAACTCGTTTCATTGCTAAATGATCATATCAATCATAAAAAATATCAAATTGAAGAAAAAATTTTAAAAATTTTTACATTTAGCAAGATTCAGTCCAAATTGAGATTTGTACAAAAGAGACGGTTTGCGAGAAAGGGAGAGCGAGAGGAGAAGGGAGAAGAAATGGCGGCAGAAAAGGATGAGAGGCAAAGGGAGAGGGCCAAGTTGAATGAAGAAGAGATGGATGATTGGTAGGGGTGGGCAAAAAAATCCGTCGATCCGAAAATCTGATGAACCCTATTCGATTCGATCTGAAAAATAGCATATCTGATCCGATTTTTCTTAGCGGAGTAGATGAGGGTCAGGTACCCGCAAAAAGGGATACAGATACAGATCAGAAAAATAAAAATTCGCAGGTACTCGACTCGCAGGGTATATTATATAAATATTAAAAAATTAGGGGTCACTTTATAATTTTATAATTTTTAATCCTAAGTGTAAGTAAAGTGATCCACAACCTCATATTCTAATCCCATGATTCGCCTCTCTTCATTTTGTCTGAAGAAAGTGAATATTCTCGATGAAACTTAAACCAAATGTACAAAACGAAAAAAAATTTGTAAAACTCTATCATAAAAATGTTCATCCCTTTCATCCTTTTCATTTTTATTCTACCTCCATCAATCTTTCTTACAAATTTTCCATCAATTCAATCAAAGATTTGTGTTGGAGCTCCAATTTCTGTTAGCTAGGTAATTAAAAAATTTGCGTCTTTCATTTATTTATTTATTTGATTTATTTTACTACAATTATATCTCTTAAATTTGTTTATTTTATTTTAGTGTAAGAAATTTAATTTTCTTTTTCATCACCCTTAATGCCATAAGGGCTATTCCAAAAATGTAAAGAAGCTGGGGAAGATTTTTCAAGGTTATTTTGGTATACTTTCTCCAAAAATAATTAGTTTTGTTCAATTCTTTTTCCAAACTTGATTCCACAGTTTGATTCATTTGAGATGCAGTCTTGTACCATAACATCCATAAAGCAAGTTGGAAAAATTGCTGAATACTTATTATTCTTGTGTTTGTTGTATTGTAGAATGTGTGAAAATGGTGATATACTCAAAATTATCATGAAACTTTGTATCTATTAGATATTATAATTCTAATATGTACTAAATTTATGAGATTGGTTTGATTGTTGGATAAAATGTGTGAGAATAGTGATGTATGGACTTTGATTACAATATATCTACTTATATTAATTAGAAAGCAGGTTTTTTTCATATTAAAAAACATGTTGATATGAAGTGGAAAACAATTTTTTTATTGAAAAATAGTTTTTTTTAGGGCGGGTTCCATGACCCGTAGACGTTAAGAGCGGGATAGCATCGCAAAATGGTTGATTCGATATGTTAGAGTCGAATCAGTCAAATCATGTTAGGGGTGGGTACCTGATCCATGCCCACCCCTAGTGACTGGGAAGGGATAGAGGAAATGAGGAGGAAGGGGAGAGAGGAAGAGCGGAAAGGAACAAAAAAAAAAGGGGGTGGTGGGTGGTGATAGGAAAGGGAGCTGATAGAGAAGGAGGGAGAGAGAGAGAGAAGGAGAAATGTGTTGCGCGGAAGTGGTGGGATGAAGTGAAGTGGCAAGCCAACAAATAGCAATGAGAGCGGAAATGATTAAGGAGGGTGGTGGTAGAAGAAGGAAATCGTGTGTGTTTTTTAGTATTTGAGGAGTGTTTTTTTTAAAAAAAAATAAAATTTAAGACGATTTAACAAGTTTTTGTAGCTAAATTTGAAAAAAAAACTTAGGGCCTGTTTGGAAGGCCTGTTTTTTACCAAGTTTTTATTATACTAGTTTTTTAACAACTTGTGCTACAGGAACCTCAAAAACTTATCAAAGTTTTTAACCTACACACTTAAATTATCCAAAACACAACAAAAAAAATTCTCTTCCCCTTTTCTTCTTCTTCCTCCTCCACCACCACCTCCGTCGCCGGCTCCGGCGCCGATTTCCGATGCCGGTCTTCTTTTTTTTCCCTCTCCCCCTCTTCCTCTCCTGCCATCCTCCCCTCTTGTCTTTTTGTTTTTCTCTCTGCGTCTCCCCCATTTCCTCCCTCACCTCTCTGTGAAAAAAAAAGAAAGAAAAGAAAGATGGTGAGAAGCGGGAAGGGGAACAGGGGAGGCGGGGGTTGGCGGGGCAGAGGGGAAAGCTCCCTCTTGTCTTTTTTTTTTTCTCTCTGCGTCTCCCCCATTTCCTTCCCCACCTCTCTGTAAAAAAAAAAAGAAAGAAAAGAAAGATGGTGAGAAGCGGGAAGGGGAACAGGGGAGGCGGGGCAGAGGGATAAGGCGCAGAGGGGGGTGGCGGGGAAAGGGAGGAGAGGGGTGGCGGGAGGTGGCATTGGTGGAGTTGCTGCTGGGGATGGCAGAGGTAACGGGGGAGGGGGATGGGGAAGAATAAGAAGAAGAAGAAGAAGAAGAAGAAGAAGAAGAAAAGAAAAAGGAAAGAAAGAAAAAGAAAAAGAAAAAGAAAAAGAAAGAGAAAGAGAAAAAGAAAGAAAAAAAAGAAAAGGAAAAAAAAGTTTTTCATCTTACAAAAATTTCTACAAAATTTTTCACTTTACAAAAACTTCTACAAAATTTTTTCAAAAACTTCTACAGTGCACTACAGTAAAGTTTTAGACAAATTTCTAAAAAACTCAGATTCCAAACAGGCCCTTAGTTTTATTAAAAACATGTAAAAAATAGATTTGCCAATCGGATCCTAATCGACCTTTAGTTGGTAGGGAGCATATGTACATTGAGAATCTCCCTCGATCCAAAACAAAGGACAAATTATTAACTTAATTATATTGTCCACAGAATGATACGAACCCTTAACCCCCTTCCAGTTAAAAAAAAATGTAGAACAAGAAATTCGCATCCTTGAAGGCAATTACGCGCTTGCTTAGGTTACGTAAAACCCTAAACGAAAAGACACGTACCATTTTACTTTTGGTACAGAAGATTGATCCAAATTGTCGCATGGCGCCCTCTCATAAAGATCAGATATAAGATATTCAAAAGAAAGTAGTACTTCTTGCGGTTAGGGAGTTAATAGCTAGCTTTACACACTAAATATATCATGTTATATCACTATTGTCGTATAGTTCTCAGCATCATAAGTATAGAAACAGTTATTTGAGATGCTTTTTTTTTCCTATTGCAATTCTTGAGAAAAAAGAAAGTTATAAAAAAACCCTTTTGCTCAAATTGATGGTTAGTGGTTGATTAACAAAATTTTTTTTTGGCCGGATCGTAGGCCAGCGCCTCGTTGCATGGATGTTTTTATTTTTTTTTTATTTTTGTCCCAACTCCCAAGTAACAATTAAGTTCCTAGCTCGACTTTTAGCTAGTGGGGAATATATGTAACATTTAGAATCCCTTGAGCCGAAATATAAACCCTTCGGCCCTCTTTCAGGGTTTTATTAGTATTATTATTTTTTAAGGTTGAAAAAGAGATCCGCATGCTTGAAGGCAGTCCCGCATATGCTAAAATTACGCAAAATTAAAGACAAGGATTTTCTGTCTTGCTATCAGTGGGATGGGCCAACAATAGCAGAACAAAGCATTGTGTTAGCAATCAAAGTAGTAACTTGTATCGGTAGATCTCTATATACCAAACTAGCTTTCAGAATACTAGCAAACACGTGCAAATTTTTTTTTTTGTCGATCGAAACTTGTCTACCCACCAACTCTTCTTATGCCCTATGTTTTCAGAACTGGACTGGTATCGACTCGGTCAAGCTCAGGGGTCAGGGATCAATGGGTTCAACCGGATTCGATAGGGGTTCAATCGGATGACGTCATAAATAAAATTATTTAAAAATTAAAATATTATATATAAAATACCTAATAACATGTTAATATTAATAAAGGTATATTCATATATATTTGATGTTTCAAATATATTTAACAAGAAAATACAAAGAAATTAGAACAATTAAGTAGCAATTTATATTATTTAATGAGCATTAACAAGTTTAGAATTAAAATTATGGATTTAATTGAAAAATAACACCAAACTTTAAGACAACATTAATAAAGTATGAAATATTTGAGGTATACTAATAATTTTTAACAATCTAGGAGTCAAAACATAATATTGAAAAAGTTTGGGGTTTTTTTTTTTAAATGCTTGATTGAACCGAAAAATCCAATTTTTTTCCGATCAAACCCGTTTTTTGACCGGGTTTTTACTTACTCGATTTTTTAGCATAACTCGGATCGGACTCTTGGCCGGTTCCCGGTTCGACCGGTCGAACCGACCGGTCCGGTCCGAGTTTTAAAACACAGCTTGTGCCTTATTGGTATTAACATGTCTTGCATACTATAAGGTCAAGGGTTCAAGATAGAGAGAGTGTGACAGCCCCACCTTCCCCTAAGGCGAACCAAAGAGGTTAGCGGACTGCCTGCCCAACTCTCGCCAGGACTAACGGTGCAGTATAGAGCGATCTATTGCGTTCCGGAACTTATAACGCGCGTAAACAAGGCAAAAGGGCAAAATAACCCAAAATAAAAAAAAATGAAATTCGGAGTCGGCCATGAATAGTAACCGACCCGTCAGAACGCAACCAAATATCAAACAAACATTCACATCTTGTACTTTAGCAATTACAATCCAAAGTGACATACAAAAGTTTTCAAAAGTTAATATATACACGGTTTGCCAAATTGAAAGTGAAAACGGCCCTAAAGATACATTTAGGGTTTCACTTCAAATACAATACAAAAGAGATATACATCTAGTTCATTCGGCAACCATCTATCAAGATTCATTCCAAAAAGAGTTATATTCCTGTAAGGAAAACAAAAGGAACGGTGTGAGCTAATTGCCCAGTGAGATACTATCACTTACGCAACCAAGTGCATATAAGCATCAAACTTTCATTCAATATAGTAAAATAAGCAAAGGTACACGTCAAATATGGTGATAAAAGAATACGGATGGCTCTCAAGAGCCCTTTCCTCGTTTGCATTTCTTGATCGGACGTCATTGACTCTCCGTCAATGTTCAAAAGTATCCAACCGTAGACTCCACTTTACTCCCACTCCTTCCACCTAACATACCCCTACCGGGCCCGAAATCCAAACACTTGCACTTTGATATTACTCGAGTATACCGGAATCGAGAGTCTCGCATACTACAAGATTCCATATAACTTTACCCAAGGTTCATTAATTGGCACGACCAAGCCCTCGCCGGCTCGATTCAATCAACTACCAATGGGGTTGAGGTCAATGATAACATTTGTAGTCGTTGGATACTCGTCCAATCAATTCACTTTCATTTCATTTCATGTAACATTCCAATAACATGACAACAATGATATAAGGCATATAAGTGAGAGTGATAAAGTACACTTTCACTTCAATCAAGTCACATTCAATTCACTTCAAGCAATTTACATTCAAAGCCACATAGTAACATACAAGTGAGTAGTACTCACCAAGGTCAGTGCAGATACCTCCCAAAAGAGAGTTTTAATCACCAAGAAACCCTAAAATAATCCAAGAAAAACAATTAAAGGTTCCACTTTCAAAATCGAGTATACAGAATGCACATGTGAGGCTCGACTACCAGTCGTATGCCTCGCCAAATAATTACTAAAGCAAGGGTGCAAAACATGATTTTGGGTAACGAAAAGGTAACATGAAAACCTAGGCTCAAACAACCCAAAAGTCCTTCGTTCAAATCACAAGTAAATCCAACTAGCCTTCAAGAAAAATTTCGGCAGCATATCCCTTGTTTTTACCTATTTTTCAGCCATCATGGCTTCATTATGTCCTCAAATCAGTCCCAACATCTCGTACAAAATAATCTCATTCCCAAAAACCGTTCACTAGGCTTAATGGCATTCAAGTACAAAATTTAGCTAGGAAATGACCGGATATGGAAGTCAAGCCCTAAACTAGTCAAATAAATACAAGAAGACTCGATTATAAGTCATAAACCAATTCTACATACTACCAAAATAGGGTCCCCTAAGCATACACAAACAATAGAGGAAACTAGAAAATTCGGAAATGCAATTAGCTTTGGCCCTGAAAAAAAAACAGTTTTTGTCCTCATTTTGCGGTAATGGCACCAATTTCACTACGATTATCGGATGAGGGTGCAAGACCCACCATTTCGAAGCTAAAAGACAGGACTACAACATCACAGAAGGTCACTCAACCCAGGTTTGAGTGCAAACAGGTCAAAAATGCAAGATACTACACCAAAACCCGTAAAACAGATTCACAGAACGCATTCTAGCGGAAACATCATAACTCAGCCTTCCTAAGTCCAAATTCAGAAATTCCAAAACCAGTGAAAATCTAAGAAACAGGGTTAAATTTCATCAGAAGGCCTCAATAACCAATTTGGAAGCAATTCCAGCCAAAACAACCAATTACAGGCGTAATTCTTGCATTCGGGTAAAACCACAACAGCAATAGTAATTTCGACTTTTCTCATTCTACACTACTCCGATTGACCTGAAATTTTGTAGGCACCTCTAAAATGTCATTCCCTACAACTTTTATGTTTTAAGCCAAGGCCAATTCGACCTCTAAATAGGAGCTAAAAATTCGGGCAGAATGCTCCCACAAGAACCCTAATTTTCTGAAATTTCTTCCAAACCAGAAATTGGTTGCAATTAATCACTTTTTCCACCTCCTAGAGTCATTATATACCATTTCTAATCATCATAGATAGCCACACAATCATGCTTATATTAAAACAGAAAAATCCCCAAAAATAATAAAATTCCATCATTTCAACCACAAATCAAGAAATAATCCATAAACTTGCATCTCATACTACCACTAAGCATGATTTAAGCATCAATTAAAGGAGGAGGGTGGTTCTTCACAACTTACCTTAGAAACAAGAGAGAGAGATCTATTGGTTACCTTAACTTTCAAAAAAAAACTTCACACAACAACTCACCAACACTTCCTTAAGTGGTTTTATGGAGAAAAATCAAGGTTGGATGGTTGGTTTTGATGATTTGGAACAAGATTGAAGTGTTTTCTTCCTTGTGCTTGGAGTAAGAGAGAGAGAAAGAGAGCAAGAGAGGGCTGGCCACCTTAGAGGATTTTTTGATGATTTTTGGGTCATTTTTGGTTTATTTAAGTCAAATGGTAAGACCATGAATAGTGGTCTTAAGGTTCAACCACTCAAATGGTGACACTTGTCACCTTTTAATAAATACCTACCTACATTGTCTCTCTTATATCAATCCACTTAGCACCCTCTACTTATCTCTTAACACCCGATAAATTAATTCCAGTATTCAAAACTTAATCTAGTTGGCCGAATTTTTCTGAACTTTTCGCACCAGTGGGTCTCACATCCGGTATATGCTCTTAATTTCTCAAAATCTATTTGATACTAGAAAAATCATCTAAAAATTATATCTGCTCCTTAACATTATCTAGAAAATTTTTCTAATCACGAAAATGCAGAAAACAAGCCATAAAAATACGAGAAACCTAGAAAATAAAAATTACGGGTTCTCACAGAGAGGAAGAGAGAAGAAAAATAATGAGGTATTCTAAAATACCTCTTTAAAAAAATAAGGTAGGAGTGGATAAAATCACAGAAGAAAACAGCCAGGATGCAAATATTGGAACCATTGTTGAAGACATTATGAAACCGAGAGAAGATTTTTAGTAAATGTTCCTTCTCATTTGTTAAAAGAGAGGGTAAGTGTATCAGTCATGAGTTGGCAAAATTTGCCTTCAAGTTAGTTTATGAAGTTCAGTGGAGGGATTCCTTCCCTGCTTGGTTGACTAGTTTAGCCAGAAAAGACATGGAAGCAGTTGCTCCAATTTTGTAATTGTATTACTGCTTTATCTGCAACAGAATGTTATATTATCATTTGAAAAGAAAAAAAGACACTTGTTTACCCTACACCTATCACTACTCTTACTCTAATCTATCCTAAGGGGAAGGCCCAACTGGGCCTATTGAAAAATCGACGGGGACTAAACTACCATCGGATCAGATGGATGCACTATGCATCCGTATGGATTTAAGCTATTTAAAGTGACAGTCACATATAGTAGCAAGTGATGGGAGACAAGGTTTGAATCCTTGACCTCTCATCTCACCAAACCTTAAAGACGTGCATTAGTAATGTAGAACACATGTTTAAGGGGATAAAGGTTGCAGATACATTGCTGAATTTTCAGGTAAAAGTGCGTCACCAGAATTACTTCGTTATTCACCACATAACTGTTTTTTTTTTCTAGGACATGGGCATGAATCGAATAAATTAAGTGCAATTGACAAGAACCTATGATGGTTTAATCATACATGAGCTAGAAATTATATCTTGTGAGAGCGGTCTTTAATATACTTAAACCTACAACATAAAACATTTTTTTATAAAGTTTTTGAAGGGCAAAATTTTAAATTCATAAATAATATTTTAGAAATTTTTAGAGGAGGACAATTGAATTCTAAAATAATTTGAGGGCCAAAGGCTCCTCCCCGCTACCCTAGTTTGATCCCTCGAGCCCAAAGCTCAAATGTTGCTAGGTGAATTGTTCTGAATAATTTTGCTTAATTCAACAAAATATGGGTCCATTTATTCAGAATTTAAATCATCTTCAATACAATGCGAACATATAAAAGATTTTCATAAATTCTATATATGATAGACGATGTATACAATATAATATCGATCTTAATCAATCATAGCCATTAACTTTTAGGGCCGATTGAAATCTAAGAAAAAAATTGTTGAGGTCGTCTCAGCCTTTGACCCAGGAAATCTTAGTTGATGGACATGCCTCATTTTTAGTCTCACTTAGGTCTTGTTAAATAATCCAATTTAGCACTTAAATTTAATGAATTCAGATCTTAATATATTTTGATACATTTCATAACTAAAAATTAAACATCAAAATTAATTAAATGACACTAAATTTTCTAAACAAAACTTGCTCCAAAAAATAAATGATAAGTTATTCACTTATCACTAAATGTGATATACACTCAACTGTATTAAATTTAATACTTAACAATTTAATAATTTAATAATTTAATGATTTCAGACTTCAAATTTCAAATTTGAGTTTTATAAAATGCATTTTTAGGCACCATTTGAATTGAAGGAAAGGGAAGAAAAAGAAAGGAAACGACACCAATGGGAGGGAAAAGGAAGGTAAGTGCAAGAAAGTAATTTCGTTCCCATTTGCCTTTGGATTAAATATGAAAGGAGTAGAAAGGAAACACTACAGTTTTGCTTAGATTGAGGAAGGAAAAGAAAGGAAAGGAAAAATCTAAATATTAGTTAATAAAAAATTAAGAGGAGAAAAACTTTTAAAAAAATTTAAATTATTGCAGTAAATTTGATTCCTCATCCCATTATTTCCGCCCACTCTTAGATGGAAATCAAATCTAATAAAAACATTTTGAATCCTTTCCGTTCCTTTGCTTCTCTTTCCAGCCTCAAAATGCAGTCCAAACAAAAGGGAGAAAAAACCAAACTCCCCCAAAATCCTCTCCATTCGTCCCATTCCCGCGATCCAAACGATCCAAAATCCTCGATCCAAACGATTCCCTAGTTACAGACTTGGCTAAACTATGGTAGAAAGGCAGGAGTAATAGTCAACCACAGACTAAACTCAACTATAAGAACACAAAAATTACTCACCAAATTACACATAAAAGGGGTGAATACGATATAAGAGCAGAAAAAAAAACCTGTCAAATTGAGCTAAACCTCACAACTACGAGAATTCAAAAATTACAAGGCATCATCCCTCAGTGTGCTACTTGTCACAATACAACATATAAACCCCATACCAAATGCATCCTCCTTATCACTGCACTAGAAAATGGGTGAATTGGTTCAATGGTGCGGCAGGTAGGTAGCACAACATGGTACAGAAATGGTGCTGCTAGCCGAAATATAGATCCTCTTGCCATTTAATGTCTTAGCTCGGTTTAGACTAAAACATCAAATGACATCCTGTGAGTTTATCCCAGAAAATAACAATTAACAAGAGCTCGCATGAAATATCCGTCAGACATCATTCCTCCTGGTTAGGTGCAGTTATCCAAGGAACATGGCAATGCTCCTTTTTCCTTGGATAACTGCACCTAACCAGAAAAGGAAAAAGGAAAGACAAACAAATCAAAACCAAAACAAAAACAAAAAAAAATCATGCAAACAAGTTTTCAGAACCCTGGAAAAAGTCCGTCACAATGATTTGAGAGTCGGTCGAAGCCCCACAGCTGTAAACCACATTTTTTCCACACACACACACACATATATTAACTAATAACAGCTGTTACAGAAAATATCTCCATATGGATTAAGACGTCTAAACCAGATTAAGGCTATCCTTCTCACTAAGCTAAAGAATCCGTTATATTTCAGCAACACTTTCTAATTGTTTGCATAATGCTTCTCAAGCTCAAACAACAAGCTTACAACCCATCTCAAAGCCCATTCAGACAATGCACTAGAATGCTAAGCACAGCTTTATGAACCCAATGCTGTTGAGCATGCCCAATCTCACAGTAAAGCTGTGGATAGTTTGTCTACAGTTTTATGGCAGGATGAGATGTGTATACATTACGTAATTGTATGATGAGCACATGAAATGTGTGCAAGAACCACTCAACAAAAAGTATATGTATTAAGTGAAATATCAAACTGACAATTCCTTAACCTTGTGAAATAGAAAATTTCCTTTTGCAATTAACCATCAATAATACAGAGTAAACAAAAAGCAGAAACAAAAGAGCAGGTTTGTTAATTATTTGACAGCCAAAAAGACATCTTACCACATATTCATTGCCAGACACAGTCAGAAGCTGAAAAACATAAAATATCAATGAAAGAGTGAATGATATGGAAAAAATTCCACAGAGGAAATCCATCTCATCAGGAAATCTCTTATGGGGCATACTGCAGATGGGGCAAATCAGGTCGACCTAACATAGATCAAACAAAAGCTGGCACTCTTCGATAAATCGAACAGATGAAATTTGCTTAATGAAATCTCTTTTTCTTTCTTGGTTTGGAACTGGAAAGGATGATAGGAGATAAACGTGGCAGCTTGAACACCTGCAGCAGTAAGACAAAAACATTTCAAGGTTGTAGCACTTGAGAAACCTGAATAGTTGTCCACAAGACGCAAGGGACAAAAGTATATTCGTATAAAGTTGAATTACAAAATCTCGCACCAAATATCACATTACATAAAGAAGATTGAGAATGTGGAGAGAGATTCTTCAAAAAGTCACACCAAGTATTAGACCCCCCCGGGGGGGGGGGGGTTGTTGAGAGAGAGAGAGATTTTATAGTCACAAGAAGCTGCCACGCCAGCTATTGTTCTGAAAATGGTTCAAACCCTGCATGGACATACCAAATTATCAATACCTTGCAGCCAGCAAAAAGAATATCAGATGAAGGGCTTCAGTTTAGACTTAGACGAGTAAACTCCATCAGAAAATATGGAGTTTTCAGGAGAAAGTTCGCAGAATATATGGCTAACATTAACAGGATTTAAGCGTTCATGCAAATTAAGTTCTAACATAATGTTGAAGAAGAAATCTTCCAATCTAACATCCTTAATGAAATACTGAGAAATGATACACTGCTGGAACTTGTATCTGAATTTCTTTGGTTTGGGCCTCCAGTCTAAGTCATTTCTGACACTAGAACACAGCCTCCTTCATGAACTTCTACAAAAGTTTAAAAAACACCAAAAGGTCAAGAGGTGAAGAACAGGATCCTGAATCCACAGACTCATATAATTCTGCCTACTTAACTGATAGTAGCAAGTTCAGAGTCTGAAAATAATTGTGGGCATAATACCTTTAAGCTGCATGGCCACAAAGCTGTACAAACACCTGTAGCATTTATAGGTATTTACTTGTGCCAAAAGAATTCCAGCACTGTGGAATGTCATGGAAAATCCAATAAAGCTGTCAAGAGAACTTAATTCCAGCAAAGTCAATTAAAGGCACTATTTCCTCACAACAAACAGATGCAGACAATGAGAAAAGCAAAGAGCACATACCAGTTTTATGTTCTCAAAAGCATATTCATTCTGGAAAAAAAGGCAATGTTCCAACTTCTGCAATAAGCTGCGCAAGTGCAGCATCTGACAGAAGAGACATTATTTGATTCCAGAAGGATGGGCAGTAAACAACTTGTATCCTGGTTTGGTCTATCACAAACTGGTTAACCTCTTTTCTGCATACAACCAGTATGCTGCAAAAAGGACACCTGCAAGGAGATTGATACTCCACTAAATCATTATCCCTACTGTTCATATCTCCACTTGAATGATCCTTCCCTGATCCTGAAAACAAAAGAAACTAGAAACAATATCAATAGGAATCTCAACCACGCAAAAGCCATGTAATTGAACAACTAGTTCTTATTTATGGAAAATAAAGCTTGAAATAAAGATTAGCCAAGCACAGAAACTGTAAAAATCACGCAAGTAATGTCGGAAAACACCTTAATTTAACCAATGAAAACGAATTTTATTAGAACATAAATTCTATGTACAAGGACATTGTTCTCTGATCTATAAGCACTACAAACAAATACAGTGCTGCTAAGACAAACTAGCTTATAGGGTGAACAAAAAGATTTTTACAGTCGAAGTCAAAAACGTGAAAAGGAACTAAATCAACACATTGTAAGGGTTCACTCAAAAATCAACTAGTGCACTAGTATCTGAAAAAAAATATAGCTTAATTTTCATATTGACCGCCACACAATCTCCGTGTAACTGGTCATTTCTTGGTAACAACGATGTTTTCCTCTGTGATTTATACTGAACAGGAATATACAACAAAAGCAACTTCAGACCATCATATTTAGTTCCGACAGATCATCCATTGGAATTTCAAGGCCCATAAAATCATGATCTTGCAATGCATCGTCATCAATGTTCAACCATGATCCTATGTCTTGTCCCTGACCTCCAAAATCATCAGCGACACCTAGGTCATCCATTTCAGGGATCTGCAAGCCGGATAAGTCAATAGGGTCTTCTAGTTCATCCAAGCCATAGTCATTTTTATCTTTGACCATGCCACTTGAGCTTGTATTACTTGTTTTTTGCGTTGAAGGTACGGTAACTTTAGGCTTCTCAGACATCTTCCCAAGAAGGCCATTGACTGATGCAGACAACTGTGCAGTTTTCTGCTTTGGTTTTGTCTTAGACTTCCTTTCTCCCTTAGCCGATGTAGGCCTGCCTGTTTTGGTTGTTCCACTTCTGGATATAACCTCTCTACTACTACCTTTTCCTTCTCTGTCTCTTTCACTCCTCTTTCCCTTCGTACCGCTTGAAAATGAACTCCCAATACCTGGTGTGACAGCTGGTGACATGGCAATTGCACCACCACCAACATCATCAAGTGACAATTCCTTCTTTTTTACCCTATTTGACCAGGTCTCTTCCTTACCAGAAATTTGTTCTGAAGCTAAATTTGCAGACAGGAGGTTATCAGAAAACATGTCATGATTGGTTGAAGAAGGGCTCTGCTCTGCACATGTAGAAGCTGCAGAAAGAGAAATAATACTGGCTGAGCATTTATATACACGTATGAAAAGATAATAAAATGCAGGAAACCAAAGCCATCAAAATAAAACTTAAGCTAAAAAATATCTAAGACTGGAATTGATTTAGGACTTCAAATTGTGGTTTATTGCTTAATTCAGTGTATGTACTTTAGTGTTAAGCATGTGTTGTTTGTCACATCCTAGGTGGGCAAAACAGTTGTCTACCTAGTGTTCAATAATACACTGTAGTAGCAGCCCTACTGTGGCATAGGTAGAATTATCAGGGACTACTATATTAGTAGAAGTTATAGCCAAACCCAAGGCTGGGAGTCCAACCGTCCGCCAGTATAGCAGCAGTTGACCACCTTGACCACCATATTACCTAGTTGTTCATGTATAGCACCAATGTATGTCCAAATTTAGAAAGTCAAAATAATAAATACCTCTTCTGTTTAGGTATGAAGCATAAGTTGATTTATTCCTTTCCACCACCTATTTAGATACTACCCTCTTCTAATTCCTAAATTATTATTACTTTATCATAACCATCACCCTTGAAACAAGAAAATGCTACATCACAATCCAGTCAAAAGTCTAGAAAATGGCACAAAACCACTGCAGTCTGACAGCAGCAAAGCAAGCTCCAAGTCCCAAGTTCCTCACCCCTTCCCATCCTTGTAGTCCAGGCATCAACAAAAAAGTACCTGAAGGTCTAACTTCATGTTTGCCAGATTCACCATCAGCAATAGAATCCATAGCTTGGACATCACCAAGCTGGGAGCACCCAGAAACGAAAATGTCCCTGAACAAGGGTTCATTAAAGCAGCTTTTTCCAGTTTCCTGATATTCTTGGCAACGTTCCAATGTCCTCTTTACAAAAGCTAAAGCAGCATGTTTGGCCATTTTACCATTTGCACTTTTCATCCCATGAGCATTAGGACCACAGCAAGTCTGCAAATACAATGAAAACGTGTTGCAACTTTATGCTTCAACATCCAAAATACATTAATAGGGCAGTTGGAACAAGACCTAACATCCACTCTTCAATTCATCAGACAGACAATGAAAATGCAATGAACACATATGTCAACTTCCAAAGCAGCATATCAAAATAAGGATGTAAAACAATCAAAATTACCATATATTTCTCATAAGCCATTACTACAAGTTTGTTGAGAGCATGCTGTTCAAACTCCCTACAATAGAATTAGAGAACTTAAGTTAGCATCATGATACACATTAAGAGGCTAAAGTAAATAAAAATATCCTTGCCTGTCTTGAAGCTCTCTGGTGTCAACAGCAGATTTCAGCAGTCTGCTAACTAAACCCTTCCTTTTTGAAACCTAAACACCATTAAACAACTGTAAGATGATCTTGAAAGAAATAGTTTCTCAATATCCCGACCATGAAAAATACAAAGGGCTGCATCACACTATGGCAAACACAAGTGGAAATAGAGAATCTGCATAAAATTATGCTCTACAACTCCTTGAGAATAGTCTACAATTGGAGTTTAATGGAACAACATACCAAAACACATCTGCCAATCAAGCTAAAGAAATACAGAAGACAACAAGGCCTAGCTTATGAAAGTCATAACATCCAATGCCCAACCCCATATGACAAAGACAAAAAAGACATGAAAAAGGAATAGCATAGTCCACCTAAAACACATCTATGAGCATACCTCATGACATACAACTAGGAAGACACATTGAGAGAGAGAGAGAGAGAGAGTACTCTAATTGTAATCAGATGATACCTGTTCATAGTAAATCTCATTCAATTTACTAATTTCTGTAGAGATCTCTTCATTCCCAGAATTTGCAGAATCAGGCTGACAGAAGAATAAAGGGAATAGAGGAGGTAAGTATAATGAAGTAAAGGGCACTATAACAAGGCATAAGTTGCTAACAAGAAAACACGAAGAAAAGCAACCCTACCGCAAATTCAGGAAAGATTCCAATACAATGAATTTCCAGGAGAAGTCGTTCATTTATCGACATACTACTGTACTGACCCTCAGTGCAGTTGACGCCAGGCGTCAGTGCTTGGTCTGGTGGGAAACCATTTTGTGAATTTCTGTAGCTTGGAATTCTAGTGTCTGGAATGGACAAACTGCTATTGTCTGGCATAATATGTTTGAGCTCATTAAAGGATCCCCCGTTAGCACTTATGCGAAAACCATTAGAGGCAGGATTTCCTGATAAATCAGAGTTTTGAGAGAGCTGAGAACAGAAACTATCTGATTTTACATTTGTCTCAGGCTCAAATCCAGACTCATAACCATCAAATCTGATGTCTTCATTTTCATTGTGGCAAAATTGTTCATCTCCTTCAGGAATGAGAGCTGAAATCAGTCTCTGGTAGAGGGAGACATCCTCAAGAGTCTTTGTGGCAGAGGATAAATGCTCCTGGGTATCTTCGCTATATTGTCTTTTAAATCCTCTTTCAATTTCATTACCCCCAAAACCATTGGACACTGAACTAGGATTTACCATCCCTGAAGATGCTGCCATGGGTGACACCGTGGTTGGTTCAAACTCCACCTGCAAGGGGAAAATTCAATAACAACTAAACTAAATTTTGTGGACTAGAAAAATAGTTGAGAATGCAAATGCCACTTGACTTTACACAGACGCAGATATTAATATCCCCCCTTTCTCATTTATTGTATTGCAGTTCTTTTTTTTTTTTTTTTTTGGGGGGGGGGGGTTGTTGGGGGGAGGGGGGAAACACAAGACATGTTGTGCTCTATCAAAATAATAGAAAATTCTATTTTCTATTCAATTAAAAATAAAATGGAGACATGAAAATTTTCTACGAATTCCTTTTAGCCAAGGTATAACATATCTAAATAAGATATTAGACATCTGTGTAACAGTTTCTGCTCGGATTTTTACAGATGCTTGTAATTGTTGTTATAATTGAAATGGAAAGGGGTTTTTA
The DNA here is from genome assembly GCF_036785885.1 of Coffea arabica. Lineage (NCBI taxonomy): Eukaryota > Viridiplantae > Streptophyta > Magnoliopsida > Gentianales > Rubiaceae > Coffea > Coffea arabica. Next base: position 9,469,081 of record NC_092321.1, on the reverse strand, counting down.
ACTTGATATTCATGCATCAATTTCTATTTTCTTACCTGCTTCATTAGGAAAGAAAATATCAAAGTTAGAGATTCAAACAATTCATTAATTCGCAATCAGCAGTCAATAGTTAATGGTTCCAATTTGTCATAAATTTCTACTTTTGTTAATGAAACTTCACATTTGATTTTTAATAAAAAGTGAAAGAAGTTGGCCATTTTGAAATGCTATATACTAGAAAAGACAAGGGCGGATCAACTCCAATCAAAATAAAAATTAAACACCAGAACAAATAAATTCTTCAAATTTGAAATTGCAGTCACTTAGTAGATGGATTACTTTCTTTCTTTCTTTGCATTCAGTTGAAACATCTTATTAGTAAGCTTAACAGCATAGAAATGGGAAGCAAGGCCCAAACAGATCAGTCAAAAGGTAAAAGTAAAAAGCAAAAGCGACATATTCAAACTGAGGGATGAAGTTAGTGTACTCAAACATTATCCAATAGAAACCGTATGCAGAACTACAATGTCAAACAGATTAGGCCAAAGGGGAAAGTAAAATGCAAAGAAACATATTCAAATATGGGGATAAACTTAGGGCGACCAAGAGAACTATTCAATAGAAATTGTAAGCAAAAGACTACCATGTCCAAATCTTATACCATCTCAGAAAACAAAAACATCCAGTGACAATAATAAGAAACTAAATATTGCAGACAGGTCAATCTATCAGATCATCCAATTTCTAAAATAGCATAGAGCTCAGTGATAAGCTAGTAATCCTATTATAATGCAAAAAGCTTCTGAAGATGCGAAGTGCCACAACCTTCTGTTTCAAATAGGCCACATCTGCATCAGATACAAACCGAAAGAGTGGCTCCATCTGCTTCCAAAATGAGCTGGAAAGTGCTGGGGCTGCAGTGAAAAGTGGATCAACACCAAGAACCTCTATTGACCATAATATGCACTTTTTTGGATTCATAATGCATGCAGAAAGTTCTGACTGAAACTACACCTGGATTAGGAACAGCATTTGCAGCAGCGAGTAGTACTTCATGTCCATCATCTGAACCGACTAAGAGCATTAAAGAAGTAATAAAGATGGAGAATAATGAACAGCCAGAGAGGTTTTATTGAAATCTCTGACTGAACTCACCAATAAAATCTGTTGCTAAACTGACTGCAGAATGCTTCTGACGTGTATAAGCTTTACGGTCAGAGAGCTTCCTAGTGGGCGGACGACCTGCCTTGCTGAATATAAAATTCAAACAATATAAGGAACTTAGACTAAAAACGCAGAACATCAAAGCATAGGGCACGAATAAGCCCAAAATAATAACCAGAATAATCAAGAGAAAGAAAATGCTAAACCTTTCAGTTTTGTCAAATCCAAGTCTGGCACTTCTAAGCTGTTTTGCAGTTCTCACATTTCCAAGCTTTTCAACAGTTAATGGCATTAAGGACCTAGTTGAAGTGAATCCCCGTCCAGTCCTGCCTTGTCTTCGAATTCCATCTCCATGGTCATCCCCACTAATAATCTTTTTCCTTGGTGGTAGCATCAAGTTTGACATCTTCTGGACATTCTGCCCAGCTTTTTCTTCCATGCCATCGGACTTCTTCATCTTATCTTTAAACTTCATTTCAGAGGGGGGCCCTGATTCCTCACTTTCAGACAATGCGGCTGAAGAGAAGTGGTCACCTTTCAATTTAACTTGCTGAGGAGAACTTCCAGATAAGCGCCTTTCATTTCCAGTGTCTGCAGATGCCGTGTCCAAAGCAGAGGTTTCATCAGTGCTCTGCACTATAGGTATGAAATTACTTCTTCTTGCTGTTCTTGAGATTTTCTGGGGCCTCTGGCTGGCCCACTGGGCAACAGGAGGTGATGAAGACCTCATCGACGGTGTCCGTTTCCGACTGTTTACACCAACTGCAGCAGGTATTTTGCTTGTGCACTGAGAAACTTCCCAATCATTGGCAGCTGTTGCATGAGAAACCACAGGTGACAATTTTTGCCCAACACTTGAACCTGACCGTGGACCTCGAGTTGCATTCAGTTTTGTGCTTGATGTAGGGCTACCAGAGCTGAAATCTTCTCGAGCACTTGTCCTGGTTGTACAATTGGGTGGGGGGGGATAAAAAAGAAAACAAACAAAAGAGCACAGCTTCATTTAACTTCAACAGACTAAAAATCCAAGCAGACAAACAGAAAGTGAGGAGGCAGAATCTTCAATGACACAAACTAATGACATATTACCAAGAAGAAAGGACCACATAACAATGTCATTAAAAAGAAATGGATCCCAAAACAAGAATCTCGGAGAATATGCAGTTAAATGCCACACATACTTGTTAATAGCTTTCATATTAACTTTTTCTTTATCTGTAGGGCGATCCCTTTTATCATGGAGAAGGGGGCTGTTATCCTGCTCCAGCCGAGAGATTGATGATCGTGTGCCTGAACTGCTTTGCTGTGAGGAACCATCAACTTTGCTCATGCCTCCATTAGCAACAGGTCTGCATCACAAAAAGTAGACATGATTCAGAAAAAAATGTTTTATGGAAGACCATGCGGAATGAGACTTAAAACTCTAGAATGGAAGGTATTCCTACTTTAACCTATTATGGCTGCAAGTGAAAGTTCAAATCAAATATACGGACAAAACAAAGAAGAATGAAAATCCAAGCATCTACACCATTATAAAAGCAAATTCAACAGAGGAAGATTAATACAATCAATACTAAATGTATGCACAAAATGATACACTAAAAGCAGTACCTGAAGCCATGGCTCTCACTCAGCCTTGACCGGGCATCAGCAAGAAGCCGCGGTTGCATCCCTTGTTTAAAATCTCTAGAGCCATCCATAGGTTTTGCTGCTGATGAGCTTGCAGCAACATCTGGCTTTATCCCAGACCGCTTTTTCTTCATCTTGGATTTCTCCCATCCATCAACACCTAAAGGTGATGGCCGATCCTCGCTTTGGACTGCACTACTACTGGGAATTTTCAATATTTCCCTATCTCTATCTGCAGTCCCTGAAGGCCTAGCAAGAGTATTAGCCCTTGCATCCGCCTATGTCAAATTAAACACATACTTCAGTACCATTTTGGAAGCTTGTAACTAGATTGTAGCAGAGTATAATAAATGAGGCATAATTAAGGATGCAAAAATTGTTATACATAGTCAGACAAAGATTGAAGCTCTAAAGGAGCAAAACTGAAAGTCCAGAATAAAAACATTCAGAAATATAGCAAATTAATATAAATAAGCACGCAACAACAGCATTTTGGAGGTTGTAACTAACTTGTAGGTTAATCTAACAAGTTGATGACATATTTAAGGATGCAAAATTTGCACACTGTCAGACAGAAAATTCTAGGGGAGAAGTAGTGAAAGTCCAGATAAAGACGTGTAAAAGAACAGCAAATCGCACAAAGAAAAAGCAAATGGGACATAACCTCAATACGGAAATCAGTTTTGTATAGTTCATCCAAAAATTTTCAGAACTTATGAAGAAATAGAAAAGAAAGGAGACCGTCCACCTGACAACAATGTAACCAGATAAGAAAAAGACAAACTATGTCTTCAGTGAAAAGAATATCCGCACTTAACAGTGAACTAACGAAAGTAATTGTTCCTTGACTATCAGTACTGTGATACCCACAGAAACATATATAAGCAAGCCAGTTAAAGTAGGAAACTCCTGGATGAGGTATTTCCCATGTCAATCACATTGTAAACTGAGCAGAGAACTTTAATAGAACCTAGAAAACAACAATAGTTCTATGAGCTCAAGAAGCTCCAGTATTCGTAAGTGCCCAAGAGACTAAATTCAAAATAAAGCAGCGTTCATAAATATGAACCAAGAAAATATTATGGCATGGCGACATAAAAAAATGCTACAGACCCTGGGATCCACCATAGAAGTCCTGGTGCGCTTGTTTGGTACAGAATTCTTTGTCCTCTCTTCTGATTTTTGCTCCACGTCAAAACCATTTGCACCAACATGACTCTGAGCACCCATCTTAGAAATGCCTGTAGCCGAAACTGATCGATCGGCTGAATACAAGGTATTGGATCGGTCACTGGAAAAGGAATCTGACCGGGATCTCTTCCGTGATTGAATAGTTGGAAACCACTTGTTCATCACAGATAATGACTCATTGAATATTTTTACACGTTCCCTGACATTTAATACAATATTTTTCATGCATGAATCAACACTGATGTAAATCCACATGGAAACAAAAAAAAAATGAAATTAATGAAACAAAAGCAATACCTAGCTTTTCTACAGCCCTCACGGACAGAGGTCTTGAGACGTCTAAATTCCTCAGGTGAAGGAGAAGACACAGGTTTGCCTTTTGCAGGTGCTGAAGAAGGATCTTCCAATGGAATTCCAAAAGAAACACTTGCAAGTCGCTTAAAATCCACTGGTCGATTAAGTTTGAGGGTTGTAACCATTGATTTTGGATCAAATCGTAAACATTGAAAGAAACTCATCACATCTTGTGTTGCAGCAGAACTACCTCTACTCATGTTTGGAATGGCTGGTAAAATTGGCATCTCTGTGTTTTCCCTAAAGCTACCAGATCTGTCCAATGAAGCTGCAGAATAGGATCCACGCTGCCCAGAAGTGTATAAAGGCCTGTCTGGGCTATTAGAAGACAGATCGAATTTGCTGGATGCTGACATCGCATCAGTTTCCACACTCTCTCTTTGTCGTAGAACGTGTTTACACAGTTGTGCATGGCAATTTTTTACAAACACAACACATGAAACCCAGCATAAATTCTTGATAAGTACAAGGCCATAAGAAAATAAGACACCTGAAAAAGATAAAATTAAAGCATATGAACAGAACTCGCAAAAAGTCAAAGTAGATAATTTTTTTAACACTGAATTCTTTAATTAAAAAGATTGACTTGAAATGAAAACCCTAGTTCCCATCATTTATGACACAGGACAAAAGCATCAATAACAACTTCACTAGTAGTACATAAACACAGCCGTGATCCACAACACAGTGGATTTTCTTCCAAAAGCCCCTGTCAATGCTTGCAAAAACCCTTCAAGGAACAAGCTTATCAATAAAAGCCAGCCAACTTCTCTGAACACCACACAGTTTGTCTGCCAGACAATATATCTATGTAACAGCACTCCAGAAATGGAATGTCTATTCCCAGAAAAAGAAAAATCGTAATGAATCCTTAAAGCTCGGAAAAATTCCCTAATTCTGCATGGTCAATCTACCAGATCACCATTTCTTCTCAGTTTAAGTATGACTTATCAGGCCCTGCATTTTCTAATCAACCAGCTGATATTTCTTGCACCCTCGTTTCTTTAGTACAATATACTTCATTTCCGCACAGTAGCATTATTCTTCAAACTAAGCTTAGAAATTCTAATTGTCATCCAGAATTCCACCTTAATTACAATTAACTAATAGCTAAGCGATTGCAGAGATTTAATAATGTTATAACTCTAAAACAACACCGATTTAAAAAACATTATCAATCATCAACATACAAGATTCAAGGGAAATAAAAGCATATACACATAAAATTTGCCAAATTTGAATGCAAGAACGAAAAAACAGAAATTACCTGGTAAAATGAGCTATAAATAATCACGGAAAAATCCAAGGGAAAGGAGTGATCCAAACCGCCCCTAATTCCTAAAATCCTGCCAATCATTAATAAATCAAACAAACGTCAAAATTGATCAACTTAGGGTTCAATTAGGGTTTTGTCAAAAAAATGAAATAAAGAGAGAGAAAGCAGGCAATCCTATTCATAGACCTAAAAAAGCGAAATAAATGGGAAAAGAAAAAAGATAACACACAAAAATATATAATTATTCGTGAATTTGAATTGTTGACTAGGAGAAAGGGTACCTGAGAGATGGAGAGAGTAGAGAGAGAAAATAATTGTACGTAAACGGACGTCGTTGAAGTCGTTGATCGGTGGAAGGGTCGTCGAGGAGGAGGAGGCTGTCTGTCGAAAAATAACGTGGACTATTCACCGGATTTTAGCCCGCGATTGGATTTGATGGAGCCCGGAATTCATAATCCACCTGGACCTTTGTGCTTTGCAAATTTTGTCATCGATACCGTATTCTTCCAAAGTGCATCCAGCCAACCAGTATTTGGGCTTGCTTTCGACCCAGCCCAAATCTATTATTCGGGATTATAATAATTATATAAAAGCGACATTGTTAGTCAAAAATAAATAAATGTTATTCTCATAATCTACATAAGCAGTATATTAGCTATAGAATATGTTACAATAATAAGAAAACAAAAAAGCAGATTTTCTTTAGTGTTAAGACAATTTAAAAATCGTTGAATAAGCTAGATAATATAGCTTAATAAAAGCATAGTTAGCTCTCAAAGATATTAGCTTGAACAAGTCAGATGATTAGCTTGAGTCAGCAAGCCAGGCAGAAAAGCAATTGGCTGAAAGCTTTAGTTCATAATTATGAGTTATGATTATGATGGTTTTATTATCTTCATCCAATTACATTATGCTGCCAAAGTTCCACTGCAAATACTTAAAAATACTTGAATTCCACCATCATCCAGGCATGAAATTGTGTTGGGTATCTGAATGAAGTGGGCAATCCAATTTGGTGTGTAGCTCATTTTGCTTTTGGAAAGATCTTACAACTTCAAAACCCATTTGATTTAGTATTATTTCTGAAATGTTACAAGAGGATTGATTCTGTCAAAATAAGAGATTCACTTTTATCAAAAGTCCGGGCAAGCTAATAGAGAGGCATCAAAATGGAAGAGGAAAAACTAGTTTAAGAATTATCCGTGCGATCAAAAGACATACAAATCACCAGAACGGGAACAATTTCCATTCACCAAGAAAATCTGCAACCTGTCCATATACAAAATTGGATGACATTTGTCCATAACAACTTGAATCCCTAGGTAACTCGCTCTTTTCGCTCACTTCTCCATTCTAATGTACCGGTCTACACGCACGTAAATGTGCTCAGCGACTTGATATTTTTTCCCCCTAAAAGCAGCTAAAATACAACACTCTGTTTATGGTCATCGAAGGCGTGCTAAAGAATCCAACAAAGTGCATGTAGGAAGTTTGTTAGTGTCTGTACAAGATAAATCCTCTGCAGCGTAGGTAATCACCGACTTCATCAGGCTTGTGTAACTGAGTCAGGTTCAGCAAGAACTTGCTATTGCATTAGGTGCATGCCCATCTGAAGAAAGTTTAATCTGATGAGGTCCAAATTAATCATCAGTTTGAAGGTCCATTTCTTACATACGAAGTTATACACAAAAACATCTGAAGTTGCATCATTGTGAAGAGACATCTGCTGCTGATGAGGCACGTATCAGCACTTCTGCATCATCTGTTGCATACATTCTACAATAGTCCACCTCCGAATCACCTGCAGGGATTCAATGCTCAACAGACTAAAAACTTTTTGTTTCTTGTTTCTTCAATAGACTAAAAACTTATACAACAACAAATTGAAATAACATAACTAGTCCCTCGAACTCCAAGTAGTATCCATTTACGGGTTTGCATCTACATAGGTGCCCTTAACCCATAATTTAAGTATATACTATTTTAAGTTTACATCTAGTCTAGATATAACGCATGATTATTTAAAGAAGCTCAAATCAAATGTAGATTGGCTGACAGTTGGAAAAAGTCATTATGGTGAATTTAGCATACTAACAGGACAACACAAGGTTTAAACAGTACTTTCTTTCTTCTCTCTCTCAACCAGATCTCACTCCACCAACTTTCCACTTTCCCCTCCTTCCCTCAGTGCCTCATTTTATTTTCCACTCATTCCAGAAATTCTCAATCCAGTTATCACCATCACCTTTCCAGGTTAACCCTACCCATTGTTGAGTTCATCCCAACTTCATATACAATTAACTATTACCGTGCATTCCCCAATATCACACAAAATTAACTAATACCTTGCATAAAAATGGACCGAGAGCCATTTATGCATCATAGACACTATTCAAAACAAAAATTGTTCTAAATTCTCTCGTCTGTCTGTGCATGCACACATGTATATACATATGCATATGTCACTCCTGTCTCTCTTCCCTCTCCATACTCTCTGCATCTGTGTCCATGTACAAAATATTCAAACATACCTTGGCACCATCTGATCTAGATGATAACCACTCAAGTTGTCAAAACAACCAATATCAACTCTATCTGAGGCTGACAGTTTGAAAGATGCACAAATACCTCGTAAGGCACTTACCTCACAATCTAAATGACCACTTACCCTATAAGTACTTAATACCCTTGAGCTGGAGCAACTACATTAACATTCAGCAAGTTATCAGGTGTTACATCTGCCAACTGACCCGTCTTAAAAATTTTCTGTCTACATTTAAATAAAAAGTTGTTTACTCTTGGCAAAAAAATTAAAGAAGGTAGTCATCAACTTTTTTGTGACTTAGATCCTTTTGCCAGCAAAAACAACTCAAATATGTCGACCATCACCTATGCTAATTTAAAGTTATATTAACTGACTAAAGGTGGAATAGCATAGGGTGCAATTGGACATCAGGTCAGCAAAAGTATTTAGAGTGGCAGGAAGGGATAAACTCAAATATATTCATAGATACTTAGTGCCAAGGTATCTGCAATGGGAGAGGGGAAGAGGTTCATTTCAATTCTTTCACTACTCATTAGTTGATTACTTAGGGATACCAATGAGTTCATTAGGACTCAGGAGTGTGACTCACCTATAAATTTGAAAAGAAAAGGGCAGTTCCAAGAACATAATTTCTGAACAAATGTATAAAGACTACAGTTTTCCAAAAATACCAGTGATACCATCACTTGTTTTTCTACTTAAAATTGAAGCAATGTGAAAGTACTTTATCATTTGGCATGTTCAAGTTCACATATGAGGGAAAAAATTGACGAGCCTAAAATATGAAGGGCTATTTGTCAATTTTCCTTAACATTTGAAAATATCATAAAATGTTGGTATCAGAGAGAATATTACTGCACACAGAAGCATTGGACAACCGCTCAGGTGATACACTGCTTTTACTATCTGCAAGAACAGAAAAAATGGCACTATGTAAGTATCCTATCAATGGTAGTGTATGCATGGACACAAAGATAGAGAACACTTCTCACAGACCAAGTCAATTAACTTCAGAGGAAAAAATAGGAACGAAAAGAGCTAGAAAAAAAAAATACAAGTGCCAGCACCTGTTAAAGACAAAAATAAACTTAAAAGGGCAAACACAAAATTCCCATTATTCTCTTGACGACAAAATTGGTGTCCCTTAAGTCTGCAACTTGGATGTCCCTTTATCTACAGAGGAGGCTTAAGGTCATATCCATGTATCTTGTCAAGAGATTAACCTTTATGAAGACAAATTGGAAATATGTGCAAAAGTATCGGAAGAAACAAAAGGAATTAGAAAACAATTTAACCATGAAGCATCACACACCATGAGATTTGGGCAGTCCTTTAACAGCCTCGAAGTTCTTGTAAGTATACCCAATGAAACTCAAATCCTTAGAAGTCAAATGCATCTGCCAAAAGAATTTCGCAGAAAACATAAGACAGTTGGTCTGCAAAGCACAAGAAAAAGAAAGCAGAAATGTCTATGGACTGATTACTGCAGTTGCTTATAACAATATAATGTAACAATTAAGCACCAATGATGGTATTTCTTAAGCACAATTTTAGACACAAGTCTTGAATAACAATCTGAAGAACTTCTAATATGGAGACATAGCAAGCAAGTCAGAATCCTTTTCCCCTTTTTTATAAAAGATAATTACCTTCCTCAGGTGTCCTGAACTGTTTTTTGCTGGCGGAGGATCCACCTACAAGACAGTTGTAAGATATTCAGACAGATGACTCAACATGATAGATTATTTTAGAAAGAACCAGCAAACACAGGGGTAGACTAAACAAAGGAAAACAACTTGAGTCCCCCAAACTGCCACTTAGCTAGTCACTTTTGCAATCACTTTGGCTCACCAGCAACTAATTGAAGAACTTTTGCTTTTCTTTTACTTATATCTTGGGGTGGAAGTCACGTGTATAGAGGCTGGGTTATGTAACACAAGTACATGGAAATACAGAGAGAAAGGGCATAAAGGCAAAAAAGATGTGCACACCTACACTTGAAGCATGCATTGAAGTCGAAGGTAATGAAACAGGAGTTGCCACCACCTTTTTTCCTGCTAAGTACTAATAAGAAAGTTCTATCTACAAGTTTCATCATATTGACATCCTCGAATAGTACCCCTTGATCAAAATGGATGATTAAGAACAACTATGGTAAGGAAATTAATACGAAAAGGATGAACAAATAATATTTAGAATAGAAGGCTGTCTGCTGACCAAAAGGAGATTGCTGATCATATTTGATGGACTTGAATCGGAAGATCTATATATTTTTGGCAAGAAAAATGCATTCCATGTTTAAAAGGTATTACTGTATTAAGTTTAGCAATCCAGTATTTTAACTGTTTGACATGGAGCCACACCTAGAGCTACAAATGGTTACAGATGGGGGAATTACATGAATGAAAAGAGTATAGGAATGTAAAGTCATGTAAAATATGCCTATCGACTTATTTGCAGCTTCTATCTCGTTGAAGAACACTAAAACTAGTTAGTTGTTGTTGCTAATAAACCTTGTTAATGCACTCTTAACAAACTCCAAACCAAGGTACAATTCTTAGCTTCGTCAAATTAAACTGAGAATGAAATCATCTTACTTCAAAAAATACACATTTAATATTTTATGGGGGAAAAAAGACTCTTAATAGCCTTGAAGGAACATCTGACTCATTCTCATTGAAGATTATTTTTCCTGGAAAGCAATGTAGCTCCCATTTCCCTTAAAAAAAAATTAATCAGCAACTAAATTCATTTCTCCTTTCATGACTAGAAAAATTAACCTCAATTTACTCACACCGGTAGATTTCACTAAACCACTATCCTCTTTTGATCACCCACATTTCAAGTGCTGCTCCTTCTCGTACTCGACTAACTTTTATGATCATTCTCTAGGCTTCATGTTCACAATGTCACCTGAAACTTTCCAAGAACTTCTCAACCTCCCTCAATCATGCTCATTACCACTACCTCATCTATTAATGTCAAGAGCAATACAGCGAGCATTGAATCTCACTCTTTAGTCCAACTAATGCAAGTACACCTCCATCATGATTATTATCAATGAGTGACTTGGAAATTGACTGATTGTACATGATGCCTTTACCTTAGAGAACATTCTTTCCCCAAATCCATGCTAGTCACTTACCTGGTCTGTCACGCCAGACCAATACAAGATCATTTGAAGGCTTATTTGATAACCAAATTGAAAGTGGCAAGCACAGATATGCAAATTTGTCAACTGGAGGTGCATTGTCATAATGAAAATAAAAAACTTGGTACTAGAAAGTAGCTATCCAATTTGACAGGAAAATTTCAGGGAGTAGCTTTTCTATCCATTGAAGACTTCACTTTAGCGGAAATGATGAACAAAAAGTGGAATTTTGCTGAACAGGAGGATATGAAGAAAACTGGAAAAATGACAACCCAATTTTCATGAAAGAACTTGAATAGCATACTAATAGAATCAAAATTTTGTCCAACATTTCTGCTACCTCATCGAATTTCATAAAATTTTGGGTATCAAGTTCTCCATTGACCTCAGGTTTGTATGCTGCGTCCATGCTATAGAGTTTGTCCCAAAGAATGTCTTTGAACCAAGGATGAGCCTGATGAGAAATTATTAGAATAGAGGAGGCAAAGTATATTAATAAATGGTGAAATTAGAGAAAACCACCAAAGCTCCTACACTGTGGTAATGACAAGACAACAAACCTTTATTTGCTCTGCTCCACGAGAACCTAGCCTATGTTCAACATCACAAAGCAGCCTAGAGATCAGGTCCTTTGCTTCAGGGGACAGCCTTGCTTCATCTGGAAATCTCAAGTGATTCTTCCAGTGGACTATCTGGGAAACAAATGTTGCCATGGAAATGCATCACAGCACATCATCATCATCAAGAGACATTGCACTACATTTTCATTTGATTCCCAAGTAAGCGAATTACTATATCCTATGAAGTGGACATATCATATTCCACCGAAAAAGGCCAAGACAGATCTTCAGATTTTTGCTGCATACTATTCTCATAAGTTTTTGTAATTTATCTGTACCATGAGTTGCACAACTTTGGTGCGTTCTTAGTATAACATCTTTTATCTTTGCAAGAAAGAAAAAGATAAAGATAAAGAAGGAATTTTTACAGTGGATCTGGAAACTTTAATCAGATGTTGACCTAATCAGCAGCATTTAGCTAATCTTTAACTAGAATGGCCCCTTGTGAAATCAGTTTATGCTGAATTCAGGTTTAGAAAAGCCACATAGTATGTCTACCTTTCTGCAGGTGGTTATTGGATCATCAGAGTAGAATGGAGGGTAACCAATGAGCATCTCATACATTATAGCACCAAGAGACCACCTGTTAGGAAGGCGCCAATGATACACATTAATTCTGAATCTGTATGCTTAATCAAATCTGCAAATATTCCACAATATCAATGGTTTTAAAATCTATTACACTCTATAGCTACAAACCAGAAGCTACGCGATGCAAAAAGTTTAACACTCCACTAAATGTATTTACAAATTGTTGATAGAAACTTGGTTTCCAGGATAACGTTCTTTTAGTAGGAAGTCCAAAGAGGAATCCACGGGCATGAGTAGCTATAATAATAATGGATAGTTGAAAACACCTAACATTTTAATCAAAAGAGCAAATAATAAATGATAAGTCATCAATTATTAAATTGAAATGTATCAGATCACATATTTTAGTGTACAAGTGCAACAAATGGTTTCCTTTTAAAGAGTTTCAAAAGTTTCAGGACAGCAGGAAATAGCTTAACAAACAAGCAGGTGCTTCTTAATCCTCTAGGACTCAGATAAACAGGGAAAGACTTGGTGATATCCTTCTTGCTACAGAAAATATTAAGGGAAACACAAATTACATCTATCTCTTATATTTCTCTTAATAAGCTAGACGAGTTTTACGTCTTTCATGGTATCTTTCAGTCAATTACCACAAGTTGTTCAATGCAGTATTAGACACTAGCTTCGACAAACTTCCGATATGTTATCCTGAACCTTGAAACGCATAAAGATCTCAAGCTTCTGGGATATGATTAATTTTCTGAATTTGATTCAGAATATTTATGCTTCAGTGTAGTTGTGTTTTATATTTCTGACTTAAGAAGGATAATTGTTTCTCTAGAATGGTATGCCTAATTTTGCTTAGGCACATGCCTATGCACCTCTCCCCCTCCCCAATTACTGATCTTGGTTCACCATTATGAGTTCCTAGTCCTTCCCAGACATTGAAACAACAGCAACTCAATGCAGCCTTCCTGATAAACAAAATGTCAACCACATTTCACAAACAAAGAATCATTGTTATTAAACTAACCAATCGCACTCCATGCTGTAGCCTCTCTTCAGCAACACTTCTGGAGCAATATAGTCAGGTGTGCCCACAGTTGAAAATGCCTGTGGTCAAAGTAGAATGAATGGGCATCAGACAACCTAATCACTATAAACAAAAACTTTTGCTGTACATATTGAACCATCTTAAATTAAACAAGAATTGTAAATCTATAACGTCAGACAGGATATCACATAATCTTTCTACTGCTTCCTTCAAGGACAGAAGAGGCACTCTGAGATTTTTCGACCTGGTTCCACTCGAGATTATGAATTTCGTGCTGAACCTAGAAAGACTTTGTGGTTATTAATAACTTAGTCAGTCTCCCAAACAACGTTTCAAAAAATGGAAGCTCAAAAAAGGAGGCCTGAACTTTGCAAGTGATGGTAGCCCCTGAGTGATTTCAATGCTTGCAGTTAGCCCTGATGTATTGCAGTAGCATTTATCAATGCACATCAAGATGTAGGAGGCAAGAGGGAGAGAGAAAGAGAATTTCTCCCCTGGTGAGGATATGGGAAAAAGAACAAAGATTTATTACTGCCAAATTCCATATGAAACCTAGTTTACTAGAACCTTTGAAGGTACTCCTTGTCAAAGACTGAAAAAAGTTGTCACCTAAGGTCCTAAGGCTCAAACTGAAGTTAATAGATATTTCTGCATGTCTTGAACAGACTCCCTTCATAAGTTGGAAACTCTTTTAAAGGGTCAAGCACATAAAACTACTTGACATGGTACTCCTTTAAGATCTCAAATTCTGAAAATCCAAAGGAGTTTTATCTTCCTCCTGATCTTCATGTTAAGTTAACAGCAGATACTTGGTTTTCATGCATTCCAATGACCAGCCAGGTTAATATCACAAACAGTTAAAGCTAAATGTTTCTGTATGATGTAGTATAAGATGAAATGATAACATTGACTTTGAAACCAACTTACATCATTCAAGTAAATATTGTAAGCGAAAATACGAGTTTATTATTGGCTTACTAATTTTCTCCTATTTTTTTGCCAATGCTGCAATTGTTCAAGAGAGCTATTCCAAAAACTTCCATTTCCTTTATCGGGAAAGCAGCCATTGGGAACGACTGATCCCTTCGTACTTGGATCACCCATCACCTCATTTTCATTTATAGGAGTTAAATTTGAACAGTCAAGAGGCTTGCAGAGACCAAAATCAGAAAGTTTCAGGTGACCATTTTTGTCCAACAGAAGGTTGTCAGGTTTAATATCCCTGTGTTGAACAATAATACTATTAAACAAGAAAAAGAATCTAAATAATTAACTTTAGAACAACCAATAATTAGGTCAATAGTTCATAAATGTGTCACCAAAAGCCTAATACCAACCTGTGGATGTAGTTATGCTTATGGATCGACTCTATAGCCAGGACACTTTGAGCAATGTAAAACTTTGCAACAGTTTCAGTTAATGTCTCCTCTCTCATAAGCAAAGTCATCATATCTCCTCCAGGCAGGTACTCCATTACGAGATACAAGTAGTCAGCATCTTGAAAAGAATAATAGAGCTTTACAATGAAGTAACTAGCAACTTCTGCAAGAAGGTTTCTTTCAGCTCGAACATGGTCAACCTACAACATGCACAAGCAATCGTAAAGAGGACATTTCACTGAGTTGTAGAACTATTAAACCCAAAAAAAAAAAAAAGAAGTCAAAAGCAAATGCAGGAGAAAACAAGTTTGGTACAAGAAACATGCAGAATGGATATCATAAAGAATTACAACTTCTGACCGAGTTGCTGTCTCAAAATATGTGAAATTTAGTTCCAAGGTGTATGACATCCACACGTTCTTATTATAAGTAACAGACAGGAACCACAAGGAAACAGATTAAAGTGCACCTGTCCCCTACTAAGCATTTCAGACTTCTTCAACTTTTTCATTGCATATATTTCACCAGATTTCTTGTCCTGACACAACCTAACCTGTAATAGAAATTGAGTATAAGCACAACAACATAAGAGTTAAGATAAAATGCACGAATAATATTTCACCAAATGACAACTTTCCAATAGAAGATATGACACGAGAAAAAAGAAAAACAGAGAGGCGTAACCAAATGGGAAAGTGAGCATTAAGCACTTAGGCACTTCCAATAAGACTTCCTACGTTGGGGTAAAAGTAGTCTCAGGTATCTTTTTGATCCAACGCCCCAAACATGTTTTCAATTACTATGCAAACCATATGTTCTATATCAATTAGCACACATTTAAGTTTGGCACAGGGTTATACCACATATTCTAGTCTAAGAATCATTCTGGAATAGGTTCAACAACATGCACACAAGCTTTTCCATGACCAGGTTTCTAACAATTAAAAATCCAGCAAGATAAGACTGCCACTTTGCAGATGCTATGCCCAACTGGCCAGGCGTGACCAGCATGTTCCTACCAATATGCAAAACAATAAAAGCTATGCCTTTAAGGTAAATGAATAAAAAATAATGCATAAAATTTACTTACTTCTAGCAGAATAAGTTAAAGAAGCCTCTTTATTAAGTGAAAGAAGTCAGCAAGAAAATGAGAACAGAGCCACATTACAAGTAAAGAAATTATCACAGAAGGGAAAAAGCAGGCGAAAAAGAAAGGAATAGTTTAAATGGATTTCACCATAAGAATATGGTTGTCAATTGTTGGCATAAGATTATGAATAACTCAGATTGTCATTGTTAACTGTTGACATAAGACTATGGATGACTCAGACTATGAATAAGTTAACAGCTGGGGATACAAAAGTCTGCTACCTAGCTGCAGGTAAAACAATCTAATAATTAATTGAGGACTATAAAAATGGCAATGAGAAATCCTAACTCAGATTTCGACACTATTGGCAAGGGTCACAAACTCAGATTTCAATCTAATATAGATCACAAACATCCAAGAACAATGAAGAAATCGCAGGTGACCAGAAGTAAAAATCAATCAATCTAATAGAGGGAATGCAGAAGCTAAAAACCTAACTAGATGTAGAAATCTCAAACCTCTCCAAAGGCTCCTCTTCCTATTATTGTCAAAAGCTGAAAATCAGCAACGGATATCTTATGTCGTTTAAGTCTCATATACTCTGTCTCCTTACGCTCCAAATCCTTCAAAAGATTAAGCTGCTCCTCCTCTGATACATCTGAACATGCTAACTTTGTTTCAAGTGCCGAGCGCCTGGAAGTTTTGTTTGTAAGATGATATTAGAAGCTCCAAAGAACATACGAGAACTCATTGGTAAAGACAGATGAAAATATGGGAGGAGCAAAATGTAAGACCCAAAAAAAAAAATTTAACTTCTATACCTATAAGTGTTCAACATGTAAATGTTATAGACTAGCTACACCTCCCACAAACCAACACGCATAATATCGTTGCAGTATCAGGTGCCAAACAGCTTTTGGAGATAATGAATCAAATTTGAGTTACAAATAAACGATCATAAGATCATCATCTTGATACCATGGAAAATGTGCATATAGGGAAGTCATGTAAGGTCCTTTTTATCTTAGTTGTTTGCAATCTCCAAATCACACGCAGGGTTTACAGGAGTTTGTAATCAATAGCAAAAATCACAGCCAAGCAACGAGGCAAATAAACTAAATGACCATGTCATACATGAACTACAAAATCAATATCCTTATTACGCAGAATTCATTTCAAGAAAATGGTGAGACGCAGGTATTGGCCTGGATATTTTTGAAGCTTTCGTATGTATATATTCATTGAGCGGATTATCAGGAAAGGATACAAATGAAAATGCACAGAATAAAATTTTTTTTTTTTTTAAAAGGGACCTTTCTTTGCGCTGTTGAATGAGTTTCATATGAGCTCTATAGTGATCCTCAATGTATTTCTTGGCGGCAGCAACTCGTTCCAATGTTAAGGTAGACATGAGCTGCTCGTCGGATTCTACGTCCAGCTCCTCCGCCGGCGCCGCCAACACCTTTCCCTCCACCTCTTCCCCTACCTGCCTCTCCATATCTTTCAGAATACGTATTTATCTGCGTATATATCCACGAACCGCTGTCTCAGCATGAATATACGCACACCTGTATATACGGATATGTTACGTATATAGGTGGTGTGGCGTGGGAACAATTGGGGAAGATTGAGACAGCGGAAGCGGGACAGGGAAAACGCAAACCGAAGTAGAAAAACAGAGTACAAAAGGGAAGGGAAGGGAAGGGCAGGAGGTGAATTATGGAACGGAACGGGAGCTTCAGAAATCACAACAGCCCGTTTCTCCTCCGCATTTTGCTATTAACGTGGAGGACGACAGGTGGATGGGTCCCGCAAGGTGAAGGGACCCACAGGCTTGCTGAGCGGCCATTAAGTTGACCAACACATCGCCCTGATTATGACGACGACGTCGTCGTGGTCGCTCGTGTTAACTTTAATTATGGCACTTTTGCCCAAAAGGCCAGGAAAAAAAAAGCTTGGGTAAGACTTGAATCAGGGAGGAGGAGATAACCTGTAAACCAATCTGACCAACTTGTAATCAATTCTGGAGCTTAGAATTACGGCTCAACCCGACTGGAAGAGGGGGCTTTTTTTTTTAATCATCTTTTTATTTCTTACATATCAAATTATTACAATAATTTAAAAAAAAAATCTAAAAAAATGCAATTCAAACATTTAGCTTTCTGTCTTCCCTAGCAACAGTTTCGAATTTTTCAATAGAAAGAGAAACTAGAAGCATGTCACAACTGTTGCTGATGCCCATAAATAAACCAAAGGATATCCTAACTTCAACTGCTGGTCATTTTGTTTCCTTAACAAGGACACTTGACGCAAAAAGCGAGTCAACCCAATTCCTGCTGCCCTTACCTAATTATTTTCATCGACGAAGCACAATGACGAAAATCTCCGTTCAGTCAAAATGGCAGAAATTTGACATCATGCTTGACCGCAAAAAAGCTAGTTAACAGCAACTCATATGGTTACGTGCATATAATCAATTTCCCCTGTGGAAGGAACAAATTCCATTCATCCTCAAGGATCAATTTTTCCTGTCTGAACAATAAGCATGTGAAATTGGAACTTCGTGCAGTTTTTGATCCTCGAACCGCAGAAGGAAAACGAAGATAACAGGGGAGATAGTTGCAGGGCTAAATATTAATCAATCTCAAAAGAAGCGCAGCCTGATGGATTCTATTAATTCAAAAGGTGAAAGAAATCGTCTACAAATTTCAAAGAATTACAATGGAATTTTATTCTATAGCATGACTGAGACAAGAGCCATGAAAAAAAATCAATCTGTGAATAGAAGCGCTAAGAAAAGTTCAGACATCTTCTAACTACAAAAAGGTAGTGCCTGCCAGGTTATGGTGCAACAGCTTGTGTGCAATTTGATCTCTAGCCTGAAATGCATTCATGGACCTCACAGGATTCTCAGGTACCACTTCATCGTCAAACAATTCGAATCTCAGCTCTGGACTCATTCCCTCATCCCTTATTTCACATATGTTATGCAGTACACAGCATGCCCCAAGCAGAATTGGCAAGTCCTGGAGCTTAACTTCTGTCCTCTTCTGCAAGCACCTCCATCGAGCTTTCAATCGCATAAATGCTTCTTTGGCAATATTCTGAACTTCTCCAACCTTCTCATTGAGAGCATGCTGAGTCCAAGTAAGATTCTGCCTTGTGTATGGAACTAGTACCCAATCCATAAGTGGAAATCCTGCATTTCCGACAACCCAAACATCCTTCAAAAGTCCTCTATTTGCTCTCTGATACAAAGCAGACTGTTCCAAAACCTTATCATCAGTCATTGAACCAGGCCATCCAACACAAATATCAGTAAAAACACCTTTAGGATCAACGACCCCCTGAACCGTAATCGAATAAGACGTCTTCTGATTCCTCTCAGTATGCCTCTTGTTAAAATAAGAGGCAACACTAACCTTAGGAGCTATAATTGGAACATGGCTTGTATAAATCGAACCAGCCACATCTGCTACCCCAGAAATCATTTCAAAACCTCTCTTGACTTCCCTCATATTCTCCTCACTAGGCCACTGCAAAAACTTAGGCATCAAAACATTCCTGATTGCAGAACAAACCTCAAGGACAAGCTTATGACAAGTTGAGATTCCCAATCCAAATCGCTTCGACACCTCCCGGAGAGGCTCCCCCGTAGCCAATCTCCATATACAAACCGCAACCCGTTGGCGAACCGGAATAGCCAAACGCAGCATTGTATCCTTCTTCGTAACAACTGACTCAAGCTCATCACAAATCATATCAAAAGTGGCTTTACTCATCCGAAAAGCTTTCCTGAACTCCTCCTCCGGAAAATCGGCGCTATTACAATGCTCCCACCAAGCTTTTGATCGATCCTTTACCCATAATCTCCTCTGCGAGCTGGTTCCTGCTTCTGATGCTCCAACTTCAGGCGAACTCCGACGAGCCCTTTTGGATTCGGAGGCAGTTCCAATAGCATCCTCTTTCATTTCTCTCATTGGACTTGTACTTGAGGGCGACTGAGAGAAAGAAGCCAGAGATGGAAAGAGAAGGAATTCGTCTTCTTGCTGCTGTTCTTGTTGTTTGTTATCGCTATCAAAAGTCAAGAAAGTGTTAACAAAGTCCTGAATCGAGGAAGAAGTAGGCTCGTGATCGACCCTTTTTCTTTTCTTGGAGAGATTAATATTAATCTGAGAGGAGGAAGAAGAAGACGTATTGTTGGCAGGAATAGCAATGGGATCCAATTCTTGAAAGAAACTGAATAAGTTAGAAGAGAGGTAATCTTCACTACTACTACCACTATATGGTGACGAGAAAGATGAAATTTCCATAATGGTGTGAAAGCAGTACTTGATATTTTGTTGAATAAAGATGTGAACACCAAGGATTGTTTGAACTATAAAAAGATTGAGATTGGGGAAGGTCTTATAGAAATGGAGATGATAGGAAGGACGAAGAAGGAAGCGCGTGTGGGTGGGAACACGGAGAGGAAGATTCAGAGGGGATGAGGGTGGGGATGTTTGACGGTGACTCGGACAGTTTGTACGGAGAATTTGGGCAAATATAAGCCTTTTTCTTGGGTTATCGTGACATGGGGAGCGTACGCGGTTCGTTACTCGGAGGTTTTTGTTTTTTATTAGTTTTGGTTGCTGGGTTGGTATGATAATCAGGGGGTGCCAGGGAATATAATAGAATAGAGCCACGTTTGGAAATTGAAGGAAGACTTGTTTCGTATTGGAACTTAGAAGTTTCGTCAAAAGGCGGACTGGGGCTTCGGTTGGGGAAGAAGGAAAGGGTGGAGAAAGTGTCGAAAGTGCTGGCTATGCTCTCCGACCTGATGGTCTGAAAAAATGAGGGGTTTCAACTGAAAATGGAATTTCTAAGGTCTGTAGGTCTATCTCTGTACTTGTCTACCCTATTTAGGACATTGATGGTGGACATGGAAAACAGCAAAAAAGGACTGTAACTAACAAAGAAAACTCAAAATGCATACATATAAATTAGGATTGAAAGACACTTGAATCGAGTTTGGACCAGCATGAGTGAACTTGTTTGGTCAATTAATCAAGTCAAGTTGGAACAGTATTTTGATTCAGTAAACTTTTAAACTCGGTATGATTTTGATTCAATTAGCAAAAAACTTGAATTTTTAAGTTGGAACAGTATTTTGCATTCAGTAAACTTTTAAACTCGGTATGATCTTGATTCAATTAGCAAAAAACTTGAATTTATGGATAAAAAAATTCAAGTTACTTTAATAAAAACTCGTTTGAAATCAGTTCGATGAAAAAACGTGTTACCAAAAATAATAATAATAACCAACAAGTTAAATTGAACACAATTTCAAGTTTATTAGAATAATTAAATAAACTTAAATATTAAGACGCTCTCAAATCAAACCATGGGACTCAACACAGAGAAAGTTGTTTGGCAAAATGTGATTTATGTTGATGTGCAATTCATCAAAATTTTGGGGTTTGGTTGGATTAGTAATACATGTAATTGGGACGTTGCATATATATATATATATACATCTTCATCTTCACCCATCTATTTTTGCTTCCTCAAATATTTTAATTACGCATAAAAAATCACCTCTCCACTCTAAATCCTTTTTCCAACACTACAAACCTCCTTCACATTAAAATAATTTCCCAGATTGAGACTTAGGAATATTGAAATTAACTTGTTGCGAAAACATTTTTCCCACCAGTTCATTTAATTGTCAAATTCCCCAATATCGGATTACGTCACATGTTACCTCACATGTTACGTCACATCTTACGTCACATATTACGTCATGGTTATCTAATTGACAATTTGACTATCGGACCTTCCTATTTCATGTCGCAATCAATAAATAAATCTCTTCAAGTAGTCTTCAGGGCACAACAATGCCAGTTAGCATTCAATGAAGTGTCAAAGGCAACTAACTTCCTTTTGGAAAAATGTGGATTATGTTGATGTACAATTCATCAGCTCTTTTGAGGTTTGGTTGGACTGGTTATACTACATGTAATTGAGGTATTGACTCATTATAAAATGCGAAAAAAAAGGGGAAGGAAAATTTGAACGCTGACTTCTGGTTCTTGAAACATCAATCTTAACCACCAATGAAAAGGTCATTAACCAGTTGTCATCTCCTACTTACAAATTTTCTTTTTTATTTATTTTCATTGTTCAAATCTTTGACAACACAATACAAAAAACATTTGTTCATCAACTCTTCGATTTCTTACAAGTAATTTGCAACCATTTGCAACGAGAAGAACTTTGGTGTTTAGCAATTATAAATTACAAATTATGTTTATCCTGAAATTCATGTCAAATCAACCTTAATTAAGATAAAGGTTATAAGAAAAACGTAGACCCTAGTCCTCCTATGTGTGAACATTGATGAAGTCTTTATTCATTTTCTAAAACCAAAAGATAATGGCAATTTTCAGTGGAAATTTTCACGGTATATAAGTCCATTGACTCTTATATTCAATTCCGCAAAGTTTTCCTTGTAACTTCTTGTGGATAGAGTATTATTCCAAATAATTATTTGGAATAATTACTGTAGTATTTTTTGTGATATGATGTATGTGAGATAAAAATTTGGTTGGGAATATAAAAAGATGGATTAAGAAATGTATTTATGATGCAAACAAAAAATTTGCTATCCAAACATAGCCATCAAAAAGTAAAGATATCTAAGCTCCATTTGGATTAGCTGTTTTTTAGAGTGTTTTTAAAAAATTTTGCTGTAACAGAGTTTTTAAAGTATATTTTAGAATATATTTTGAAATATTTGAAAGTAGTAGAGTTTTTAGAATATATTTTGAGTTTTTTTTAAACATTAAAAAAAAATTTAGACTACTTTTTAGAGTACCTTTTAGGCTACTTTTTAAAAAAATTTATAGTATTTGAAAAATTAATTTTTGAAAACTTATTACTTAATTTTGATCTGTTTTATAATCCTTTTTTCCACGACAAAACTCGTGAAAGCTTATCCACAATTTAATAATTTGCGCTCGCACCCTGTGCATTGGAAATTACAGGGATAGGATCTACATCTTCGTCTATACTGTCTCACAGTCTGTGTCTGCTTTCTCAAATAATTTAATACTAACACATAAAAAATCACCTCTCCAGTCTAAATCATATTTTCAATACTAGAATCCTGCTTAAATTTAAAACCAATCCCAGCTTGTTGCAAAAGCATTTTCCCGAAGTCCATTTAATTGACAAATTATAGTGCTAAATCCAATATTATTGGATAAATATGACTATCGGACCTTTTTCTATTGTGTATTGCGATCAATTAATAAATATCTTCAACAATGCCGGTTAGCGGTCAATGAAATGTCAAAGGCAGGCAATTTCCTTTGGATAATTTGTCAAAAAGGCAATGATGAACATCCCAATTAACAAAGTACGTGTTTTAATACTCTATCTCATTGATAAATGCTCATAAACACACGTATAAAGTCCCTTTCAACTATTTTGTCCAGTTACGTTATATGATCACCAAATTTTGCTTTATTTAAATTTCAGACCGTCCCCAAAAAGCTTTGTATACGGCACACTACTATTGACCTTAATTAGCTATACCAAATACATGATATTACCAGTTTATCCTACTTTTTTTTTATTAGCTTTGTTAGGTAATACAAGTATTAAAAAAAGAAAGATATTAGATAGTGATACTAAACTAATAATGGGGCAACTATGTATTTTGACTATCTTTTCGCGTATGTTAAATTGATTTGCACGAAAATGAATCTTGGCGAATAAAGGGGGAAATTAAGATCAACTGAAAATTTTCCAAAGAAATAAAAAAACTTCAAGTCAAGAGTTAGATTTTAAATGTCGCAACATTGAAGTGAAATTTGTTATTTAGCCAACTTACGCCAGACACCTTTACTACATTTTTTCTAAAATTAAAATTTCAATTTGGCTAGATGCTAGTTTTTTTTAAAAAAATTATAGTTAATTTAGGAAAATGCCTAAATGCAAGGAGCATTGTGAATGTATGTATTTATATGATAAGATAGATGCAGTTTAAATGTGTCAACGTGTGTCCAGAAAAATAGTCTTAATACTTTTATAAGATTTACTCTATTTATTATCCATATTCTTTGTTCCCTGATAATTGTATACAAATTCTACCTTCCATATTTACCTAATTTATCTCATACAATAATTAATTCAAAAAGTTGCAATTGTAGAGAAGGGGGGTGGGGGGAGATAAAAGAGAAACATGAAAGATTTTTGAGGTGGTATGTTAAAATATGTAGTACAAAATAAAAGATTTTAGAAAATTTTTTTAGCCGCCCTCCCGCCACCTATATCCGTCTTTGAGCACAGCACAGGAGTTGCATTATTTGTTGCTTATATTCTGATAGAATATTACGATCCGATTCAATCTGGTAAATCTAAAAAATGCATGGAATCATGAACTTGATTTTGGGAATCTTGGTATGGAGGTGAGTTTTTTCACTCCCAAAAAAGGCCAAAAAACAAATAGAAAAGCAGAAATTTATTACTAACCCGGCAACATGTTTCGACCCGCATTGAATGCTGGTCCAAAAGTATATCGAATTCATGTCGGTTTTTTTTTTTAAAAAAAGTAAAAACGTCCAACAAATTACGCGAAATTACCACATAATCTTCCCAATCTGAAATATTTGCCTCGAACAAGTGTAGCGTTTGCTATACAATGGGTTATGTGGGTCTCCTTGGCTGGCAAGCTTGAACCGCATCTTCAGTCGCAAGCAGTGGCCAACAAGTTCTTAATCATTTCAACCCAAAAATAAGACAGAAGCCCAAAGCAGAATACGGTTGAATGAACTGAAGCGCTACGCTCGAGTACTGTCTGATTAGCTCCTCTGCTCTTCAATGGCTTCTCTACTGAACCCACCTCTAACTTTGCCTCAAAAAAAGGTAGTAAAAAATTTCCTGTCAATTTGTTGCCGATTTTAATGATGCTACTATGGGAATTCTGATCTCTTGGATATGTCGATGGACCTATAAAAACTGAAGGCTTCTGTTTTGTTCTTGCGTGGATCATTCTTGACTATGATGTTCAAGTTTGTGGAGACTAAAGCTTTTATTCTATGTGAAACTGATGGTTAAACATATATATATAAAAAAATTGCAGGAATCTATTGGAAAATTTTTGTTAATTACCATACTTGTTGAGTAAGTTGAGCTGAAATTAGTTGACAATACATGATTGATCACAATCTGCTTTTTTTTTTTCTTCTAAATTTTCGACTTTCGTGTCATTAATTGAACAAGATTGGTGATATTAGGAAGACAAGAAAACCATGACCGGAAAGTTGAGCCGCGTAGTTATGCATGTCCATAGGTATACATTTGAAGAATGGTTAATACTCGTTCATTTTTTCTTGTTTATCTGGCCTAAATATATTTTGCTTGCTGGCCCTTCTGCAACTTAATCCAAGTTCATTTGTTGATTTAAACCTTGAAAAAAATGAACTTTCTTCAAATCAGTATACTACGAAAGCTTTTAGGATTCGATAGTTGCTCTTGATGCTTCAATTTTACATTTAGTTTCAAGTGTATAGGGGCATCCTCATGCACCGTTCTTGCAGGACATTGATCTTTACAGCTTTACTGATATTTAGGAGCTATGGATTTAAGAATTATTGCTTCTTAAGTGGCTCTGTTGTCTAGAGGGTTTTTTCCCTTCTTCCCTGAAGTAATTGTGGTTGCAAAACAAGGTGCCAAGAACGCATTATTCTGTTATCAATGTAAAATTTACTAGTCTAGTACACGTCAAAGTAAAGGGGAGATTGCTGCCATTTATTTTTGTTGATTGTGTATCCTTTGGTTGTACTCGATCCTCTAATACATGATTTGTTCTCCCTATAACCTCTCTTTTTTGGCTCCATGGTAGCTGAAAGTTCCTTCAGTTTTAAATTTACTTCTCCCAATGAGTTGGACCTTTATGAGTCAGGTCAATTGCGGAATTGGTGCTGCTGCTGCAACAGTTACTCTACCAAACGGAAACTTTCAGCCTACTGTAAGAACTGCTGGAAATCATAGGCATCATTTGGTGGTAAACGCTAAATCATCTACACAAGCAGATATGCTTGAGAAAGATTCTGTCAGTATTGAAGGTGTTGATGACAAGAGTGGTAAAACTCCTTTTCTTTTGTGCCTCTGTATGTTATTCGTTGTGGAATAGAATTGTTAGATGAGCTGCTATGATATAAGTTAATTAAATTTTGCTGAAAATCCAATTGAAATTAGTTTAGTAATTTCAACTGGATATGGATACAAATGTATTTGCTTCTGCTGACAATTTTTAACTTACCGAAAATTGAATGATAGAACTTAGCAATCAATGTCAAAAATGTTTAAAAATGAATGCTCTCAAGGATATGGATACAAATGTATTTGCTTTGGCTGACAATTTTTAACTTCACTGAAAATCGAATAATAGAACTTAGCAATCAATGTCAGAAATGTTTAAAAATACACTCTAAAAGATAGAGTCAGCAGGGCAAGAGATTAAATTTGATCGATTATCATATTTGAAGTCTTTGGATTTTTTTGTCCTTGATTCAAAGTGTTGGTCTTCCATGGTGGTTACTCCTTCGAACGCGAGATTGTTATTTCGCCATAGTTTTGATCCGTGTATAGGAGAAAAACCTCTGCATTCATGTAATGTACTGTTTATTTCTAACATCATGTCTAATCTTTGATTGAGTATTTTCTAGGCCTGTCACTTGCCACTTTTAACTTAGAATAGCATGTGCTGATATGCAGATTTTGGAGTTGTAAGTATGCATCATGTTGGGATCTTATGTGAGAACCTTGAAAGGTCACTGGACTTTTACCAGAATATACTTGGTAAGTTTCTTACTGCTTAAAGGTAATCTAATGTCTTCCTTTTTCCGCATGACAAAGCCAAAGGATTTCTAATATTTATTAAGTTCAGGTCTAAAAATAAATGAGGCACGACCACACGATAAGCTTCCATATAGGGGTGCTTGGTTGTGGGTTGGTTCTGAGATGATACATTTGATGGAGCTTCCAAATCCTGACCCGCTAACAGGCAGGCCCGAACATGGGGGTCGAGATCGGCATACTTGCATAGCAATTCGAGATGTGCCAAAGCTGAAAGCAATTCTGGATAAAGCTGGTATTTAGTTGTGACCCATTCTCAGCTTCATTTTTTATCACCTTAACATGATCAAACTTTTTCCAATATAAAGAAATGCTTCTTCTGGAAGCCTGTATTTCTTATTCTGCTGTATGTTTATCAATCAAATTTCAGGTATTGCATACACCCTTAGTCGCTCTGGAAGGCCAGCCATATTTACACGTGATCCAGATGCCAATGCACTAGAATTCACGCAAGTGGAGGCCTGATTCATGTCAACTTCTATGGTTTGAATAAGATGCGTCCATCAGTATACCATTTTGAGGTTTCTTACTTTGTACATAAGCAGTGATGGTGAAGTACTAATTAACCCCACAAATATTTTCAGAATATCGCAATGTAGACACTGCTTAATTGACAGTCTTAAGTGATTACTGCATGAATGTAGACATTCCATGTTACTATAACTGTTGTTTCTCACATTCATTTAAATATGATGGTGCTGATATCAGGAATATACATTTGCAGTTGCAACTGTTGGCAAAAACTTATAGACAAATATGATATCTATATGAACATAACTCGCTCAGACGTTGGTTCAGTTAAAAATGTAGATATGAAATTTGATTGCATCTGCATTCATATTCAGTTCCTCAGAATGAGACGCTTGACCTCCACTCTTGAATGGCTGAACGTAGTATATGGTTTGGGGTAAGCATCTTCGTCTGCAGTCTAACCTTCGTTACTGGTGATACATCATGTCTGTCAAGCCATGTTTTAATCGCAATGTGCTCATATGTAAAACCATCTGCTGCAATATGCGGATCATCCATTATTTCCTGAGAGCAAGATGCAAATAAGTGCGCTTTCCCTCCTGAGAATTGCAAATTACTATTCAGATGGCTATTCCATGGATTTGAATGATTACCTGAAGAATTGGGCAGTAATACTGGCTTGGTGCAGGAAAATTGCCACTGCCAGCTTTCCTAGCTACATCAGCAAATCTGGCAAGTCTTTCCAAAACAGGGAGCAACTCTGTTTCAAGATCTGGCCTGTCTCTGCACCTAAGTTTACAGCATTTTAGAGCCATTTGAGCGAGTTCTTTGACTTCAGCCAATGGCCAGTCTGAAATTGATTTATCTAGTGCGGCTGACAAGGATCTAGTTTTTATGGCATTTTCAACCTTCAGTATTGCTCTATTAGGACGGCAAGCGGTCAACAGCTGAAGAGCTATGATTCCTAAAGCATACAGATCAGATTTTGGTCTTACTGTGCCAGTCCTTTGATACTCTGGATCCATGTAACAAATGGTACCAGCAAGAATAGAATCTTGGTATTCTGTTACATTATCAGGCACCACCTCCGATATTATTTTTGCCAAGCCCACGTCTCCAATTTTGCTCACATAATTTCTATCTAAGAGTATATTTCCTGGTTTCAGATCCCGATGGACAATAGGCTCTGGTCCTGAATTGTGTAAAAATGCAAGTCCACAGGCCACTTCATAAACAATCCGGAAACGAATAAACCAAGGAAGCGGAGCTCGGCCGCTTCCAGGAAGTATAAAATCTTCCAGGCTGCCATTTTCCATATATTCATATACCAGGCAACCAATTTCTGGACAGGCTCCAAGAAGTAAAACAATATGAGGGTGACGTAGTAGGCTAAGAACTTCAACCTACATAGAAGGAACAGGTTATATCAGAAAAGGTTCTAACGATGATACAATTACATTACAGAGTTAAAGATGCAGTTGTACTACCGCAGCTCACAAGTGAGTGCTGCACATAGGCCTTGTTCTCAGTTGCTTTGGATTTTGCAAGATCTGATTATGGAAAGTGATTATAGAGAATAATCAGAATCAAGAAAGCCACTATTTGGTTGATTATAAATTATAAATTTTTTGGTTATTAAAAATTCTATAACTTGAACACAAAAGCAAACAAGAACATCACAAAAATTGATTATTCAAAATCAAAATCTATAATCAGTTAAAACAATCTAATGAGAACAAGCCCATATTTCGTTAAACAAATCATTCTTAAATAGTAACTCCTACAATAAATGGATGTTTACTGTTTCTGTTAACGGCTTCCAGTGTGAACAAAACATCTAGCAGATATGTGCTTATTCAAAAATATCTAGTAGCTCAGACTTGAAAGATGGGAAATTATGTAAGAAGAGAAGTAAGCAACCTCTCTCAGAAATTCTTCCTTTTTGTCTGATGCATCAGACTGAAGGACTTTAATGGCCACGGGAGTGTGATCAATGCTGCATTTGTAAACTTTTCCATATGCTCCAGAACCTATAACCTTTGCCTCACAGAAGAAACCTGTTGCCTCCTCAATTTCGTCTCTAGTGTACCTTTTGTACCTTTTGTCTTCTGAAAATAGTGCTTCCACAATTTTCTGCTTCTGAGAAAACTCGTTGAGGGCATTAGTTTCTGCTACTTGTCTTTCATTAGCTTCCTTGGCACACTGATCCTTTGCCATTTCAATCTCCTTCATGGCCTCCAAATGCTTCTCTCTCTCTCTTGCAGCAACTTTGCGTAAAATCTCCTCTCTTTGTCTTGCAGCATCCACTCTTCTTTCTTCTTCAAGGCATTCAGCAGAAAGCAAGTTGACCTGTGAGAAAGGAATAGATGATTAATGTTCTATGAGTGCCAATCAGTTCTACTTGCTCATATCTTTAAAAAAAAGAATCTAACTGATGTCTGTGTGTCCTGCACATTAATAATTAAACCATGAAAACTTTTCACAAATCAGAAGGATTGGAGGACTTTTGAGATATTCTAAGGTCCTTTAATATTTTCCAACTGGATTCTGAACTGAGTAACCTAGGATTTTAAGTCAATGAAAGACAATCAAATTCTTACCTTCTTTTGGACATAAACCAGATCTTCACAGGCTTGATTGTACATGGAAAGAGTGCTGTATAATTCTTGTCGCAGTCGCTCCACTTCAGCATCGACATTTGACTGCATTAACATAGAGCAAAAATTAGCACCAAGTGGGGACTGTTTACATGTTTCATCCAAATTGTCTCAAAAGAGAACCACCAGGGTAATGAACCTTCATCAATGTGCTTGGACGAGCATCCAGCAAAAATAGGCTTATACTACTCTTTTACCTGCTCCGAGGGTGTAGAAGGTCGAGAGGAGCGACTCTGAACTGTTTCAAAATCTAAGGTATTGTCCGCAAGATGAATCTGCTGCAGAAAAGTGGTAGAGTATACTGGATAGGCCTGAATATGAGAGTCTGGACCACTAAAGCCAGAGGTTGATGATAGTTGTGAGTTTTTGTTAGTTCTTGAGTTTGTTGACGAAGAACTGTTCCAAGGCAATTGTTTACTGACTGTCAGAGAATGGTGTTCGCTTTTACTGACCAAAAACTCCTTTGCGCTATCCTCTGAGAAGGGGCAAACAAAGAAGCAATGACTGACATGGAAACAGCCGAAACGAAACATCTGAGATATTGAATGTATTTCGGTAATACCAGTAGCCAACAAGGAATTTGGTTTATTTTTGATAACCCCACGTCTGGACACCACAAAGACATCACAACTTTCAGGAGCATTTCTTACGAGAACCGATGGCACTACAGAGCTCTTTGGCTTCCTGCACCAATTAATCATTGAGGCGAATGGAGGTTTAGTTAAGTGATGAGGGATATCTAAAACAATTATTAAAGCAAGCAAAGACGTCAAAATCAATACAAAGGGAAGGAATCCCAAAGGAAAAGGGAAGGACTTGTCGAATCTACTCAAGCCAAAAGAGACTTTTGATTATCACCATAAAATTCAGAGACAAAAGAGACTAAGAACAGAGACAAAATATTTGAGGTGATAGCATAAAACCAGTAACAACATCATCATGTGATCAAAGGCAAGGTTACCTTCTAAAGCAACCGTATTTGGGAGAGCAGGAACCCACTACTAAAGCTGAACTCCCCACATCTGCTACGTATCTTACAAGTGCAGACGCAGGACTATCCCCCTCAAGCACTACAATTTCCACCTACAGCCAGAGAGAGAGAGAGAGAGGGATCATTAAACCTCAATTACTGGTAAAATTCACCAATCTTTGTAACGGAAGAAACAACATGGTTTGGTGGAAACGAAACTATTATCTCACCCACCCTTCTTCTTTTACACAGTTCCTTGAAAGGTATAAGCATTTGCTTAGACCTTTCTTTCATATCATCTACATATAGTCTCAGTATCTTTGCGTCCACCTCTTCAATTGGTATCCTCTGTCCTGCTGTAGTTGGAGTACAACAAAAACAACGACACCACATCACAATTCATAACAACGGAGACATACTCCTAATAGTAAGAAATTTTAGTTTTGACATCATACAAGGAGTAGGGATTGAAGTAACAGGAGGGATGACATGGACTAGCACAATAGGTTCGGCTTTCCATATCATCTTCTCAACCGCCCACCGGACTGCACGCCGGCTTCCTTTCCCTCTTGAGCTCTTTACTGCCACTGCCACCGTCGACGTCTCTGCACCACCGCCACCACCACCACCCCGCTCCTCAGCCTCCCTATTCATTTCTCAGAAGATTCAAGCTTCTCAATTGTTGAAAGCTAATGAAATTGGAAATGGAAGCTTAGTGTTTTTGTTTAATGTGATTAGGATTTAGCATTTAGGACTGGGGTTCAGACGTCAGAGTCGACTTGGCGTCTGCTTCGCGGACTTTGCCGGGTTGGCCGTTTTGCAGTTTACCCGCAAAAACAAACAAAAAGTGGGCCCCGCGTTTCCTGATCTGACGGTTTTGAGGATTAGGCTAAGATGATCTGACGGGTTTCCTTGTCCACTACAGATTCCCTTCTGGGTAGCTACGTTCAGGGTCAACCGGTCAACTATAGTCTATAGTACATTCTCCTGAGTTGCTTTTTTTTTTTCAACAGATAATTTAAGAAGCGAAGAGACGAAATGAAATTTGATCTGAAAGAGGTCCCGGGAGAATTCTCCGGGACAAAATTCTAAATGGCGGGTTTAATTGGTGTATAATTGTTTTTACATAGATTCTTTTTCAATTTTTGCCTCTTCTTCTTTTGCTGAATCAAATCTTTTCTTGCCATAATAGTTAAGTTTCTATTAGTATCCATAATACAAGTCGAATTCTAAAAAAATTTCTAATTTTTAGAATTTCAATATTAGCGACTAAATCAAGACGTTCTTGAGCATTCTTTTGAGTTACTTGGCCAGTCATAATCTTACTAGTAATATGTTATAGAGCAAGCATTTTTCTTTTCTTTTTTTTTTCCCCAACTCGTCAATTAGCTGTTGTAGTTTGGCACTTTTGATTTGGAAGTGTTTTGATTTAATACTCTAAGGTATTCTCTCTAATTGGTAGAAGAAAGGATATTGTTGATTGTTCACTAACTACTACTATTCAAAATGCATCTCTAGCCGGGACTTGTCTTTTGGTACGCAAATCTTTTTCAATTGTTATCTGGTTACAAGTTTTCATGAATATTCTTCTAATTTATTTTGCAATTATAACTCTGACAAGGTGAATTCTGGTCGAATGAGCCGAGTCACAAGCACACGAGCTCACCTGCCAAACACTAAGAAGACAAGGTCTTGTCGCCCAATCTCACTTTGATGCTTAATTTAGTTATAGTTCAAGAGTTGAATATGTGGGTTAAATTGCATACCTTATGTAGGAGTATTATATTAGTATTTGTAGTAGTTGTGCCCGGGGATGGAATGATAAGGTCTATCCCCTGCCTAACATCATGAAGCAGTTTAGGGCGGCAGTATCAAATGTAAGTTTGAGCAGTAGGGTGGCTAGTAATCAAATCATTTCATCAGTTACAACTCACGCTGCAAATAGCCGAGATGTTGGTAGTCTTGGGTAAAGAGGTTGTGGTTACCAACTCGGCTTGTCATAACCAAGATAACTATTTAAACTCATTTACCTCGAGAGACCTCGTCTTCGCCTCCCGGAGGTGAAGGATTGTCTCGACCAATCAGATCAGCTTTGCCTTCACCTCGGATATGCGTATGGATCACCCAACACCTAACATCTCGACGGTAGAGATGACTAGTGATTGACAAATTGATATGATCACCCACTGCCCTACTGATTAGATTTATGACTGAACCCACTGCCATAGAGTAAGATCGGGAGATAAGACCCCGATCATTCTCATATTTTTGACAGGTGAGCATGCGCTGTAGACTCACCCTGACTGCTCAACAATCATCTCGTCAGAGGTAGACGAGGTGGAACGCCTCTTCAGAGTAATCTTGTCGATCATCTTGTCTAAAAATATTCGAAATGAAGTATTTGTTGTCGACAGAGTGTGACGGACAAATAGAGTCCGAGCAGGCGGAGGCATTCATGAGCTCCATAATAAATTCCTAACGTGACGGAAGATTCCAGATGAACATGCACGTCTGAAATCAGAGGAGATTTTAGAGTTAAAGAGTTGATTGGGTTTAATAGACTCGGCTCTTTTGGGTCTAAAACTTCATGTGCCAACCCTTTTGGTACCCGAGGAAGGGAAAAATACATCGGCCGAATAAAATGATGGAGCTGGGGTTTAAGTGTTTAACATGACCCAACCCAACAATGACCTCTGACTCAGTCAAATCATCTTACAGTGCTTGGGGTTTGCTTTCCCAGAAGGTAAAGAGAGGGTGCCATACAATTGGGCCCTTCCAGCGTCGTGCACGTTGGGCGGCCATTTGCTATTGGAAGAATTATCAGTTACTTAAAAGCTATTTTGACGCAAGAATCACATTTCTTTTGAAAGAAAGGTTTGACTACTAAGTGTTTATTGGGTACTGATTAATATGGATTTCAGGTGTTCATATTTTGAAAAAATAATCAGGAAAAGCATATACATGTAAGATAGATAGGATAATAATTATTAGTGTATAAATTTATATAATATGTTAGGTTACTTGTGATCTAAGTATGAAATGAAAATCGCTATAATTTCATTGCATTAGATGTACACTAATGGCGAAAAGGGCATCAAAATCAAATATGCAACAATCTAAGAAATTTGAGATATAAAAAATTTTAAAAAATAATCACACTTTGAAACTTCAATGTATTCTAAACAAAAATAAATCACGTCTTCAACTCTCAAATGAATTCGTCTTCCATATTCAAATATAATATTCAACTACTTCAAATAGGTTAAGATCTGACTTAAAAATGAAAACACAGAAAGAAAAAAAAAATCTAGGAGATTAAAAACACCCCTAGGAGATCAAAAAACAACTACCAATACGAAGCCTAGGAGAGTAAAATAACACCCCTAGGAGATTAAAAATAAAATAAATGAACAAAAGTATCACTAGATTTGGATCATAATGGGCTCGCGCAAGAAAAAAAAATTGGTTTCGCGCAAGTACGAGGACAACTTGGTTTCGCGCAAGGAGCTTTTGACGCAGGCTCTATCCATTGCCTACAAACAATTTCATCCTAACTCGGATTGCAGGGTCATCAGGGGCAAAATCATTCAATTTTATATCCGGATGGTAGGGCTGGTAGCCCATTATGATCCCGAGCGGTGACAGGTGATGGAAAACTAATGGCCGAACGAGAACGATTATTACATCCCAGCGAAGGCAAAAAGCACGCAAATTTAACTCAATCCTTACGGGGTGGTGCTGATAATAAATGATACTAACCTCTAAATCAGTTAACCAGGAACGTGATTCCTTGAATACAAGATTCATTCTCTTTTGTGACATTGACTCTGACGAGCATGCTAAAATTTGGAATCTTGAGAAGGATTGGCATAGTCTAATAGTACATTGTAGGAGCGCTAATTAATGCTTTATCTTCGAGAGTCCGATGCTCCTTTACATCTAAATTTCAACTGTTTTTCTTGCTTTATGGAGATTCAAATTAATACCAAATAAGATTCAAAGCACGGAGTTGGCAAAAGTAAGGGTTATTATTACTTTATTCTATAGCATTACTACATTATTATTATTACTTTATTCCTTTAAATTATAGTGATATAATCGATTTAATTCCTAACATTATTTTTTTGGAATTTTATTTCATCGTTAATCTAACTAGTATGGTAAATTTTTTTTAAATATATTTATCCTTATGTAGATAATTAAAAATAAAAAATTTAGAATGATTATTCTTCTTTCTTTTCACTTTAAGAGATCCAAAAATAAAAAAATAAAAGGGTTTTCTCAAATTTCTTTTTTCACACTTATTAATACTAGGAAAAGAAAAAGAGATAGGAAAGAAAGAGACCGATAATTAGATTTTACAAAAAAAAAAAATTTTAAAAATGTCTAACGTCATCATATTAATTTAAGGTTGTTGGGATTAGGATTGAAATTTAGTGGTAAACAGTAAAGTGAAATAATTTTAAAATAATAAAAGTATTTAATTCTTTCTTATCCGTATTTTCTAAAAAATGAATTGAGCTCTCTCTATCTATCTCTCTTTCCCCCTCCCTATCTTTCTATTTTTTTAATATTAATAAGATTGCCAAAAAGAAAGAAATTAATATTTTGACTTTTTTTCTTGATACTAAAGAGGAGAAGAGCCACTCTAAATTTTTTATTATTTTTATTATAGAAAGATGAGTGTTCTTTCTTCTAACATTTTTTAACTTGCTAAATTGGTTTAATTGTTGGATAAATTGTCTAAAAAATAACTTTATGGGGTAAATTAATAATGAGACTATAGTTTATGGGGATAAAATGACAATAACTTTAAGGGCTAAACTTGTCTTTTTACTTTAATTAACAAACTCCGTTAACTTTGACCGTTAGTCTTGGGGGTAAAGTGACTAAAAGATAATGTTAAGGGGGAAATTGATAGTGACACCGAATGTTAAGGGGGTAAAGTGATAATAACCCCAAAAGTAATTTTAATTCGTTTTTCCTTTTCCGAAAAACATTTAATTAATTAGTTTCAACGTTTTGAGTGTGAAATCAATTCTCTCCTTTCATATCCGATGCACATTAATTACTAGTTACTAGCAAATCTTATTCTTACTAGTTAATTCATTACTAGCAAATTAATTAATTACTAGTTACTAGCAAATCTTCTTCTTACCCACTCGTTCGTAACATCTCATGACTTAGAAGAGTGAGTCCTTCGAAAACTCGTGGGTCGGACTTTAAATACACACTATTATTTTTGAAGGTTAATGGAGAGTTGTAGCATGTTTGGTTGCAAGTATGAGAAGCTCTTACTTCTGTATGCTTTTTGCGAGTTCTTACATCTTGCAGTTCTAATCATGATGCGTAAAAAAAGTCCACTTCTGGTTCCATGATTTGAGAAGCACCATCATATTGTTGAGTTGTGTTCGAACATTAATATGACGTCGCCGATAAAGTGTTTGGCTGATATAATCGATAAGCAGAAAAGATCACATTTAACAGAAACAATAGTGCTTGTTGTCTGATATCAAAAAGATGGGTGGCGACACTACACTGGTAAAAGATGCACTTGCACCATGTTTAGTCGAATCAGAACATTGAATTACAGATTTTAACCCTTATTCATGATACGATGATGGATACAATTTCCATGACTTAAATCTAATAAACTTATAGTTTAACCGTCCGTAATCAAGCAGCATATCAAGTGTTAAAGACTTCAGACTACCAACAAGGTCTGTCAACAATGTATAGAATGATTTGAGAAAGCTTGAATTCAATGGGTATGATGAGGAGAAGAGCAGATATTCATCCAAGCATAAAGGAGGGCATGTTCTCTTTCCATGTTCCGAGCAGCAGCAGCATGCTTGGAACCAAGTTTTCTTCCGTACATCCCTGACACGAACCTGGTGTCTCTTGTAGTGCGAAACACATCAAAACTATGCATGAAATTTCTTCAAATTGACAGCACTCCACGTTCATGGAATCAGTGTTGGATCCAAAGCAGTTAGCTTGTAGTATTCTGCTCGGTGTGCCTCCTCAATAACTTTGTACTGTCCTCAATTCAAAAATCCAGGATTTGAATAATTGATGCCCTTTTATTGATTCCTCCGAAATTGTATTGATTTATCCAAAAGATTTCATTTCAATTGGAGTTTGGTTATTCACCATGTAGGAGGATCCCCACTAAGCGTCGCCGACAATTAGTCTAATATATGTCGTCTCCCGCTGTCTGAATGATTTAGCAGCCTTTGCCTGTGATCCACATCCTGTAGCCTCAAGAACGCAATGATTTTTCTACACAAAGCTATATATTTTCACATGTTGCAGTTGATAGTAATATGGATGGAAATTAATTTAATTATACACACTGCTAATTAATATCTTTAAATAGCTGTGTGTTGCTATAAATTTGCATAACATCTTTATCTATCATTACATTAGATATATATATATATATATATATATATATATATATATATATATATGTTACTCCAGCAGCTGTACAAAAAATATTGTAGACTCATACTGCACACAGAAGATATATTTACTATGTACTATATAATAAAACCAAGATTTTCACTCACATCACATGCATGTATGCTTTACCCGCGGTCGTGATCGATCTGTAACTTATTCATCCTCCTTTCACTCAGATACTGAGAATAAAATTCCAGCTTCTTAATTTGCATCCTCTGAAATGCTAGGACGTCACAACAAAATTGTTATGGAAATTGAAATTGTACTGCAACTATGATACACTAAAAAGTGGACATGTAGCAGCGAACATGCGAAGATCGATCACATAATTTCACGGCCCGGTGTGTGTATAGATAATCTACAGTTCTACAACTACACATGTATATATATATATATATATAAAACACATACATACATAAATAAAGAAATACACAGACACACACACACATATAAAAGCATAAATGATAAAAGAGACCTATATTTGAGGGGCTGCACGTAGGGTTGGTGACAGAGAGAGAGTGAGCACACAGAGCTTCAAGCATTAGTCATATGCATGCAAAGAACCATGTGTGCTCACTCTCTTCTGTCGCCTTCCTCCCATGCATCATTTCATACCTTCCTTACAAATGGCTTATTCTTCACCTGATCGTTGAATATCAGAGCTATCATTGCCTTCACATTTCTTCTCCGCTAACTAGCTTCGAGTTCCCCACTACATCAGCCTTTTCATGCAGAAGAAGCCAAAGCTGTATAATATAATTTGCTTGTTGGGAAAGAATATGGGTCTCTGTTTGGATATTTATAGCAGAAGCCAAGAAGGGAAGGTGGTGGATTTGTGGTCCCTTGGAAAAATTGTGTGGAACACAAATGTTTTCCTGATCAACAAACTTTTTGATTACTCTATTCCCCCTGGCAAGCCGAACGGCCGTCCAAAATTCTGGAGGAGTGCTTGTAGTAATAAATTCATTATCCGTGTTTTTCTTTCTTCTGCTACTGGCTCTTTTTCTCTCCAATCACTGAAGTCGAGAATTTGTTTAACAAGAAGCCTGATCGATTGGGAGGTGGATTGCATTGTAGTCATCATGGGTAACAGAAATTGAATTTATCCTTTGACTAATGCAGCATTAATGTGGTTTCTTTTTACTTTCTTTAGTTTTTTTTATGTTTTATTTTTAATAGAACTAGGGCCTTTGGAATCCTGTGATGTTTCGATTTGTAATTGGTTGCTGTCTTTATCCATCCTTGTCACTGGTGATCTTTTCCTAGAGTTTCAGGATATATGTGTTTATACTTAATAAGTAAATGATATTTTTTTTGTTTGGAAATATCAAGATATATTTTTAGTTTGGAAATAAATACGGAAAAATGACCAATTTCGTTTCTAAACTATTTCACTATTACCTATTTAGTCCCTAACTTTTATTCCTATCAACTTGATACGTGAACTTATTTTGCGATTCCAATTAATGACTTTTGTGACGGCGCCACTACTTAAAACCAATCTGACTTCTAATTGGTCAACTAAATAGAGATATTTTAGGAACATCACTCACAGGATTGTAATAAATCAAGAAAATCGCGTAAAAAATCATTTGATAAAATTTTAAAATCGTGTGAAAAATCACCAAATAAAGTGTTTAAAGTTTAATCTTGTGAATTGTTACACAATTTACTTAATTAGTACAACCATGTAAGTAATGCACCCAAAAAATGCCCTTATGTAGTTAATTAATTAAGAGCCAGATCGATTTTAGATGGTGATATCGTCATGGACGTCCTTAATTGGAATCGCAAAATAATTTCTCATATCAAATTGGTTATAAATAAAAGTTATAAACTAAGTCGGCACTAGTGAAGAAATTTAGGAATGAAATTGGCTGTTTTCCCTTTTTATAGTTATATTGCATATTATGGACTTTAGGAGATAGGAAATGTGGCTCCGGCGGGGACTGGTTTTAACTACAGCACTCAAAGGTAGGGCATTTCCTATTTTTATAAGAACTTCTGTACCAGAAACAATGGTATCTCCAATTAGAGCCCCTAGATACGAGTAAACAAAGGAAACTTGTCAATTCAATAAAAATGAATTCTTGTTTTGATTGAAGTGAATAAAACAAAAAGTTATGGATGACCTGATAATTCCAATCCTAATCGAGCAATCCGGTATATTTTCCATGTTCATTGAAGTGTGTCTATGTTTCTTCTTTACGAATATGATTTTTTTTTTTTGAACATTTCTAATAATATCAAGCCTTATTTCTATTTTGGCATTTTTAATTTCCAGAATTTTAGCCCCGATTAGCAAAGGGCCGGAGAAACTCTCTCTAGTCATGAATCGGGTATATATAGTGCCAATATTACCAATTTCCTTACATTCAATTTGATATTATCATCAAAATGGATGGAGTCCTTGATTACTTCGCTCATGCATGCGTAATGCTTACCTTGATGCTGCTTTGATGCATGAATGAATTTCAAGGTGCAAAATTATTGGGAGAAAAAAAAAAAGAAAAAGGCAGGCAATCGGCATGGCTATATATATCCTACTACGGGAGAAGTTGGATCCACCGCAGAAGAAAAATTTGAACACTTGAAGCTAAATAAATATACACATCAACTTTCCTAAATAAAAAAACGAACCCAGTAGTGATTAATGAAATGAATCATCTTTCATGAAGTAGCATGCGAGGTTTCAATCGTCTAAGCTTTTGCGAAACCCTAATTAATACTACACGGTCCAGCAATCTCTTAATTAAGATCGAACCTT
The DNA here is from genome assembly GCF_036785885.1 of Coffea arabica. Lineage (NCBI taxonomy): Eukaryota > Viridiplantae > Streptophyta > Magnoliopsida > Gentianales > Rubiaceae > Coffea > Coffea arabica. The sequence continues at coordinate 9,428,880 of NC_092321.1, read as the reverse complement.
GAAATCCTTAAGCAAGAAATAATCATGATCTCTTGCATGCCGTTTTTGCGCCTTTCCGTGAATGCAACTTTAGCGTGCGGCTGATTACGGTGCAGAAGCACGACGACAAGCTTTATCAATTCCATCCTAATAACTTGTTAAGCTTAATTGATTTTTTTTTTTTTGTCAGAGACCACGTGTGTTATCCTGAATCATCAGACTAATCCACACGTGTCCCACACCAATCTGCTGAAGCCGTGTGGGTTGTTTCACCGGAGATTCGACTCTTTGCAGTGGTACTCACCTAACTAGACTACTACCACCAGACCAAAGCTTAATTGATCAGAGTAGCATTAAACTAAACAAATTAGTGTGAAACATGAACGAGGTCTAATCTTTCAAGGGTTCTTAATTCGACCTTAGATTTATTTACCACTAGAACTGAAAACTGTCTTGGTCACTTGGGATTAAGCAGATAATGACGCCAGAGTCATTTCATTAGCATAACAAAACTATCCCATTTCAAATCCGAATTGCCTTCGGCCTTGGGAAGTTCAACTTTGACATTTCATCCAAAAGTTGCTGCGGAAATAAGACAGCTTTCGTCAAATAAAGGTACATTATAAAGTCAGATAAAGTTTTCAGCAATTGATTGAAGAAAATCCTTTTTATCATAATTTATAATACCCTAGACAAGCAATTGGAGGGCTTGACAATTTAAAAAAAAGGTTTCAGTGAAATGGACTACGAAGAACAAAAGGCAGCTTTTCTAGTGCAAGGGACATATTCCTGGAGTTAATTAAAATTGTTTTCGTACAAGAACCAAGAAAAATGAAGCACTGACCAATTAGCGCTTCGCACAATTAGGATGTGTTCATCAAACCTTTAGGCTTTAACACATTCCATTCCCCCGCAGCTTAATAATAGTTTAATTCATTATGGTGGCTTAATTTGATTCTTACACAGCATAATCCGCTGAATTAAGGTAATCCAAAGGCTAAAAGCGCATCCAAGCATGCAAGCAGCCCACTGTGGTTAATGATTCCAAGCCTAAGTGCCCTATTAAGTGCCATCATCATCCTATCTATTATCTAATTCCCATGAGTCATGCTCATGCATTGGCGTGAGGTTTTTGGGATTCTCTGACTATGCTTGATTGCATCGCTTTTGACTCTAAAGGTCCCAAGTTGTTGAAGGCACACACTCTTTGGGAGTGCCAAGAATTGGGTCAGCTCTGACCCTAACCCCCCTTACTAGGTAGGTATACAGGTAACTTTTTTGTGTTCAATCAAAAAAAAAAAAAAATTTTTTTTTTAGACTTAACTGATCTTGAATTCATATGTGAATACTCTAATTTTGTGAATAATAATGCATAAGAATTCATATGATCTTTACGCCGAGCAAAATGATTTAGCATAATTTGTTTTCACTGAAGTAAATTAGACTAAAACCATTGCACAATAGATGCTAGAGATGAGAGTGGGTCGATTAATCGGTGATTCGGTTAAATAAAATTGGTTAAAAATGGACGTTTTTGTCCCTTTATACTTTCGATGGAAATTGAAATCAATTTCACATTCTCTGAATCAAAATCAAATTGAATTGAAATCAGAATTCAATTTTAAAATCGATTTCATCCATTTGAAATTTGATTAAAAACACCTATTAAAAATTCGAATTGGAGTAACCCGTGCTCCTATTAACCATGTTTTGATTTAATTAGAACTTAGAAGGTAATTAGGACTAGTAAGTATTCACAGTAACATAGGGTTTGCATGCATGTGTAACATGTCATATCCTAAGGCACAATTAAGTAATTAAAAATATAAATATCATATATAATATATATGTATATAAATAGAAGAAACAAAAAGGAAATCTCAAAATCAGTTTTCGATTAAAACCAAAACCGAAAACTCATAATCACTTTTAGACTAATTAACCACTTTCAAAATTCAATTTTTTTTCTTTTTTACCGAAACTGAATAGAAATCAATCCACCAATTTTAATTAAATTCCGTCGGAAATTCGATTAATAATTCGCTCTCACCCATAGCAGGATGCATTCTCTTCTTGCAGAAAGCAGTAGCGCAAGTGAGATGGATGAAATAGGTTCGTTCATGAGGTTTTAAGCATTTTCCGCAATAATGAGCACCGTATAGGTAACACTAATAAACAGAGCAAGAGAAGAAGTACTATGTTAGCTTGTTGGCGCAAGTTGCATACTCTGCCCTCCTTGCCGTCCTACTTTGATAGTCCTGTTTTTTTTTTTTTTTTTTTTATCTGTCCCAAATTATAGTCCACTCTCCAATTGAACAATGTAATTGTCTTTTAATTTCTCTAAAATACCCTTATTCGATATAAGTTGTTATTACTATAAACTACCTTATTTAATATAGATTGTTAGTATTGAATATAACTTACCCCCTTTAATGCATTTAAATTTTCCAAAACATATTGATATATGAAAAGTCAACTTTATTTAATGTAAGGATTTTTTAGAAAAATAGCAATTTAAATTTATTTTTATAACAAAGTTAATTATTTTTTCTTAAACTATGTGGAAAAAAGAACTAGAACTATCAAAATGGGACAGAGGGAGGGGAGTATATGCTTTGCTAAGGAATGTGGGGAACAGCATTCTGATATGGCCATTTCATTTTGCCCTTTTGTCCCAACATATCAAGCAAGAGATATGGAGACACGGGATCGCCACAAGGCGGTGCTGATAAACTCAAAAACCAGTACAAATAAAAGTTGTGATTCTATGATATTTACTTTTATGGGCTTGAATAGTAAGAGTTCAGGTATGTTGGGACGGTTCACTTGGGTACCGCATATCCAATTTGAAATAGCTAGCATGCATCAGTTAACTCTACCTCGGATAGTGCTTGAACTATTGATGATAAGAACTTTTCGAAACCTCACTCCCATTCTAGAGGTGGTGGAAGATTCTTCAAACAAATAGAACATCACCCCTTTAGAAATGGATGAGCAGCAGCAAAAGTTAATGGGAACATCCTTGTCCAAGTAAGCCTTACTTTCACTTGCTGTCCTGAGACGTGCCGCTCGTTTCCACCATCCATTGTAGAAGCAGCCCCTTTGTTATGGCTCAGTTATTCCAAACATGCATATATACTGCGCTTTTTGCACCCCCTACAACTTATGTAATATGTTCTGAGAACAACATATTGGAAAGTGTACGCATGCAAAAGTCTGTGATCCAGATCAGTCTCAAATCTTTGTTTCAGTCTAAGATTAGGATTAGGAAGCTGATTTTTCCTTTCATTTCTTTACTTTTTTGGGGTCAAATTGAGTAGATACGATGCCTTTGTATTTGGTTTGCAGTCCACAAGCTTAGGATTTAGTAGGCTGGAAGATGCAAATAAGCAGAAAGTATAAGAAGAACATGCTTGGAAGATCTTGGCATAATTCAGTAGGATGAAAAATATGCTACATGGACTTGCACCATGAGAAATGAGCTCTAGCAAGTGTAAAAACTTATTTACATGGGATTTTCTCGAATGGTTGGGGAAGGCTTTCGTACAGCAGGCTCTACGATCTATATAGCGAGATATGTTCTTACCATGGTTGCACCGGTTGGATCAGACAAAAGATGCTGTATAAGGCACTTTCTTAAGTCATTTGGTGCTATTACGAACATATAAAAGGCAAATAACAGGAGGTCTGTTGAGGAAAGACTAGAACCAAGAAATCCCTGTGACATCCTGTGAAAATAAGCATCAGTACTCTTGATGTCAGAGATGTTTCAGATATATACCGCATCTTCAAAAAAGAAACTCAGTCATCGCATATCAACCATCCAATAAATATATACACCGCTCGGGGATTACAGAAAGGTCCAATTAACCAAATATCAACTTATAGCAGGAATATTACGCAATCATCTCCACTGGAATTTCTTGTAATAATTTAATTGGCATCTAGATCCTAGACTAAGGTATTTTTTTATCTTGCGAACAATAAAAAGTTTCCAACTTTCTCTATGATACTGAGTTTGTAGATGCATGGATTGTAAGTGGATATTTACATATTCAAGAGCGATAATCTTACAAAAAGAACTGTAACAGGCATAATGGAATGTTCCAAGGTATCATGCTGCATTGCTTCTGTTTGTAACGCTTTGTTCCCAAGCCTCAATAATGCACATGCCGTACACAATAGAGAAAGAACAGAATGTAAGCAGTGATTTTGAACTCACCAGTTTGGCAAACGGAAGAAAGTCTGGAAAAACGCCCTTATCCCCTCAATATCCAGCTGCAAAATAAGTGCCAATCCAAAAAGGAAGAATGCTCTCTGTCGTTTCCTCTCTTGCGGCCAAAGAGTGTTCCAAGCTGAAACAAAAAATCCTTCCTTTACAAGTGATAGGCAAAATTTGGCAAAAATATCCCTTGTAACCTGAGGTGTTAGAAAAACATTTCCAAGCATTTAAAATATTCCGTAGTAACCTACTGCAAATTGTTGTCCGCGGAAAATTGAGGATTGGAAACACATCTTTCAGGAGTTATTATGCATTTCTAAGAGACAGTACTAATACTTTCTTCAATTTTGTTAATACTGCGATCTTATCCACAGTTATCGTCTTTTTTTCTCCCTTGGTGTCAGCATTCATTGTCTAACAACTGGTATATTTCTATCCAATCCTATTGATGCGGTGTGGCAATTTGATAGCCCGTCTTTCTGTCAAGTTTTGTTAACACACATGATACAATTAGTGCAATCAACAATCACAAAGTATTTGGAAAAGATTGCAAGGTCTATTTACCTTGAGCGGATATGTTTCGGGTCATCATGTCCTTAGCTTGACCTTGTTTCAAGATATTTGCTATTGCAGAAGCATATTTTGGGGCCTCTGACAATGATCTAACAACTGAGTAGCCTGATTTCATTGGAGCAACGACAAAATTCAGGAATCATTCCACAAAAGCAAGTAAAGCATGCGCCACAATAAATAGCTTCATCACCTGTGGCAGGATGTACCATGCTGGCAGCAGCACCAAATGCAAGATTTTTTTGCTCTGTATTTGGCAAAGATCCACCGACTGGTATATAAGACCATTCCTGCATAAATTGTTGCACATATATTATCCTTATACTTCAGTTAACAATCTTTTGGAAATTCCATATGAAGTAACAACTGCAGAGGCTGGGGTAGCAAAATACCTCTTCATAAGTTTTGATAATTCGAACTCCCAGAGTATCCAGTCTTGACATCAGTTTTTTCTTTAATAGTTCAAATGGCATGGCATCTTTTGAAGCCAAACAGGTTTCCTGACATGCATTTACTTCAATAATTAGTGAAGGATAACTGGCATGACTTCATGCCTACAAACGCAATCTATGGGATAATAGACGAACCTCAAAGAAAACTCTTGTTGGGGACATGGGCATAGCATAAAGAAATGTGGGAAATTCCGCTTCTAGAGATTCAACTTTGCCCCTCATGTAGTCTCTATAATCCATGAAGACCATCAGATTGGGGTCATATGGATTATTTTCCACCTACAAAGCAGTAAAGGTCATGACAAATATAGACTATATATGCTTGATAGAGAGCACAAATCAACTATCTGCCCATGAATAAGAAGATGGACATGAGAGGAGATGATCCAAAAGATTTTCTTCTTACAAAAGGAGTTAAGGTAAAGAATTGAATAGAGGGCAGAAAAGACCGAGATTGCAAAATTGAGAGTGCACAGGATTAGCTTCTGTTAGCTAGCGCATGTCCATTACTGTGACCATCAGAACTAGAGTATAACAATAAAGATAATATTTGCTGATCCTTAGCACTAGCAAAAGTAGCCTTCAGACTAGTAATTACATGCAGTAACTTGCAGCCATCTAGTCAGATTGAAGATATTGATTTGAGGAAACCGGTCTCAGAATTTCAACTTAAGTACATGAGACCAACCTTCAACCTTTTTAACATAACCTAAAAGATTCCCTACCTCAACCTCCACACCATAAGCTGTTTGAACAGAAACTCTAGGACCTCCCAGTTCATACTGCAAGAGTTTTCCAGAGGCTGCTCCAGATGCAACAGTAGCAAGCCTATGGTAGGATTAAAAGATGCTAGCAGTTAAATTAAGCGGGATCAAAAGAGAATTATCTAAACCAAAATTTGACATATACCTGCAGGGAATCACAATGTTGCCTTCACACTCTACAAGACTGTGACCGGTAGCAGCTTCGACAATCCTTTCCACCTTTGATCTAAGATATGACACACCTGACTCGACACACCTAGGGAAAATTAATATAAATCAAGAATCTATAAAATTCAGAAAGATTTTGGCAAGCTGACAGGGAAGAAAAGGATAATGAAAATTGGCAGACTCAGAAAAAGATCAGTACAGCCCAAAATAGAGAAAAATTTACCTTCTTAGCAGCTCCTCATGGAGCAAATGGCGACTAACTCGTCCATAAGCACGACCGATGAAGATGGGATCATTATCATCGAGATATACGACTGTGTCCCTCCAAACATGCTCAATGCATCCAGCAAGCCCAAGATCTGATACAATGTTGACCGGAAAAAAGATGATGGGAATCTTTGATAAGGAGTTATAAACCTCTAAAAATACTCTTGCAATTTCAGCATATAAACACAGCTTTAATGCAGAGACTAACACATGCATACTAGGTATGACTCATATTTTTGTGCCCTGTAGTGATAACGTACTGAGCAGTACATACCATTATCCGGTATATCAACTGATAACAGCCATATATTTGATTGATAGCCCATGTACTTGATATAAATTTGACTTCTGTTCCTCTATATAACATGGAATATCTTCAGATTTTGTTCTATAGATGGCGGTCTTCTTGGAATTTGCCAGTAGGCTTCAAAATTGTCAATTAGTTGATATCTCTTACAGATTACCACACACGTCTATAAAATGATTTCAGAAGAAGTACCAAAAAAATAGAATGGGCCTCCATTTTCTTGACAGACTAATTGAAAGATTTACTTCACTGAATAACTTAGAAAAGAAAAGTGTAACGCATATGTTTGTCTCTTCATCTAAATGAAGACATCTGGCTTCAAAAGTAGCCTGAACAACTTTTTTCATTTAAATTCCATTACAAACTTCACAACAGATGACCCCAAGAATTGTATCTAGACCTTTTGCCTGATCCGAGGTTACCTTGAATTACCATGTTGTAAAAAGCTTAATGCACATAAAACACCAAGATCACCTTGAATTGCCGTCCTATTAAAAATTTTTAAACATACATAACACCAAATAACATGATACTCTAACAAGAGACAACCATTGTGTGAAAAGCACCAGAAACATACCCTGAGCATTAAGGAAGCTTGAAGCAGCTCAACAAAGACTGATGCCGGACACTAGGAAAAACTATAAAAATGATAACGGACAGTCAAGCAGGTATCTTTAAGTCTTTTAGTATCACTATGGCTTCAGTTATAGTAGTAAATTCTTGGTTAATCGGAAGAGAGAATAATGATGCCAGAACTCGAATATTTTATATATTCGTTCTACGTAACTCTGTTTGCGATGTTCTGTTAAAAACTCTACTTTTACTTCCACAGAAAGAAATTTCTGAGAGTTGAATATTATTGTTAGTCTGCAACCTGTTTAGCTGTGTAGATTCTTGTTTCGTGTGCTTCTTGTCAATGGAAGTAATTAAAAGGACAAATTTCTGCAGATTCTTAGCAAGATATTCTTCTCCATCTTTCCTTTTCTCCTCACATTTCTTCTTCACAAAAGGATCCAACTTTAGAGCATCTTGACAATACAAGTTAATTGACCATTTATACAAGATTACCAGAGACATACATTGCTAGTACCTTTAAATTCATCCTCCCACACACCATAATTATTTGTGAAAGGAACATCTGGCCCAATTAGCCCAACCGTCAGACCTAGCTTAGCTGACTCTGCGGCAAGGGCAAGTCCAGCAGGACCACAGCCGATCACCACCAAGTCCAGTATGCTATTACCGGCTGATATTTCCGGCATCTGCAATTGTGAGATTAGTTCGTCAAATATTCTGAGAGCAGCAGTATAATTTGTAAATTACTAGTATGACAGTACTAGAGCGACATTATATCAATGAACATACTTTTACATTGCTAATTTGTATTGCACGAAGAAGATTGACATAATCTAATGTTGTAGTTTGCCCAAAAAAAAAATTGAGATTTAACAGAGTGGTCAACTCCGAAACGAACTGTCTCTTCACTCAATCTCGTCAAATTTGCCATTAATAACTTGGGTATCCATTGTGACACGCTTCAAGAAAGCCATATAAATGGAGGAATTGATTGCCCAGGTAAGGGGGTTCACCCCAACCAGGCCAGTTTGTCTATTGCGTGACATGATGTTGGAACATTACATGTGTTGTGTGGCATGATAAATTGACTTAAATCTTGTACACCAAATTGGAGACGAATTTCCTCATAAACATCTCCAAATTAGAGACGACTTTTGATGTTAAGAGCTTTTCGAGTGCTCGACAGAAACATGTAAAAATAGATCGGTTAGGTTGTAGTACCCTTTTTCTTGCGTTTTTTCCAACATTGATGTCTACCTTGCCTCATGCAGCCATCAAGAATCCAAAAAGTAATCTTTTCCCTAGCTAATAGACTCAAATTTTTGTCTTTCGAGTCATTGCACCAAAAATAATTGCCACTCGATATAGATTAAGATTTAGCAAATACTAAATGATATTCTCGTTGCCAAAAAAGAAACTAGAAAAGAAACAGGCAGAAGAGGAAAAGTGGAGGTACAAATAACAAAACCTTATCCGAAAATTTAGACTGTTGATCCATTTGCTTGCTCTGTTGCATTTGAACGTAGAGGAGCTCAGACCCACCAGCCTTGATGTAATCTTCTTGATCAGCAAACTTTTCTTCTTTATCAACCACACAACTCTCGCTAGCTGTTGTACGTCTGCTGCCACACCTCACTTGTACGACCACTGTTCTACTGCTACTGTATCTACTCCACACATGATGATGATGATTATCCCTCAGCACCACCCTCTTTCTCCTTGATGACCCTTTAACATTAGGACATCCAGAAACGACCATTGCTGCAACATTTTGAGCTCCAAATCCAATGCACTGCATTCTCGCTACACACTCTCTCTGGGTTCTCAGTCTTCCTCAGAATGTGAGCTTTGGCGGCATTGCTTTCTTGGCATAAAAAAAAAACTGCAAAAGCTGCACGAAAACGCTGCTGATTGTGTTCCAACGGGCACTTTTCTTGCCCCCTCTTCTTCTTCGTGCTTCTCTCTTTTTGAGCTGAGATTTTTCTGCTGAGGAAGAAGAGTCTCGACTGGAGTAAGAGCAGCTTAGCTAAGCTTAAGTGGATAGGGGGAAGAGAGCTTGTCGATGACTTGTTCGCAACCCATTCCACTGGATGCCACGTGGTTGGCTATGATTTGCTAATGATTTGACGCGGAAAAAGCTAGTTATCCATAAATACGAAATGCATTCAATTATCTCAGTGTCCCAACAATTCGAATGACAATTTGACTGAAACATTTTATCTAGAAGACAAGCACAAGCAGCTTTATGTACAAAAGTTCACATAAAACCTGTGAGACAGCTGACTAGTACGCAGGCGGTACGAGTGTGTTCGGATAGTTACACTCATTAATTTACTTGTATTATTAATATATTTTTTAATTATTTTTATATTTTACGTACGTCATATTTATAAGTGCTACAGTATCTTATTTACAAATTATCTCAAATAATTTATCATTTTACCAAAATTTTGCTATTAATTTCTCACGAGCCAACCTCTGTTGGCCACCAAAAGAGGGAATAATCAGTCCTCCTCTCGCCACGTGGTTGAAATCTCTCCCCCAACTGCATTTTCTCTCCAGAATATTTTGAAATTTGGCAGAAAATTATTTAACTTTCTCCGAATCTCTTAATAAATTAGATAGTTTCGCCCCTTTTCTATTTCTCTTAATATATGATCAATTGTAACAATGTTGTGCTAAATTATATATCCTCAAAAAAAAAAAAAAAAAATATATATATATATATATACACATAAGTATGATTTTTCATATCACTTTTCAAACAAGTATAATGTTTACCAAAAATAGGTTTTTTTTTTAAATGTCGCTTTTACGTTGTACCATGCATATGCATGTTAGACGTGAAGATTGCTTATTTAATAGCTATGCTTCATTAGTAACTAAGATTTGTGTATCAAAGAAAAAAGAAAAATTCCATTGGGTCTTTTTGTTTTTGTGATGGGAGGAGAAACATATAAAAAATATTGGAAAGAGTTGTCTTTTACTTTATGTCAACATCATCAGTAAGTCATACATCCAGTTAAAATATACCCATGCACTGATCTCTCTGATTGGATTCAATATTTTTTTAAAAATTAATTTTTTAAAAATTATTAAATTTTTTAAAAATATTTTAAAAAATATTCTAAAAGTAGTCTAATTTTTTTAATATTTAAAAAATATTTTAAAAAATATTTTAAAAACTCTTATAATCTTAAATATCTCAAAATATTTTTTAAAAATATTCCAAAATATATTATAAAAATACTGTTACAGTAAAATTTTTCAAAAACATCCCAAAAAACAGCTAATCCAAACTACACCAATTTTTTTTTAAAAAAAGATGATGATTCTCTTTCATCTCTTTATCTTTGTTAAGTTTGAAAAAAAAAACAATAATTCCACTCAAATAAGGCACCTGGATATAAATTTGAACTACTAGTGGGAATACCCGTGCTATGCACGGTGCTGACATTATTGAAAAAAAATAAAATGGTGAACAAATAAAGGTGAAAAAACTTTACTAATAAAATTAAAATATAATATCTGTTTAACAATAGTTTGAAATATAATATAATGTATATATCATTCAAGAACCGTCTTTTTTCGGTTGTATAAGAATTATTAACAAAAAAATACAATAGTTAATATAGAATAGCATCAATAGAATTTAATACAATTGTGTTGTAATCAAATGAAAAATACGCACCAATTAAATTGTTATTAGCACCCATAGTTAATGAAGTAATCCCTATATAAAAATATTTTGGTACATGTAGTAATTGGTAATCTATAAAATAAAATAAATTGCTAATCTATAAAATTGCTAAGTTGTCTATAAATAGCATCAATAGAATGTAATACAATTGTATTGTAATCGAACAATTGTAATACAATTGTATTGTATTATATCTATAGTTGATTTAGCAAAATAGTGCAGCCAAAAAATGTGTATGTAAGATGAGTATGACGATATAAGAAGTTGTATATTTACCATGATCACGCAAAATCATTGGTGATGTGGATGCCTGGCGATCTTGAGTACAGTTAGATTTTTCATTTCTTTGATCTAGAAATAAAATATATATTAAATTAAAAATCAATAGTTTATGTATTTATTTTATGTGTAAATAGTGATATATTGTATGAGAACTGTTAACCGAAAAAATACAATAATTAATATAGAAATAGCATCAATAGAATTTAATAGAATTGCATTGTAATCAAATGAAAACAATTACAGAGAAGTGGTTACCTGAATTAAGGAATGCAGTTTTAAATGCTCAAAAGTGCCTTGATGATTGCACATATGTCAGGGGCTTGGTGAGTTTTTTGCTTCTCTTGAATCATTTTCTTTTTTCTAATTGTAATATATTACTTGCAAGTGTTAAGTAGGACTTGACTTTAACCTTTCGTTTAAGTACTTTAAGCAATGAACTATTTATTCCATGAGTTAAATTGTGCTGTTGCTAGATAGATGAATCACGTAGTTGTAATTGTCATTATTGATAAAGAAAAGAAAGGCTAGAATGCAATTTTGCCAAAAGGATTTCTGACGAAATTAAAAATTAATCCAATTTTAATAATGGGCGTATAGTGCCTTAGTTATTAGTAGTATCTGAATTATTTTTGTTCAATTATAAACCATTTTTAATTATTTTTTAAAATTATAAAAAAATCTTTTTTTTTATTTCATGCACGATCATTTTTGTAATAAAATTATGAAAATAACTATCGTAACACCTATTTTATGTGATAAATGTGCAATAAAAAATAATTAAAAAAATTTCAGTAATACAAACAAATAAATTTTTATAATATACAATTTATGTTAGAAATAGTTGAACTCTCAATTATGAACCTATACCATCCGTAATTATATAAGCAAGTAATACCTTTTTATCTTTGCTTTACAGTGTAACAATAAGCAAACAACCGTTCATAAGATTTTGTAAACAGTTTTCAGAAATAATGGATGATCAGAAAATCAATGCAATATCATTCATGACAAAAAATAAAGCAAAAGCAAAACATACTTAAAAGGCAGAGGGGACTGACCTGGAAAATTAAGCTGGCCGCAAGAAGGTTGATTTCTGCTGGAGTCTCTGCACATAATATCTTCAACTACTGCTCACAAAAGAAACAAAATCAATACATTTACAAAATCAATAGAGAACCCAAAACAAATAAGAAACTGAGAGAGAGGGTGAGGGATTTAACTCGATAAGTTAATTAAGTCGATCAGTAAAAGAAGAATTTGTATGAGTAATTGTAGGATGAGTTAAGATAGTGGGATAGTGGGAATATTGATTGGTGATAAGGTGATAGTGGGATAGTGGGAATATTGATTGGTGATAAGGTGGGTTATAACCCACTACTGTTTTATGTATTAAAATAAATACAAAAATATGAGTTAAGATAGTGGGATAGTGGGAGTGAGATAGTGGGAATATTGATTGGTGATAAGGTGATAGTGGGATAGTGAGAATATTGATTGGTGATAAGGTGGGTTATAACCCACTACTTTTTTTATGTATTAAAATAAATACACAAATCTAGAAAAAAGTATGACAAGTTTAGAAGGCATTGAGAGGGTTTCTGCTAAAAATTCCTTCCTGAATACATATAGATATAGATTTTGAAACCAGTATACCTTGCCTTCATGGAGATGATCTGCGAAAATGTTTATTGTAGTAGGAAGGTGGGTGGGGAGTGTTAGTTGGAGTAAGGTGTGTAAGAAGTGTTAGTGGGAGTTAACTTCTTGTTTGAGGGAAACTTGGGAGTGTTAGTTGGAGTTAACTTCTTGTTTGAGGGAAACGTGGGGGTGTAATGTGCCTATGATATTTTTTACGAAATAAATTAAATATAAAATGCTAGAAAAATAGAGTTGAGAGTGGGAAGGTTTGTGAATGCTTGTTGCTAAAAATCCCTTCTCAAATTTATATAGATATAGATATCCTGTAGCATTAATATTTCCTTTTACTAAGAGGAAAATAGATTCGTGGAACCAAATGGTAATACCTTGATACGTTTTTCTATTTTTGGGGCCAATTGGAGATTAATTGGGCTAAAAAGAGAAAAAACAATTCTAGAAAAAAAGAAAAAAGGAAAAATGAGTAACGGTGTAAGCAGTGACGACCTAGTGCCTCACATAAACAGTAACGGTGTCGTATCATCCTCGTTACCCCACAAAGAAAAACGAAAACAATAAAGACTTTGAAGCCGTCACTATCATCAGTATCGTCTCAGAAGAAATCAAACTGTAGAAGAAGGTAGAAGGTAGGGTTTAAGGGCTTTTTAACTTAAGCATAACAAATTAGAGTATTGGCAAAAGCAGTAGCAGCAGGAGCAAGAACTAGAGATGGGAAATCCGAAGCAGAAGTGGACTTCCGAAGAAGAAGAAGCGCTGCGAGCCGGCGTCAAAAAGCACGGCACCGGCAAGTGGAAGAACATCCAAAGAGACCCCGAGTTCAGCCACCTCCTCTTCTCTCGCTCCAACATTGATCTTAAGGTCATATTCACTCATCTTCTCCCAATTCCTTCTCTTTTTTCTTTTTCCTCTCTTTTGACTAATTAGTTGTTCTTGTTATTGGAATTCGTGCTTATGTGAATATTAATTTTGATGTGATTGTCTAGTTGTACTTTGATCCTTGGATGTTGGAAAGGGATAACTTTATTGATAAAGATGTCAACGGTTTTTTTTCTTTTTTCTTTGGGTGTCTGTATGATAATTCAAATATTATGGTTTTTTTTTTTTTTGGTAAGCAATATTATGGTGGCAAATCAAATGGTACAGAGACTGTGCTATTTGTGATCTGGCCTGATAGAGCTTCTGTCAAGGTTTGAAGTCTGTCCATTTAGGAATTTTGTCTGAATTACCTTAAATGAATGATTTGAGCATCCATACTGAATTTCAGATTCGTGGGACATTAAGCAAAAACACATCTAGAAATTACAAAGTCCTGGTGATGTGCAGTTGCTAGGAATGTATTCTTGAACAAAGAATAAGCACCTAATGGAGCAACTTTACACATCTAGCTTGAAGATCAATACTTCGGTGCTACAAGTACTTAATTTCCTTTTCTATGGGTTTTCATTTTTGTGCTAAATGGAGAAATATAAACTATAGGAGTTTGTTTTCAATTTGGAGTTTGAATTAATGGTGTCTTTTAGATTTAAATACTGATTTGTTTGCTGTAACATGTTTCCTATCTTTTTGAAGGATAAATGGAGAAATTTGACTGTTAGTGCTAGTAATGGCCTGGGGCCTAGAGAAAAATCAAAAGCACAAAAAGGGAAGGCAATTTCTGACGCTCCTGCCACACCACTGCCCATCACACAAGTTCCTGCTTCTTCAACTCCCCTTTCGCTTGAGGTGCCTGCTGATGTGGCTGCTGATGATTCCTCAAAATGTTTATTGGACGGAAAAACAGCCTCAAAGTAGGTGATCGTGTATATTCTTTACGTGCGCTATGACTGTGCTTAGTTGATTCATTGCTCTTTTTCGCTGTACTCCAACTCTTTCTGCATTCATAGTTATTTTAAAAGGAATTGGAAATAATAGCATTCAGAATTCAAAATTTGGCAACATAAGTAATTATTTCCTTGATAAGACCAAATGATTTATCATGGCAAGAGGGAACCTATAAGTGTGGTGTTCATTCAGGTCTACAATGCAAATCTTTATATTGTAGGTTTTAAATTATAATAAGGAGTCCTACAATCCATGGTTGGATCCATCAACTGGTCCTTCCAACTGATAAATGGTAGCTTAACAATTCAGAATATTGGAGAATATAGAACCTCAAGGCTATGAGAAGGGAAATAAAAGTGTCAAGGTCTTACCAATCTAGTTATAAGAAACTCTTAAGAAGTGTTTGTTCTTGGTCAATACATCATGCCAAAATAGTAGTTATATCTTTGTTCTTTAACCCTGCAAGAAGGCTTTCTCTTTGATGTGCTGAAATGCATAAAGATCTGTTGCACTGTTGAGATGGAAAGTTGAAATTGGTATGGGCCTAGATGCATCCCCTCGTAATGGGATGAATTAAATTTGCTGCTATTCCCACTTGCGAAATGATGTTACAAAGGCTAAAGTTGTGTATCTATCATTCTTGGGCCTAGGGGACTCATTGTAGCCACTTGAGCCATTGCACTCAAGTTCAACTTCTTGTGGCCTTCGTTGTTGTTGTTGAATAGATTAGTAGTAGTTAAAAAAATTATTTAATTTCATATTTATTTGTCATTTCGAACAGTATTATCTTCATGATAAGGGACTACTCAGGCTGATTTGTTACAAACATGAAGTTCTTGGTAGCCTGTTACAGGCCTGGCCCCTTTTCTACAAAATAATATAGAGCGTTGATTCGGTTCCTTCCATAATTGGCTGAGCGGACTTTCTTTATTATTTTCCTTTCTGTACACTGTAGATTGTCTAGTTATTTCTTTGTTTATTTGCTCTTTATGATGTTATTGTTCCTTTCAACAGGTATAATGCGATGATTTATGAAGCACTTTCAACTCTAAAAGAGCCAAATGGATCAGATACCAGCACTATTGTTAATTTTATTGAGGTTTGCTGCTGCCAGTTCAGAATTATACAAGCATATACATTTCTGTTGTTTATTTTGTCATGATTGGAGATCTCTTCATCTGAAATTCAAATTTCTATATGAGGAAACCCTAGGATTTTGATTTTCTATAATCAGCTTCACATAATCCATTTTGTGTACTTTTGTTGAGCATGATTATTTGATTGTTTTATGTTTGATGAGTACCAGATATGAGTGCTTTTTTTTTTTTTTTTTATTAAAGGTTCCTGTAATTAGTTGAATGAGTTTTTATACCTTCAAAGGCTTGTCTGGTCTCAATATATGCAGCTTGTTTGCAACCTTGCTTTTGATGATTTTCCTTACATGTCAAAGAAAAGGAGAGAGACTTGAGACATTTGATCTATCATGTGACATCTTATATAAATCTCAGAAAACATATGATCCTTGCATTATATGGATCTTGTTTGTTGGTTGTTTGAGATGAAATCTGCATGAATAATTGACTTGAAAAGCTGTATCATTCTTTTTTTTGTGGATTTAAAGTTTTTATTTTATTTCAATTTCTAGTGTCCTATTTATCAATATGATGCCTTGGAAGTACTTGTAGAACTAACACCGTTCTACAAAATTCAATATAGTTTTGGGTGAAAACTGAAAAGCTCCAATGTTTACAAAAACTTCTTCAGGAATCTTTTAGTTACAGGTGGACTTGGAATGCTTACTTGATTTGTTGCTGAAAATCTCTAAGCCGATCTTTTTTTTGTTCTGTTTGGACAATTTCGTATGTTTCACTGCTGTTTCTTTGAACCCCCAAACCCCTGGCAAACAAAAAATAAAATAAAATAAAATGAAAGAGAAGTCAGATATGAAAAGATTTCGAATGAGAAGCATCATTTATCTAATTATGGGTGGCACATGGGTCTTCACAGTCTCTGGTGTAGGCTCAAATTCTGTTGTTCTGTAACATCCACTTGGTTTTCATTAAATTTCTTAGGCAAAATTTATGCTTGAAAAGAAAACTTATTTTCTGTATTTTCATGATTATTATGCAGCAAAGACATGAGGTGCCCCCAAATTTCAGAAGGTTAATAAGTGCGAGGTTAAGAAGGCTTGTTGCACAAGAAAAACTTGAAAAGGTAAGTTATATGATGATTAACACATTTGCAGAATTCTGTGTAAATACATTTTTTCTGGTGTTCATTTCATAATTCATATTTGGTGTCTTGAGTGAGTTACTTTTCTGGTTCTACTTGGTCCACATTGCAAAATGTATAAATGTCTTTTAATTAATGCCCAACAGTGTTATGAGTTTAGTCAAAAGAATTTTGTAATGCAGTTGGCATTTTCTGTTTATTACAGATTTTCTGTTTATCCACGTAGGCAACTCCAGAAATTGCCTTTAAGTTATCCCTCATACAACACTAGTTACCAGACAGCATTGACAAAACTCAAAATTCTACTCATCATTACATGAGTGAATTTGGTTCTTTTTACGGTCGCATGAATTGGCAGACAAATGAAAGAGAAAGGTCCATATTGGTGACTCCTGGCCCATCCCTGCACCCTGATTTTTGTAATAGATATGGATATATAGAAGCTGTTGTATACAAAAAGTTCATAATTTAATGGGAGGATTTGCTCATTGGACACTGTAATTACTGGCACAGGTTCAGAACAGTTACAGAATCAAGAAAGATCTCTTAGAGGGGTCAAAAACTCCTGTTCCAAAACCCAGAGATGTCCAGCCTAGGCAAGCTCAAAGCATTGGCTATCTCGCTGATACGGTTGAAGAAGCAACTGTAAGTGCTGCATACACAATTGCTGAAGCAGAAAATAAATCATTTGTTGTAGCTGAAGCTGTGAAGGAATCAGAAAGGGTCTCGAGGATGTCTGAAGATGCAGAATCTATGCTTCAGTTGGCGCATGAGATTTTTGATAGAAGTAAGTTTCAAAAATCCACATTAGATGTTCCTTGATATTCAACTAATACTGTTTACTTATTTTGTTTGAACATGTATTATACAATTTTTCCAGGTTCGCATGGTGAAATGGTGCTAGTGGCATAGAGTACGTGGTCTTGTTCGTTTCCGGTCATGCAAGCTCCTGTATCTGAAACTTGTAAATGCTCCAGTTTATGAAGGGTCCTGGCCGTGTAACTAAAGTAAAACCAGGATGGTTCTGAATCAACCAATATTAGACATAAAAGGTTGCCAAATTGTGCTGATTGTGAGAAATGACCTTGATTTTTTGGAATTTTGGTAACGCAATTTTGGAAGGTTTTTACTTCATTCATTATTGATTTAAATTCTTTTTCCCTTGGAAGATGTCAAACTTTGTGGATGTTTGATTGGAAACTGATTAAGTGACCTCATTGATGTTTTTCTTCCTATTTTTTAGATTAGTTTTCTAAATATGCTCTGTTTTTGAAGGAGAAAGATCTTTAACCAATGACTGTTTCGCATGCGTTGCACCAAATCTTAAACAAGTAACATATGGAAGCATGTTGTAATTGGTTAAAGGTGGTAGTATTGTTTACTTGGGCATCAGGATATTGGCTGAATGAGCACCTGAGAACAAATGTATCCTATGCTTTCTTTGACATTGTACGTGGAGGTGGGTTGGGTTCAACAGTCTCTTGAAGGGTTAATTACTGAAAATAATTTTCAGCAGCTTATAAAATTGCTGGAACCACCCACCATCTCCATCTGACCTCTAATTTGTATTCTCGCAAAATGCCGAAAGCTTTCTAAGTTAGATTATTAGAGTGAAAGGCCTATTCATTTCTTGCCTGGTACAGGGCAAGATTGACTCGGAACTGCACGAAAGCAGCGCAAGTGATTATAGGTATTGTGGTTATTGCAAAGGCAGTTTAATTCAGGAATGGAAAAAGGCATGGTAGTTGGTAATGCATCAAGGCCATTCTTATAATCTCCATGCCAAATCTTTTTCTTTTTTTTTTTTTAAGTCCTCCTGCCCCTTTCCATATAACACCCTTCCTGCCTCCAACTGTCAAGCTTAGAACTCGAACTCTAAACTTGACGAAGAAGACTTTCAAGGGTCCTCTCTAACCATATAAGGCAGTAGCTTTTTTTCACAGGAATTGATATCTACGCTTCTCATTTAGCCTCTTGCACTTCAATTCACCTACTAAAAATATAGCCTCCAAGGAGTGCTAGAGGCTAATTGAAAAGTGCAAATATCACTTCCCCTCTTTCACTAACATGTTCTCCTTGATACTCCTATGTCAGATAATATTAGGATACAGATCAAAGTTCCTTCCCCTAACATTCTAGGGCATAAACGCATGTACGGATAACAAAACCATCTTGTTGCCTGCGCAAAAGAAATAATTTATCAGCTGCAAAGAAACCACACCAAACCTTGGCATTAAGTATAGAATGTAACACGGTTACTAGAAGAGGCTGCCTCTCATTATGGGATAGTTGAAGCCTGAAAATTATGGGAGCCGCTCTGACAACCCTTAGAATAGCTATTTACGCGCATAGGACAGTATATTAGTCTGGATATCCTCCTCCTAGAACATTACCAATAAGTTGAATGAAGGCGTAGCATTTTACATACTCTGGGCATAGCAGATCTGCATGCAACAACCCAGCCTCACCCCAAGATGCAGTAAAGAATGCCAACGGAACGTCAATTCTAAATTGCAAACGGATAAATTTAAAGATATGTGCAAGCAAGTCATCTATCCTTTAAAACATCAACCATAAGATGCTTCTGTCAGCCTGAGAGAGAGAATGCAAAGCAAGAATGGAAAGGCTTAACACAAGGTATAGAACCAGACCCCAATCCCAAAAGTAAATGGCTATGTCAGTAGCATCAACTGCAGTGGAATACACAAAGCAACTAAGGCATAAATCTGTTGCATTGAGTACTCAGAAATATACATGCATATAAGCCCTAAAAACAATAGAATTCGACAAAACTGACCCCTCTTCAACGAGTGGAGCTGACAGGTTTTGCCAATACACCATCAAAAGAACACATAACCATTTATACTGTCAGTAATCCAGTAATTGTCTACCAAAATCAGACCAAAAGCATTACAGCTTTCATGTTAACATCACAAACAAGTTTGAAGAAGTATAGCATTTTCCATCTTGGACCCAATCCAATTTTGGCACTCAACAACCAACATGTGACAACTTTTGACCTTCTTCCTCCTCTTTCTCCCACATCCTCATAACCAACAATGACACAGAATTGTATTATCTGTTATTTGTTTCTTTTTCTTCTTCATTTTTCACCAGAGACAGTTCAGAGTGTTCAGCCCTTAGAAGAAAAGCATTTTACCTTTTGTCAAAATGAAACAAGGCCATTGGTCCAAGCATTCAAGAAAACTGTATGCCATCCTTAAAGATGGAAGGACCAGCACACTAATACTAAGCAAAAGGAAGTGAGAGTGACAGAAATCAATTACAATTGGCAATGACGCTGTCAAACAGAAAAAGTTACACAACTGCAAAGCAAAAGCAGAAATACGTTAAAACATTCAACACATAAACTAACATATAGTACATAAATTCCAAAACATGTCAAATGGTAGAAATTTAAAGCACTTAAACATGTGTAATAGAGAAAAAAGACAGTGATCAAATCTATCTCGGTCAAATTACGACCAACCACATGAGAAAAAAACATAGAACATAGTATATGGTTAGGAGAAATTGTGCACTTGCTGCAAAAGAGCAAATATTACTATAAGTTACAATGTGAAAGAAAAGACACTTATATCTTAAAACTATTAAACCATAGAAAATCATTTCATCTTCCCCACAAGCCTTATTAGCTCAAAGATAATCCACAAGCATCCAGCAATTCCCCAGATAGTGAACTTACAGTCTTCAAGTAACAGACAAATCCTCTTATTACTCTGGACCCAATGGACAATAAGAATCCAGTATTCCATCAATAGCAAAATGAAAAACCAAAAATAAGTTTAGCTCAGTGGTGCATGATAATTGTCCCGAATCACATATCAAGCTACAAAAGTACAAGACCCAGTCCTGATGGCCTAAGCGCCTGATTTAGCCTATAGTTGTAAAGATAGTAGTACAGTTGGCCATCACCCTGTCCAAATTTAAGTTCCTTTAGGAAAGACTCATTCTCCATAACATCTAGTGCATTAAACACATCAAAATTCTCCTGCTTTGCAATGATAAGTGCATCATTCATCAGTTGGAGCAATGGAGTATTTGTTGAGACATAATAGAATGTATAAGCTGCTTTCAAAATTGAGTACTCCTGGCTGTGAAGAATGGAAGAAGGAAGAGTGTAGAAGCTGAAAAAGTCAGTAATCTCATGTGTCACTTGACTCTCCACTAAGTAACTATCAACCACATTCTCTTGGGGAAGGAGCCAGTGCTCCACCTCATTATCATCAAATTCTGGAGCTACAGAAAATCGGCTCAAGTAGTTCCTAAGCAGCTGGGTCACAGACGGAACATCTCTGAGTTCCATTTTTCTTAAACCAGGGGTTGAAGTTGAAGTTGGCAACTTGTAGAGTTTAATGGCCCTGCTCATCGTCATCCTCTCACCAAGCCTGGAAAACCCAACATCAATCAGTTTTTTTGGGTTTAAAGTCCTATGCCAGTATTGGCTAGTAGTCAATGGTGTTGGAAGAAGCACTCCAGCAGTGTAAGCAGCCTGCCAAACATTCTCCAAGTGAATCCTCCTCGTAACCTCCTTAATCATAACCGGAGCAAGTCTCTTCGACCTAAGTTTCTTATGAACGCATAAAAAGTTAACCTCAGCCATTTTCACAACTTGATCTCGAACCCTCATGTTCACAGGAATGCCACTAATGAAAGCAACCAACTTCTTCGAAGCCTTAACACGAACTCCAACATGCCAACTGCTATAATACCCAGGAGAACGCAAAGCCCAACGAAGAAACTCCTTCGAGTAATTAAACCTGAACATGTTATCGTCATCCTCCACATAGTTATTGGTCAACAACACGTAAACCTCATTGCATACTTCATCAGACCCCATGTCACATGTACTCCATTCATACGAGTTCGGAAGATTATAAGGCTCTTGTTTTACCTCAGACAATGGCGTAGGCAGTTCAATCGGCCCCTCAGGTAAACTAGAATTCCCAACATCCTTAAACTGCCCAACGGGCTGTGTCTCCCAAAATTTGTGTTTCTGATCAAAAGGGTTCGAGTTTTGGAATCTTTGAACCAGATTCTCTAGGGAAGCTTTATAGCTAGAAACAGGGTTTTCATCAGAATTTCGATCTGGGTTTTCATAATTAGATCCAGATGCAGAATCTTTGTCAGCCATTCTTAAAACTAAGCCTAACCCTTCGTCAAAAACTCGATGTTGAATGAAATTTCTTATACTGAAAGCAAAAGTTCCTTCTCCTTTCTAGAGACTAATCTGCCATTGGAAAAATCAAACACATACAACCAATCAGAAACACCATTGTTCTCTATAACACAATATCAAATATGTAAATGCAATCAACATGTAGGCATCAATCAGATGGATGTTACCAAAGACGTAAATTTTGTGTAAAAATTGATACAAAGAATTATGGGACTTACATATGTATGATGAAACTGAATTGATAAAAGAGGGTTTGATTTGCTATAAGGGCAGGTAGCTTGGCAGGAAAATGTAGGGTTTTGAGGGGTTTTATATGAATTTGGGTTTGTTTATAGAAAAAGAAAAACCGAAGTAATTTTCAGATCCTGTCCACCGATGGACCGATGCCCCCAAAGCACAACCAGAAACAGAATCTTGTAGCCAGTTTGGGCTTTGGAATTGGGACTTGGGACTTGACATTAAATTGCTTTTTTTTTTTTTTTTTTTGCATTTTAGCCTCGTTATTTTGCACATTTTCTTTTGCAAATGGCTGGTACGTAGTATGGGAAGATTATAGTCCTCTTTGAGAATCATTTTAAATATTTAAAATTATTACAATTTAAGGATAAAACACACTTATTTCACCATAATAGTGAGTTTAATTCGAAAATATGATACCTAAAAGATACAATACTTCCGCCCAATGTATCATGCTTTAAATTAGAATTTTGCATTGTGACAAAGTACAACTCAACTTCATAGATCGTCAATTACTTTAATATATATATATATATTTCTAAGTAGTACCATTTTTTACAGTAGCAAAGTTCAACTATTTTTTACAAAATTGAAACTTGAATTGAAAAAAAGAATTTAATTGCTAATGAATGTAATAAATGTGCATATATATATATATATATATATATATATATATATATATATATATATATATATATGGTAAAGAGGTGTCTATGTTAACTATGATTAGAAAAATTCTATTATTTACCAATATTACTAGACTTGTTAATGGCCACATATTTTAGATAGTAATGCATTCATATTCAATAATTAACTAAGAAACCTACTTTTTCCAATCCAAAACATAATTTGTGCATGTTATTTTTTTTTCTCTAAATCTCATCCAATCCTCTCTTAATCATTTAAAGCAAAAAAAGAAAAAAAAAGCATACCTTTCCATACACACTATCAAGAACTATTTGTAGTATAGCATACAACACAAACCATATAGAAGAATATCATATCTCATGACTTTTTAATATGGTCCTAATTTTGTGTATGCTTGAGATACACATAAAAGTATGTATAGTTTAATTAGAGATCTTGTGGTTTTGACAAAGATACTAATTAGTATTTCATGGTTGGGTTGAAAAAGAATGTAGCTAACAAAATGCATATATACTTGATGGTATTCACTCATCCAAACAATTTTCCTAGGAGAATCTTAGCGATATTTTTTGCACCTTTTCACACTAATGCTTAGTTAAATCTTAGGGGCATTAAACAAATTAAAGAAACTAAAGGAGCGTAGGAAAGACTTCTATCAACCTAGACAGGGCCAAACATTGCATTAGTCTGTTTTGGGAAAAGGAATGGTATTGCAGAAAATGCTGGCTTGAAATTGAGAATTTCCAGTCCTAGCTTGACACTCCACGAAAATTGTAAAAGCAGCATAGCCCGCGAAATGATAATTAGTCGAGGAACTCCACTTCCGTGAATCGAGCAAAGTCTATCTAGTCACTAACTGTCTCTTTTTGCCCACTGATACCCATCCCAGAATTAACAACAAAATGATAGTGAATGATGAAATTCTTCAAAGGGCTCTTTTATGAATCCTAAAGTGCCCTTAATTTGCTTGCTCTGCCCTGTAAGTCGTGTAATGATTGCGTCTCTTGATTAAGATCGTATGCAAGTTATTAGCTTCAAGGAAAACTCTAAACTACATTATGACTAGTTTTTTCCTTCTGGGGTTAACGTAATATTGGTTACATACAAGTCGTGAATTTAACAATGCATGTACGGAAGCATGGACATTTTCTTGGGAAAATCAGGACTTTGCTGATTCTGCTCCAGGAACTTGGGTGGGAGTTTGCAACGAAACCCTTTGAAAAAGAACTTCAGGTTGTCAACAATGCCAACTCAATGAAGCACCATTTGCCAGACAGCAGCAAACAGTAAATGGAGTTCGGGGTGAAACTTTCTTTTGTCTCCAATCTACTCTGAGTTGATACAATTGGTTTCCGATTTTCCTGCTGCATTTCTTTTTTATGCTAACAAGTGCACTTGCAGATATTTAAGCATTGAAGGGTATTTAACCTCAGGATATTATACTTTTACTGAAAATATGACTCTGAACCTATCTTTGAGAGACGTTGCATATGGAGTAATTTGTTCTTGATGTATTATGCATCTTCAAATCTACCGGGCAAGCACAGAGGGAAATGACGATTATAAGCAAGAGCCACTAACAGAGAGGAGATTCTGAAGTGCGAGACTTTGAGGCAATAAGTGCTCCATCATGCTGATGTGAAGTGGGGAAGGAAGGTGGATTTGGTGTCTGCATCATCCCACTCCAGAGCATCCCACCACTCCTTGTAACAGTAGATAGTTGGCAGTTCTGCTACATTATGGGCCTTGAGTGGTAGCTTATTCAGCTTTGGACAATCTATCACAGCAATTTTCTTCAAAGATGGAAAAGACATATTCTCTTGAGAGATGCTCTTTAATTTAGGCAGTTTTCTAATTGACATGATTCTGAGGCGAGGAAAAGCATTCAGGTAATCCTCATCTTCCACTTGATCTCCACTTATTATTTCTTCCATCTCCCTACAGTAAAATAAGTAAATCATTTCAAGCTTTGGAAGCTTTAAAATCCAGCTAACGTTCTTCAATTTGTCACAGTACCAGATGTTGACAGAACGAAGATTTCGGAGGCATCCTTTGCTCATTGGATTTCTCCATACCGATATCAAGCTTGGAAGACCATGCATGGCAAGAACCTCAAGGTTTGGCAGCCAGTTATTCTGAGCCCCATCAATGATTGCCAAATACTTAAAGTCTGGACAGTTGTTAATGCTGAGCCTTCGTAGTCTCTCACCATCTCCTGTACTGTGTGATAGTTGCAAGTTATAAAAGCCTTCGCACTCCCTTATATACAAGTATTTTACACATCTGCGCAAAGTTCTGCTACCAGATAGCCTTTCCAGGGCATATAAATTGGCCAATGTGATCCCTAAGGAGGTCAGATGTTGCAAGGATTCCAAGTCGGAGAGCCTAGCTTGATCATCATCATCATCAAGATCTTGCAACTCCCAATCCCCAAAACTGTAATAGAAGTTCAATACTTTCAATCGAGAGAGTCCAGTTATCGCTGTATGTGGAATGCTCTTAAGATACCGATTGCGTTGCAGATCCAAAAGCCTCAGCTTTGCCAGACCTCCCAATTCTCTAGGCAGCGTGCTTATTTTAGTTCCTGACAAATCAAGATGCTGCAACTCAGCCAGATTACCAATGTTCTTTGGTATCTCTCTGAGACTGGTAAGTGATAAGTCCAAAACCTTGAGATTGGGCATATATTGAAAAAAATTTTCTGAGATTTTGTTGAGATCGCTGTTCCATTGTAGCAGCAAGGTAGACAAATGAGGACAAACAGGAGTTCCAGATATTTCAGTGATTTCATTATCCAGTAATGAAATTCTCTGTGCTGCTTCCCAGTTTTCAGCTGCAGGTGCTTCTGTCAGTCCTGAGCTAGCCTGCATTAAGATTTTAGCGCCATTCTTTCCACCACCGGATGCAACCCATAAAGCAAAACTTCTGACAACATCATGCATCTTTACTTGGGTTTCCTCTTCACCATTTTCCAAGAAACAAGCTACTTTGAGAGAACCAATGATAGCATGTCCTATTGTATGGACATCATCACCAGCGCTACCTAGAAACCCCTCCCCTGCCCAGTATTCTATAATCTGTTCTTTCTCTATTGGATAGTCTTCAGGAAATAATGAACAATACAAGAAGCATAATCTTAGTATATCATTCTCTAGATTGTCATAGCTGAATTTAAGCAGTGTAAAAACATCTTCCATACCACGGAGTTCTGAAGGAGATTTGTTCAGCACTTCTATGGCATACTTCCACTCCTCTTCTGTTTGTTTGTTTGCCATAGCCCTTCCAATGGTGACTAGAGCTAGTGGAAGGCCTCCACATTTTCTGACAATGGTATCCGCATAAGCTGAAATGACTGTTGAATCCATCATCTGTCTCCCAACCTTTTCATGAAAAAGCTGCCATGATTGCCGCTCATTCAAGAACTCCACCTTCAGCTTGCAATTGGCATCCATGTCGCTGCAAACATCCATTGAGCG
Source organism: Coffea arabica (assembly GCF_036785885.1). NCBI lineage: Eukaryota > Viridiplantae > Streptophyta > Magnoliopsida > Gentianales > Rubiaceae > Coffea > Coffea arabica. The sequence continues at coordinate 9,402,326 of NC_092321.1, read as the reverse complement.
AGTGGTGAATATGACTTTGCATCCGTTTTCCCTGCTGGGAAGAGGAACTCCAATCTTCTCAAAATCAAGCCCTTCCCAAACATCATCTAAGAGCAGTAGAAATTTCCTCCTCCTCATGACACTGTATATCCTTGAAGTTCGCAATTCCTGGAACTGGTTTTCATCCCAAGACAAGCCTAACCTCACCCCAATGGCTTGCTGAATTTTCTCAACAACAAGTTCTTTAGACACCACAGCCCAGATTACCACATCAAAGTCATGCTCTAATGTCAAAAAGCCATTATTTATGCTCTTCAGAAGGGTAGTCTTCCCTATCCCACCAATTCCATATATTCCAATAATCCCAGTATTCACCTCCTTGAGCAATTCTTGCACACTTTTCAGCATCAATTCTATCCCTATAGCTGGCCTAGTAGGTATTTCCACCACAGGAACAAGAAGCAGTCCATCAGCAAGGTTGACATCCAAAATCGCTTTTCCCTTCAAGTCATTGATTGCTGAAAGAATCCGCAAAACCTTCCCGCTGAATTTATATCTTGAACAGTAGTTCTTTCCACAGCAACCATTACTCCTTCCATTTTCAACATCTTGTGTGATGGATCTTACTTCTGTTTCCACACTTTCTACTCTTTCCAGCCAACCTTTGACTTGGTTAGTGCATGTTAATCCCAAAAGCTCTGCTCGATCAACTTGTTTCTTCAAGTCATCCCTGGCTTCTGTGAGCTCCACCAGAGCACCCTCGAGGGAGTGAATGCTTTGATCCAAATTCACAACATTATCTACTCTTGGGAAAATGTAATTAACAATGGTGGTGAGAAGGTTGACCAGAGGGCTCACAACATCCATTGCTACAGATGATCTGAGAAGACAGACTTCTCCTTTTGCTTTGTGGGGCTAATAAAGATCTCAGATCTCATGGACGAGTGAGCTAGCTCAGATGGAGGTGCTTATTGACTATTTAGCTTATTGAATGATTAGCATTTAGCAGTTGTAATTTATTCTGGCAGAAGTTTGACTTCTACTTTCTACTTGAGGGCTCCTGGCCTTTCTACTTTCTACATGACAAATTCTTTATTTCAGTCGCTTGAGTTTTGGAAGAAATAAAAGAAATGATAACTAAAATGTATCTTTATCTGTCATCAAATATATATGTACCGATAACGAATATATGAAGAACAAAGTTGGCATAAAGAAAGTTTTTTTTTTTTTTAAAGTGAGATGGGTCGTATTTGAGATTTCACATTTATTCTCCATTTTTCCGAATTACTCAACGAATTCTTAGGAAAGAAATTTATTTATTTTTTTTTAAATTTTTCTCACTCTCAACACAATTTGGAAGAAGTTTAACATATTGCAAATTTAACGTACTGCAAATACAATTTAAGGAGATAAATTTTGGACTAGAAAAAAAAAATTTATCATTGACAATCTGTCATGACTCCGTTTGGATTGATCATTTTTTCAAAAATAAGTTTTTCAAATACAATGTTACAGTAATACACAATAACTCAAAAAATATCTTATTCATTTAATATATCAAATATTTCAAAAAAATTTTATATAGTAAAAATTTTTCATATACACTATTACTGTTACAGTAAAATTTGTAAAAGCACCTCAAAAAATAGCGGAGAAGGTACTTTTACGCATGCCTAACATCTCCCGACTACGTAAAAGTCAAGGGAAAAAAATAGAAGTAAAATAAAATATGGCGAAACGATGTCGTAAGGCACAAAATTAATTAACGACAACTACGCCACCGAACCTTTGCTCCTCCCTGCTCCGCTGGTGATAACGGGAATGATCTAAAACCTCAAACCAGAAACTCAGAATTAAGAGAAAAAGTAATGGCGGCAGCAATAATGGACTGCACAAACTGGGATGAAGACGTCTACAGAGACTCCATTTTGCAGCACCGGGAAACTCTTTGTCGGACCGTTTTCCGAACCGCCTTCGCCCCAAACCCTGGTAATTCTAACTTAAATCCTGACGTCATCGTCACGGCCTGCAGCGACGGCTCCATCGCCTCTTACTCCATCTCTTCTTGCCTCGTAATCTCTCATCTCTCTTTCACGCTTGCTACATTTTTTTTTCCTAATTCGGTTGCATCCACCTGATTTTCATCTCATATGAATATAAGTGCGGTTTTGATTTTTCTTTTTTTAATTCTTCTTGTTGTGTTAGGGTTTGGGTTTTGGGAATGCTAGAGCTGCTCACAAGTAAGTGAGCACCGGAGACCGGTAATATGTTAGTGTTTGCTTTGTTTTTAAGTGATCTGGGTTAACTGGGCGTCTTGATTATTTTGGTGTGTAGTTTGTTGGTAGCGGAACCTAATTTTTTGATCCAAGGACATGAAGGCCCTGCTTATGATGTTAAATTTTACGGCCATGGCGAGGATTCTTTATTACTAAGGTAATTGAATGGAATTTCAGCTCCTCCTTGGTCTGTCAATTCAGCTTGTAAGCATGTCTGTGAGCTTTCAAATGTCATGTTGGATTACATGAAAATAGATGACTTAATTTTGTGGAATACGATGAGTCTGTCTGGTGTAACTAGAAATTGAGTTGTCAATTGTCAAGGGCTGACAATTGCATTTTTCACTTATTTTGGACTGTCTAAGCCTGTCTCTTCTTGTTCTTAGTATTTCTTTTCGTTCAATCAGAGTCAGTTTAGCCACTACTAGTTTGGTAACCTCATAATAAATTAAAGTTATGGCAACTGAACCACAGAGAGAGTGAGAGAGAGAGTGTCTAACTTTAGAGAGACAAGGACAGAGGAATGTGATTAGAAATATTCTATGAAACTGATTTTGGGCTGAGTCTGTCATATATACTTTAACAAGTTTGGTTTATCAAGCTGGGAATCTCTGTCAGCATATAATTGGTTAAAAGAAACTTAAGATTTTCCCACTGGGATAATACTTTTGACTTGCATTTGCAATCAACTAAAATGGCACATGAAACTGGGACCTTTCTGAGGTTCTATTTGAGATGAATGCGAATTTTGATAATGACATGCTGTCAAGTACATAGATAGCCTATCTTTTTAATCCATCATATTTCACTATCTTATGCGCTTTATTTAAAGCATTGGTGATTAAGCATGATAATATTTAAACTGAAAGAATTTGCTATGTGCATGTGGTGGTGTACAAATGGATGTCTTTTATAGAAGTTGACTCCTGGGATTGTTACTACTGTGTCATGAGGACATGCAACAATTTTTACGTGGTGAAATGTTGTGCAGTTGCGGGGATGATGGTCGAATTCGAGGGTGGAAATGGAAAGAAATAGCAGATTTTGATGTGCCCGGGCAAGGTGGTCTGTTCTTAAAGCCATTGTTTCTTTGCATGCTTTAGTCTCAAAATGATGGAATATATTATTTTATACCTCATGGAAATCATTTTAATTTAGGCTAGTAAACGAGGTTGAGTATTTATTTCAAGTTTCCATCTTTGACGTCTGATGTACAAGGCTTTGGTTAAATGAATTGTCTACAGAAGATGGTACACTGTAGTCGACTAAAATTGCAAAATGAGTTCAACATGTTTCACAGTTCTGGGAACTTCAGTTATTGGATTGTCCTAGTTTTGAACTGTGAAAGAAAGATTTTAGTTTAGGTAATGCCTCTTCATAACAGAGTTTCAAATGTAGGATTACTAGAACTTTCAATCTTTAAATGCTAGTGGTAACAAGTAGAAAACAAAAAACCTGTATAAACTTTGTCTGTGAATCCAGCATTCTACTTACCAAAATTTCACGGTACAAGTCTGCCTGAATGCCTCTCTGTCTGCAATCTGTTTATTTCTGACTAACCTTGGTTGCTGAGATATTCGCTTGGAGGATGTTGTATTGTTTTGGCTGGCTTGATTAAAACTTTTACAGTCAACATTTTAAGTTTCCAGATAGGAATGGTATTGAAGTAGGTCCATAACTCGTAATAGCAAGTATTTGCTGATCTTAAATCTTGTCTCCTCCTATATTATTCTTGGTTTCATGTACTTGATATCTCATCTGGTCAACTTTTGCAGGGGGAAATATGCAGCCAGTTATTGACTTCGTTAATCCTCAGCACAAGTTAGTCACTTTCAAACCTAGTATAGCACTGCACTGGGGAAATCCTTGTTGCTTTACACATTCATGTCAAGGATGTCCACAGTTTTTTGATATTCCACAAATTTGTGGGATTGAAAATTTGGTCCCTGACTTCATTTGATACATTTTGGAACCACTGATTCTATTTTTTCATAGTGTAGATTGGGTTGACAGCTTTTGACTTTAAAAACATGTTTTCAAATTTGGATGAGATAATGTGCTTTTAATTAGCTTTTGATACACGGTTTCGGTGCATATGCCCTTACCCATGCTAGAGCATGTTGCTTTATGTTTTGTTGTTGCATTATGTAGGTGGTCCAAATTAGCATAAACTACATGGTTTGGATGAATATGCCCTCACCCATGATAGCACTTCTAGTTCTCTGTTTCTGCCATTCTTGTGGTGTGTACATTTTTTTATTTAAATTTCTATTAAACATTGTCATCTTGGTTTTAGCATTATGCCCAGTATGCTAAGTTTATTTTTTTTTCTTATTTTAGTTCCATCTTACATATTATTTGCTTTGCAGAGGTCCGTGGAGCGCACTTTCTCCAATCCCAGAGAACAATGCTGTTGCTGTTGACACTCAGGTTTGTAATTTTTTTCCTTATTTTGTCAAACTGCTTGTACAACAATTTTCCTGGAGAGCAGCTCCCTGATATATAAAAAGGAAGACAAAAAACAATAGAGTACAATAAAAATGACAACAGAAGAAAATAGCTCCATTGTTGCAGGTTGGTAAAATTAGTGATGTGACTTGCAATGCCCTTATGGATGATCCATCTTGCGATGAAATATCTTTATGGTTCTGATAATGCTGTAATGAAGTCATCAAATGCAGTAAGTCATGCTGAAGTCATCATTTTTTGGTTAAAGGATCTATACCTATGCAAATGATTTGAGGAACACAGGCTGTTAGAGTTAGAAGGGACACTGTAGATGACAATTACGTAGGGTTGAATGATTTTTCTCTTTTCCTAGTGTTCCTTCCCTTCTTTTTCTTTTTGACTGTGACTATATTTTTGAATCTCTGCCTTTTAACAACCGACTAGGAAGTTCAGTTTTGTTAGCAGATTTTGATTTGATACTTTTATGTGTCCAGTTTCATTGTAAAGTTTGATTTTTTGCAGCTAAGCTTGTGTGATCTGTAAGAGTTTGTGTACTCTTATTCAGTCTGTTGATTCACATGGTTTTTCATTTGTTGGTATAGAATGGATCTATTTTTGCCGCTGCTGGTGACTCTTGTGCATATTGCTGGGATTTGGTATGTATTTTCTGTAGATGACTATTCATGTAGACCTTTTTCCTTTTTCATGTATTTGTTTGTTAATTGACACCCTTTGTTTCTGAACTTTGATTATCTTTGTTGCTTTTCTATCTTCGCTTTTAGCAAATGATTCAATTTTACTGAAAAGAGGTATATTGTACCAGGAGAAGTCTAAAATCAAAACAGTTTTCAGGGGTCACTCCGGCTATCTGCATTGCATTGTTGCCCAAAGCTCTCACAGTCAGGTCTAAATAATTTTTTGGTTCTCATTCTTAGTTTATGTACTTATTTTTTGTCATTTATTCTTTGGACTGTGTAAGAGGTTGATGCCTGGTATTGCCTTTTGTATAACCTATCGTTTCCTTCGGCATCTTATTGGTGTTATTTGAAAGAATTGGTTCTTTATTTTGTAATTTTTTATTCCACTGTTATTTTCTACTGTTCTCGTCTTTGCATAGTGTTCTTTTCTCGGTTGTGAACTCAGTTGCTTTAGGCTTCTGACTTTACTGCTACTCATGTCCAATCAAGTGAGAAAGTGATTTCCTCTTGGAAGTATTTCAACATGTATCAGTAGTGGTGGATTTTCTTAGGGTTTATATGCTGATATTCATGATTTATTTACACTGTTTAAGAAATTAGCCTAAAAACTTCATGTTCCAGTATTGATGCTGTAGCTGTATTCTTAAGTGATATCTCTATGTTTCATTTCCCACTTTGCTTAAATCTGTTTCTTTTTCTGCTTTCTTTCTAGTGTGTTTTCAGATAATCACTGGCTCAGAGGATGGGACAATACGAATATGGGGTAAATATGATTCTTAAAGTCATTTGTGTGCTTATTCATCTTTCATGTCCTGTGTGCTTATTCTCACTTATCTGTGCACTTTTTCCCCCTTCCTCTTCTCTTTTTCTATTGGTGTGAAAGCAGACTGCAAAAGTGGGAAGTGTGTAGAAAGAATTAATCCAGGGAAGGATAAGTCTTTGAAAGACGCCTCTCCAGATATCAGTTGCATTGCTCTCGATGATAGTGAGAGCTGGTTGGTAAGAACTCATGTAACACCTGATTTTAAGTTTTTCCCCATTCTGAGTACCTTTACATGGCATCTCTCTTTTCTGCATACCTGTATGCAATGTCTTGGGTATGGCCTTCTGTTGTAGTCTTCTTTTTCTTGACAAAATTAATTGAACAAAATTGGATAGTTTTTTTTGTTTGTAACGGAAAAGTTGCCCGCTACTCACTTGGATGTGCATTTACCCCCTGTAGGCTTGTGGGAGTGGTAGGTCATTATCTCTTTGGAATCTTCTTGCTTGCGAGTGTGTGTCAAGGATGAGCACAAATGCTTCTGTACAGGATGTTTCATTTGACAATAACCAAGTGAGTCTTTCGTGCTCTAAATTTATTCCATAAGCTCTTCTCCACTGAACTGCTTTTGTAACATCAGAATTTTCTGTTGTCAGAGGCTAATTTTACAATTGAATGTCTTTGATCATCTTCCTTAACAATGTGGTTCTTTTGAATTAACATGTATTTCACATCTTGACATTCTGCGATCAATAAAGTGCAGGTGCTTGGGCTTGTCTCTGAATTTATAAGCCTCAATAACTTGTAGTTTCTCATCTTTTCATATATTTCTTTGTATAACATCTTTCTTAAATTTCTATATGTTGACTCAAAATGTTTGATTAGTGGTGGACTTCTAAAACTTGTCTAATAGGTTAAGTATACCTAATACTTTATTCAGACCTTTGACATCATCTACCATAACATTTTTTGGTTCTTCTTTTACGCGTTTATTTTTGACTCTCTGTCTTTTTGTTGGGGACGGAATTTCCTCCTAGAGTGTATCCATAATTCTTGATGATTGTCTGTTGGCGCAACTCTTCAGTCACATGTATCTCCTTCAACTGCAGTTTCAGTTTAATCCTGCTCTTCTTCTTTAATAATTTTACATCATTATTATGAATTGCAGCAGTTAGTGCGGGATGTTGAGTTGGACGTCGATGAAGATATTGTTATATCATTTCTTTTCATATTAGATGTGATCCTCTTTTGTCAGCATTTCAGCCATGCAAGCCTTCTTCATTTCCTAGTATGAATTCTTCATCAATTAGTTTCATATGATACTCTTTAACCTTTGTATTTCAGATATTAGCAGTTGGAACAGAACCAGTGGTCAGCCGGTTTGACATGAATGGAGATACTATTTCCAAGATACAATGTGCTCCACAGTCTTCATTTTCTGTCTCTTTACATTCTTCTGGGGTGAGTTATGTTTCAGACTGCAAAACTACCTTGTGAACATTCTTGTATTCCATTCTGCTAATGGGGATCACTTGAATTCATGATTTGTGTTGGAAGTAAATTATGATAATCACTAACCACATGCTACGACTATTTTGTACTTCGAAGATTGAGCGCTGCATGGTAGTTAATTCTTTACCTATACTTCCTCTTTTTAATTGTTGTCAGGTTGTCGCTGTGGCTGGTTATGGAGCATTAGTGGATATCATCTCGCAGTTTGGGAGCCACTTGTGTACATTCCGGTGCAGAGGGCTTTAGACGGCATTAGTCAAAGCTAAGTAGCGTGCACTGATGACTTCCCAATATGTTGTGAAAAGTCTTATTTCTATCACATCCTTGCTGTCTGAGAGGACAAGGATCTGAGGAACAAATGATGAAATGCTCGCTTCCGTGGATGTGGAACTTGTGACTATCAGAAAATATTGGAAGCCAAATGGGGAATGACGTTGAGAAAATTTTGGGCTTCTAGCATTTCCTTCATTACTTCTTGATTCTTACTCTGCCGTAATAGCACCTCTTTAGATGTTACAGTAAATAATTTGATTACTCAGAAAGAAATTTGGGAATAACAGAAAACTGGATGGTGAAAAAGAAAAACCAAACTAGCACACTACTACATCGGATTTCTCATCTTTTTCCTTTAACGGAATAGTTTTTGAAGTCTATCCATGAAAAACTTGCAAACTACTCGTTCATTAGACTGCAAGAAGTCACCGAATTGTACCTATGGATACCATTAATCCGCATGAATTGCGAGGAATATGGACTGGTCACAAAGGCCGCTGTAAGTTGGACGAGTCAGGTGCGGTAGTCTTGTTGGATGGTTTCTAATATGCCTTGCTATTACCAAAACATGCCAAGAGGTGAGGCTCGGACCCTTTTCAGGTATGTTGACTGCATGAACCAATGAAGGCTTGCTCATTACTTGTTTAAAGTTTGAATAGATTCTAATGCCCATCGTGGTGGACGGGGCTATACTGCATGCTGTAAGAGAGAGGCTTCAACTGGCTTTCTCAAAGCAAGATAATTGCACAACGCCCAGCAGGGGCAAAAATATTCATGAAGTTGAGGAAAGAAGATACGGTAACAGGACGCTGACCGTTCCCCTGAGATATCAAAACGTATATACGTCCTTGGAAAACTATCTAAGTTTTACAAAAAGTTTCTGAAGGGATTTGCCCTACCTGCGAGTCTTTCAAACTAAAGGTAACTGCTTCAAACACCATACAAATGAATGCTGGCCCCTAAATACGACCGGCAGTGAAATCCTCTCTTTGCAACTGGTGGTTTGTTGAGCAGTCGCAGTGCCATTTTTCAGTTGAAAACTTGCCTTGTAAATTTTCCTACATAATCCCTCTCTATTTTAGGGAGATTCTTGCCAGAACCGTCTTCATTGTTACTAGCCTATCATCCAGTGTCCATGCATCCGAAAATATGGGACTAATGGGCCTTTGATTTTGATTGGAGACCTCAAATATTTTTTGGCACATGGAAACTATTTCAGGGATCAGTTTAAACTCAGAGAGAACCGTGGATGTTAGAAAATTTTCTTCTAAACTGAAACTCATCATAGTTAGTAGCCACGTGCAATTTATGTAATGGGAAGTCCCATGGACAACTTCCACAAACTAAACAAAAAATGCTGACGCTTTCCTTTTCTAATCATCATTATCACTCGATACTCTCCCCTCTCCCTCTCCCGCTCTGAAAACTCCATGCTATAAGATCCGAGGAGTGTGGGACACACTCTCACACGCACACATACACACACAAAGGGCACCAAAAAAAAAAAAAGGAACATACTTTGCAACTATCCAACATTTTTCTCAACTCCGACGAATTTCTGACACTATTTATCAATCGATTTCTCTATTTTGGGTGATATTCTATTTCTCTTTGCAGTGCTTCTTGTGTGATTCCTTGTACATTTCAGTGTTTGTGCTGTATATGTTACTACAATGATCTTCTAAAATAATTACATAAACATTGTTTCATTTGTTGCATGCAAGAGTTTTTATTTTCTTTTCTGTTTGGATTTATCATGGATGGATATCTGCTCTGTGCGAGCTGCAGTGGGTGTTGTGCAAATAATTAAGCTGCATTGTAAAAGAAAGATATGAAATAGGTTCTGGGATTTGACTAAGATGGTGATCCGTTTATTTCGTTCAAGGATCATCGGATCAGATTGAACTTGAATGACTAAATTGCAAAATGTATAAAGATACAAGTAGTAGATGAGATGCTGTCAGTTTCATGTTTATTTTCCAGTACTGGATAATGTTCTGTAATGATCAAAAGGTAGCTTGTTAAAAGTCTCAAAGATCATAAACAAATTACTTTTGAGGTTGACGGAAATCGTAGCTGAATTTTGAACTAGAATTCAGGGAAGGTAATATGAACTGAAACGAAATATCATGTCCGTAATTTGCTTTGGTTTACTGGTTTAATATATTTTGTTTTGAATTTGTGTTTTCTTGAAAACTATGGAGATGTTGATGTAGGTGCCTAACTTTTGAAAAATTGGCAGTCATGGCAGGTGTGGCAACAGATGGATCACAGTTTGATGCTCGCCGATATGATACCAAAATGAGTGATTTGTATGAACAACTTAATTTTTGTCAATCATTCTGTCACATAATGAATTACTTACCTAATTCCTGAGAAAGATAAGATTTTGTATTTTCTTCAAATTCTGATATCCAGAGTTTCCAACACGATGACAGGGTAGGCACGTTCAACTAGATGCAAGTAAAATTTCTTTTGTTTCTTTGTGTTCACAGGCTTTCGGCTGATGGACAAGATTTCTTTACATCATATGATGAGGTCTGGGACAGCTTTGATGGTATGGGTTTGCAGGAGAACCTCTTGAGGGGCATCTATGCATATGGTATATCTCTTCTCAGCTTTGAACTCAAGATTGGTGCTTTATGTTAGTTGCATTGCTTGGTTTATTATCTTGCAGCCCATTTACATTTGATTCTCAACTCTTTTAGTGCCATAATTTCGTTTCAATTATATGGTTGAGGTAAAATATTGAATCATAGAGGTCTTTCTGGTCTCCTCCTTGAAATGTGTCTTGAAGAAGTGTAACTTTTTTCACATAAGCATGGAAAGTTCTATTTTACTTTTCCTTTTCCTCTTTGTTTAGTTGCTTGCCTTACCAGAATTGAGCGGGCACTGAAGTTGGTTGTCTATGTAGGATTTGAAAAACCCTCTGCTATTCAACAAAGGGGAATTGTTCCTTTCTGCAAAGGTCTTGACGTTATTCAACAGGCTCAATCTGGAACTGGGAAAACTGCTACTTTCTGCTCTGGTGTCCTTCAACAGCTAGACTATGGACTAGTTCAAAGCCAGGCTTTGGTTTTGGCACCTACTCGTGAGCTTGCACAGCAAATTGAGAAGGTTATGCGAGCGCTCGGAGACTACCTTGGGGTAAAGGTGCATGCTTGCGTAGGAGGAACCAGCGTCCGTGAGGACCAACGCATTTTGGCCTCTGGAGTTCATGTCGTTGTTGGAACTCCTGGGCGTGTATTTGACATGCTGCAAAGACGGTCCCTTAGACCTGACCATCTTAAAATGTTTGTGTTGGATGAGGCCGATGAAATGCTTTCTCGAGGTTTCAAGGATCAGGTATTCTCCTCTTTCTGTAACTGTATGTCCTCACAAGTGTAGATATACTGGCTGCAAGTGATATATGTCTAGGAGTTAGTAGAACCCATTTTTTTCATCTATAGTTAGACACTACTGTCCATATTCATATTGAAGTGCAGTAGACAGAGATCAAGAACCGCTACGGTCAAGTCTTGTTGAACATTTTGTTTTCACTCTTGATGCTAGATCTATAACATTTTCCAACTTCTGCCTTCAAAAGTCCAAGTTGGAGTTTTCTCCGCAACAATGCCTCCTGAAGCGCTCGAGATAACGAGGAAATTCATGAATAAACCTGTTAGGATCCTTGTCAAACGTGATGAGCTCACACTGGAGGGCATAAAGCAGTTCTTTGTGAACGTTGAAAAGGAAGAATGGAAGCTCGAGACGCTTTGCGATCTGTACGAGACCTTAGCCATCACTCAGAGTGTAATCTTCGTGAACACTCGAAGAAAGGTCGACTGGTTGACTGACAAGATGCGTAGCCGGGATCATACGGTCTCTGCCACTCACGGTGACATGGATCAGAACACTAGAGACATAATAATGCGCGAGTTCCGTTCTGGTTCATCTCGTGTTCTTATTACCACGGATCTTTTGGCTCGAGGCATCGATGTCCAACAAGTTTCCCTTGTCATAAACTATGATCTTCCGACGCAGCCTGAGAACTACCTGCACCGCATTGGACGCAGTGGACGGTTTGGGAGGAAAGGTGTTGCCATCAACTTCGTGATGAGAGACGATGAAAGAATGCTCTCTGACATTCAAAGGTTTTACAACGTAGTAATTGAGGAGCTGCCATCAAACGTTGCGGATCTTCTCTGAAAAAACTCGTTTAGTTGAGGAGCTGCAAAAGTTTTCTAATTGTTCTGACAATTTTCTTTGGGTTTTATATAGTCAGCTAGTGCAAGTTAGAGCAACTTCATTTGCAAACAACTGCTGCTCATCTTAGTCGCTGCATCAGCTTAGGTCCAAAGCACTCCGCCCCTTTTTTTTAACTTCTGGACTTTGATTTCGGCTATTACTTAATAATAATATGCTTTTACTCAAAACTTTAGCAGATGGGTCGACATCGAATTAAATTTCAGTTTGTGTTGCTGATGAATGAATTCAAATTCAGATACAACATACAATTGGTCCGAGAGCACTGACGTGAGGTTGGATATAATGGATGATTATTTAGGATTGTTTGCTGGAAAACCCTTAGCGCAGATTGTTTGACTAATTCTGCGTCGAGAATAGGAGGAAGAAAGAAACCCAAATTTGAAACCTTCAGACTGCGGAGAAAGTGCGGAACTCGGGAACTCAGCACGTATTGCAGGACGGGTAGAGTACCAGCTGGGTAACGTGCCTGCCATAAAGAAATTGATCAAGAAAGATAAAATTACCCTACTAGCAGTATTCTATTCAAGTATTCTGTTCAACTTATCGTTTTTTTAGATCGAGTGGTATGACCAAAGGTGGGTCACGTCTTGCAAAGATTGCTTAATCTTTAAGATTTCATCACTTCTTGAAACCATACTCCACAGCTTTTACTGGTTTTCTAAGTCACCACCGGCCAGACAGGGTAAACATCATCGTGTTTCATTTAAACAACCCAGAGGGATATTCTTCAGAGCTTGTTGAATATTCATGCATGAGAAGTTCTAAGACAGACAATAAGATTTCATCACTTCTTGAAACCATACTCCACAGCTTCTACTGGTTTTCTAAGTCACCAACGGCCAGACAGGGTAAACACTAAACATCGTGTTTCATTTAAACAACCCAGAGGGATATTCTTCAGAGCTTGTTGAATATTCATGCATGAGAAGTTCTAAGACAGACAGACAATGCTGGCAAAAATGAAAGAAAATACAATAAGAAAGGAACCATGCGTCCACGCAGTTAGATAATAATTTTGCCTAAATGATGAGCATCTTTGTTCATCTAGGCTGGATCATGTTTTTCCACTTAAACAATAATAATGTACTGGTGTCTAGTTTTTCTTTTATTAGACTCGAATTTTTTCAGGTTTTAATTAATCAGATTTAGAAATTTTTAAGTCTATTCCACAAATCTCGCAATAATATCTATGCATAGATGTTTGTGGGACTATAATTATTTTATCTGATTTTTAAAAACTTTATACTAGTGTTACTTCTATGCAGGATAGGGTTACCAAACGAACCGAGTCGAGTTGGGATTTGATCTAATCTAGCTGAATTTTAACTTAATTTTATCGAACTCGATCTCGATCTCGACGAACTGACAATTTTAAAGGTCAAGTTCTAATTATTTTATTTTTTAAAAAATAAATAAAATAATATTTTTTTAATAAATAATAAAATATTAACAATATATACTGTATATAATTTTATTATAAAAATAATATATATATATATTTCGAACTTGTGATTTGTCTCGCGAACTAACGAGTTTAATATTTTAAATTCGAATTTCACTCGATCAACTCGAATTCGAGCTTAACTGGACCACTCGAACTCGACTCGAATTCATTCGCAAGCATCTCGATTCATTTACGGCCATGCAAGAAGGGTTTTGATGGAATTGGGTACCAGTACCACAGGGTCTAGGCCCCAATCCTTTCTGCATCGTAACCTGAACTAACGTAACAGAATATATGTAAGCGACCTGTGCGGTGGTCCAATTCCAAAGCGACGCGGTCTCCGTCAGTCACTGACCCTGTCATCCTGACCTGTTTCCTCTGGGGTAGGCCACGCCGCACCTCTTGTACCGTCCTTCTTTATAGTTTATACTCCAGCATAATATAAACTCACTATTTAGCATCCACTAATTAAAATGAAAAATGGAAAGAAAATAAAACACGCAGACACACAGTCAAACGCACCCGCCCGTCAGAAACTTCCAAGCGGCGGCTCCTTCTCCCGTCGGCGTTCGTCCCCACTTTCTCTCGTCACCATTTTCTCCTCCCACGGGAATTCCCTTTCACCAAAACACGCACACGCTCTCGCTCTCTCTCTCTCTCTCTACCAACAATCTTCAGTAGTATATAAAATTGCTGCATGCAATAGAGATATTCCAATTGAATACTGTTGCTCATTTACACAAAAACAATTCCACATAAATATAACACGACCGCTTCAATTTTCTTCTCCTTTACCAATCACACTTTGTCGTTTCTAGACTTTTCCCCCAATCCTTCTCTCTCTATATCTTTCTACGGAGTCACGGAAAGAGAGTTTCCTCATCTACAACAACATCCGCATACATAAATTTTCTCCGTATACAGCTAGAAATTTTGGAAATGGCGATCATGGAGTCGCCGGAGATTGTGGTTGCAGCGACGGCGACTACGACTACGACGATCTCCAGCGCGGAGAATAAGGAGGAGAACTCGAATTACGATCGGAGCGGTTCTCTTAGGAGGAGGACAGCGAGTTCGGTGGTGGTGGAGGCTGTCGCCGCCGCCGCGGCGAAGGACGTAGTGAAGACTCCTGAGTCGGATTCGGACTTGGACTCGAGTTCCAAAGGGAACTCGACGGATGATAATGAGGAAAGGAGTCGAAGTAAACTGGTGTATGGGAGTAGTGGTGGGGTGGAATTGGTGAGGGAATTGAGCAACGCAAAGGATGATAAGGACAAGGTTGGGAGTGGCGAAGGCAGGGGAGGTGGTGGTGGTAGTGGTGGTGGAGTTGAGTCGTCGTCATCGTCGTCGTGGAAGTTTGCTTACAGACCTTCTGCGCCGGCTCACCGGAGAATCAAGGAGAGCCCTCTTAGCTCTGACGCCATTTTCAAACAGGTTTTCAGCTGCCTCACTAATTACGCAACGTAGATTACATTACACGTGTAATTAATCTAAAGTAGCTAGATTTACTGCTTTGTTATGTGATACGTAAAGTATACTAGAGTTGAGCTCTGTGTACAGAATTCACAGGTTCTATTGATTTGGCGCTTATGGCTTGAAATTTGAGTATTTGAATTCTATGCAGCGGTTAATCTTTTTTTTTAAACTATTTGATTTTTTTCTGAAACCTTTTCTTTTCCGTAAAGTTTTCAGTAGAATGTTGTAGTGCAGGGCACTCATTGCAATTTTTGTTTCAGAGCCATGCGGGTCTTTTCAATCTCTGTATTGTGGTACTTGTTGCGGTAAACGGCCGGCTTATTATTGAAAATTTGATGAAGGTGTGTGACTACTTCTGGCAGTTATGCTTGTTAATTAACGTTACATTTTTTCTGACACATATGAAGCACATTAGCAGTCCTCAGTGCAGACTTTATTGCATTCTACCGTGTAGCAACAACAGATGTTTATTAAGCAGTACTAATTTAGCACTAGCTTGTATATTCTGGCCTGCCATCTATTTGAGAGTTTTGGGTTATATTCATACCATATTGACTGCGTTCTTAATATCTTTACAGTATGGGTGGTTAATTAAGTCAGGTTTTTGGTTTAGTTCGAGATCACTGGGGGATTGGCCTCTTCTCATGTGCTGGTAACTTTACCCCCCGACTCTCTTTTTTTGCTTTTGTTAGTCTCCTCCTTGCCAATTCCAAACACTAGAACGGCAAAGAGTTAAGGTTGGTTTTTTTGGGTTACATATGTGAGCCTAAATACTTATTTCCTTTTCTGGTATCTTGCAGTCTCAGTCTTCTTGTTCTCCCGCTTGCGTCATTTTTTGTTGAAAAATTGGTGCAGAAAAAGTACATTTCTGAACCGGTAAGTTTCAATTTCTATTTTATGTTGGATCATCACTAGGTATTTGTAAATGGTATGTATCTGGATTTTGTATGAATGTAGTTGTTTGTTATTTTTGCTTTCTCCTTTTTTTTCTTTTTCATCCTGACATTGAAAGAAATGGGCTAAATTTTGCAGGTGGTTGTCATTCTACATATCATAATAAGTACAACTGCGATTCTGTATCCTGTTGTTGTCATTCTAAGGTTTGTTATCAACTTATAGCATTGTGACTGTGTATGGTTCTTTATTTCCATCAGGTCCACCATGCCAGTTCAAAGAAAAATGATGTAGAACTGCTTTTATACATTTTGCATTACTGTTTTGGATAGTTGTGAGATATGTTTAAGAGCAGTGACCATAATTTTTTTTTTCTAAAGTTCTAAAATAAATTACTGAATGTGTCAAGATTTGCACACAAGTTGATCTCTGATTAATTATGAAAAATGTATGTCAGGTTTTGACAACTAAAATGTGATTTCTTTTCCTTTTTTTTTATTAGTCTTGAAATCAATATTAGGTTGAATAGCCTTGGTTGCAACTTTTTGCTCTACTCTCGTCTGTCATCTTCATCATGGAGGTGGAAACACAAGAAGCATAAAATATGGAAAATGACTCAGATGTTTCTCTTTACTGCAATATATACTTTGTGGCATTACTTGTTAACATGGGAGATGGGAATATTATGTCAAACTGGGCATTTGTTTGTCGCAATTTTAGTCGTGAACTATTAATCAGAGGTTTGAAATGCTCAGGTGTGATTCTGTTGTTCTCTCGGGCGTGAACTTGATGTTGTGTGCCTGCGTTGTGTGGTTAAAATTGATATCCTATGCGCATACCAATTATGACATGAGAGCAGTTGCAAAGTCACTCGAGAAGGTATGAAGAACACACTCTTTTCTGTTGGTTGATTATCAACTTTTGTCGAGTCATTTTGTCAATATTTCCATGGATAATGTCAGACCCTATGTGGTGGGAAATTTGGTGGTGAAGCTTAAGAAATTCTTTCTTGGCATATCATATATTATTTTATGCTTTCTTTCTTTCACTTCTGCACATCTTGCGTCTGTTTTGTGCTTTCAGAAGTTAATTTAAAATTTTTGGATGGACATTTTGTATGTAATTATTCTCCAGATAACTTTTAACTTTTTGGGCCATTTTGTCAATAGTGTAGAAATTTACCTACTGATTTTTGGTTCCTAATTAGAGGACTCCTGAAAACTTGAAGGTGCAAAATAAATGAGTTTTGCGCCAAGTTCTTGAGTCTAACATTTTTAGAAAGCATAAGCCAGTTCTTTTAAGCTCCTTTTCTAATGATAGGGGGAAGTCTTGCCCAACTATTTGAATACGGATTTCAGCTATGATGTGAGCTTTAAGAGTTTGGCATACTTCATGGTTGCTCCAACATTATGTTACCAGGTAAACATGCTCTAGCCCTGTCTAATTTATTTTAACATTTTATCTCCTGTTGGTATTCTATTGAGATTTTTAGGAGCATATGGACTTGAATTAACCTATGAAGTCTGGAATGTCTTCATTCACGATGTTTCTAGAGAGATAATTTTGCCACATTATTGTTTTGAGATCATGACCTCTATGTTGTAATGTGCCAGTGAGGAGCTCTCGGTTGTTGATGTGAATATGGTTAGGATTATGATGTGTGATGGGGTATGCAAAACTATGTAATCTTTGTTCTGGAAAGGTGTCATCTTGTGTCATTATAGTTAATTTTTTTTTAAATTCTACCTACAACTCAGCGAAGTCTATCTTCCAATATATGTTATGCATATACAAGTGATCACCTACAAAACAGTGGGAGGCTTTGTTGGTCTATTTTGGTTCTAGGATACTAATGCAGATTATGCTTCAATCAATAATGGAAATGGAGCCTAAACTTCCAATGGATGTACTGCTCACCATCTCAAGTTTGCCAATTATTTAGTACAAACTGCAAACTTCTGATCCACAGAGGCAATGGAGAATGTTGTGGTCACTTTTTGTGTGTTTTCAGAGATGCTTTCATTTTATTCTCAACCTTTATAAATTTTCCGTAAGTAATCCTTCTCAACCGTAGAGGCAATCAAGTAACAATGGGTTTGTTAGCCACTATTACCTAATTTTGGGTTTCTTCTTTGAAGGTTAAACATGCGGCTTAGGAGAGATTGAGATTATATTCTATCTTGTAAGCTGCTGCTAGGTTGAATGTGTGCAAATTACTTTTGGCCTAAGTATTTTGGTTTAGCTATTGTTCATACTAGGATCTGATATGGCATTTAGTTCATTGTTAAAGAATTAAAAGAGGAGAAAAAGGAAAGCAAATCCATTAGTTTGGTTCTTGACTTATTTAATTTTGAAAAAAGCTGGTTAAGGTAGTTGATGTTCCATGCTATGTGTTGATAAAAAATACTTTCAGAGAAAAATTTCTTTGCTAGGTGTGAGCTTCATCAAAAGATTTATATTGGTTGTATTCAATGGTTTACACAATGTTATTGGGAAATTGAAAACTCTCCTGTGTGCATTTTCATTTATAGAGAACATTTTTTTCCTATTCAGTATAAAGTCATTAAGTTCCTAATTACTCTAGCATTGTTGGTTTTAGTGGTGAAATTTTTTGATAAGTCTATACTGAGAAACTGTCGTTTGCAGCTAAGCTATCCACGCACAGCTTACATTCGGAAAGGTTGGGTGGTGACTCAACTCATCAAGTTGGTAATTTTTACAGGTTTTATGGGATTTATCATAGAGCAGGTAATTTTCTGTCTTCTTTGTGGGAAATTTGGTTCTTACCTTTTTTCTTTTTTTGGGTTCTTCTTGTGTAAAACTCAGCTGACAAAGTCATATTATCATGCAGTACATCAATCCAATCGTGCAAAACTCCCAACATCCTCTGAAAGGAAATCTTCTATATGCGATTGAAAGGGTCTTGAAGCTTTCAGTTCCAAATTTATACGTTTGGCTCTGCATGTTTTACTGCGTTTTCCATCTATGGTAAGCCATCTTCTCTTTAATAAATTAGTAGAGAACTTTTTCCCATTTCAATCTTTTTGTCCAGTCCAGTGCCGTATGAGGAGGATTCTTATACGGGTAAGAACCTGATTTATATGCTTGACACTGTATTTATTTTTGGGTGGGATTTGAGGGTTAGGGGTTGGGTCATGGGTGGGTGTCCTTGGTCATATGTAGTCCTGATGTCAGTATGAAGTCACGTAGTTGAAGAAAGATATAGAGAAGATACGTGGTGCTTTATCAGTTAAAAATTATGAGATTAGATACACAATCTTTGGAGGTTGACAGTCTACTGGATTTAAGATCAATGTTCTTTGTCATAAGAAAATGACTAAATATCCTACCACATGGAAGTGATTGTGTTAGCTTGATGTTGAGTCATTCACCATTTTCTTTGAGGCTTAGCTGTGGAAACTGGTTGGTATGTATTAGCAAAATTGGGAAAGGAACGACAGTATGAATGAATTTGCATAATCCTTCTTTCATGAAACAAAAACGGAAAAAGGCTCATACCTTGAACTCTATTTTGGTGGAAACAGAAGATTAGAATGAATGTGATTCCAAAAACAGAGAACTGGTTAGAAGATGATATGGAATGATTTGATTGTCTCTCTTCCTCTGGAGATGGAGTCCATGTTTGTTTGCCAATCATCGTTATCCTAGCACTTGACTCTGATTATAATTCTGTGACATCATATAGGTTAAATATACTTGCTGAGATACTGTGTTTCGGGGATCGTGAATTTTACAAGGATTGGTGGAACGCAAAAACAATAGATGAGGTAAACTTTTAGAAGACTTAAATATGATCTTTATGCTGTTACTTTCCTCTTTTACATTTCTCATTCCAATTATCTTAGAACTAATTAGAGATTTTGTTTTGTTCTCCCACCATCAATTGAAATGGTTGTCCTGCTGTGGCTGTTGCTAGTATTGGAGAATGTGGAACATGGTATGTAATCTTCTAGAATTAGTTTCAGATTTGCCTTTCTGAGGATGTTATTTTTTTTCTTTATTTGCCTTTTCCTTCTGTGTGCACATCTATAGCAGTCCTGGTGGATTGAAGACTCTGTTTGTATCTTCATGTAATGACATGTATAATGCATCACAAAGTTTAGCTTATAAGAAAGTCCTCATTTTTGTCTTGCATTTTGTTTTGTTGAATTAGGAGGTATGTTTTTACGCTTTCTGTATAGAGTATCTGCATTTCTTGTGGCGCATGCTTATGTTTTTTTGGCTGCACAAAATGCCGTTTGAGTGTGTTTTAAGCTAAGTGCCGGCTTTGCTGGTGGGGTTTGCAGTTACTCGGGCTGTTCAGTAATTCATACTCTTTCATAAAGGAGATAGATGTTGTAAATGTTCTTCTTCATACATTAGATTCTTGTCATTTCTGTTGTTGGCAGATGCAGTTTTACCAGTATTTTAATATATTTTTGTTGTAATAATTATTGCTTAAAACCTTTATTGATTGCAGCCTGTCCATAAATGGATGGTTCGCCACATTTATTTTCCTTGCTTGCGCAATGGGTTACCTAAGGTAAAGTCTCCAATTTCAAGCTGCCTAATGTATTGAGTTTGTTTGTCCTCTTGTCTTCTTGGAAAGTTGATGCTTGCTGAGTAGTTCAATGGTTCCAATGAACTATTTCAAGCTTCAAAGAACCTTCCAACTCTTTTACAAAGTTTATTATGGATAGTTTAGAAAGACTAGTAGTTAAACAATCAAAGAGAAAAATAAAATTGGTAAAGTAATAGGTAGTTCACCTAGAGCCCAAAAATGAAAAAAGAAAAAAGAAAAAGAAAAACAAGGGCAGTTATTCATGCAGGGGTAGTATTGGAGAAGATAAAAATGTTACACCACACATCTGCTTGCTCTCCATTTATTAAAGTAGTATGAATGGACATCCTTCTTTCCTGTTCCACATTAAAGGTCCGCTGTAAAAATGAAATTATTGTTACTTAGATTTAATATTCATCTTTTTGTTGCAGGGAGTTGCAATACTCATTGTGTTCCTTGTTTCTGCTATCTTCCACGAGGTTGGTGCACATTTACTTCCTATATCTTGCCAGATCCATAGATATCGAACATTTTTCATTTTTTTTCCTTTTTTTAATAACATGTAAGCAAATAATGCATGGAACTTATGATGACTGCGCTTTGTGCTCATTGGCAGCTGTGTATTGCTGTTCCATGCCACATATTCAAGTTTTGGGCATTCATTGGTATCATGTTTCAGGTAAGAGAACCTATCTGTGCATCTGCAGAAAGACTTGACATGATGTAATTAATAGTGTATTTCACAGTACAGGTGGTAGTATGTACGCTGTATCTATTAGACATCTTTCTGTATTGAAACTTTCATTCATATGTATTCTGCTAATTTAGTTTCCAAGAAGCAGAGATGACCCAGATTATATATGGCATCTGTTTTCTCTTTGTTTCCAGCAGGAGTAAGTTTTTTCTCTCCCCTCTTTTGGACAGGTTCCTCTGGTTGTATTGACAAACTTTTTGCAAGCCAAGTTCAAGAATTCGATGGTAGGTCTTTTTAATATTGGATTCTTGTAGCCTATGATTATCTGTAACTTGTGTCTTGTATAGAGCAGTTGATGATTGTGTGTGTGATTGTCTTTTGTTCGTCTTCTCTGGAAGTAAGTGCAAGTATGAGTCTTCGTTGTCTTTTGTTCATCTTCTCTGGAAGTAAGTGCAAGTACGAGTCTTCTTTGAGTTATTACAAGCATCGTAGCTTCGTACCAGCCATTAAGAGCTATGTTTTAGTATTGTGGCTAAGAATCTTCAACTTTTCATATGCACAACCTGTTCGTGCTATTTTATGCTATAATCCTTGGACTCCTGCAGATACAAATAAAATGTACAAACAAAAGAAATTTTACCTGTAGTTGTTCTTGACACTTCTCATTAAGATGCCTGTGGCTGATCATATCCTGTTTTATCCAGGTGGGGAATATGATATTTTGGTGCTTTTTTTGCATTCTTGGTCAACCCATGTGTGTGCTGCTTTATTACCATGACTTGATGAACAGAAAAGGTAATTCAACATAGCCGGAAAATTGTTCGCCGATGGAGCGGGGACTATCTGGATTCCAGCTGTCCTGGGCTTTTACTAGTGTAGGTGCATACCCGCGACTGTACTTGGACCATCTGCGTCTGCAATGCAATGTCGCCTCGCGTGATGTGTTGTTCCGTGCATATAGCCATAGCATATTCGGACCCTTCTGAATTGAGTTTGGGCTAACAATTTTGGTACGAAATGTAATGCGTGTGTAATGTGTATCAGTAGCAGCAAGCCGGCAATGATGTATACATTGACTGTTTGTAAATTATCCAATTTTTCAGGTCCATGGTAATATGTTGTGCCGTCAAGCTCTTGTATAAGTTACCCGTTTCTTTATTCCATTTATTTTGGTACAATAAAAATTTGGGGCACCTGTGAATTTGGCCTCAGAATTTATTACTCCTTAGGATATCTTCTTCTGCTCGGGGAGTCTACGCCGCCAAGTGGTGGTCTTTTCTCCGAAAAGTTGGGTCACCCACCGGACACTTTTACTGCAAGTTGCCTGGTTCGATCATAATGAATAGAATACTGGCTATTCATGGTGCGTACCAGGCCAAAAAAAAAAAATTTTTTTTAAGAGAATGGTCCTATCTATGGCGCGTTCTTTATTGTAAGAATCCGTGGTATTACGTGCTTTGACTTTTCGCAGGCCATGTGTTTCTGTATTCCCCCTAAATGTATTCCACGCATGTTTTGGTAACTAGCGCCGCTTGAACTCATAATGAACGGCCAACTCTAAGTGGGAGTAAATGTTGCCTTGGAGCTGTATGTGGGAGTAAATGTTGGATACCAAGAAAAAGAGTACCTCAAAAAAAGGTTTTATTCTTTTTTAGCCTGTGCTTCTATGGACTGTCTTATCTTATGTGGCAAACAGGCTTCCTCCTTGGGTCCGGTAAATCATATTTTCTCTGCATTATATAATAAAGAGGAAATGTGGTTAAAGAGCAAAACAACCAAAAGACTAGAACAATTCCTTCTAGCTTAGCTGTCTGTTTGTAATTCAAGGGATCTGCATCTGCAGTCCAGAGGAATTATAACAAAATCAGGAAGTCTGTTTGCATGCTTATTGGGTATAGCTGAGTGGCAAGCAGTTATTGCTGGGTGACAAAATGTATTTTGGCGTCATCCATTGAGTTTCTTTCTCCACTGCACACACCTAGTAAGTACCACCAGCATCCAGATCACCACTACCACCGACGGCCCCGAAAACCAAACCAGAGCACACTCACGTATTATTATTACTGGCATCGACTATAAAGCTTAGGAATCCTCCTCGCAACCATATTCTCCTAGTGCTATTACGAAAGGCCTAAAACAAAAAGATTTTTGCTCTTGATTTCCTCCCACAATGGAAGAATTCAGATCCAAGTCCTACCATGACGGAAGGAATTCTCAATTGGAGAGCTACAGCTACAGCAGCAATAGCAACCCCTCCTCGAACCCAACTGGGCTGCAAGATCTCAGATGCTATAGTGCTTCCTATGCAACAGCAGCAAACAATGGCCACACGGAAATTTCTAAGGATGTAAAGCTCAAGAAAGGCAAGTCCGCCAACGGGTCCATTTCAAAAAGTTGGAGCTTTAATGATCCGGAATTGCAGAGGAAAAAGAGGGTTGCTAGCTATAAGGTCTATACTGTTGAAGGTAAAGTTAAAGGGTCTTTGAAGAAGAGCTTTAGGTGGCTTAAAGAGAGGTGCGCTCAGGTGGTCTATGGTTGGAGGTGATCTTCATGCTATTGTGATTATCTGTTTACTATAATCTAGCCTGTATCTTCTTCTTCTTCTTCTTTTTTTTCCTTTATTTGGTTGTTAAGGATTGGTGCAAAAACATATTGGGGAATGATATTGAATTTCAGTTAACAACTTAGTACATGTGTGGTACACATATTGCAAAACATTTTGATTTCTACTGCACCGAAGCTGGTTATGTAAGTGCTTATTTGTCATGAAAGCTGAAGCTTGAGTTGGCCCTTTATATATTGGTTTGGTTTAGGAATATCCATGTTCGAGCGAGAGATGGTTTCGGACTATGGTATGATTAATTGCTGCTCATCTTGGTTTTGGGTGGAAAATTGACTTGATTGATGAGTTAGTTTTGATGTTTGCTCTATGAATGTCACATTGCTTCAACAGCGATTTTTTGGCCCTTATTTTGTCATTTGCTCTGAAGCTATTAGTTTTTTCTTTTTTTTCGTTGAGATTCTGGAAAAGTAGGTCCTTTGAATTTCTTCATGGAATAGTTCTTTTCTTCAGTATATTTTTCTTCAATTAGAGAGAAAAAAATCACGTAAACGGCATTATGATTTAGTAAATTATGTAAATTCCACTATTACTGCAAAGAAGTTTGGTAGCGGGATCTCAGCCTTTAATCCCTTATTCCTGTTATGATAGTTGGTGGTCGCCCTCAAGTTTTAACTTTTTACGGGCAGAAGTACAGTATTCGAGTAGTCTCTCTTTCGTATCATTTTCTGCAGAAATGTTGAAACAGGCACCATTGACAACCATGATTAAAAACTTGAAGGTAATGCTTCTGGTTTTTAGTCATCACCAATTGCATGATAAAGTTGCAGTATCCTAGAAATTGGGTTTATTTGGAACTGAAACATGTGGGATAGTGTGAATAATTAGCTGGAAAGATTCCAGTTCCCTCTCAAGCAATGGATTTAACCTTTCTTGGCTGTTTAAGATAAATTTGGGTCTTCTCATTTGGCTCAAATCATCTTATATTTTAGGCTATACATATTTCTGGTATTAGTCAATAAGATCATTTGGATGCATTTATAGAGTGGAGTTATGTAAGAACAGAAGAAGAAAGACAGTCTGCGTTGTTTGGTCTTCCAGATCAACCGGTGATGGTAATTAAAAAGTAAGATTAAGGTAATGGAATCTAGATTGCTTCGATTAGTTTATTGCATAGAATCTCCTTTGACTCGCACTTGAATGTTTCTGGTCTATTATTCTCGTCTTGGACTCTTCAGTTCTGAGTTACATAGCAATCAAGTCAGTCCACTGAAGGATTTAAGTACTAACCAACTAATATGATAATCGAGTTGGCCCACGATCACTGACGAAGCCAAATTATTAACAATTTAAATCGTGTTTCACACATTCTTAATGGCAATCAGTCTCCTGGGTAGGAGTTCATATTGTGTTGTAACAACATTTCCGCCCCCCAGCCACCTCCTCCTTCCTCTCAAAAAAGGAAAATAGTTCCTGCAAGCTTGCTTTCATTAAGTGCCTTGAGCCCAGATTTGAAGGAGGTACGAGTCTGACGTTAAATGCACATCTGCCTTAGCCATTTTGGGATTAAGATGCTCCTTTTCATTGACAGTTACCATTTTTTTATTGTCAGTATTGTCACTGCAGTATTGTTCATGTGTCGTCTTTATTCTGATGAAGATTAATTTGCTGTTCACTCTCCGCTCCGCAAAAAGGATGGATGAAATTATGAATCCCTCTTTTGAATTGGAAAGATGATTGCGAGTCCCCTCTTGAAAAGGTGATCTCACCAAATTTCCTTGTCCAACACATTCACATGCACTGATGCACGCTCACCTTGAAGGCCCTGTGGATAGAAAGATTTGTATGGTCAAGAGTAATCTGAACAGAATCATGATTCTTTCTTTTCCATCTTCGGGTGTTTGATGATGGGGTGAAGTCTAAAATATTCAGCCATAACTGTACTTTATGATGTAGGTATTAGGATAACATACTATGCACTAACAGAATGAATGCATCACCATAAACGAGTGTAGGAGGATAGCTACTTATATTTTCTTAGGAGATTTGTACTAAAAGTTATTATTTGACATTTATTGTTTTAGTGCATGCATTAGTTAGATTTGTTATGCTAGGTATAATTATCTTCAACAACTGTAGATGTTCTTGATCCTTGATTTGCAAGCAAGGATCTTTTTCCTCAAACCTGATCATGTGAATCATTTGGCTTGCATCCATCTACATAAATCAATGGTCCAAGTGGAAATTTTTATGCATGCAAGCAGAAGCATCAACCTGGTTAACACGAATAATCTTTCAAGCTCTGAGACCTTGTTCGACCACAAAAGATGAAATAAAGGATGCCACACGTCACTAGTTGGTTTCACCATATTTATGGTGATGAACGTCAATAACATCCTGACCAACAACTTCAAAAAAAGCGAACAGAAGCGTGAAGCACCACGGGCTTTGTGGCAGATCAATGCAAAAAAGAAAAAAGAGGAAAATGCTAAATAATAGACTAGTGGCTTCATGAAAAATCACCCACTTGGTTACCAGTGCTCCATCCCATGCCTTTTAAGGAGCCATCTGTGGAAGAGCTGATCTCAGTTCTGCCAAATATCCTACCACTGTTTGCAGTGAAAAGTTTAGCCGCATGGGCCTGGATCAGAAAGACACGGACGGTAAGTGTTTTTAAAGCTTGCTGTTTAGTTTCAATAATGTTCTCTCTCGAGGTGAAATATCCGAGGGTGACCAAACAGACGAGTGTCTGGTGAAAGGATATGGCTATTTGGTCAATATATTACATCGTCAAGGTCTCAAGGAGATTAATGAGGACCGGCAACACCATCCTCTTTTCTTGGCTTCTAGTTTTCACCATTTCGATAGGTAAAAAAATTCAGTCAACAAGCCATTACAAAAATAAGGAAACATTACATAAATGTGCACTGGTTTATGCATGACCAGGAACTGTGAAACGAACAAAAATAAGAGCAGGTCCTCGGGCAGACACAATTAAGTTGCAAATTTACAGTTCCCTGATGATTTAAACCAGTAACTCTCAGCACTCAGGAAAAAAGAAAAAAGAGCAGTGGTTGAGATCCAATAGTATATCCACGCAAGTGGGCAGAGCTTCACCTGTCTTGAATTTTGTTGCACAATCTGGTCCTCTTTATCGCTAAGGTCTTTGGGAGCATCCATACCGAGCCTGATCTTACTCTCCATATCACAACTTCCCAGAAATGCAACTCCAAGAGCTTTAATGAATTTAATGGGATGTCCAGTGGATGATGTTGACGATGTACAAAATGTAAAAACTGAAGCATCCAGCAATGAACCATCTATTAATCATCAAAGCGCAGGCTCTCAATGCCCTTGAGAGTGGACTCAAAGTTTTTTACACCAGAATTGTTTTTGCCAGATGAAGTGTGCCTGGGGTCTGAGGATCCACCAAGGGGCAAGGTCCTTTGTCCGCTAGAGATTTTCTGTGCCGTCCCTGGACTAGCCTCAGGTGTACGAGATCGAGTAGGATCAGAATCATTTCCTGCAGTGAATGTTTCACGGCTACCGGCTATAGCACCTCTTCTCAATGATCCACTTGATCTTCCCAAATAGGCAGAGCTTGATAACTGCAAAACCGAAGAGGTTAACTTACACGTACATGCATGACTTCTACTGCCAAAGCAGGCTGGTAGCCAATTCATGCTAAAACACACAATTTGATAGCCAAAAAAAACCAATAAAACTGATACAAATGAAAATGGAATATTTTGATAGCCAAAAGAACAAATATTTTTTCTAATTCATACACTTTGATCTCTCTCTCCCCCCCCCCCCTTTCTGTGTCTTCTTCTTTTATTATAATTTTTTCCCCAGAGACTCTTCTCCCATGCTTTCTGTCAGGAATATCCACAAAATTTAAAGAGCTCAACATCAAATGAATTCTAGCTGGCAGTAAAACTTCAATAATGCACATAAAGGAGAGAGGAAGACAACACATAATGGCCAAGAAAAAAATACAGTGAGCATATAAACTAGAAAGTGAACAGTGGATGAGAACACCAAAGGCCGAAACAGAAGCATAAAGCAATGGCAGGCAAATAACAATGAAATCCAAAAAGCACAAGTAAACCAACAAAGGTATGTAAGACAAGGATGACAAAACGAGCAAAAGACCAGCACAGGCATCATAGCAAATATGCCTTCTCCGCAAATCTAAATATCATTCAAACAACTCACCCCGACTTCTTTGCTTGTTGAATCATTTGCAATTGGGCTCTTCTGCTTAGATAAACTCCCGACATTTAAGAGTGGACCAGAACTTCTTCGTCGTGAAGGATCTGCTGAAGAAAATCCAGCTTGTCTTCCATCTTCTTCACCTGTAACAAAGACAATAATTGGGAAAGACATTGGAGCCAATATCAGAAAAAATATTTCTCCTTAGAGGCACTTAGAAGAATGAACATCATGGCATCTACCAGCATAGACTAAAGTTTCTAGAATTACTAAGAGGAGGGATAGATATAAAAAAGGGCTAAGGCAAATCATACACAACTTGTTCCAAAAGAATATAAATGCATCATCACTGCATTACAGAGAGAAAGACATTTACATACAAGGTGCAAGGAAAAACTACCTTGTTGCCTTTCAATGTTGGGTATAGCAGGTGGCATTCCTGAGCTTGTTCCCGCACTAGGACCCTAAGCCAGATAAACCATCATGAAAAGTAGAATCATTGATAATGGATGAAAATCCAATAATATATAAGACTTACAACTGCCCGAGAAGGTGGTGCAGCAATCTGAGACTGTTGATATTTTAAAATTGTCCAATCAAAAACATAATCGAACTGGAAGCCTACATTGCCATGCAAAATAGAATGAAATATGATACATCCAATTGAGTAGAGATAAAGTTCATCAAATAGCTCATGCTACTGTCAGCAATCCGAAGGAAACTCTAAAGCTTATTGATGCGAACCTTCACGAATGAAAAGATCACGGAATATTCGCTTCAGATAAGCATAATCCGGTTTATCCTCAAAACGAAGTGACCGACAATAATGGAAATAGGAAGCAAACTCAGTTGGGTAACCCCTGCATAAGGCCTGAAAGAATAGCACATAACCACTGAAATTTCTCTTGAAAGCCAAGCCCAATCCAACAACAGTCTTACCAAGAAAGAGGAAAGAACTACCTCAATGGATGTAGAAACCTTTCTTTCACTGATTTTCTCGTACTTCTGTTTCTTGGTACCTGCTTTCAGTCCCTGCCATGGAAGACTGAGAATGCAATCGATGTCAACATGGCTTAATATGGTTTAAAAGAAAATAAATGGAGCGATATGCTGCCAATTTCACCTTCCTCTGAGGAAATACATAAGAACATATCCAAGAGATTCCAAATCATCCCTCCTGCTTTGTTCTACAACATCCAAAAACACAGAAGGATGAAATGACATAAGCATTAGAATATTACACAGCATAATTGTACGAGTCAACATAAACCACAAAGCAACATAAACCACAAAGCACAGATGAAAAGAATACTAACCAATTCCAAGGTGAGTATTCATGCTTGCGTACCTAGCAGTTCCGGTCAAATTCTTGTTCTCTCTGCAGTTTTGTATCAGCAGATAGAATGTTACTAACAAACAAAGAAAAGTGAAAAAGCTGCATAATCCACAACACAATAAATGTCTTGTGTCATCTATGCATGAGAGAGATGCAGTTAACACAGAGTAGGAGCAGCAGAGATGGTTAAAACACTCAAACATAGAATACAACCATAGCTAGTTTCTTTATTAAGACAAAATAGATAATTAGATATCTGCAATAAGATGTCAATGCATAAACGAGTGTAAAAATCCACCGAAGACTGTACCAACTAGGAAAAGATAAGGTAAATGAGACCAAGGCTATCTCAGTAGAAAATGAAAATACAAACTGAATCTCCCAAGCACAAAAAAGCCAATAGATAAGACTTTATGCAATACAGAAGTTACAATTTGATTTACTTCTAAGTTCACTACTTATTCAGAAAAGCACAAATGCAAGGGGAGACATTATCTTCTACCATCATTTTGCTTAAGAATACATTATAAAAAAATAATAATACTTGATAAGGAAATCCCAAGACATCTTAAGGAATCAGATGGACATTGCCAAGACTGTAATAATTTTCAGATCAGAAAATCTACTGCTCCTCAATCAAAAGTTGGGGAGATATATACAGGAGAAAGCATTAGAGGAAAAAAAGTATAAAGAAAAATGATACAAATCCCTTCTCCACAGCTACGGAAACGCTCAACAACAAATAAGATGCTTATACAAGAAATTGGATAAGTTATTTCAATGTTCTGAAGACAAGTTGCTCCCCCATCTAACAACTCTAAGAAGGGGAATTGATACACGTCATGTGACATTGTAAGCGGTCATACTGCACATAAACCCGACATAATCCCATAATATATTGACACAAGAAGTAACATGTCAAGTATTGCTGAAGTTTTGCAGGGAAAGTTAAGATGTTCGCATTGGTACGAATGAAAACAAAATGATGGTGTAAATATGTCAGCCACTTCCATGTAAAACCATTATAAAGCTCACCTGTACGGTATGTGCTGGTGGGTTGAAGTGTCTCTATATTTCTTAGCCAGACCAAAATCTATGACGTAAACCTGCATTGCACCCCAAACTCCTCCAGTAAATTTTCTTGAAAAAATTCAGTTCAAATATGACAGAGATAGGATTGCAACCTGGTTAGCACGGCGTCCTAAGCCCATAAGAAAATTGTCTGGCTTGATATCTCGGTGTAAAAATGACTTTGAATGAACAAATTCAACACGATTGATCTGAAATCAAAATCAAGAGGGGAAATCAATCACATATGAATATTTGAAACTGTACAAAAGTAGCCACCAAGTCAATGAAAAGACCATTTGGTCTGCCAGCATAAGGACAGTCTTTAGAGAAAGTTTCCGACTGCAAAAATTGAATAAGTCCTCAAGGCTTGGGCCAAGCAAATCCATGACGAGAACATTGTAGTCACCCTCAACTCCAAACCATCTCACATTTGGAATTCCAGCTGCACGTGAAGCCATCATAAATCAAACGTAACAGACAATGGAAAGCAAATCTTATCAGAAACAATGAGAAAAAGGGGTTGCAATTCATTACTTCCTCCCTGCAGAATTCTGTACAACTTTGACTCATAAAGTAACTGAGGATGCTTTGTCTTCACATTTTCCTGAGGACAGGGCATGTCAAAAGTTTCAACTACTCAAACTTCCCAACCAATTAATTAGAAATAAGGATTGAACATGCTGTCTCAGTGAGAATAAAGCAACTAAACTCATAGAACAAAATAAATAAACTTTCAGCAATTTGCAGAGCAACAAAATCAACAATATGCATGTCAAAGAGACCAGCTACTATTGCTTCTTATCAGAAAAACAAATTATCCCTGTCTCACCAAGCAAGTCTATCCGTTTGTCTCCACCATTTAAATATCAAGTATATAATACAATCATGCTCAGTTAACAAACTTCTTGAATATGTACTAGAGATATCTGCAAAATACTACGATATTATAGAAGACAGGAATGACATGCTACAGCACATGATAATGTAGCCAATTATTATCATCCACATATTCTCCTTAGATTTAGCAAAATGAAATACGAATTCCAACAAAAAATTCCAGTGAGTTTTTATAGGCATCGCAGATAGTCAGAAACTCCTCCTCTCCTCTTCAACCATCAAAAGAAGATACAAATGTTTAAACACCAAAATACATAATGTAGCGGCATTACTCTGAGTAGCTAAGCATCGTGAAACTGTTACTAGTTTTAACTAATTCTCAACATCAAGCAAAATATTACAATTCATTACAGAACAAGAAAAAAAAACTAATTACCGTTGTGATAAATTTCACTTCCAAAGTTTGCTTTCCTACTTGATAATTTTACTAGAATAGTTTAGTATGTCATATTCATTAGTGAATACAAAGGTCTGCAAACAAGTCATGATACACAAGCTTCTGTTGCTTGAACAACTAGTAGTAGTATGAAAATAAGATGCTGTCACTGGGAGTTTAAAGTCAGAATTGCAACACTGTATTCAACTAGTTGCACCCAAGAACAATCACCACTTAATCTAAAGTCTTATGCAAGGACTCAGGGCTTTCTCTAAAGAATCGTGTAATATTATCATGATTCCCACAAGAAAAGAATTTTCACTACTGAAAAACCCTTACATATGCAAATCAAACATCAAGTACATAATTATATGACACAGTAACCACCTCCAGCCTGGCTAAAGGACCTCTTCAACTCCCACTCTCTCAGTAATACCTTGACCATGGAAAAGAAATACCTTCAAACAGCTATTCAAAGAACAACAGAAGAAAGTAAGAATCTTAACAACTTCGACCAATAAGAAAACTTCATTCTGGAGACATCCTCCTCAAGTTCTTGCTACTTAGCAATTTTTGCAATGGTATTATCCGAATTGTAAATCCAAGGACGACGGCAGGTACTTACTAGCAAAAATAACCCCACATCCAGTATCCTTGAAAATAAAATCCTCAGAATTGAATCTTTTCAGAAACCATTTGACGGTAGACAAACATATCCTACTTTGCTAAACCTTATTCGACAGCTCCATTTGCACTTCAAATGCTCGGAACGGTATCTTATTGTGTTAGTGCAACTACGTTAATAAATTTCCCACGCTTAACTAGCATATACACACATATTAGGCAAGTAAAAAAATCCCAATGTCACACATTAAATTTTTCACAAATTGCCCCAGATGACCTATACTTCAAAAGATAAAACTAATCTGATGACCTCAAAGAACAGTCAAATAACAAGGGAAAAAGACCAAGTCTACAATCATAGAAAACACACTCACAAGCTTAATTGCAACTTCTTCATTGGTCTGTATATTAGTCCCTGCACCAAAAGTATCCAGAGGGAGGGAATCGTGAATTCAAGTGAAATTACAAAAAACAAAATTTAAAAAGGAAATTTTGAGGAACAAACCTAGATAGATCTCGCCGAACGATCCGCTGCCAATTTTCCGACCAAGGCGATACTTATTTCCGACACGCGGCTCCATCTAAAAAAGGTCACCGATTATCGAACCCTAGAGATCTAGGGATTGAATTGACTGTAAGAAAGCTGTTAATTAATTCACTTTTTTCTTTTGTACAACTACAATTACTACCAGGGTTAGGTTGAAAACGAAAAAGTAGGAGGAGGAGGAGCAAGCAAAAGAGCCGTCTTCATAGTAGGAGTACTTCTTTTCTGCTTAATCTGAATACAGAAGCTGTCATGCCATGGAAATATGGATATATACTAAGTACTATTACCATATTATTTTTTATCTCTCTAAATATATAGGCGTTGGAGTTGATCTAACGAACTCAACGCCGTTCAGTGTGTGTCCTTGTGTGAAATTGAATGCTCGTGGCAGTGTGCATTCACGCGCTCAATGACGAGAAATGAGCGTGGGAGAAGTTCCTGTAAGGACCCGAGGCCAAATGATTGTCACAAAAACCGTTAGGGCCGGTTTTGTTTCATTTCCACAGGATATAAAGTCACTTTATCTCGCATGTAATCCACTTTCAAAAACGAATTAAATCGCTTACAAATAGTTCGAGTTCGAACTCGACTCGAGTTCGATCAACATCGAATTCGAGCTGATCAAGTCGAATTTAAATTCAAAAATATTCAACTCGTTAGTTCGTGAGCTGACTCGATTATATATTTTTTTTATTTTTTATTTTAATAGTAAAATTACATATATATAATATCCCTAATATTCCCTAATATATATATATAATATCCCAAATACCTAAAATAACATATATATATATATATATCCCTAATATTTAATTATTTTATTAAAAAATTATTATTTTATTTATTTTTAAAAATAAAATAATTATTTTTTTTTAAGATCGAGTTCGAGTTTTACATTGAGAGTTTGTCGAGATTGAATTCGAATTCGAATTTCATAAAACTAAGTTAAGACATGATTCGACTCGACTCGTTTGTATATATATATTATCCAAATCATCCGGACAGCTTCTACTTGCAACCGCTCTTGCCCCAATTTCGATACTCCGAGTATGGTGTTCTGCTACTGTTTTTGTAGGGTCTAAGGTCACATGAGTTTTCATCTATCTGAATGAAGGCCATATGTCACGTGATCAGAATTTGTTACCTTGGTGTCTATGAGTTGAGTTGAGAATATTGTTTGATTTGAACACAAACTAGAATAATTTAGCTATGCTCGAACTCGACTAAATTTAATTACTCACATGAATGTAATTACTCATAAGTAGAGCACAAATATAATGCTTGAGCTTGGTCTTCAAGCTTAATCACTCATAATTACTCATAAGCGACGCATAAATATATGAAAATACTCATTGGAGCATAGTATCACTAAGTCATCCTTGACTTCGAGCTAGCGCGAGTAGCTTGATTGATTCGAATGCAATCCTAATTCCTAACTCTTCCTTCCGGTTTGACCATTTGGTGGCAACTCGTGAACTCGTATCCATTTCACTTGCACTGCTTTTTATCTTGGCTGTGGGAGTAAAGTGAAACAAAATTTTGTTGGTCTATGGTCTATAAGCAAAAGCAATTGGAAATTAAAGTTGAGGCATCATACTTTTCTTTTGATTCTATCTTTATCTTATAGTCGATTAAAAAAAAAAAAAAAAAGTTCAAGCAAATTCGGTTTACTCTGATTTTATTTGTACAAATTCGGTTCAAACAAAAAATGTTCAAGACTGGTTAATTAACTATTTCTGGTTTGTACCTTAGTGAGTTCAAGATCTTTTTCACCGCAGTTAACAATTTACAGTTTTGCTTTTGGATCAAGATCACAGCATTGTGAACATAGATAATCTCATTTTGCTGTTACAATGATATACTTTACAACTAAACAAAGGAAACAAATTACATAGCGTGCTGCTACAATTTTTTGAATCAGCGTGTAAATGAATAAATTAGAATGAATTGAACAATATAAACTGATCAGGCGTACACAAAGATTGAAAGAATCAATCAAACCTACGTTCAAACTGAAGGAGCCAAAACTGGGTAAAACAATACTTGGCTCAACTAAGTTTCCTACCAAAACTAGATTAAAAGAACAAAAGAACGAAGGTTCAAGTTAGTTTCCTCGTTCTTATCACAAGGGGTCGAAGATCATATCAGGAGCATTATTGGCATTCAGCCCATATCCTGTACATCTGCTTAGGCTCAGCTTATTCGTATCTCAGGGAAAAAGCTTGCGCTCCCATTTAATCTCAGTGAGCAGCTGGAATGGCGGTTCTAGGACTTGGAAGTCCCATGTATGCAAGTCTAGGAGAAAGGCGAACCTTTGGGCTCGGTCTTGGGGATGGGATTGGACCATAGTTGAACAATGCTCCACTAGCCAAACGAGGCGACAAATTAACTTGTTCAAGTGCTCGGCTCTGTAATTCTGTTGGATAGTCCCTAACACAGCTAATTCGTGGTCCAGTTCCAGTACTCCACTTGCATGACAAGTGTTTAGCCATGGTATATAGGGGAGGCTTTACAGTCAGATGAGCTGTGTTCTTGGCATTTTGGCGACTGGCTGCTGTTGCATCTTTCCCAGACAGACCATGTACATCAGTTGTGCTTCCATCTTCTGGCTCTGTAGTTGCTGAAGCGCTCCTATTGCATTCAGCGTTTGCTTCCTCATCAGGAACCTTAAACGAAAGAAGATCATCATCTACTGCACATCTCTGCCCAGTAAAGAAGACAAAAAAGTATCATCAGCCATCTGTTTTATCTGAAGATTTTGCTCAAACATGCAAAAAAAAAAAAAAAAGAATGGAGCCAATTCACTTCTTAGCGTTTTTATTAGTATTTCCAGGTTCATAGTGGATGCACACGATATGCACTATGATATAAAGTAGAGAATGCATAATATTTCCAGAAAACATAGAAACTGCACTACGCATACCTTAACATTTGAAAGATCTACACGGTTCTCCTCCAAGAAGCTAATGAACACCCTGAAGTTCTCTTCGGTTGGATGATAATGACCACTATATGGCCAAATTGCCTGTAATATAAGAAAATGATTATCATTTACCGTCAGCTTTCAAAGATGTTCACAGCAGTCAGTAGATCTGTATAATTACCTCAAGGGCTCCACCATGAGCAACAAGTCTTCCGGCTGCTGTAATAGCTCCACCTGCTAAAAAACTTGAATGCTGGAAAGTCCCTTTCTTCTTCTGCCCAACATACAAATTCCTTGATGTGCTGAGTACAAATATCCATTTGGAACCCTCAACAGTGTCGACAAACATGCCACTTTCTCTGTAAACTAGCATGCCATTTTCCACGATAACTTCAAATGATTCTCTCTCTTTCTAATGAGGGGAAACAGAAGTAACAACCAAGAAAAGTTTTGCCAAATTAGAGTCCTGTGTAATGCATCAGTAAATCTGCTAAAAATGTACTCAACAATTGGAATCTATATGATGATTATGTTGTTTCGTGACTTGAAACTTACTGGTCCTAGATATTTGATGCATTGATGTTGTAGATTTGTTCTCGAGCACTTCTCAAGATTTAGTTCTTTTCCATCTCCAACATCCAACCTACATATCAAAGCTGATTTTGTTAGCGGAAATCAGCCACAGAAACTATGTCTGTTAAGATATGTTTTAATAATTTGCTGTCAGCTACAAGAAAACTCAGGCCAGTAAAATATAAAACATGGTATACTCATCAACTTGGACAAACTTCAGATGCAGCGAATGGCCTTGAAGTAAACTATCATAAACTTCTATTTTCAATCTTAATGCATTTCTCAAACGAGATCACAAGCTAAACAAGATCTACAAAGAAACACTCACCAGTAAAAAAAAGGTTGCGAGCTTTCACTTTCAAACCAGACATCATAATAGATGTGTAAATTGTGTCCATACCGATGGCGTGGATCAATCTGAAAGAGATGAGGAAGAACAGTGAGTGCAATATGATATATTATCTACTCAGATGTACTCATAAATACTAATAATCTTTGAAAAAGATTTCTATCAACTACTTAGATGTTAGACTTATTATGACTTTACCAAATAGATTAGATCCAAAATTAGATTATATCTACAGGCATGTCAAGAAAATCCAAGCAAACTTCATTACTTCAAGATCTGTCATTTGTTGTTGAATTGGGAAAAAGTATCTAAAAGAAGCTAAACACTTACAGCCTCAAGCCAGTGCTGTAGGGCAAGCTTTTGAGCCTTCTCGTCCTTGGATAGGCCTTTGCCAACCTGAATGTGAAAACAAAATTCATAAGCACGTTTGATAATTTATTCAATAAAAAATGAGAAAAAAAGTTCAGGCACCGTAAAATGGCTGAGAATGAGACCTTGGCTACTCTTGTTTTTGCTCGAGCCCAGCGTGAAACAGCAGTTTCTGGTTTGTCATCATTGAAGAATGATACCGAGCTCCGCTTGAGAGCTGCAAAGTCCAATGCCTTCCACCTAAAACATATAAGACTAGTCAACTAACTGAAAAAGATGCCAAAATACAAATGGAAATATCCAGATAGTTTACTGTGTATAAGACTCACCATAGCTCCTCAACCACAACTGCACAATCTGCAAGGTGTCTTCGAGTCCGGTAGCTCTTGTAGACTTTCTGAAGCTTGACTGCTGCAGCATCAAGCTCGCTCACAGGACGTGGAGAGTACAGCATAGCAAGATCAGGAAGAAAACTGGAGGGAGTTAATACATCAACAGCCCCATCAGCTTTTGCATTTCTGTCATTGGACTCTGGTTTTCTTACGTCTTGAATTAGATTCTTGAATGAAAGCGTTGATTCAAGCATTAATCTCATAGGTTCGCAGTTCTTCAAATCTATTGAATTCTTCCTTGAAACTTCATCCGACACATCCGTCTTGGAGGCAACTTCTGAATCTGCTTTCTTCAAGCTATCTGCACTGACGGTCATCTCTCCGTGTACTGAATGGAAAGTATTGTTGTCTGCGAAATTCAGAAATCTACGGTGGTTCAGAATTTCTTCCCAGGCGGAAAAAAGTAATGATAGTGATAAACCCATAACAAATATCCACCTACAAATTGATTGTTAAAGAAGAGTAAACTATCATCAACATAAATTTCTAGAGACATCTTAAGTTTACTTTGAAAACCAACATCATGGCAACCAACATAAATGGATCGTTAAATATGCGCAAAATAAGCCATTTGGAAACCAAAAATGATCAATTATCTTGGACATTCATCTTATCCGAGAAAAAACTTTCAGAAGCACATAAATGAAAATATATTCTAATTCATAAACCAAAATGAATTATGATAGTTTGATGCTTTCATATCTAGCAATAGCATTTCTTGATTACTGAGTGGCCTTATTCACCCTGCGTTGCTGTAAAATATCAGTTCCATAAATATAACCAATCCATACTCCAAAATTTTGTACCTCACATCATATCCCTGTTTTCAGTTTCTCAAGAAAATAAATAATCGTGTTCCTGAATTGTATTACCAAACTTGATAGAAACCGAGAGAGACAGTTCCCGATAGGAAGACAAAAAAGAGACAGGAACAACCACAGATTCTGAC
The DNA here is from genome assembly GCF_036785885.1 of Coffea arabica. Taxonomy (NCBI): domain Eukaryota; kingdom Viridiplantae; phylum Streptophyta; class Magnoliopsida; order Gentianales; family Rubiaceae; genus Coffea; species Coffea arabica. The sequence continues at coordinate 9,363,882 of NC_092321.1, read as the reverse complement.
ATGGAACCCAAAAACAACAAAACAGAACTAAGTAAACCATCTTGATATCATGATTGAATGACTGACCTAAATTTTGGAAAGATCGAAGCTTTGGGGAGATAGTTTGCTCTGTTCTTCAAGAAGTGTTAGGTAGTAAAGGGAGAAAATATCTTCACTTTTCACCAAATTATTTAACACAGGAAGATTTCTATGATTATGACCAGTCTCCCTCCTCTCCTTATATACCCATGGAGTTCAAGAAGTCTGATGTAGAAAAATTGGGAGAAAAAGAAAACAAAGAAATACTTATTTGAAAGCTCAAAGGGAGTACCAAATACGGTAAACTCGTGGACTAGAAACTCTACGGCTGTCGTTGAATTCTCAATATACTACTACCAGTTGAACTAAGAAGGTTCATTACATTTTCATGGTGGGAATGGAATTGGAAAATGGTTTTGGGATATTGAAAAGTTGAAAACAACAGTAGTTTCAAAGACACGAGTGGTTGATGAATTCAAACAGAGAAAATTGTTTGAACAACTTTTCCAGTTACATTGCAACAAGTTTCACAAAAGGTTTATAATACGACTAACCTTTTCTGAGATTTTGTACCCCAATCAGCATATTAAAAAAGATTTGAGGGTGGTCAAAGAAAGTAAGCTTTGGATTAATGCCAGAGCGGTGTTTCCATGAAAAAACTCAACCACCATTTCCACAAACAAAATAAAAAGAAAATGGGGGGTTTCCTGTTAAATTTCTCAACTCGGATTGTCAGCAATTAATTTTCTACATCAAGTGTTTTTAAAGGTCAACTACTTGTGCGGTCCAAACCGGGCCCATGAAATCGAAAACGCGCCAACACGTAAGTAGGGGCTGAATTGATGGATGTACGTCAAGAGAAAATTATATGTGTCCGGTGCTGCTGAACTTTGACGTTTATCCTGAAATTTCTAACTCTTGAACTTTCTCTGTCATCCTCGTCGTTTCTCAGCAACATGGCCTAGTTGTTTTTGTTTTCTTGTAAATGCGTCCTTTTTTTAATTTTTATTTTTTTTGGTCTGGTCAATTTGTCAATTCGTTGTGCCTTGTGTTTGGGGTAATTTTAGGATCACCTTTTGGTCTCCCTAGTGGGGCGGGGAGACGTTTTGGCGCATGCAAAATACCAGAAATTGAGAAGCAATTTTAGAATTAAAAGAAAGAATGGAAATTATGGAAAATTAAAAGGATTAATTAGGAAATCGGTCGAAACTTCCAATATCCAAAATTTTGAAATTTCCAATTTTAGAGCTGTAATTTAGCGAAATCGAATTCGATACTCATACACACCCTGCCCATGACCACTGAGCCAACCTCAATAGCTGATTAATTACTTTTTCATGAGAGCATTTTTCCTTCTTCTGTCTCTTGTCTTCGTATCTTAACGCCAATAGCCTTTCCCCAATATACGTTTACAAAAGTTTGAGGGCAAATCATTTAAAAAATTACTCACATTTTATCAAATAAGTTTTTGCACCCCGCACTTTTAAAGTGCTAGCTTTACATCCCTTTTAAAATCAAATTTAGTGCTAATTTATTAAGTTTCTAATCACTTTTTAGCTGAATCCACCACGAAATCCATACTTAATTATCTTTTTACGTGCAAAAAGATTAGATCTCACTTTTTTGAAGAAAACAATGAATGTAGGTTGGGTAATTTATTTACCTATAAATTTTTTTTAGAAAGAAAAATGAATATCAGTCAAGTAATTTGTTTAACTTAAAAAAAAAAAAAAAAGAAGAAGAACGATTTTTCCAAAATTTGACCATAAAATGTTTTCACAATACGCGTCCATATATCCTTCGTACTCTTACTCGAACACAATAATGATGACTAAACAGACTCGGGTATACAGAAGTCCGTTTTTAAGAATATTTTGAAGCTAGAGATTGTACTTTTTTTGCTTATATGAACATATGGTGGGTTTACAGAAGATGGAATTTTTTAACTGGCCCATTAGATAATAGTTAATGACACACAACTTCTCATTAAATTGCATAAGTTCATATTTATATATTTTCCTTATATTTAGATACTGTTTAGGGTCCCATAGCAAACACAAACCCGCGGAATATCACGTGAAACAAGATGAAAAGCGACACCAGCTTAATTTAAGCATAAACAAAAGATTAAAAAAAAATTGCACTCGTTGTAAGCCAAAAATAGCCCACAAAATGATTTTCAAGACCAGTGTAATTAAACAGGTAAGGCCGCCCACCCCCCCCCCGACCCGACTTGGTCTGGTGGCATGGGGCTGCTGAAGATAGGGTGTTGTCTCTGGTTCAAATCTCGCTGCCAGCAAGTTGCGGGGGTAGGGAATTAGTCTGCAGGATCCACTCCCTACAGAAAACTCTAATAAAAAAAAAAGATAGAGCCAGCAATTAGGGGTGATTAGGGCTCTTAATTAACATTAAGAGCCAAATGATTTAAAAGGGCTCGTGTTACTGCTACTTTTCTTTGTGCTTTCTCTTTTTGATTATTCTCAGTTGAACGAGGACGAGAAAAATGCTTCATATAAGACACCTGTGTTTGGGTTGTAATAGCTGAAATTCTTAATGTGAATGCATCTGCAAATAGGATCAATAGACAATAGAAAACCATGCATATGTGACGCATGTTTCCATGTTTTGTACAACTAAAAGTTGACAGGAGTGGTAATTATCATCTAATTCAAGTTCCTGTTTTATTTTATGCTTTTTAATCCTTCCTTTGTCATAATCCGATCAGTTCATCCTATTATACCAAGATCGATGACGAGTAAATAGATTGTAGCTTAGGACTTAGACAGGGTATGTTTCTCTTGTTCTTTATCTTTGTTCCTTCCCATTTCACTGGTGATTAAAGACAACAAAGAGATAAAAATCCAAGACTATCAAGTATTATTATAATAAAGCAAACTGCAAAAGGTTAAATCTCCTCTTCATCAAGTTATTTGGATAGCAAGTTATTTGGCCAAATATATTTGCTTACATCACCATTACAATTTTCAATACACCTTTTTATCTTCCCAATTACCTTTTTATCTCACATACATCACATCATAAAAAGTGCTATAGTAAAAATATCTCAAATAACTTACAATCCAAACACACTCGAAGTTATTTCCTTGCATCTTCTATCCCGTTTTGCAAGTTACTTGTAACTTTGACCAACCAATCTCCCTCAGAAAAAATTCACTTTTCGTCATTAAATTTTGAGATAGGGCTACATTTCATCACCAAACTTTTAAACGCATCACATTTAGTACATAAATTAATTATTTTTTATCACATTTAGTCCAAAAAGGGTAAAACATTCAATTTGAATGGAGAAGACTGACGTGACCATTAATTTTGACCGAGAAATTATTTTTACTTAATGACCACGTGCCAAACACATGATTTTCTCCATCCAAATTAAGCAATTTATCGTTTTTGGACTAAATGTGACAAAAAATAATTAATTCATGTACTAAATGTGGTGCGTCTAAAAGTTTGAAAACGAAATGTGTCCCTAATTCAAAATTTATGAATGAAAAGTGGATTTTTCCGGATCTCCCTCTCCCTTTTTTCACTTTCTCCTCTAGAAAACCCGTCCCAGTATTCTTATTTCTTCCATCAGAGATCAAAATTGTCATGCAAGTAAAAAGAACACAGCATACGAGAATGAGTGATTGATTTAAGTTGTCCTTTTAGTCATAAACAAACAAAAGCGTGACATATTACATGACAGAATAACGTAAAACAGTGAACAAAGAAAGGGAAAAAAAAAAAACACAACAGGTTTTTGCATCCAACGAATGACGAGAATGGTCAAGAATCAGACCCATTCGATGGAACTTCGATCGAGTTGACCTGAACATGTTCCTAAAGGAATTAAGTAAGATCGATTAGCCTTGAATGACTTTCCAGTTTCCAGTTCCAAAATCACGACTCTATTCTAATGACGGCAGCCATTTGGTCAAATTTCTGTCCCTTTTTTTTGGTCTTTTTTTTTTTTTCAACAGGCGCCAAAGATATAGCAGAATCATTTTCCACTTCTGCCGTCGGCTATATCATCATCGGAAACCTGTTCACACGGAGTATTTGCCAGTATATATATATAGAGTAGGATAATTTAATTAAAAGGCATAATTAATTTTGGAGGTTCTCTAGTTGCTTGATCCCCAGTGTAAACATATCGAGCAATTTGGTTGTGCACGAGCTTGATTTTATATTATTCGGGGTTATGTACTAATACCATTTACTTAGTCTAAGCGGAAGGTTTAAGGAGCACGTTAATTTCACATTGATTTCAATTCAATAAGATTGTGGGATCCTTATTTGTCCAATTAATAGCATTCGATTGGTTTAAAACCCAACCATGGGACTTGTTAAGCATTTGGTCAAGTCTAGCAACCGTGTCTGAAATCGACCTTACCGTGGAGACGACATGACTTGCTTCATGCATGCACGTACCACAAATCTCGCTAATTTGACAATATATTTTATTATGAGTGCTAGCGTGACACATGATAATCTCAAGTGGTGCACTCGCAGAATTCAAGAAATTTTCCCTCAGAACGTTCTATCAACGTCTTGTCCCAAGATCCAATCACACAGTTTAGTGGTATTCGAAATCAGAACCTCTAATTTTGAAGGTTTCAATATTAATCACAGGATCAAGACATTTTATCAACTCGTGTATTTATTATTTTTTTTTTTTGTGTAGGTTAAGCTTTTCATTTAAAGTAATCGTTTTACCCAAAGCCTACAACTTCAACCCCAATTACATGCAATAATATTATTCGAAGGATTTAAGAGATTGAGGGTTATTAAGGAACCATTTGGAAGTTTTGTATGGCTTAATTTTTACCTCTCATTAGGAAAGCTACAGTTGCAAATAGTGTTTTGAACTAAGAATTTTGGATCTAATGGTCTAATTATTATTATTATTGAAGAATAGATTAAATCCTGAATCATTTATCTTAAATTACACTTCTGATTTATTAATGACTAAAACATGTAGTATGACATCTGGATATAGGTGGAAAATTGTAGCTTTGGCATTTCTTATCATTATTATTAGTTCCACCGAAACGAAATTTGAGGAATTTTTTGTTTTTGGGAGACGACAACTAATGTATAACCTATCTATCCTAAACTACAAGGGAGGGAGAGTCTAATGAGGCAATGTTTGAGGTTAGTAAATACACAGACCTTGCTATATTCAGGGAGTATTTTGGCAAAACCCTTAAACTTTTTTTTTTTAAGGAACTTTGGAGGAGTAGATTTTGAAGCCTGAAAAAGCTCAAATCAATGCTACCATTTTAAGCCATCTGGAGCTTTGTGCGTCTCACTAACGTGTTGGTTGCAAGTAGGAAGGACCAAGGCAACGAGAATCAACACCTAGATTAATACCGAGGATAATTCGTCACATATGGTATAGCTCTGACTACGTCATTAAAGAAAGAAATTCATATTGATTAGAAAAGTTGCAGGCATCCGTGTTGACTTTTACTAGTTGGCTCCGAATAAAAGAACACGATTAAGTTGATTTTCGAACTGCTGGTCATATTATATTATAATCCTAGGTTTCTGGAATTAATACTGTGTCCTAACTCCTGAATCTGGTACGTCTTGTACGAACGATGTATCTTCATCAACTCCGGAATTTCTTGAACTTTGCATCCCAGTTTCCAACCAACCCATCTCCATGCTGATTTTGGAATTTTTTTTTTTTTTTAGTTACTGTATCATTACGCGTAGTCATTCAAACCGGATAGTCCAACGCAAACGTTAGCTCATTCAAAAAGAAAAGTTTCTCTGAGGTTGAATTTTTCTTGTTTGGAGTGGGAGTTCAATTAAAATCACAACTAGAAACTTACACCGACTTATTATGAGCCAAAGAATGTCGGAGTGCTGATTTGAATTCCAAATATAATCTGTTGAAGCGCCGTTGCGTTAGTCTGATTCTCCATATTCGCATAAGAACCCAGGAATGTATTTCAAATTCAAGGCTGATTTTTAATGGTAAACTTTCAATTGTTGAAGGGACCAAACGTACTTTCTGGAAAGCAGGAAAATTTATGACCAGGTTTGTGACTGCCTGACAGGAACTTCCCAGCCAAAAATATTTTATGCGCCCCCCACCCCCCCCACCCCCCCCCCCCCCCCCCGCGGGAACGTTGTGGGGGAACTTTCATCAAATTATGTTGTCATTTAAACAACTTTTGCGTCAAAATATCTAGCAAAAATTATAATTTTGGTCCCCAATATTTGAGGTATGAACACTTTTAATCTCTAAAGTTTAGAAAAATGTAAATATAATTTCAAATGTTTCAATTTCTAAGCACATCAAGTCCTATTGACTGATTTTTACTACTTGCTACTACAATCGGGTCTCATGAATAATTAGTCTTTAACCCAGAAATTTTTTAAAAAATTAGGTTAAACACTAATTACTTAGGCGACTAGCATGTGAGTAACTAGTCATCTTATGTTATAGATTATGCCTAGTAATATTTTATTAATTTTTTCAATTATTAATTGACGGTACATGACTTGATTCCGATAGTAATTGGTAAAAATCAATCATTAGAATTAAATGCGCATTAAAACCAAAACATTTGAAACTACATTTGTTTTCATCCAAACTTTAGGGACTAAAAGTGCCTTTCCTTTAAACATTTGGGATTAAAACTACAATTTTCTCAAATATCTAAGCCACGTTGAAAGTACCAGGACCAGTATACTATTACCTATTGCGCCTAAATCCACCGACTGAAAATGTATTAAAAGGATTATTTCAGCCCTTCATGTGTGATCTTAAAAGTTATTCAAACATAATCAATTATATACAATGTAGGATAAGTGATCAATCAGGAAGAAAAGTCCATATAACCCGCATGGAGAGGCTTCGGTTCAATTGATTTTTTTCTTTTTTTGGGTAGACTAGTCCTGGTATACGGGTTGAAGTCATCGTTTTTTTTTTTTTTTTTTAAAGAGTGTTGAAGTCATCGTTGGAATTTGGAAACAGTGGTTATGCCGCTCATCTTCATTTATTCATTCATTTATTTTTCTGAAAACATCTTCACTTGAAAATTTTCTCCATGACTTGAAAAAAATGGTCTACGGAACATCTTATCTTAACCCCAAGGATGAAGCATACCTATTCGACTATTTCCTAACCCCAATTTACATGGTTGTCTTGGTATTATTTAAATCAGCTTTGAAATACAATTTTGTGTTAATTTATGGGTCTGTCTAACGGCATTAAAATATATTTCAGGAGTTAAAATAGAAGATTAATTAGAAAAAATAAATAAATACAAGAAATGATATGTAAGATTAAATAGGAAAAGCATATAAATATAAGGAAGGATAATAATTATAAATATGTGTATATATGGTATGCTAGGTTAGGTAAATGTAAAGAAGGATGATAATTTTTGTCACGATTCATTATAGTAGTATAACAGTCAGTATCGAAAACGAAGCCAATATAAGCTTTTTCTAAAATTTTACTTTTACCTTAGAATTTTCTAATGCATTGCCGTCAAAATTTATTTAGAACATTATGTTATGTTTTGATTGAAGGGTGATTTTATAATTTCACAATGATTTTATTTGAAAAGTGTTACTATTGCAAATTGACCATTTAATCTAATAGAACATCTAATAGTTTCACTTTGATCGCAACCACAAGGATTAAATTGTAGATTTCTATACCATAGGAAGCTAAAATGTGCGTACGTACACCAAACTAAAGGGAGGTTTTTCGTATTTTACGATACATAAGGGATGCACAGTGGAATTGGTCTAATTTATTATCCTGTTTCTAGGAATGGTAATAGGGGGAGAGTGTCTTGGGTTCACCAATGCAAGGGAAAATGACAAATGTGAGGTAGGGCAGGGGCGGGGATAGGAGTAGACCTGTCAATGGGTCGAATCCGGGTTGAAATTCATTATTCCGGACCCGGACCCGTCATACTATACAGGTTTCGTATCCGGCCCGTCTACTCGACGGGTCTTCTACTCTATGTTCCGAACCCGGATCCAACGGGTCTACCTGGATTTGAATCTAGGTCCGGGTCTACCCGAAAAATTGGTTGAAACCTGTTTTACAACAAAATTAGAAAAAGTACTACTTTTGATTAAGAAATGTCAATTTAATTTTGTCCAACAAGTATTATTTCAATGTTATCACTTGGTTAAAGTCTTAGCTGGGCTATATTGCATGTGTTAATTAACATCTTCTAGATATAATGTTTAGCATTGATAAATACCTTTTGCAAGATTCAAATCCATGCTTTTGCAACTGGTGTTGTATATGCCAAAGGCTCTGCATGTCCGTGGATAATATTTAGTTGTTTGGGCCTTTGGGGTATAAATTTGGGGTATATTATTGGTATATATATATATATATATATATATATATATATATATATATATATATATATATATAATCTATTTTATATTCGTACACGGGCCAGAATGCTATATTCCGTATCCGATCCATATTTTTTGTTTGACAAACGGATCTTGATCCGGGTCCGAATAATTGAATTATATCCCTACCCGGACCCGTAAAAAATTGACGGATCCGGGTCTAGACCCGGACTGTTGACAGGCCTAGACAGGAGCGATGACGAGGGCAGGGACTGGGGAGGGAAAGTGAGTTTTTCTCCCTACTTTTAAATGGACCAGGAGGCGGGAGAATGCCTCGTTCCCGTCCCCTGCTTAATTTTTTAATATTACACACACACACACACATAATACATAATATAATATAATTATATACATGTAATATGAAATTGATAATATGATATTTTCTTATAATAAAGGCGTCTGTCTAATGAATGTCCAATAAACACTTGTTAATATATATTTTAGGTGTTACATTTTTGAAAATATAATATTAAATAGAGAAAGTAAATAAATACAATGGAAGGTATGTAAGATTAAATAGGAAACGTATATAAATACAAGGGAGAGTAATAAATGTTAATATATGTATATATATGGGAAGTTTGATGAAATTTGAGTGTGTTAACGAGTGTCCATTCGCCCAATGGATACTTTTTAGAAAAACTAATGATAAAATAATATAATCATTCTTGTTAATTTTTTGTAGTTAAATGATAAATTCGTTATGTTAGTTTACTCTTTTTTTATGGCATGTAAGTTACAAAAAATAATGGTAAGTAATTTAGATTTTATGTAATATCAAATATAGAGAAATAGACTCACACGATCATAATAATTTTGAAAATTTTTTAATGTTAAATTTTTTATTAAAATTTTTTAAAAATGATGAATAAATTCATTATTAGTATATATTTTTCTATGAGTAATCTGTTTTGTGTTAAAAAAAATGGTCAGTATTCATTGTTCTAATTTTACTCTTATATAATAGAATAATATACAATCACATCATGTTTCGCATTCCTTATGTTTATATAACTCACACTATTGTATCACTCCCATGTTTACATAAGTGCTACTACTATACTTATTTACTATGTATTACATTTACATAAATGTTACTATTATACTTATGTACTATTACTATATTTATTCCAAATCTTCCTACCAACTTCAATAATAAAAAGGGAAAATCGCCCAAAACGTCCCTCACATTTTGTAAAATGACTTTTTTCGTCCCTCACTTTTAAAAGTGTAATTTTATGTCCCTTACATATTCACATCGGTCAAATTTAGTCCCTAACTAGGTTTCCGATCATTTTTTGGCCGGAATCCATCACGTGCAAGGCATGTGATCATTTTTGAAGGGTAAATTTGTCAAATTATATTTTACATAATCTAATCTATAGTCCTCCACATTTTATAAAATAAATTTTTTCGTCCCTCACATTTTATAAAATAATTTTTTCATCCCTCACATTTCACAAAATGAATTTCTCCATCCTTCACATTTCAAAAAAATGAATATTTCCATTCCTCACTAATTATGTGTGTGAGGGAAACCCTAAAAAAAAAAATATGTGTGTGAATACATTTTGTTTAAACACATGTATATGTCTATTTGATTTTGCTTAATAATACGAATAGCATAAATATATGTATGTGTCTATTTGATTTCACTTAATAATACGAATACCATAAATTATACGTGATCATTTGATTTCATCTGGTATAAGCGAGAAAAAAATCTTGCATTCATTGCCAAGTTGGCCAATAAAGCTATTTTCGGTCAAAATACAATAAGAATATGCAAATTAAGGTTCTATTGGTAAATATTAGTAATAATCATACAAAAAGAGAAGATAGCCCACAAGTTGGACCCAATTACATACATGTGTTTATGCTATTATTATTAAGCAAAATCAAATAGACATATATATGTGTTTAAAAAAATGTATTCATACACATAATTAGTGAGAAATGAAAAATTCATTTTTTGAAATGTGAGGAATGGAGAAATTCATTTTGTCAAATGTGAGGGATGAAAAAAATCATTTTATAAAATGTGGAGGACTATATATCAGATTATGTAAAATATAATTTGACAAATTTACCCTTAAAAAATGATCACGTGCCTTGTACATGATGGATTCCGGCCAAAAAATGATCGGAAACCTAGTTAGGGACTAAATTTGACCGATGTAAATATGTAAGGGACATAAAATTACACTTTTAAAAGTGAGGGACGAAAAAAGTTATTTTACAAAATGTGAGGACGTTTTGGACGATTTTCCCTAATAAAAATTAGAAAATCCCATATTTGATTACTTTGCTACAACTAATTTATTATGAAATATTTTTGTAATTATTTATTTTTCTCTATAATATGAGTGTGCCTCAGTACATATAACCAACGTTTTTAAACCTGGATCAGAGAGTGAACCGAAAACCTTCCGGTTCACAGTTCAATCCATTCAACCGGTTCAATTCCAGTTCAAAAGTTTAACAATTTTTATTCATTTTAGTATTAAAATTTTGAATAAAACTAAAAGATTTATTTTAAAAAATAAATACTTAATAAAATCGGTTAAACCTCCCGATTTTTACCGGTTCAATCGATTATGAACCGATTTTGATCGATTCAATTAATTCTTTGACTTTGTAATTGAATCGGATCGGAGGCGTGACCAGTTCGCGGTTTCAATTGATCGAACCGGCCCGGCCCGGTCCGGTTTTCAAAACATTGCATACAACGGGAGGGGGTGGGGAACGGAGAGCTTTTGGGTGACGGGTCCGTTTCCATTCCAACCTGTTTCCCGTGTAAGTTTGGTACCCGCATGCTGCATATTTTATGTGTTGGATTCCTTATTCTTTCCAACTGTACTGTTGCGTACATTGAAACCTACCACATACAGACTGTCGAACCACTCCCTTTCATCTTTCTCCACGTTCCAATTTTGTTTTTCTGATTACTTCAGAGTTCAATAATCTCCAATATGCCTGAATCAAGAACAAAACCTTCATCAAGCCTTGCTTCAGAATCAGGTAAGTTTTTCATTGCTTTTCATTTAAAAATCAGCTACCTTTCTTGTTCATTTTTTTGGGGTTCAATTGTTTGTGAATCACATGAAGATTTTGTTATACAAGAGTCCAAGATTCTTATATTTGGTGGTGGATGAAAATGTAGAAAGGGTCTATGCTCATGAAAGAACTAGGGAAGGATTCTATGATTCAAATCGAAGCCCCCATCATCATCCTCAAGATCATCACAAGGAAACTCATGGATTGCGCGATGATATTGAGGAAGAAACTCCTATCAGTGACGTGAAGGCTCCGAATGTGTTTGAACGAGCCAAAGAGGAAATTGAGGCTATTGTTCAGGCAATTCATCCCAGGAAGGAACCTCAGGATACTGGGAATCATTTTCAAGACAGGTTTGGAAAGTTGACAGACCAAATGCCATCCATTTTAATTGATGTGCTTGATTGATTTGTTAATATTGTGAGACGGATTGCAGGCATTCTGCTGCAAATGTGGAATTAAAATCAGAAGTTTCAGAAACTCATTCAGGTATGAACTGTCTTGTCCTGTTTACGATCATGTTTGAAGCGATCTCTTTGGATTTGGAATTTTATTCTCTTCGGTTCTCGAGTCACTTCCCTGTTACTTTAGTAGTATAAGTTTTGAGGGTTGGCCTTGTTGCATTCAATCCACTGGGAATTGAGCACCTTTGTCAGAATTTAATTTACAGGTTTGGTTGCTGTTGTCGTGAAAATGGATGTTGTGTTTCCATTCACGTAATTTTGTTTATGTATGGTGTCTGGAACAAGCATGAATCATTCGCACCAGTACGAGTAGATCTTGCAAAAAAGGTGTTCAAAAGAAAAACATAACATGAAAAATTTTCTGTTACGTAAGTTTCTTTGAGGATCTCTAGCAAATATAAAAACTTTGAGGATTAATGTAGATGATCTCTTTCTGCATCGACCCATTAAAAATGTATAATCAAGAGGCATGCTCTAGGGACAATGTGAAGCGTTAATAGTTTTTTTAAATCGAGGAACTGCAAAAGGAAGAGACTTATGAGAGACTATCCCTGGTGTTTGTTTACATATCCGATCTATGATGTCAAATTAAGTTACGGACATCATTTTCTTCTGTAAAAGCTGTTTCGGTGCTTTGAACCAAGTATGATTTTAAGGAATGAGTTAGTGAAACATCTTTAGAAATAACTAGCAGTGATACCTGTTGTAAGTTGTGACTTCCTTCTCCTATTGTCTCTTTTACTCTTCTAACACAAATTAATGTCTTTAAGATACTGATAACTAGGTTCTTGAAGAGTTTGAAGCCCGTACTTGACTATTTATCTCTCTTTTTCAACCTTATTAGAGCAGGACAGAAAGTCGCCTAAATTTATTGAGAGAGCTAAGGAAGACATTGAAGCATTTTTACATAAAAAGAAGCCGGCAAATCATCATCATAAAGAAACTCATGGAGCAAGTGATGACATAGATGAGAACACTCCCATTAGTGAAATTAAAGGTCCAAACGTCTTTGAAAGAGCAAAGGAAGAAGTTGAGGCCCTTGTTCATGCAATTCATCCGAAGAAGGATTCTAGAACAGACACTTCGTCATCAAAGAAAGAAGGCGGATTCAGGATGTCTATTGGAAAGGGGTTGGAAAAAATGTGTTCTCCACGGAGCCATAATAAAGATTGAGAGTGAAGTCTTGAGCATCTCCGCATTTGATTGGATCAGCAGCTCCCCCATAAATGGTAAGCTAGTTATTAAGTAGAATTAAAGCACAGAATTGTAAACTTCACCTGCATATGGATATTGTGGAAAGGCCGATCATAGTGGTAATGCCTCTCTCTGTTTCTGTTTTTGTCTTTTCTTGATAAAAGTATTAGATCAAACAAGTTATTTTATTTGCAAGCTCCATGTTTTTATCGATAAGAACTAAAGGCTGCACAACAGTAGGGGGCAGTTTACATCAAGAACGAAGCTGAGAGGTACAGTTATTTGAAAAAAAAAAAAAACAACTAAGGTTCAAGCACAGGTTTAGATTGTCCTGCTGTCTGTTCACTGGTCTCCAACCAGCCACAGTTCTTCTCAAATCCCAGATAATCGGCCGAGTCACACTCATAGGCTCAACATAAAAATGCTTGAACACCCTCACATTCCTTTGGCAACCGAAGTGGTAAATAGTTGCAGCAAAAGCCACTCTCCGGTCCTGGCAAACAAACGTATTCTGAGAGCAATGCTGGATGTGCCACCTTTGTTCTTCACTCCAGCTTGCAGGAGCCTTGAACACTAGGCATTTCTCCTGGACAAATCTCCATAGTGCAGAGGACTAAGGGCAAAGGAAGAGAATGTGCTCAAGATTTTCATCACTCTGCATACAGAGAGTACACATGGAATCTATTGCAATTTCTCAATTTAACAATCTGTCCTCCATCATCAGTCTATTTTTGCAAGCCAACCATTGAATAAAAGCATGCCTAAGGACATGCTTTTGCAAGCCAATAGAAAACCAAGGCGCATTAGGTGCAGATATAGACAACTGCCGTCCACGACTAGAGTCAGGAAGCCAAATGGCCCCTACTGTAGAGGCACCAAAGAAGAAGGCGTAGCAGCTGCAAGATCTAGCACCTCACCTCGATAAGATCTTTCAGAATGCCAACACAATCTAGATATTTACGATTATTTTATGGTTTACTTCGCTCTTGATTTTTCCGTCTAAATTCTGCATTTGCAACAAGATGAGGGCATTTTGCAAGTGATGGGCCTTAAAATGGACATGACTGTTAAGGATTCATATTTTAAGAAAGATGCTTTCCTGATTCCCTGGAACACCTCCAAGAAACCACCAAAACACAAAAAATTAAAATCAAAAAACAAAGAATAAAATGAAATCCCTCTTCTTCTTTTTTTTTTGCTCCAGTGGAATAACTCAATAAATACATTTTCTAAGATTCCTTCCCCTACTGTTTCTCCGACATAAAAAATTGTTACACCCTTGTTTATCCAGGGTGTATGCGACTGATTCAAGACATTGAGGACAATTTTATCTTTTCTTTTACGTATTAGTCAAGAAAGTAACAGCTACGGCCGTCAGTCATGACACAGACACATTTATTATTTCTTCATCATGTCTGATTGGTTTTGGAAGTTTTCAGGGAGGTCACAAGGCATCGATCTTCCGGAAATTTATATATTGTGATTTTCAGGTTCCATTATCAGAATATATATATAATTATATACTTTCTTGGTCAAATGATCCATATCCGAGCACCCTGCAACTGTAGGCATAAGATTCTAGAAGAAATGTGCAGCCACTAAATTTCCGCACGCGCTCACTGAGTTTGTTCAACTGGCAGCATATTATGGAAAGCAGCCGGTCCATATTAGCTGGTGCTCGGTCGAACCGCAAACCAGTGATGAATTTAAAAATCCAACTAAATCAATCAAATTCCGTCGAGAACCAATTAAATCGAATAAATATTTTTATTTTCATAAGATATTCAAAAATCGAAGTCCAATCGCGGGCTCGCCCTCCAGTATGTGATCATTGATGCTACTTTAATAAATTTCATCAGTGATTAATTAAATTTTATGATAAGGTGATTTCTTTGGATCAGAATTGGTCAGCGATTCCAATTTCAGGTCCGGTGCAGAAAATCTGATGTACAAATTGGGGTTCGAAGGGGAATCAAATCAAAGTGGTGATTTACACAGGCTACAAAGTATTATCCGAATCTAAAGTAAATTAACCAATGATCTCTTCGATACATGAAAGGAATCGATTCAGTTGACTTTCACTACGAATTGTGCCTGCCAGGTATTTTCTTTGTTTATGTGAGATTTTGGCTTTTTTATGATGAACGTGCATGGGAACGAGTGGCCACCTGTTTGCTGTTTGGACTCCTTCTCTGCAGCCAGTTGTAACTTGCTGCAAACGTGTCATCTCTCAAAAATTACTAATCATTCTGTAAATAAATAAATACAACTGATGATGTAATTTTAGTAAAAGTTTATTTCACGTCTAGAGGCATATTCCTAAAGTTGAGAAATAAGTGAAAGAAGCATCATGGTTGCACCCCTACCCAACTTGCCACAAAAGAAGTGATCAGTTTTGAGTTTTCTAAGTTCTTTTTTTTTTAAAAAAAAAACGCTAATAAGTGCTCATAAAGTCTCAATACAGATTTAGTTTTTTTTCTTCTTCAAAATTCCAAGCATCTCAAAGGAATTTACAAAAACTAAGCACCCCAAAATGAAGAAGGATTAAATTACCTACTACTATTGGCATGAAAAAGCTTTTTCTTCCCTAAAATTCACTCAAGACAAGGAATTCACCAAAAAAAAAATAATTTTCTTTTATTGACCAAAAAAAAAAAAAGAATTCAGTGCAGTTGTTGGGGGTTCGTGCAATTCCGTTCGATTGTTATATTTTTTATATTATTTGATGTATAATTATATTATATTATTGTATTCGTAGTAAAAGTTAGATATATAAATAAAATACTTGACATATATTTAATATAATATTATAACATCGTGACGAAACGAAAGTGCATAAAACACACTTGTCCTCCCATTTCTTCAGTTTCGAAGAACAAATGGGGATCCTGTGCCGATGCACGGCTTAATTAATTTCCGAAAGTAATTACTCGAACTAATAATACATCAGTCTCCCAACCGATCAACCGATTTCTTCCCTCGCCCTGCAAGACGCCCACGCCTGCCTCCAACTTTTACTCGCTCCGGCTCCAGTTCAGTCGTCATTCCTGATTCCTGATTCCCCTCCCCTCTCTCTCCCGCAATTCCCACGCTCGACGACTCCTTCTTCTTCTTGGCAAATGTCATTCCTGTCCCCAAATCCCCCACCCCCGGCCCCCATATTCCCAACTTCTTTCCAACTCGTTCCCGCCTTAATTTTCCGTCCTTTTTCCCCGTCACTCCACTCGGACCACTCCCCCTGCCATTCTCCGTAATTATCCACAACTCGATGGCCTTTTCCTTCCATTAATTCTTCTATTTACACCTTTGCCCTCGATCATGGTTACTCGCACTGTTTTTTCCGACTCCAGCGATGTTGACATCAGCGGCGGGAGCAGCAGCATCTGCTGCGCCGGCGCCAACACCGAATCGTCTCTCTCCCCGGAATCCGACGTCGTCTCACTTCAACGCCTCTCCCACACCTTAGAGTCCATCTTCTTATCCGACGCGTCGTCTTCTCCTGACTGCTTGGACTTCTTCGCCGACGCCAGGCTCGTGGCTCCTGGCGGCAGGGAGATTCCGGTGCACCGATGCATTCTCTCGGCCAGGAGTCCCTTTTTCAAGAGCGTATTCTCCGGTGCCAAGGGGAAGACTAATGCTGCCGCCAAGGTTGAGTTGAAGGAGTGGATGAAGGAGCGTGATGTCAGCTTCGACGCGCTGCTGACGGTGCTGGCGTATCTGTACTGTGGCAGAGTTAGGCCGTCGCCCAAGGATGTTTGCATCTGTGTGGACGATGAGTGCTCGCATGTGGCGTGTAGGCCACGGATGGAGTTCATGGCGGAGGTATTGTACGCATCTTTCATATTTCAGGTCCCTGAGCTGATTGCCAAGTTTCAGGTAAACTAACGCTTTGTCTTGTACTCATTTGTAGATAATTGTGTGTGCTTGGACTAATTCATATGAGCCATATAGGTTACATTCAAGTTTAATTGAGCCAAATTTATTTCGTATAGGAACCGAAATAGGATTTTCAGGCTTGAATGGATTCGTTGGTGACATTCAATTCTTATTCGAGAGCCTTTGTTGGTCTAGCTCAGGTAGCTTGATATATTTATGTGTAATTTTGAGTTTTTATCTTCATACACCGGAGCTTAAGATGTTAACTAAATCTTGTTCAAACTTGGTCCTATAATTTAGGGAACTATTTAGAAATGGGCTCCTAGATCATTTTTAGTATTTACTACTATTTAGAAATGGGAATATAGATCATTTTTAGTATTTACTACTAGTTTGGGTTGTCTTTCAGATACAGGGTTATCCTTGCTGTTGTGCCATATTAAGTTGAATTATGTCCTAATTGGACTGTCTGTGGAAGTAAGGAAGGGGTGACGGCCGAAAATATGGATTTTAACAAGTACGAGAATATCCACCAGTGGAAACCATCTGGCTTTGTAGCCAAGTAAATCAAAACTCAAAGGATGGTGATGGTTGACTAATCATGTGGGGTTGCTATATTCTTGGACAACTGGTTCTTCATTTTCTCCCTGGCAGGACAAAGATGATTATATTGTCAACTGAAAGATGCATAGACACACTTAGTTAAATGCTGGTACATTCCCTGTGTAATGGATGCGCCAAAACAAAAAGAGGACTGGTTGGACTAACGGTGGGATGAATGAAAACACAGATCAAAATGGAGGCGGAATAACTGCCTTTCTAATTTTTGAAAATGATGCTGGAGCTTGAAGTTCTCGTCAATTATTAATGTCAGCTGTGTCAATAATTGTTATACGAGTCTCTTAGAACTGAACTATTGTATGCATGCAAGTTTATGGACCACTGAAACTTGGAAAACCTCTTTAGCCTGTTGTTTGCTGTTTTTGGCTGACAAGTGCTGGACGCCCTAGTATAGTTTCCTATTACAGATGCCCAATTATCCATTTTATGGTGATTTTTGTTGCAAATAAGGCCAACTGAGTTTAGCTAATGGGTTAGCAAGAGAAACTATTAGATGAGTCCTTTGCTGGTGTTATTCCTCCCTAAAATTTCTCTTGCATCTTTATTTTCCTTGCAGAGGCACCTGCTAGACGTTCTTCACAAAGCTGCTGCAGATGATGTATTGATTATTTTATCTGTTGCAAACATATGTGGTAAATCATGTGAGAGATTGCTTGGTAGATGTATCGAGGTTATAGTTATATCTGATGTTGACATGATAACCCTGGATAAAGCATTGCCTCATCACATTGTCAAGCAAATCATTGATGCACGCAGGGAACTTGGTTTGCAAGGGCTTGATACAAGTAGTTTTCCTGATAAACATGTGAAGAGGATTCACAGGGCATTGGATTCTGACGATGTTGAGTTACTTAAGATGTTACTTAAAGAGGGGCATACCACGTTAGATGATGCATATGCTCTACATTATGCCGTGGCCTATTGCGACGCAAAGACCACAACAGAGCTTCTAGATCTAGCCCTTGCTGATGTAAACCATAGAAATCCTAGGGGATGCACTGTACTCCATGTTGCTGCAATGAGAAAAGAACCTAAAATCATAGTTTCTCTTTTAACAAAGGGAGCTAGTCCATCTGATCTCACATCAGATGGAAGGAAAGCCCTTCAGATCTCAAAGAGGCTAACTAGAGCAGTGGATTATAAGAAGCTAACAGAGGAAGGTAAAGCTTCTCCAAAGGATAGATTGTGCATAGAAATTTTGGAGCAGGCAGAAAGAAGAGATCCACTGCTGGGAGAAGCTTCAGTTTCTCTAGCTATGGCAGGCGATGATCTGCGTATGAAATTGTTATACCTTGAAAATAGAGGTAAAATATCTGGTCGATTCCAAGCTTGTCTTTTGTTCGGTCAGTCATGTTCCACTTGCTTGTTAACAATTTAGTCACCCTCATAAACTCATTCTTGGACCAGCATCAACACCTTTCCATTTTCAATAGCTATAAGTAGGAGCTTCATGATTCAAGTACCCGTTGTTAATTGGGTCATCTTTTAGCACTTATTTTGGACCGAATGCTTCTGATACCACATGTATGTTCAATATTAACACCTAATTTTGAAAGAATGGCCAGTTTAAGTTTTTCAGATCAGGAAAAAAAAAACAACACGAGGAAGTTCTTTAGATAAGATAATAGTATTGCTGCTAATAAGTGTTAAAGAAGCTGTACTGCATCAGGAGTATGTTGACAGCTGCGCAAGGTAGACATCTTTTAGCCGGGTGTTTGTTTTGCTTTATGAGGTCCACTGCTAAGTGATTTCTCAATCTCAGTTTCTTTTTTTGGACCAGTGGGAGCTTATGTTTTAGTTCTACTTTGTCTCTCTTGTATTTTTCGGATGCTGCTCCTCCATCTTCTTTTTTTTTTTTTTTCCATTCACTGCACGGAACCTTTAAATCTTGATCTCTGGTACTCAATTGGTGATCTGCTTGCCGCCAATGGTCTGATATTCTCCTAAAGTGTCAAAACTATAATTTTGTATTGAGTTTAATCATTAGTGCTCAATGAAAAATATATTCAGCTGTACTGCTTTTTTCCAGCATTTTAGTCACTTGTAAGCATGCCTGTTAGAGTACTGTTAGGTTTTTGAGATTTCTTGTACTAAAAATAATTGATTCTGGATGCGTCAGTTGGATTGGCTAAACTTCTATTCCCCATGGAGGCAAAGGTTGCCATGGATATTGCTCAAGTTGATGGCACTTCTGAATTCCCATTAGCTACCATTAATAAGAATGTGGCGGAGGCTAAGAGGACAACTGTGGACCTGAACGAGACACCTTTCAAAATGAAAGAAGAGCATCTGAGTAGAATGAGAGCGCTTTCCAGAACTGGTAAGGTAACTTGAGAGTAAGTAATCTGTTTTGTTTCCATTTAGTGCCACCTTGTTTGATATCACACATCTCGCAAAAGACTCTTATTTTTTTTGGGGTGGGAGTTTTTTTTTGGAGGGTTTAAGAAGAGGAATTCATGTCCAAATAGTGTTCGTTCCTTAATCCTTACAAGTGATTGCTCTTCATGGGCCATGGAACAGCTCCACGTATAATATGAAATTTTTTTTACAAGGATTTGGGCTTCAATACCTTTCACAAATTGTCTTTTTCATTTTTCTGAGGAAAGCGGAGTTAATTTCCAATTGCCTCAACAATTGTAGCATATAGAATGAATTTGTCTGGAATCTGGTTTCCAGTTGGGCAGAAGTCCATGTGATCTCATAGCGTGGTATGCTAATTATGCACAGTGGAACTCGGGAAACGCTTTTTTCCTCGTTGTTCTGATGTACTCAACAAGATCATGGACGCTGACGACCTCTCAGAGATAGCTTACATGGGAAATGAAACTCCAGAAGAACGTCAATTGAAGAAGCAAAGATACTTGGAACTCCAGGAAGTCCTGACCAAGGCATTCAGCGAGGATAAACAAGAATTTGACAGGAATAACAACTTATCATCATCTTCATCATCAACATCCATGGAAATGATAAAGTCCAACATGAAGCTCACTTTCAGAAAGTAGGAGTTAAAAAAGAAAAGAAACTGTGGTAAAGGACGATATCTCCTTTTTGTTGTATCATATGTTTTATTTCAACTTTTTGCTTGTCTATGCCTGTGGGAGCTCTGTACCATATTTTTGCCCGTCCCGCATGTATAATGGAAGAAAAGGATTGAACTAAATTAGCCAATGTTGTATTCGAAGTTATAAGAAACCAAGGAATGTATAGTGCAAAGTGGTCCTACACATCTTCTTCTTCATTTGCTTAAACGGGTAGGATCTTGCGAAGGTCCTTGAACGTCGATGGACTATATATCCTCCCTTTTCAATAATTTTCGAAATTCTTGATATTTCTTCGGATGCCTTCCAGGAATTTGGTGACGATTGGTCCCAAGAGGACAATGATTCAGAGAGGATCTAGTGAGGGAAGCCGCATTAGATGACTTTCCAAGGGAGTAAAATGGCAGACAACCGCCTTACGTTGTAGAGGGTTCAAGCGCACAAAACTTTTGATTAGCTAATAGCTAAAGGCCCAGAGGCCGCGATGTAGTTTAAAAAAAGTTAGTTAACTTCATTGGAATAATAAATCTAGTTTATTATCTCTTTAAAATACTTGTACATTTAATGGAGTATGACTAATTAGTTTTATATTAATTACAATAATAATATTGATGGAAAGTTGCATAATTCAATAACAACCTGTATTAAATAAATTAGATTATACTAAACAAAATTAGATGATAATAATGGCTTATATTAAATAAGAGCATTTTGAAGAAATTTAAAATTAAGTGTATTTTTCAATTGAAAAGTAAAATCAACATATTAAAATGGGAGAATGATTAGGAAATCCTTTTAGTCAAATCCATAGATCACGATACCATAAAAGGAAAGCCGTGCTGGGACTGACGCCAACCGGACGCGTGGCCCAAAATTGACAGCGTCAACAGATTTATTTGAACTTTCTAGCAAATGTAATAATAAATGTATCTACTTTTGGCATGGCAGTATGGCACTAAAGGAAAGGGGCACATTACGTTATCCAGCTTGTCACACGGATTGGGAGCACACAACAATCTTCCTTCTTAGCGGTGAGATGTTTTGTCGAGGCAACTTGTGTTGGTTTAATTAGTAAAACGGACCATTTCTTTCTTCGTGAAAGACGTGCGATTTGTAAAAACTTTTATAAGTAACTTTAATTTAATTTTGGGTGGGAGTATATTAGAATCAAATCTATCCAAATTTTCTTATACCAAAAAATGAAAAAGCAAACGAAGTAATTTTTTTTTTTTTTGTCAAATTTGCTTGCGTTATTCTTTCTTGGGTGAGAAATCATGACAGTGAGTTGAAGAGACATAGGACAAAAGTAGAGGTGATGATAGGGTGTGGTTAGACGAGAGATTATTCGAAAAAAGTTAGGTCCCGTTTGGATTGCATTTTCCGTCATTTTTCATGGAAAAATTACTGTAGCGATTTGATGTATGTGAGGAAAAAAGGTAATAGGGAAATGTGTTCACGGAAAATGACGAAATTTTTCTACGGAAAACAGCAATCCAAGCAAGGCCTTATTTTTTCAATATTTTTTTTTAAACTCTGGCCACATTTTCCCCATCCTTAGATCTTGTTTGGCACTTGAATTTTTTGCCAAGTTTATCTGTTACATTTTTTTAAAAAACTTTAGCTACAATAATCTTAAAAAACTTCTCAAAATTTTTAAACTATACTTTTCAAAATATTCAAAAATTTACACACTTCAAAAAATTTTTAAAAAACTTTTACAGTAAAATTTTAGACAAATACCCAAAAAATCCACCTGCCAAAAGAAAACTTCTTTTAATTTTCAGATGCAAGAGAGATTTGGCCACATGAAATCCGTATAATTCTCCTTTGATGATTAGGCCAATCATCTGCGTATGTGTGTAATTTTTTAAATATTTAGAATAACACTACTGTAATACTTACCAGATGATCGACGTGATCAAATTTGCTTTGTTAAAAGGATCTCTTTACTTTATCCTTACAAAAAATGCGCTTCTTATAATGTGATGATATGCGTAATAAAAATGTTATTAAAAATATAAAAAGAGTTAAAAAATATGTTCAAATAATACTAAAAAAATCCATGTCCAAATAGACCATACTAGGCCAAACAAAACCAATTTCTTATTCTTATCTTACGTATATAATTCAAATAAAATATAAGAAGAAAAATTTGAAAAAAGAAGCATGAAAATTGAAAACCAGTCTTGCCTTTTTCTTTTTTTTTTTTTATAATTTGGCTTTGGTCACGGGGTAAAAGTTGCTGTACCGTTTGTTTAAACGTCGTATCCATAAGAATGAAACCAATGAAAGTAACTGAGCTCTTATAAATTTCCGTAGTGCTTGTGAAGCCAGGACGAGTTTGTTTTATCCACTTTCACGAGAGAGACTTCAAATTCTTAAACAACGAAAAGTTCATAAATTGAATCTGGAAGAAACGGTAATTTCAAAGAGTCAGAAGTTGAGCTGTTGCATTTAAAGTTCATTTTTCCACAATAGTTTCATGATATACAGCAAAGAAATGTGTACTAAACCAGGTGTTCTACTAGTAGTTAGAAGACAAAATAAAACTAATCTCACCAACCCAAGTACTCCAACCAAGAACAAGGATGAAGAACCTTGGAATTAGCTCGTAAAACTAAGAAAAACTTATATATACCAAGAGACAGAGCTCCGTGGTCTCCTTTTTGGGAACTGGAAAAATGGTAAACCTGTACAGTACAAGAAAGTAAGCCCAAGTAGTCTAGGAACTGAAAGATGACAAAAGAATAAACAAGGCTGATAAAACTGGAGAACCCTATGCTCAAATTTCTTTCCAGTTTCGAGGAGGAGTATGATATGCTTCAAGTTTGTAATTGTTGCTCGTGCATCCTCATCAGTATTACTATTGTTCCCAATTGGCTCTTCTCATCAGATGAAGCACTACATTTCCTTCGCTCCCCTGATTAGAGGAAGAAAAGGTTTAGAAACAAAAGTGGAGATAAAAACAATTTGATGCCACACACTTATTTAAGAAGTAGAGCACAATTATACCTGCAAGGGGCTCATGCCATTAGTCCAGCTGGGTAACTCGCGTGCCCTGCCAGGTCTTTCGTATTCATACCCCAGCTAGGTGGCTTTGCAATCAAATTCTCCAATTCAAGAACAATCTCGGATTGAGACTTGCCTGTTTCTGGCTCGTTCTCGTATATCATGTCATCCTCCATCAGCTTCTCCCACAGTATAAAATTCTCAGAAGTATTTGAAGAAGCTCTGACTAGTTGTTCCTGAAGGGGACCGCTTGATTCATGATCTGGCGAGAAGAGTATCTGGATTTCTGGGTCGACTGTGGTAAGCTCATCCTGAGGTTGAAGGTTCTTGCCATCAACAACTTTTCGAGTAGCATCCAGGCTGTTATTTGCAGCATTCATGGCCTCCGTTAAGTTTTCATTGCCTTGCGGGCCAGCCAACCTCCTTTTCTTTGAAACTTCACCGCTGCCTAGCGCCCTTTTCTGCTTCATTTTCTCAATGAAAAGCTGAACAAACAGAGGGTTTTTAAAAGCTTTTACCATGAAAATAGCCATATACTTTTGTTTACTCTCAGCAGTCCGTAAACGCTCCTTAACTGCGGCTAGGTAGTTCTCTGTATTCACTTGCTGCTGTTTGAGCCTCAGCAGTTCCAATTTCAAAGTATTCTGATCATTTCTCAGTTTTTGAAGCTCTGTTTCCGATATATATTTTGCAGAATCTAGCCAGGGCTGCCCAGCTCCTTGATGCTGCAACATTTGGGAATGTTGCTTTCTCCTCTTGATATTTTTCAGCAAATGCTTCTTCCCTTTCTGGAACTCCTCGTTTGCAAATTCCCATCTGTCCGAGTCAATCTTCCTGAACCGCTATCACAATTCAACAGCAAAACTGAAATCACTAACACAACATACATAGTCTACCAAAAAAATAAAAAAATATCTATCCACACGAAACACCCAAAAAATCAACCAAGTATTAGAATAGAGAAAAAAGAAAAATTGACGGGAAGGGTAAGCGGACATATTCCTTTACATGAGGAAAACTGAAATGCACCAAAGGATCTATCTCCTATGAAAAGTTAATTAAACACCCCCCCCCCCCACACAAAAAAAAAAAAAAAAACCCTTTTCTTTCCCGTTTACCAAGAAAAAAAAATGAAGAAAGAGTAGATTATAGAAATCCCAGAAAGTCATCGGACAGTGTAAGCAAATAAGAGCAAAAATTAATCATCTATCTGTGCTTACATAGGTGTTGAGTTGACGAACAAAGCTGGAGAAATTGTTGTGCTTAAAATGTTTAGGGAGAAGATCCCTAGAGAACTTGTGAGGATCCCAAACAACAAAGCTGGTGTTGGTGGAACTCCAAGAAATGGTGGAGTCAGTTTCAAGGTCATCCACCATCTCAAAAGTCTTCTTCAAGAATGGCGGTGGACCAACTTCGTGCAGCCCTTGCAGCGGTTTTGGAACATCACTAAACTCTCCGCCACCACTAAAATTACTACTGACATTTCCAAAAGGGCCATCTTCATCAAGAAATACAACTGGTTCTTCTTTCACTGTCAAGATTTCTGCTTTTTCCACTTTTGGGGCGTCTTCTTCTTCCACCGGCATACTCCTCTTGAATCCCACGTTTAGTTGGTCCATCGGAAGAACAATTAAATCTTTGAAAATGGGTTTTACTAATAATGTTGAACGAGAATGGTTAGAGGAGATTGAAAAGTAGATGAGAGATAAGACATGAAGGGGAAAGGGATCAAGAAACTCTGGGGCGCAAAGGGGCCTGTGACAAATTGTGGCGGCACATACAGTGCTAGTATTGGATTAGAAGCCTAGAGCAGTACTTATCGTATGAAGCAAGGTATAGACTGGTATAGCTAGAGGAACGGCTGTAGTTATAGTGTGAAAGAGGGAAAGGGGTGTGGGGGTTGTTTGGAGAGGAACAGGGCGGCGTGGTGCGCTGTAACAAAATCGGCCAAATATGGATATGAGTTGACAGTGGTCGCACCAAATTTTGCCATTTGTAGCTTTGAAAAGCGCACACACATTACTCAGTCCCTCTATTTTCTAGAAACTTCATTCTGACCCCCCACCCTTGCCGTTCGCTCAGGGGTCACTTTTTCTGTTGCTTTGCGCTTTCTTTTCTTCCCCTCTTAAATTCTGTAGGGTGCCGTGAAACCGGGGATTTTCCCGACATTGATGATCTTGAATTAGGAATAATATACCTCCCTTGAGGTTGCTCCTAATGTCAATTGACACTCTTAGGAATCTTTCTAATCAAATGTTTGATTTATACTATGATTTGTAATGTGTAGTAAGCTTAACTAGAGTGACAGATTATGTACATAAGACAAATGTACTCATGATAAACATTACCCTTGTTTGAAATTTCCTTGTAAAATCCGCTCATGGAATTTCTTTAATTTGCTAGACTAATCCCAGTCCTTTGAATCAGGAAGATGATGGTGTTTCTTATTTTATGATTTTCGTGTTTATGTTTGGGATTTAAATGGGTATTCCAGCATCGAGTCCTTGTACAATGTACTCCACCTCCTTCCGATTTTTTTTTTCTTTTTTTACAACCTCCTCCCCGTATTTAATTATCAACAACGAAGTACGTAGAGATTTCAATCATGAGATACCAACAACACACTTTGCTTATAGGATTATGACAGTAATTAATTCACATAGATCTCTTAAACATTACACTGTCCCAATATAAAAGAATAATCAACAGAAAGGGAAATAATCTATAAACAATAATTTATGTTCATTTATTGATACCTTTTTTTTTAATGTTATTAACTCAATAGTCTGTCACCTCAATCACCTCCAAGTATTTTTTTCATGACCAATAACTCGAGATGATGAGCTTTTCAGTCATTTGACTCAATACGAACGAGTTTTTTGTTTTACAAGTATTACAATTAATGGGATGTCTTTAAGAAGACGCCAAGTAATTAGTTTTTTTGAAAAGAATAATTAAATCAAGAAAATGTATAAACGTGCATGCAATTAAACAAAATAATTTAATAAATTGAGACGCAGGAGAAGGTTTTAGATCACTTGCATAGAAACCAATATGTAAACTAATTAAGTGGCAGCTAGAGCACAATACACACGAAGGATCAAAGGATATTGGAGAGGGAAGAAATCGTATAAAGCTTCAAATTGAGGTTTCTCCCCCTAACGAGGAACGGTAAAATTTGGGGAGGTGGGGGGCTGATATTGCAATTTTTCAGAAGCTGCAACAAGTCCCGGTTTTCATGTCTTGCCGCTAGTGGTCATACTTCCCCGTTCCCGAGGGGTGGCCAAATCACATAGCGGGCTGCCCAGTGGTATCGGACACAGAAAAATATTGGACGAATCACAAATCATTTTTTTTTTTTGTCAAAATGATAACATTTGTATTGATTTAAACTTGATAATACAAGAGCACTTTACAAAAGGAGCTCATTGCTCTCATAATCTATTCTTGCTAGATCTTTAATCCAGCCAGGGAAACATGATTCCCAATATACATCATTAACTAGCTTCAAGGCAAACTTTGCTAGCGTATGACACACTTCATTCCCTTCCCTATGTATAAAAGAGAAGTTGCATTGCTCAAAAAACTCCCTCAGTTGTTGTATGTCCTCCAGTATCACAGCACAGTTGCTGTTGTTGCATGAGACGGTTAAGATACAGTCTATCACATTCTTGCAGTCTGATTGTACTTCGATTCTTCTCCAGCCTGCTGCCTTTCCCAATTGCATTGCAGCTCTAATTGCTGCAGCTTCCTCAATTTCTGGTTCCCCCAACTTCTCCTCCATTATGGCCCAAGCTTTCAGCACCTCTCCTTTCCAGTTTCTAGCCACTATTCCTTTACCAGTTCTGATCGATTGTGTTGAGATTGCAGCATCAGTATTAATCTTGTTCACACCTTCCATTGGAGGTTTCCATCGTCTATCATACTGATTTGGAGTTGCTTCAACAATGCCAGCTCTACTTTCTAGTTCCACAGCTTCCTTGAATTCTATCCACTCTTGTTGAGCTTTCCTTACCACTGAAATTTCCTCCCCTTTTGCGTTGTTGAAGACAATCTGGTTCCTTGCCTTCCATATTTGCCAGAGGAGATTAATTGTTAATTCTATATGCTCCTTGCCATTGACTCTTTGAGAAGCTTCTAAGATTCCTTCCCACCATCTCCAAAAGCAAGCCTGCAGATCTATTAATCCATCCCAGTTGATTGGACTGATTTTCCAGATTCTCTTTGCATATTCACAATCAAAGAACAGATGCTCTATAGTTTCAATTCCCTCCCCACAGCTTTTGCAAATGTTGTTCCCCATCCCTGTTCTGCCGTGCACCAAGTCATTGACTGGAAGACAGTTGTGTAGACATTTCCACATAAAATGTTTCAGTTTGTGTTTGACATTTGTTCCCCACAACTTCTTCCACATACTTTCCTTCCTGTTATGGCTACTTGTCTTCTCCTTGAGCTGCATTGTTTTAGTTGCCTGTGCCTCCATTTCCTTTGCTAAAGTATACCCTGACCTCACTGTATATTCCCCATTCTTTGAGTAATGCCAGATGATCCTGTCTCTCCTTTGGTACATACTGAGTGGTATCCTTACAATCATTTGGGCCGTCTCTCTGCTGAAAACTTGATTTATTAGCTCCTTATCCCATTGCCCTTGTTTAATCAGGTCTTTGACATATTGGATGCTTCCCAATGCTGGTCTATCATGTTCCATTCTACCATCTCTTGAAACAGGTATCCATCTGTCTTGCCACACCTTGATTGTACTTCCATCCCCAACTTGTTTTCTTATTCCATTTTTCAAAAGGAATCTGGCGCTCAGAAGACTCTTCCATAGGTATGATGCTGAAGTAGGGGCATGCTTCATCCAGTCAGATTCTCTTTTCATATATTTAGCTCTCATAACTCTACTAACAAGCCTGTTAGGCATAACAATGATTCTCCAGAGTTGTTTTGCTAGCAAAGCTGTGTTGAAAATTTCCAGATCTCGAAAGCCTAGACCACCCTTTCCTTTAACCTCAGTAAGTGCCTTCCAATTCGTCCAGTGTATTTTTCTTTGATGCTCGTCTGCCCCCCACCAAAACCGTGCCATTTGTTTACTAATGTCTCTACACATTCCTTTTGGAATTCTAAAGCATGACATTGTGTAATTTGGGAGTGCCATTATCACTGATTTCAGCAATACTTCCTTTCCAGCAAGACTCAGTAGATTTCTTTTCCAGCTTTGTATTCTCTGTGTTACACTTGCTTTTACTTCCCCAAAAACCTGATTCTTTGACCTCCCTATCACCATAGGAAGACCAAGATACTTCCCACTGAATGCTTCTCTTAGATTTCCAAGTATACTGCATACTTCCTGTCGGGTATCCAAATCAGTGTTCCTACTGTAGTAGATAGCAGACTTGTCCAAGTTGATTAGCTGTCCAGACGCTCTTGCATATTTGTTCAGTAGCTCTTGAACCTTCCAAGCTTCCTGGTTTGTGGCTTTGCAGCAGAGCAAGGCATCATCTGCAAAAAAGAGATGTGTAATGGGGGGGCACTTTCTTCCCACTTGGATTCCTGTCCACATTTTACTTGCTGCAGCTTTGTTTATCAAGTTTGAGAGTGCCTCCGCCACAAATAAAAAAAGGTAGGGGGATAATGGGTCTCCCTGTCTTAAGCCCCGCTTAGGTTGGACATATCCTACTTTTTCTCCATTAAGATTAAAAGAATAGGAGACAGTAGAGAGGCAATTCATAATCCATCTAACCCAAATGGGGCAGAATCCCATTTTTAGCATTATTCTTCCCAAAAATTGCCATTCCACTCTGTCATAAGCTTTAGACATGTCAAGCTTGATAGTCATAAATCACAAATCATATTCAGGGTAATTTTGGTTGAGCACCAGAAATATAAGAGGGCTAACCTTGTCTGTTTGGATTGCTATTTTCTCTAAAAAAAAAAAAAAAATTATATATATCAAATCGTTACAATATATATTTATGTAAAAATAACAATTCAAAAGAACTCTCTATTTTTCACTTTTAAAAAGTCCCTCGTGAATAATGGGCTTCAGGTTTCTGTCTCTTTTGGCTATTTCTTTTTTTGACTTATTGATAAGAGAATCATTAGACAAGTGAATTTTCTAAATGTCTATTATAGGTTATTGACTTTTAAATTAACTGATAAGCATTGTGATTTGATCGTGAATCAAAATGATAACATTTTAGATAAGCTAGCACGAAAGAGCTGTTTTTTTTTTTTTTTTGGGGGAAGGGGGGCTACAATGAACATGCATTTCTGTTGTTCTTTTGCAGGCGAAAAGAGTTGAGACAAACTAAAATATCCATTTCAAAAGGGACAAACAATAACCGAAGAAAGTCCTGTCAAAAATATATAGTAGTACTATAAAAAGTTAGAAAAGAAAATCCTTTTTTGGTTGCAGCAGCCAGCCACGCCACGCTACACCAGGCCACAACCTTAACCGCTTAATTGGGCCTTGCAAAATTGATTAATGCGCCGAGGCCCGCTACGTCACCGTCACCCATCCGCTTTTTGTCTGCTGCCACCATGTGACGTGGCAAGCTTCAGGGAATGTGGGTTGCCGGTCCACCGTTTAAGGGAGATGGACGCGTGGGATTGGAGGATGGGCCACCGCTTGAAATGTAGTGCTGGCTGATGTTCACTGTGGGCTTTTTCTTTTTATTTTCAGTTGGAAACTTGGGCCTTTGATCTCTCAATGCGTTTTTATCACCGCGAATTTTAGATAACAAACAATTATAATTACTTTTTTAAAACAGGAATATGTCACTAGTTTTAGAGAAATAGACCGGAGTTAACAGGGACGGATTCATGAGTAGAATTCGTGTGCAAGGTTCATTGACTCGCCGACTTTTGATTGAAACAAGGTGCACAGCCCCTTGGCCAGCATCCAAACTCACCTCGCAGGTTCACCAGCTTCCACGTAACATAAGAGGCAGCAAAATCAGAGGCCTACCCTCATATTAACTTTTTTTTTTTTTTTTTTTTTTTTTTGTGTGCATAGATATTTGTAAGATTATAACTATTTTATCTCTTTTTCTTTAAATATTTTTTAGAACTTTACAACATAATTTGTATCTG
Source organism: Coffea arabica (assembly GCF_036785885.1). NCBI lineage: Eukaryota > Viridiplantae > Streptophyta > Magnoliopsida > Gentianales > Rubiaceae > Coffea > Coffea arabica. Next base: position 9,333,104 of record NC_092321.1, on the reverse strand, counting down.
TTTGTTAGATCTGTTCTTTGATATTCGTGTAAATTTGTTCTTTAAATATCCGTAGATATCTGATTTGATGATATAGCTACTATCATTAGTATAGATTTTAATGAATTTACCACGTTTTCTAGATAAAAAAAAAAAAAAAAAAAGAACCTGGAACTTGGGAAAACAAAAAGAGTCGAAACTCGTCCTCAATCTTGACACGCTTCAAGCTGAGCTTTGCTTGCTCGCTCGCTACTTGTCTGTTCTCAATGACGAGCGAAGACCATCAAGTTTATCCGTTCACGAAAAAAAAAAATACAAAGAAAAAGAGAACCAGGAAGAACTACAAATGTACAGCATTATGCTGCATAAATTGGACAAGTATTTATTTAAGGTGTCATGATGATTACAGTTTCCGGAAGGCCGATTTGTTTTATTTGTTAGCACAATGACGCTATTTCGTATAGAAACTCATGATCGTATTGCACTTTTATTCTTGAGTCTCGTGTACAGCTAAAACAACTCAATTCGGATGGCTAAACATCTGATAATGTCTCGTGTACAGCATTTACGTTTTTCTTTTATATAGTGCTATAGACTCACCTCCTTCTGATGTCGGTAGAGCGCACTCTAGCGCATTTGACAGCATGATGGCATTTATTTTATCTCAGGCTCTCAGAGCCTCCATTTCCCCTCTCAGTAGTCAGTACACCAAAAAAAAAAAAAAAATATGCACTTGAGATCTGTGGTAGGTGGTATGCCAACATTTCCAAACTCGTCTCTCGTCAATTGTGAATTGTAACTCTACGTGCCTTCTTCAAATTTTTTTAGCACTTATTTGATTTAGAGGTAGTTTAGTTGCCTCCGATTTTCAATGATTCAGTTGGATCTGTCCCTTTTCTCATAATATAAGATTAGATGTAAGTGTAGATTGTCTAATCTAGAGGTGATTTAGCTGTTTCTGATTTCTAATGATCCAGTTGGATCTGTCCTCTTTTATATAATGTAGGAATAAGTGGAAGTGTAGATCGCTACCGTGTGACTAAAATGAAAATGATTAATCTTTTATGCACTGATAGTTAGTGTATACACTTTCACCATTAGATGCATGACACATAATTCGAATTTGAATTTGAAACTCAAATTTTACATATGTGTCGTATATCCAACCGCTATCAGTGTATAACCGTCAATGTAAATAAAATTTATCCAAAAGAAAATACGCCAAAAAAAAAAAGAAATTCTTTTTTTTAATGGGTAGAACGTTGTGCTCTTTTATCAACATCGCCGCTGGGCCGGCCCAAGGTACATGGATGTATTGATGTGGATGAGGGGGTACGTATTCAGTATTCTTACGCTTGTACTTTAGTTCCCAAAAGCCAAATCCATTCTTGTCGAGGGCGGGAGAGGAGTTGTGTTTGTTCGATAGCGTACAGAAACAAGTTCCAAATTCACTGAAGAACATTTGGGCAAACCAAACCCACTTATTAACTAACGGTCACTGATCCAGATACTTGGAATTTTCTCCAGACTGACTGCTTCTTCCACGTTTCAGCTAAAGTCGCCATGTAAAGAGGACGTGATGACTACCACGAAGAACAAAGGAGACCGTGCTAATAATCTGAAAATCTATTTCAAGTCTGGAGATCTCTTCCAACAAGACACTGTCAAGCAATAGTACTGGACTGATGGCTCCTTTTCTAACCAAAGCACTGCAAATGCTGCAATTGCATGGGGTTGTTCATGACGTTTCAGGGTTGTTACTTATTAATGCACCACCATCACCACCACTCTGCAAGAAAAAATATATATATATGTATATATATGCGTTGTCGTTATTTAATTTAGTGCTCAAACATTGAGCAATCATCAAGATGTAGAATGGGTCAATTCCAATCTACTGTGCTAATAGTAAAATATAAGTATCGAGCCATTGCTCGCACTGTATATACTTTTAGTAAATCAATACAATTCTATCATTTCGAAAAAAAAAAAAAGAGAAAAGGAGGACTGCAACAAATATGGGACCAAGTGCCAAAGCTGCACACAAAGGGGCTAAAAGGAAATTCACTCTAAAATATATCTCTCTTTTCTTGGAGAATAAAATATATGTATCTCGTCTGTCCATGTCAAAATGCTCTTTGCCCAAATGGGAATCCGGAATGGCAGAGGCAAGCATCTTCTTCTGCTACGAATTTACAAGGCGAGTATAATATAAAGTTCCTATCAGAGTATCATCCTCAAGTCTGAAACATCATCTAGTGAAATCATTTAACGGTCAATATTGCATATGGGTTCAGCAGCCAAGCTTAATGTACCATTAATCCTCAAAGGTGCAAATAGGCTGGTGAACCTCAAAACGTTGAGCCGCGTATTGATCCATTAGAGACGTCATTGGGGCCAAGGAAAAGCAGAGAACACGTTAACTCATGGCAAACTTCTTAATATCAGTATTCTTCCCCCGCATCATGGAATTCTTTGAGATATTTGCAATCTTTCACCCGAAACCTGCTTGTCCTCTTAGTTTCCTACCATTTACCAAGACTTCAAACATTTGATTCATCAGCTGGCTTGATTCAACAAAGCTGCAGCAAGAGTGCATTGGCCATTAGCAAATGCTTCTTTGTCTATAAAATCCCTGATATCTACCTACCATCTACCTGCTGAGCACAGTTGTCTTTGGCCTTCATTTGCACCTCAGCATTGGCTCGCCCTGCAGGTTGGGAAATTGTTCGTTTGTGCAATATGAGAAAGCATCATCAAGCAGCCATATCAAGAAACAAACAACCTGTAGTTTCACCTGAAGAAGCATTGGAACAGATCACGTTTAAACTACGAGTACACCTAGATAGAAGGGAAAAAATTCCAAGCTTTACTTCCCACCCTTAGCATAATGACATTAAGTAAATACTAATTTCAAAAATTTGCACATCCATGACCCCTTAAAGAAGGGGGGGCAAAAAAAAAAGATTTAGCCTCTAGATACTAAATGTCTAAAACAAACCCAATCAAGCATGTTAGCTACTTGCTTTGAATTTTACAGTTTCTACACTGAAAAAGATGCCAAATAGTACATAATCCACAATTCAAACTCCAGGAATAATCTCTAGATTGAACAAAAACTAAATATAAAAAAAGCCTCTGGAATTACCTATTGACACCAGGATAAAACTAAATGAATTTTGATTCAAAGGTAAGACAGCAGGCAGTAGATCTTGTTCTGTAAAAGTAGACAGAAAAGCACTAGGCTAGACTTCTCGCTTTCCATCAGAAAATGAACTTCTTGAACGGTAAAAAATGTTTATTGAATTATTTTATTAAAGTTGTGGATGTACATCTACAATTAGCATATAATAAACAACAACAGAGAGTCACACTTAGCTTCCACCAAAAGCAAAAACCGATAACAGTGGTCCTAGTGTTAACCTTTCAAGCCTCGAAAGATTTTATTTTAGTAACAGCAAGTTGGTTTTCATCAAATCCATTCTACTCTTGGCTTTATGATATATAAACATCAGGAGAGAAGAAGGATAAGAAAAGCCAAGCAACATACCAAGTAACACAACAGAGGAGAGAGGTCAGCTCTCATTTTGAGTAGCTTGCAGCTTAGTGCTACAAACCGCCAAAATCCTTGGAGACTAAATAGAGCAGCAGCTCTCTGGAAACAATTGAACATTTTTACTGCAGGAATAACTGCAAAAACCAGTAATCTGTGCAGAGAATTATGCATAAATTGAAGTTGCATTTGACTGGTTGTCCTCAATTCACTGTTCAGTGACTGATGCAATTCAGCATTAAGTCCAGAGTCTCAGAGGCTTCCAACAATTTATCCTCTGAACGTTGACCTATCATATTTTGTTGATGTCAGACGGGGTATCGAGAGACTGGTTCAACTTAATTTCAGAATCCAACTTAGCTGCAAATGCCAAGGTTGACCGGAGGGCTTTCTGTACCGAGGTTGGTGCATTCAGCAGGAGTGATGTCTTTGAAAAGCTTGACATTCCTCCAGTGCTTGGTTGATCCAATGATTGATCGAATGGCTGGAAAGAAGATGCTGACCTTTGCGGCATTGCAGGGAAGAATTTGAGTCCATCAAGTGCATATTCCTTCCGTTGGACCAATGGCAGACCCACGTTAACAATGCTGCGAAGCGTGTCACGTTGGCTAATAGCCGTAGGATTGTCTACTGGAGTTTTTCCATATGAAAGAAACTTCATGGCCTGAGGCATGGACGAAGGTGAAACTATGTTTGCTGTTTTATTCACTTTTAACTCTAAGTCCGCACTGCTTTGGGCAGCTTGATTGTCAATTTTGACGCGAACTTCACTTTTCAAAGGCGAGTCAACTAACTTGCTTTTACTTACCTGCCCTAACAATGATTCACTGACCCCATAATCCCTATTAAGAGACTCATCCAAAGGACGTTTGCCAAACAACAGAAAGTTTATTCCCCTTGGCATCTTTGAAGGTGCACCCTTGGCTAGGTCATTCGACTTCTGAATGCTGTCTTCAAGGTTCCTAGTCATGCTATAGCTGACTTTGTCACTATTGTCTCCTTTAAGATGTGGAACAGCTTGTTTATGCTTACTGGTATCACCTGGTGGCGATCTCACATGCGAAATGAAGCAGATTCCTTTTGGTGTCTGAGCAGAAGGTCTATCCAGATGCTCTGACGCTTTCTTCTCTGTACTCTTACCAGAAATGTTTGCCATTACGGAGAACTTGGCATCAGCATGCTGATGAGGGACACCTTGGTTATTCACCTGTTTCTTAGAAATTGTCTTGCTTACCAGGGTTGGAGACTTGGATTCAGGCTTCGTAACATTTGAAGTTGGCAGAGAACCATCCTTAGCGGAAATCTGAAGTAATTCCAGCAAATAGGACATCATATGCTGGAAAAAATTAGTTCTGGCCAGATGCAGTGAAAGTATTGAAGAATAAAGAGAATACAAAGACAACATAAAAAAGCATAGCAGGAAGCATTACCTCATGCGAAAACAAACAACCAGCACCTCTGCTGCAAAAGCCATTGGTTACAATATTGTTGCAAGGATACTTGGACAGTTGATGATCAAACGGGCAGTTGTCTCCTTTCATGCAAGAATGTCGTGCAAAGTAGGAGCATGGCTGCAGCAGTAAAATCATCCAAAAAAAAAAAAAAAAGAGATTCAACATGGTTGCTCGTTAAAAGAGTACAACTTCTAAATCAGCTACAATTTACAGGATTATATAACAATTTTTTAATCAGAAAGGTAAAGAAGCTTTAAAATTCTAACATCAACATGAAAAGCACAACATGCAGAGGTGCAGAGGTTTATTGAATTATTCATATGACTTTATTCACTATATGTGTTTCACTAAGTTTTACACTGAACAACAACAACGTCCAATGACAATCCTAAATTGTCACTTGGAATAATTTAAAGTTTACCAACAGTTCAATTTGATCTCTTGATTAAATAAAGGTGTTCGAAAGCTTTCAAAAAACACAATAGTTGTTTAGAGACAAACATAAAAGCAAAAAATTCACCAATTGAAGTCTAGTGCTTATGGAGCAGAAAATACAGCTACTAAGCATGAGGTTCATAGAAGAAGCACCTCAAATGATAGATGCCAAAAACTAATTTTTATACTTCTTAAAATCGTAATGGCCAATAATAACAATGAGGGGAGCTACAATTTTGATGAACATGAGAATATGGAAAAGACAATGCATCCATTGATAGTACTGGCAGTACAAGACGAGATATAAATGCAACAGGCACTCATGATTGCTGTTGTGACATTGTTATGCACTATGAAGATATAGAGCAAATGAGCAAACCTTAGATTTTGTCAAGGGCGTTGTATCATGTGAAAATTTGCACTTCTCGCCCTGTAAAAACCAAAAGCAAGAATCTAGGTAAACAAAGATTAGTCAATTAAACATGGTAAACAGAACAAATCAGAGTATGGAACCTCATACAACCTCTTGACATCTGCCATTGAGATAATGGCGGCAATATGTCACTGTCTTGGGTTTCGACAGTGGTTGTAGCTTCAACCTTTTAACACCAAGCTCTCTATTCTTTGCTGCTCTTTTAATCCTTTCTTTTTTCTGCATCATGGAGCGGTGTAAATGAGTCAACTAAAGAAAATGGAAATAACATTACCGACAAATCATCCTCAAAAGGAGCAGCTAATGATCCCAAAGCCTACTATAACTGATATAAGTATACCTTTTTCTTTTCTCTTCTTTCTTTGGTTAAAGGACCCTTTTTCCTTTTCTTTTTGCCAACACTAGCTTCCTGCAATCAACAGCAAATCAAAATAGCTGTCGTAAGCATTACATAAGCATCAAGTGGGAAGCTATATTGAGTTTATTTAGATAACATGCTGGTGACATCCTTGACATTTTATTTACATCGTGATCTGAGCTACCTAGAAACTAGCTATTAGCGTGTCATGGAAGACAGTAAAATTATTCCAACATCTCCTTTATCTTTCTTTCTTTTTAACCATTGGCCAGAACTCAACATCACGAAAGATTAAGAAACAAGCAGAAAAAAGATTCTGGTACTTTTTAGAAGCCTTCCATGAACATATCCAGAATAATTCCAGTTACAATCATTTGATTTCAAGGGAGGTCTCAAAGCTAAAATTGAACAATCACAAACAGTATCACCTGTCATGATTTATCATAAGAAACAATTTATCTCAATTACTCGTAATGATTCTAATGCAAATGAAGGTCTAAACCAATATTTTACTATTCTTATAAAGAAATGCTACATTCTTCAAAAGCAACAATAAAATTGAAAAATAATGCCCTGTCTAAAAATTAGTAGTAAGAATGAAATTACCGAATCAAAATGTTAAGAAAAAACAGAATGGAAGCTCAAGCAAGTTAATTTGCTGGTAGTACGGACAAAGTTAACCATGATAATCTGAAGACACACAACAGGTCACACGCAAAGAAGTCCAAATGCAGCAATTAATAACTTCGGACCAGAGACTTCTACACAAAAAATCCACAAAATATGTGATCAAGGACGTCTGAAGCATATAGTGCTTATGAATTTTCCTTACCATTTTGGCATCCACAGAACTTTTATTTTCAGCTGTATCTTCATGCATTAGTCCATGCTGAGATAAGTTTTCTAGAGAAATTGCTGGATGATCTGTCTTATTGACTCCTAAAACTTGCTCTGCAGTCAATCCAATCTCCAGAGAAGCATCATAACCATCTAAAGTTTTAGTTGCAGTTTCTTCGCTGTGAGAAAAAACTTCAGCACTTGTATGCTCTTTTCTGAAACCTTCTGTTTCCGAATCAACTGTGTCCAAAAACATAGAACTTCTCGTATCACAATCCCCCAGTCTTGCATCTCCATCATCACGAGTGAATGCTTCTTTATCAGTATGTTCAGAAATCTGCACCTTACCTGACTTCTTCTCCTCCAATGATACAGCATCTTCATATAATAAATCCATTTCCTCACTAATTTCCCCTGAAATTTCCCCTTCTTCAATCTCATCATCTTCAATGGCACCAAAGGACAAGTCCAAGTTACCAGATGTAGATACAAGTTTCTCCAATTCTTTCTGTTTCAGATGCAATTCATGCTCAAGTCCTTTTGGCAAATGCCCCTCCATGGTAGGGTTCATCGCATCATTGCTTTCAACAGGTATTGACATATCCGCAATCCCATCAATGTCAACAGATGAACTCACAGTTTCAGGAACCTCCTTAATAAATGGTTCATTAAATACATTAAGCTCTCTTCTAGGACTGAATTCCCTATGAAAGTCCACGATGTTGCATATATCTTTTTCATGAGGAACTTCACAAGTCTGGTTATTAACTGTCAAGAGAATATAAGTATTCTTGTAGATAATAAATTAGTAAGGGTATTCTTGTAAATAGTTTGTTAGGTTTGTACTCCTATAAATACTAGTTGGTCACTCATAATACAGTGACTAGATGTTTTCCTTCCAAAATACCAGTTGACATGGTATCAGAGCAAAAGTCCTAGGGTTAGGGTTAAACATCTAGCAAAAGTCTTGACGCGATACTGTTCATCGCGCACTGTTCACGCGGTACTGTTCACGCGATACTGTTCACCCCGGTACTATTCACGCGCACTGTTCACGGCGCACTGTTTATAGCGAATTTTGATTGCTGTTTTGTTTGAAGTGCTATTCGCTATGGTTGAAAGTTTTGCTAATGGGGTTACCACTGATCAAGTTAAATCAAGTTCTTCAGCACATAGGTCCCAGAAAACTGTTATTATATCCGAGGAAGATTATGTTAAATTCTTACAGTACCAAACTACAAGTCACGCATCTCTTCCCTCTGCTTCTTTAGCACAAAAAGGTAATGACTCATGGATTATTGACTCCGGGGCTACTGATCATATGTCAGGTACCTCTAAAATTTTTTCTAATTTTCAAGAGTCTACTCCCTTTCCTCATGTTACTTTAGCTGATGGATCTACCACTAAAGTTAAAGGACTAGGCACTGTAGAAATTAATCCATCACTTCCGCTGTCTTCTGTTCTTTACGTACCCAATTTACCATTTAATCTAATGTCTGTTAGTAAGCTCACTAAATTTCTACAGTGTACAGTTACTTTTTCTCCTGATTCCGTTGTCATTCAGGATTTGAAGACAAAGAGGACGATTGGTGGAGGGCATGAGCATAATGGTCTTTACTTTCTCAACTTTAATGGTCCGATAGCATGTCCTGCTACTGTTTCTCCTCTTGAAATTCACTGTCGTTTAGGTCATCCGTCTTTACAAAATTTGAAAAAGTTGGTTCCTACTTTGAATCAATTATCTTCGTTAGAATGTGAGTCTTGTCAGTTAGGAAAGCATCATCGTGTTTCTTTTGCTCCTAAAGTCAATAAACGGGTTTCTGAACCCTTTTTGTTAGTTCATTCTGATGTTTGGGGTCCTAGTCGAGTCACTTCAAAGTTAGGTTTTAAATATTTTGTAGTCTTTGTTGATGATTTTTCCAGAGTTACATGGCTTTATTTAATGAAAGATCGTTCAGAATTATATTCCATTTTTTGTGCATTTGTTACAGAAATAAAGAATCAATTTGGTGTGCCTGTGCGTATACTTCGCAGTGATAATGCGAAAGAATATTTTTCCACTCCTTTTAATACCTTTATGACTAAGTCTGGTATTATTCATCAGTCCTCTTGTCCTCACACTCCACAACAGAATGGAGTTGCTGAAAGGAAAATTGGACATTTAATCGAAATTGCTCGAACACTGTTGTTGCACATGAATGTGCCCAAACAATTTTGGAGTGATGCAGTTCTAACTGCATGTTATTTAATTAATCGCATGCCATCTAATATTCTTGAAGGTCAATTACCTCACTCCATTCTTTTTCCTCATGAACCTGTGTTTAAATTGCCTCCTCGTATTTTTGGATGTGTCTGCTTTGTTCATCAGCTTGCTCCCGGGGTGGATAAATTAGATTCTCGTGCTATTAAGTGTATTTTCTTAGGATATGCACGAGCGCAAAAAGGGTATAGATGTTACAGTCCAGTTTTAAATCGATTTTTTACTTGTGCTGATGTTACTTTCTTTGAATCCACTCCGTATTTTATCAAACAAAGTATGTCTTGTGAGTTAGACCAGTGTCCCTCTTTTTCCTCTCCTGTTTTACCAGTCCCTTCCCCTTTATTACCTGAGTTATCTAGTCCACCAGATTCCATACCTCGATTATCTCGTCCTCATCTTCAAGTTTACTCTCGTCGTTCCATGGTTGAAAAAGTTCCTGATATGCCACGCACTTCACCAATTAATTCTCAATCTTCCAATCCAGGTATGACGCCCTCCTCTGAGTTAGATCTTCCCATTGCTTTACGCAAAGGTAAGAGACATTGTACTTCCCATCCTATTTCTAATTTTGTTTCTTATTCTCGTCTCTCTATGTCATATTCTTCTTTTGTTGCTTCCCTTGATTCTATCTCCATTCCTAAGTCTATTACCTATGCTCTTAATCATCCTGGTTGGAGATTAGCTATGCAAGAAGAGATGTCTGCTTTGGAACAAAATGGTACTTGGGATCTTGTCCCTCGTCCTTCAGGTAAGCCTGTTGTTGGTTGTAAATGGGTGTACACTATAAAAGTGCAGCCTAATGGTTCTATTGATAGATTGAAGGCTCGGCTGGTAGCTAGAGGATTTACTCAGGTGTATGGAGTAGATTACTTAGAAATTTTTTCTCCTGTTGCAAAGATTACCTCTGTTCGTCTTCTTATCTCTTTGGCAGCCACTTATAATTGGCCATTGCATCAGTTGGATGTGAAAAATGCATTTCTGCATGGAGATTTGAAAGAAGAGGTATATATGGAACAACCTCCTGGATTTGTTGTTCAGGGGGAGAATCCGCGGTTGGTTTGTCGTTTGAAAAAATCCTTATATGGATTGAAACAGTTTCCGAGGGCTTGGTTTGGCCGGTTTAGTAGTGTTGTCATGGAGTTCGGTCTGACAAGATGTGGAGTAGATCACTCTGTATTTTATCGGCATTCTAATACTGGTAAAATTTTATTAGTTGTTTATGTGGATGACATTGTGATTACAGGTGATGATGTTGTGGGGATTCAGAAACTTAAATCCAATCTGCAGGCAAACTTTCAGACAAAGGATTTAGGTCATCTACAGTATTTTCTGGGTATTGAGGTAGCTCGGTCTAAATATGGGATTTATTTATGTCAAAGAAAATATGTACTCGATATGTTGAGTGAAGTTGGGATGTTAGGTTGCCGACCTGTGGATACTCCTATGGATCCAAATGTGAAATTAGCAGGAGATCAAGGTGCATTACTTGATGATCCTAAGCAATATCGAAGACTTGTGGGTAAATTAAATTATCTCACTGTAACGAGACCTGACATTTCGTTTGCAGTGAGTGTTGTGAGTCAATTTCTTGATACCCCTCGTACTAGTCATTGGGATGCTGTTATACGGATTCTCAGATATCTTAAGAGTGCTCCTGGAAAAGGGTTGCTGTATCAAAATCATGGACACACTGATATTGAAGGATATAGTGATGCAGATTGGGCTGGTTCTGCCTCAGATCGAAGATCGACTACAGGATATTGTGTGTTTGTTGGTGGTAATTTAGTGTCGTGGAAGAGTAAGAAGCAAACAGTTGTATCCAGATCAAGTGCAGAATCTGAATACCGCGCTATGGCTCACACTGTGTGTGAGTTGGTTTGGTTGAAGAGCATATTACTGGAACTTGGGTTTGAGCATAAACAGCCTATGAATTTAGTGTGTGATAATCAGGCGGCTGTTCATATTGCGTCTAATCCAGTGTTTCATGAAAGGACAAAACATATTGAAGTTGATTGTCATTTCATTCGAGAGAAATTGCTTGACGGGGTCATCAAGACATCTCATGTACCGTCTGTAGATCAATTGGCTGATGTGTTTACCAAGAGTTTAGGGGGTTCTAGGGTGAAATACATTTGTAACAAGTTGGGTGCTTATGATATATATGCTCCAACTTGAGGGGGAGTGTCAAGAGAATATAAGTATTCTTGTAGATAATAAATTAGTAAGGGTATTCTTGTAAATAGTTTGTTAGGTTTGTACTCCTATAAATACTAGTTGGTCACTCATAATACAGTGACTAGATGTTTTCCTTCCAAAATACCAGTTGACATTAACAATGGAAGAGTCCACAAGGTTAACATTATTGTCTTGCGTGACTGTCTCCTTCCCTTGGTCTTTTATATCTGTAGGATCTAACCCATCTACTTCATTCAGTGTATCAGCCCCTCCATCCTGAAAGCCATGAACTTCTTTAGTCTCATTGAAGGGTGACTTTTGTTGGACTAATGACATCTCCAAATCCATACCATTGTGGTTGACTAATGACTCGTGTTCAGCCTCTTCTCCTGATTTATTGGAGTCAATGTCGTCATTGTCATCTTGTGAGGAGAACGGGAACAATGAAAACCATGCTTTGTTAATTATAATTAGCAAATATAAGTAAGGAAATCAATCATTCTAAACATTCCTTTCGGTTATCTCATGCAAATAACAAATCTTGGGATCATGAAATCTTGAAGAAACTGGAATTAAGAAAAAGAAAAAGAAACCGACTGAAATTGGACTCTCGGTAGATTTGAATGAACACGGGCGGAAAAGTTGAAACTTAAATCCTGGGAAGCGTATGTCACAAGCAATATGAATGGGCAAAGCATAACTTGAAAATTTCCATCTCCTCGTTACTCCCAGCTTACATCTCTACTTTATGATATCAATTCTATAGTTTTTTCCATGATTACCAGCTTATCAGAATTCGCTAAGCAAAGGCCTTGCTTTACCTTACTATTGTATTCTCTGACTTTTATGCGGTAGAAAAACAGCCACTTATAAAAGCAAAATACATTAGAGAGAAATGAAATTACCCGGTACTTGGGGTTGCGGAAAAGATTGGAGGGCATTGCAATGCGATAAGATGGAAAGCAAGGTACGGTAGGTTTGGCTCTGGAGGGGCCGGCGCCGCAGCCGATTGGAATGAGGTGGGAAAGTAAAGAGATGGTCCCGGGTAGTCCCAAAACCTGAATTCTCCATGCTTTCTTGAATTCTGTTTGATTTTTGTGGTCGTTGTGTAATTTGGGGACTTCGAAAACTTTAGCTGATAGTCTAAACTTGGGGAAAATTTACAGGTTGGGATGGCTCTGGGCTACGGTTTTGCTGAATACCATGAAATGGCATCGTCTGGGGACGTCTGTCAGTAATAGTAGCAGTTTGCATCCTGGCGGTGACGACAGAAGAAGTGACCGGTGACGGTGAGGCGGCGGGTTGTACAGACTAGACCCTGAGAGGGGTTGAAAGCGTGAGCCTTTTACGGTTGGGGTTATGTTGGCGTGATTATATAAATTCGACTACGTTTGAGGGTTAGTTTTGGAAGGCGAGGGTGTAAAAAAGGGGGGAAAAAACAAAAACAAAAACAAAAACAAAAACAAAAAAACTTGTTGGTTGTTTGGTAAAACGACGCCGCTGGACAAATACCAGTAGCAGTAGTTCGCTAGACTAGACAAAAGCCCAGAGCAAAACCCTTGGACCCTCTTTCCCTTTCGTTCTCCACAGCCCCGAACTTTCGCGCACACACAGTGAATGACTTAACTATATTGGAGAGAGAGAAGGATATCTTTAGAGAATTTGAAGAAGGAAAAATGGCGGTGAGGATAAGGTTGTCTCGGTTTGGGTGCAGGAACAAGCCGTTCTACCGGGTGATGGCCGCCGATAGCAGATCTCCTCGAGACGGCAAGCATTTGGAAGTCCTCGGCTACTACAATCCTCTCCCTGGTCAATAATTATATTTATGCTTCTTTCATTCTCTTTTGCTATCAATTATTCTATAAACTACTCCCCAGTTTGCTTCTTATCGTAATTATGCTCTTCATTTACTGCACGCTTGTTTCTTCAAAATTTAACAAAAAAAAAATTAATTGATTGATGCAGGTCAGGATGGCGGTAAGCGGATGGGTCTTAATTTTGACAGGGTGAAGTAAGTTATATACCCTTTTATTCACTTTTTTTGTTCTAAGTTTTCTTTTTTGTTCATTGATGTTTGTGATTTCGTTCTCCTTGAAGTTTGTATCGTTTTGGATACTACACTGCCTGCTGGCTATAATAGCTCTGTAATAAGCGCGGTTTTCTTGTAGAAATATGTCCCATCTAGAGTTTAAATTTTCTGCTAGACTTAGTAAAAGTGGCTGCAAGTGTGGTCTGCCTGAACCTCGTCCAAATATTGAAATATCATATATCAATGTATCCACCGGGAAGATCCATGCCTGCCAGTTCAGGCAGACATGAACCTTTAATCAGATTTTTGTTTTTTTTTTTTGATATCTGAGCATGCTTGGTATACTGCCTAAACGACCTAGTAGTGCCTAATTGTGTGAGCTTAGCATTCATCTGGTTTGCAATCTTGTTTCTTCTTTGGTCTGCCTGATTCTCTTCTCTTGTTGGATGCTTCTATGTGGGTTTGTGTGTGGAAAGAATTCTCCTTTTCTACTTACATGTGAGAGTCTCCACCTCAACATGGTCAAAAGATCTTTTGTGTAGTAGTAGTAAATACTTTAGACTTTGTATGAGGCAGGTTTGATTTAAACTCAACATCTGACGGTGCTTATTCACCTTCATGGAACATATTGCTCACTAATCAAGCTTTGCATAAATTTTCACTTCCAATGTCCATTTTGTGAAGTTGGTAATGTATTAGTTGAAATATTTTAATTTCAGTGTGATTCCGCTCTTTGTATTTATTTAAGTAGAAGCTAGGTTGAGCTTTTCTCAGTAAGATAACTCATTATAGGCTGCTTTACATACCAATGTTTGCCTGTGATAAGATGCAAAACTCTGCAGTTGATTGAGGTATTTCATATCATTTCATTTCTGTAAGTTGAGAGCTATACAGAAGCCTTTTCTGAAAGTTCAGAAATCACTTGGTGCTTTTTTCCTGGTTTTCAAATGTAATTCAGTGTGAAAATAGTTACCATATAGCTGCTACACACTATAGAGGCATGGACAGATGGAATGTAGATGGTAAGAATCTCTTACCTTAGATAATGTTTTATAAATGAAGGACATGTAAGCACTTCCAAACTTCGAAAAGGCTCCTGTTGATGGTCCAAAAATGGCAATAAAACCATAACTCTCTATGAGATACGCCTCCCATTCTTGCTCAACATTACAATCTAGTGGGATAGAATATTAAGCTCTTTTGCAAGCCTGTTCTGTGGAGTATCTGCTATGTGGTTTACATATAACCGGTGATTTCTTTCAATTGTCGATTGAAATGTGAAAGTTATTTAATTGGTGACCTATGCTTGCTCTGTAGATATTGGCTCTCTGTTGGTGCACAGCCTTCCGAGCCTGTTCAACGTCTTCTTTTCAGATCAGGAGTGTTGCCTCCACCACCTATGTTGGCAATGGGACGAAAAGGAGGACCAAAGGATACACGGTGGGTTGATCCAATGACAGGACGTGTTTTTGCATCGGAGCCATCAAAGAATGCTAATCCCAAATCAGATGCCAATGATGATAAGGTAGATGAAGATGAAAGTGCTGCCACTGCTTGAACCCTTCCTGAACTCAAGCTGGAAGACCTACTCTTGATTTTGGAAATGTCCATAGAAGTACCAGATCTGCTCATTGATGTTTTCTTTTGATGATCTTTAAAATGTGCTGCCTGGAAGCTGTGCTAACCACAGAATGCAGATAGTTGTCAGTTGCTTCGTTTATGATGCTTTCTCACTTTCTTCTTGTTTGGTCCCCATAATGCGCTGATCTGAAAGAATTCTGTGCTGAGTAAAACCAAAATTTCTTTTTTTTTTTCCGGAATTATTCTTTAAACTCCGATGTACTCTATTGCAGTGCCATCATGCACGAGTGAAATGTGTAGATGTTTCATTGTATATGAATTTTTTCTTGATCGTAGACTCTGCTTTTTGGATAATTGTTTGTACAGTCGGATGCTGAAACGAAAGACGGAAAGAGCGCTGAGTGTGAATCAAAGGCAGATTGACACGCCTCAATGACCTGTGGAATATGCGGATTTGGATTCTGCTTAAACTGATGCCAAAATGGTAATTGAGGATCTAAAAATCTGTGAATGCTACTGATTCGATTCGATGGACAAGCATTAAGCAGCCCTCGACTCATCGCCTACTAGCTGCTGACCTTATAAAAGATCTTCAAAAACCTTCGTCCCCGCTGTTGCAATATGAGATATTTGAAAACTTCAGATATATATTTTTCTTCCGAAAAAAAAAGGTAGTACAAAATTCTACTATGTAGGAGTAATTCTGAATCACCCCAAGTCCCCAACCTACCCAACAAAACAAGAACAAGAAAAAATGAAAATAAAGATACCGACAACCCCCCCCCCCCCCCAATCCCCCAAAAACCAAAAAAAAACAAAATCCAAAGAAACAAGAGAGAGAGAGAGGGAGGGAGGGAGGGGAAAAAAAAGGGAAAAGGAGAGAACACTGCTTAATACACCTACCAATATAAATGGAGCCCAGGCCTGGACTGGCGGAGGGCTAGGCTTCGGGGACAGAGATATATACTTGACTTGATGGAGTGGTGAGAGCAAGGAAAAAGAGAGGAGAGGGAAGGAATTGCCGATTTGCTACAACTATAGTACACTAATAATTAATTAACGAGGCGCTTTAGCTTTATTTGCTTTAGCTCATCCATCCATCCATCCATCCCCATATATATATATCTTCCCTCTCTCTCTTTTCTTTCTTGCCTCCCCCTCGCTTCTCTTATTCTCTTCTAATCTTCTTCTAGGGTTCTAGGGTTTCTCCCCTCCCCTCCCCCCCTCGTCTCCCGCCAACGAGGCCTGTTCTGCGAAAATGAGCAACAGCAAAGACAACTTTAACGTTTCCGATCTCACCTCCGGTATTAACCTAAAACCCTTTTTCCTCTTCTTCCTTCTAACCCCCCTCCCCAGCCCACCCCAAGCCCCTATGTACGGAAACTATTAGTTACATTCCAAGATTGTTTTAGTTACCTTTGTGATTGTTATTTTAGTTACTTTTCTGGGTTGTAATTGTTTTTTTTTTCAACTTGTTATTTTTAGCTTTGAATGCTGAGGATAGAGCGGACCTTGTTAATGCTCTCAAAGTAAGTTCCTTCTGTCTTTTTTTTCTGTTCTCTTTTTTGGTCTGTCGCAAATCTCTGTTTTAGAGGCTTGGCGAATAATCACACTGATTAGGATTTCGTTGGGGCTGATTCTGTTTTGTGGATTTTTCATGAGCTTGTTGAAATTAATGGTGTACGCTACTTGCCTCTTTTTTCTTATGCAGAATAAGCTTCAAGATCTTACTGGGAAGCATTCAGATGTGTTGGAGAACTTGTCGCCGGTAGTCAGGAAGCGTGTTGAGGTTCTAAGGGGCCTTCAGGCATGTGATTTAATCTCTAACACTGTTACTTGTAAATACATGGGAATTTAAAATAGTGTACTAGTGTGTGTATTTCTGCTTGGATAGGCGTGCAAATGTTTCAGCAGTTTCTTGTAGCTTTTATCAGCTTTTGCTCAATTGTCTTCCAGTCAATGATTAAATTTGGTACAGCTGTATGTGGTTGGAAATTGGGAAAGATATTAGTTCTACCAATTTTGAACGATCGACTGCTTGCCCCTTTGGTCATAAAATGTTATTTTTCCAGCCAGATAATGCTCCATAGGTGGTTCCATATTTGTAATTACTTGGATCGCAGATGTGGGATTTACACCTACTGTAAAATGGGATTTACACCACCCTGAGGAAAAAAGGTTTTCCTTTTTATTTTTCAATTTAAAAACTGATCACTGGATGCATTTCTTGACACTTCTTGTATTAACACAGCTAAACCTTGTTCTGTTTGTAGGTATTTTAGAATCTCGGTTTTGCAACAGTTGTTTAAATTTTTCTTTTAACTCCAGACGTCTTATGAAGAGCCAAAATGGCATCCCAAGAGTTTGGAGTTGAGCAACCAGATCCAGTTGGGGTCTGTAGTCATAAGAAAGTTGAACTTAATTTATCTGTATAAATGATGCTACAGTGATATGATGAAAATGAAGTCCAAGACGTAGTAGTTGCCTATCACTTTCTGTGAAACCACATCTGATATGATTGTATTTATCTGAATGCTACTTCCTTTCTTGATGTTGAAATGGTTTTGGTTGATTTGTGGATTTCAAGCGTTTAACTGCTTATTTGTGTATTTCTGTCTTCCTAATCAACAGAGCGAACATGATGAATTGGAGGCTAAATTTTTTGAGGAGAGAGCAGCTCTGGAAGCCAAGTATCAGAAGTTATATCAACCACTTTATGCCAAGGTCAGCAATGCTTTTGCATGATATTTTTGGGTGCTAGTTCCCATCAAACTGCAGGCTTAAAGTTGAATTCTGTGTTGTGATGAGAAATTTTGATTATGTGCAGAGGTATACTATTGTGAATGGAGTTGATGAAGCTGAAGGTGCTACAGCTGAAGCAGCTGAGGCTGCAAAAGAGGATGAAACAACTTCAGAGGGTAAATTTTCACGATATTTTGGAATCTGTTCCTTGGTTGTCCATTATAAAGCTTGACATCTACTTGTTATGCAGATAAAGGTGTTCCTAGTTTCTGGCTGACTGCAATGAAGAATAATGAAGTTATTGCCGAGGAGGTTAGTCATTCTAGCAACAATTTTCTTACTCGTGCACTTTTTGCTCCAATTATTTTGGGCTATTAACTGGGTTGATGAAAATCGAGCCAGATTTCTGAACGAGATGAACCAGCTCTCAAATTTCTCAAAGATATAAAGTGGGCAAGGATTGATAATCCAAAGGGTTTCAAGCTTGAGTTCATTTTTGACACCAATCCTTACTTTAAAAATTCTGTTCTGACCAAAACATATCACATGATTGATGAAGATGAGCCTATTCTAGAGAAAGCAATAGGGTAAGCTGGGGTTTACTTTGTCAGTCACTATGTAAGTGCTATTACAACATTTTCCCTCTCTCTTCTCACTTTTTTGTGTTCCTGTAGGACGGAGATCGAATGGCACCCAGGAAAATGCTTGACTCAGAAAATCCTTAAAAAGAAGCCTAAGAAGGGGTCAAAGAATGCCAAGCCAATCACTAAAACTGAGCAATGTGAAAGTTTTTTCAACTTCTTTAGTCCGCCACAAGTCCCTGAGGATGATGAAGACATTGATGAAGATGCTGTAAGCCAACTTGCCTTTATGCTTAGAAGGAGAAAGCTGTTCTTTTCCTCTCTAACTTCTCTTCTTCATGATTTTTGAACAGGCTGAGGAGCTCCAGAACTTGATGGAACAAGACTATGACATTGGGTAAGTTGTACAGTAATATTCTTTATGAAGAACTTGAAACTTTGGATATATTGTGTTTCTTTTTGGGCCCTTGAATGTTTAAATGATTGTTTCCTTGGGTTCATGGTTCATGTTTATCATATCAATGAAGTGGATGCTTTTCATTCTTGTTCCTGCAGTTCTACCATTCGAGATAAAATCATCCCACATGCTGTCTCTTGGTTCACTGGGGAAGCCGCTAGTGATGAGTTTGCTGAAATAGATGATGATGATGATGAAGAGCTTGATGATGAGGAGGAGGAAGATGATGAGGACGAGGAGGAAGATGACGAGGACGAGGAGGATGATGAGGAGGATGATCAACCCAAGAACAGGAAGAAGGTAAAAGGATTAGGACTTTTGTTGTTAGTGATAGCTGTGTTGGTTTTGATCCTTTTCTTGTCACATCATTTCTGTTTTCTTTCGTCCTTGCTTGCCAATATTTTTTGTTGTTAGTTTCACTGAAGGTGTGATTTCTAATAGTCTATTTCCCTGAAGTTATATGATCCAATTTATGTATGTCAAATGTTGATGATTTGTTTTGCTGTAAATTGTAGAAGAGTGGAAGAGTACCAATTGGTGACGGTCAGCCGGGTGAGAGACCTCCTGAATGTAAGCAGCAGTAACGTTGCATTGATCACTTTTGGATTCTGGAGTGGCTGGGGTGTGCATTGATGGGTATTGCCAAACAAGAGGAGTTGTGTCAATTTTGTGTGTTCTGCTTGGATCATCATATGCCATCATATGAACAGTGCTAGAATCCATTTTCTTAATTTTCCTATATTTTTGTTTTGTATTCTTTTCTTGGTTCTGGCTTTGGGATATCATGGTGAAATAGTTAGGGATGTTCATGGAAATTGTTGGATTCTGATGCTGAGACATTTGAGTATAGCTATACAGCCATGTTAGCGTAGTCATTGCATCTTACTCCAGGAGTTCCTTTAAGGAATCCTCCACTGTGATTTTCCAGTCATGGGAATTGTGCTTGTATTGAGTGAACATGAGTTAGGTCCTATACGTAATTAAGTTCTATTCAAGCCCCTATATTGGGATTTGCTGATTTATGCAAGATTGAAGTAAAGCGTACTTGATCGGAATTTCTGAACTGAGCTAATAATCAGGAATGGTGCTTACTATGGTGCCTCAGTGCTAAATTTATCCAAATCTAGACGTTGGGAAAGGAAACTGACAAAAGTCACGGTGCTTTTCTCTGGACTTCTGATGATGGTTTGAGTCATTAATTAATTTGTAGAACGAACTTACAAAACACATCATTTCCTAAGTATCAGCAATGGATACAGATACAAAAATCTTTAAAAATGAATATGTTATTATATAGTTTGCATTGTTATCATGATTCGTACGTCGCTTACAATATTTTTGTAATTTGTATTCCTCATATGACCCAGCTTGGCGGCTATTTGCGAAAGCTTGAGCAAGTTTGATGGTAAAGTTTTTGTGCTGTAACGATATGTTGTTATTTCTCTCACAAGTCCTCAATGACTAGGGCTGTCAATGGGTCAAGTTTAGATTCTGATCCAATTCGGATCCGATAAATTTTTTCGAGTTTGGGTTGAAAAATAATTTTGATATCCGAACTCGTTTACTCTAACGAAAAACGGGTCGAATATGAAATAAAGAATTTCTTTTCGTATTCGATCCGAATTCGAACAATATATTAATAATTATAAAATATAAATATTTTTAAATACATTTTTTTTTATCAAATTAACAATTTAGTCATGATTTTATAGATTGATTTGTGATTAATTTTGAATTGACTATTGCGAGTTATTTGTGATTTAGCTTTATAATTTGATTTATTTAAGTTTGGAGATTGGATTTTGTGATTGGTTTTGGATTTAAATTTGAAATGTTTAAGTTTGGACATTTTCTTTTTGAGTAGACTCAGATCCGATCCGGAATCCATCGAATCCGGTTCCGAGACTCTAAGGTCAAGACCCGTCGAGTATACAGGTCGGATTAGGTTTACTACATAAAAAGGGATTCAAATCCAAAATTTTCAATTTCGACCCAAACCCGACCCATTGACCCCCCTAGCAACGACAGGTATTTTGTCAAGAATTCATAACGATTGAACAAAATGTGGTTAATGGAGCGGAAACACCAATCCTTTTTTTTTTTTTTTTTCGTAGGGAGGAGGGAACCTTGGCTCTTTTGGCTTAATTTTTTGGATTAATTTATACACTGAGACTGTATACATCGTCATAATCATTGGATACATGATAATTCATCCAAATTTAAAATTAAAATCTATATTTTATTCATATGCCATGCATTCAACCGTGATAATTTATATGCAATGTGAATGTATTCTAATAACACACGGGAGTGTAAAATTTGTATCGGGATCGGCAGATCTTTTGCCAAAGAGAAGTCGAAACAAAAAATGTATGCTGCTGCTCCTTCCTATTATTGATCACCTCAAAGTTTGACTATTGTAATCTCAATCGAGTGTGTTAGGGTAGAATATTATTTTAAAAATATATTTTTTTTATATTTCATTAAATTCACAAACTGACTCCTGTTACCAAATTGTAATTGCGTTCACAGCTACTCTGTCACGTCAAACGGTCATTAAAATGACAAGTCGCAATCTTCTAATCCTTTTATTTCTGTGGTTATAGTGCTTTATTTTTCGTTTAATCTGTAAACAAGTAATTACAAGAATTGATAGAAGAATTATGCTCTTTATTCAAATTATTTTCTTTTGCTTAGCCGTGCAAAGTAACTTTGCTCAGTAAATATCCTAATTGATGAATTGATAGATATGATAAGTCTTACAAAGTTAGATAATAAATATTCATTCAATTCAAGTAATTTATTAACACATTATTCTTATGGGAGAAAAAAATTGTCCAATTTGTGAAAGAGAACGATTAAAAATGTACAAATTTGACATGATGGCGCATCGCTCGGCTTAAGCTTGGAAGATTGGGCATTTGAGAATCATGGATCATTCCAAATCCAATCACATTGGCCATAAAACCAAATGCGAATATACGTCTAGATTCTAGGCCGAATATTTTGGGTCTTACAAGCGAAACTCAGACGCGGGCCGGACCAGACTCGGCTTTTACCCAAAGAAAAGTCCAGTCGTCGAAATTCCAATCGACACAAGAAAGCGTAAATCCAGGAGCGACTCTCTCGCAAATGACTGAACGAGACACGAAGCAACGCCGCTGGAGTTGGGCCCCACCAGTGAACACAGTTCACAATACAGTCACGCAGTGACATTTACTTCCCCGGATGTTTCGTTAAACTAAAATTCAGTCCCTAAAATTTGGCCAAATTATAAAAAAAGCCTTCAAAGTCATGAATGTGTAACAGACTCCCCCTTGCAATGAAAGCTTGGCGATAAATACGCAATGAAAGCACAAGAATACCCGCGCTAAAAAGTCGTCAATCAAACTTTTCTTTTCTTTTTTTTTTTTTTTAAAAAACTAAGCTTTTAAAATAGCCACCACCAGCCACTACTATAATTGGAGGCAAAAATCCATAAAACTACATTTTCTAACTTGTATTTTAGTTTAGAACGTTTACTTACCCACAAAATCAATCTAGATGATCATAGAGTAGCATGTGGAATGAAAAACCTTGACTACTTGCCTACTCCGTCACCTTTAAATGACAAATAAATATCATGAAATTAATATGTACTGATATGATTCTAAAAAAGAGGAAAATATAAAAATAGGAGAAAGTCAACACAATCGACTATATTCTAATCCCAATTCACATTTATTGTTTTAAACTCAAAATTTTAAAAGGTCCGATTTGGGACTTTTTATGTTCTTCAAAGTTTTCCAAATAGAATTTGAATTTTGAAGATATGTTTTGAATCTTTGTATGTTTCTGTTTAGTAGAGGAATGAAAAAGAGCGAAGATGATATGAAGAAGGCTCAAGTTCAAGAAGAATTTTGATTTTGGTTGACTAGGAATGGAATGAAACAAAGGGTCAAGAAAAAGAGAAAGAAAGAATATCAAAGAAGATTAAGTAGAGAAGAAATCTTATTTAGATTGTTAGAAAAAAGAATAATGGTGCAGGAACTCTGGGATGGTGTCAAAATTTGGTTTGCTTTTTTCATTCTTTTTTTTGTTCTCTTTTGGTAATTACTGCAAATTAGTACTACTAAGCTTTCCCCTTTTTTTTTCTCATTTTTCCTATCAATTAATCTATGAAACTAAAAAATTAGAGTTGTCAAGCTGTTTATTTTTTCTCCTCAACCTTGCTTTTCTTTTGGTCTTTTGCTATTTTGTTAGCTTTTGTATTGTTTTATGTATTCACCATCTTCTACTTGTGGTCTTTCTCCTTCTTTTTTTTTTCCCTGTTTTTTTACTATTTGAACTAAAAGAGGGCAATTCTGTTATTTCATAATTCCTGTTAGTCGGATGTTGATGTTGACAGCGAGTTTTTGTTATTTGGTCAAACTTTCAGTAAATGTATTTAAACCAAATTAAACCTAAAATTTCAAATAATACGTGTTCGAACAAACCTCAGGGGAGGTAAATCTAATTAAACCTAATTCATTGGTTAATTCCAAATTCCAAAACTTTTCCAATTTCTTTTTCGTCGTCCGAGGAAACCACGGCAAGGCGAGGCTACAACGAAGAGCTGGAAAGCGAGGGAAAATTGCTTAAAACCCTAAAAAAATTCTCTCCTCCTTTCTTCTTCTTCCTTCACTTCTACTTCTCTTAAAAGCTTTCAAGTAACTTTTCGAATCAAGCACAATGATTTAGCAGCTCCTTTTTTGGCCGTTCTCTCTCTCAAGTCTCTTGTGAGAGGAGACAGAGAAGAGTCCTACTCTTTTTTTAGAGATAGTAAAAAGTTCAGAGTGGAGTGAGGAGGGCATTCTCAAAGGGATTTTGACTTTCCTTTTTTTCTTTGGGTTTGGTGGAAGCCTTTGAATATGATGGCGAGGCTTCTCCGAAATGCTTCTTCTTTCGGACGCTCTCTGTTTCTGCAACCTCCCTCTCAGGTAATTTCCTCAGCAAACCAGAAATACAAGGATGGCCACTTAAAATAGGGAAGATTTTCTTCTTATTTTCTTTGTATTTTTGAAAATTTTGGTTAGGATTAATGATAGGTAATGGCCCGTTGTAGAAATTTGAAGTGTTTTTTTTTTTATTTTTTATTTTCAGCTTTTGCTCAAATATGTTTTTCAGAGCTTTGTTGAGTTTCAGCGTTTTTTCGCTATCTATGTTTTGTTTGTACTATTGTTTTGAAGTTATAGGTGTAATATAGTGTTTATATTTGTTATTGGCAGCCGGAAGCTGCGAATAAACGATTATTCTATAATTTCCTATAAATTACGAAAATCAAATGCTTTACTTTGCTAAGTTGCAGAAGTTGTTCCTTTTTTTTAAAAAGATTATTGAAGTGGCATACTGTATAAAGAAAATGTCTTTTGTTAGATACGTTTTGTGACATTGTTTTTCAATTATTACTGCTTTTCTTCTTCTTTTTTTTTTTTTTAAATTTTATTTTGTTTCTCACTTTCTTCATGAGTCATGACACGTATTTATTGTTTGTTGATGCAGACTTTTAGGAAGAGCTTGTTAGGGGCATCCACTCAGCTCTCCTACTTTTCCTCCAAAGGTGCCCGAAGTTTATTTTCCTGCTGAACTGACCTGCATTTGGTCTTCATACCTTCTTGTCTTGGTGATCATGTTCATGGATTTCAAAAATAGATAAAGTAAAATAACTTTTGCATATAAAGTCTATCTTTTTAGGCTTTAGCCCCCTTGCCAGGACCAGTTAAAACTAATACATATATTTGCTTAGTGTTTGAATACTTCAAACGTCATGTTTATTTAGCGTGACGCATGCATGTTTTCCCCCATGTTTTGGTGTTTTCTGTTCACTAGAATCTTAAAACCAAGTGTCTTGGCAGAAAAATTATATAGCACCCAAGTATGCAAGTATTTTGCCATATTTTGGACTTGTACCTCCCTCCTGGAGTATTTTAACATTAAGTGCATCATCCTTAATGTGACAATCACTTGACTTTTTTCCCCTCTGTGCTTCTTTGAATCAGATGAGTTCTTTTAAGTGTAGCTTTTTGCTGAAATTTGTTGAGTTTGATATTTTTTACATTTGGCTGGGATTGTGTTATTTCTGCTTGAGAGTACCTACTTTTTGCTCTCTCTGCAGTAGAAAATATCATATTTTTTTTTGCTTCATTAGTTCATTATGAACATAAGTCATTTTTTGTCTGGAAGGTAGAAGAAAATCCAAGTCAGATGGAAGTGACTCGGGTGAGGAGAATATGTCAAAGAAAGATTTGGCACTCAAGCAGGCAATGGATCAGATCACTGCATCATTTGGAAAAGGTTCTATCATGTGGCTTGGTCGCTCTGCCCCTGTCAAACAAGTTCCAGTTGTGTCTACAGGTTCATTTGCTTTGGATATTGCGCTTGGGGTTGGAGGACTTCCAAAGGTTGGACATCTTATGTGTTTCTCATGCTGTAATGCCAGATGCTGATTTTAAATTATTGTTTCAAGTGCACTAAATATCTGCAAATTTCTAAAGAATCATATTGACATCGTTTTAGAGTGCAATACTATACCACTGAAAGGACTTTTCTCTATCTAATTGGGACTTCAACTAAGAGCTGCTGTAATTATTCTTGATTTGAATCTTTCCATTCTGATTAATCAGCATTTGCAATTTCCAAATTGTGTAGCAAAAGAAAAGCTTTGTCTTGTTCCTGAAAACCTTCACTGAAATGGAAACTTTTTAATTACTTTGTATCACTATTGGTTTCTGTTAACCTTATTGTTTACTGTGTGCAGGGACGTGTTGTGGAGATATATGGTCCAGAGGCTTCTGGAAAAACAACTCTTGCTCTACATGTAATTGCTGAGGCACAGAAACAAGGAGGTGACTTGAATTAGTTTATGCAGTCTTGCTCTTTCTCTTGATGCAGTATTCATTTCCAAGGTTTCCTAATATAGTTCCATGAGTAGAGAGACTTCCCTATTTTTCTTTCTGCTAAGAGAGTATTTAGAGAGGCGTTATCTTCGTGTCTTGGGGTGGTTTGCTTATGAGTGTTTGGCATAGAAAAATACGATCAATGCATTGAAATTAAATACTGATATTTTACCAGTGAAGCAAAGATCTGACTTCCCATTGAAAGATGTGCTCAAAGTCTGTCAGCAATGACATCTGGAGGTCTATATGCATTCTCAGTATGATGCTGATGTCAAAATAGTTCTTAATGAGCTACCTAAGTGGAATTTATCTTGAATTTGGTCAGATTTGAGTGTTGAATGTCAAGTTCTATCTTTTAACCCATTAGTTAGAAATGTCCTTTCACTCTGAATTGGATCGCTGTAGGTTCTGGTACTGGTTGCATTTAAGATGACTCGTTGTACTGATTGTGAGAAAGAGGGTAGTAGTCTGATTTTCTATGGCTTGTGAATCATCTAGTCTAATATTGTCAGTCGCCATTTGCCCGCCAACATGGACAAATATTTGTATCTGCAGCAGTTAAGTGCTTCCTGTAGTAATGCTCCTATTAGGATTTTGTCAGTTGATATTTCTATTTTCTTGCAGTTAAGCAGTTGATATTTCTATTTTCTTGCAGTTAAGGTTTTAAGTCATAAGTATTTTATGTCTATATGGTTTGTCTTAAAGGCTAGCCTATAGGCAGGTTGTTTTTCAAGAAGATACAAAGTAGGTTTGGTTTTAAATTTTCGTACTAGAGTTTCTTACAATTTTTGTGTCAAGATTTTACAGAATATTGCAATTTGAATTTTTTTTTTTTTTGGAGTAGGCTACTGTGTTTTTGTTGATGCTGAGCACGCTCTTGATCCAGCCCTAGCTCAGGCTATCGGAGTCAACACTGAAAACTTACTTCTTTCACAACCAGATTGTGGGGAGCAGGCTCTCAGTCTTGTAGATACCATTATCAGGAGTGGTTCAGTTGATGTTGTTGTGGTGGACAGTGTAAGCTGGATTGCTGATCCTTAAAAGTTGAGATTGCTGTTGAATCTCTGGATATTGTTTACGGTCATTTGATTGTAAGTCACTTTTGAATGATTTACTGGCTTTCAGGTTGCTGCCCTTGTCCCCAAAAGTGAACTTGACGGTGAAATGGGCGATGCTCACATGGCAATGCAAGCTAGATTAATGAGCCAGGCTCTTCGCAAACTGAGCCATTCTTTGTCTTTATCACAAACTATCCTAATCTTTATTAATCAGGTACTGCTAATGAGTTTCAGAAGTTCTGTATAGAGTTTATAGGTGTCGTGAAGAACCTTCTTTTTTTCTCATCTGATGAGGGTGCCTGCCTAAATTTGCTAATACTAAAACCTGGGTGCATTACTGCTTTGATTGTAATAAAGCTTAGCAGCCCACTCAAATAGACCAGGAACTCATCAGTCCCCTGTCTAAATAAATGGAACTGTGGAAAAGAGATAAAAACTTAATCAGACCTGATTAATTTGGTTCAATTGTCCCAGTAGACTTTTTTTTTTTTTTGCAATTTTTAAGAAGAACCTGAAGAACATTTGTTTTATCTATTTGGTTTGATGTTACATAATTAGACTATTAATCACGCATGTCATACTAAGATCAGGTTATGCTGTTACTTAATATGGTTTTGCTTGCTTTAGAACTTCTTCACATGACATGTGAGGTTGCTTATAGGCATGAACTAGATTGTCCAGGTAAGTAATTACCAGGGGGAGAATTAATGTTATCTCATACATTAATATAGTCCTTTCACCTCTCTAAATAAGTTTGGAGCCTGAGGACTGATACTTTTTCTTGTGCTACTTTGCAATTTATCAATTTTCTTTTCCTATAATTTGCTAATTTACAGTTACCAACTTCTTGGAATTACATGTTACTCAGGTCAGAGCAAAACTATCTGTTGTTGGATTTGGTGGCCCCACTGAAGTCACCTGTGGTGGTAATGCATTGAAGTTTTATGCTTCAGTGCGTCTAAACATCAAGAGAATAGGTCTTGTCAAGAGGGGTGATGAGGTAAAATTTTTTTTGCATCTCTAATTGCCTCTTAGTTACTTAAGTTTACATTTTGAACATGTGGTTTTGATTGTTCAAGAGGCAACCTGAAGGATCTTTTGCCTCTAATTGTAAGCCTTGGATTTGGAAATAGATGCTCACACTTGTTTTGTATCTGACACCTTTTGGTTGTATAAACATTTTTGACCATGAGATTGTTTTCTATTTGTTCAAAGTTAACCGTGTCTGTATCCGTGGTCTGTGCTTTTGTATTATTTTAGTTGCTCTCTCTCTCTCTCTCTCTCTCTCTCTCTCTCTGCATGCACGTGCTAAATTGTGTAAAGAGGTCCTTCAATGAAAATGTTTTGTCTTATGAAGTATTGTTCTGTGAAAAAAATGCTTTATTGTAAAGAAATTCTGAAGACTGGATTAATCTGCAGTATGCTGTTCAAACGTGTGGACTAAAGTTGGCTGGTTGAAGGATGCTAATCTGCTGAGCCATACAATTATATTTTGCCTTATTTGTACCATATCAAAAGAGATTAAAGGCTTTCTTTACTTTGTTATTTTTCATCTCCTAAGAGTTATTGTTAAATTGTAATTAATTGCTCGAGTTTTGTCTACTGTTTATTTGATTTTTTTCTTTGGCCTTTGATCAGCAGCATTAGTGGTCTCTTATAAAGGATATAGAAGAAAACACACTACTTTGCATGCTTTTTCTTCATATTGAGCTGTTGAAGGTATAGGTATATGGTCAGTTGCTCTTACTATTGAACAATCTTAACTGCTTTAGTTTACATGGATACCTTGATTGGAGTGACTGGAATCAATTGTTTTTAACAAGATGACCTAAATGAGTATGTGGTCTAGACTTGACTTCGTTCATGTTCTTTATTCACGTGGGTGCTGTTGCTGTTTTTTTTTTCCGACTGTTTACAGACCATAGGCAGCCAAGTTGTGGTGAAGATTGTAAAGAACAAGCATGCCCCTCCATTTAGAACAGCAGAGTTTGAGCTTGAATTTGGGAAGGGGATTTGTCGTGAATCAGAGATCATAGAGTTAGGATTGAAGCACAAGTTCCTCAGAAAGAATGGTGGGTTTTATTATGTGAATGGTGAGACAATACACGGCAAGGAGGCCTTGAAACAGTACCTGGCTTCAAACGAGAGCGTACGAGAAGAACTTACGGTGAAACTTAGGGAGAAGCTTGTTGGTGCAGAAGCAAGCAAGGATACTGATCCGGAAGGTTTAGATGGAGACACTGTTGGGGAGATTGTTGCATCGGATACGACCGATGAAGAAGTTGTAACTGCAGTTGAGGCATAAAGTGTGAATGTCCTCTGGGTGTAAATGCTATTTTTCATTTCTCTTCTTGGTTGCTCCATGCAGTGGATTAAGTTGATAGTACTTAGAGTTGGAGCACTCTTGTTTGCAGGCCATCTGTAACAGTGTTTTGATTTTCTCGTGATGGCCCTGTATCTTCTATCTGTCAGATATACATATTCTCTTGGTCATCTAATTGATCAAAATTTTGTTGGTCTAGAAAGTGCAAGGCCCTTGTTAATTTTCTGGAATTTGATTTCCAGGTTCTAATCATCGTTTATACAGCAGCATTTGTACGTCACGACATTGGTCTGCAACCACTTTGGTGGTGATTTTTGAGGAAAGTAAGATCATGCCTTATCCTTCCTTTCAGCTTTGGATTTATTTATTTATTATTATTGTTATTATCATCTCTGTTTTGGCCAATGCCTCTCTCTCTCTCTCCGCATGTTTTCTACTGGACACGGGGGCTTCTCTGAGGTTGCTGGTCAGTCCAGTTCGGATGGATTTGAGCGCTAACTTCAAATTTCATTTTTTTTCTTGGGGTGGTTTTCAAATTGACTGACCAAATCATTAACCGCAGGTGCACCTAACCCCGTTGTTCTTTTCCCCTGTGGAGAAAAAGTCTTTTTCTCCGGAAAAGTCACAAAAAGGGTCTCTTACCATTTGTAATGTGTGCAGAAACTTGAACTGGCCAAGTAACTATCATCACCATGTTAGAAGATTCATCCAGTCCAGTTGATGAAACTAAACTTCACTTTCATGCGTAGTTGTCCGGCTGACCAATTCGATCTGCTGACAGCTAAGAGGCAAAGAAGGATAAGGAGCAACGGAAAGCCAAGCGGATGCTTAGGGCTCTTTCCTGGAAGTTACAGTAAGGAAATGTTTTCCGTTTCAGGGTTCCCACTTAAATGTTTTCCTTTGAAGCCAAAAAAGAGAGTGGTATTATTCTTGCAGGAGTAGTCCCGATAGCTAATCACCCTCACAAGAAAAAAAGAAATTTAGAATGTGGAATTTTCAGCATCAACTGGTCCTGCGTTTTCTTCCGGCGCCAGCAGCCATCCCCATTCATCCAATACAAATTTTCATCTGACGATGGTCTTCTACTAAGCAGCTGAGATGACAGAAGTTGTCGATTTACCGTTCAACTAGTTTTTCACGCTCTACGCACTATTAATTAAGAAGGTTAATCATACTGAACTTTCCACAGGATTGGCGTACGTCACATTCGAAGGCTTTTGCTTTTTTGTGGAATATTTTCAAATTTTGATAACTTTATCCCGTCAACTTTTTCAAGATAGCTCTTACCATTTTGTCTCTGTCATTCGATATCAATAATCTCCAAGGTTGATGTTTCCAAGTTTATCTTTCTTTATAGTGTTAATATACGCTTAACTATTTGTAATGACATATTTTTAGCTGATTCAACACATTAGGAAGGTTTATGTTACACGACATGAATTCTCATATGAATACTCAAAAAGAAGAACGATTTTTCAAATGTTAACTAGAACGCAAGAATGCCGTGGTTGAATAACGTCTTTGCACAATTAGTATTATAAGTAAATAGATTACGGTATCTAGGATTACAAACGAGTCGAGTTGAGTTTTGACTTAATTGATTCGAGTTCGACCTCAAACTTGACGAACTCTCAATATAAAATTCGAGTTTAAATTCGACCTCAAATTCAAGCTGAGTTGAGTTCGAGTTCAAGCCTACTTGAGTTTTAAAAAATAGAATATAATTATATTTGTTTTTTAAAAAAATGAATAAAATAGTAATTTTCTTAACAAATAATAAAATATTAAGAATATATATGTAATTTCACTATTAAAATAAAAAATATATATAATCAAGCGGCTCATGAGCTAACGAACTGAATTTATTTGTGTCCGAGCTCGACCTGGTTGGCTCGAGTTCGATTCGAATTTGATTCGATGTTGATTGACGTTGAGTTGAGTTTTAACCAAACCAATTCACGAACGCTCACAAACAGTTTGATTCTAAATATTACGTATGCAATGATTGTATTCTTTTTCCTTTCTGTATTTAGGTTATTGGAGTATAAAATGTCCCGACATTTATATTTTTTTAGTCTATTTTGTAAACTTTATCAAGTACTTGATTCTTGGTCAGTTGGTCAAATTCCAAAATTACAACATATGGTTAAAATGAGGTCCGTGATTGTTAAGGTCTTGTGCTTTTTCCACAACCCATCAACACGATAATTGTTCCAGTTTCTGTTAACATCATTGCACCTCAAAAGTTTGATAGGAAAGGTGAAAATTGAGAATACTTAGTTCTAGGCTACAATGATAGCCGTTCCATTTTCAACACTTTTTTCCCCAACTTGATTGGAACCTCTTAGCCGAGCAATCAATGGCGTTGGCTTTGCTGCTATATTCTACTATTACTTGCTCTTTTTCCCGTGTTCTCCTTCTTGGAAACATCCCAGGATTTGGTACTTAGCTGAGCAATCAATGGCGTTGGCTTTGCTGCTGTATGCTGCTGCTACTTACTCTTTGCCCGTTTTTCTCCTTCTTCGAAACATCCTAGGATTAGGTACTTTTCTTCTCATTTGGAAATGTGTCATCTTAGGTAGACATGCTGAAGTATTCTGAATAACTTTCCCAGAAGGAGGATTTTTCCAAATATGGAAGATTATCATCTTCTAGAAGTGGGATCCACATCCACTGCTAGGCTACTAAATAGCCTTTCAAGAATCAAGAATTAGTTAAGTAGGGTTGGGTGTTTGGGTAGATAAGTCCTCGCAGGACTTCAAAAGTTGCCGACTTTTGAAGTTACTGTGGGGATTAGGTTTATTTGCAAAAACATGCTTACTTCTGTAAGAAAATGTATGGAAACAGAAAACTCATTCCCAAGGGCTTGGGGGTAGTTACTTCTTAGCAGCAGGGCACCCTGTGGGGTTTTCTATCCCACATCAGATTGGGGGGGTTGGGTGTTTGGGTAGATAAGTCCCTCGCAGGACTTCAAAAGTTGCCGACTTTTGAAGTTACTGTGGGGATTAGGTTTATTTGCAAAAACATACTTACTTCTGTAAGAAAATGTATGGAAACAGAAAACTCATTCCCAAGGGCTTGGGGGTAGTTACTTCTTAGCAGCAGGGCACCCTGTGGGGTTTTCTATCCCACATCGGATTGGGGAGGGCGGTTGGGTGTTTGGGTAGATAAGTCCCTCGTAGGACTTCAAAAGTTGCCGGCTTTTAAAGTTACTGTGGGGATTAGGTTTATTTGCAAAAACATGCTTACTTCTGTAAGAAAATGTATGGAAACAGTTAAGTAGGGAGAGCAAAATCTTCCTTTCCATGAATTTAAACATTAATGGCCTTTCTGAATTTTACTATTTCACTCTGCTAATTTCCCATAAAAATGGTAGAGAACAGTTTTGTGGGCTCTGAGTTTGTAAAACTTCTCAAAGAATTCCCGAGGTTAGTTATGCTCACTTTGTCAAGCTAAAGGTTTCTTTCTAATGGGCAAGTGGAGTAATATTTGAGAGTTTTTAATCCAATTACACGATGAAAATTCTCTCTAATGATCCATGTTTCTTCCAAACTTCCCAACTTTTGTCACATTCAGTTGTTTTTTTATTTTGGCCTCCTTTCTAGTATCTACTGATCCTGTTGTTTGTCTAACACACATCACTATCCAGCAAGCAAACTGTCTGGCAGAAAGTAGGACATAAATGGTTGCCAAATCCCAATTTGTCACACTACAGTTCGAGGAATAGAAGGAAAGGACTACAGAAGAATTCCGCACGAACTTTTGATATAAACTCTTGACATGTATCCACAGTTAGTGAAATAGGGAATCAGCATCAAAAGGAATAGCACATGTATTCATACGGGTATGTATTTTTTTTTTCTTTCAAAAATAGGATCAAAAAGTTGACATAAATTATGAATTTGGCAAAATAATGCACAAATATATATGCGGAAAATAGTATAAATATATTTGAAAGTTACAATCGAACAACAGGTTTTTATAGATTATGTTACATTACTATTAGTTTTAACACTAACCCTTGTGTATGAAACTAACTTTATGTTAGTTACATTTTCCAACTAATTTGGATACAA
Source organism: Coffea arabica (assembly GCF_036785885.1). Classification (NCBI taxonomy): domain Eukaryota; kingdom Viridiplantae; phylum Streptophyta; class Magnoliopsida; order Gentianales; family Rubiaceae; genus Coffea; species Coffea arabica. The sequence goes on along the minus strand of NC_092321.1, from coordinate 9,299,859 downwards.
AATTTATCCCAAATAATATTTCGCTTGCATCATAAACACATTTTCCAACCCACCTTTTTATATTTCCAACCACCTTTTTATCTCACATACATCACATTACAAAAAGTGCTACAGTAATTATTCCAAATAATATTTCAAATAATATCCTATCCAAACAAACCCAATTTTATGATCATATTAGTTTCATATGTATAAATTCATAGAAATTATGATACGCATAGTTACAATTTTATAAATTTTTATGTGTGACTTGAAATATATATATATATATATATATATCGCAATCCTGAGACAAAATTTACATTTTTCCAAAATTTGAAGTATTATTAGGGAAGTATGACATGCCAAAAGTTACCAGTTTATTTACACATCTTCCATACATATGAATATTTTTCAGAATAATTACAATATGCGTGAATACAAAGTTTTTTAGAAGATACGTACACGCGTGTATTATAAAGACATAACACAGTATTTACAGACTACAAATATATCCTTTTAACTGCATGCATGATAAGGGAAATATCAATGAAAAGGCAAATTGCAGCCTCATGTTTTTCGAATCCATCAATTTCTGGGTATTAGTTTCTCTCAAAAGATGATTGAAAATGCCTTCTAGACAATTATAAGCTATATGAAACGTACCCTCCCCAGATAACATCAGACTGCAATTCCTCATTAATGTTTAATACTACCAGGTGCCAACTTTTATCTGATGTAATTAAACTCTTGGAAAAGATCAGGAGATCGAGAGATTAGTAATCCATTGAATTTCTGGAAAATTTGAGCTCCTTCAAATCCATTGAACGTTTCAGAAACTCATCAATCTCTAGGAGGTTTTTAAATGCATGTATTTTATCATTGCTGGTCAAAACTTTCTCTATGCTATGTTATTAAACTCACCTTTGGTGAGTCGCGAAAGAGCAAAAAGAAAAAAAAGCTTCGATGGACGATTGGTCCTATGACTCGCATCTCATTCAGCTCGTGAGATAATTATGCAGATTGCAGCTGTGTAATTGAAAATTGAATGAAACAAATACAATATAAGAGCTGAATCTTTCGTTTGCATTTGATTACTAGCAAGATGTTTAAACAAACAAGTACAGCTACGATCGAAGTCTCATTCAAGAAAATTTCGGTCAAAATCGTCGATTCTAAGCTATTAATTTCTTGGTTTAAGTCTATCAAGCAAAAAAGACTCATGAGATATCAAGCTACGTACTACCCATTTTTTTCTTCATAACCATATACAAATGAAAAGAAAGAAATGAATAAAAGAAATGCTTTTCTAGTGTTGGGGGGGGGGGGGGGGGGAAGGACAATACTGTATAATTAACCATGTACTTAATGTCTATAGTAGTGGTACGTATAGTAGTGGTGTTTGAGGCTGAAGGCATGAAAGCGAAACGCAGGGACATGGATTAGGTGGAATTGAAAAAAGTAAAGGTTTTGACGTTGGACCAAATCTTTGAATTCATACATCGGAATTTATTGGACGCTTCTTCCCTCACACACTAGTATGTATTTCTCCTCTCTCAAGGACAATGGTGATGGTCTACATATTTCCTATTCAGTCAAGAATGGCAACACCATCAAATCCGTATAAACCTCATCATCACTTTTACTTGGATTTATACACGAAACGAGTGATGCTCATTCATCGCCTTTCATGTCTATTGCTCCGGTCCTGCCCAACTCCAGGCACTTGGTTTTTTTATTTTATTTTATTTTATAGAATAAGTTTATTATTTCCTCCTTTGATTATTATTAACTCATGATCAAAACTTTTAGTCTCTCTCTCTCTCTCTGTGTGTACATACATAAAATATATTTGTTCATACAGAAACACAAAATTAGTTTGTGGGCCTTCGATTTTGTTTCTTGTATTGACTCTTAATAAAAAGTACTCGTCTGAAAAAGACCTCCAGAGAGAGATGCTTTTACGAAGTAATTTTTGGCTTCGAAACTCTATAGAGCAACGCACAGGCTCCGAAGTCCTAGATTGTTTCAAAGGGGTGTTTACTGGCCTATCCTCTTCTTGTTGTCAAGTTTTGAAAAGCTGAAATAATCGACAAGAAAGAAAACCCTAAAATTTAAATGATGGAATAGGAACCAGCAGACTAAAAATTCTTTCCAACAATCAGACAATTAATTAAGTTCAAAAATATATAGGCATGGAGTATGTAATTTATATGAGTTAAAAGTTACAAGAGATAGTTTTCCAAAAAAAAAAAAGACAAACTTTTGCACGTAGATCATCCAGTCATTGTCTATACTTCAGCCTGGCTTCCTTAAGGGAAGCTTTGCTCGTAAATTCGTATCAAGATTTTGTTGGCTACCAAAATTGTGACGAGTGCTAGAAGATGAATCAAACTCTTCTACAATCTCTCTGCTACCTTTACCCGGTTTGCTGCTTGATTTGTTAGCTGGGAAAAAGATGACCAACAACCACCCCCAATCTCCAGCTGAGGTCTACGGGAGCCGCCGGTCTCTAAATCATGGGAAAAACTTTACGTAATTTGGCACAAGTAATACAAGTGTCATGAGATGGTTTGGTGGCATTAGTCACTGCGCAAGGTCATTAAGAACCCTCCTTATGGCTTCTTGGAAGGCAGACTCGTCCCATTCACCTTCCTACATGGAGAATGAACCAAGAAAATTAGACACCAATTATATTTTTTCTTCAAGAAAAAGTTATTTTAATATTTTGATTAGTTCAATATTGAGTGGAGGAACTGCAAGCTTGATGTCACGGAAACTTCCTTCTGAATTTCTATATTTATCAAGTGGTCACATTGGATGATACTCGTGCAAGTGTAATGTCCCCTAGACAGGATTAGTTTTAGCATACAAGTAAAGAAGATTCCATCAATTTGGAGTTATCTTAGTTTTTTAGCTACTATTGTTCATACATATATTTGGTTCATGATAAAATATTTGTTCATACTACATATAAGCTAAGAGCACTCAATATTTAAGTGAAGTCATTATAAACCAATTTGAATATGTATCTTAAAAGTCAAATTTACCAAGTTATCTAGTGTGATTAAAAAAAAAACTCCCATCTTTGCATAGTTGAATTCCTAGAGAGGGATGTCGAGTGCAACAAACAAATAAGTTGCACTATTTTTTAGGTATCTCAAATTCTTCCTTGGAAGATATATAGCATTCTAAATTTTCAAAAAATGCGCTGGTTGAAGAAGTAAGTGATCATTGGCCTCAACTTTATCATTCGAAATTCTTCAGTTCAATGTTTGTTACCACAATATCAATACCATATATTCTTGGTAAAAATGAGTATCTTTTGCAAAAAGGTATCAAAACGGCAAAGGAAACAATAACATTTAAAACAGTTAACCTTGAGTACTAAAGATCTGATGCTTATGTAAAAGACAGGAGTGCAGCGCATACCTCAATTCTCAGCCTCATCAAAACTACGTTGCTTACGGAAGTTGGTTCTGCCATTCTTGTGTTGGCTTCTACAGACATTAAGCTTACATTTTGATCAATTTTCAAGAACTCCAGCAAACGAACCACTAAATCTACCATGCTAACTTCAGCCCTCAATATCACTTGCAAGTCCACAATTCTTGATGATGATGATGATGATGATGATGCTGATGTGGATGCACCAACATCTCTAATCTGCACCTCAACCCTCTCGACGGACGAGACACCGCTACTTGTTTCCTCAATAGCTGCAGACATTTTTGGCAAAAGTTGTGCCTCTAATACATGGTTCCTTTTACTAAGTTCAGCAACTTGATCTTTCAAAGAACTCAAGTACTCCCTTGTACTCGTTAGCACCGAGGCTTTATCCTTCTGAAAATGCAATTTTATTTACTCCCCCTAAATAAGAGATTTGTTTGCAAAAAAATAATTCTGCTATTGGATTACTAAGATTTTGGACTATAAAATCTTTATTATACCTTGGTTCCAGGAGGAAGCAGTGATCTCAATGCCTGAAAGCTTTCATTGAGTTTTTCTCGTCTTCTTCTCTCTGATATCATATGATGCAGAGTGCTTGATGTCCGGCCTGCTAGCATTTGTACTTGAGATCGCATTGAGTTTAAGGTTCTGAGAAACGTGATTGATCTTTTGACCACATTCTCCCCTTGGATTCTGGACGAAGTTGGCAGCCTGGGGGCTAAGGATGGCCTGTACCTTCTGAATGCACTAGCATGTGATCCATTTACTCGGTAATTAGGCGGGAAATTTTGTTGGGGTTGTTGAACAGATGATGAAGGAGAAGCACTAGATGATATGACAGCAATCATGGCTTCTGTCATTGCAGCATCTTCGCTCTCAATTGTCGGTAACTGAATGTTTCTGATTTGATTCAAGGCCCTGATAGCTTGCTGGTGTGGACTAGCAGCGGTTGGTGAAAATACTGGCCGATGAGCTGATCCTAAAGCCTGTTGAATCATTGCTTCTCGTTGTGGTTCAGGGACGAGGTAAGAAGTGGCTGGCATATCAAACAGGAGGGGAGAGTACTCGGGGCTATCGTATGATAAAGACCTTAAGGATGATGAAGATGAGGCAGGCCGGTTCTGATCAGTAGTGCTTAGCTGCTGGGGAAGCTGATCTCTGGTTGTTGTTGGATCTAATAATGGTCGAGAGAAATCAACAGGGAACAAGTTCCTCATCTCCAATTCCATATTGACCTGAAAGGTGGAAGGAGTCTCTCTTTCTATATTGAAAGCAATGAATAATTTATATAGACATAACCCTCCTGAGGCCAAGGTAGGTAGTTGGGCTTAATGTGCCAACTGTAGTGTGTAATAGTATTTATTAATTTTGGGATGTGGCAAGTTTTCTTTTACCTGGGAGCCGTCAGAAAACCCAAGCTCAATCTCCCCAGCGTTGCACCCCATAAATATGGCTGTCTAGAATATTCACATTTAAAAGAGGAAGCTTCAGAATCATGCAAGATACGGTGCATTATGATAATTTAAGGTTAAAGACTGATCAAGAAGCGCTAGAACTAGAAAATTAAGAAGACTGCACTAATAAACAAAGTAAAAGGAAATTGTTAACTTAACAAACCTTGATCCCAGCTTCCTGCAATATCACAAAAAATGGAAACCGAATTAGGCCAGCAATAAATGTAAGTGTTCTAAAGGTGTCGTAACATGTATCACATGTGTAAACATCATATATACCTCATAGAATAAGCGTTGAGTTTCAGTGGAAGCCATCCTGCGAAGATCGGCCAACTGAAGCTCCATGTAAGGACGATTGTTCAGAAAAGCCAATCCTGGAATGTGGCTAAAAGTGAAAGGAATAAAGAAAAAGAACTTTTTCAAACATAAATATTGATATAATGTGCACGAAGTGCTGTTTTAGTCCTTACCAATTTGATTTTTCTGTGCATGTATACATACCTGCTGTCAACAATGATGATTGATTGCCCATATTCAATGAAGCGTCTGTGAGCAAGACTTCCTGATGATGTACTTGGCTGTTGGTTATTACTTCTTTCGTGGTAGTATCCATCTCGGTACCTTAAACAACTGATCAGAAAAGAAACTTTTCAGGTACCGATTGCTTTACATTTTACAGTACAGAAATGGGAAACTGGAGGGTTTTCAATTGGCTCTTACATGGACGGCTGGGGATCGTACGACCAGAGGCAGATGTAAGTGCAACCAAAAGACTGAACCAAGTGTTGGAGAAAGATGGCACGGTCTCCTTCACCAAGGGAGAAGACAGAATCCATAAACTTTCCACAAGCTGCTAAGGTTCATGCATGATCGGCTTCCTGAATTCATATGAACAACTATTTGTCAATGGGAATATGAACTGCCAACTTGCGGAGGCATATTTAAACTTCCCTGTGTGAGACTCCGTTTATCTCCGGGAAGTAAGAAGGGTGGGGTGGGGGCCGGGGTAGGAGGCTGGGTGTTGGCAGGGAAGAAAGGGGGAAGGGGGACTCTTGATTCTTGAAAGCTACAACCTAAAGAAAGTATGAAGAAAATTAAAACTGATGGGCCTCAGCAAGGAAGAGAAAATTTGAAAAGTAACAAAAAAGTAATTAAGGGAAAAGCCCAAAGGTATGCATGCATCAGCATCAGCAATTCAATATAATGGAAAAATAAAGAAAAACTCCACCCCAAAGTGGGGTAGGATTCTGTTCATAGGAAGGATTATTTTTGAATGAAAGGTAGTAAAGGAGATGTCAGTACACAGAACGATTTGTCAGAAAGAAAACCATAAAAACTAGAAAAAGCATTAAAAGGAAGGATAGAGAGGGAGAGGAGCAAAATAAGCAGCCAGCCAAGAGCCAAGCAGGTTGGAAAAGTAGTGGTCAAAGTGTCAAAGTCCAACACAGGAAAGTTTTGAATTCAGTCAAGGGTGGACGCCATGAGGTTCTAGCCTTTTTCGAGGGGCAAACTACTTATCTAATTCCCTCGCAAACAAAAATTCTTTTATATTCAATAATATCATTTCATCAATTGTTCTTGCTGCCTTTTGCCTCGATTATCCTTCAACATATCATCCAGGGGTTTTTTTTTTTTTTTTTTTGTTGATAAATTAAGGATAATTTTATGAACTTACCTTGAGGTTTCTAACAATAATTTCTCTTGGCTCCCTTGTAGTTTTCTATATTACATTTACCTCCCTGGTTTGCAATTTTAGCATGACAATAATGTCAATCCATACTCATAAATAATTCATATGAAATACTAAAGACTATCAATTCTCATTCTCAAATCATTCTTCCCATGGCTTATAGAAAATTCATATAACAAATCCAACTAAAAATCAACTCGCAAATGCATCACATAAAAGATAGAAATTTATAGTGATAATCAATCATGTATAGCAGGCTACAAAAAGTTAATGGAAGGGTTAATTAATTTTTTGGATAAATGGACGAACTCCAAAATAATGAGAGGTAAATATAATATTTAAAATCTCGTAGAGACGAAACGAGGTGAAATTGTCAGAAATTTCAAGGGAGGATTCATTGAGCAGCTGCATCATGATATTTCCTTGGCTCGCCGGTAAATCACTGATTTTCATGAGATGGAACTGAGCACGTCCCCGGGGGCCGGGGGAGAAATTGTGTCCCGCTGAGATGGACGCAAATGAATTGACTAGCAGAAATCGATTGAACTTCAAATATGCCAAGGATTCTAATTCTTGACCTTCTAATAATTGATATTCCATAAGCTATTGGCCTCAAAACTTTTAGAAAACAAAATTAACCGTGTGTAATTTATTTGCATTTCTAGACCAATAATCGACTGTCCTTCCAAGAAAAGCCTTAAAATGAACATTTAATTGGTCGAGATGAATCTTCCTTAGATTTATTTAATTTGCGATAAACGACTCGTAATACAGCAGCCGTTTTACTTTAGCGCAAGGAAATAAGGCAATTAGCTTTGACAGACCTTTTCATTTCTGAAGTCGTTGTTGATGTAAGGCTATATTTGATTGCAGCCTTGCCAGCCTCCATCACCCACTTCTTGTGGATTCCGTCCTTCTTTTTCCCCATTTTTTTTTTAGGTGGCTTTTTTTTTTTAACACCAATTTGTTGCCTATGCACTTGTCATCAGGCCATAAATTCAGAAGGCAATTTTACAGACTTCAAAATGCAAACTGAAGGGTCAGAAGACATCTCTACAGGTCACCATCCACCAACCACCAGCGTGAGGACATAGCACATTTTGCTGCATGGAGTATGCAAGTCAGAATTGTGCATTTTGCAAATACAAATTTTGCTCTATCTACGGAGAAAATTTGGACGTGTTTATGTTTCAAAAAGTTCTCACAGGCCACCATTTTCTTGGACCTGAAAACACTGGGATCAAAAAAATCTGGACAATGTAAACATCATGACTGTTGAATGGCCATGAATCTAAAATGTTGTGGAATGAATTATTATTCGATTCTCAATATGGTACCACAACGCAAATTCCTTCCGTCCACAATAATAAAGACAGAAACTGCGTTCTCATTTTTCAAGTATAACAACCATTAAATAGCAACATTACCCCCATTTGTTTAACTAAGAGAGCTTTAAAGCTCTATTTGGCCGCCTGTATTCTAATAACCAGGCTTTCTTGAAAACATTTCGCCAGCGGGTGCATAGGTACTCACGGGTGGTGATTCACTGAATTCTCCTTTACCTGTTTAGTGTAGAGTAGGAGTAATTGTAATGTAAAATCTATCGTGTCGACAAAAAAAAAATAAAATTACACCCACTTGTTTGATCATCCTCTACTTGGCATGGACGGCAATATGCTCGAACCAAACAATATTCTAATATGTCAGTAGACGCCGGGTTCTAATGGCTATAAGTCGAACGAAATTAGACGCTTACAAAACTTTGAAAATTTGTATTAGTCCTTGCAAAACTTAAAATCAACAAGAATTAGAACCAAAAAGTTGAAATTCATGGAATCTGAATTAATCTTTGGCGACTCCATTTTATGAAATGTACAACACCACCATGCCTGAATTGTCTAGAATTCAGAATTAGAAAGTTTCTCATCTCCTTCTGGCCAACTTATTTTATACAAGTGGGTGTTATAATAAAGATACCTTAAAATCGAAGTATCATACCCATAGGCCAGAAGAACACTGAATCTTCTTCTTTCCGTACAAAGAAGACCAAACTTGAAGTCGCCAGAACAGAAGATTCTGCAAAATCCATAGCATCTTCCACCTGCATTTGGTTCCTCAGATTGAATTAAGTTTACAATCAAACAGTTGAGGATCTGATTTCAGCCACCATTTACCGCAGCCTTATTTTCCCTCTGTTTATAGTAATTTGTTTTTAAATCTATTCTCTTAAAATTTCTAGTTGTAGGGGAGGCCGTATTGGGGGTGAAGGAGAAATACTCTCCATTGCAATGAGGAGAATTTCTCTCCATTACGCTCCAACCAAATTAATTAAAAAATTATTTTAAAAAAATCAACATCGTTCATGATATATTTCGTCACTTGTGTAAGTTATACATAAAATTTGATATGAAATTGGCTAAATTTTGCCATATGATTAATCGCTATAACTCTTTGATACAATTTTGACTCATCTTTCACTGTTCAAATATTTTCGTATAAATCGAATGCCAAAAATATTCTCAAAAGAATATCATTTTTAGTATGTTGATCTACAGATCAAAAGAAAATTAATGACAAAATCGGATGATTTTATAAAGTTATAATAATTTAAATATACTTAAATGGAGAGATCAATAGAAACAAATCCAATGAAGAGTGGTAGGTAGCCTTCACATATGGCGGTCTTATACTTACTTACCCTTAAATTTTTTTTTTTATTCTCCAATAAATTGGATTCTTAATTTAAAAACTTGACAGCCAGTTTAGTAGAACATCAGTCATGTTCATTGAAAAAAAGGAAATGAGCATCATTTTCTTGGTTTCAGATTTGAATTCAGATGTGGCATTATGCAGAGTCTCGTTTTCTAAATTTTATGTCGCGATCTCCTGTTTTTACTGGGAAGTTTTCAAGAATGAGAATATTCATCAATCACTACGCTCTTGCAGCAGGGGACGCAATCATGCACATGCTGGACTATATGATCTGGACTACATGTATAATCAGGAGGACAGAGCCTCCAAGATCTAACACATACACAAAAGTATTGTCAAACTCGTGCTTCAGATTATGGCCCATCATTGTAAATGATGGGATGCTTGTTTGAACTTTGAAACTGAGCTATGCATATGCATCAGCATTCTGGAGCTCATGTCTAGACTATACCGCTAGGTCCACAACTGGCGTGGTTACAGTATCATGTACGGATATTCTCGGAAATGATGGGGAAAGCTATTGACTTTCCCTTTGTGGAAATGTCTAAGGCCTAAAGAAATTTCTCAACGGAAAATGAAGGAAAGCAAACCAAATTTGATGTTTTGCTTGGCTTAATTAACGGCAAGGTGTTTGTGATTTTGGGTTTTTGTGATAGGAAATTTGATGAATCGAGAGGCTTAAACTAGGGCTGCAAACGAGCCGAGCCGAGTCGAGCTTTGAGCTAATCGAGCCGAGCCTCGACTAAATTTTACCAAGCTCGAGCTCGAGCTCGAGCTCGACGAGCTGGCAAATTTCGAGCTCGAGCTCGACTCGAATCAAGTCGAGCCGAGCTCGAAAAAAAATAAAAAATAATTATTTTATTTTTAAAAAAATAAATAAAATAATATTTTTTTCTTAATAAATTATAAAATATTAAGGATATATACGTAATTTTACTATGAAAATAAAAAAATAAAAATATATATATATAATATACGTAATTTTATTATTAAATAAAAATAAAAATAAAAAATATATATATATACCCAAGCTCGCGAGCCGGCTCGCGAGCTAACGAGCTTAATATTCTGAGCTCGAGCTCGAGCTTGAGCTTGACTCGAGCCGCTCGCGAGCGGCTCGATTCGTTTGCAGCCCTAGCTTAAACTAGAACAGGACGACTTGTTTGGGGTCACGAGGACATGTTATCTATTTTATGAGATAAAAAATAAGGTTAAGAGATAAATAAGGCAGGTAAATTTCATATATAATTAATTATTAAGGAACTAAAAAAATGGATAACAAATGAGGTAAATCTTGTATGAGTATTAAGATTTTTTTTTTTCGGGCACACGTCAACGTATCTAAATTGCAGTAGTTAACTTACCATATAAATATATGCGATCACAATATCCTTGCATTTAGATATATTTTCAAATTAGCTATACTTTTCTAAGAGAAAAAGATAACACCTAGCCAAATTGAATTTTTAACATTAGAAAAATGTATAATAAATAGGAAAATTAACAATAAGGCGTGAGATGTAAATTGGTGAAAGAACAAATTTCATTTCAATGTTGAGTCAGTCAGAATCTAACTTCTAACTTAAAGTTTTTCTTTTTTTTTTTTCTTGGAACATTTTCAATTGAAGGATATCTTGCAAGCACTTATTCTTCAATCTTGAATATCTTTGTTTAAAAGAGTTTTTTTTTTTGTACAAATCAATTTAACATAGATTAAAAAATGGTATCGATACAAAGTTGCGCTACTATTAGTCTTGGAATATAGAAAACTTAATAAAACTCGAGTTCAAAAAAAGAGTTCAAACCTTATATCTCACAATTATTGCCAACATCTTTCCCTTTCAATACTTGTATTACCTTACAAGATTAATAAAATTTTGACTTGAGATAAGGTAGATTTGTAGTATCATGTATACGTTGGTCTCTCTTAAATAAAAATTCTGGTCACCAGCCACCAACCACCAGCATGAGGATCGATATAGCGTCCACCAGCCAACAACGCGCAAAATTTCTGGCGTCCACAACAATGAAGACAGAAAGCGTTCTCTTCTTTTTAAGTACAGCCACCATTAATGATTAAACAGCAGCAACATTTCCTCCATTTATTTGATCATCCTCAGCTCGGCATGGACCACAACTATGCTTAATTGTATGCATATTCCTAAGTTAGTTCTGTGTCCTAGAAAGGCATTGAACCTTAGCGACAGGCAAACCCATTTATGGGCCGCTCGTTTACCTCTTGGGCATTATTAAGGCAAGCTTAAGACGTTTTTAAGTTAGAGGGAAAGTGAGGTAAAGAAAAAACATTTGGTTATTAAGGAAAAAAAAATTGGGAGAAAATGATTAGTGATAGCTAGTAATAGTTACTAAAGTTTTTTTGTATCTAATCAACCATTTTTTCTCAAAACCTGAAAATTTTGTTAGACACAATTAAAGTGAAGAAAATTATCTTGGTGATATACAACACCACCCCTGAATTATCTACATTTCAAAATTAGAAATTTTCCCGTATCCTCCCTCTTCGTTAGATTACCTCTTCTGCCCAACTGATTTGATCATACAAGATAGAGAAATTTGTCAAATTAGTCCCTCACATTTTTAGAAAAAACTTTTTTAGTCCACCATATTTGAAATCAACCAAACTAGTCCCTCATATATAACAATTTTTGTACTTTTGGTCCCAAAACTCATTTTTTTTCCTAGTTTTCTGGCCAAAAAAAAAAATGCATGCCTGCCTCGCATATTCATAATTTTAGGGCTAACTGGAATAAAATTCATTTCCTTTCACCCAAAAAAAAAAACCACATGACTTCCCTTTCTCAATTTTCACCCACCAAATTCTTTACACATAAGACTTCCTACTCATGCAATTTGGGATCCTCATTTTGGTCAATTGGTTATGGAAGTTTTTACTCTATGGGGTACTCTTCACCCAATGAATATCGCCTATTCTTATGTTCATTGGTGGTGCTGTACAATCAATTTTATGCACTAAACCTTTCTACCATATTTTTACTAATAAATTGGTTACATCTACAACTGAAATGGAAATCACATGCTTCATTTTGTCTTCGCAATTATGGGCACATGAGGTAAGCATGCATCTTTTTGACTGAAAAAATGAGCAAAAATGAGTTTTGGAACCAAAGAGGCAAAATGTTTATATTTAAGGGATTATTTTGGCCAATTTTATATGCGAGGGACTCAAAAAGTTTTTTGTCAAAAATGTGTGGACTAAATCGGCAATTTTCTCATAAAGATACCTTACAAATAGAAAGTATCCTACCCATAGACCTGAATCTCCTTTCCGTACAAAGAAGACCAACCTTGAAGCCGCTAGAATAGAAAATACTCAATCGAACTAATCATACACGATTAAAACTCCCATCTCCTCTCCTCTCTTCTCTTTTCTACATCCTCTAATAACAAAAAAAAAAAAAAAAAAAGAGTTTGAGACCCATATTTCAGTCGTGCCTTTATGAATTCATCCATGAAATTAAGAAAAAATTTGTAAAATTTAGTTTCACAAAAAGAGTTTGAAGCAACAATTTGAAGAGCCATCAATTAGGGATAAACATAAATTTTGGAACTCTATGTTTTTTTTTTTCTGAATTCGAATATATGAAAACAATATAATTTTTTACTTTCAATATAACCATATTAAAGATTGCCAAATGGTTAACCTAAACTTCTAAGAAGCTTTTAGAGAGAGAGAGAGAGAGAGAGAGAAGAAAATTGTCACAACTGACAAAAGTAAAATTTTGCTTGCTTGGTTTATCTTTTGGGAATTTATGGCTCCATTTGCTGCTGATTTTAGTATTACTATTCTCTAGTTTTTATTGCGTTGGTAACCAACTAGTCAGAACCGTTGATGTAATTATAGTTTTGTTACAAGATCTAGTTCTAAAGCCAAACATTACGCATTTCATCTTGCTTCGTACGTTCCACAGTTATTGGTTGGCAGTCTCAAATCTTACAAGGAAAATATAAAAAAGTAGCAATTCAGAATGTAATTACCTTTTCTTAGGTATTGTAAAATTTTGTCTCGTTGTAGATGTTATTCCTAAAACTTGTTTCTTTTTTATGATTTAGCTTGATGCTTCTTACGTTCCACAGGGTTTTCACTTTTTCCCTGAAACAATCAAAATGTCATACACAAGTTTTTACTCGCTGTGAAACTTTTTGGAATTCTATTTCGTGGGATCTCTATCTTTGGATCAATATTTTGAGTCTATGTAACTATCAAGTTGAAGTTAGGGAACGAAACGAAGATAAATCTTTTAATTCCAGTCACTTGTTTTCCCCTCAATTAATCTTGTCCTGAAATACTTCCTAAAATAAGATAAAAATCTCTGTTCTTGACTTCTTTCTACGAGACTTTTTCACGTAGCAAAGTCGCTGCCAACAACAAACAAGAGAGGGGAGGGGGGGGGGGGGGGGACTTTTCATGTATTGCTACAACCTTTTGCAACCAAATTTCAACGTATTAGTGATGAGGGAAGAATTCTACTACCTGTTTCTACTCTTGAAATAAGAAACCGACGGTCAACTATACCCGGCATGCATTTTCCTCTAAAAATTAATGAGATGGGATGGGATTCAGATTCTCTTTCAGTTCGTCTCGTTGCATCCATCGAAGGGTCCAACTAATTAATGACAAACAATTAGTCAGTACAAGGAACAGCTTCGATTCTGACTTCATCTTCTACTATGAGTACTTGAGAAGCAATTTTCAAGAAAAATAATATCAGAAAATGATAGGATGTGCTTACTCTTGATTTATTAGATTACTAATCTGTCAGAAGTTTTCGCTATCAAATTCAGGATTCAGGTTAAATATATATATATGGATAAGTTTTATTTCAAATCGAAACATACGATCATACACAGTAAATGGACCTGGGTTTGATTTTGGGCCTTGATATAGATCTTATCCTACGAGACCTATAACGCTATGTACAGCGGGCTTTGAGTTTGAAAAGTTTAAATCCAAACTCGTAAGAAAGATGATGGGCCTGAAGAACTGACAAAACGAAATTGATGCAAACAAATTGGAATATGCCAATTGAGAAAGGGTATGAATTTTTTCAGTTCAAAACCATATGGTAACTACGGCTGATCCAAATGCATCAAACATTGGGGAAGGCTAGAAGCTCATTTCTGTGTTAAAAAGAATTTGGGCCTCATTATTTGAAGAAAATATTACATCTTAAAAAAAAAAATTAGAATATGATAAGTATTTTAAACCTCTAATTTTCATTATTTGATGTTGTATTTTTTGAGTGACTTTACTAACATTTAATTGTGTTGTTTTAGGAAAAGATTTTAGTTTAGTGCAACAAATTTGCATCAAGAATTATTTTTTCATTTAGGGGTACTAAAGGCCTTTTAGTTTTTAGGGCATATAAAAATGCATGGGCTTGTAATCGATTTGAGCAATTTGCTACAGATAACTAAATACAAGCATATTGATAATTTAGGGCATCAATTGACAGTAAACTTTTTTCTAAATTCTACGCGGCCAAAACGTTGCCGTATTGGATTCATAAATAAACACCACCACCGACGCAAACAACGGAAACCGCGCATTAGTCAAGACCCCAAATTCCGACGAGGACAAATCACGAATCTTAAACCGCGCCATCCCAACCTTTTTCTCTCTCTCTCTTTTTTTTTTTTTGTGTTTTTGTTTTTTGGGGGAACCGTTCCTCCGGCGGCCTATAAATACTCTTTGTAGAGATTAAATTAAGTTTTGTTCCTTATTGGGACTCCTGATTAAGATAGGTTGCGAACTCCAGTTGATTGGCTAGGGTTTTGTTTCTCATCGGCTTGCCGGTTGCTGGTTTTCTGGAAGACTTGATTGATTGAGGCTGTTCATACGTCGTGGAGATGGGGGACGGCCCTGGGCTGAAGGAATTAGAGTATCTCTCGCTCGTCTCTAAGGTATGTTCAGAACTCGAGACTCATTTAGGTGTTGGGGAGAAGGTTTTAGCTGAATTTATTACTGAAATTGGTAGAAATTGTGAGAATGTGGATGAGTTTGATGCTAAGCTTAAAGAGAATGGTGCTGAGATGCCCGATTATTTTGTCCGGACTCTGCTGACCATTATTCATGCTATTTTGCCTCCCAAACCTAAGTCCGAGAAGGAACCTAAGGTTGAGGAAAAGAAATCAGGGTATTCAGCTTTGAAGATTGCAGATAGTAGAGAGAAAGTGAAGGAATTGGAGCGGGAGATTCAGTTGGAAGCTAGGAGTAAGCAGCGAGAGGAAGAAGAGAAAGAAGAAGATAGATACAGGGATAGACGAGAAAGGGACCGGGACAGAGATAGGGGCAGGAGGAGGGAAAGAGAAAGGGATGGAAACAGAGACAGAGATAGAGATAGAGATAGAGATAGAGGCAGGGATAGAGATAGCGACCGAGATAGAGGTAGGGACAGGGATAGGGATAGGAAGAGAGAAAGGGATGATGGCTACGATAATGATGAAACTAGGAAAAGGCACATGCAGAGTCGACATGAGAGGAGCGGGAGAGATGGCTATGACCGTGAAGATATTGATAACAATGAAAGAAGGGAGAGGAACAATGGCAGGCATATGGGAGGTGAGCCAGAATTATATCAGGTGTATAAGGGGAGGGTGTCGAGGGTGATGGAATCAGGTTGTTTCGTTCAGCTGAATGAGTTTAGAGGGAAGGAGGGATTGGTCCACGTTTCTCAGATGGCAACTAGGAGGATAACTAATGCCAAGGATGTTGTAAAGAGGGATCAGGAAGTTTATGTGAAGGTGATTTCCATGAATGGGCAGAAGTTGAGTTTGTCAATGAGGGATGTTGATCAAAATTCTGGCAAGGATTTGTTGCCATTGAAGAAGAGTGGTGAAGATGATGGTTTGAGAGCAAATCCAAATAGTAATGGGGGTCCTGTGACTAAAACAGGGCTTTCAGGGATTAAAATCAATGAAGAAGATGATTCTATGCCTTCAAGGAGGCCGTTGAAGAGAATGAGTTCACCTGAGAGATGGGAGGCAAAACAACTCATCGCTTCCGGGGTTTTGGGTGTTAAAGAATATCCCATGTATGATGATGAAGGAGATGGTTTGATGTATCAGGAGGAAGGTGCCGAGGAGGAGCTAGAAATTGAGCTGAATGAAGATGAGCCAGCTTTCTTGCAAGGCCAGAGTCGCTACTCCATAGACATGTCTCCTGTTAAGATCTTTAAGAATCCCGAGGGCTCATTGAGTCGTGCTGCTGCACTTCAGTCTGCTTTAATAAAAGAGAGAAGAGAAGTAAGGGAGCAGCAGCAGAGGACAATGCTGGATTCAATTCCAAAAGATTTGAATCGACCATGGGAAGACCCAATGCCTGAGACAGGCGAGAGGCATTTGGCACAAGAGTTGAGGGGTGTTGGATTGTCAGCATATGACATGCCAGAATGGAAAAAGGATGCCTATGGAAAAGCTCTTACTTTTGGGCAAAGATCCAAGCTTTCTATTCAGGAGCAAAGGCAGAGCCTGCCCATTTATAAGCTAAAGAAAGAGTTAATACAGGCTGTCCATGATAATCAGGTTTTGGTTGTGATTGGTGAGACAGGTTCAGGCAAAACGACTCAGGTTACCCAGTATTTAGCTGAGGCTGGATATACTACCAAGGGTAAAATTGGATGCACTCAGCCTCGGAGGGTGGCTGCCATGTCTGTGGCTAAGAGGGTCGCTGAGGAGTTCGGTTGCCGTTTGGGTGAAGAGGTGGGGTATGCTATCCGTTTTGAGGATTGCACTGGACCTGACACTGTCATCAAGTATATGACTGATGGCATGTTGCTGAGGGAGATTCTGGTTGATGAGAATTTGTCTCAATATTCTGTGATCATGCTGGATGAAGCTCATGAGAGGACAATTCATACTGATGTGCTTTTTGGGCTGCTTAAGCAACTTGTGAAACGGAGACCCGACCTTCGTTTGATTGTCACGTCTGCCACACTGGATGCTGAGAAATTCTCGGGTTATTTCTTCAACTGTAACATCTTCACCATTCCCGGAAGAACTTTTCCAGTTGAAATACTATACACTAAGCAGCCAGAAAGTGACTACCTTGATGCTTCTCTAATTACAGTCTTGCAAATCCATTTGACCGAGCCTGAAGGTGATGTTTTACTCTTCTTAACTGGTCAGGAAGAAATCGATTATGCATGTCAATGTCTCTATGAGAGAATGAAAGGGCTGGGTAAAAATGTTCCCGAGTTAATCATCTTACCAGTATACAGTGCCCTTCCAAGTGAAATGCAATCAAGAATTTTTGAACCAGCCCCTCTAGGAAAGAGAAAAGTTGTTGTCGCAACCAACATTGCTGAAGCTTCGTTGACAATTGATGGTATATTCTATGTCATCGATCCTGGATTTGCCAAGCAGAATGTTTACAATCCTAAACAAGGATTGGATTCGTTGGTGATAACTCCAATTTCCCAAGCCTCAGCAAAACAGAGAGCAGGACGTGCTGGACGTACAGGACCCGGAAAGTGTTATCGTCTGTACACAGAGAGTGCATTCCACAATGAAATGCCACCCACCACAATTCCAGAAATTCAGAGGATTAATCTTGGGACAACTACTCTTAATATGAAAGCTATGGGCATTAATGATCTTCTGTCTTTCGATTTTATGGACCCTCCTTCTCCTCAAGCCCTCATATCTGCCATGGAACAACTTTACAGTCTTGGAGCTTTGGATGAAGAGGGACTTCTTACTAAATTGGGCAGGAAAATGGCCGAATTTCCTCTTGATCCCCCTTTATCTAAGATGCTTCTAGCTAGTGTCGATCTTGGTTGCAGTGATGAGATTTTAACAATAATTGCAATGATTCAAACCGGAAATATCTTCTATCGTCCAAGGGAAAAACAGGCTCAAGCGGATCAGAAAAGGGCTAAATTTTTCCAGCCGGAGGGAGATCATTTGACGTTACTTGCGGTTTATGAGGCTTGGAAAGCAAAAAACTTTTCTGGTCCATGGTGCTTTGAAAACTTTGTTCAGTCCCGATCTTTGAGGAGAGCTCAGGATGTTAGGAAGCAACTTCTCTCCATCATGGACAAGTATGTATTTCCATCCTTTAAACTGGTGCACTGTTGGTGATTAGGAATCTGCTCAAGTTTATGACTGTTCACATTATAATCTTTGAAAGTTTTCTTAACTGAGGCTATAGATATGGTACTGTTTTGTTTTTTAATTTGTTTGATCTGTGTTCTCTTTGCTCCTTGGCAAGTTTAACCTGATAGTAAAGGAACCTTGTTAAATTTATGTATCTCGTGGTTTAGTAACTTGGTTAACAATCTGCCTTTTATGCGGATGAAGAAATACTACTGCATATCTTTTGTGAACAAGCAGTTACTTTGGTAGTTACATTTCTGTGACATGCTTGTATGCTTAACCATTCCTAGTGTACATGTTTCTGTAATGCAGTTATTCTCAGTTTCTTTACGTGTTTCCTCTGTAACTTAGAACCTTGGATGGTGTTACTAAATTAATTTTGTTCTTGTACAGGTATAAATTGGATGTCTTGGGTGCTGGAAAGAATTTCACCAAGATTAGGAAGGCTATTACAGCAGGCTTCTTCTTCCATGCTGCCAGGAAGGATCCACAAGAGGGTTATAGGACCCTGGTGGAGAACCAACCAGTTTATATTCATCCAAGCAGTGCCCTTTTTCAAAGACAACCTGATTGGGTTATCTACCATGAGCTGGTGATGACCACAAAAGAGTATATGCGTGAGGTAACAGTCATAGATCCAAAGTGGCTTGTTGAACTGGCACCGAGATTTTTCAAGGTGTCAGATCCCACAAAGATGAGCAAGCGCAAGAGACAAGAACGGATTGAACCACTTTATGACAGATATCATGAGCCTAACTCTTGGCGCCTCAGTAAAAGGAGGGCTTGATTTGTCTTTGCTGTATAACCACGTTTCAGATATTACAAGCCACTTCTGGCGAAGTGATTGGAATTGGGTTTTTTCCTTGTGCTTGAATTGTATCATAGACAGTCACTCTTGTTCCTCTCTTGTAGGCCTAATTGTTGTAAATTTGGGAAATTCTTTTTGCCTTTTGAAGAGTCCACATTTTACCTTTGAAAGCCCTTTAATGACCCCAACAGAGGGGTTATTCACCCGTGCTGCCGCCTTGTTGCATAAGTGCTGTGGTTTATCTCATATAAAGCTGGAAATGTCACTTTTTGAACGACATATTCTTCTATATTGGTTATGGCGTCATGCATTTGATGTCTTTGTATACCTGTGGCACAATGAAAAGTTATCTCAGCGAATGCTGCTGTTAAACTTGATTTTTTGATGCTGTTACTGGGGAAAAAGCACCTTCAGTCTCAAGTTGACAACGTACATAGGATGAGATACGACGTCACATTATGGTCTTCTAGTCACTTAGGTGTCCCTTGACTATGCAGGAGCAAGGATTTGCAAGGATTTTTTATCTCCTCTTTTTAACTGGGATTGGGTTTTCATTACCTTCACGTCCCTTATCTTTGCTTCCAGCTTCTCCCTTCCCGATTCTTCTACCAGAAAAATCAACAAAGTGTCCTTTTTGTTCAGCATTTATCCCAATTTTCGTTTTGGTGTATACGAGGAGTAGAACCGTCAAATTACTCTTTAGTTCTTGGCGCAAAATATTGTACATTTGCATTCAGGTTTCTACACTAAAGACTCCAAAGATGTATTGCTGCTTATACCCTCTAAATTGTATGGCACAATTAAGAGTAGGATAAGTTCCCACACTAGTTCTGATTCGCACCCTTCTACATTTTAGGATAGCGTAGTACCTAACTTCAAAGTATTTTCCCCTATCCCACAATTATCAGCAGGGTGGTAAGAAGCTTCAAGCACCCTTGCCAAGTTGAGAGTCCAGACCCCTGCTAATGACCAATCACTTCAAGCATACATATATTCTCACGAATGGCTATAGTTACTCGTAGGCAAACTTCTAAGTTTTGGTCCTTGCAATATGGCATTTGTTGCTCTTGTATAAGCTGCTGAGTTCTGGCCCAAGCATGGACATGGTGGGTCTACCTGCTTTGACATGTGAACGTAATTTCTTGCTGTAATTTGTAAGATGGCTTAATTACAATTCCCCCAAAGACTTGTTATAGCAATGGATACTTTCCCCTTGGATGAAAATCAACCAAACTATAGGATAGGATATATGCAGCATGGATCACTCCAGAAATTACAGGGTGCAACCGGAAACATGGACGAGTCTTTGTTCCATCACTCCTGAAATTAGTCGCCAGGGGCAACGTCGCTAACATGCAGACTGGGGGCCCAAAACAATGTCCGTAGGTTGATCGCCAAGATTTTGTTAGAGGACTTCAACATTCGAATTGGAGTGTATTATAGTGGCTGGCTAGGTCAGTAACACTACTAATCATCAGTTCACCAGTCATCCGTTAGGAAATAATTAATACTATCCTTGTATAGCGGCAAATAATTAATTATGCACAATGATTGCTAAGGGCATCGGCATGTGATGATGATTTGCACTATATATATATATATATTTTGGGCCTGCGTCAACATGGCTCCAGATTGAGAAGAATAGGATTCTCTATTGCTAATGACTGTAAAAGAATGGGCCACTGAATAAAATCCGTCCACCAGTCAAAATAGCTCTCAAATCAATCCTCGAGGAGCTGGTAAACAAGAAACAAGAAAGATAGCCACTGCAGTCGTGAGAATCCGATCAAGCAAAGCAGGAATTGACGGCTAAAATCACAGAGCAGGCCAGATGAGTCCCTACTAGTACTTCTCTTTTTCTCATTTCTTTTTTAATTTCATTTTTTCTTGGATAGTAAAATTCTTCTTAATTTCATTTTAACGGGGATTCATTACTCTTACCAATTGGTCAGAGACACATGGGAATAGCCAGGGTCTGTGATTTCAATCTGGTCCTCCCATGTTCTTTCTTTTCCAGAAAATCTCATCTATCAAAACTTTCCAATAATCAGGTCCGATTCATTCCTTCACCCGATCAGAGCTTCAGAGCTAAAACATCAATCAGCATGTCAGAAAACCCAGGTAAGAGAATCCTTGAAAATCTCTTGTTCCGGGGTTTTTCTTTATACATTCACAAAAAGTCTCCATCTTGAAGCTGCTCCTTCTTTTTCTGCCAGTGGGCTATGCGGTCTGCCGGTTTCTGCTTTATTTTTGTGTGCTGACTTTCTGATGATTCATTTGCATGTAATGCATGACTTTGTACACCAAATTGAAACTATGGGCATTACACTGACTGATGGATTTAAAAATTAAACAGGGTTAAGCTAATTCTGCATTTCCCGGGAGAGAGGATGAGGGGAAAGAGACGAGTGGTACTATGGCTTTTGGGAAGGAATGAAAAGACAAATTTTTAAACCGCCAAGATTTGGTTCGCTGTTTAAGGAAGTATAATTCAGCATAGAGATACTTGTTCATATTTAGTAATAAAGTATACGAGTCCGCTTTTCTATTATACTAGGCAATATGGTTTATGGATGTGAGGATCAATATAACTTCTGGCTGAAGCTTTATCATGGAAACTACTAGTACGCAGAGTGGTTATGCAAGATATTGAACCAATAAGCTAGGAATAATAGACAGTTAAAATCAGCTTAAATAATTCGCTGTGTTAAACTGTTCCTTTCACGCCGCTCTATGTTTAGAGAGTTTTATTCGTGCTGTTAACTTCTTTAGTTGGAGGAATGCTGTGTGGCACTTCATTGAGTCTGTTTAAGCAGTTTATATGGGCAGACTCTGGAAATTCAACTCTTGTTCTGTTTTGAGTTTTGACTGGATTTAGCCATGAAAGCAGGTGTTGTCAAATTGCACGGCAACATATCTTGTGGAGATCTAGGCTATTAATATGAAGATATATCTACATTGGCATGGTAATACATGTATAAGAATTGATCCATACTTATAATGTTGCAGTAACTAGGCAGCAGAAAGTCACTTTACAGAACAAACATGGTGAAAAGCTTGTGGGCGTCTTCCATGATGCTGGATCTGCAGATGTTGTAGTCTTATGTCATGGATTTCGATCCTCAAAGGTTGGAAGCTCTTCTATTCTGCTCATGATACCTACTTTTACTGTCTTCCGTCTTCCAGTTACAACTTTGTTCAATCTTTGAATTTTCCAAAACCAAATGTCTTTATTTTTTCTTTTTCTTTAGATCTAATGGTAGCTGGAATATTACTGAATTGCATCCCCTTCTTTATTTCTGTATTGACGGAAAGCTAGGTGGGCACTTGTTTATTTGTGGCACACAGAACTAATCTGGCATTTGTAACCCCAATCTTTTGCTGTTAATACTGATTTACTTGACTTCCTTTGGTTGAAAAGGCTTAATAAAGCTCACGTGGTTTTGTAGTATAGTTTAGGCAAGTGAATGAAGTTCGTCTATAGTTTAGAAGAAAGTGCAAGGACGCTTCTTCAAAAAAAGATAAGCGATGATGTAAGACTCAAGCAGTAAATTGTTTATTAGAGATCCTGAGTGTCTGAAAACAGTGATAATAAGCTCATCTTGGTTTATTTGGGAGTCTTAATGGATATAATTAAGATTGTGTACTACCTTCATCTTTTCTTCTTCTTCCTTTATTAGTATTATTATTAATATTGTTATTGTTGTTGTTGTTGTTTCTTTTTGCAATTTAGACCAAGTACTTGACTAAAATATCTTTTTTGTGATATGGCACAACAACCAACATATGGTGTGTAATATACTGAGTTGTAGATTGATAACTTTTAATCTTCATTTGTGTTGTCAGATGAACGAGACTATGATGAATTTTTCTGCTGCTCTAGAGAAAGAAGGAATTAGCGCATTTCGATTTGACTTTGCTGGAAATGGGTAAGCTTTAGCACTGTGGTTCATTTAATCACTGTTCTACAGGTTTTCGAATATTATCCTTTAGCATTGCGTGATGAATTTGTGTCCAAATAACAGCCACATTTGTTATACTGGAATTTCATCACTAGCTAACAAATGGATACTACCTTTTAATTGGTTAATACTGTGCTTTTCAATGCCATGATTTCCCAGGTTAATGAGCTACTTGTAATGTGCTCCCTTCACTCCAGCATTGATTTCTTACTTACCTTAAATTGAAAAAGTATGGCTTTAGGGTTCTTATGGGTTGTAACCAACCCTTGTACATTAGTGATTAATTGGTTTAATTACATAATTATTTGTAAAGAGCTTATTTAATTGGGCCATTATAAAGAGTTTGGCTAATTAGCTCTATACTTAATTGGTCAGTGCAATCTAATTTAGGAATTTATACTGCTCCAAGATGTTAATTTTGCCTGAAATTCTTTATGCTTCTGACAGTTTGATGCAATGAAAAGGGTACTGTTTAGCACTTGCTTTATTTTGGCTAGATCTCCTCTTCCTCAGGGACCCTGAGATTTAGTTAAAGTTTTTATTTCTGGCAATTGTATGGATAGATTCTACTAACCTCTCATCACAATTATTCATTTCCAGAGAAAGTGAAGGCTTATTTCAGTATGGCAACTACTGGAGAGAGGTTGAGGACTTGCGATCTGTGGTTGAGTACTTCATTGCAGCCAACCGTAGGATTACTGCAATTCTTGGGCACAGTAAAGGTGTGCAAACTTTTTGAAATAGTGTGAAACATATTTGATAGAAATTAATGCGTGCACATAAGTTGTAAATCATAAGAACTCTGTGCATGTATATTTATGCTTAATTTTTTAAATTGGTTTTGACTAGATGATACAACTTTTGGTGCTTTAAATTGCAGGTGGCAATATTGTGCTGCTATATGCATCTAAATATCATGATATTTGCAATGTGATCAATGTGTCTGGCCGTTACAAACTGGATAGGGGCATTGAGGAGCGACTGGGAAAAGACTTTTTGGAAAGAATCAAGAAAGATGGCCATATTGATGTCAAAAGTGGAGCTGGTAATTTTAATAACGCATTGTAATGATTATCTAGCATCTGACTGTTCACAACCTGATTATTTATGGCTCTAAATTCAGGGAAAAAGAATATGAGCAGGACCTACTGCTTAGGACCCCATGTTGCATTTTTCTGTGCTTTACTTGTTTTACACGAGTATTCAATTTTTACATGGAGTAAAAAGTTCCGGTTTATCAAATGAATTCCCCGTTTGCAAATTCATCTTTCCTTTCTGATGCTTTACAAGTGCTTTGAAAGCATTATTCTCTTTAGTAATACATGTTGTATGGTTTTCTACTCCTGCTCATAGTGGAGCTAATGAAGTTCTTCATTATGCAGGTGATGTTCAATACCGTGTCACGGTGGAAAGCATGATGGATCGACTGAACACAAACATGCATGAGGCGTGCCTTGTAATTGACAAAGAATGCAGGTTAGAGTAGCTTATTTAGACCCCGTTGTTTACTAGCTTGCTTTAGACCTGCCTGTTTTGAGCCTTCATAAGTTATCCCATTACCGCCTCAATCACATGAACCAAAAACACAGAAATGGTGTTCGACAAAATTGAAGATTTTCATGAAGCTTCTGCGGGTAAAGTGATTTTGTTTTCTAGTGCGAGAAAGAATCCTACGTAATTTGGGAACAGCATGAAATACCCGAAACTGAGATACATCGGTGGTTAAATATGTAATTACATATATATAACATAGGATTTTTGTTAACATGTATTGATAATGTAGTTGAGGCAGATGCATAGATTTTAATCTCCTATTAATGAGTAACTCTTATCTGCTCACCCACTCAATATATGCGTTTGTACAGGGTATTAACGGTGCATGGGTCTGCCGATGAAATTATACCTGTGGAAGATGCCTTGGATTTTGCAAAGATCATACCAAATCACAAGTTGCACATTATTGAAGGTGCTGACCACAGTTATACTTCACATCAAGCTGAATTAACTTCTGTTGTTCTGCCTTTCATTAAAGAAGGCCCTGCAGGAGGCCAGTAAGCAGCCTTAGCTGAGTTAGTCGGCCTTTCAAATTTACACCAACGGTTCCAAGAAGCTGAATAGTCGGTATTTTAGACTTATTTGGCCTAATCAGCCATGAAAATTGCTTGTGTATTAGCTTTACGTTACAAAGCTTACAGTTTTCAAGCATTCTTGACCTCTTGTGGAGCAATTCTTCAATAGTGCTCGAGAAAGAGTATGAAGCTGTGAAGGCTGCTCGAGAAAGTGTTCTGCCTTTATATTTTTTTGCCTTTTGGCTTGGGAAAGAAACAGCTTTTGATGTCTTAAATTGCTCGACTTGTGGAGCTTGGTCGTGTGATTTTGTGAATCTTCTTCCCGGCTGCTTGGTTTCCTTTTTCCTTCCATTGGCAAGTACGTGAACATAAATCATGCTATACGCCCTGAAAAAGCCTCCTGCAGCATGGCCACAAGATGGTGATGTTTTGAACCTAATCTTCTTCTTCTTCTTCCTCTTTTTTTTTTTTCGGAACTTGGCCAAACCAACTCGAGTTACGCATTCCTGTCTGAACTTGCCAAACCACACTCTCAGCGGTACATAAGCTTCAGCATATTGTCTCAAGGATTTCTTAGCTCACATGAATGCCCCTTCAAGCACACTGATTGAAATTAAGCAAATCGATCTCCAATTTGCTTTCACCTCCATTCCCCTCCCCAATAACACAAAAAGCTATCTTCCATTAATTTGCACATTCTTAACCACTGACTCTTAATACACTCTGATGAGGTGCACTAATTTGCAGAAAGCTAAAGTGATTGCAGCTGATATGTTTCTTTTAGGAACTGTGTTGGATATTACATACATGTAAACTAGCTACATTAGTATTCACTTCAACAGCTTTATTGATCGAAAGATTATAGATTCATGAGATTCTTGAGCTTAAAATTCTACAGGCTCACATGCACAACTATTCATTGTCACAAGATTTTTCATCCTAAGAATGGTGTGGGACTTGAATCAAGTACGTTTGTAATGGTCACACACCCACATGCAGCAACCCTGGAGATCACTGTCCATCCAAATCTCAAATCCCGTTAACCAAACCTTTGGAGCTTTTCAGTTCGGACCCCCTTCCAAGTGTTAATTTGAAAAATCGAGCTTTTTTTTCACCACGGAGCAGTTCTGTGTTCTAGTTTTTCCTTCTCAAACCCTCGTCAAGAAGTTCCAACATCACCGCTGCAGTTATACGTCTCAAGATATGCATCTTCATCTTCATCCTACATAAACGAGACAGATGCCGCCAATCATGATTAAGCCACTTGGCAAATGGTCGTCACAGCCATTCACAAAAAATAAAATATCCGAACTAGCATATATTTGTTATTGTTACGAAGTATAAACATTAAGCAGATAGAGAACATGTTCATCCAAAGCCTACTAAAGGAAATATCCAAGATTTCCAGTCAAGTCTATTGGAGAAAAGACGTTAGAAACCAAGAGAATGGACCATCAATAGTGTCAAAATTACAAGATTACAATTATGCAATCCTTTCTGTGACTGAATATTGCTTCAGATATAAGAAAACTAGGCAAAGTAGTACCAATGATTTGAAAGGTAAACATAATTTAAAAGATCTTCATGTCTACATCCTCCACTGCCATAAATTCTACAACAACCAGAAAAAATCAGTCAAATGCATTCAAAGCTTAAATTATTGCTTACTTCTTGCAATTCATCATCATCGGATGCATCATCCACCCTTGAGTACAAGGTCTCCTCATCGATCTCCTTGACATTCTTCATATCTTCCTGTGCAGCAAGAAACAAGTTAACCTTTAGCTTCTCCTGATTCTTATGCATATCATACAGAATGTCATTTAGCCAGAAAACATACAAGCTCAGATTTCAGCTTCTCAATTTTTTCTTGCAACTCTGCAACATGATGCTTTAAAGCCTGGATATGTTTCAATGAGGATACATGATTAATGATCATCTCAACAAACAATATTGTAAATCTGGACATTGAAGGAAGGAAAAAAAGGGGTTTGTAAAAATCACTAGTCATGATTACCTCACGTCTCTGAAGCTCAATAGAACGAGCCAATGCTTGCCTTCTTGTCAGAAGATTTTTAGGCCTAAATGCACTAGGAGGGAGATAATTTTTTCCACGATAAACAATAATGAGATATCCTTTGGCAGTTTTGTCAACTGATACTAAAATACCACCACTCTCTGCCTCAAGAGAAATTGCAATATGTTTGACTTGTGGGAAACTTTTTCGTTCCACAAAAATCTTCACCAGCTCTCTGTACTTCCAGTGCAGGTGCATATTTTCAATGGTACCATCAAAAATGCCTCTCCTTCCTAAAAACCAGAACATGTTAATTCCTAGCTTTCATCTGTTACTGACTAATAATACACAAACAAAAGAACTGGACAAAATAGCAATACAGAACTGATATGAAAAGAAAAACGTTGGTGACTTTAGATCGCATGGTCCCACTACATGGCTACAGCAGATAGATTTCCTAATAAGTAAAGCTCAAGGAACAGCAATTGTTACCTAGAAACAGATATGGTTTCATACTCAGACCCATTTTCCGAAATAAAAACCTTTCCTCATCATTTATAGTTTCCAAGTCAGTGGGTTGTTCAGCAGGTTCAAAATTTTCTTGCACTTTCAATACAGCCTTCTCGGCCTTTGTTATCTTCCCTTTTGCCTGCAAATAGCGGAAAGTTTATATAGAGCCAAATATTCACAAGGGCTAAAAGTAGTGCCTGCATTTTCCAAAAAAAAAAAAAAAAGACTCATCTTAATATACTGCCACTTACAATAGCTAGCTTGTTCTCAAGAGATTTAACCAAAGCAGCATGCTTTGCTACAGCTGAATCTCTCATCATCTTCTCTAAATCTTCACCAGTTGCCTGGTTGTTCCAGCGCAAGGTTGCTGCCTTTGTCTCAGAAAGGGTTCCGGCAACTAAAGGCCGTTCAGCAACTTTGACATTTGACGCAATCAGGGCCAATGCTCTCTGACGCGCTATTTCTTCCTCATCCTGTTGGAGAACAGTTTCTCTCTCTTTTTCCACTAATGCTTGCGTAACACCAGATGGCAAAAAATCATTTCCCCTGTAAAATACGATATATTCCTTGTTTCTTGACAATAGTGTACCTCCAGTTAATACCTAAGCGAATCATATCAGAATGTTGTTAGCAAGAAAGACGTGCATCAACCAACAACATCACATTCCTCACAGGAAAAGAAAAAGAAAGTAAACTAGTGTTTCTCAAATGATTAGCATGATTGGAACAAATTCTTTTAAGAGCACCAAGCAAAAAAGAAGGCTTGCTCAGAAGCTGATTATTTAAACACTGAAATGGAAATACCAATAAAAGAAAAACTACCAGACAGTTCATGATGCTTTCACTCATTTTCAGGTTCAACAATTTGTCCATGCGTTTAATGTGACTGGAGATTCAATGAATCAGAATAGAGATTAAAAATGTGAGCAAGCAAATATTCACACTCTTCAACATACTCATAGGTGAAAATATTCGTTAACTCATATATATATGTGTATGAATGTAGGGATTCAGATATCCAACCTTGAGTTCTTCTGCCATTCTTTCATTGCAAGTATTCTGTACACCACGTTTGATGGCTATCTTTGCAATAGCACACTTTTCCCACAACTTTACCATTGCCAATGCCAGACCTTGCAGTTGTCTGTTTCTTCCTAGATATTTGTAAAAACATACTCCATATATGAGTACTCAATATCTGAAACAAAGAGAAAGCACAAATATGAGTTGGCACACACCTAGGGCAAAATGTGGAGGCAATACTCTGGCACTCCTACGGAAAAATGTCATTTCTTTGTCACGTAAACCATGTCTTATCCCATGAGGTAGAAGCCTAAATGGGGGTCTATATCCAGGAACAACATCAGGAAGCAAGTCAGCATCAACAGGCACTGGTTCACGCCCTGACCAATCTTTGAACCGTGGACCAAGTTCATCCAGCAGTAGGTTGAGCTCACTTCGATCCTTGAGTTCTTTGACAGATAGGTTGTTCGAATAAGATTTAGCAGTCGATGGTTCAGCAGAGCATGAGGTACCGATGCTTCGAGCAAAATTATTCACCTGAACTCCTGAAGATTCAAATTCCTTTGTCTTGTCTTGAGTTTGTCTAGCATACGACTGTACACAATCTAATTTGTATCCCATTCCTCTGTACAACACCACTGTACTGCCTGATCTCCAAATAACCAAACCTCCAGTTCTACTCTGACAGAAGGCATAGTACACTATATATAAGCATCCAGTAGGCTTGATTGCATACAAATCTGAAGTAATATTCATTCGAACCAGTCGTAATGGTAAAGCAAATTTATGAAATTATTGCAAATGAGGATGTTATAACCATAGAATAGGATAACGTAAAGCTAACTTCAACCAGCATACTGATACAAGGAAGACTGACATCATGTATTTGCAGTAAAAGCTAACATTCATAACTGATTCTGAAGAAAAACTAACCTCTAGAATCTGGTGTGTCCACCTCATATTCATGGCAGTAGGACCTTCGAATTTCAGCTTCACCACCTCATCCAGCTTCCACTTCTCATGAATAGAGTCCACCAATGCCTGCGTTACACCGGCTGCCCCAACCTTTATTCTCTCTACCATCCTCAAAGCCAAATTCCTAAGCCTCTTCAATTCAGGCTCGGGTATTACTTTCTCTGCCACCTCAGTGTTACTTTTTCTTAATCTTTTCCCTTCATGATATTGTTGATCACTCTCACTCTCCCACGGCAACCTCACTGATTCACTAGTATCCCCTGAATCCTTCACATAATTCTGAAAAGCCCCCAACCCATTATTGCTATGTTCAGCATCCTTGTCTATCTCATTAAACAAAAACTCACCTGTCTGTGACAGCTCATTCGAAGTATCATCCTTCTTGGCACCATTTTCTCCAATTTCCTCATCAAGTTTAAGATTTTCCTCCATTTTCTTTACATCTTGAAATACACTAAAGCTGGTAACATAATTTTCAGAATGCTCATTAAAGCCATTTCGGGTTTCATCATCCTTGACACCCTTTTCTCCACCTTGCTCATCAAGATCAAATTTAACCTCAAAATTATTACAATTTTGAATTACACGACCGTTAGTAGCATAATTTTGAGCATGATCATTAAGGCCATTGAGGCTTTCAGTACTATTACTGGCCCGCCTCGAGTTTCTAACTGGATTATCAAACTGGGACTTTTTTCTGGGCTTCTTTCCATGCTCCCAAGGAGGCAATATTACCTTTTCCGGTAAACCAGAACTCACTGGCTGACTAACTGCAGAGCTCTTTTCACTTGCTGTCTGAGAAACAACCCCATTGGAAAATCTCACATTTCGCTCTTCATCTTCTTCAAAATTTTCGAACTTTGCTTCTTCTTTTTCTTCTTCTTCCCATGGGAGTTTTTCTATCAAGATAGTGGGTTTCCGAGACCATTTATCTTGAATTTGCTCAACAAAGCTAGGCCTGGGCTTTCTCTTCTTCCTGGTGAGGCTACTTTGCTGCGTGCCAATTTCAATAGAATGAGTCGAACAACAAATTTTAAACTTGAGAGCTCTGTTTAAGCAACAGGTTTCTAATAGTGGAATGAGAAAGTGAGATTGTGAAGAAGATGAAGAAGGGTATGGAAATGGAGTCTGGGAGAGAAAATTCAATGGCGATTGCGAAGTTGCCATTACTGAAGATGACTCGATTGCCGAATGTTTTCTAGCAGGAGAACATCTTGGGCTTCATCGATGCCAATTATTTGGCCGGCCCAAATTTTAACAGAACGGGTTGTCGTTTTACTCTCAAGCTACTCGTGGACATATGATGGGCTCACTTTTCACAAAACCGAACAAGTTTAACATAAAGCCCTCTTATGCCCTTGAGTATCTGGTTTAGTTGGTAAAGACGATCAAAAACGCTTCTATTTTTTTTTCTTTCAGGTTTAAGGTCTTCCATTGAACCAAAAAAAGAAGTTTTTTTTTTCTTGAGTTCTTCCAATTTTTTTTTTTAGCTTTCAGGCTGAAGGTCTCCCATTGAACCAAAAAAAAAAAAAAAAAAAAAAAATTTCGCTTGAGTTTTTTCCAATTTTCTCAACTTTTTTTTTGTGAGGTAAGTGGAAGGTCCTATATCCTGAATCCAGGACCTTCCATTTATACTCCCTCTCCCTTTACTATCTAACCCAACCTTCCCTCTCGAATTTACTGGAAACGATTACTACTTGTTGGATAATATTTCGAGCAATGAAATCAAAATGAAATTTACAAGTGCTAAATTATACTATCGAAAGTACATAATCTTTCCTCATAAACAGGTGATGCAAAATCATTTTGCATACGAGTGTGGTGTGCCCATTAGTTTTTATTTTTCTTCGGTTCATTTAACCTTTATTGCGAGCAATTAATGATAATTGGTATGGGTTGGTTAGAATAGGACACAATTGTCTAAAGTAAAAGTTCAAAATGCAACGTAAAAACTAACGAGACCAATGTGGGATCAAACTGCGTTTAACCGAGAACCGGAAAAGTTTTATGTAAGCTGTAGTTGGTCGTGTAACAAAGGAGTTCAGCTATACGAATGCTATTCTTGAATACTCTCTCTCTCTCTCTGGTTGTGTAAATTCTTGGCTATCTTACTATAATATCTAAAGTTTTATCCTGCATCAAGCCTTACTTTGTCATTAGCAAAACCTGGTGGCCAAAGTGGTGCAGCCAAACTTCAAGTTGATATCTTTTAGCAAATAAGGGGAAGAAACAACTCCAACATATTCTTCATCGGCAGTTCCAAGATCGTTCCACAATAACAAAATGCATTCCGGCAGTGCTACAAAAGAATTTACAGAACACGATTTGTGGTGGTGTATATCCTCATATGTATGGTTCAAAATATGCGAGCTAAGGATAAAGTCAAGAAGCTTTTTCGACTGAAAAATGAAAGGCACGACTTGTGAACAATGCGGGATTATGATAGAACAAATCACCTCGCAAATTTATACAGCAAATTAGCTCGATGGAAGTTGTACAAGTGCCAAACAAATGAACGTCGAGTTGTCGACTTCGTGGTGTCTAATCTCATCTGCTAGCACTAAGCAGTAAAATCTCGACCACTTAAAACTAGTTCTTTGGGTAAACAAGAAGATAATAAGATTAGCTTAGCTTGGTGCAGGAGTCTTTTGCGTGGTTTATGTGTCCGCAGGTAACCGGCCAACTAGATTGTGCCCTTTCAATACCTCAGACGACCTCCACACCAAAACACACACACACACAACCACCCCCTCCCCCCCCCCCCCACCACACACCAAAAGAAAAAAAAAAAACCCCCCATAAAAATGCAGAAGAGTTTTTTTTAAAAAGAAACTATTTTTTTTTTTGAAGGGGCTATAGTATATGTTTTAGAAGACACTAAAAGAT
This sequence comes from Coffea arabica, assembly GCF_036785885.1. Classification (NCBI taxonomy): domain Eukaryota; kingdom Viridiplantae; phylum Streptophyta; class Magnoliopsida; order Gentianales; family Rubiaceae; genus Coffea; species Coffea arabica. Next base: position 9,267,189 of record NC_092321.1, on the reverse strand, counting down.
TAAATAAAACCTGTAATTCGTGTCAAATTATACTCTTTTTTTTTTTATAGTGTTGATTAAAAAGGGAGAATGTTGTCTAACTGGAAATCACAGATTGGTAGAGCCCATGATCCAATTATTTAATGTTAATTAACTAAAACCCCCTAATTTCTTTGCCTAGTAGATGATGAGCAGCTTCTTCGGCAGCCACAGACACACCTTGATGCTAAGCATAAGGGAGACATAATCATTAACGTTAATGATACCATTGTTTATTCTTTGCTAGTTTTCACGGTGTTCGATCTTCGTGGATTAACAAGCATAATGACAATGCCGAACTTATTAGGCAGGCTGCAGCAGCAGCCTCTTGTTGAAATCCAAAGGAACCTCAAAAGCTAAAGGCTATAGAATCACATTTACGGCTTGTCTCCACTTCCCCGTGTGAACGACTGTGAAATTATTACTCGACTTTACAATCCATAATCAAGCACACCAGAAAAATAATTTTCAATTATAATTTCCAGCAGGAAACAGATTCCCTCTTTTCAGCCGAAAAGGTGCAATTCATGGAAGTGAAACAGAAAGGAGAATTTTACTATATTTTTTTGGGATAATTTCAGAAAGGTTTCTAGTAATTTCAGACAGCTCCTCTCACGTTTTAAAAATTACACATGTCTCTCCTAGAACATAGGTTTAGGTTTCACCTTGATGATATAAGACCAAAAAAGTATATGAATGCCCAAAATTGCCCTCACCTAAATTTCCTTAATATGAATAATCATTAAGATTTTTTAAAAGTCAAAAATACACTTGTATATTATCAAAATTATGAGTCTTATTGCTTAGCCAATGTCTTGATATTTTCCATCCCCATGGTTTTCTACATCCACTCAAACTTTCAAACTCTTATCACTTTTTCTTCTTCCAAACAAACTCTTTGTCTTAGATGCCAAAATCCACCATCATAATTCTTACCTTCACAATCTTTACCTCGTTATAAGTTTCTTCCATATATTGCCTAACAAATCTTTAGTCATAAAACTCATAATCCTTACCTTTTCCCCACTCAAACACCCAAGCCCTCAGTTACCAAAATTCTTCTAATCTCTGCTCTCAACATTTGGGTTGGTCATATTAAATCAGCTCACATTTTTTTTCTCTGAATTGACATAATTTTATTGAAAACAAATTTGATATCTATTAAGAGGAACCAGGCAAAATATCAACAAAGTGCAAGTTTGGGATAGTAGTTTTAGTACAATCTATCAAATTATATTTTCCATAATCCGGTAGCTTTTTTGTCCTCAATGATATGAACAATTGGGTGGTTTGCAGTGATGATTGCTTCCATCATCATCAACAGCAGTAGCATATTTGAGTGATAGAAGGAAGGAGACATCTACCTTGATTAGCAAATTTGAATGATAGAAGGTTACAATTTAATGGCCATGACTAAAGTAATTTGGCCACAATATATGGCTTAGTAAAGAAAAATTGTTTTCCTTTTCTCATTTTCCTTTTTTCTATTATTTTTTCCCTTTTTTATCAATGGCTTGTCTTTTGAAAATTATGAAGGTTATTATAGTCAGCGTTTATCATCAAGAGAGGTAAGTGTAATATTGAAAATTTCAAGAGAGTTCAATGAAATTGTCAGAAACCTCAGGGGAGGTTTCTGAAATTATCCCTATTTTTTATAATTGGAAAAAACCATTAATATGGCTCCTACCTGGCAACATAGTGCGTTCATTTACATAAAACTTGGTAATCTTGTACAGGAAGTAATAGTTGCAACTACTGCCTGAACTAAATTAGTGATCAAGAGGACTTGAATCTACTTTCTATCTAACTAAATTGATGAAACTATGTGCCTAATTCTAAACAAAATTGAAAATTTTTTGTCCTGGAGATAATATCATTTTCGGATCAAACCGAGCTTTTCTTTCTTGAAATGTGCTCCATTTCGACCCAAAATGGTTCATCCAGTCTTGTCTGGTTTTGTAGTGCGGAAGATACTGCTTGATCTCGATGCCATTTTTGTCACAAAACTCCAGTAGTTCATTATTTTGGTCATCCAAGTTCTTCCAGTCATCCAATGTACCAGATTGCAATAGTCCCACGCAGTAAAATGTATCTTCGTCAGGTACGACAGCCGACATTCTCTCATCCCACCTGTAACCAATTAAAAATAAAAATTTATGTTAATTAAATAACATGGAGTGCTAATAATGTTTAACTCGATCCGAACACAAATATATTTGCGAACAATAATGTTGTCTTAATACTATAATTACCAACACAGCTGGGGTAGAATAATATATTTCCAAGTAAGAAATAAAATATTAGTGCGTAGCATTTTAGAGGCTGATGATTACATTTTCTTGCTTGTTGGGTAGACAAGAATGGGTCCTGTAGCCTTATTCTGTTTAAGTAAGATGTCGACAAAAACACCAGCATTGAAGTCCATGATACGAGACTTGGGTACAAAGAGATTGAGCCACGGATGAGGGACATCCCACAATCCCTTGGACTGAAGCTTGAGCTCCCCACTTCTTACTCTATTCAGAAAACCCACGAAGGAATCATCTTTCTTGAATAAGAATCCAGGAATGTAGTGCAAACCCTCTAGCAATAATTCAAGTTCCTACACATTAGAACAAACAAACATGTTATATATATATATTTATATACATAGATATATATAGACGTCTGCCTGGATAGTAGCATCAAATATGTGTTCAATACTATAAGCTAAATGTACAGTAATTGACAAGAATGATTATTAGGATTGCATACCTGATCAACAGTAGCAGCAGTGTTATCGTCGTAGTACTTGACAACTTCCATGCAGTAGAGGATGCCTCGTTCAGTTAACAAGGAAGAAATTTTGGACTGATGGGAAGCGGAGAAAAATGAAGATCTCCAGTTATTGGGAGAACTTTGTTGCAGTATAAGGGAACCTTCTACATAGTCTACGCCATTATCATTAATTGAGATTAGATATTCCTGGTCTCTTGTAAAGCTGGAAAAATCATCGTACATTATTCTCAGCCATTTCACCTGTACATGTAAAAAGAGAAAAAAAATGTGTACTAGTAAGACATATGTACAACACTACTTGTCTGCCAATTCATAAGCAAAAGCACCCCTGAATCCATCAAAAGAATAAATCCTGGATTCCTTAATTTTGTCCATATTCGTCTTAAGAAAAGTCACAATTGATGTGGAATAGAGATAATGGTTTCTTGTAGCATGATTATTAAACTTATCAGGTCATAATCAAATTACATTATCAATCCAAGCAAGAAGTCTTAGCTTTTCAGGGCAGTAGATTAGATCCAACAGTGCTTTAAGATACTGACAAGTAAGCATGACTAATATTTTTAAGGACTCCTTAATTTGGTCACACTCAAAAACAAAAACAAAAAAATGAAAAAGTACTTAATTTGGTGGGTTGATCTATTTTTCCTATTTTGTTCATCTGCGGTTAACTATGATTGATGCTGAAATGTGTGGGGAACCAGCTGCTTGGACGTTAGCCGGGGAACTTTCAATCCAAGCCCTGTCGTATTGCAGTTACAACGCGAAAATTTTTATGCTAGATTATATGCGTTATTTATGAACTTTTGTAGACGTTATTGTACGTACAAGATCTTGAAACTAAAAGTCAGTTTTTTTTTTTTCTTTAATAGCAAAGATTTCGATGCAAATACTACACTTACTCGTGTTGGTGCTTTGTCCAAGACGATCCTTGCCCTGGTTATAATCCCAAATTGACCGAGGCCTCCCAGAACTGCATAATACAGCTCCGAGTTCATGTGCTTGGAGCAAGTGATGAATTCTCCTTTTCCTGAATCAAACAAATTTTGATGTCATCAGGTGAAGAAAAACAGCAAGCCAACTCAATGCCATGCAAAAGTACTGTACTCTTCGGGAATAATGTTTAAAGATTCTCTTGTTCACAAGAAAAACCAATTATGTTTGTTAGTTAGTGAGGACCTATGATTCGGATTCACCCAAACACATGCAACTATATATTCTTCTTCTTCATTTTTTTTTTCCCTTTTCCGTGTATATTAATCTCAGAGGAATCCCACCTAGAAGATCTTGCCAGGTCCGAGGAGGAAAACAAACCCTGAATAAAATCGCTGCTGATGTAAAACATGTTACATTCTCGAATATATCAAGAAGGATCCGGCAAATCATATATATTCCTTCTCGTACCGCCTGGCTAACCTTATTATAATTCCTCCTCAACCAAAACCTTAGTAAGGTGGAGGCGGACAAAATCCTCCTGAGTCTAAACCTTGAAAGTGACTAAGTGGTGACTAGCGACAATATTTCATCAACTTCAGGCCTTGGTATATCAACAAACAAGTTATGAGTAAAGTCAAATAAAGTTAATTTGTCCTTTTAGGCCTGGTGTTTTATCCATTGAGTCTTCTTTTCGTGACAAGATATGGAAAGGGGAAAATTGGCTTAATGAGCTTCAAAAATTATATATTTTATGAGTACAATGGAGTCAACTGCATGGTTGGCTATGTTGTATTATCATTTATTAGTAGTGACATAATTAACTCCTTACTTAGTATGCATATATAGTAGACTTTTACTCCAAATTAAGAACTCTTTAGTATGTATGGTAGTGTGGCAGATTTCACTCCAATTTAAGAAAGCTTGGCTCGAGTCCAATGCGGGGAACCCAAGTTTTGCCACTAATTGAGAACCTTGGCTCCTCGAGTCCAATGCTTGGGAGATATATAGAACAAAATATACTACTAGCTAGTAGGAGACGACGAAGTCATGATCAAGAAAGTAGTAAATCTAGTACCAGTAATGACATCGAGTTCATGAACATTGCTGATCTGGGGGCCGTGCCGGAAGGTCTGGCCGCTAATTCCAGCATTGGAGAGCGTTCCACCCACGGTTAGGTACAAATAATCAGTCCATGAAACGGGGGCAAGTCCATAATCAAGTGTGGTTCGCAACACATCGATCCATAGCTGCTCACCCCCGACATCCGCATAGTACCCTAATGACGGGCTCCACGAAACCTTAATCTTAGTTCCATTACTTGTACAATCACTCAAAGAACTCATCTCGATCACAACTCCATTGGGGGCCATGGCTTGTCCTCTGATGGAATGGCCGTGGCCTCGGGCGGCGATCCCAAACGGGACCGACGAATTATACGAGACATTGATTACACGAATGATATCGGGGACGGAAGAAGGATAAAAAACTGCAGATGGGATTTCTTGAACCAGTTTCCCAAAGTCAGAAGAGGCGGTGTTAATGGCGTCAGGATCAAAACGAAGCTTAGTGGCTATATCAAGAAAAAGAACTTGGCGGGGGAGAGAATTCGGCCATGGCCTAAACTTTCCAATGATGGAAATGAAGCGGCCTATGATGAACAAAAGCATGAAGAAACACGCAGGAATTGAAGAGGGCTTGGGCATGATTCTTCGTAGAGGGAGGGGAGAGGACTGAGAAGAAAGAGATTTTGGAAAAAAACAGAAGGTTTTGGTACGAGCGTGATCAGGCAAAGGAGGAGGGCTATTTATAGATGGAGGGAGAAGAAACTTTGTATATTCTGCATGAATACGAGGATGTGTGCAGTAATGAATAAATCTTTGCTGTACCAGAAAGAAATCTTGACAAAATGGAGGCGTTAATTTTTTCAAAGATTCGATAGGACAAGATACAGTGATGCTTCGCCTTTTGTTTCTATCGTCACGACTTGCTCATGCCATACAATGAAAACTTTTGAACTTTGTTTCATCATTCCACGTTCAACTTTTAACGTGTAAATTTTATGTTTGTATCTTTGGCGTAATTTTACTGCTACTACAGATTCTGGAGTGGAGGCTGTACCCACGGTTTCTTCCAACTCAGTGGGCCTTTTAATTTCTTTCTCCTCAGTGAGGGGCTGTCACCAAACGAAACAAGAATAGACTAGTATCATTAGAATGTAACAACATGGCTAGCTGTCCTGATCTTCTAGGGAGACAATAAATATTAATCAGGTCATCGCGAAATTTTGATTCTAGCTTTTAGATTTATTTTTTTGGGTTTCCCGTTCTTGTGTAAGATTTAGAGTTTTCTCTAAGCTCCAAAAATAAAATTTTTTTTTTAAAGCGGCTAATAGATTGTGATGGAAAAATGGTCATCATGCTTAGGCATAATGGGTATATAAAACGACAAATGGCACTGTATTATACTATTATATATATATACACTTGTTCTTTTGGTTTGGCTAACGGGCCGGTGTTAAATTTTTTAAGAAAAGTGAAACTAATTTCATAAAGTGTCTAGTCTAAATACGAAAAGTGAAATAAATATGAATATACATCGACATGGTAAGTTAGGCATAATTGATTGAAGTGTGGTAACGGACAGAAGGAAAAAAAAAAACCCTTTTCTTTTTTATGCATCCCAAGATTCAGAAAATGAGGCATGTATAGTGGAGTGATACTCTTCACTAAGTCACCATCAAGCCAGTTCCCACTATTAATATTTATCTTGAAAGCAAACTAATTTTTTATTATGAACTTTCCAAGTAAGCATTTAGAAAGGAAAAGGAGTCCCAAACACGGTATTAGTCTATTAGACTACCTACAGTAGCTGTATACACAACTATAAGTTCAATATATATATATATATATATGGGAGAGGAGTACCATCAACTCCCAATCTTCTTATTCTTCCTAATTTCTAGCCACAAATAGTAACCTTTACCCCAAAAACAACGAACAAACATAAATAAATAAAAACAAAAAGAGCTTTATATATAGAATTTGTCTATCTGGAGATAATGCTAGCTCAATACACACCAAAAGCTGTCCTGAGCTGCTGTTATAATCTCAAATTAATAACACAATGGTTAATTAATTGTCTCACATGCTTTGACATCATTCATTATAGAGGGGAAGGGGCCAAAAAAAAAAAAAAAAAGTTATCCCGAATGAGAGAATCAAAGTGCCAAGCTGTTTCGCTTAAGCAGGTCTTGTGTTCGAGTTCTAGTGTATGCAGACACCCTTGTTGGGAGACTCTCCCATCATAGCCAGGTGCGCGACGCGGGTCGGGTCCGGATTAGTCGGGGCAAAAGCTTCGGATACCGGGCGGGCAACCAAAAAAAAAAGTGCCAAGCTGTAGTGCTAAGACAGTAAAAGAAAATACTAACCATTGGGCGAATTTTACCACTCGCGGTTAATTCAAGTTTTGTTAATAGTAGATATATTGAGTGATTTCAACCATAATTAAATAACCTTGTATAGTACGAGTTCAGGCTAAAGTTATAGGGAAAAGGTTTGCCTTTTTTTTTTTTTTTTTTTTCTAAATATGGTATGAAACTGACAGCCACTATTAGGTATGTTTCAACAGAATCTTTGGAGATGATCATTCGGATTCGATTGAGTTTCCATGTATGAAGTCATTTTGATACGTTAACATTCAAGAATCGTACTCTAATCGAAAGGTAGAGAAATGGAAACATCAAGAAGATTTCTCTCTTCAATTGCAAGATCTCTTGCGGGTGTTTAAGGCTACATAAGAACTTGAAAAGTCAAAATTTAAACATAATTACTGAGCCCATGTTGTCCATTTTTAATTGCTTTGAGACCTCGAATTTTTCTAGCATGCAATCGAGCTGTCATTGAAGATTCAGAAAGAAGAAAAAATGAAATTGATCTTTTTTGGTTGAGCCTGCTTTTACTTTGATCTATCTAATGTAGAGTATGCATGCTTTTGCACCTTCTAAAAATAATAAAATAAAAGTAAGTAGTCACACGTCTCCTTGTTAATGTCAGTTCCGCCCTACTAAATTAATCTCCAAAATTAGAATTCAGGAGGAAGCATCCAAGATTAGCTCTGTTGATCTCGCGTCCTAATCAAACTCCAAATCCTCTATTTCGGTGTTTTTTTTTTTTTTTTTTTTTTGCATTTTTCGTGTACAGCACGCATTTTTCAATCACTCTTAAATATATCAAATCGTTACGGTGTATTTTTCTATAAAATCTTTAAAAAAAAAAAAGCAATCCGAACGGTGGGGAGTAGTTTAGCCTAGTAGTGGGGTTTCTCACAATATTATAGATTAACTCAGTAGTATCTCTAAAGGATAAGAGAAAGAAGAAGAAGACAACTAAATCAATATGACTGTGATGGACCAAAAGAAATCAAAATGGTCCAGCTGATGAGTTGCATGAACAAACAAGCACTGAACTAACCACGTTGAGCATGTCGGGCATACGTGAATGTTAGAGGGATGCGCAATTTCTTGACAAATTCTGATGGTGCATGGTTAAAAATGTTTATTATAGGAGCCAAGCCAAGCCAAGCCAAGTCCACTTTGTTGTTCAGTCAGTCAGTCTTCCCAGGTCCCAAGCCAAAGATTTGGATTCGAAAGTTCTTCCAAGCAAAACGACATTCAACTCAAGATCTTTGATGATTTGACTCGAAGATCAGGTAGGAAATATATGGTGGGATCCAACACCCTATAGCTATTTGTACATAAAGATGTTCCTGCATGCAGTCCATGCACTTACCTGCCTCATAAGGCATTTAAAGTGTGTAAAGTATTGCCCACATTCTACATCATTTATCTACTCAATTCTTTTGAAGCTAAATGTATTCAAATCTTAACCTGAATATACGTTACGTTCCTCTCTCCCTCTCTCTCTCTCTGTTTTTTTTTTTTTTTGTTTTTTGACCTTTCAATGTAGGAAATTTCTTTGAAAACAACTAAACATCCCTCTCCTGGGTGGGAGCAGTGATAGTTTGGTTTTTTTAACCAAACGAAAGAGATAGGATGCGATGATGATGCTGCCAAATATTGGCCTTGATTGTGCATTTTTTTCGCTTGGAATGTATCGCAAAATTTCTTTCTTTCGTTATGTAATCGGGATCTTCAATTGGATGTGTATACAATCTTTTTTGTTTTCACGCCATAGTCTATAGTGTTTTCGGGTAGAGCCCGTCTGAATTGTTATTTTCTAGAGTTTCTGTAAAATATATATATATTTATACACATGGTAGAAATTTGATATATGTGAAATAAAAAAAAATTTAAAACGAAAATAGAGATTGCATGTGAATCACGACTCTACAGAATCATGTTGACTCGACTTTTCTTATTTGGTAGACAAGGAGATTGTGAATCTCAACCAACCTAAAACTATTGAAAAATGCTAGTAGTACCTTGCAAAGAAATTTCTCAAAAGATTTCGGGTGTGCCTTTAGTCTTTGTCACATTGACTCCCTTTTGTACAATTTGTGGAAGTTTGAATTTTAAACGATTTAGACTTGAGCTAATGCTCCACCAGACGCACAATTAAATTTACCGAATAATAATTTTATTAATTTTGTGAAAGATGGAGGAGAGTTTTAAATTTGGAGGGATTTTTGCATAAACACTTGCGCTGGGCCTTTGCAGAAGGAAGGAACACGGGACAACCGCCCGTGCAAAGAGAATATGGGTCAAGCCCTCGTGGGGGCACTATTATAAGATACTGGAGATCTTCATGGGGATCATATATAGCCCACACGATACAGTGGTCCATCTAAACAGCCCCCACCACCTCACCTCCAATATCATCATTAACACTCCTTCCTGGTAAATGGAAATCTACTGCAATCATGGCTGTGAAATTTTACAATTTGCTAAGACTAAAGAGGACACCGCGATTAAGGACGAATTTTTCGAAAGTTATAGATACTAACTACTACTGTAATTTTGAAAGTTAATCGACTATTAACCCCAAATTTGTGTTATTCTATTTCTTTTTAGGATTAATATTTCCTATACTGACAATGTATAGCATTTAATGAATAACAATTATGTAAAATTTGAATACACGTGTTATGGATCCAACGGTGATAGTGTATGCACTGTCAGTGTATATAAAATTTACTCTTTTTTTTATTTTGAAATTTTAGACATCTTCAAGCTCTATTTTTTGGACACTTGCGCACATTTTTTAAAATCTCGAGCGAAATTGTACATGTATATGTAGTTTTGAAAATTAAAATATCTACGATGCTATTAGAATACTCTTCAGAAAATGGTTAACGTATATAATGTGTTGAAGTGGTCCCTCTTAAAATTTGCAAAGCTTTCCTCTCTCGTTCGTTTTACCCTTTATTTATTTATTTATTTTTGGTGTTGTGCTGTCCATAATACAACGTATTAAAGGTCATATGAGATCATACAGCGTAACACAGGTGGTGAAGCCCCATAGCGTTGATGTCATTGAAAAAAAAAAAATTTCGTTTCAGACTTTAATGTGTAGAACAAATAGGTAGCGTAGAGGGACCAATGCGGTTTGGACCTGGTACGGTTCAATTCGGTTGTTATACTTTTACATTATATGGTGTATAATTATATTATATTATTATATTCAAAATAAAAATTATGTATATAAATAAAATATTTGATATATATTCAGTAGAATGTTACGTTACGTGGTGTGTTATACACCAAAAATTTAACATATATTTTACAATGATTGGATGAAAGTGTACAAAATACAATTGTACGGAATGAATAAATACTACGGACTATTAATTCCGATGTGCAACAAATGTCATCAAAAAGTGCCCTCTTCACATCTGTTCTTGGGAGTTTATGCCAGCCAGAACCAGAAACTTGGGAGGTAGTGAGCACCTTGCAGGTTTCAGATCACAAGCTAGCTGGGGAAGTAAAGAGCAGTAGATACGGTCGGTACGATTAGAAAGTGCTTTACAGGCGACAAAGATACATTAGTCAGCATATCCAGGATTCAGTTTACAGTTTCACAGCCTCCATCCTCCACATTCCACCCTTTATTGCCTGTAATCTACGCTCCGTTATTTACCAAACATTAGCCCGGCCCCGGCGGGCGGAGTAATACAATTCAGCATGCCTTTGATTCTATTATAATCTTCCTTCACAATATTAATATCTTGCGGAACCTTTTTTTTTTTTGACACGCAAAATGGCCAAAATGAGAATTAATATCTATGCGTGTTTTTAACTGGCCCATCATCAACGATAACTCCATTCTTGAAAATTTTTTAGGAGTCACGTTTTTAGGAGACTCGGTTTGTTTGGATTGCTTCATGTTTTTCCAATTTTATTTACTTACATCATCTTTACAATTTCCAATACATCTTTTTATCTTCCCAATATCTTTTTATCTCACATACATCACATCATAAAAAGTGCTACAGGAAAAATATCCCAAATAACTTACAATCCAAACAGACAATTAGAAATGATACACTTCGGATTACTTGAACGGCTGCCACTGTCACTCTGCTTAATTTGATCCCCAGTTTTGGCTCATAATATGAACACTTGCTACCGTGATCAAGTATTCAACACAAATTACTATCTACAACAACGATTAAGATTCTTGAATTTGCATCTACATGTTTATATTTCTTCTGCATTAACCAAATGTCGGGGAGATTCTTAATATATGTGATATCTCTATTGTCTTAATTACTAATTACACGAGCTTGAGTCACCAGAAAAAAAAAAAAAAATTGAACATGAATAACAATGAGAAATAGGAATTTGATGGTTCCCCCGAAGGTGTGCCAAAGAAAGAAAGAAAGAAAGAAAGAAAAAAGGGCAGGCATGGACTTCACATGTGGGATGAAAATATCATCAATCTAATCTCACTGGAAAATGCAATAGCGTTGAAGAACTTCCAAGACCTTTTACTCATTCCTTCATAGAATCATAAATTAAATGTTAGCAGGCGAGACCTTCTGCATTAATTGTTATGGAAAAGTCAGTTCAGACAAGACGCAGTCATGCAAATGGGTCAATCACGTAACTAAAAACAAAACAGAAAAAACATCATCAATTAGAGGAGGTAGAATGTGGCCAATTTATTAACGCGGACAAAAGTCTTTAAAGCCAGTAACATGGCATGATTTTCCAACTAATTTGCACGTCCATTAATTAGGGGCACTACGCAACAATAAGTAAGGAGAGTAGAAATATGTGATGATTTACCCGTTCGAGCCTTAATTAATCGAAGAACTCTAAACTTCAAAAAAATTCTCAGAATGAACCTTTTTTTTGTTTGGGAACCCCTGTGGTTATGGTTTCAAGAGGAATGAATCAGCGTTGTGAAAATTGGAGCCCGCGACGCGACGCGCCCAAGGAGGAGAAGGGGTGTGGCAAAAAGGGCAAAGATCTGGCAAAATCAATATGTCAATCAAATCGGTCGGTTCATAAGGATGTATTATGATTATGGCCACCTTTTGAAAGACAGATGTTGGCTCCTATACTTATCGTAAATTAAATATCAAGCGGCTTCCTTCATTTTCAGGTTGGATCTCATCGATTTCTTACCCAGTCTTACGCGTTACTGCACTGGGAAATTTTTTTGTTCTTTACCTTCAGCAGCAGAGACTACAACAGGTCTTGTCAATCTCTTCAGATCCTTCACTTCTACATATGACAAACTCAATCTTAGACAAATTCTATCCGCAGATTTTACTTCTAGATTACAATTGTGCAGAGTCTTTAATTAATTGTTGAATCTTAGGTTGCAGAATCACGTGTTCTATGAGCAATATTACAGCACCAACTCTCTCAATTGAAACGGGAAATTTCTGCCACTGGCCATTTGGTCCGGTGGTCATCACCCTATTTGGTGGTGTTGGAGGTCAGGGGTTCAACCGCTGCCTCCCTCAAATTTGTCACAATATGTGGCTGATCTTAGTTGACCATCTCTCCTTGCTCCTTTCCCCTAGATTATGCTAGTTTAGGTTACAGGACATCTATCATTGCAGACAAAAAAAAAAAAAAGAAACGGGAAATTTCTCCCTTGCATGACTATTGAAAATTCACGTGTGTAAATTATGGTACCATGCCAAATTCGCACGTAATATTTTACCGATATTAACACTTGATGCATTTGGATTTGTTTGGATAGAGTATTATTTGAAATAATTACTGTAATACTTTTTGTGATGTGATGTATGTGAGATAAAAAAATAGTTGAAAATATAAAAAGATGGGTTGGAAAATGTGTTTATAATGCAAGTAAAATATTATTTGAGATAGTTTGCTATCCAAACACTCCTATTATTAATACAAGAGCTAATTACAAAAAGGAACGACTGCTCTCAATTCTTTTTATGCAGTATCATTTAATTAACCACACTGAAAAAATTCCTTTCCAGTCTAGGTCATTAACTAGCCTAGTTGCACATTGAGCAATAGCTTATGATTGCATACATTTCTTATTCGAGGTACAAAAGAGAAGTCACATTATTATTATTATTGTTCAAAATATTTTCTCAAGTTCGCACTAAATTTTTAGTTAAATTTGGAAGAAGAGATAGGTAAGTGAGGACTCGCCCTTGCCATGATGTCTCCTAATTAACTCAATCCCTAATTAACTTGGTCAGTCGAAGGCAAGGGCATGGCATGAATTAAGAGTGCTGGACTCTGGAGAAAAGCTCATTGGTGAAGTGAACTTGAGGATAGTTTACCATTGATCAACTTGGATCCTGTAACAGAGCATAATTCGGCTGGAAGAGCATGGCAGTATGGATTTCTCAATTCACACTTGCTTTCTTTCAACTCCATTACAGCTTATAATCAGTTTCCACTGTTTCCCTCTTTCATGGGGTCCTCTGCAAGTCTCGCCTGCATTAAACCCCACATTGCACAACTCAACTAGGTAATTTTCTCTTTTAAGTCCAGTGAGGGTTGAGTGAGTGAGATTTAAGTCCCTTGGTCGAACCCAGAAGTCAGCAATTGCCTTTTGAGTTGGATTGAGGATCAGATTTAGATTTCTTCCATTTAACTTTTGTTGGAAAAAACTAGGTAATTTTCTCATTTTGTCACTTAATTGTATCTACCCCAAAACAAAAAGAAAAAAAAGATCAAGGATATTAAATAACGGGTGTTTAGTAACTACGCGGTAGAAACTCAACTTTACTGCATTATATCATTTAAATACATTCACTTATATTTATTACCCTCTTCCCATTTAAATACTTTCTCAAGATTAATTTTATTTTTCCATATAGCTAAAACACGTTAAGCCCCTTATAACCATAATGGGAACTGTTAGACAAACCGTGATTAGAATGTCTTACGAGTGATGCTGCTATACATGCATGAACCACTTCTTTACATACGGCTCTGAAGTCAAATCAAGTTAGTAAATATAATGGAAATGAAATTAGATTTTATGCTTCATTTAGTCCATAGGACAACCTTTATTACTCAATTAAACAATTCGCTACTAGGATAATCACATATCTTCTAGCTGCTAAGACCACCAAAAAAAAAAAAAAAAGTGTAGTCTATACATAATATATTTGAGTATCAAATGCTGAAGCTCCAAAGATCTCCCGTAGCTAGTTGTAATTAGGTAATTGTATGCGCAAGTATAATAAAATACACATTTGGAGCACACTTTCCACAACCATGAAATGTCCTTACCATTTCCTTAAGCTCTTTGCCGTAGCCTTAGCTGTATTTTGCCAAAAAAGTATAACATTTGCATCAGCCTTAAGCAACCCATGTTGAAGATTCTTAAAAAAGTTTAGATTACAGCAATCATGCAGCTAATCAATTGCCAAGTTATAGGTTGAGAAATTTCGCGACTATAGCCAGAATTATGGTGTTCCTATCCGCCTTTTGCTATGCACGCATGCGCGGTTTAGAAACCATCATCATTGCAAAATGCTCTTTGTTTCCTCGAAGGTAAATCTTTTTACTATGAGATTTATGCAAAAAAGGATAAGCAAAGCACAAAAGTGTTGCTCTTTTTGGCCCCTTTTGGCCTCCTTTTCTGCTGAGGATCAGCTCTTTTTTGAGACCAAAAAGAGGCTTAGAACTTATACGAAACGTAGCAATTTGTCCCCCATTAATGGTGATGAGCTCTAGAATGGCGAAATCAGTTCACACCATAGTGGAGGAATATTCTAAACACGTGAAATGAAAGATGGTGGGGCGGCATCCTTCTGGAGTTTGGACCAGGCTAGCTGCTCATAGGGAGCGATCATGGCCACATAGTGAGCAGGAGGAGGGGGCCATATATTGGATAGTCAGTCATTGCATACAAAAACTTGCTTAAATCCAAAGCTTCGAGTTTGGCCATGTACCAATTAATAGCTGGACAATCAGACTCGTGTCTTCTTGGTGGAATCGTGCAAAGACTCGAGTAGACCTAGTCTTGTAGATTATGTGATCCAAATTTTGTCACACCTTCGGCTCTCGAGTTGGCAAATTGGTGTAGCAAAGTTTAATACACGTGATCTACATAAACTGGTCTATCCAAGTGGTGAAATCTCACTAGTAAGACTATATATCACTAATTTTCTTTGTTGGACTTTTGCTTTTCTTTTTTTCTAATATTCTTTTCATCCCTCTCAAATATGAGAATTGATCATTGAATAATTGAAGGCACAGTTACTTTAAAATTCACTAGTGTGATATTGTTGAACTACCAGTTTTTTGCATAACAGCTCCAACTTTTTCTAATGGGAAAATCGTTTAAAACATCCTCCCCATTTTGTAAAATAACTTTTTTCGTTATTTACTTTTAAAAGTGTAATTTTACGTCCCTTACAAATTTATATTGGTCAAATTTGGTCCCTACCTAGATTTTCGACTAGTTTTTTGCCAAAATCCACCATGTGTCTTACATGTGATCATTTTTTAAGGGCAAAATTGTCAAATCAAAATTTACATAACCCAATCTATTGTCCCTCACATTTCACAAATTAAATTTTTTCGTCCGTCACATTTTACAAATTGAATTTTTTCGTTTATCATATTTTACAAAATAAATTTTTTCATCCCTAATTAATCATGTGTACGAATATTTTTTAAAATCCATGTATATATATATTTATTTATTTAATTTCACATTAACAGTATGAATAACATGTAATATATCTTTATTTAATTTTGTCTGGTGTTTATATTGAATTAAATTTGGACAAAAAAATAAACAAAGGAAAAGTATGACAAAAAAAAGTAAGCGATTGGCACTTTCAAATTTTAAAACAATCACAAGGCAAGTAATTCAACTGTTGGTCTTAAAGGTGATGAGTAGAAATTTTAAATTTAAATTGTAATTTATTAGCATGACCATAGAATTCGAATTAGGATTCATAAATTAGATGGTCTTATCATAAAATTCAATAAATGAATTATTACCAAACAAGAAAAGGCCACAAATATTGAATAGGTTCATATGGTGAAATCAAATAGATATATACATGGGTTTAAAATAAAATTGCTAGTTTTAAACCCATGTATTAAATAGCATGTGTATAACTACAATTACCCTGTTTAGGTGAAATCAAATAGAAACATATTACATGTTATTCGTACTATTCAAGTGAAATCAAACACATATATACATGGGTTTAAAAAAAAAAAACTATTCATACACATGGTCAATGAATGATGAAAAAATTCATTTTGTGAAATGTGAGAGATGATAAAATTTAATTTGTGAAATGTGAGGGACGAAACAATTTATTTTGTGAAATATGAGAAACTATGGATCGGATTATATAAAATTTGATTTGACAATTTTGCCCCTAAAAATGATCACATGCTAAGCACACGATGAATTCTGATCAAAAACTAATTAAAAATCTAAGTAAGGACTAAATTTGACTAATGTGAATTTGTAAGGGACGTAAAATTACACTTTTAAAAGTGAGGAATGAAAAAAATCATTTTACAAAATGTAAAGTACGTCTTGAACAATTTTCCCTTTTCTCATTGTATACTTTGTTTGGATTGTCAAACTGTTTTTAGCTGAAACTTTACATACTATTAGTTATTTGAGGCTGCTGCCCTTAATTATTGCAATTCGTAATTTGCCCCAACCACAGCAGATGACCTCATACAGTCCCACGAAGCCATTTACCACAGTGGATAACCTCACAGTCCAAAAATATGATTCTATCACTTGATTTCATAATCTTCTCGTGGATCTCCAGGCTAAGGTTTTATCATTGTTTCGATGGCATTTGCATTACAGTCATCCACATTGTCAAGATTCAATCATCTAAAAAATCTAGGAAAATATTTTCTTTTCTGGGGTAAGTAGAGAAATGTAGGAAAATGTTGTGATCAGATCCTGAACGTCTTGAGTGGAATAATTGTCGAGTAAATGTTGCGCAGGACTAGGACTCGTATGCAACACTGATTTATTGTTTTATGCAGTATTCCAATAACATAAAACTAGTGCAATGGGCCAATATTACTCCAAGGACATTACTTGCTGATGCCAATATTACTCCAAGTTGAATACAGTAAATTAAAGTTTCATGTGATGTATTGACGTAATTTTATTTATGCAAACTATTATTACCCAAAAAAAAACTTGGGAGTATTATATTTTTCCAAAATCTCTACCTCAACTGTGTTCCTAAAATTGTTAATGCTCCGTGATTCTTTGTTGCCAATTTAACAAACTTCCTCGTACGTAAGGGTCTTATTCCAGCCTCCAACTCACGATTCCTCTTCATTCTAGTCCCAGCCACTAAAATATATCATCACAAGTACCCTTTCTTCACTAATTCTGTAACCAAAATGACTCCAGCAGCAAGTCCACAGAATCAAAAGCCAGTAAGTTAGCTATGCTGGCGACTAGGTCTGGACTTACATTAACTCTAAAACTAGATCTGCAACATGAAATTACGGCCATAAGAATAATACGCAAACCAACTAGCATAGGCAAAATTTTCCATTTCAGGCATCATATTTAGATAAAGAAGCAAGAAAGCATTGCAGCAACTAGCGACTTTACAATTACGGAACTTCTTACAGCCATGCTCTTAATCCAAATGCATAACGTTACATTTTTCAACCAAAATACCACGAAAATATGGGAGCATATTCTCCACCGTCACGACCAACTCTTAACTTGAGAAGCCTTTTGACTTAGAGTATTCATTTCCTTGCCACGAGATATCCTGCAGAGGAACTGCACAGATCAAAGTTCAAACAGCTGGAACCTTCTTCCCGTCCTCGATGAAGTAAATTGCAGCTTCTGGAACCTGAAAGTCATCAAGTCATTGAATGCGCAACCAAAAAAAAAGGAATAACAAAAATAAATTATAATAAACTATGATTGTCCAAATGGAATGCAAGAAACAAAGTCACTAAGACATTCCCATGATTAGAGTCTAACTAAATCAATTCAGCCCATAACAGAAATCTAAGTACAACTGAAAAACAATTGCACAAGGACAATTTCAGGGACCTGAAAGTTGTTAGGTCACTCCAAGATCAAAACAAACAGAAGGGATCAATTTAAGTATTCATTGTCAACGTAAAATGTAAGAAACAACGTGACTAGGACATATTTCCAATAGTAGAATATTTCTATATCAATTGAAAGATTCACACAAATCTAACTTTAATGATATAAATCTAACAGGACTGAATAAGTGTCGCGCAATGGCAATGGCAACACATTTGAAGCATCGCAAGGAACCATTCTTAAGCCCATGCTCCAAGTTTTTAGATCACAACATCTGTGCCAATCTTTTCAGCAAACCCACATCCTCATGAGCAGTGCACATCTACTCTTTTAACCAACATGATGTCACAAGAAATTGTGAGACAAGAAAGTTGGACGTGGATATGATAGAAGGTCCTACACTGCAGCCATCCACATTCAAATAATATAATCATAACGGGAGAAATAATAAGCATTTCCACCTAAAAAGTCAAATACGAATTTGTTTGTAGTCTCCCTCCTTTCGACCACTTTAACCACCCACAATAAAGTAGCCAACTAATAGTTACAATCCAATAAATAGCATCCAATATCTGTAACTAATAGATTTATATCTAGTAACACTAGTTTATAGACGAATATAATTACAAACATATCCAATTCTCCCAGATGACAGGTAAACATATAAAATAAAATTGTCAAGTACATTTAGAAAATTAATCATGAAGCCACTCTCATTTCCAATATCATGAGAAGGCATTTAAAGTAAAAAAAAAAAATCATGAAACAAAAGGTAACCTCAAATATGTCACTTAGAGAAGGATGATTCTACAACCAACAAGATGAAGACGGAGAGATAGATTCTGAAATTTTACTGTAAACTAATTAAATAGAATAGATTGAAGATTAGGTTAGTCACTATCTCTATGTAAAGCAATTCCTAATTTAAAAAAGAGATTACATCAGGCCAGGTCTCTGTAATAAAGTCCACGATATCATAGGCTATGTCTCCTTGAACATCAATCTGCTCTTTCTCAGTTGGGCCCTGACCAAATTCCATTAGAAACCTTTAATAAGAATCATAGAAATATGAATCCAGATGATTTTGTAAAGTCACTTTGACATACCTTAACTACAGAAGCACCAGTAGCAAACTTTTTACCAAGCTTCTTTGAAGCATCACTTAGTTTAACACCTGCAATGTTATGCAGTAAGGAAAGCCAGTTGCCATTAAAAACAAACAAAATAGTTCACCAAAATAGAAATCAGAATTACATGCAACCATCACTAACCAAAAAGCTCCAGGCCCTTCACTGTGGTGATGCACTTTCTTTTGTTACGTGTCACCTTTTCAATTATAATTTCCTGCTTCTCCTGAAAACAATAAAAAAGGAAATTTCCTCAAATTAAGAGTTCAAATTAAATACCATGCACAAGAATACAACATAGAAACTAGAGCTTGCTTAGTTAAACAGTCACTTCTCAGTGTCTCAAGAAAAATAGAAACCTATAGCAATCTCTTGATTTCAGAAGACTTGTGATAATGCATTAAGAAATAAATGGAACATCTAGACACCTCCTTTCAAACAGGTGCTTCTTCAATCCCAACTTTTAACTTACAAGTCAAAAGGGTCAACAAATACTCGAAATTGCAGACATGGATATTTCTGTCTTAGAATTTTGTGTAGTTTGTAACAAGGGGCACAACTACTAGCCCCCCTATAACCCCTGTATATGAATGATCTCATCACTCAAGCCATGTAAAAGTTGTATATGGATACAAAATTCAATCATTATGCATATATATAGCTCACTAATGACATTGGGTGAGTTTCTGTTGAGCGGGGTGCAAACATAGACTCTGCCCCAACTAGCTCGGAGGCTAAGAAATGACTATTCTATAAAATGGCATCTGTCCAGTTATGAGATTATCAGTCTTAGACACACCAAACAGGTCTAAAAGGAAATTTCCATACTGCTGGAACAGTTTCTTAGTTTGCTGACATCTACCAACTTAGCATCTCACTCTCCTCATCTCCTCCTGCATCAACAGTGGAAAACCAAATCCTCTCCATGTCCAACAAGATGCAATACCAACACACTACCGAGAGAGAGAGAGAGAGAGCACGCAATATGTTCATATTCTCATCAACCACAATCAGGAAGGACCAAGATCAGCTAATTCCAGAAACCAGCTTTTCATGCCTCTAAGAATGTCTTAACAAAGTTATTACAACCATATATTAAAAAAAAAATTAAGCAGAAACAGCAAGAAAAGAATAGAGAAAAAACAAGCAGAGGTGATGCTTAAACTCTTGTACAAGGAAGAGTAACAGTTGCTTAATGCCTACTGCATGAGTAACAACCATTCTGTATGCGATTACCTAGCAATAAAGATTTTCACACAACATTAATAAACCTAATCTTCTTTTCACCCTCATTCCCTTAATGAGATGCCTGGAGTATTAAATACAGAAATAGAATTTTAAAATGCTTATGCAATCTTAATGTAACAGCACAAACACCTAAACCAATGTCCTTGATTATTTCCAAGCAGGTTAATATCATATTTATTGCAAAAGAGTCTTTAGATATTCTTACTTTCTTTTTGACTTTTCCACCCGGAAGACGTTTAACTTCCTCAGGCTTGGAGGCAGAAGAACCTGCAGCAACCAAATTAAGAAAAGGAAAACGACAGAATAATTAGATCATATAAAAAAGAAGAAAAAGACTTTTGGAGGCAACAAAAAACAATTCATATACAATAGAACGTGCATATACTGCTTTTATAAAAACTAAATTTTGTTCGAACCCTGCAGCCACAGTATAAAGCATTGAAAGGGAAAAAAATAATGTGAGCTATATCAGGAAAGTTTTTAAAACACCAGACAAAACAAATTGCATCATCAAAAGAGATCCATCGCAACTCAAAGTTAGCCTACAATATGCTCTGCTCCACCCTTTTTCTCTTTTTAATACATGAAATCATTTTTCCAGAGATTTGTTCAAAGTGAAGACAAATGCACCAAAACCATCATATAAGCGCGATCAGCACACCTATAAATACTTTTGGAGAAAGAAAGAATTTCAAACTCCAATATGCCTTAAAACAACCCTAAAATGAGTCTACGAACCCAATGCAATACCAGAAGATGAGACTTAGCAAGAAGATGCAGCTTAAGACCACACTGCTGACTATTTCAAAGCACAAGAAATTTAGCAATGTCATTCCATCTGACTATGTGTAGCGTAATACAGACAACCATGCAACGAAATAGACCAAGGCAAGACATTAATGGAGAACATCAAATAATCCACCATTTATATGTCAAACCCTAAAGTCGCATGCTGAAATAGGGAATTGCAGAGTGAGCAACACTCGTCTAATTAGATTTACTTAAAGTGGAAGGGTGTTGAAAATTAGGCATGCATAAAACGTCCATTGGCATCAGGAGATGCAGTGATTAGCTGCAGTAAGGTACCTAAACTCGGTGCCAGATAACAGTAGCAATTCCAGAATCGACTTTTCAAAAGCACAATCAAGTGCATTGATTTAATTTCCTAGCCTCCACTCAATTAAAGCAGCAAATACAAAGCGCATGAAACATCCAAATCAGAAACAAACGGCAAGAACACATATAATTTAACAAAACATATGCATGCATGATGATGATGTTCTTGTGTCTCACCATAATTCTAATAACCCTAAGCAGAAAACACATTCCAAAGATTTTAAAACTGCAAACAGGAATTATACCATCAGAAATTGAGGTGGACTGAAGTTGACCCGAGATTTTATCAGCTTCCTTCGCCTTCGCCTCCGCCTCTGGAAACACAAATCATTTAAATGAAAAAAAATAACGGAAAACAGTTAATAAAGTGAGCTTCGAATCAATAACAAAACATAAAAGCATAAGCAAAAAAAAAAATCATGAATTAGGGTATTATTTTTTGGTTTAAATTGAAGAAGTGGGAACCTTTGAGGAGATCAGGATAGAGATCGGGGGCGTTTTGGATCAACCAGGGTTTGCATTTCTCAAAATCCGGTCCGAATTCGCAGTACTCTGGGGGTAACCCGCATACTCCACAGTAAACTACGTGAAGCGGTTGTGGCTTTTCCGCCATTTTCTATTGCACGAGAGAATACTCGAAGTTGGTAAGAGCTTTTTCCAGTTTCGGTTGTTCGAGTTTTAAACTCTTAACCCACTCGCCGCTTCGTCTGTGAGAAGCTTCCCAACTTCTCTATTCTACCAGAGAAATTTGTCGAAACGGGGTCGTTTTCATGTGTTTCAGAGTGTTTTCTCAAGCTGTCTTATGATCTTTTCGTTCGATGTCAGCATTTCTCTATTGTTTTTGTCTACAATACGATAAGTTATTTTAAGTTGCCCTAGCCCAAAAAAAAAAAAACATAGAGCTGTCTTATAACCCCTAAATATTTTGAAAGCTGGGAGGGGAAATTAAAAAAAAAAAAAGGTCACTAAATATTTGAAGGTGGTTCTTAATATAACAAAAAAAGAGAAAAAAATTGCATGAAGGCATCACTCCAAGAAATATGTTCTTAGAAATTGACCCAAATTATGGGATGAAGGGGTATTAATTTAACTCCATTCATTTCTTTCACATGGTGATGTTAGAGTGCTACTCTTGGTATAAAGCTTATTAAGTTAGACGGTCGGTCCTTCACATGTTCCGTTAAAGCAAAAAATGCAGGCCATTTTCCGTTTGTCTAATATTTTAGTTTTCGATATAGTTTTCTATGTTTATATGTATACAGAGAAATGGTTTTGGCAATATTTTAGTTTCAATATAGTTTTCTACGTTTATTTCTTTCTTGAGGCATATTTTAGAAATTTTTTGACTTATCTTTCTATAGCATTTAAAGTTAGAGGTGGCAAGCGAATCATAAACGGGTAAGTGGATCAAGTTGAGACCCAAGTATAATAGGGAACCTGTCGATCCGAATACGACCCGCCAACTCGCAACAGGTCAAGATACCTGACTTGGAATTGAAATTTTCAGATTGGATGGTTGGCAGGTCAATTTCGGATTGTAGTTTTGCGCTGTAGAAAGAGTATCAATTTCGAGTTGATCTGAACCTAAAATTTTCGAGCTGACCTGAAATATAATTTCAACTTACTAATTTACCACTATAATTTCTAACAAAACCAATTCCGCACAAGGTTAATTATATAATCAAGTAATAAAAATCTCGATAAAACAATCCGAAATTAGATCTAAAATAAATTAAAATACTGTAAATGTGTTTTATTCCAAACCAAATCTAAAATAAATTAAGACACTAAATAAATAGAAAATAATCTAAAACATTATTTATCCAAACATAATAATTTCAACTTCACACAAGTTAAACAAATTCATTTAAGATTATGTAATTAATGCCTTCGGGGAAAAAAGAATAACTTAGTTTAATTGGATAAAATATTTTTATATTTATTAAATTCTTTTTAATTCATAAACGGGTTATCAGGTCAACTCGTGGGTGATCTGAATTTGACCTATTTTCTTTTCGGGTTCGTAGGATTCGACTCGATTTTGATCTGAATCCGTGAAATCTCAACTCAAACCCATTAATTTTGCTTTTGATTTGTGTTATGTTTTTAGGTCGCATCGAAAATTGCCCCTTCCCCCTATTTAAAGCCTTGCTACTTGAGAAGGATGCTAATAAGTGTCACAAACGTGATTATTTATGTCAGACTTAACAATCTGCATCAAAATGAAGGCAAAGAAATCTATTGGCATGGTTACCATCTGGAAGTGATGTACGACGTCAACTCGCAACTTCCTTGTTAATTGGTTGAGTTGTAGTTTAATATTTACTGAACTGTTTCACACATAAAACTTTCTATGGTAGTATATCTCTAGCAACAAACCATTAATTGGCCGATGTGTTTTAACTTTTATGACGTTGGGATTTCCTGAATATATCTACAAAGGTAACTTGATACTTTAATGGAATGTAACTAATCTCATTAAATTTAAAGATATAGATTCTGGATACAAACAAGTCGTTCACGTCTGGCTAGTTCTGTCTAGACATTCTTCTTTCATTTACTACTTTCTTTGCAACTTGTATTTCCCTTCTTCTTCTTCTTCTTCGTCCTGTTCTTCTTCTCCGTTTTCTGCAATTGAATCACCATACAAATTGTGTTAAAAAGAAGAGAGTAGAAGGCAGGGTATCAGATATGTTTACCGGAGCCTGTGCAGCATGTAAGCTCCAGAAGAAGAGATGTCCCCCGGATTGTCCCTTAGCTCCACATTTTCGTAAGAAGGACGATTTTGTGCGGGTTCATCGACTCTTTGGACTGAACAATGTGGTTAAAATGTTGGAGAGAGTCGGTGATCATGAAAGGCCAAAAATGGCTGAGACAATTATAATGGAGGCCAAGATCAGGAGGGACAATCCAGTTCATGGAAGCCTGGCTGTGAAAGCTCAACTCGAGGCTGAAATTGATGCCTGCCGAAAAGAGCTGGACTTTGTGCAAAAACAGCTCAATTTTTTTAAGAAAGCAACAGAAATCAATAAAGAAAAAGAGCAGCTTGAGGCGGAATTGGATAAGTGTCCATTGGGAATTCAATATAAGGAAAATGCTGGTGAAGGATCATCGTCCAAGTCCTGTGCCTAATAAGTAGAATACAAGAAGGTAACAAATCCTGTGCCCAAAAAAAAGGAAAAAAAAAATTTTCTAACCAGAAAGTTAATAATATCTCTGGAATCCAAGTTCTGGGAGCAATTCTAATTTGGCAAAATTTTCGACTATTAATTTGGCAAAGCTACTTTTTGTCGCGCCCCATTTTTCGAGATGGGAAAATAAAAAGTGTTATAAAAGATGTAATTTTATTTTAAAATAAATGATGAAAGACCTAAAATGAGACTTTAAAGAATGCAACAGTTGGGTCCAAAATTTAGTCTAAAAAGGATTTTTAAGAAAAAATAGGAGTCGCCACTTGATATTGAATTTTGGTGTACCAAATCACCAAAAAATATTTTTAAATAAAATAAAATAAAACCCTTTTCGACAACTCCAGGTTTTTGAAAACAGAAAAAATGAGTTCGAGAGTCACAGTTGAAGAAAGAGAAGGCAGAGGTTCGATTATCTCAAACCTAAGGCATCCTTTCAACCTAATCTAAGCTAGTTGCGTGGTTTAATCAAAATTTTCTTAATCTAACCTTTAAAATTTTCATATTTGGATATTTCCTATATGGATGCAAATCTAAAAATATCGAGAGGGACAAAATGTTCATTCAAGGATTTAATTGAACCAATCGCATTTATTGCGAAGGCCAAAATAATTCCTTGAAGGTGTCACGAGTATGCAAATGATGAAATTAAAAGAAAAGAAAAGAAATTAAATTATATACATAGATATAAGTGATCAAAGAAAAAAGGAAATGCAACATAAAGGGTACGGGAGGCAAAAATTCATGACATAATTTTCTTATACAGAGATTAATGGGGTATTTAAACTAAAAAAGTTATAATCACCCATTTTCATGTTCAAAAAATAATTCTCCTAATATAGACAAGGAAATAAACTAACTTAAATGAGATGCAATTCTAAATGTCATGATTAACACATATAGAAGGTAGTGGGTAGAGGATAATATAATAGGAAATATCATGCAAATGAGAAAAGATCCTAAAAAAATATACACGAAAATGTAATGAATGTCACACGAGATGAATCTAATGCAAGACGACTTAAAGGGTGAAGCATTGGGTTAACCCATTTCTAAAAACCCTTACCAGCATTGGACTAGCAAGTAAATGAAGGGAAAAAGCACAACTAGCGTTGGACTAGTGCGGTGACGTTATGCATTTATTATAATCAAATAAATCATATAAAACATAATAAAAATAAATAAACACATAAATCACATATAGCATATAGCACATAAGCATGATATATAGATGCAAAGACCCTAAGGAAAGCGAGGAAATATGTAAACACACAAGTATGCAAACACACAAGCGAATAAAAGCAAATAAAGACCTAACTATTACATTTGGGGGCCCTAACTACAATCTAACAAGGTAAAGAATAAAATAAAATAATAACTTAACTATTACAACTTGGCATTCAATTGCCTCTCAAATAATCATCAGAACTAAATTAAATATATGAAATTTAAAATGAATAAAATAAATAACTAAAAGAAAATTACTCAAAACATGCAAATTCACATATAAAAACACATAAGAATATATAAGAGAATTTTAAAAAAAAAAAAGATACCTCATTTGAAGTAGTAGCTAATTGGGTTTGATTTTACCTATTTAACTCCAAAATTAACGAAAATCATCAATGTACCAATTTAATTAACAAATAAATCATAAAAAATGAAAATAAACATTAAATCAATCAATTGAAACACTTAAATGAAGTGTAATCAATGATTATAGAAGAAAAGCAACTTTTATTTAAAATTGAAAAGATTAATAAAGTTTTAGGGTCAAATTGTAATTATCACAAGGATTTGAGGTCAAAATTAAATAAAAACAAAGTTTAGGAACCTATTTGCAATTATATTAGAGACCTAATTGAAATAAACCTAAAGTATTTGAGCTATAATAAAATAAAGTAAAAGTACAGGGGCTAAAGTGAAAATTCGTTTCTGGTCTTCTAACCCAACAGGCCACTTGGGTCATTTTACTTATTTGTTTGGGCCGAAAGCTTCCTAACCCAACCGAAAGTCCAAGGCAAAAGGAGCGGGCCAATCTATTATTTCGACCCAAATTAGCCAATAAAAAGGATGGGCTTTGACCCCCAACCCAAGCCAAAAAACCCAAAGCAAATAAACCAAACCCACTTACAAACCCAACCAAATGAACCAGATTTTATACCGAAACCCAACCCTAAAAGCCAACCAAAAATGTTGGATTTTAATATCTTAAGCCCAGATTAAAACCCAGAAAAATAAGCCGACAATTCTATCAAAACCCAAACAAACAAATCGCAACCAAAAAATTCCAATTATTTTACCAAACTCAATCAAAATAATAAGTCTATCAGAATTATTAAAATATAATTACACCCTCAAATCACAGAAACAACATACTTAAAAATGTGTTTAAAATATGAAAAAAAAGATGAAAACTCAATAGTAGAGGTGTCAAAATGGGTGACTTGGGCGGGTTTGGATTGGATAAAATGGGTAATGGGTATAAGTGAGTCAACTCATTTATACCCATTTAATTAGATGGGTATAAATTGATAAGTCAAAAATTGGATTGGGTAACCCAATTACCCATTTATAACCCATTTATTTTAACTTTTTGTAAACTCATTTAAATTCATTTTTGCAAACTAAGTTATTAATTTATACCACTCTTTGTACCCATCATTAGTTTTAAATATTTACTTATAATGTTCAATAAACTTAATTACCAATTTTTTTCATTTATACTCTATGTCACAAAATTACCTATTATTTAATAATTGAATAATAAGAATATAAAAATTTGAACTAAATACTATAAAAATTAATATAAAAACTTAATCCAAAAATTTTGAACCCCTAACATTTTTCTCATATATAAATTTAAAATTTCATTTTATAAAGATAAGAAAATAGGCTAAAATTTATCATAAATTGGTAATGCTAAAAAATGAGCAAGTTAACAAATTAAGAGAAAATAAAATAATAAGATAAAACCAACAAATAATAATAATAATAATGAAACAAAAGTAGTTAACATCATGACAAAATGAAAATTTTGAAAAAAAAATGTGGGGGAAAAGAAGAGACTTGGGGGGAAGAGAATTCTAAATGGGTTAATTGGATTTGATGGATTATCCAATAATACCCATTTAATAAATGGGTATTATTGGGTAACCCATTTATACCCATATACAAAAATTTAAAATACCCATACCCATCTATTCATGGGCGAGTATGGATAAATTTAGTTAAGTGGATTGATTTGCCACCTCTACTCAATAGGGACATGACTGGTTCAATTACAAAATCTTTTGAGCCATAATGTAATTATTTGAAAGTTGGGGGCTAAACTGCAAATTCCTGAAAAATTTCTTGCAGATGTCAAAGCCTTCATCTTCTTCACTGGTATTTTTCTTATTCTTGCTGGGCCATCAAAAGCTTCTTCAGTTTGCAGCCATGGCTGCGCCGGTGACATACCGCCACCGGTCATCAATTACCGACGATTGTTTTTGATCACTAAAAATTACCAAAATACACACCCTCACTCGATTTTTCGCATAAGTTCCATTTTCGGAGTTAGTTTTTACAAAAAATGACCCAAGAGTGGCTGAAATAGCAAAAGACAGAGCAGCTTTTATTTTTCAAAACACTTATATTTCACCAAAAATCATAAAATTATACTATAACAATCCTTACAACTTTTACAATACAAACATGATTTTAATTTGACAAGAAAACAACATGAAAAGGCTAAAATAAAGCAGAACATCCCCTAAAATTCATTTTTTCTATTTTTGGCATTTTTTCAAACGATTAACATGCATATACAAAACCATTTTTCTCTTCATAATTTTATTTGTAACCTATCCCAAAATTTTAACCACACAACAATATTAACAAAAACCAACAAAGCAAGAGAAACTAGATATTGAAACATGGATGTAATATGATAAAGAAAACTGGAAAATACCTCAATTTAGGTGGTAGTCCCTTGGCCAAAATATTTGATACAATTTCCAAACCTTGAGTGTATCTTCCCGGCTCCCTTTTGGTGATTGATTTCTTTTCCTCCTCTATTTTTGTCCTCTGCGCCTAATGTACAATATATTTTCTTATATAAGCTTCTAAAAATAACAATCCAAAAGGGTTAGATTCGAGTTGGGTTAATTCATCATAGTCTCTTCTGCCGTCCTTTCCTGTTTTCTGGATAGACAGGGATGCATTATCGTCACAAGTTTTTTTTTTTCTTTTGCTTTACAAACTGAAGAAAATTTTCCGTGTGGTATGGTAAATAATAATATCAATATGCTTTTTGTTTGAATTATTTTTATGTGGTTTGTGGGTAACCGTCAAGAAACAAGAAGCTACGTGTTGTAGTTTCAGCGCAAAAAAAAAAAAAATAATAAAGTTCTACTTGTTGCCGAATATACTAATCTCCCTTGATTTTCCTCCTTCCTCTCCCACTCCAAGTTTGATTTTGTTGGTTTTGGTTACATTGGTAAACGTTGTGGTTCCGCGGAAAAGATTGTGCCAAAGTCTCTACCCATTAAGGCTGCAATTGGAGCAGCTTTAAGATTAACTTCCAATATTTGTTACTTTACTTCGGACTTTAAATTTGTCAATATCGGGACAGTTTGTATATATACAGCCTGAAAAGTGACAAATTTACAAGCTTATATGAAACTACGATCTTCATATAAAGTGAGCTCCTTGTAACATTAGCTGCTCTATCTGCCTGACAATTCTCGACTACTTGAATTTATTTGCCAACTTGACACTACTAAAAGCTTGTGGTGTATGTTATCGGGAGCCAGGAGGACGAAAGCCATGAGAGATCGTCTCTTAATCCTCCCTTCCCAAAAAATTAGGAAAAAAAAAAGTTTTTTTTTTTTTTGAGTGAGAAAGAGATTAGAAATATTTCAAAGTATGCAGCACAAAAATTGGCCCAAAGGCTCTGACGAAGACTTAGGTTCCGCAATCCCAGAAGGGTTTTAATATGTCCTAGAACTGTGTAGGCTTTATATTTGCCCCAGGGGCAAATATTCCTTTACTTGGATTGCCATTTTCTTCTTCTTCTTCTTCATTTTCTTTTGTGGGGGTTGGGGGTTGTTCTTTTTTCTTTTCCTACGTTAACATTTCAATTATTAAGACTTCAACCCGAAGAGCGGTCTAAATCTGGTTCTCTTCTCTTCTTCATTTTCTCTTGTGGGGGTTGGGAGGTTCCTTTTTTTAAGTATAGTAGCAGCAATTATGTAAACGCAATAGTAAATAAGTATAGTAGTAACAGTTATTATGTACGTAGATGTAGGAGTTTAGAGCATAAAATAGATGGTTGTGTATTATTCTATCATATAAGGATAAAATTGAAATAACAAATAATGATAGATTTTTCTTAACATCAAATCCATGTGTTATGCATTATATATATATATATATAGAAAGAAAGATATATTGGGATGGTTAGTACAATCTATATTTATTTTCCACGTGAAAACCACGTAGACTTAATCTTAACATATACATCTTCAGCTGTTGAGGCATAACTCGTTCATCAGCTGCCGTTCTAGTATGTAGCTGAATCAAAGAAACAAAACCAAGTCTCCCTTCTCCGACAAAAGTACTTGGGTTAGGAGCAGGACAACGCCAGTGCTTTCAATTCTCTTGTCTTCTAATTGGGGAAAAAAAAAAACCAGGCAAAAAGAGAAATGAAATGAAATGATAACCTTATTATTCAACAGTTTAGGAGTTCATCTGGGCTCAAAATTAGATCACTCCCCTTTCTGAACATAATGCAACAAACTACTCGTTGTTCATTTCCTAATTCAAATGAGAGGGTGAAAACTAGCCAGTGTAGTTATAATCTTCATCATAATTTGAGTTTGGAACTGGCAACGTATTGTATCCTCGCAATAGGAGTTCACCAAATTCTCAATTTATTTTCACAAACCAGCCATTCCATCTCGTTCAATCGATCACAAGATATTGGCAGAAGCAATCTATGGAGCTAATGCCCCAGATAAACATGATAAATCTGAGCCAACATATACAGATTTAGACAAAAGTCACAGTAGCTAGTAATAGAATATTATCAGCCCCAAAGATCTAATGCTACCTGCACTACTAGTAAAATTTAACGAGGAAACTCGTTATGGTTCATAACATCTTCTTATTTTGAGTAGTAGTAAAATAAAAGATCGCTCGAGGAAAAGGGTTTTTTTTTTTTTTTTTTAAGTCTCAAGAAGATTAGCGTCGTTAGCTCTCCAACCCAGCCCCCCTATTTAGCATTTCCTTGTACCTTAAAATCGAATCCAACCTTTGCAGTTTCAAATGCTGTCTGAAACGATTTATGAAGGCATCCGCTTTCTTGTCCACATGTTCCTCCTCCCCGAACGTCAACGTTTCAGTTTCACTGGAAGACCTCCCCTCTCTCTCCGTCATCGTCGCCGGCCGCCACCGATCCACCTCCTCCCGGTCCTCCGGTACTGCCACCGCCTTCTCGCTTGCCGACTTCTTCATCCTTCGAGCAGGGCCACCATTCCCCGCCGGAGCCTCCACCCGCGTCTCCAACTTGCTCTTCATCATCTGATCATCATGATGATGACTCTCCAGCAAAGCTTCTTCCTCCGCAACGTTTTTTTGCTCTTGCTCTTCACGTGGGTCGGATTTCTGGGTCACGGCGTGAAATGGGTCGGGCTGCTCGGAGACGTAGGAAGAGAAGTTAAAGGACTTGACCCGGTCGAGAAATGAGGGGGCTCGGACGAGCTGATTCTGGTTGGGAGGTGAGTTGGCGGCGGGGTCTGGTTTGTTGTGGGATTTTAGGCGTGAGGTGATGAAGATGGTTCCTATCACCAGGTTCACAATGCAGAAAAGAATAGCAGGCGTAAACAAGCTAGTCATGGAATCTACGATAGGTAAAGCTGCGTTCATGGCGGCGGTGCGGCGTCGTTTGACCAAGAAGACCAAGAATGGAAGGGCTTTCGGAAGTCGGACCTAGTGTAGATAATACGGGAGCTGAACACTATATAATAGGGAGAGGAGTGGAGGTGGGAACTGCGGATTGGACTGTGGTTGGAGTAGGCGACTGTTGTGTGTGTGTGTGTGTGTGTGTGTGTATGGGGCCCGGGTAAGAAGTGGGACCGAGGTGGTCGCCGGCGAGCAGTGGGGGTGTGATTGTCCAAGGTACCACGTGGTAAAAATGGGAACGTGATTTCTTATTTGGGACAATTACCTTTATTTTCTTATTGCAGCTGAATCATTTAGTTACAAGTATATTGCACATTTTCCCCAATAAGTATAAGTTATCTTAAACTCTTTTTGTCTCGTATCAATAGAATCACAAATATTCTGCTAAATACAGGGACTATAATGATAAATCTAATATTATGAAATACTATCTGACTAAAATTCAAAGATGTTGTAACTTTCTTGAGCGTTGAACTTCGTTCAATTAATAAAAAAAAGAAGAAAAAACTTACAAATAGGCCAGCCTTGATAGCATTAGGGCTCTTTGTACTTTATTTTGGAATTAGAATTAGAATTTGTTATTTACTAACCAAGCCTAATGTACCTATCCAAAGAAAAAAAAAAAGGGAAAAAATTACTAACCTAATGCTCTATCCTCCACTTCGTCTTGGTACCTGCACAGTTGAATAATAAGAAGGTACTTGAGTAAAAGAATCCATAAGAAGTATGTATTTGAATTGAATAAAAGAGATAGGAGCAAAATACAACTATCTTTGGATCTAATTACAGTGTCTTTTTTCTTTTGTTTTTTTTTTAAACTCATGTACGAGTGTGGTCGCTTGGGGGACCTAGGAGT
The DNA here is from genome assembly GCF_036785885.1 of Coffea arabica. Classification (NCBI taxonomy): domain Eukaryota; kingdom Viridiplantae; phylum Streptophyta; class Magnoliopsida; order Gentianales; family Rubiaceae; genus Coffea; species Coffea arabica. The sequence goes on along the minus strand of NC_092321.1, from coordinate 9,234,491 downwards.
ATTAATTTGGTTGGTGTGAACTTGACTGACAGAAAATGGAAAACTGTAGTATGAAACCGACGACTTCTGGCTAGCAGATAGAAAACTCGATGACTTTCAAATTTCTAAGGAGGGTAAACTTGATAGTGCTGGTTGATTTTTCATACGGTTTAAGAAAAGTAAATTAACTTTATTGAAAGGATAAATTTAGCCTACTATCTTTTTAAAATATTTTTATATTAAATGAAGTATTACTAATTAATCTTATATTAATTACAATAATAGTAAGTATTGATGAAAAGTTAGGTTATAATAAAAAAACAACCTATATTAAATAAAGACATTTTAGAAAAATTCAAAGTTAAGTATACGCTTCAATTGGAAAGTAGTCTGAAGGATGAAAAAGAAAAATAAACCTATTAAAGTAGGGCGGACGAGGTATTATTTTTAGTCCATATCGATCACATTTGCTTAACTGCTTGTTACTTTTAGATTATTTTAAATTGGACAAATTATTTCAGTGGTACATCTCGGTATATTTTATTTCTAGGATACTAGTCTCTGTATGCTTTTGACTTTTCATGCAACAGACAGGAGGGATTTTTAGAAGAAAATGCTGTTTTAATTTTATAAATTAATTCCACTTCCGGAATGAATGCTGTTTTGGAAACTGAATAGGCTGCATTCGTTCACCCGATTACAAAAACATATCCAGATTACTACATCTAATGTAATTAAGGATCGTCTATCTGTTGTTGTTATTATTAGTATTAGTGACTTAACATTTTTCAAGATACGTTAATTTCTTGGGAATTAAAAAAAATTAGTTATATCTACTTCTGGTGCATTGTACCCTAAGATTCTCTCCTGGTGTTTATAAGATATATATATATATATTGATAACTGTTACATACAGTTGAGCTATAGTAGCATCAATTGTGTAAAGAATGACAAAAACGCAAGAAACTTACGCTATTAGGAGGAGTCATGCATGCATGGTTTAACATGGACAGACAGATAATGGTGTGATGAAGTTGACTTGCTTCGATAAAAATGATGGTATCATCTTAGAATAATGCTCTGTTTAATAGTATGTACCAAAAGCGTGTAATCGTACTCGTACTTAATTTAGAATCAAATTTTGTGAATTATTAGAGATATTTTTACTGTAGTATTTTTTGTGATGTGATATATGTGAGATAAAAAGGTAATTGGGAAGGTAAAAATGTATATTGAAAATTGTAATGATGATGTAAGCAAATAAAACCCAATCCAAACAAACTTGTAATCCATAACTACTCTACTATATTCGCCATAAACTTAATCGGTAACCATTTTCGTAGCCTTTTACCTTTTTAAGTGATGGAATCGTAGTTAAATACGATTCTGAGATAGGATACGGGGCAAACACACAGAAGCTGCTCTTACAAGTAACCCCCCCCCCCCCTCCAAAACACCAACACCCCAAAAAAAAAAATTTTTAAATGGCTTCATGTTCAAGGCCACTTAATGCAGTACTAGTTCAATTAGTTCAATTTGTTGAAAGGGATTTTGTCTTCCTGTGTCGGACGGACTAACCCCTGATGATTCAGAAACTCCAAAAATCCAATTGTATAATAATTCTTAGCAGAAAAAAAAAGGAAGTATTTTGCGAAAGATATTACTTCTTTCATTCATATATCCTATTTTAATAAAGAAAAAATGACTCATTTAATGAAAAATTTTACGTAAGAATCTTTTTTATTTTTCTTTTGAATGTAAGGACGAAAACTGCTATTCACGATGATAATTCACAGTCCCATTCCATCGTTGTTACGCGCATCATCTCCCTTCCTTTGACCCAAACAGAGAAGGCCGCTTGAATTGGAGAAACACGAGACGCCAACAATTTTATCCATCCAAACTACTGGTAAATGGTACGTAATAATAACTGCCCGAGGGGACATGGATGCTCAATCACCTACGAAGAAATTCCAAGGCAAAATAATAGAAACCCAGAAGTGGTGAGATTTTGATATTTATGCTACCTTGTTTAACCTGAGATTTGTAAAGATGTTTGTGAAAAAAATTGAACTTTCATTGCTCCAAAGTCTGAACAAAACCTTACTATACAATCTTCCTGCCGGTATATCCTCATAGTAATTTGTTTCTCATTCCAAAGCGAAAGAAATACCACTCGTCTACCATCCAGTTTTCTCATTCAGCTGTGGTAATTTTCCAGTCTTAACATTTCTTGGAATGGAAACTGACTGATTCGAAATGTGTGTGCCCCCTCTTTCTGGGTAGATGTATGGTTTTGAGTCTTTTGGCACATGACAAAAGAGTACTTTTTGAGTCAAAAATGTCGTGTGGTGATTTTTTCTTCTTGTTGAATGGATCTTCGTAGTTATCGGATTGAGGCATGATCAACAAAGAGGAAAAAGAACAGTTTATGCGGGAAACAGAACTGAGCAAAAGATGAAAAAAAAAAGGTAAATAAGCGGACCACTGGTTTATTAATTAACTACACATATCTCTGGCTTTTTCCAATCCATATAAATATTGGAGCATATTAAATTGTTTACAAACAAAGGAAGACAAAACTTCCAACAGACGGGAGCTGGTTGAATTTTGAAGATCACTGATGAGAGATTATTCACACATGTTTCTTTCCATTTGTTTTCTGGGGTGTAAAAAGCTTTTTAATAGTTTCTGTCTGTCTAGACCTCCTAAGTTTTCTCCTCCTGTTGTGGCGTGCCAGACTTGGAAAATGGAATTTAGCGATGCTATAAGAAGTTACGAACAGCCCTCGTTCCTATAGGCAGAATGACAGCTCTCTTGCCATAATGTACTGTAGCTTGCGATAAACCGAAGCAAAGTGCTGTATTAGTGGTGTCACAATTTTGCATGTCGGCTTCAAGCATGAATCCTTTGAAATTGTAGATTTGTGACTAATCACAATCATGATCCCTTAGACTCCATCACGCTATTACCACGTAATTATGCATGACTTCACTTTTAATTTCCATGATAATGATTACTTCACTATTCCACCTCTGGAATTGACTAATCTTTATAAAACGAGGAAGGGACACCCATATATAGGCTTTGTTTGGCAACCAAGTTTTTTGACAAGGTTGTTTGCTACAAGTTTTTTAAAAACTTTAACTACAACAACTTCAAAAAACTTTTCAAAAATTTTAAACTATACACTTCAAAATATTTAAAAAAAAAACACTTTAAAAATTTTTTAAAAAACTTCTACAGTAATCTACAGTAAAATTTTAGACAAACATCCAAAAAACTCACTTACTAAACTGGGCCATAGTCTAAAGCATGTGTGTGTACTCTATGAAAAGAGAAGGGCTATCGTACCTAATATTTGGTGACCATTGACAGGGGAACGAGTCAAAGCATAATCCATTGTAGTAGATTTTTTCCTAAGAAAAAAGAGGGAAAAAAAATAAAACAACGTTCCAAGGACTGCTTTGGTTCTATTGCTTTGACAAATCCGTAGTTCGAGAGTAAATTGATTTTCCTCAAATTTTTAGTGGTGAAAGATTATGTGAGATATTTAGGGATGATATTAAGCTATAGCTGATGAAGTATCTGGCGGTAACTACCGATTAACTGATAAAATTACATAAGATCAGTTTTAATTTTATACCTATTACACATCAATATGGTGATATATTCTCCACCTGAAAACATGTGTATGTGGACTTAATCTTGGCATGTAGACTTCTAGCTGTTGAGGCACAGCTCGTTTATCAGCTGCAAAATCCAAAACCAAGATATATATATATATATATATATATATATATATATATATATATATATATATATATATATATATATGCATGTAGACTTAATTTTAACATGTACAGTTCTAACCGTTAATTATCAGCTGTCGAGTCCATGACCAGTCTCCTCCTTACACAGAGGAAATAGTAGTGGTACTTTTTGATGAAAATGTTCATCTCTCTTTTTTTTTTTTTTTCGTAATGACATATCTATTCTGATCTAACCTACTTCTACTCCTACACTGGGAAGCCTACCCTAAGGAAGTGGCCCCACTAAACCAAGGAAACCGCTTAATGTAAATGAACGCTGCATTATAATAATTGCGCTTGATTGAGAAAAGGTTTAGGCGCCAGAATGACATGAACACAGAAGATTTACAGTCCGTTATTTTTCATCCATCCTAGAGAATTACTCCCATGACGAAGACAACATGAAAAACTCAGTAGTGGCTTTCAAGTTCTGTTTGAGGGTTGGATGCTGACACACATGGGAATTATGACAAAGACAAAGTATTATCATCGTCCATATATCTGTCGATGACAAAGACAAAGTATTTTCTGTCGATGACAAAGACAAAGTATTTTCTTTTTCTTTTTTTTTAAAAAAATTTAGCTTATGCATCACTAATTTGCAAAAATGGGCATGTTTCTTTGCGTTAAAGTTGATTTTATATTATTGTAGTCCATACATATATTGCATTTGCTTTCTAGCTCGTCGTTTTCAGATGATTTTAAATTCGAAAATTTATTTTAGCACGTCTCCATAATGTTTTTTGGGTACTAGTTGTTCTATGCTTTTGACTATTCATTCAGAATGCCAGCCTACGGGGAGAGTATAGTTGCTATACAAACAAGCCAATGAAAGATTAATCAAAGAGCATGCACGCAATTAGTACGGAGCAATTTGAAGATTTTGGAACGTCGAGCACAGAATACAATAATGCTACAAACCCTCTACCACAGACTTCTTCGTATATATCTCAATTGCACAGTTTGTGTTGGGTCTGAGGGGTAAAAGTTAAAAAAAATGTGGATTTTGAGAACCACCTCTTCATTAATTTCTTCATCGTCTTTCTTTCTAAGGTGTAAAAAGCTTCACAGGTGTTTCTGTCTAGACTTACTGAGTGGGACACGGTCCAAACAATTGTCTGGAAAATCATTCAATTGATTTTATGTAAAAATGCACAAGATGTAACTTTATATATATATGTATATATATATGGTGTAATTCATTTTTAATAATATGTAACTATAGAATAAAATTTTATACACTCCACGCATGATGTGAAAAATGATTTATAAGATGCAATTTCAATCTTATATTTTTTTTTTTGACTAAAACTTAACCATGACCTTTCAGTAACGGTTGCTTCCTCCTCCGAGTGAGCATGCTCCTCCTGTAACTTACGTGGTTGGGAGACTTTGGAAATGGGAATCTAGTGATGCTATTAGGTCCCTAAGTCTCACAAAACCGGTGCCCCAAAGTTAATAAGTCCGGATCTTATCACCAACTACAAGGTTGGAATGACAACTATCTTGCCAAAATGCCCTGTGGCTTGCGATACAGTACTAATACTACTATCACAATTTTGTAAGCCGGCTTCAAGTTCAAGCATGAATCCTTTGAAAATTGAACATTTGTGGCTAACCACAATCATGATCGATTAGACTCCACTGCGCTATTATTACTTACGATCAATTAACACGTAACTACCTATGACTAACCTTTTTCAAACTTCCCGCTGATAATGATTACTATTTCACTATTCCAATCTTTCCAAATATTTGACGGATGTTTTCAAATCATGCGTTGTACTAACTGAAGGGCCATACTACCTAATACACTACTGATTCTTTTCTTGATAAGAAGTATGCTGACTGACTCTTGCTGACCATTAATTGGGAGACTCCATAACTTATCCTTGCTGACTGTTAATTGGTATACTCCATAACCACTAGCCTTTGGATTGGTGCTCACTACCCAGCCCTTAAGCCTTGGTGGATCCTTCGTCTCCCACCAATTATCACAATATGTGACTTTTCTAAAAAATTCAAATGAGTGGAAGTGCATAGTGTACTTGTCTTGGTGGTTCAGTCTCCATCGATCTCTCGTAGACTTAATTCGACCTCCTCTTAAGTTAGAATGGAGTAGGATTATATAGATAAAGTGACGATTGACCCAAAAAAGAGAGAGAGTTAAATTAGATCTCATAGTTACTCGATTGAAATTCGGGCTAAGCCTCATAGTTAGAAAAAAAAAAAAAAAAAAAAAAGTTCCAAGGAAAGCTTGGGTCCGAGCGCTGTGCTAAACTTAAAGACCCAATAGTTTTTTGTTTTTTTTTGGGAGAGAGGGTGGGGGGGTGTTTAAACTTACAGACCCAAAAGGTTTTGTCCAACGAATACCAGTACAATTTAGTGGGCTTTTGTACAGCCCGCCAAAAACAGTCACAGCCCAATTTCAACTTCATCGTCCTCTCCCGGCTCTAACTCCCGGTTGCCACCTCAGCTTCTCTCTCACACACAAAAACACAGATGACTCCGTCCCCTCGAATCCTCCTCTGCGGCGACGTCCTCGGCCGCCTCAACCAGCTCTGCAAACGCGTCTCTTCGGTATCTCGCCCCCCTTCTCTCTGGCACACACGCACACACACTCACACTCTCTACTCCCCTAGGGTTCCCTAATAATCAATTACTCACCGTAGATTGTCAATTCCAGGTAAATAAGTCGGCCGGTCCATTTGACGCGCTTCTTTGCGTTGGCCAATTCTTTCCGGACTCACCGGACGGTCTCGAGGAGTTCAATGACTATATTGCAGGCCGGTCCAACTTCCCCATTCCGACTTACTTCATCGGCGACTACGGTGTTGGCGCGCCGAAGATTCTATCGGCCGCTTCCAAAGAAGCTGGCAACCAAGGGTTCAAGATGGATGGCCTCAAGGTTTGTGGAAATCTCTACTGGTTGAAAGGCAGTGGAAAGTTCACTCTCCACGGTACATGATTTGGCAAAATCCCTTTATTCCCTCCCTGTTACAATGTGCTTGTACACATTTTGGTAATTGTTTGACTGGAGCTAATTTTGTTGATGATGTCATTTTGTTTGTTTATTCTGTGAACTTTTAGTGGCTTGTTTATTTCAAGTGGTACCCAACTCCAAGTAATCTGCAGATAGCCAATGTGGATCCCTTTTGCATGGTGGTCTTATATGTGGTTGGGTACTTCGACTACCAAAACTGATCTCAGAGTTCATTCGTGATGGATTTGGAGATGAAATAACTTTTAATTCGCTACCATGTTGTTGGTGAGCTAAGTTATCACCTGCAAAATTAGGTACTTAATCTAGTATTCAGATGGTAATAATCTTGATCAAGCAATACAATTCAAGTAGTAACTTGGTCTTGTTTCTCACTTTCTTGTTCTGACTTGGGGATCAAAGATGCTTATTTAGTTGGGATTCAAACTGTGGGATTGCTGGTGGACATTGAATAACTTCAGGAAGCCTAAGAATGTACAAAGTCGCCTGCAAATCAATCATTCTATATGCATGTAGACGTACTTCTTTAGATTTCTTCAACATGCTAGGTTGGCATCCTGAGTGGTAAAGAATTAAGCGAGTTTAGGAAAATGTATGTTATTCCTTTTGTTAATTATCCCTGACGTTATCAGGAATTATTGCTGCGTGTGTACCCATTTGCTCTCTAGAAGTCCTACAGCTTTGAATTTCATAATTTGAATGAGCATACTAGTATAGGCCAATAAAAGTTTACAACTATTATGTTGTTTTCAATTAGAACTAATGTTTCAATGTTGGGATGTTTGTAAATCATGAACTTTTGCTTTATGATAGCTGATGCATGTTACTTATTTCCAGGTTTATCTGTTGTTTACCTATCTGGTAGGAAGTCTGCAAGTGGAATGCAATTTGGCACGTATAGTGAAGATGATGTTGATGCGCTGAGGGCGTTGGCTGAGGAGCCAGGGATTGTGGACATATTTCTGACATATCCTTTGCATTGTTCAATATGAACTCTACTTTTGCCCCCATTTTTCTTGAAGAAGTTTAAATTATCCCTTCTTTTGAATTTATACAAGTTTAAAAGGGTCTTTTCTTTTCTTGAAAAACTCCTTAATTGGACTTCACTAATGAATGGCCTAGCGGAGTTACCAATAAGGCTGCTACATCTGATGTACCTTCAGGAGTCTCTGATTCAGCTGATGCTGATTCCACCATATCAGAGTTAGTAGCAGATATTAAGCCCCGGTAAGTGAATTATGACTTATGTTCTCTAACAAGGTCCTTCTTTCGGAACATTCATTCAGTCTCTTTAGAGAACTGTACTCATTGACAGAAAACCTGAGCAGTGCTGAGCAAATTATGCTCATGTTCTTCAGTTTTAGTTTCGCTACTACATGCATGGGTAGAAAGCCAATATCATTGTCACTTTATTTCTTCTTCTGGATATTCCAGAAAATTGTTGGTCATTGGTCACTACTGCATTATACCTAGCTCCATTTTTGCCATTTCTTGCTATGCCCTCCTATTCAACCATCTTAGTCCCACTGGAGTTTTGAAATTTGTTTCTTCAACTGGGAAATATTTTGCAAGAATTTTGTTCGTTACAGGTTATATAATAGAGGTAATCCGGCAAAGAGTTGAAAAGCCTCCCAGCTTGATTAACTTCTCATTGTAGATAACTACAATATTGTTGCTGGACTTCGATTGTCCTTACTTTTTCTAGGTGTCATCTGGGTCCCCATACAGAAGTTGGTAGTGACATCACTAGGTGGTTGCCTAGTTTTTTATGCTGTAACTTACATAAAAATGAATCACAATAGGCAAATTTCCTCCGATTACTGTTGTAGAAGAGCCTTTGACATCAATAGGGGAGGGTATATCCCTATAGCATTCATTTTTGTGATTGCAAAAGTTACTATTTTCATGTGTGGTTGTCTATGTGAACAACCTTAGGAACAAGTTAATGTGTGTTGAGAGTTCTTTTTCTTGTAGCTACCATGTTGCAGGAACTATGGGTGTGTTCTATGCTCGCGAACCATATACAAACGTGGATGCTGTGCATGTAACTCGTTTTATGGGTTTAGCTCCAGTTGGAAACAAAAACAAACAGGTTTTGTTCCTTCTCTAATTTGACTTAAATTTTGGTTTTTGTCAGTTCAACAATCTTGCCTGTGAATTATTTTCCTCAGATCACCGAGTAAAACATATCTTGGGCTTGATGAAGACTCTTTTTTTTGCAAGTGCAACATGGTGATCTTGTTGCATCTGTTGCTATAAAAATGGAAGACAACTTTGATATTAGTTCTGATACATACTTCTGGAGTTATCTGCTGCATTTTTGCTGTTCCTACCCCTGTGCTTGCATATGCAAGCTGAGTATTGGATTCTGCCAAATTTATACTGATTTGCTTAGCTATATGGGATGCTCTTGGTTACTTATTTTAGGAAACACGATTTGTTAATTGTTAGACTACCTTGCACTTTTAGCATTTACTTCACTCTCTTCCTGTTTCAGAAATTTATTCATGCAATTTCTCCAACTCCAGCATCTACAATGTCCAGTGTCGAAATTTGTGCAAAACCACCAAATACAACTCTATCTCCCTACACAATGGTGGAGAAAGCAACCCCTACTGAGGCTATAGCAAAGAGACCTGGTGAAAGTGGGTCTGATTCCCAATATTGGCGTTATGATGTCTCCCAGAAAAGGCAGAAACATGGAGATGGTGACAGTGAAAGGCTGTGCTTTAAGTTTACCTCTTCTGGGTGCTGTCCTCGTGGGGAGAAGTGCCACTTTCGGCATGATGAAGATGCAAGGCAACAGTCAATCAGGGGTGTCTGTTTTGACCTTCTCAACAAAGGAAAATGTGAAAGAGGTCCAGATTGCAACTTTAAGCATAGTTTACAGGATGAAAATGGCAGTGCCTCTAGCAGGAGATCCTTTGGGACCCCCAGCTCTAACAGGTTTTTGTTGTTAATTAATTCCCTTTCTTTTTGGATGTTGTTATGATGGCTCAAACTATTTTAATTACTGGCAACTTGAATCTGAGAAATTCTGCAAAACTTGATGTAGATAGAAATTGACAAAATTCATGGCACATTATCTATTTTAGGTCCAAAGAGTGCTGGTTTTGTTTGTCAAGCCCCTGTGTGGAGTTGCATCTTATCACTGGCATAGGTGAACATTACTACTCTGCACTTGCTAAAGGACCATTAGTAGATGATCACGTGCTAATTGTTCCTGTTGAGCACTTGCCTAACACCCTTTCCATGCCAGAAGATTGTGAAATAGAGTTGAATAGAGTTCAAAACAGTCTAAAAGCTTACTTTGAAAACCAAGGAAAGCAAGTGGTTTTCTTTGAATGGGTCTTTAAGCGAGCAACTCATGCCAATCTTCAGGTATGATGTCTTCTTCTTCTGTTTAATGAGTATAGAAGATTGCTCTTGTATTTTGCACTTTTTTGTAGATGGGAACTGATAAAATTGTTCTTTGCTTTAGTTTAGTTCTTGTCCATTTTGTTTTCCTGTCTACCCCGTTTCTCAAACAACTGCCCCACTAATTATTTGTCTCCAACAACTTGAGAAACACCAAATCAACACCCCAGAAATGGTCCAATTGCTGGTGAAAGAAATGGAGGGACAGGAATTTGAAGTCCTAGTCCCCCATCCGACCTCTGAAGTCCTTGTTATTTGTTACATAGAGCCAACTCATATCCTAGTACCAGCTGTGTAGTGAACAATTATTCATGCCTACAATTAGGATGTGATGAAAACAATATGTTAGTCAACATCAAATCAGATGGTAAAACAAATTAATACAAACTTGCAGCAGTCGTTTGTTTGGTATCCTTGTGTGGGAAAGATTTAAAGCTTATTCTGTCTACAACTGTGAGATTGGACGTAAGCTTCTTGAGTGTTGCTAATATTGTCTTTAAATATGAGGTATTATCCGAATGACGAGGTTTTCCTCCTTTCACCCCCTTACTTTTTTCAATTAAAATCTTATAGTAACAAAAAAAAAGGGCACAAAATTACCAGCTCTGGGATCCAGTGTTGGCAGTGGCAAAAAGCTATGATATCACAAATTTGGAGCTGGAATTCCTCTCTCTTTATTTTATTTTATTTTAATCTTTTTAACAATTGGCAACACCTATACTATCCTAAACTAAAACCCAACTGGGTTCTAGACAAGAGGTGCACACAGACACATCCTATGGATTTTTTTTAACTGCAGGGTGCGAGGTTTGAACCCTCGACCTACAGCCCAGAAGGGATTTTGAATCCCTACTGGTGGCCAGCTTACATTTGGCATTTGGTTGTCTTCATTGCTTTTCACTTCGCTTGAGTGTGAAGTACATCTTAATGCCTTTATTGAATCTTAAAACTGTCACTATTTTGATGTTATCATGAATATTTCTGCTTTTTGTATTTTTCAGGTTGTTCCTGTTCCATCTTCAAGGGCATCTGGCATTAAAGATATTTTCAATTTAGCCGCCAAAAAGTTGGGATTCAAGTTTAAGACAATTGAAAGTAAGCAATTGGAAGTGAACAATCCCCAATAATTACCTTATAAAATCTGTGCTCAATATCTAACTTTTAGGTTTCTTTAGATGCTTGCTTGGCTTTTAAGTAGATATTAAGGCAGATCTTCAAATGACTTATCTTAATAGCATTAAGTTTCAAAAGTTATTTTCTCTACCCCCCAAATGTACTAATCTAAAAGAACTATCTAAGTACCAAAGGGCTACTATTGATACATCTGAGATTCTTAATGATTAAGGATGGTGTGCAAATAACATGGTGTAGAACATTATGAAAATAGACTAAGCTTTAAAAGTGAGGTTCATTCCCACCATGTTGTTGACCTAAAGTATGTGAGTTTCCTCCATTCATCCTTCTTTCCTCTGTGGTTGCTATATCTCTGTTTAGACCAGATGGAGGTGCTCTTTAGTTTTGTTTTCAAAAGTTTCAGCTTTGAATGGCCCAACTTTCTGCATTTCCTGTTTGTTGCAGGTACTAATAATTCGGAAGGGAGGAGATTGTTGCGGACACAGTATGATAGAAGTTGCAGTTTATTCTATGTTGAACTTCCTGGTGGAACTATTTTGACTCATGTTGTTGAAGAAAATGAGAGATTTCCAAGCCAATTTGGCCGTGAGGTAAGGTGCTAATTGTAGCCTGCATGATGTTACTGTTTCTGTTGTGTATGAAATAGATTAAGCAAATATATTGTTGGCAAGTTGCACAGTATTCCTTGATATTTAATTGTGTTAGTAGCATCCTTTATTTTTCAACTGATCTTGAGTACTTCTGATCATTAGATTTTTTTGAGTCTCTTTATTTTTTATTTTATTTTTATTTGTGGTCTTGTTTGAATGCAACTACATTGCAAGTTACCTTCCTCTCTAACGGTTTGTTTTGGTGACGTGGTAATTCAACATTAATCTGATATGGAAGCATTTAGCTGAGTTGTAATGTGGTGACAACTATAACCATGGGACGATATTGTGCTAACTACTTGTAGGTTTTGGCGGGCTTGTTGAACACGGCTGACAGAGCTGATTGGAAAAATTGCAAGCTCAGCAAGGAAGAAGAAACAAAAATGGCAGAACGCTTCAAAAAGCAATTTGAAGCATATGATCCAAATCGGTGACTCCTACAACCAATGGTATTGAATCTGTGGATCATGAATCTTCAACTTATCATTTCATGCATTCCTGGTGCCATGCAAATGCGCTTGTCCTTTGCTACATGGCATGGTACTAGTTGCTTCATGGTTTTGTTTACTTTTAAAGTTAATGCTGAAGCTTGACCTCATCATGCAGGTCCTCTGTATGTCTGCAATGGCAGTAACATATTCATCGTTCTAGTTTCAATCTCAGATGACAAAGCCTGAGTGCAGAGATCCTTGAGAGGGATGGGGGCGGACTATATTGGCTGGTCTGAAGTCGTCATGATCCGTAAACACCTGCCAAGTGGCAAGTCCAAATCAGGGTGGCAAAGAAGTGAGACAGTGAACCATCTTTAGGGTGAAATGTATGCTGTGTACAGAGCAGGTGGGATGGCTGAACTTATGATGGCAGTACGACGTGCTGGTTAAGCTATATGCTCTTCTTGTAGACAACTACATCAGTTGTCGAACTTATTTACTAGGACAAACTCAGGCTACTCCAGATTTTGTTCGTCTACTTGTTTGCCTAATCCATGCATCTTTCCCTTCAGAATCATTCGAGTTTACTGCAATACGTGCCTAACCTCAAGATAAGCAAATTTGTTTTAGTTGTAATCGATGGTGGCTGATAGGTGAAGTAACTATTTTTTTCCTTCCCGAAATGGAGGGAGTGATGTTTAGTTGTTCCGACTTCAAGGCATAAAGTAATGGTAGTGATTCTCCAAAGTAGAAAATGCATGCGCTCGCTTTCTTTCATGTCTGAAGACACCAGTACATTGTGATCTTCTGAAGTAAATGAACTGCAGTAGCATCTGAAGACGTACATTAGACAGCTGACGGTTTGTTGCCAGCAAGAAGCTGTATTAAGTATTGTCCGAGGTATTTCCAATTAACCTTGTAGAAACAGCTTTATCATATTTGTGAGTGGGTTGTCGTCGACTTTGATTTTATAATACGGAGGAGAAAACTTCAGAGTGTGGTAATGAGAAATGTGACTCGACTTTCTCTCACCAGTCACCGCCCACTGGGAATAGGATTGGTAGGTACTTTTAAGTCCCTTAATTATGCATTATGAGGGGTCGGCCAGTCCCCGCTGCTTCGTAGAGCATTAGGCATCGCAGAAGACACGCGCGAAAAATAAGGCTACTAGTTGTATTCAATATGAAGTTGCATGGACCATGAATGAGTAAGAAAGATGTTTTGGATTCAAGTCTTTTCACTTATTTAAATATATATATATATATATATATATATATATATATATATATATATATATGCGTGTTTAGTAGTATTTTTTTCCCCTTTTTATTGGGAAATGGGGGTTCCTAACAGAAGTACATATTAGTTGTATCTTTTTAAAAATCTTTCCTAGCCAGATGATGTTTCATCTTAATACCGGCGCACGCAAGATAAAAAAAAGTTTACTTGAGAGGTGGGGTTCGGAGTCTCCAATGGCCCAAGGAATGATCCAAAAAAAAAAAAAGGAGGCTAACTCTTTTCGGCCTTAAGAAAAGGCCGTAGAGGATACAAGAATTAGAATGAGAGTAAAGGTAATGGTAGTATTAATTATTAAACTAAATAAATAAAAGAAGATGGTGGTTAGGGCCTTAAGGGGGGCATCCCAAATTCTTTACAAGTTTTTTTTTCTAAACTTCTAGTACTCGTAATGTTGTTGTTAGCAAAACAGGAAAATACACACAAATTTTCTTCTCAAGAAGTGGATTGAGGTGTCAAAATGCAGCAGTATGCTGCTTATCTATTTGGTAAAGCTGCGCAACGAACAATTGCACGTTGGTGGATGATGATGGGGTAATGATTGTCAGAGTAAGTTGGTTGATATATTGATTGAATATTTTGGATTGAAAGGCAGAGACAAGAATGAGGGCAGCATCTCCTTTTAAAGGGGACAATCGTGAGCAGTAAGACTCTAGTGGTCACACACACCTATACTTTTTCTTCATTTTCTTGTTCTTTCGAAGAATATACCTTTCCTGTTCATGTTACCTATACCTTTTCTTTATATACATATACAGGTACATATAAAAAATGCATCTGATAATTGATCTTGGTATTCATTTAAGCACAAAACTTTGCCTGTATGTTCGCCAAACCTTTTCAAAAGCAAGAAATTTTTTTCTATACATCTGTAGAATGTTTGTAAAATGTGGTGGCAATACCAAATGAAAAGAGATAGTAATTTTTTTTTTCATCACTGTAGGTATCCGGGTTTACACCCGACTAATCCCACAGCACTCCAACAGAGCGGGCCCGACCAATGCTGAAGAAGATAACAACTGGGTTGCTGCCCGAGATCGAATCCAGGTGGAACTCATCTAAGGAGGCTACTTCCACCAGCATACCAACCCAGCGCGGGCTAAAAGAGATAGTAATTTGTAGTACCAAAAATAGGGGTCACTATTCATTATTACTCTTTAATTGGCAAAAATGTAGAGACAATTTGGGGCGTCAACATCCCCTTATTGTTGTTGGTCCCTCGTCCCGTGTTAGTTACCACAACTTACATGGGCATGAGATCCCATCTCTGTGGGTGCCAGATTCCAGAGGTTTCATAAGTAGATTTCCACACGTGGGCAGTCGGCAGTGGGCAGCGGGCAGCGATTGTCACGGTTTCCAGATCTGGAGAGCTGGAGACAACGAAAGATGGAAAACGTTGAAGCTCCATCGCGGCTAAATTTATAGGACTACTAATTCGTGTTTACTCTTACAACCAATTTCTTTTTTATCATTTTCTTTTCTTCATTGCTGTATCAATGAGGAAAACCCGCAGAACTCAGGTGGATAAATAAAAGTAAAATTGCGATAAGGAATTCCGTAAAGTAGAAACAAAATTATCAGTCAATTCCTTAAGAAATCATAATTTTATTAATCATCAGTCCATTCCTTCCTCCTGTCACACCTTTGTCGGCCCAGTAAAAAAGATCTTCAATTTTGTCTGGATTGAAATCAATGATCATAGAGAAAGAACAAATAAATGGATTTCAGAAGAAATTTATTTTTTCTTTTCTAAGTATTTGATGGTCAGCCTTTCTTGGTCCGATTTTGCATCTGGTTTAGATTGACGTGTGTCCCATATGTGACCTCTAAACTTGTGAATTGTTGATTGAATTAGTAAAAACAAATTTATAAGGTGGGCACTGGGAAGGGGAAGGGGGAGGGGGGGGGGGGGGGGGAAGGGGACAATTGGAGGAGGAAAATAAGATATATGCCAAGTGATGAGATTAGGTTGGATAAGGACCAGGGCAGGCAGTCGTTCCTGAAGGTCATGTGTATTTTACACATGACGTAATTCTATTTGTACATAATGTAACTTACTTTTAACAAAGTGTAATTTTAGAACTAAATTTTATAGGTCCCATACATGTTGTTAAAAACGAGATACAAGATGAGATCTGAATCGTACAATTTTTTTTATCACATTTTAACCGTGAACTGCTCAAGAACGATTTGTCTGATGACCGATCCTGTCCCAAATCCGTTGGATGACAGGTCAACAGGAAATTTGACTATGGAGTCTTGGATTGCGGGCATGGAAGATTAGTTATTGTTGAATTCTTGAGATGGCGCTGGCGGTTGGTGGCTTTGTTGGGGCAGCAGTAGATGATCGAGAGCCGGAAATTTTTGGAGTTGGAACAGGAAAGGAACAAAGGTTCTGGGCCTACACTAAGATTGGTTGTCGCTAATCTGAGGAAGGGTAAAGTTGTCAATTGAATCGAAATTTGCTCTGCATCCTAATTTTTGCTCTAGCAATATCGCGGGTGGTTAAAATATATTTTAAATGTCATATTTTCTTTTTAAAATATAAGACTCATTAGAAAAAGTAAATAAATATAAGGAAGGTTAGGTAAAATTAAATAAGAAAATTATATAAATGTAAGATAGGATAATAATTATAGTACGTGTATATACATGATATGTTAGATAAATTTTAAATGTACTAACAAATGTCTAACAAGCACGCATTAGAAAGACCCTTTTAATAATCGATTTATATTCAACTAAAGATATGTTAATTTGATGGTACTGCAAAATCGCTCAATTGATTCTAGTGAAATGATTTTTTATTCACGAATATGATTGAAAGATGAATAAAACTACATGATACTTTAATCGAGTTTACTATGATAAGAATTCGTTCGATCTTGATTCACAAACTAATCATGCTAATTTTCAAATTCGATAAAAAAAAACTCGTTTAAAATCGATTCAGAAAATAAACAATTCAATTTTAAATAATAGTTTAAGTTTATTAAAATAATGAAACAAGTTTGAATACTAGAGTATTCTATTTGATTAAATTCATTTACACTACTGCCACCCACGAGGTTGCCTTTTCGGATTAATTTAACATAAGCCACGTGTGTGTCCTAATTAGAGCTGTTAAACGAACCGAGCTGTTCGGTAGCTCGGTTCGTTTCGGCTCGTTCGTGTTCGTGAAAGGCTCGTTCGAAATTTTAAACGAACCGAGTTCGAACGAATTTTTTTGTTCGATTAATAATCGAGCGAACACGAGCATGTTCGCGAGTTTTAACGAACGTTCGCGAACATGCTAAACGAACGTTCGCGAACACGAACATGTTCGCGAGTTTTAACGAACGTTCGCGAACATAGACATAATTATCATTTAACAAATTTTAGGGTTAATTTTATGGCTGGACTTTTATATTTGGAGGGCAAATTTCTTTGTTTTATTTGTTGTTTTTATGTTAATGTTAGTTATATAGTTAATGAATAATAGAATTTAGTCACTTAGTGCTTTAATTATTTTTTAGAATGATTAATAATTTGCATGGCATATTTAAGGCATAAAATAATTTGGATTCGAGCATTTCGAACATGTTCGCGAACGGCTCGTTTAACATAAACGAGCCGAACTCGAACTCGAACTCGAACTCGAACACGAATTTTACTTAACGAACCGAACACGAACACAGGTTTGGAGTTCGAAAATTAACGAACGAACACGAACGTTGTTCGAACTACTTAACGAACAGAGCTCAAACATGAGATAGTCGGTTCGATTCGGTTCGTTTACAGCTCTAGTCCTAATATTACGAGTGTCTTTTTCAACAGGACGGATTCTATTTTTATTTTATTTATGTGAATCTCACAATTCCCAAATTATTCATCTGGACAAAAGTGCAGTTACGGGTGTGGTTCAAAAGTCAATGAGGAGTTACGGACCACTCAGCCCTCCGCCAATATTAATTACAGGCACTTTAACTAACCCTCGGTTTAGTTAATCTTTCTTGTCCACTTGATCCAGAGTAGGCAGCTGATAGTAGTCAATCTTTCAAAGATAACTACATTTAGCGCTGATTCACAATAATTAAGGCTAACTTGATGGGCAGCTAAACTATCAGGGCTCCATTTAATGAGTGTTCAGACGGCGAGCACTCATCGAGATGCAGTCCGATTGTTAATTTTTTAGTGCATTCACATAATAAGTTAAATATAATATTAAATTTTATTTTAATAAGTGCTCACCGAGCACTTCTTAGAAAACTCAATTATTAATAATTGATTAACAACTCTTTTAAAAAATTCATTTCTTGTATTATAAATATGTTTGTCAATCACTTTCTTATTTTTTCTTATCAATTTTTTATTTCATACACATCAAATATTTAAAAAGTGGTACATCATCATTCCCAAAAAATCATCCAAATAATCTTCAATCCAAATAACAAAACTGTTTTATTTTGACACATGGTGTGCATGAATGACGGGGAAATATCTTGTTTGGATAGCTGATTATTTTTCCAAATATATTTGCTTACATCATCATTACAATTTTCAATACACTTTTTTATCTTTCCAATTAACTTTTTATCTCACATACATCACATCACAAAAAGTGCTACAGTAAAAATATCTCAAATAACTTACAATCCAAATACTGTTTGGATTGTAAGTTATTTGAGATATTTTTACTATAGCATTTTTTGTGATGTGATGTATGTGAGATGTCAAGACGCCTATTGAGGGAAAGAGTTAAAAGACAAAAAAGGGAAAATGCCAATTAGGCTCCTGTAATCCATGTTAAGTTAATATCTCGCTAACATACGGCAAAATTTGGATTAATTTACAAGGTCAGATCTACCCAACTTTTTCCTTTTTAAATCTGCCCAATCAGGGATTCACGGGGTCACCTCTGACAATACCTTCAAACTTACAGAAAAGGGTCAAAACTTGCCAAGATGATTAGGCCGAAATTCGGTGAAGAATAGCTTTCGCAGGTGAAGAATTTCTCTTGACGAGCGAATCCAATGGTTGACTTCCCATCTTCATGTTTTACAAAAAAAAAAAAAAAAATACAAATGCTTCTAATCTATTCAGTTTTTTGTATTTCTTTTGGTAAAGTAATTGAATTAGAAGAAGGATTTTTTCTAACGTAAAGGTGACGCTTTAAGGACACTACTGCAAACAACAGATTCAAGTCTATGCAATTGATGATAGCTCTTGGCAGATCATGTTTTTTTTTTTTTTTTAATTTAAAAAATATGGTGCCAACCCAAGTGTGTGTCCTTAGGAAAAATGGATAAGATGGTCCCAAAACCAAGTGTGTGTTTAAAGATGAGTTATTATTCATTTATTTTTGATTAGTCGGTGATCAGGATTACAAGGTACGTGAAGGTGAGGTGTCAAAAAGCCATTTGACACGTGCCCCCGCAGATCAGTTCCTATATCACAATTTTGCACATAAATCTCTCTCCTCTTTTCTCTTTCTACTATCACTCTCAGAGCCTCGTGTGTGTGAGAGTGAGAGGGAGAGAGATGGAATTAAAAGTTAAAACATCACCAACCGAAAATCTGCAAGTAAACGCAGTCCGAGCAAAACCCCACTAGTGACCAGTGAGCGACCAAACTAAACAATTCCAAGAATTTCATTCAACTCCCACTGCCACCATAATAATACCACTAGGACCAGCAGTCCGCAGACTTCCCAACTTGGTTTGTCACTAAACTCAAATCACAATAATGAGATGAGATGAGAGTCCTCCTAAGCCTAACTCTCTTTCCCAAGTTGGTGCATCATTTTCCTTCCAACTTCTCAACTTGTTACCTCGTGCTATGGAACAGTCGCGAAGGAAAAATGTGACTTCCAATTTATGATGAAAAGAAACAGTAGTAATTAATTTTCTGCCACCCTTCTCAAGTCCCCGGCCTCACTCATCTGTTGTTTTAATTAGTAGCGTTTAAGGACATAGGAACCAAACTATCCTCTTACAGATAGATACCCGTGCTTTGAATTTAACAGCCAAAATTAAGACGAAGAAAGAAATTTGCCAAAAGAAAAGAAACAAGACGGCAATGCTGATGCAGGGCCTGGTGGTGAGGGCGAAGTGGGTAATTTCCGGGGGTCTAAGATTGACTGTTACTTGGGGTGTTTGAAAAGGAGTGCTGTTATTTGGTACAGTTTATAGTTACCTTAATTAGCTGGTCGGTTTTCTTTAATTACTCTTTAATTGCTCCACATGTCTGTAGAAACGGTTGTAGGTAACATGCCAGCAGCCTCCAAACTCTGCAAGAACTCAGAGCCTGAGTTTTTTGTCATTATGATTGTTTGGCTCACACTCTCACGAACTGATTGCTTTTCGTCCTATCTAAAATCCCATTTTTGGGCTTTTCAAGAAACTCCTTCCGTCTCCTCTCTGCTTGCTTCCTTCTCACTATTTGGCCTTGGTGGGTCTTTCGCCAGTTATTGCTTTCATCTAACTTCCTCTCTTTTGTCATCCCTTTAAGTCATCAGAAGCCTTTACACAAATCATTTCATTAAGATGATGTTTACTGTTTGGATATTTTATTAACATTTTGGTGGGATTGGAGAATTGGTTCTGCGGTTGATTTCATATGGGATGGGAGTGGTGGTGCTGCAAGTTGTGTTCTCGGTGCTGAAGGTCACTGTCTTGGCTGCTTTCTTGGCGTTTCAAGGATCTTCTGGTAACTCTTTCTGAAGTTTATTAATCTCCAACAGCTTTACTCATGCGAAGAGAGAATTTAATTTGTCAAGTTGCATTATTCGGTTGATTAAAATTTCGAATATGATGCTATAGAAGTGATGATTTTTGGCAATGTGTTGTTTGAAGTTTGGAATTTGGACGTATTTTCCGTTTCTGCAGCAATTAATTAAGAAACTTAAGTTATTGCTATCAAAAGTTGTAAATTCGGACAAATCTATTCTCTGCATCTAAAATTTTATAGATTATAGATGTAACGGTGACAGACAGAAAGTTAGGAGCTTGTGGGTTCCTAAGTTGTAAAGGCACAAATGGACTTGCCTCAGTTTCACTACTTTCACTATCTAAAACTGTGGTTAATGTGATATTATTTTCTTTCTGGGACTCTTGTAGTCATCCCTTCTCAATTTAGAATTTTTTTTTCCTAATGCATCACAGTTAAGGTTGATTTTGTTTCCTAGTTCTTTGTGTTGCCTATATATGTAGTTCCACCAAATCTCAGGAATCGCTGGCAAGCCATTAATGTAGGCTATAATACGATTCGTCTTCTCTCTTCTTTTGTGATTTGGTAAGGATATTCTCTCTTTGATACTGAGTATAGGTTGACAGATGTTCAGTTGCCCTTCAAAGATAATAAACATTGACTTCTTCTACTTTCCTCTCCTCCTTGAGATACCGAGGACTCAATGTTAAGCTGTCTATATCCTATGGGCTGTCTGTAACTGGTTTCCTTGCCTTTGCATGACAATTTCCCAATCAAACTTACTCAACATCCTTAGATTGCAAATTCTAACATCTTACAGTATTCCTGTGGCTGCACACATCCGATTCTCCTGGCACCCTATTTTTTCAGCAGAAGCCCAAAATTTTGCCATCCATATCTCGGTCATAATCTAAAATGAGTGCTAGTTGGTTGGTAATGTCAACCATTATTAGTGCAGCTTTTCCAGCTTTGCAGCTGTAAATGTTATCATCACATGTGTACTTCTAAAAAAAATTCTTCTGAACTGACTGACTGGTTGCGTTACCTCATATTTCAGGGTATAGCTTGCCTCCATCTCCATCAACATTTCCTGTATTTTCTCCAGGTGGCGATGCAATAGCTGCTCCACCGACCCCAGCAGGTCTCCCTAATGGTAGAATATCATGACTTACAGTAATATTGAAAGAGCTCTGATACTGAACTTCAATTTACTTAATGTTTTATGTCCATTCAGGGGCATTTGTGGACCCTCCACTCTTATTGCCGCCTCTTAATTCTGCGTCCGCACCCCAAAAGGTGAAAGATCATATACCATCTCTTCCACCAAGTACTCTAGTTTTGTCGCCAAGTGATTCAATGCCGATCCCGGTAATTGCTAATGACACCGTCCCTCCATTGCCACCAGGTCCTGAAGCCTCAGGTACTTGTTAGCTAGACCTATCCTGTAACATCACTGGATCCCTGGTTGTTATTGGTTTTTCTTTTACACATGCAGCACCACGAGCATCTCCATCAAGAATATCTCCACAAAGTCCACCAACTAGCCTACCACTTGTACCGGAATCCGTTCCTTCAAAACCTGCTCAAAGTAGGGCTCCCGAAGCTCCTTTTATGGCAACTGCCCCAGGTAGCTGGTAGATAATTTATTTCCCCTCCCACAAATAATTTATTGTTGAACATTATCTACTAAATCCTGCACCTATTTCTGTGTCAAACGTAGCATCCAACACACATGCATCAAAGAGAGCACCACAAAATTCACTGCCCCCTGGGATATCATCATCCATTCTTCCTGGTACTCCTAGCTACTTATCTTTTTCTGCAATATTCTTTTTAAAATGAACATTTGGTGATCACTATTTGTCTGAATGCTGCATGCCAGTTGGACTGTCCCCAGGCAAGTCACCAGGGAACCCATTATCTATTCCACCAGCATTACCCAAAGAACCTCCTTCCACTTCGTCAGGTGATACTTGAGTTGATACATAATAAACTTGTTAAAATATTCAAATATATTTTACTTCCTGTTGTGCTGGCGGATATACTCTCTTATTAATTACTTGACAGAGATGTTACTTATGCAATTCACACAAATATTTTTGGACCTTTAAAGAGAAAAGTGCACCAGCTTGTTCAACTTGAAAAAGAAAATCAAAGATGGAAAAAAGGAAATCCTCAAAAGTGAGTTTTGTGTTTCAAATTTGAGGGAATGCTTTCATTCTGTTCTAGTTCTGTGAAGGAGTGTGCACAATTTTCTTGTATTAAAATTTATGTTCTAACCTATAAAAGTATCAAATTCCTAACAAGAAAAAAGGAACAAGACAACCATCTCTGAGTGAAAAGGAAGTGCATATGAGGAACTAAAGCCTACTAACAAGTTGCTTCCAGTTATATTTTACACGGTGACACCGCTTGTAGGTCTTTATGACTTAGATGTGCAGATGCTGCATGTAACAGGGATTGATATTGGGTTGAAAGTTTCTATCTGCTGATAATTGCGAAATAGTTCTCATTTTGAGCTGTATTTCTTGTAGCTGAAAACTGAGGATACATATTAACATTAGCATGGGTTTATGCTTCTATTCAGTGTTTGTGTTCTTTTTTGAAGGACAGGATTCCTTAAGTTCCATTACAGAGATATGTTTAATGATAGTCTGGGTTTACATTTTAACGATTATATTGCAATTATGAAGTAGCTCTGTTACCTAATTGATATCTTGTATACATCCCTCATATTGTGCAGAGCCTGATACAGCTCCTGCATCATCTCCTGTTGCCACACCACCAAATGGAACAAGCACCCAGCAGTCGCCTGTGAGCACTTCACCAGCAAAAGGTGAATATAAAACTTCTGATTTCTCAATGACATTTTCTGATACGTAGCCAGAAATGCTAGAGATGTCTATAAATGATTTTTTACTTTGTCTTAGCTCCATCTGTTCATGATAATATGGGGAATTCCGATAATGCTCCATCTCCTCTTCCATCCCGCAATGCTCCTGTAGTTTCAGGGTCCAACTCCCCTGCATCTCAACCTTCTTCATTTCAATGGCATCATGGGAAGAATTATAAGAGAACTCCTGCTCCATCAGTATATATGGCTCATCCTCCTGCTTTGGCTGTAGAAGGTATAAAAGTCTCAAACAATGTTCCTGTCCTGATTTTTAATTCCTACCTATCATCTATTATTTCTTCTCAATTTGTTGTAAATGTTGGCCCACAAATTAGCTCCTCCAGATAATTCAAGCTCAGACCCGAAGACTGACTTTAGGTTCCATGCTCCTCCACCCCTAAACCCAGGTATTAAAATTGCTGGTTTGCTATGAAACCCTGAAAATGATTTTTTACTTTGTCTTAGCTCCATCTGTTCATGATAATATGGGGAATTCCGATAATGCTCCATCTCCTCTTCCATCCCTCAATGCTCCTGTAGTTTCAGGCTCCAACTCCCCTGCATCTCAACCTTCTTCATTTCAATGGCATCATGGGAAGAATTATAAGAGAACTCCTGCTCCATCAGTATATATGGCTCCTCCTCCTGCTTCGGCTGTAGAAGGTATAAAAGTCTCAAACAATGTTCCTGTCCTGATTTTTAACTCCTACCTATCATCTATTTTTTCTTCTCAATTTGTTGTAAATGTTGGCCCACAAATTAGCTCCTCCAGATAATTCAAGCTCAGACCCGAAGACTGACTTTAGGTTCCATGCTCCTCCACCCCTAAACCCAGGTATTAAAATTGCTGGTTTGCTATGAAACCCTGGGTCTTATTTCCTTTTATTTGTTTTCCTCTGATGTCCAACAACCTTTGCTCTACAGGATCCTCAACACCCCCATCTCATTTTCCCTTTCCTACACCAAAAAGCTATGATTCTTCCTCGCCATCACCACATCCTTCATCTTCATCTCAACAAAGTAAGCTAAAGGCTATCTCATGTTTTTCATTGTTGTATAAGGAACGCTGGCGAAGTTTGACGTTAAGATTTGTTAGTTTTGAATGCTTACCTATGATCATCCTTGTGGACTGCCAGTGCCAATTCATTCCCCGAAAATGTCTCCCACAAGACCTATGCCAAGGATGCCAAAGATGCCTCTCCAGCTACCTTTTCAAGCATTACCACCTCCACCTCCTAATGGAGGTACTTCTTTTCCCTTATTCCTTCTGTTGTTCATCTGGTTTAGCATTCTATTTATGAAAGTTGGTGCTAGAAATTTGTAAACCAATTTTATTTTGTAGATTGCACATCATTTACGTGCTCAGAGCCATTGACAAATGGTGCTCCTGGATCTCCATGCGTTTGTGTCCTACCTATACAAGTTGGACTCCGCCTAAGTGTTGCGTTGTACAATTTCTTCCCTTTAGTTTCAGAGTTCGCAGCAGAAGTAGCTGCTGGAGTGTTTTTGAAGCCAAGTCAAGTTCGGATTATGGGGGCAAACGCTGCCAGCCAGGATCCAGAAAAGACCATTGTCCTCACTGACTTAGTACCCCTGGGAGAAACATTTGATAATACCACAGCTTATCTGACATTTCGAAGATTCTGGCTCAAAGAAGTTATTATACAAACTTCACTCTTTGGAGACTACGAAGTGCTTTATGTACATTATCCAGGTAACGATGTCAGGCTGCCTGCATCATATTCTCTTTCGCATTTGTGGTTTGATCCTGATATTAAAATGAAGGGCACTAAACCTGTAGGTCTTCCACCCTCTCCACCTTCTGCATCTTCTGATATTGGTACTATAGAAACTGACCCTTATTCTAGTCGCAACAACAATGGAGCGGCCATAAAGCCATTTGGGGTTGATGTGGGAAGACAGCATCACAGAGGTGGGCTAAGTCGAAGTGTGATAGCAATTATAGTTTTGTCTACCTCTATAGTTGTAATTTTCTGCTGCGCTATTGCATGGGTATTGGTTTTAAAACACAGAGAGCAGCTCTGCCCTCCAGACTCTACTCCACCAGCTACTATGCCTTCCCTTGCAAAATCATCAGGTACTATCTTGATCTCTAAGATTGACCTCATATGAATGCTTATGATCTCAAGAAAGCATCTTCTGTTAGAACCGTTGGATAAGCTCATGAGCTATTTTAGAAGTCTACTTAACTAGTCCCACGAAAAATAAAAACTTAGGGAACCTGTTGGCTGTTTTTGTGGTCAGCTGGAGTGTATCAGGATTGGTTTTTTCCTTTAGGTACCGCACAAATACCAAATCCTTTAGGTACCACACAAACATTCTTGAAATTCTGAATACCCAATTGCATAACAAAATGTTTTTAAGTCTTTACTAGTTATCCTAGGCAGCAGATAATACATTATTGTACTTGTTAATCATTCAATGAGCATATCATTGAGGCCGAGAAGTTCTGTGTTCAATTCCCCTCCTTCCCCTTCCCCGCTTCTAAAATCCCACCCTTCCCCTGCTAAAAAAATATAATAAAAATTAAAAAAAATGAAAAAAAGAGCATATAACAACATAGCATGGTCATATGGAGAAGCTAAGAGTCATCAAAAAATTGTAACAAGAACACACAACAATTGACCCATTGAAGCAGAAAAATAGCTTAGAACTCAAAGTTTGCTGTGTCTAATGTAGGGATTCCTGCCTCTATGATTGGAAGTGGGCCAAGTTCTGCTGCGTTATCTTATGGTTCTAGCATTGCAGCATATGCTGGTTCTGCAAAATCTTTTAGTACATGTGATATGGAGAAAGCCACAGATAACTTCAGTGAAACAAGAATACTTGGTGAAGGCGGCTTTGGTCGTGTTTATAGTGGCGTGCTTGAAGATGGGACTCATGTGGCTGTAAAAGTTCTAAAGCGAGCTGACCAGCAGGGAGGTCGTGAGTTCTTGTCGGAAATAGAGATGCTTAGTCGCCTTCATCACCGAAACTTGGTCAAGTTGATTGGTATATGTACAGAGGAGCGAACTCGCTGCTTAATCTATGAACTCATACCAAATGGCAGTGTGGAATCTCATCTGCACGGTAATATTGTCTTCTGTTTATATAAGTTCCAACCTTGTTTCCCGGCTATATTTATATGCTTTCTTTGCTTGCTCTCAGGAGTTCACCAGGAACATGCTCCTCTTGATTGGGGTGCTCGGCTTAAGATAGCTCTTGGTGCTGCTCGTGGTCTGGCCTATCTGCATGAAGATTCGAGTCCACGAGTCATACACAGGGACTTCAAGTCCAGCAACATCTTGTTGGAACATGACTTTACGCCTAAAGTCTCTGATTTTGGTTTGGCTCGAACTGCATTGGATGAGGAAAATAAACACATTTCGACACGTGTAATGGGAACCTTTGGGTAAATTTCCCTGCTTTTGACTTGCTGTAGCTAAATCAATCCCCTGGGCACCTTTTCTTTAAGTCGACTTGGTATGAGCCCTTGGATGACCTTATCTGAACATTTTTAGGGCAACTTTATGGTTAGATTGATGGTGTTATATCCCTCACATTATCTTTTAGTAACTTTGCGTGGTTTCAAGTTTTCAAACCTTGGAATGCTAGTACAAAATTGAGGCAATTTGAATCAGTTGTCCTCTGCCAGTGTGATATGTTTCATTTCCATTGGTGAAGTTTCTTGGTGCCACATGGTTCTGAACCCACCTTCTGTCCAACTCCATTCCTGTCAGTTACAATGAACACTCAGATTTGTGACTTGTCTAATATGTAACATAGATGCAGCAGCAGTAGTCATCAGTTCACCCACTCTGTGTTTCCTTTTTATTTGTTGTTCTTAAGATTCAGTTTTGACATCATTTAGTGACATAAACAGAGTTTGGTTTTATTAATGTACCAGGTATGTCGCTCCAGAGTATGCAATGACCGGTCATCTGCTTGTGAAGAGTGATGTTTACAGTTATGGGGTTGTACTTCTTGAGCTGTTGACAGGTAGAAAACCAGTAGACATGTCTCAACCACCTGGTCAAGAGAATTTGGTTTCTTGGGCCCGCCCAGTGCTTACAAGTAAAGAAGGTTTAGAATCCATCATAGACCCAACTTTGGGCCCTGATTTTCCATTTGATGGTATCTCAAAGGTAGCTGCGATTGCTTCAATGTGCGTTCAACCAGAGGTATCAAACAGACCATTCATGGGTGAAGTTGTTCAGGCACTCAAATTAATATGCAATGAGTGTGATGAAACGAAAGAAATGGGGTCCAGAAGTTGTAGTCAGGAGGATCTGTCTCTAGACATGGATACTGGGATTTCTAACACTTTAGACTCCTTGGGAGTTCCTTTACATGGTCAATCCCCAGTCTCTCATTATGGTCAATCCCCAGTCTCTCATTATGATTGTGAGGTAGATGTTGAAAGGGGAATATCTGTATCAGATTTATTGAGCTCATCGGCAAGATATGCGATGCAAGATTCTGGGCCACTAGGGAGGCACTCAGGTTCAGGGCCTTTAACATTAGGAAAAGCAAGGCAGCTATGGCAAAAGATGAGGCGATTATCTGGGGGTACGGTGAGCGAGCATGGTTTGATGTTCAAGTCATGGCGTGGATCTCGGTGACAATTATTTTCTGTTGCGATGGACAAAATTCATCTGCAACAATTGTTTGAGAAGTTGTGTACAGGATATCAGATAATTAGACAGATGATCAGTAAGGATCCGTTTAGTGAATTGCTTGGATACCTTCATCAATGGCCAAGAATAAAGGAGACGAGGGAAGAATACATTTTTTTGTTTCTTCGACAATGGATGGTTGAGTCGGAACTCCTGCGCACCATCAAATGTAAATGTAATTGAAATGAGTGCTGACATGTATCTGAATTTCAACAAAATACTTAAAACGGCGAAATAGATTTTCTTGTAGAGTGAGCATTGTAGTATGATGATGCCTATTGTTTTATGGTGCACTATTTTGCAGAGAAAGCACCCCCCCCCCCCCCCCGCGGGGGAATTTCTGCCATTTTTGGATCATCAGAAGACAGTTCTGTGATGAAAGGTTAATCTGCAAGTTAATTGTACAGAATAGTTTGTATCCCATGTTGGGAAATGCATATGCTGCTGGCTTACTTTTTGGATGAAGCAAATGATTCTCTGCTAGATAATAGGAAAACCGGTGATGAAGCAATGAATTCATAAGGGCAAAATAGATACCACAAGAACTGATCTCACAATCTGCTAAACAGAGCTCAACCCGTCACGGTTGTGGTCAGTGGATCATCCCATTCAAGTCAAACCTAAAACAGTTACCCTCTATAAATCTACATCAGTCCAGGCAACTGGGTTCGAACCTTTAGGACTGCACTCGAACCTACCATCTACCAGTTGCACAGGACTTATCTAATGTGTTTTATCCCCTGTGCGTCTTACCTTTCCGCATGGTTGGCAGGCTACGATCCAAACAAATGTCCATCGCACATGACTTGCCTAGTGCGTCTCATTCCTCCGTTAATTTTTTTATAAAAAAATTCAGAAAAATGCAATCCAAACAAAACTTTAGTTTAGCGTCAAATGCATCCAACTATCGTAACGATAATCTCCAATTCCAATTGTTCCTACAAATTTAATAAAAATTTTATCTTGCGATGTATAGAACAAATTCAAATTTTTAGCTGATCACAAATTAGAAAGAAAACTAAGCGGAGGTAGTTTCATCCATTGCATCATAATCTGGCCGCATGAGGCTTTTCAAGAGCACCAATATTACTTGCCTAAATTAGTATTCTGATGTTTGTTTTTTTTCGAAATGGAAAGAACAAACACACCCAACTAATTTAGATAAACGCAGGAATAAACGAGAAATCGGCCCGAAAGCAATCTAAGAGAGACCCACAAAAAACAACTGTTCAGCCAATTGGTTAGTATTATGATCAAAATGTTTAAATGTTCTCTAAATATATATAGATATATATTTAGGAGGCTCATATTTTGGACGGCCTAAATATATCACGTGAAATCGAACGGATCAGAATACATCTGTCTTAATGCTCATAAACCCAGGCGCAAAATCTCATTACTCTCAGGGTCTTCCATCCCGTCTGACGCTCAAAGGCAAGAAGAAGCAGAAGATCCCATCGCCTTACTCCTCCAGTTAAGAAGATGGTACTATCTAATTCTTCCTCTTGTACTCTCTCTCTCTCGCACAATTCAAAATCTACATTTATCAGATTTTTAGGGAATTTATTTCTGATTTTGTTTTATTTTATTTTGTGATAAATTTTTGTTTTGGGAAAAAAGGCTCAATCAGTGAAGCCGATCTCGAGCCCAGTCCCGGAGCCGTGGTACCCAACCCTGGCCGTCCTAATGCTCGCCGTTGGCCTGATCGTCACTGCTTCCTTCTTCATGTAAGTTTTTAGTTGACTTTTGTAGAACTCTTTACTACACCTCAACAGTGCTATCTCAAGTGAATTTTGGGTATGCTCTCTGATTGGTGTTTGATTTGCATTTATCTATAATCTATCAGGTAGATTAGTCATTCTTTTTTGCTTTTCCGCGGCTTTTTTTTTGGTTTTTGGGGGGGGGGGGGGGGTAGGTTACTGAGATTAAATTTCTTTTTTTTTTCTGCTAATTTGAATAACCTAATAATCTTAATCGGTCGACATGTCCTGTTAATTTCTTGTTTTTGTTGGCTGCATATTTTTCTTTTTTGTTTTAATTTGATCTCTTATAGGTGAATGAACCCCGTAGGTTGTATGTGTTGATGTTATGTGATGGAAACCTGGATTCTAGCTGCAAGCGCTTCCTTTCCCCCGGAAAAAAGAAATCATTTTCAGTATGCTCATTACCTGGTGCCAGTGGAACAAACAAATTACATTGTGCTCGTTTCTACATCTTTTATTGGTTCTTTTGTTTTTGCATTTGATAATTGGAGTATGGCATCATGAGTTGTTTTAAGTGTTTTTTGTGAAAACAGACTATTTTCGCAGTTTCTTTGTAGAGTAAAGGGAAAATGACCTGTTTTATCCCTCACATTTCGCAAAAATATTCTTTTCGTCCCTCACTTTTAAAATGAAGCAAATGCGTCCCTGACATTTAAAAACTAAACCTATTACATCCCTGAGCCTAATTTTCAATCTGAATCAAACAATCTAATAATCCAGTAATAAATTTTGAAAATAGAATTGATAGATCATTCGGTCAACTTCATCATATTCATATGACATTTATTAAACCAAAAAAATAAAAATTATAACATAAAAGGCCATTCTTTGCCTTGGAATAGTAGAGTTTTTTTTTGGGTAAATCTTTTCATGCACCGTTAGTATATCTACTTGCGAATCTAGATGTGTATCATAAATATAAAATTTGGTGTTTAAATTTAAATTAAAATGATATGGTGGTACATAAAACCGTCAGTATATACAATGATAATATAGGAAAGATTAATTTTTCTTTTTTATGTTATAATTTTTTATTTTTTATTTTTAGGTTCATTAAATTTCACATGAATATCAAGTTGAGTTAATCAAGTGATCTACCAATTACACCTCCAAAATTTGTAATCAGGTTGATTGGTGATTTGATTCAGATTGAAATTTGGGTTCAGGGATGTAATAATTTCAGTTTTTAAATGTCAAGGACGAAATTGTTTCATTTTAAAAGTGAGGGATGAAAAGAATATTTCTGTGAAATGTGAAGGATGAAACCGATCATTTTCGCCAGAGTAAATGTGGGTGGAACAAAGTTGAGAGGTTACAAATTGAGAAAGCCCCAGAGTATCCTAGACTTTTCGTTCCTCTGCTGCCGTTGTGATTCTCATTTAAATGAGATGTTATGGCTATCGAAAGGATCTTAGTTTATCTTACTACTGGAATTGCTCTTTGGATACATTAAGTGGCTTGTGTCTTTGTTTTACAATTTCTTCCGTGGCTGGCATTTCATGTTTTCCTCTCAATTACATTGCCAAATGTAAGTTTGTATCCCCTTACTTGTTGCTATCTGAGAAAAGTAATGCACAGTTGCTGCTTGTTATATGCCCAGATTGAAATATGGATCTCATGATAGACAACAGCCATAATCAAAAGTACACATCATTAGTTGCCTGGAAAGTTTGTTCTATTTTTGGGATCTTGCAGTCTTCGGTTAAATCAGAACTTGGTTAATGCTTTGCTCCTCCCTAATTCTAGAAAACCATCTACCCTAGTAATGTGCTATTTTTGGCACCACCTTGCTGTAAATGCATGTCTTGCAGCTGAAATTTCTGATGAGCCACCAAGGATGAAATCTAGCTTCATTACTTAAATCAATGTTGTTAATAATATGTAATTTATTTCTGAAATGAAACTTCTTTCTTGGAAAATTTCCATGACAATTCAACAATTCCTTAATATTGTGTATGGGCTAACTTCCTTTGTGATTGGGTTGATACTATGAGTCACAAATGATTAAAGCTAAGTGGATGGCTGCAATATGAACGTTGTAGACATCTTTACCAGGCATTTGATATCTTTTTATTTCGGTTCGTTTTTGGCAATTCTGCACCTTTTAGATTAGATCTTTCTAAGTCTCCATGTGTCACATGTCTGCTCCTTTTTTTTTTCTTTTTTTTTTTCTAATAACAAGTTGTGCACGTCTATGCAGTTATGAAGCTACCTCTTCAAAGAAGAATCGTAGTCTTGCTAAGGAGCTCACTACTGGGGCAGTGGCATCTGTCTTCTTGGTACGATCGAGATCCATTAAACTTGTATTTTCACTTTTAACCTTCATGTCTTCTATGTCTCTAATAAAATTCCCTTCATATGTTGCAGGGTTTTGGATCCTTGTTCTTGCTACTTGCTTGTGGGATTTATGTTTGATTTCTTTATGTTGGATGGCTTAAAATTTTGTTAAACCAAATGAGCTAGATAATGTTTTTGTGACATTGTTGAAACTTGTACTTTCTCAGTTATAAGGGAATTCGTATAACCTGGTTAGGGATTAATTTCGCTATTTTAGTTTTGTTCGACATTCCATAATGTGGATGAGAAACTCCAAATTAATTTTTTTTTCTTTGTTTTGGAGTTGTGGGAATGACTATGTCCTGGAATACCGATCTATTGAGGAAAAACTTGAAGCTGATTGTATAATATTGGATCTTCCCCTCCAACGCGACAGAAAAGGTTGCATTGAAGTTTGGATCACTTAATTTTTATTTTTTATTTTTTTGTCATCGTTATTTTATCTATATTATTCTATTTTGTCTTTATTTAAAAGGGGAGGTCCAACTGGCCTTATGAGAAATCGATGGAAATTAAATCATCATTGAACTGCGTTCGTCTTGATTTTTTTTATTTTATTAGAGAGGTCATGTATTGTGACAATTAATATGAAGCAAGATTTGATCTGGCCTCTCGTTCCATTAAATTTTAAGGACTTGATGGTGGTCAATAGCCCAAAGTTTGGATTGGTTAATTGGAAGTAGTAATGGTAGAAGCGACTGTTGTAGAAGTAGTAATTGTATTGCATGGATATGCTCTAATTTCAACCCAATGGGTAACATCTTTGGTGGTGAGTTTTCGTTGTTTTCTTTTCTGTTTTTTTTTTTTTGTGGAATTAACTCTGTACAGAGTTGCAGTTTTAATTATAAATTGAAGATATTATGCAAACCATTTTGAGGTAATTATTTTGTTTGGATTAACCAAATTATTGAAAAATATAAACATATCATAATTATGAGTCTTCAATTATTCTATTTTTTTTTTGTAAACTCTCAAAAAAATAGAGGCCCAAATCCACCTATGAATTAAATCGGAATTCTGTCTACACCTATGAATTAAATTGGAAGCACAAACTTTCAGAAGATGAGAAAAAGAAAAAGAGGAAGAAAAAAAGAAGTACAAAAAGGTAAAGAATACTACTAATAACGGGTAGGCGCTGCAGATGAAGTGTTAATGCGGCGGGTTTCGCTCCGGGCCTAACGCGCTGATGCTACGTTCGGACTAGTGACTGGTGGTGGGGCGTTCCGGCCCAAAAGGACGCTGCAGAGCTTTTACTCTACTCTCTATTCTACTGACTACTCTCTACCGTCTTCTACACCATCCATCCAGATCAGTGACAGAAAAAGAGACGCCGTTTTTTTTTTTTCCCCAAAGATTTTTTCCCAAAGATTCCATACATATAGAATTAATTTACAGCTTACGGCATGGGAGATTACACCTTTACTCTGTGTAGGTCCGTCTCCATCACTTCACTACGCTGATTGACTGAGAGGGGGGAGTGAGAGAAAAAGAGACACCGTTTTTTTTTTAACCCAAAGATTTTTTTTTTTTGGAAATAATTATTAAGTAGTACTAGTAGTATTAACTTAGAAAAACCTCACTTCGCCAATGGAGACGGTTTCTCCTCCGCCGAGCCAGCCGAAGAAGAGAGGTCGACCTAAGGGCTCTACTAAAGCCAAAGCCGACACCGACAGAGAAGCCTCCGCTGCTGCTTCTGGTGGAGTCCCCAGGATGAGAGGCGCCGACAAGCGCAGCTCCTCTTCTGACGAGAAGTATTCTCAGTGGAAATCTCTCGTCCCCGTTCTCTACGACTGGTTGGCTAATCATAACCTCGTCTGGCCTTCTCTCTCTTGTCGGTGCGTTCTTTTCCCGCGTCCCTTGCTTTCTTCTTTTCTTTTTTTCCTTTTTTTTGTGGGGGGCCCTAGGGTTTTTCCGAGGGTTAGGGTTTTACATTTGTTTGTAGAAGATGACAGAATGCACTCTTGGCTTTTACTGTGAAATGTGATATTACGCTCCCAGATTCGCGCTGCGAAACCTGCATTTTTTTTTCTTCAGCTGATATTTTCAGGGGGGGGGGGAGTATGAATCCATTATCTAGCCTTTAGCATTATTGTTCACCAACCGTAGCAGTTGCAGATGCTTGAATTGTAGATGTCGGAAGGATCTAATTGGCGTGGTTGTGTGTTTCACATCTCATACTTGTGAAAGGGAGTGAAGCTTATTTTGATGTTGGAGCTATAGTTTGTCTTACATTTTAGCAGGAGGATTATTGTTTGCTCATCGCTTCTTGTTCTTGTGAGGAGCATCTTTGGTTCTGCACGTTTAAATGTGATATTGGATTTTTTTTTTTTTTGTCTGATCAACATGCATTTGGCCTTGGCATTTTGAATATTTCGTGACTCAGAGTGCTCCCAACTTGTTTGTTGATAATGCGCCCGTGCGTGCTCTGCATTTTCCTTTGTGAGCAGGTGGGGCCCACTGCTTGAGCAGGGAGCCTTCAAGAATCGGCAGCGTCTTTACCTTTCTGAACAAGTATGTATCTACAGAATGCGTACCTGAAATTTATGAAGTGAAAAATCACTTTCATATCTTGTTTGTTGCAAATCAGTCCTTGGGATTTGTTCCACAAACAAAAGTCACTTGAGTTCTTCAAACTTCTGATGGAGCTATTATACGTTTTTCTTCTTCTTCTTCTTCTTCTTCTTCTTTTCTTTTCTTTCTTGCTTTGCATTTCAAGGTTTTTTGAATTTAAGTTAGTATCTGTGCTGTTCCTTTATGCTTCTTCAGATAATTTTTAACGGTTTTCCATTTTCTGCTTTCTGGTTATGTATGGTGTTCTATGCCTTTTTTCTTTTTTTGTTAAATGTTGTTGTGTGCCGCTCTTTAATGATTTGGATATTTGAAGCTGTGAGGTTGATGTATTACTTGTTAATAACTAGATATTCTTTGTCGTTAATTTTTATTTATTTGGTTTTACATATGTTTCACAAATGATGAGATACACCATAGGTAGAATTTTGTTGTTTAATGGAGATGTTCAGTGCTTTTGTTATTATTTATTAGTTATTGGCTTGTTATTATTAGAGTTTGATTTGGCTGCTGTCTCAGAAAAACACACACTCAACCTCAGGCTTACAGAGAGGATGGTTGTTACTGGATTTAGAATGTGTGATTCTACCGATATTTTCTCATGTTGATCCTTTTTTTTTTCACCCAACAGACTGATCATACAGTACCAAATACACTGATCATAGCGAACTGCGATGTTGTCAAGCCTCGGGTTGCTGCTGAAAATCACATTGCAAATGTAATCCTAATCTATGTTAGCATGTTTATCTTTTATTTTAGTTGTGACTTGCAACAAATTATGCTGATTTTGTTATTGGTTGGTTGATAGTTTAATGAAGAAGCAAGGTCACCATTTGTTAAGAAGTACAAGACTATCATACATCCTGGAGAGGTATTGTCAAGTAACATTTTCAGTTCCACATGTTGCTTGTATTACCTGCAAGCATGCTGCTGAATGTTATGCTGCCACAAAAAGTGACTAACTGTCATCAGCGAAATTCGAATTTTAATCCTAGCATCACTGTTTGGAATTCCTGGATGATCCGATGTATTGCTTAATTTGTGTGCATTGCATTTTGGTTTGGTGTTCTTGCTGCTTATCCGGATAATCTCTATAAATCTTTATGACATATTTCAAGATTTCTTATATTCACTGGTTCATGGTCCGGGGGAATTTTGCTTATAGTCTGGTAATATACAATCATATTGCAGGTAAACAGAATCAGGGAACTTCCTCAGAATAAAAACATTGTTGCGACGCATACTGATTGCCCTGAAGTAAGTGGCTCACTGATGTTATGCTCGTTTCTGGAGAATATGAGAATCTTTTAACATAGTTTAATGGCTTCCAAATTAGGTCCTCATTTGGGACATTGAAGCTCAACCGAACAGGCATGCTGTTCTAGGAGCTGCTGAGTCTCGTCCTGATCTGGTAAGCATTCTCTTGCGTTGCCCTAAAAATTATTTTTGGTAATTCATATTGATCCTTTGTTTCATTTGTCCTTTGTTTCTTTGTTTCTTTTGTTGTGCAAGTGACTGATGACTGCTTGGTCCTGCACGTGTCGCATCCTGCTCAGCTCTAAATGTAGAACAGAAAAATATCATCAGTTGCTATACTGTTCTGTACAATTAACCACTTTGTGTTGCAGTTATTATTCCCTTTGTTGTTAACTATGTGCTCGGTGGTCAGATTCTTGTAGTCATGGAATTGGGATTTGGTTCAAAGACCATTCTGTTTCATTGGCTTGTTGTGTACTTTTCTTCTCTTGCTTTCGAATCACTTACAAATGTGTAAGGTGTCCAATAATCTTGGGTGGTTTAATTGAAGTTTTTCATGTTCTGACTAAAGTTGACTTAAAAAAAAAAAAGGAAAAGAAAATGAACAGGACCAAGCAGTAATTGGTACAGGCTGGTAACTACATTGAAACAATAAATTTTGCTGTCAGTGTATTCCAAGTATAGTTCTCCTGTCTTTCTTTCTTCTTTTTCTCCTTCATTTTTAGTTTCATCTGTTGGGAAGGAAGTTCCTTTCTTCTAAGAACTTAATCAATAACTGTTTGTTTCTCTGGGATTCTCATGAAAATTCTACAATATGTTTTGTGGACTTTGTAACTGCAGCAACATGCTCTTTTATAAAAATCCAAGATAACCTTCTTTTGTTTTGCAGGTGCTGATGGGGCACAAAGATAATGCTGAATTTGCTCTTGCAATGTGCCCAACTGAGCCTTTTGTGCTCTCTGGAGGTTGGAATGATGCTACTGTGGTTTTTTCCTGTCATTTTTGGAAATTAGTTATTGTTCAAGTGGTTGCAGTTTTCAAAGTAATTCTGTTTTAGATATTTCCTGTTTATAAAGTTGCATTATTATTATTATTATTATTATTATTACTACTACTTGTGATCATATTCTGTAAATGTTTCCTTTCATTCATCAAAGTGATTACTGCATCACTGCCCAAGGGAAAGCCTGCTGGTGGTTTAACCCCTCCTCCAGCACCCCCAACATCAACACTCTGACAGAGGGGTGGATAGAAAAGGAATAATGCAGAAAAAAGAGGTTAAGCAAATCTTATGAGTGCGCCATCAGATAATATAATTGTGTGATGTTCTTTTAATGTCATGCTCAAATGATGTCTTGGTTTCATGCTGTTCTCTTGAATGAACTTTGAACTTCTGTTGATTTTTTTTGTGATGCGTTTTATTAGATAGATCTTTAGTTCATATTTTCGAGAATATTTAGCTGATGGACCTTTTCAACAGGAAAGGACAAATCTGTGGTTCTCTGGAGTATTCATGACCACATATCTGCATCGGCCGCAGATGCATCAAAGGCAACTGGTTCTACTGGGTCAATTGTGAAAACTGCTGATAATAGTCCTGTTGGACCACGTGGTATTTTTCAGGGGCATGATGACACTGTTGAAGATGTGCAGTTTTGCCCATCAAGGTTACTTTTTCGGCTATTGTAAATTTATTTGGTGATTTAAACAGAAAGAAAATTGACAAGGTTTTCGTGATTTATCCATGTTGCTAATGATTGATGTTGGTCCAACCTACTACAAAGATTAGATTTCCATGGACCCAACTTTTGTGAAGGGAAACAAACATTAGGCTGAATCTAGGCAGTATTTCTGATCCTTGTTTAGTAAGGAAGGTCCTTTTGATTTCAGCTGGTGTTCTCTGGTATGCTTTCGTTGAGTTACGCTGTAATCCTTTTTGAATGTATCTGGACCATCTTTTACTGCCTTGAAACAATATGCTTCTGGATTTTAGTAGTGATGTTTGGACCTGATCTCCTGGACCTTTTGCTGAAAATGGTTCCATGAAATGAACTGGGGAACTTGGATACCGTCTTTGATTTTTTTTCCCCTGATTAAGTTATTTTCGTTGAGCCTTTTGTGCGGCCATTTGAAATTAATAATCCTAGAAATTTTATGCAGTTCACAGGAGTTCTGTAGTGTTGGGGATGATTCTTGCCTAATATTATGGGATGCACGTGTTGGAAATAACCCAATTTTGAGGGTAAGGTGGTGTTTCCTTGATGGCCTTATACTTGGGGCCTCCTTTCTGTTTCAAGTATGTGTTATTCAGATTTGTACAGAATTCTGACATTTAAATTATTTTTTATGCTTATTTTGGTTAAAAGAACATAGGTTTTACAGATTTAAGGTGTTCGAGTTGTTACTCCAAATTGCATAATTGGTTCCATGCTGTGAGGAATGTGGTGTTGTATGTTTTAGGTGTTGGCCTTGACTGGCTAATGTTTCGTTAAATCAATTTTTGGCACATGTTATCCTCATTTTCAGCATAAATATCTCAGCAGTGCTATACAAATTTATTGTTGGATTATTTTATCACTCTTGTTTCTTAGTTTTCAATATAAGTTCCTTATTAGTGTTGTACAAACTTATTGTTTGGATTAATCTGGAGTTCCTTTTTCACTGCTCAAATAGGTTGAAAAGGCACATAATGCTGATCTCCACTGTGTGGATTGGAATCCTCATGATCAAAACCTGATTCTCACTGGGTATGCTTGTAACTGTAAAGCATCAGGGATTTCTTTCTATTGACGTTAAAACTGTTTTGAGTGTCATCATGTTGTTAAAGATATGGCTGCTGATGCTATCCAACTGTAGCTTCTCACAGCCCATATTCATATTGCTTGTGGATATGTGGTTTGTTTCTACAAGTTTCCTCGTTTCCACACTGTAGTGCTTCAAGCTATTACTAGTTCTTTATGAATTGTTAAATCTAAAAGAAGTTCAGTTGTATCAGCTTGTTGGTGTAGCAGATTCTGCTTCCTTTCTGCTTTCAACTCTTTCAACCTGATTGATCCAGGATTGTTGGTTCTCGAAGATGCAACTTAATTGTGTTGCTCTATCTGTATTTGTCGTGGTTTTCCCAAACTAAGTATTGCCTATGGTACTTGAAAAGGTTCACACAGAATATTATCAATTGTTAAATTGTAGATTTCAAACTTCTTGCCCCTTTTCTTTCTTGAATGAAATTAACTTCCTTCCCTAATTGTAGTCTGTAATCTAATGTTGATAGGCAGAATTAGATAGATGTTTGAGATTTGTCTGCAGAAGAGTTTTATCTATTAATTGTTCCCATATTAGTGTCACCAAATTACTCAAGTGATGTGACCCAGGTTTCCACTTTTTTTTGGATCTAATAATGCAAAAAAACTCTTTTAGCCTTCAGTTAAATTAACAAGGATAGTAGCGTTATTCTAGAGTACTATGAGAAGGAAAGGAGAGTATACTTGAAGTATCTGATTCATTAGACAACGTCAATATTCAAATGACTTCTGCTGTTGTGAGGGCTTCTTGTACAAGCAGAATAACCAGTTCACGTTTAAATCTAATGATTTTGACTGCGGATGGTCTCTGAGATTGTTGTATGTCATGTACATGGCTAGAAGTCGAGATCAAAGGATAAGTGGAGGCAAGTAAATAGGATAGAGTACATGAAAGCTTGAGTACCCCAAAGGGAAATTTGTTAAAGACAAAAATGTTAAGTGTCATATGGAGGTCTGGTAGGAGGGCTTTACCAGGATGATATGGGTGTGTTGTCATTTGATTGAGGTAAAAGGTACAAATGGATATTGGAATGCAAATGCCAAAAACATTTGTGAGGAATTCTGTATGCGTGAAACTCCAAACATAATGTGTTCAGATCTCTGCAACTTGATTTGCAGAAAAGTTTTAGAAGCTTTGTTGAGTCATGCTGTTATTTCAGGTCTGCAGATCACTCTGTTCGCTTGTTTGATCGCCGGAAACTAACAACTGATGGAGTCGAGTCACTAGTGCATAAATTTGAAGGTCATACAGCTGCTGTTCTTTGTGTTCAGGTGATCATTTTGTTCTTGAATCTTTCAATTTATACGTATCTATTGAATACTTCTGATAACCAAGCAATTATTTTCTATTCCAGTGGTCTCCTGACAAGTCCACTGTCTTTGGGAGCTCTGCAGAGGATGGTTTATTGAACATCTGGGATTATGAAAAGGTGTTGAAGCCTCTCTCTCTCTGCAACCCCCCCCCCCTCTCCTCTCTTGCGCTCTCGTTATTTATGGGCTTGCTATAAACTCTTCTACAGAGGGCTATGGTTAAGAAATTTCTGACAAATCATATTCTATGATAGGAAAATATTGTAATCAGCTTCTCACATCAGCCTGCGAACTGACTATATGTGCATCTCATATATACCATCTGATTACTATGAGACTAATTTCTTTCCTTGCTTGTCCTGTAGGTTGGCAAAAAGATAGAAAGCGGGACAAGGTCTCCAAGTAGTCCTCCTGGGTTATTTTTCCAACATGCTGGGCACAGGTTAGTTAGCACTATGCAGTAAATTATTGGTGGCTAACCTAGTCTATTCAATCCATGTGTGGTTCACCTGCACAGGGACAACTCATTTGTTTGTTAAAAGTATTGTGATATCTAAATGATATTTAAGTTATATTTTGGACTTGCAGAAATCATCTTTACTTCTGGCTGCTTAACTTGAGATATTCTGTTTTTGCCATCTGCCTCTGGCTGTGTCAAATCAAAATGTTTGTGTGCCATCAACAATGGACCATGGTGAATTATTCTTAGAAAAACACAATTAAAAACTTACTATTGTTTTTCGTTTCTATCTAGTCTAAACGATTAAAAAGCATTTGATTTGCATCCTTACTGGCTCAGTCGTAATTTCAGTACTAAGGGCAAACATATTTCTCTTATCTGCATGCTTGTTGGCCTATAGACAATGTTAAGATCTTTTGATAGTGAAAATGTTCTCTATATGTTCTCCAGGGACAAAGTTGTTGACTTTCACTGGAATGCCTCTGATCCATGGACGGTTGTCAGTGTTTCTGATGATGGTGAAAGTAGCGGTGGTGGGGGCACGTTACAGGTATGAGATGTTTTCTTCTTTTATGGGGGTGGTGGTATTCTTGGCAGATGTAGCATTCTACTGGTTTTGATCCCTCTTGACGGTTTTCCCTTGATTTTGCATCTGGTGGGTTGTAATTTGCAGATATGGCGCATGACTGACTTATTATACAGGCCTGAGGATGAGGTTTTAGCTGAGCTCCAACATTTCAAAGATCATGTAATCGAGTGCACTTCCAAGGCTTGAGAGAGTTAATGGTTCATTGAGCAGCTGAACTTCTTGTTAAAAACTGTTTCTGTATCTAGCATTGTACTCCGGGGGTATTTTCTTTTTATTGTACTTGGTAGAGGAACTGGAATAGCCGGTAGTATATTCTAGCATTTAGAACTGTGGAATTTGTGTTCCGACTTGATTCTGCCAGTTTACAATTCTGTAGGATCTGCGTATGTGATTCGGTATTTTACCAATCATGGGTCCAACATTCTCTGCCGTTGATACTAATTATTGAATGCTGGTGAATTACGGGTGCGAGCAGTTGAGGCCTACGGTGTTTGACGAGGAAATTTATATTTTAATGCTCAATTGTTTCCATAGAACTGGTTGGGAAATTTTCATGTGAAGCGGATAATGAATATTGGATTCAACAATAACAATGAAGATAATTTACTGAAGAACGACCAATAGGCTGAGAGAAGGTTCTGAGGATTGTTGGAGCATGGGATTTGGCCGGCCGATGAGATAAAATTTGGACGGAAGATTTGGTAGTAGGTGCTGTGGTTTGGTTTGGTGGCATCGTGTAGGAGTGGTAGTTCAAGGAGCTGGTCTTCGGAAAATTGGATTAAATAGATTCCAGGGCAGTTGGAGTTCAACTGCTGTTCAAAGTTGCACACCGTGCCAACTCAAGTTCGATAACGGCGAGCAACCCACCAGCTAGGTAAGGTAGCCAATCTCTTTTGAGTCTTGTTGAATATGTGCTTTATTTATACCGTAATAATAAGTTTCCTTAAATGATGATATTTACGTGCTTCACAATTAGGTCAAATTTTTACACTTAAATCTTTGTTTCGTTTGGGTGGGGATATCTGGCCCAAAAAGGAACAGCCTATACCGACTTTATACAATCGCCTTTCGATAAAAAAAATTATTAGAAAATCTTTGTATCGAGAGCACATATAGCAATTTCGGCCAAAATATATTCATTGATTCTACTTTCTGAATTTTTTTAGATCGCATACACACACGTCGTTTGACCTTTACGTCGTGCAAGATATATTAAGGTTTCCCTGAAGATATTGGAGCATATAATTACATAGACCGAGCAGTAGCAGGATAAAAAATATTTACTTTTCCTCCCTCTTCAATTTCTTTATTGAATTACTACGTTTTACCCCCCCTCATGTGCTATGCTCAGCTCCAAATGAGCACCTTGGAGTGAGAAGCATCGTCGGAAACTGAAAAAGGACCAAAAAAAATCTGGTCACAAATTTGTATACGGTTCAATACGTTTTGGTGTTACTCCGAAATTGGACAGTTTAACTTCACGATGCCATTTCAAAATCAAGCAACACGGTCCAATTTTCTTTTTCTTTACGAGCACGACGTCGTGCATTTAACCAATAAAATATTCTATGATGAAATTAAGGACGCTTAAATTTTTATTTTTTTTTTTTGAGGTGAAATACAAATGGTAAACGTTGTTGCGCTTTATGGTATCCTATTTTAAGCAGAGATAAGAAGTCGACTAGATATTAGAGGTAATACGAAAGACCCACTAAACTTACAAAGATAAGAGATTACATAAACTAGAGAACTGCAGGAGAAGACCCATCATCTTGAGTCCGACTTGGCAGCAGCATTCTTTGGTGGGAGTAGTAGTAGTGGTAGTACGTAGTACCAGACTGTGGCTAGAGAGCTCAGAGGTGGCGTGGATTAAAAAGGACAAAAGGGGGAGACTGACGCCCGAATTCAATTGAATACTGCTAGAAGTTAGTACTTAGTACTACTACCATTTATAAAAATAAAAAAAAAAAAAAAAATTTACTGCCGCTTGGCAGTCGGTAGGTGGAGTTTCTCCGGATAAAAAGCGAGACTGCTAAAAGAACGTTTTGCTTTACCTTCCCCGGCCGGAAAAGGCACCTGATCGACTCACATCTCAGCTAACCAATCTTTTGATGACAAATAATTCGAGAACGGACTTCAGCTAACCAATTTGAATCATCACCTTTGACCATCCGTCATCCACATCCACAGTTTCATTTCAGTACGGTAAGTAACTGATTTTACCAATTTCAGCTAACCAATTTTGATCATCACCTTTGACCATCAATCCATCCATCCATCCTTCGCTTCCATCTTCGTCTGTACTAGCAGCAAAGCAAAGTAGTAGTGGAGTACTACTTCCTCATTTACTAGTAGTACCAGACTAGTTAGCAGGTCCTAGCATGGAGAGATGGATCATGGATTCCTCCCTAACCTCCTCCACCCTCCAATCCTGCACTGCTACACACACACATATATATATACACACACACACTGGTAGTAGTATCAAGTATGTAACTTCCAATTCAACCAAGGGCCTAATAAGCAGTTGTAGTCTAGTAGAGTTCCTCCACGTCATCGCCTACTCCCCACGTCACTATCTCTCTACCCCAAATCCCCTCATTCTTCGCGTGGCACCGTCAACTCAGTCAAAACCACTCACCCCTCCCTCCATTTTCATTCTCCTGCAATCTACTATACATTCATTCCCACAGCCTACAGGCTACAAACCACCCCCCCCCCCCCCCCAAAAAAACATTAAAAAAAACCCGAAATCTATACATATATAAGCCCACCTCCCCAATCCCAGTGGTCTTCATTACCCCACAGCCTCCACTCACAATGTGAGAAATTCCGACACCTCTTCATCCTTACCTTATTCCTCCAGTAAAATCTCTCTTTTTTTCGCGTCCACCCTTTCTCCCCCAAAAAAAAGTTAAAAACCACCACCCCTTTGCTCTCCTGGCGAAGAAAATGGAAGAAGAAGAAGAAGGAACTGGAAAGAGACAAACGACTGAATGTGACTACGACGTCGTCCGGAAAAAGCTCAGAACCGAGGGCGACGGCGACCAGGATCAAGACGACGTGATGGCCTGGCTCGCTTTCGACGACCAGACTGTCACGGAGCTTTCGGAGCTCTTGGACTCCTCCTCCTTGGAGGCTTCGTCGTCGTCAGCGCAGCAGTTTAACGTTAAGGTGAGGTTCATCGAGGACCCGTACATGACGCCGGTGATTTTTCAGTCGTCGTCGGCCTACGTCACCATCAACGGCAACGAGGAGTCTTGCGGGTCGTCGTACTCGGACTCCGACTCAACGGTCATGGCGAGCGTCGACATGGGAAG
Organism: Coffea arabica; assembly: GCF_036785885.1. Lineage (NCBI taxonomy): Eukaryota > Viridiplantae > Streptophyta > Magnoliopsida > Gentianales > Rubiaceae > Coffea > Coffea arabica. The sequence continues at coordinate 9,190,109 of NC_092321.1, read as the reverse complement.
CTTTCGGGTTGCGTTGAGGAAGCTGGCTAGGGAGCTGAACGTGGATGACACCGATAGCCGTGGAGCGTGGGGCACGGACGCCGCTGCGGAGGAGGAGGAGGTAATAGCCCGGGGTGGTGGGTGGATGGGGGGAAATGATCATCTGGAGGGTATTTTTGTAAAATCGCCATGCAGCAGCAGTGACTTGTGCGAGACGACTCCTTCTGACGGTGACGGTGAAAATATGTGGGTGAAACTTCTTCTGGGTGAGGAGGATTTGTTAGGTGGGGCAGGGTAAATAGGAAGGAGTTGGCTGTGTGGAAAACGTTAGGGGGAAAGGGGCTAAAATAATATTCTACTAATATACGAAGCAGTAAAAAGATTTAAAGAGGTTTCACTACTGTAACTAGTAACAGTAGGGGGTGGTCAAGACTCAAAACTCTGGAGGGTTACATTTTATCTAATCTCTAATGGGAGTGAATTAAAACTGGGGTAGGCCGAGGAGGCGGCGGCGGTACTGGTGGTTTTTGGACTGTGTGGGACTCAGGTGGTTTGGTTTGGTGGCATGAGCACAGTTGTATAATTCTAGCTGCTGGTTCTGCAACAACTGCTGTAATAATACGCCTCTAGAAAATTAGAAAATTGAAAAGGCAGTTGAGAAAGAAAACGTGGAGCGGATTTTGTCTTCTTTTGAAGGTCCTTTTTTCCCTATCAGCAGTTCTTTTGAATTTTTAAAAGTCTCACACACAACACAACAACAACAGAAGTGTAGCGGCTGGGCTGAGTGGGCTCTTGACTAAGACTTGCCGTCGGAAATTGTGCCCTGTTTGGACAGCAGTTTTTCAAGGAAAAATTGCTACGTTTTTCCGTGAACATATTTTTCTATCACCTTTTTACCTCATATATATCAAATCGCTACAGTAATTTTATTTTACAAAAAATCTAGAAAAATGCAATCCAAACACAATCGTGCAGATATCATGACTGAGGACTATATAAACTACTTAAGACATTATGTATTACGCGTTTCAGAGCCAAAAAAAAAAAACTTTTTTTTAGCTTCTGCCTATCAACGTAATAAATAAATAAATAATCACAAAATCTATTTGGAGGAGTTATTTATTAGCTTTGCATGTTTAAATTAATGTGGTTAGGTAAGCACCTTTCCAATAGTCATTCCTATTACTACTAGTAGAGAAATTTCCATCACATTAGTTACGGCTTAGCACTATTTATCACTATTGTGTTCTAAATATCAGCATCAACGAATGAATAAATGATTATTGAAAATTTTTTGAGTGGATGAAAGCTGAATATTAGCATCTTATATTAGTCACTGGATTGTAGTAGTAAGGTTATTGTGTTAGGATAACACTACTCCCTTAGGATTATTCACTCATTCATTCCTATTAGTAAATGCATACTTTTGATTCCTACTACTCCCTTAGGATTGATTGATTGCCATGAACCATTGATTATTGAAACTTCAGGGGTGAATGAATTCATGAGTGAAATATCGTGTAACGACTCTATGTACAAAATATTACTACTGGCTTCTTATTGGTCGTTTGGTAGTATTACAATGACTACCGTGTTCCGATAAATAATACTCACTCCGTGGAATTTTCTTTTGTGACATGAGATCGTAGACCATTCGTATTTACTTATAATTTTGACTCTCAATTAAATGTTTTGATTAAGAAGTATGTATAAAATATATATATATAAAAGATTGAATTGTTGTACATAGGCAAACAAAAAAGAATGTTTTATTGTTATGTGACGTGTACGAGTCAAATAAAGTTATAAAGATTAAAGAATAAGTAAGGCAGGAGAAATTAATTAAAGGAAAAATGGTGATATAGATGTAGATGTAATGATTGGAAATATGTAAATTTTTTTTTGGTGAAAAATTTTGAATAGCATAAATTATCGTAAGTAACTAAAAATTGACGTACATCTCAATTTTTGTCTTTTTATTTTCTAATGAATTAAAGAATTATTTAAACAAATTTACATTAGGTACCTTTTATAGAAAGTTCTAATAAATTACAATAGATTTTAGTTTTTTATCTTTTTTTCAACAAATTCAATCAAGTACATTCCTATGTTTAAACATGGGAACAAGGCAAGTATTCATATTTCCAATTATATATGCAAGGGTCCTATAAAAAGAGTTGTAGCTACAACATCGAAAACAATGTTGAAAATTAAATGTTAGAGAAATATATGCCGACGATTTAGGAACTCAAATTTTGCCTTCGTTTAATCAGAAAGCTAAAAACAAGTCAAGTTTCTTCGTTCATTCATACAAAGCATATATAATCTAAAAAACAGTAGGGAGGTTTGCCTTTAGAAATTAATCATAAATTTTGCTACTTGAAATTGCATTCTAGTTACGATGAATTTTAAATTTTTGATAATTCTGCTCTTGAAAACAGACGGGGCAACACAGACTATTGCCACAGGAAGCACACGAATGTTGAAAGGATTAAAAAGGTAATTGATGTAGTTAGTGTCTCAAATGACATGACGATGTATAGTTCATTATCAACAACATTTTATGTCAACAGGTGGGTTTTGCACCGGACAAGCTAGTTCATTAGCTTTTTCTTAGCGCTTAAGGTAAGGGTAAATAAGTACTGCACCGCAGATACTCGCCTCATCAATCCTAGCAGTCCAGTACCCGACTGAAACTGTGGGTTTGTTTGGAATTTTGGATTGAGCATTATTTATAATTTACCCAGTTTTATTTGCTTACATCATCATTACAATTTTCAATACACCTTTTTATCTTCCCAATTATTTTTTTGTCTCGTATACATCACATCACAAAAAGTGCTACAGTAAAAATATCCCAAATAATCCCAAATAACTTACAATCCAAACAAACTCTGTATTTTTTAATGGGATAATTGCAGAAACCTCCCCTGAGATTTCTGACATTTGCACTGACCTCCCCTATCAATTTTGAAATTGCATTAACCTCCCCTAGAAAAAGTTGGAACTAATTTAAAAGGTAAAAGTGTGTGAAATTACTAGAGTACCCTTATTGGATTTGACTTTACCAGATGAAAGGTTTGAGTACTTTCATCAAAACCAATGTTTAATTTGTTAAACAAATTAAACTAATCAAACTATTTCTGCATAGTTAAATTAATTAACTAATTAACTAATTTCTATTTTATCTAATTAACTAATTATCTAATTAACTAATTATCTAATTAACTAATTAACTAATCAAACTATTTCTTCATAGTTAAACTAATAACTAATTATCTAATTGTTAATAGTTATTAACTAATCAAACTATTTCTGCATAGTTAAACTAATTAACTATTAATTAATTATCTAATTAACTATTAACTAATTAACTAAATATTTAATTAATTAATTAACTAATTAACTAATTTCTATTTATCTAATTAACTAATTAAATAATTATCTAATTAACTAAAGCTGTTGTCTGTCCGAAACTAACAAACTATTTGCATGTTAAACTAATTAACTGCTTAACTAATTAACTAACTAATTATCTAATTAATTAATTAACTAATTAACTAATTTTTGTTTATCTAATTAACTAATTGTCTAATTATCTAATTAACTAAAGCTGTTATTTACCCGAAACTAATAAACTATTTGCATGTTAAACTAATTAACTGCTTAACTAATTAATTAACTAATTATCTAATTAATTAATTAACTAATTAACTAATTTATATTTATCTGATTTACTAATTATCTAATTAACTAATTAACTAAAACTGTTGGCTCTGTTTGGATTAGCTGTTTTTGGGGTTGTTTTTCAAAAACAGCACTGTAGCATTTCGTTTTTGAAATACAAGTGCGTTTGGATTAGTTGTTTTTGAGATTGTTTTTCAAAAACTATATGAAAAGCTTTTACTGTAGATATTTTTTGGATTATTTTTAGAGATATTTTTAAAACATATTTTTGGGTATTTTTATAATTTATAATTTTTATAATTTTATTTTTATATATATTTATGCATTTATGATACATTTATAAATATTTATAAATAAATATATTTATATATTCGCTAAAAAATATATAAATGTATTATAAATGTATTATATTATATATAATACATAATACAAATATATTTATAAATGTATAAGTGTATATTATTATAAATGTATAAATTATAAATGAATATTATATAAATGTATAAATTATAAATTTTATATTTTTATATAAATATACATTTATGCATTTATAATACATTTATAAATATTTATAAATAAATATATTTATATAAAAATATAAAAATATATTAAAAAGTTATTATATTATATATAGTACATAATATAAATATATTTATAAATGTATAAGTGTATATTATTGTAAATTTATAAATTATAAATGAATATTATATAAATGTATAAATTATAATTTATATATTTTTATATAAATATACATTTATGCATTTATAATACATTTATAAATAAATATATTCATGTATTTATATAAAAATATATAAATGTACTATAAATGTATTATATTACATATAATACATAATATAAATATATTTATAAATGTATAAGTGTATATTATTATAAATGTATAAATTACAAATGAATATTATATAAATGTATAAATTATAATTTTATTAATATATATTAATATTATGTATAAATGCATTATTATAATTAATATAAATGTACAAATGTATTAATATTATGTATAAATGTAAAATTAATATTATGTATATTAATATAAATGTATAAATGTATTATAAATGTATAATATTATATATAATAAATAATATAAATGTATATTATAAATATACATTAATATATATATTATGTATAAATGTACATTTATATAAATGTATAATATATATAATATATAATATATATTATATTATATATAATTTATATAATATATAATATTCATATAAATATATTATAAATATGTAAAAATATTTTTTAAGTAAAATAAAATATTTATAATATGTATAAATAAATAAATAAATATTTAATATATATAATATACATTAATATTAATTATAAATATTATAATATTATAAATATGGGGTGTTTATATAATATTTCAATTTGTAATATTTATTGTATATTTCATTATATAAATATTCATATAATATATAATATTTAAATATATAATATATAATTTTCAATTTGTATAATATACATAATATTGTATATATATAATATAATATACATAATATAATATATTATACATAATATACATTATTACATTATTACATATTATGTATATTATATATTATACCTAACATTATTATACATTATTATACACAATAATGTACATAATAATATTATACATTAATAATGTATATATTATAATATAATGTACATAATATATTATGTATAAATATTTACACATTTATGTATACAATATTACATGTTATGTATATTATATTATGTATAATATATAATATTATGTATAATATTAATGTATATAAATATTTATATAATATATACTATATATATAATTTTCAATTTATATATTTCAATTTATATTAATATAATATATATAATATACATAATTGAAATATACATATGTAGTTATTTTTTATATAATGTTTGGATATGGTGTTTTTGGAGTTGTTTTGGAAATACACATTTATTGTAGCATTTGGAATGTGAAAAACAGTTTTTCAAAAATAGCCCCAAAAACAAGGGATCCAAACACACCCGTTGTTTGTCTGAAACTAACAAACTATTTGCATGTTAAACAAATTAACTAATTAACTAACTAACTAATTAACAGACTATTTGCATGTTAAGCTATATGCAGTACGCATTACCTATTTAAAGTATCGGCTCTTTATGGGTATTTTACTTTCAAACATTTAATTTATGATAAAAATATCAATATTTGTAAGTAAAATTTAAAAAGTGTTACAAAAAATATCAATATTCTTACTTTCAAATATTTAATTTATGGCCCTATGCCCCTCCCTTTTTGTAAGAATATTACTGTAATACTTTTTGAATTTTACTTACAAACATTGATGTTTTTATCATAAATTAAATGTTTGAAAGTAAAATATCCATAAAGAGCCGATACTTTAAATAGGTAATGCGTACTGCATATAGTTTAACATGCAAATAGTCTGTTAATCAGTTAGTTAGTTAATTAGTTAATTAGTTAAGCAGTTAATTAGTTTAACATGCAAATAGTTTGTTAGTTTCAGACAGACAACAACTTTAGTTAATTAGATAATTAGTTAATTAGTAAATTAGATAATTAGTTAATTAGTTAATTAGATAATTAGTTAATAGTTAATTAGCTTAACTATTAACTAATTAGATAATTAGTTAAGCAATTGTCAAGCAAATAATAATTGTCAAGCAAGATGAGGGCAAAATTGGAAGAAATGTTTTATCTCACTTCTACAAATAATTTTTTAATGGGACATCAAGCTGTCAGGGAGGTTTCTGCAACGAATTGTTACTGTTCAGGGGAGGTGAATGCAATTTCTAAACCTAGAGGGGAGGTCAGTGCAAATGTCAGAAATCTCAGGGGAGGTTTCTGCAATTATCCCTTTTTTAATTGTAGCATTCTACCTTTCAACCTTGGACGTGCATGAATCTGAAAAGCTTCGCGCTCTTCATGAGACGAGATATGAATGATGATACACTTTTGGTCTGAAGGAAAAATGAAATAAAACTCAGTCAAGGAATAAAACATAAAAAGTTCATAAACACCAAAAAAGGTCTAGAAACTCACCCCAAATAATCTTTTACTTTACAAAAAGACTTGTATTTTGCAACTAAGGATGCGGGAGGCTGCGGTGGTGGCAGTATATCATTGAACATCTGCCCCAAGCACCCCATCTCAAGTTGCATGTCGTCTTTCCACTCCTTTTCCTTACTATCTTTGCAATTGAACAGAGCAAACAAAAGCTTAACTTTTTCTCTAGCAAGAAAAACTTTTTTAGCCATTACACCATTATGATAAATTTTCTCCTCGGCAAGATCTTTGAAGCAAGTTATTACACCCCCGGCGGAATAGTTATAAAAAATCAGAGCTACCTCATCTACTTAATTTACCTATTTGATAAGCACAATACTAGCAAATTGATATGGACGGACTGTAAACAATACTAGCAATCTACTATGATATGATTTAATGCATAATGATAAAACGATTTGTTGTGTACTAGATTTTCCTACAAAAAAAAAAAAAAAATAGCACAGTTATTCAGTAAAAAAAAGTAGAAGATAAAGTTTTTCAGCATCTAAAATGTTACTGGTGCAGGACTGAGTCAGATTTTACAGTCTCGATGAGACAATATTTAAAACGTCATGTCCATTTTTTGTTAATACAGAATTATCAGCCAAAACTTTTCATCCACGACTACTGCTTGTATTATTGTCATTAACAACACAATGAAATAACGCCTTAAATAGGTACTTCAAAGGGAAAACGAAATGGCCCATCCTCTCAAGAGCAATTTCACATCCCCTTGTTTGGATTGCGATTTTTCGTCGGGAAATTACGTCGTTTTCCGTGATCACATTTCCCTATTACCTTTTTCCCTCGCATACATCAAATCGCTACAGTAATTTTCCCATGAAAAATCATGGAAAATGCAATCCAAACATTTTGGGCATATATGTAGAAACAAAGCTATAAAATTCTAGTAGAACAGCAAAAAGTTAAAACAATCTTAATATACAGCACATGATAAAGAAGACAACTAAGGTGCATCGTAAAGCATATAGCTGGCAGAACTTGGGGCAGACAGTATGAGAAACGTCCTTTCCACAGCAAGGCCTTAAAGATAATCTTTACGGACCCCAAGCTGCGCGCATAATAACCTGTTTACCGATACATGTTCCACTGTCATCCTGTTGTCGGCCAGAGGCGATTAGGGTAATTCCTCACATAAAAACATGTATATCTCTTTCTAAGAAACCTTAACTTTTTTCATACATAGTTTTGTCGTCGATAATCTTGTCATATATTTCCATCAAAAGAAAAACCTCAAGGATTATGATTGGTGGTGGGCTGATTCTAGAAATACTCCTTTAGAATGCCATCTAACTGTTGAATAATAATAATATAGCGATTTGGACAGTTTTCCTCCTTTATAGTAGTAATGCCATAGATCTGAAGGAAGCAGTTAGTCCCACGGAATTTACCCATGGCTAGATCTATCAACTTGTCAAACATATATTTATTTGACAATTCCAAGATTGAGCATGGAACTTTTTCAAATTGGAAAAATTTCTCCGTTCAAGTCAAACCAACCTTCTCCGTTGTGAAAAAAAACAATCAAATTTTTTTGGTTATCTGTGGTAGGTGGTTGTCTGTGGTAGAACACAACATTTTGTTGATTCAAAAAAATATAGTGAAAGCCTCCATCGGTGGGAAAAATGGGATCTGTCAATGAGAAAAATAGGGGCGAAAAAGATAAATGATGGTTGAAAAACTCTCTTGCATAGTAAAACGTCCTATGAAGAATAAGAGAGTCAGGTTTCTCCATTCATTCATATAAAGAATATATGATTTCAAAAGCAGTAAGTGTGTTTTACTTAATTTCATTGTTCAGAAATTAATCATAAATGATGCTTACTTAAAATTGCATTTTACTTATGATGAATTTTAAATTTTTTGATGATTCTGCTCTCGGAAAAAGGCAAGACAAGACATAGGCTATTGCTATAAGAAGTATGCGAATGTTGAAAGGATAAATTCAGAATCCATCTATGTAATCTAGGTTCTATATTTTTCAGTTACGACTTATGAGTTAAGATTAAAAAGGTAATTGATACGGTTAGTGTCTCAAATGACATGGCAATGTCTAGTTCATTATCAACAACAAATTATGTCAACCTAATTCCAAAATTGGTGACTTTGTGCATCAACACCTGAAATGGAGTAAAATAACATGCCTTTTGCTTTGCTGAATTAGTAATTTATTTTTAGAATTAATCTTCTACATTGACAGTGTACATATATACTGTCGTCATTGGATGCATGACAATTTATTTAAATTTAAATTTGAAATCTAAATTTTACTCATTTGTCATACATCTAACTGTAATAGTGTATACACTGTTAGTGTACATAATATTAGCCCTTATTTTTATCCATCAAGCTTATACGTGTAAGATTTGAAGATGAGTAAAGTAATCAAGTTGCCAAAGAGGCATGCATTCAAGTAGTTTAGGTGATTAAGTAGAATGAAAATTTCAAAATTTTTCGATAGAAACTCTTACAATACATGTCTCGTGGTCAAAGAAAATCGCTATCAATTTATTCAATTTATTACCAAGTATTTAAGAAAAAATTTTCATTCAATAATATAAACTTTTTTACTTATGACGACAGATTTTCATCAATATTTGTAACCATTTAAAGTACGACGCGGAAGGAAGTCCCTCCATTTTGTCCATTAGTTCGAGCCCATTTGCACTTTACTACAGCAATTCGCTTTCTTGATCCAAAAATTTGGAGCCATGCCCATTATAGCTTTTGACATTTTGTATGATACAATAGCCCATCTCCTTTCATCTCCCCACCTCCATCCCTCCGCCGACTTATCTCTGGGCATAACTAGAGAAAATGTATATTGGCTAGCTAGAGCAAATATCGTATGTTAGTTTTCTATTCTACCAACCGTGGGAAGCAGTGTCTGAAAAATGGTAACCTTGGCTACCTGAAACTAAGGTGTATTCGGCATGGTCACGAAATTATTAATGAGAATCTCCTCGAAGCATAAACCTTAGCATCAATAGGTTATATAGTGTGATTCTTTAAGTCTTTCTTTATTCCTCAAAAAGTCCCTTGTGATTGTTCAATCATGCATGTCCCCTGTACGAGACATTTGTTAGGATTCTTGATTCATTCAACATCGGACCTCATTAATTTTCTCTCCCACACAAAACTCTTTCTTTCTGTTTTCCTCTCCCTATGGTTGCTAAACTATGGGATTGTTCCTCTTAATTCGCAAAGCCGAGTGTCTCACTGTTTTTCTCAACGTAATCTTCCTTTTTCTTACCTTATGCCTCAGTATCAATATTAAATCTTCAAACTCAAATTTCCTAAACAACTTCATCAAGGGAAAAACCCTTCTATCAAGGACTACCAAATCTTGTTGAATGAAGATAATGGTTGTAATGAGATTCAAACCTACAAGTAGTAGAGCTGTGCTTATATGTAAAATCCCACTTGGGATGTCAACCACAGGACTACGTTTCCTATCTGGAGCTGTTTTATTGCACATTTAGCCCAGGACTTGGTTATAGTCTGCTTGCTTTTTGGCTAGCATTGCTTTTCTATCTCCTTGGTGACACTGCCAACAGTTACTTTTGTTCCTCGCTAATGGGCTTATCAAGATGTTTGAAGCTCTCCGCAACCGTTGCTGGTGTAACTCTTCTATCTCTTAGAAATGGCGCATCGGACGTTTTTGCCGGCATACTTTCATGGGAGATGAAATACTGATGATATTGGCCTGAATAGCATTTTGGGTGGTGCATTTCTTGTGTCCTGTGTGGTCGTTGGAATCATAAGCATTTCAATCAGGCACCAAAGCTGAAAAGTTATTTCTTCCAGTATTACAGGGAATGTTTCTTTCTTGCTTTTCTACCTCTGTTGCTTTTATATATGTTGGTTCCATTTTTGCATCAGAAATTCTTGCAAAGAGGGAAAAAGAAGCCTAATCTGCCACCCAAACTGAAAATTGGCGTTTGTGAAAAACGACCGACAGGAATCCCCAGAACTGCAGGCAACTTTGTTGCAGATGATGATTCTGCAACCTTAAAGAATTATGGTGAGGATAATATGCAGTTGTTAAACAGAAAGATATAGTACTACGGTGCTCTTTCAGAAAAATTCTGTGCACACAAGAATTGCCTCTTGACTTGCCTAGGAAATTGACGATTCCAATAATTTGTGGGGAGAGATGGTCCAAGTTAATTGCAGTTATGTCAACTGCATTAGCCCTTGTCCTATTGGCAGTAACGTGGAACTTTCTTTATAAAAAATCATGGCTTCTGGTTTTTGTAATTGCTGCATCACTAGGAATTGCCTCTGCCCTGCTGCTATTTTGTACGAGTGGTAAGTCTAATCCACCGAGAAAGTTTCAATTCCTCTGGCTAGCAGAAGCATTCTTCTTGAGCATCATTGGACTTATATTTTGGCACAAGAATTGATTTCTCTACTAGTTTCACTGGGAATTATACTGGGAATAAGCCATTCTATCATGTGATTGACTGTTCTTGCATGGGGAAATTCTCCAGGGGACTCGGTTTCAAACGTGACAATGGCCAAAATGGTGGTCCGCGGGGTGCCCAGGCAGCAATTTCAGGCTGCCATGCAGGGCCAATTTTTAACGTAATCGTGGGATTGGGCCTGTCACTTACTCTTTCACCGGACAAATGTGATGCTCAGTTCTAAATAATCACTCGTTCGTGAAGGTGCAATTACAAGGCCAATCCATGCATATGACCCCTTAGCAATAATGCAAATCGTAAAAGAAAGCATGCCCCCCCCCCCTCTTCTACCGGAAAAAAACATATTACAATTGGAAGTTGTAGTTGTAGTACATCGGACGGCAACCGAATGGTCCAAATAAGAAGTGTACAATAATTTATAGATTGCGCCGTAAATGATGAACAGAAGAGTCTGCAATGACAAACATAGCCCAGCACAGCACAGCATGGGGTTTCCTTTTTCTTGTCTGAAATTATATACGAAGAAAAGGAGTGGGTGACGTAGCCCCCCAACCCCCAAGCAGTGAAAGTGAAAGTGAAAGACACCAGGACGAGATGAAAAGGACAAGACCACCCATCACTTCATTTTCATTTCAATTGTTCCAAATCAAACATAAAAAAGAAAAAAAGCAAAATTTGCTAGTCTCATCGAAACCGACCATCATCAACAATCAACAACCCATAATACTTTCTTGCTTTTTTTCTTCATATGTTTTAAGTAAGAGCATTGATGGACCGACCGAGCCACCCTCCTAATTCATCAAATGTTTATTAACTCCATCTTTATTCAAAAAAAAAATTTTTTTAAGCAGAAAACACATGGAACTTAAGAAGCGAAAGCAGAAAAATTTGAATCCAAAATTTGTAACTCCGTTAGTTACTAGTAAGCTTTCCTACATAAGCAAACACCAATGATCCTGTTTGACACTTGAGTTTTTTGCCAAGTTTGTCTGCTATAAGTTTTTTAAAAACTTTAGTTACAGTAATCTCAAAAAACTTCTTAAAATTTTTAAACTATACACTTCAAAATATTCAATTTTTTTTTTTAAAAACCTCTATAGTAAGCTATATTAAAGTTTTAGACAAACACTCAAAAAATTCACTTGCCAAACGGGGTATAGAGTTGCATGTGTTCTTGAATCTTTGAGTTTTCTCGATTAAAAGAAAAAAAAAAAAAGAAGAGAATTTCATTGCAATAATTCTGCACTAGTGATAGACATCTCACAAGAAAATAACAAAAAAAAGAAACTCTCGCACGGTGCATATATATAAATATAAATAGATAGAAGTTTTTTTTGTTTATAGGGCTAACAATAAATGCGCAAGAGATGGGTTATTTGTTTGATCAAGAAATTGATGCGATCACGTTGGTATGCTAATACCTAGCACGACCGTGAAAGCATTCATAGATGTTGTGATATTTCTACTTATTTGACTCGAACCCTTTTGGGTGCTCAAGGGGGGGGGGGGGGGGGGGGGGGGGAGATTATGCTGAGGAGTCTCATTCACCAGAGACGATGTGGAGTGCAATTTAGAACTCAAGGACTACTTTGACTTCTTCATCAGACATTGATATTAAACCTTGATAATGATGCATCACCTTAAGTGATTATTTATACGTAGTCTAGTACCCCAAATTAATGATGCGCTCTTGAATTCAAACTAGAACTATATAATAATGAATGCAAGTACCTGCTATAATTAGACTAGTCTTGATTTGGTCACTTGCAATGAACTTTTTAATGCTGTATGTATCAGCTTCAACAATGTACTGATGAGTTGGGATTTTTATGTAAATGTGTTTTGTCTCAAGTGACAGCTTCTTCTATAAAATTATACATACATCATTTTCCTTAGAATAAAAATTTATCAGATATCAACTTGGCTTGATTGGCAGGATTAATAAGAACTCAAACACACACACACACACAGAGCAAATTTTGTTGCAAATGCCAAATTGTTTACACACAGAGCAATAATTTCTTTGCAATATGGAACTCATACGAGATTTTGATACTTACACATCTCTAGCATATATTCTTGGAGGGAGGAAGTTAATTAATTAAGACACCCATCGTCTTCATGCAGGCTATTTAATCATGCAGGCTATAACTAAAAAAAAAAAAAGGCTTAATTAAAAGTAGAATGCTTTTCTCTTCCCAAAGTGGATTCATTAAATGTTATCCCGCAAAATACCAGTACTGCTAAGCAAATCTGCCTTGAGATTCTGTTTGACAGCATTACAGGGATTTAATCAACACTCTTGTTACAACAGTAACAGGTACGTAGGAATCAAAACTCTTGTAAAAGGAGCAATGATAACGTTTGCAAGTAGTGAAAATGATGAATCATAATTGGGGCTGCGGCTAAAAACCCGTGGACCGACAAAAAAGAGCAATAGACATAATTAATCTTTTCAAGCATCACCTTTGAAACATCTAATCTTGCTCCAGCTTTCTTCCCCTTCATTGATTTCTTCCTTGATCATCAACCCACGATGCTTACATATCTGCACAGCCTTTTATGAAGATTTGATAAAAGGATATAGATTTCTTTAATGCAAACTGGTTAATCATACTCTTGAGGGAGAAAAATAGGCTGGAGATGGTGACTAGAGTAGTGACTACTCCAATACCAGTATGATTAATATTAAAAAATGACCCGTCTAGGTCTCTAGTCCCGTTTTAAAGACTTGCTAATTATCCAAGTTTTTTTCGAATAATACGTGCACGTTAACCATCAAAGCACTCTGACCATGACTCACTTCAGTAAAAATGTCGCATCTTTAAGATTAGACTTTTGAGCTACACATATTAATCTGCACAAGCACACTCTTTTGCAAAATGTGTACTGTTGGAGGATTTTCTAAGCTGTTGCAAAATCCGCTAAGAACGTCTGCTAGAAAATTTGTCCAAGGGCTGAGGCAGGCCTCAAGTTCCCCCCACTAGTATTATATATATGTATATATATTCAGCCTTCTTGCTGGTTAAGCAAAACGGCTGTACAGGGTTCTACTCAACCATTAATTTTATAGTTAACTGTACTTTGCGAAAGCTAGTGTTGCTAAACAAAAGGTTTTTGAGCGTGGAATCGATATATACATATATATATATATATATATATATATATATATATATATATATATATATATGGATTTGGAAGCAAAGCACTGTTATCTTGAACTGATTCTTAAGCAGCTCATTATCATCGGAATCAATATTATTGTTTAGTTTTTGTGCTTCTAAAGATTCAGTAGAGATAAATTTCCCATTGATGTTTGCTTCCAGAACGCGCCATATAGGTCCAAAAAACATATGGGGCATGCTGAATACACGAAGGTGTCTGCTTCTCAACACATTAGAATCTAAAGGGATCGATTCAAATTTCAGATGTTGCGCTTTGAAAGAGATTGCTATTTCAAGATAACTTTAAAAGTAAAACATGACACCAATCTAAGCAGTTGAAAATCCGTGTTGGCCAATGCTGTCTTAGCATGGAACTGAAACCTCATACGTAAACCAAATCTATGTCACACAGGTTAGCGTTGAATGAGAGGGATAACATAATCCACACGATAATGTCCATCACAGGGTGGGGGTAAAAAATGAAAAGAAAAGAAACTTAATCAATGTTTAGCAATCTGACTAATTAGCAGGTCGAAAAGATCGAAAGGAGTTCATGAGATGGAAGCTGATGGAGTAATCAGCACCATTAAAAGTGTTGGCATTGGTGGGCCGTCAGTACCTGATACACATGTGAGGTTGGTAAAAGGCATCATCAGCCTATTATTGGTGTTCTTATCAATATATTCTACCTCCCGGGGTAACTAAACACACACTGCTCGATATTTCATCTACATACAGACACATACAAGATGCGTGAGCCCTTAATATTTATGACACTCTCAAGTACATTATGATGGAGGATAGTTCTACAGATATCCAGCGGGATTGTGGGAGACTAAAAAGATGTTTTATCAGTGTCATTGCCTCATTGGGGCATTTGATACGTGTAGCTGGAGGTAGAGGCTAGAGCGGGTTCAAGAAAAGTAGAGCCCTGTTTTTATTAGATGGAAATAAACAATGTAAAAGTAAGTACAAAGAAACTAGCCGGGAAAAGAGAGCCCTCTTGAGGCAATATATGCTGCTCTCGTGTGTGTGTGTGTGTGTGTGTATATATTCCCTCCTTAGGGTACATTTCTCACTTCACAATTTCACTCTCTGCTGTCTTTGTTTTGTATTTCAGTTTGTGTGCTAGAGGAAGTGCAAGAGATACTCAAAAAATGCTTACAAGGAAGCCAAGAATTGTGATAATTGGAGCCGGAATGGCTGGTCTAACAGCTGCTAACAAGCTCTACAAATCAGCTGGCTCCAAAGATTTGTTTGAGCTTTGTGTTGTGGAAGGGGGAACAAGAATTGGTGGGAGGATCAACACCTCGGAGTTTGGTGGTGACAGGATTGAGATAGGTGCTACATGGATCCACGGTATTAAAGGTAGCCCAGTTCACAAAATTGCTCGAGAAATCAATTCGCTCGAGTCTGAGCAGCCATGGGAGTGTATGGATAGCTTTTCGGACGAGCCAGTTACAATAGCTGAAGGCGGATATGAGTTGAATCCATCTCTTGTTGAGCCAATTTCTAGCCTTTTCAAGAAATTGATGGATTTTTCTCAAGGAAAATTGATTGAAGATGAAACGGTCAGTTCTCTCAAGCTTGCAGCTAAATCTTGCGGCCCTGGAAACATCAGTATTGGTTCTTTTCTTCGAAAAGGATTGGATGCTTACTGGAGCTCGATGAAGCACCAGCGGGATCAGGTCAAAATGCTTGGGAATTGGAGCGGAAAAGCACTCGAAGAGGCCATTTTTGCAATGCACGAAAACACGCAGAGGACATATACCTCAGCTGGAGATTTGCATACTCTGGATTATAACGCCGAAAGTGAGTATATTCTGTTTCCAGGTGAAGAAATAACCATTGCTAAAGGCTACTTGAGCATAATTGAGTCACTGGCTTCTGTACTGCCCGCTGGTTTGGTTCAATTAGGCCGCAAGGTCACCAAAATAGAATGGCAGCCTGACGGCCATTTACCGATAGCAGTCCCAAACGGTCATGGTACTATGCCAGTGAAGCTACATTTTCTGGATGGTTCAACCATGTCAGCAGACCATGTCATTCTGACAGTTTCACTGGGAGTTCTTAAACATGGAATTCGCGAAGATGCCGGTATGTTCGATCCTCCACTTCCTGGTTTCAAGACTGAAGCAATTTCAAAACTTGGGTATGGAGTTGTTAACAAGCTGTTTTTGCAATTAAGTCCAACAAATGGTCAAGAATTCAAGAGCAGCATCAAGTTCCCGAACCTGCAGATGGTTTTCCATCAATCAGACCACACATTATCAAGGCATCCAGACATCCCTTGGTGGATGAGAAGGACAGCATCTCTCAGTCCAATCTACAGCAAGTCCAGTGTTCTCTTATCCTGGTTTGCAGGTGAAGAGGCCCTGGAGCTTGAATCTCTTAACGACGACGAAATCCTTAATGGGGTTTCAACAACAATCTCCAATTTGTTCTCAAAATCCACCCATTACCATGTTGCGTCAGATTCCAACCAGCCATGCAATGGGGATGCAAATTCTGCAGAAAACTCCAACTTAAGATGCATAAAATTTGCCAAAATTTTGAAGAGCAAATGGGGGAATGATCCTCTATTCTTGGGGTCATATAGTTATGTCGCTGTTGGATCAAGTGGGGATGATATGGACACCATGGCTGAGCCATTGCCCAAGATTAGCAATTCATCAGCTCCCAAATCTCCCTCTCCTCCACTTCAAATTTTGTTTGCAGGGGAAGCAACACATAGAACCCACTATTCAACTACACATGGTGCATACTTCAGCGGTCTTAGAGAAGCCAATAGGCTTCTTCAACACTATGGCTGCAGTGACATATGAAAGTTTGTTGCGATTTTAGAATTTAGGCAGTTTTTTTTTTTTTTTTGGGGAATATATATTTCCACTTACTATTTTCTTCTATATTCATTTGGAAAGTCTTTGTTTTTCTCTTTTTCTCCATATGGTCTGTAGTGGGATTGGAGAGCGAAAAAAAGGGCTTGCTATGTTAGAAATATAGGGGGAGAATGAAAGGGAGAGATGGGGACATTTTCAGATGTGGTGAATGAATTAAAGAAGCTTCTTTTATATTCTCTATTGCTTTCTCATTGTTTATTTCCCAATTCTGATTGATGATGAAATCTTGATAATCCAAGCAAACTTGCCCGATTATATTTAGCTTTGAATAGATATGCGTGTATATATATATATATGCAGGAAAAGATAAAGAAACATTAGATCTCATCTTTGGACCATCTAATATAGTTCCCTTTTGGTTTGGTCAGTGCCTCACAGGACAGGATCCGAGAGACCCGGTTATGCATGCAATGCACTTTGTTTGATAGTATTATCCTTTCCGCCATTGCTCTCCTCGTTCTATATAATATAGTAGCATGGTACTGATCTTTTTTCCTCATTCCAACTAAACAAAAAAAGGCATCCCCCCCTTTTTTTTTTTTTGGTGGAGATAAAAGAGGCGTTGAAACTTTAACCCCTTGACCTTTTTTATGTTAAAACAACGGATTTGATTAGTAAACTAAAGGACATTAGCCGAAGTTTGAATCCTTAAGACATTCTTTGCAGCACAACTGGATTTGACTGGTGAACTACTGGAGGAGTGGCCAAGGACAGCCCCAGTCCCAGGAAGGAAAAAATTCTCAGGAAGGACAGCCCCAGTTCGCAAGTTGTCACTGGGGACAATTGACAATTGGTTGAGCTGGAAGTAAGTAGGAAGAAAGGAGACTAGCTATTCACATGAAGTAGCATTAAACAAATTAAAACCAAATTATCAGGGTCCCACGTCCTGCACAACTCAGCTCCTGTGGCCCAAACCAAATTCTCTGTTTCCAATACGTCCTTTAAAAAAGGAGACAGCAAGTAGAGATTGAAGGGAACCAACACTGCTCTTGGGGAGACGTTTAAAACTCTTCCAGATTTAGGTCAAGGGATGGAGTCTCTAGTCTGTATTCCTATCCTGCAAAGATACCTGTCTGTTCGATACCGGTTCAGTCTCCTTCGCATTTCTTCTTAGGTTCACCCTTTCCTCTTTAATGTAAAGTATTCGTGTAGAGTCAAAAAAGATATATAATAAAATTTATCGTATTTAAAAAAAAAAAAGAGTAGAGATGGAAGGGGATGCTGAATTGGGGCTGATGATTTTGTAATCTTTCTGAGCAGGGGTGGGGAAGGGTGTCGTAGGTTCAGACCCACCCCAGCTGATAGGTCCCAATCCCTGCAAATAGAGACACTCACTGAGACAGATAGCCTCATTAACAGTTTCCCAACCCCGATTGGCTTGCTTTGCTGCCATGGATCCTACTTCTCCATTTTTCTCTCCACGACACGTTTATGTTCTACGAATATACAACAACAATACTGGACAGAATTTATGTCCTTCAAATATCATCATATGCCCTTGAGGACAAATGATACTATATCCACAGCACCTGTTTTTATTTCCTCACCAAATATCTACTATCAAATACTATAATAATTTATTTATGTCCTTCAATAGTCAAATACTGAATACACTTGAAAAAGTCACTGGCCATTTGGTTCAGTGGTCATCACCATATTTGGTAATGCTGGAGGTCAGGGGTTCAACTCCTGCCTCTCACAAATTTGCCACAATATGTGGCTAGTCTTAGTTGACCATCTCCCTTTACCCCTTCTCCTAGATTAGGCTAGATTAGGTTATAGGACATCTATCATTGCCACTATTGTATGACTGAGTAGGAGAATTAATTAACACCTCGACTCCGAGTGTTTAATTCCTTAACAAGGATATAAAAATGCCAAACAAACAAAAAAAAAAAAAAAAGGCAGTAGTATTTGACTAACCCAATCTCTAAAACCAACCTTCAAATATTCAATTGTAAATCAATAATCTTGTTTACTTACATTTTTTAATAAAAAGTTAAAAAAGAAAACAATATAAGTGTTGGGCAAATTAGCAGTGAGGCATTTGTTCCCAATTGTAGGTATGCTTCAGTAAATCTCTCTTTTCCCTTCAACCAACAAGTCTGGAAAATAAACCAACTATGGTAGAGGTAGTTGGCCACTGGGAAAAAGGTTAAAGCTCTCCTTATGTGTAGGTTAAGGGATCAAGTTTCTTGAATTGCATTTTTCTCCAGTATTTTTTAGAAAAATTCATCAATAAATACAGAGACACTCGTCTAGTTCAGTGGCGATTCAATTCCCTTTAAATTCTCCATTGACCCTTTTGGTTGGATCCATCTCAATAGATGCTAAGATACTTGTCTAATCTAGTGACGATTTAATTTCCTCTAAATTCTCTATAGACTCCTTTAGTTGAATCCATCTCTTTTCTTTATCTTTAATGTAGAATAGAAGTAGACGTAAAATAGAAATTCACGTGTCAAAAGGTCCGGAAAATAAAACTGTGGTGAATATATTGGGAGACATGGTACGGGTCTTAGTGCACATTGAATAGTCAAATCGATGGAGCTGTTCATGAAGACTCCATTATTGTAGACTGTGGAGCAAAGATTTTCCCCCAAACAAATGGAATGGCCCACTTGACGTCTCTTTTTGCCCTCACATTGGTTTCGACTTCAAATCACTCTTTGATGATTGTGCATGTCAGAGGCCAATCTGCCACCCCCATACGGCCATACGTTTGTTTCGATTCACCAATTATATCATACCACAACCAACCAAATGAGAATCTCCAATTCTCCACCCCACCCCCGACCCTCCCTTCCCCGAAAAAGCCTTTTTCCTTATTGTAATTGCTAAATGGCAGACCCCAACAAGTTTACCACATTACTTTTTCTTAAATTTATATGTTTTTAGCATAACTTCATCCTCCTTTTCCTTTTCCTTTTCCTTTTCCATTTCATCATCATTTTTTAACATGTTTATTAATGATAATGCTCCCTAGGTAAATTAATTCTTCGGTCCTACTTACTTGAGGATGTAATCCATAATCCTGTAATGCTATATAGACCATTTGATTAACTTGAGGGCCCTTTTGTATTGATCACTAATTAAGTAATTAACCTAATCATATGGTAAACCAATCTTTCTTTCTTTCTTTCTTCTTCTTCCTTTTTTTTTTTGCCCCTTCGGAACGATTACGATTACAATTATATCTTACTCGTTTCTTTTCTTTGAAATTCCAAAATCAAAAGTATTGGCGCTGCAAATTGTACGAGTTTCTTTAGAATATTAGCTAGTGGCCCATGATTCTGATTTGCAAATCTTATGGATTAGGCTTAGGAGCATAAATGAAGGGTACCTCAGCTTTATTCTTAAAAAGCCAGTGAACAACTTTTTCTTGAGAAAAAAGGACCAATGGCATTCAAACATTCAATTAACTGCTACTGTCAACAAAGAGAACATATGTTAGTACTCTAAAGAATGTTATCATCTTGGGTATCAAGCCATGCTTTAGCAAGGCAGGGACGAAAAGGGGATGCCCATTAACTAACTAATAGTATATGACTAAAATATGCGAAGAAGGAATCTCAAGAGGTATAATAATGATGATGATGGTGAATGGTGATGGAGAGCAAAAGATTAGTATTACATAACTATAGGCTTTAATTTTGGAGGGTTCTCCTTTCCTTAATTCTTGACTACTTTTCCAAGCTCTTGGCCCTTCAATTAACCAACTAGCATTATTATGACAACAATTATTCAATGGCGATTTAGTAAAACGTAAGTAGTTAATACTACCTTTTCTTTTCTTTTCTTTTTTTCAATATCTGTCCTTGATTACAGTTGGAAATTATTCGTCGTCTTCTTGACATGTCCTGTTGTTGAATCCATGGTCCAGCACAAGCAGCCAGTAATCAGTACACCCCTTCATCAACTGACACCGGAACAAAATCCGGGATTTCATATCAAATCGGTTTTATCGTTGTTTCCTTGGATCATTTCCTACACTATTCTCTGCTGACACTGGATCCCTGTCTCTTGTTTTCTTTTTCTTTCATTTTTGTTTTTTGGCCACTTTCCCTTGTTTCACTTTTTTATTATGATTATTATTAATCTTTTTTCTAATGCTAATAGATGCTAGGTTCAAATTTAGAGTTGGTGAGTTGCAACGCCACACTGGAGATGATTAACACTGATCCATGGCAAGTGATTTGAATTTAATGAAAGATGAGATCCATAGCCTTTAAGTTAAGTTCAGGGCTTTTTGTGTTAGTGTTAGTTTGGGCATTTTACTATCTCATCCCCGTGTTCTATCTCAGCTTGTTTAAGTTTAGGATTACTTGAATTTGAGTTGAACTCGAGCGGTCTTACAAGTCGTGCTAGAGCTCTAGGCCAAATTAATGACTTTTATCTAGTCTTGTATTACAATTTACAAATTCATGTTGACACCAAATTTTAGCCCAATTCATGATTATGCACACTAGAAATCACTTTAAAGAAGTTTTAACACGAATAAATCGTGTGGGATTATAAGCATATGTTACAAAGAGCTTTAGAATTATGCAGCATCTGAATTTAGTCCCCAAGACGTAGTATTACAGAGAGCTTGGTGGATGGTTAGTGCTTGAAAAAACAATAAAGCAACCATAGACAGTAAAGGACAAAGCAAATTGACAAGGGAGATCTTGTAAAAAATGCAATGTACCATGCAGATGTCATTTCATTTCGTCAGTCCGCATTGCAGCATCAAGAAGACTAATTAACTACCTGGGATGTGAAAGAAAAAGAATCTATATTTGTTTTTCCAACTTTGAGATGATTGGTATATCATATATGCGAATTATGTGATGCCTGCGCCTTGATGGTCGCAGGTGCTTATACCTCAAATAGCAAAACTTCATCTAATCATGGCGATTTGAACCTTAAAAGCCATAATATCTTTCATTTCAACTACCCTCGTGAAATGAATCCAATGTGGATGGATGAAAAGGATAATGACTAATCACACAAGATCACCTGGACCGTTTAAAAATCTAGGGAAACGAAAAAGAAACAAGAAAATATCTATTTTGGGGAAATCTAAATTATTCACTCAAAAATAGTGCAGACATAGAGTTGCTTATTAGTTGTAATTAAACCATTCAAATACGACACAAATACTGAGATGCGACAAAAACTACATGGCATTTGAAGTTAAATTTCTTTATGGGTTTTTCTAATAGGTGTTTGTTAATACATCTAAATTTCATTTAACTTATCATATATATACACATACTAACAATTATTATCATCCTTTACATTTATACACATTATTTAATTAATCTTACTTTTCAAAAAATCTAACAATTGAAGTAAGGCACTCGTTAGACGAACCATTTCTTTATTAATAGTAGAAATCAAATGCTTTTAATCCATTCCTTACTTAGCAACAACTATCAAATTAAAACAACAAATACTAAGCAAACGTTATTATGTACTAGTAGATTGCACACCTACCAAATAGGAAGGACAAGAAATAAAAATTTTTAAAAAAAAGAGGGACAGAGAGAGGAATTTGTTTGGATTGTAAGTTATTTGGGATATTTCTACTGTAGCACTTTTTGTGATGTGATATATGTGAGATAAAAGGGTAATCGGGAAGATAAAAAGGTGTATTGGAAATTGTAATGATGATGTAAGCAAATAAAATTGGAAAAATAATGTTCAATCCAAATAAACCCGAAATTTTCCAAACAACTAATTTTTTATTCTTAGAAGCCCATAAGGTAACCTGAAGCCCAAGCCCAATAGAAGCAATCCATCCCATAAAAACCTCTGCCGAGATCTCCTTCCCGCTTTTTGGCGGGAAACCTTTCGTCTTCTGAGTTCTGAGCATCAGTCCGTCAGCATATGATGATGCTATGACGAAATTTTCAGAAATAACATCTCTTTTTTCCTCGCTTGCTTCGAATGCAGGAGCCCTAGATCCAACGGCTACAAATGAAGATGATGAAGATCTCGCCATCACGATCTCCAATCTGAATCGCTCTCTCAACCTGAGCGAAACTCAACCTAGCACCAGAGTTCTGGACACTGCGCTCTCTCTCATGTGCTTCACTGCTCCGCAGGTCCTCTCTAAACTCAATCAACAACTTTTTCAACGTTTTCCCTTTTGTATTTTAGTTTCTTATTTTAAATATACTTTCTTTTATTTGTTAGGTTTTCCAATCGGTGTTTGATTGCACGGTAAAGACGATCGTCGCAGTTCTGTCGTCTTCTGTCGAATGTAAGGTTATTAAAATTGGTAAAAATGAGGTCTTGCGAGTTGGCGGATCGATTTGTAGGCAAGACTGCGCGGAAATTATAGAAGCATGTGTTGATGTTTTGGAAAAACTGGAAGGACATCGAGGTATTTTTGGACGTTCTTTCTATTCTAAATTTGCTTTTCTGTGATATATTCTTTTTGTTTTGGTGCATTCTCTGAAGAATATTAGCATCACGTTTTTGTTGTATTTCAATTTTGTAGCTTTCAACACTACTTAAAAATGCTGTGATGGCTAGTTTTAGATGATATGGCAAAAAAATTACTACTAGTAAATAATAAAAGATGCCAAGTGTACTAGCATTTCAAGGATAGAAATGGCTACGATGGGTACATTTTGGACTTGCAAAAATGTTAAGTAGGACACCTTCAAATGGTTGGGCGGAGGGAGTAATGGTGTGAGAACTTACTTTAATCTATAATGCTGATCTGAAATTGGCATTAACCATTGAACTGATATTAGTGTTTGAAATTGATATACTAGCCTACATTGTTCGTCTTTTTCATCTTGTAGGAGATCTTTCTCTCTCAATGGTACATGCTGCATTACGCATGGTGGTACTGGCTTCACGCTTTAAGTACACTTTGGAATCAAGTGCTGTTCTTGATGTTAAAACAGTTGATGGATGGAAACTTTCTTTTCAAAAGCTACTTGCCCATGTGCCAAAAGAAAGTTGTATGAGCAGAGATATGCCAGTAAGGTGGGTGGTCTGGACTTTGGAATTCCATATAGCAATCTGAGGGTCTCTATGTTTTACAGCCAATGTGTTGCCTTAAAGTGTGCTATTCACTTCAATGTCCTGAATATTTTATGTTCCTTCTCTTTGTGATTAATTTTTATCCAGTTGACATACTCGAGAATGCTGATTTTTATCCCCATCACATACTTGAGAATGCTGATTAATACTTCTCTAATTGACGTACTTGCAAATGCTGATTTGAAGACAGAGCTTTTTGTAGTTATTTTGTAGATCACCAATTTGCCATTTCAGGTTGAAGCTGTAACTTTTTTTAGTTATTTTGATTCTTGGACATGCGAGATATGTTTACTTAGATGATCTTCTTTCTCATATGATATTATAAGTAACATCTTCTCTCTTTGTTCATTTGTTCATAGTGTCCAAAACTTTTTATATCTTTTTATGTGGTGAAGTGGTGTAGATGTGAAAATGTGGACTGTGAAATGTAAATGCTTGAATTAAGAAGATGGCTGGACATCTGAAATCATCATGTTATCTTGGTTGATTCCCCAATGAGCTTAGAGGACCTCTATGGTTTGTAATTTCTTGAACAGTTTGCTCATCTCAATATGTCATGCGCAGATTGTTTCATATCTTGCATTAACCAATACCTTTGCAGGTTGCTGTGTTGGTATCTTGATCCTGCCCTTCTAAAACATAATATGTCGCAAATCTTGCAAGAGGTCAATAAAAGACCTTTGCTTTGCCTGAGTATGGCCTTCAGTGAGATGACAGAATGGCATTCCATACTGATATCCTTGACGCTTGCTCCAGCTCTTTTCATTGAGGCTAGGGCCCTATTGCATAATTGGTATCTACTAACGTGAGTTCCTAGTCACAAATTTCATGAACTCTGTTGTCTACAATAGGTCTGATGTTTTGACTACTTGATATTGAAGTTTAGCAGACTCTGGGTTCACACCCTTTGCTTGGTGTTTTACGCTTTCTGGTGTCTGTCATGATGGCTTTCTGGTGTCTGTCATGATGGCTTTCTGGTGTCTGTCATGATGGCTTTTTGTTATTTTTGATCTTCACGTGCTAGAATTTTGAACTATTGCTATTTGCAGCAACTTGTTTATGCTTGGTCAGAAAAGAATAAGCTTCTTTATTTTCACATGAATTGATGTCTCTGCTCCCTCACTTGGTAGGATTCAATGACAGGGGTTTGGCTTCTGTGTTGAGGCTTCAGATTCAGTTGGTTTCACTGGTTCTAGACATAGTCTCCAGACCAATGTCGTGGGGCTTATCAATGGAGACTGGGTCCAAAATGCCATTTTGTGATGCATATTTCCCGTACAAGCAAAAAACTATAAGAATTTTGGCTGGACCTCTGTCGTGGGAAAATTTTCAGCAGCTAGTTCAGAAGATAAGCAGATTGGTTTCTCAGGGGGGAAAAGACTATAACGGAAGTTCTGAGCAAGGGGTGTTGAAGATGGAACTGGTGGATCATAAATCTCTATGGTATGGTTTTGCTATATGGCAGACCCACGTCTTTTGATTCCCCAGTTTTTTTATACAAAGAAACTTATGTTTATTCTCCTCCACAACAGGGCTACTGCTATAAACTTCCCTGATTGGTTCTTGTTTGCCTGTCTACTACTCTTCTCTGCTCCAGACTTTCAGGGCATTGCCCATTTAAAGTACATGATACACTCCACTGATAAATCATATGATGAGGAAGTGCCTTATTGCGCTGCTGCAGCGAGGTATATTGCATGGATATTGGACCCTGTTACCGAATCTAATCAAGACTTGCTAGTTGATTATTTGACCAAACTATCAGGATTATGGACTTCAAAGCGCTTTAGCTCAGGTAAATGCTACCAGGCATCACGGGGCTGCAAGGAAGAAAGTGAAATTGAATTGGTGTGTCTTGAAAACAGAATCCTCAAATATGACAACCATTCAAATTGGATCTGGTTGAAGGAATTTCATGACGTGTGCGTTAGATATTGCAGACAAGTTACTGGTTTTGCATCTGTAGCAGCACAAATATCACAAGGAGATTGCAGCCAGCAAAGTAGATTAATTAGGATGATCCCATTAGGCATTTTGATTGGATTCCTTGATTCTGTAGATGAGGTAGGATGTGAATTATTTTTGCATTATGCTGCAACTGGTACTATCTTAAAATGGACAGAAACACAAATTCATGGACTGAAGCAAAACGGAAGGATCTGTGAATGGCAGGAAGAGTCGACTACGTGGAGTCAAACATGTACGGCAGAAGAGGCTGTAGCTGGAGCCTCTGTTGTCTTTGATCTAACTGATGTAACTGAGAAGATGACAGCTTCTTTATTTGAAAATGAGGAGAGGGGGTTAAAGTTTCTTCATGGCATGAAACTGAAGGTTGGAAATTATCTCCTCAAGTGCGTCAAGAGGCTTCTCCATTTTAAAGCTGATGAAGCAGCAAAACTTATAATGTATAGGGACCTCGTCCATAGCTTAGTACGGTGGGAACGTCAAGGACAAGATCCCCAAGACTACAAGGACCTGGAGGATGTCATCGACGCCTTGAAAGGTGCATCAGCTTTCTTGTGAGGAGATTGTGTAAAGAAGAAAATTTCCTCCTGCAAATTAGAAAAGAATCATTGGCCTGATTGGATAATAATGTTTAACTTTGTACAAGTGCAGTAAAAGTAAATGCTGTTGCAGCAAATGTAGTACGCAACCTTTTGGGAGCAAATTGTTTCCCGTATTTTTTACCTTGATGCTTTTTTGCACGAATATATCCTGAATTTGTTCTCCGAGCTTTTTAAAATCTACTAGTAATATCTTATGTACTTTGCATGTGATTATTTTATTCCAAAAAAGAAATATTTTGGGTGTGATTATATTAGCCCAAAAAAGTGATATGTTTTGGTACTAAAGTATTGAAAAAATTGCACCAATCATTTCTCACATATTTTATTGATGTGATATTTTAGTTCCTTAGAATCAAAATGATCGATTTTGGTTCCTAATAAACAGAAGAGGCTCGCTTTTGGTCGTTGGTCAACTTCTTGCTGGAATTTTTGCTAGAAATTTAGTCCATCGATTGAGGATTATTGGGTTCAGATTTATCATGGATTTTGATCTTAAGGATCTTTTAAATCATTGGATGTAATTTGATTGCAACTCTGTTTGAGTCTTGTGGAGAAAATAGAGTGGAAAATTTGGATTTCTTGTTTGATTCTTTGGTTTGTGTTTAGGTGATGATTTTTATTTGATTTGAAGTTTGGAACATGTTTGAAATGATTTGGAAACTTGATCAATGCCAAAATAAAGTCGTAAATTTTGTCGAAATAACCTTTGGACAAGTTAGGTTTGAACGTTTGCAAAACTCAACAGTGAAGATGATAGGATCCGGCATCATCCAACTAAAATTCAACCAGAAGGTATCAAATGAGAACGTTTTATATTTGTTAAAAACTAAAACCACTCATTATAATTTTGAATGATTAAAATTTCATATCAATAATATGTGAGTGACGATTAATATAATTTTTGCTAAAATATTTTGACAAATTACCGTGATAAATTATTTTTGCTTTTTCTTTGAAAATATTTATCTACATTGAAACTTTGGATCTAATATTTGTTAAAAAGCTTATGGTCCCACAAAACACATTGCCAATTATTTTTGCTCAATCTCTCTGAAGGATTCCGGCTTAGTAACAAGTTTACAAGCTGGTGTTGATTAGCAACTGCATAACCATATTAACTAGCAAATCGTATTCAGGGCCATGCAGCTTCTCAACGAAATCACAAGGCGTATCGGCATGGTGTAGCAGCACATTAAAAAAAGAAAAAACAAAGATAATATGTCATGATAATACGAGAAGAATAGCAACAAGGCTGTTTTCATATCAATACATTACGCATAGCAAGAAGGCTGCTGTCAGATCAGTACATTTTACAGTGACAGGCCAATCAGGCTTTGCTACTGAGATAAGCACACAGGATTGCTCAAAACAAAAAGGCTTAAAGAAGATATGCATGGACCATGGAGGAGATGCAGTTTTATCAGAAAACCAGATATAGGGGGCTATGCTTTAATTTTCAGTGCATGTCTCCTGCATACATCAGGCTTATTTGGAGTTGCCTCCAATCGGACAGACATGCTAATGAGATACATATACGGGACTTCTCATAATTCTAAAACTTTAAAAAGATGTGTACACAGGAGATGTACTATTCCCCGTTGTATAAAATATCTGAAGAGAGCTAGCTATCCTTTGCAGAGTGTATGCCGTTTACATACATCATGCTTATTTGCAGTCGGGTCGAGAGTGTGAATTATTCACAGTGAATGATGCCTATACAGTTCTTCATTCGTGACACCAAATTGGAGCCTTCGTATATCCCAGCATTGGATTGGATACCAAGTCATCTTGTCCTTTTAACCAAATACAACCAAGTTGAATCACCACCCCATTCTTCGAACACAACCAAAAGATTTCCACTTGGCTGCAGCCAAGAACGAGGAATATGGTACCTAAAATTTAGAGTGTCATCAGAAGTTATCGCATTGCTTACACAATCTATAATCTAATTGCTGAAATTATTAATTACCATCTCTGAGAAGGTTTTCCACAGTACATCTGGCATTTCTTCTCTGAGAAAGTCCCGGCATAATTACAGCCACCACAGTTGCCATTTGCAATATATGCCGGCCAGTGCCTTCCAATGCTTTGACCATTTACCCACACTTCTCCTTTCCCCATACTGCCCATATCTAAAGCTATTGGATCGTTTCCCGGGGGTGCGTCGAAAGTAGTCTGAATGGAAGTGTACATTGTTTGAATTAATAAACGAAATTTTAGCAGGAAATGTCTCAATTATAATTTTGAGGAAGTGATTAGAGCATCATCAGAACACATTTAACTTGTGCCAGTCAAACCACCAAAAAATAAGAGTAAACACAATTACCTTGTACCATGTCAGAGGCTGCTTGTTAGCCAACAATGATCCTTCTGCCCATTCGACAGAGGCACTTCCCGTGACAGTATGGAGACTTTGAGCTTCACCTTTCAAACCAACCTGATAATGAACAGCCAAATAAGTGTCAATCCATGAGCATGCATTCTGGCAATCTCTCGAAAGAAATAGCCTTTTGAAAGACTTCCTATTGCAAACACGCCCAAATCAATGAACTTTCAACTTATTAATTGACTTTGTTAATTAACAGTTTGGTATTGCTATGATGCCGGAAGTGATACCAAACTGCTTTTGTTTCTTCTTTTTCTTCCAAGGCTTTTGTTACTTGTCGATATGGGAGCTAATCATGCAACTGAAGTTCTAGAATTTTTCTTCCTCTCTTGGTAACTCACAATATGGAGTAAAAACAAACGCAAATACTAATGAACCTTGTATGTCCATCTCTGCTTTGTCAGGTCTCTTGTCCCCTCATTTAGACCCTTCAAGGTTATTGGACCCAGAACACCTGTATTCCAGGTTTCAAAATGCACCCCAACGTTCTGAAATACGATGAAAAATGCAATTAGTACGCTTGAAGAAAGCTTAACCAAATGCAAATAGTGATAATATTCAGGAAGCGTGTGGACATTATCAACTGCAAACTAACCGCTAATCCCACTGCAACACTAAGTAAAGAAATCTTGTTGACACCAGCTCTAAGTTTTACATTGCTACTGTATGTGAGTTTTGGATTGTCCAATGAACCATACACCGTCCCTAAAAACAGACCCGTTAAGTATTAGCATAAGAACATGACAAAAAGTGAGTAGAAATGTACAGAATGTCAAGGCAGAACTTGATAATTTGCAAACACTATTGAAATCTAACTACCTGAAAGTTGACCATTAATGAAAACATGCAAGGCATGGCCAGCTGACATAACAGTGAAAAGGGGGTCCTGTCCACTCTTCAGGAATCCTTCATTGGATGCAATATTCACGCTGGAGAATCAAAGGAGGCAAGCAGGGATGGGTTAAAAAGAAGACTGAAAGTGATACTGAGATCTAGATACAGGATTTACAAAATGCTTTAAAGAACTTATTAGATAATATACACTCACTCTGTCAGGTACCACAAATAGTCCGAGGAATCTCTTGTCACGTTCAATTGCTCCCACAATCCATTCATTACAAGCACATCACTGTCGTCTGCAGAGGGTGTTTCATCAGTGTACGACTGCCATGATAATTTACCACCTACAGGTGTCATCAATGGCTCTGAGCTTGGGGAATTAACCTGCAAAAGACCATACACTGGTGTTGCTTAGGTTTAATTGTTGCCTAAAGCTACGAAATTTGACTGCATAGAAAAAGATTAAATTTTGGTCAGAAAACGGGGAGAATAAACATTAGAACGACCAGATAGGAATATTTACACGTATATCAAATCTCCTTCA
Organism: Coffea arabica; assembly: GCF_036785885.1. NCBI lineage: Eukaryota > Viridiplantae > Streptophyta > Magnoliopsida > Gentianales > Rubiaceae > Coffea > Coffea arabica. The sequence goes on along the minus strand of NC_092321.1, from coordinate 9,159,495 downwards.
TGACTAATGGAAGAAAACAATTGCTGGTCACCTTAGAGAGCTATTTCCTTACCTTTGCAGTGTTGTAGACTACGGTCTTGCAGTCTGGAAGAATACTGACAGACCAGGGTGGCAGGTCATATGGAAGATTTTGGAAGCTCACTCTCACTGAATATGTTGGGTCATAGTTAGAAAGGAAAGCAGCACAAGCTCCAGATCTTGATTTAAACACATGAGCCTAAACAAGTTTATGGAAGCATAGTTAGATTCAGAAAGTAAGAGGTGATAACACCAATAAAATTGCTGATGTTGTCAACCAACTGGAATCAATTTACCTCGTGATTCTTCCCGAGCCAGATAACTGTGGGATACGTTGAAACCATAGCTGGTTCGCATTGTTTGATAGCCTTATGCAGATCTCTCAGGTGCCCCCATTTTGGTTCATTCAGTAGCCCTAGTAAATTAACCACAACATATATGAAAAGTTGTATTCAAGTTCTGAAGAGACAAGCAGTCATATTGAGAGCTGCACTTTTGCTGTGAGAGACATCTGATGTTGCACGAAACAGTCATTCATCCTTTTTGATCATAATATGCCATTTTATGCGCAATTTACAAAATAGCGAAGATTTAAAATTGGTATGATACTGAAACGTACCATATTCATCAATTGGAGCATCATAGTCATAGCTAGTGGCAACAAAAAGACCAGAAGCAGTCCGGCCAAAATTTGTTCCTCCGTGATACTGCAGCCGCCAATGCAAAAACACAAAATACACAGACATTTCAAAACATAGTAAGTTAATTACCTAAATCATATAAAGGCAGTGGGCTAGAATTTCTTTCCCAATATGCATTTAAGATTTGACTAACCATATAGTAGTTGAAAAAGGAACCATTGTTTTGGATAAACCTTGCAACTGCATATGCCAAGTCCTCCGCTGGTCGATGGGGATTTGGTCCTCCATATTGTGTATACCTGGGATATAGTAGGAGGGACATCAGAAGGTTTCTTAATGTCTAATTAGCACCAAAACCTAGAGAACAGCAGGAATGGATAAAAAGGGAATTTTCTTTTTTTTCAAGTGACTCACCAGCCAGTCCAGATTTCAGTAAACATTTTTGGTTTGTAAGGCTTGTTTGGAACAAAACCTTCACAGTAGAAACCATTGCAAGCGTCTATCTGCAATAGAATAAAATAAAAAGAGCATGAGAAGCTTGAGAACAGAAAATGGAGCACTTTTGCAGATTCACCTTCAAGAGAAGAGCTGGAACAGAAAGACATCGAATTCAGCAGCCGAATACAAAATTCATTTTCAGATTAATAGATTTGTCCGACATATTTGTGGGCATATTAATTTGTCTCCCTCAGTAAGATCAGCCAAATCTGTTGAGCCAAACCTAATGGGTCAAATATCAAGCACACAACCAAACATCCAAACTCTACTGATTGAAGATAATCTTTTCCAAGGACAAAATAAACAAAACCAAAAGCTTTAGGAACCATTTGGGCCCTATATCACCCTAATAAACTCATAGCTTATTAGAAGCGGAAAAAAAGGGGGCAAAAAGAAGAGGTGGTAGAAAGAATTGCTTACAACAGGATCAGGGGCATCATCTTGCTTGCACATGACCCATGGAACACCAGTGTTTTGAGCAACAGCCATTTGTGCCGCCCATTTGGTATATGCTTTACCTGGAGCTCCGATCTCCCACTCAACTGGGCCATACTCGTTCTCTATCTGGAAACATGCAAATATCCCAAATGAATCCGAAGAATTGGTTGCAACAGACCTTGTAATAAACGAAAAACCACGAACGAAACAGAACCCATATCCATCTAGAAACACGGAAACAGACAAAAAAAAAAAAAGATCACAAGTATTTATTTTCCAACCTGGGACATAATAATTGGTCCTCCCTGAGGCTCGAACAAATTTTCTGACTTCATCAAGTTGACAATTTTCGTAACAAATCCTTGCATTGCCGCCTTCGTCATGGTCAAAAAGTAAATTTCAGAAGTCAAACTAAAACCGAACCATAAACACAGCCATTGGTGGATTTAAAAAGGGACCCTTCTGTAGTTGAGTTGGTACCTTAAAAGGCCCGTTGTCTGTCCTAAATTCCATGCCGGGCACGTATTTTAGCCAGACCGGGAAACCCCTGCATCATTAAAACAGAGAAGAAACAGAGGAATTCAATACCAAAACCAATACCCATACATTTCTATTACTAGTCCAGTATTACTTCCCATTTCAACATTAATGAGTAAGAAAGACCTTAACGACAATAATAAAAGAAATTTAAGATACATGTGAACGTATGAATGTAGTAGATATTTATTTATCTGCATTACCCAAAGTTCCATTCTGCACAAACGTAGGGGCCAATGCGAAGATGGGCGTAAAGACCAGCTGCTTTTACTAGCTTGAGGAATCTGACGATATCGCCCCTGCCCTCAAAATTATACTGCAGAAATACAAATTCGAGATAAATATAGATTACAGGAAGGAACCTTTAATTTTCAGATAGAAATGATCATTGTTCAAGAAAAAAGTGGATTGGAAATTCAAGAATACCTTTCCAGGAGAAGGCTCGTGCACATTCCAAAATACATAAGTTTGTATCACATCCAAGCCTCCGTCTTTAGCCTTCTGTATAAGATCAGGCCACATCTGCATCCCACCCCAAGTAAATAAGTTGAAAAAGAAAAAAGACTCATCAGAAAGAAATTCATCACTAAAGCATGCATACTCGAAAAGAAAAAAACAGGGGATATTCATATTGGCGATTGTTACCTCAGGAGTGCTTCTGGGATAATGAATGGAGCCAGAAATAAGAATTTTTCTCTGGCCATTAATGATGAATGACCTGCCATCATAAGAGACTTTGGCTCTAACTGTACAACTAAGAAATGATACCAGAACTATGATCAACAACAAAATGTTGGTTCTCAACATTTTCCTAATTGAGCCCCGGAATTCTCCTATTCTCTTTTTTCAGAGCCTCAAATCTCAAAGCCAAATGGGGTCCTTTTTGTCCTTGAGTTCTTCGCTTTTTACGTTCTTAAAATTTTGCCTTTTGTCGGTACTAAAATACAAAAGAACAACAAAAGAAGCTGATAAAATAGAGGGAAATAACAAGCAGCCTATGTCCCGCCTCCTTTTCCTTTCCTAATCTTTCTCCGGTGCTTCTTTTGAGAATGAGATGTTTATTCTATATTGATGATAGTATCCTGTGGAGATGGTTTTGGCATTTATGGAGCCAAGGGTGGCAGGCAGCCTGCAAGTACGAATTTGGCTTTGAAAAAGAATTTGATTTTTAAGCATGAAAGCTTTGGAGGCCTGCTAATGGCTATTTATACAAGTAGAGAGCTAAAGATTGGAGGGAAGTGGGACACATTGTTGGGGGATTGGGTGGGGAGGCCGGTTGGGGATCTATCTTTTCTGCTTAGAAATTCACGCTAATTCAAGCAAGCACATTTGATTATGTGACTCGGAGTTTTTGATAAGATGACAATACTGCTGAACAAAATAATACTACTACTACTCAATTGTGAGTCATTTTGGACAATCTTTTTGACTCTTGCCTTTGAAAAGACAAAAAATATATCCCATATTAGGATAAGGAGAATTCTGCAAAAAAAAAAAAAAAAGGATAAGGAGAAAGGATCCTTTGGGGTGGTTTTGTTCGTTACATTTTTAACTTGAGGTGTAGAATGAAGGAAGACCTGTCGTCTTGTACTCGTTTTATGGCTGCGATTGAGGAAACGAAAAGAAAATGAAATTCCCTAGTTTCTGATGCTTTACACATAGGTGAGGAAAATGGAGAAACGTAACATCGTTTTAGCTTTTCTGAAAGGAAGCTACAGGGGACGTACGCTTGACACTACTAACTAGAAGTGTTAATTAGCTTCAAATTTCTTCCAGTTGGTCGAATAATTATTGTGAGTATTGTTTTAGAATCAATATTGAAAATTGACAAATAAAAACTGGACGGATACTGGTTAGAAATTACGGCTCTCCACTTGCGCAACTTATTTTCACTTTCAATAATTCACAGGCGTTGATGGATGAACTTATTTTTTCACTTTCAATAATTCACAATTATTGACGGACGGATGACAATTATTTTGAAAAACAATCTTTTATATAGTGCAAGATTTACTAAAAAGTGATGGATACTTTCTCGAGTTTTGTTTGAAACACTAGCATAGATTTGCGTTGGCGTCAGTTATTAGTCCCATATCAACTTCAAAAAGGTATTAATAATAGGGGCACAAAAATTTTAGGATGACCAAGAACTAAGAAGGTGTGCGCATATCTAGTTTTTCACTTTTGTTCTTCAATATTTTATACACGAGCTCCTAGAAACACACTAGTAGTGGCTAAAAATTTCAGAAAATTTGTCCTTGCTTTTGTCACTTTTCTTCTGTGGTTTCGCAGCAGCTCATGACTCACGAGTTGGTGAATAATCTGCTGATTTCCATTTGAAAGTTGGGGCAGCATTCCATTCCGATCCCTCCCTCGTGCATAAAAGTCATCAAATCCGAATCAGCTTTCAATGTTGAGTTTCTCTACTTCTGCATATTATACTTGATCGCTCTATTGGATTAATCAGTAGGATTTGATCACTCTATTTGACCAACCAAAAAAAAAAAAGGAAAAAGAATAAATATTGGACTGATCAGTAATTCATCTCCTGATCATCTTGAAATTTTACCCACCTAAAGCCCAAATTAATTAATAGTGACAAAAAATTTGACAGTTTTATTTTAGCTTCTTCTTTCTTTTCCTTGAGGTATAGCATTAAAGATTCCAAAATTACCAAATTTCCTTGAGGTTCTTTTTTCTTTTCCTTTTGGGGAGTGTGTTCAAAACTTGAAAGACATGTGTTGGTTTGTTACTTGCTGTGGTTGATGAATTATGGAACGAGACTTGGCTCGAAAGAAAAAGTCAACCAAGACGACACACCACAGCACTGTAGTTTTGGACTTTTTGGTTCGGTTTCTTTGAAGTTTGAAAACAAAGCGTAAAAGAGATTTTTTTTTTTTTTTTAAAAAAAAAAGACAAAAGGAGGAGATCGCTTCGAGACAGAGAGCAAAGAGGTTAAGTAAAGGGTTTGGAGTTGGCTCCTCCTTTTGCACTTTTGTTTCAAATTCGTGTCTGCTACGGCTCCAATTTCTGTTGCACACACTACCCAACCCAACGCCTCCTCTTTTAGTGTAGCCAGGTGACGGCCAAACCAAAATCCAAGCAAAAAATTTGAAGCAAATGGACCATAAATGAATCCAAGTGCTTTTTGGCGGTTACATTTGATGATGAATTGGCAGAATTGCAAGTGCTTCTATGATCAGCTACGCATTCTACAACAGCTTTTGCTGTGTTGGTTTTGGCTATCCTTCTTGGTTTTGAATTGCTACATCAAATTGCACTCCAGTTCCCTAAAATATGCCGCACGTTTTGAGGTGCATTCCACCTCAACAACCAGAATTCTTCCTCTTAACACCCTTTGTTATGTTACCAAATGACGCACCATTAGAGAGAAAAATCATGCTTGATTTTGTTACATCATTTCAACCGATTTATAGATTCTATCAATAACGTTTTTTCTTATACATCCCATTGCTTTCTCACCCTGTGTTTGGACAGCCATTTTTCGTCGAAAACTTGCGTCGTTTTCCGTGATCACATTTTTCTATTATCTTTTTTTCTCACATACATCGAATCGCTACAATAATTTTTTTACAAAAAATCCAAGAAAATGCAATCCAAACAAGGTAATTTTTTTTTTAAAAAAAATTCAAAATCTAGCAAAGAAAGAGTGTCGCTTTGGATTATTCTTGTGAGCTTTTCTATCGTCACTTTCCATAATTAATTGTTACCAGAGTATACAGTAAACAAATACAAGACCAAATTTTTTGCCCAGAAAAAGGGAAAAAAAAAATCCTTACTTTATTTAAAGCCCCGAAATATTGCAAAACAGCTCATGGAAAGAAACAGAGATAGCGTTTATTTAGTAACATGAATAGTCAAAGGGTCCAACTCAATCTCACTAACCTATGAGCCAAAAATTGTAGGAATTGGACTTTGTGATACAATAATAATAAATGTTTCCACAAAATTATGCTAGGAATAGTAGTGTGATGACAATTGATGTATTCATATTACTAGGAACAATAAATGTTCATGTACACGAAAAGCTACCAGAAGTTTTGAAGCCGGTGACTGTACGGTAATTCCAAGCAAGTCAAAATTGGCAGTCCATTTCACGCCCAATTGCTTGCTCAAGTAAAGTATATGCTATATATCCTTCTAGTTTCACTAGAAAAGTCGTCGTAATAGATGCTTAGACAAAAAAAAAAAAAAGAAAAGGATTTAAAAGGTGGATGAATGGAAATTCTAGCTTCCTTCTAATTGACAAGACAACAATCAAAAGTAAAAGTATTACGTACGATTTTGCAACAAAATCTTTAGTCTTGAACACACGTCTAAAGTTGTCCCGCCGGAATGGTCCAGCGACAGCGCCTCTCACCAATGATTCTTGAGATCACAAGTTCGAGTCTCCGTTACGTTGGATTCCTCCGCGCACTTAACATGTTCGGACCGGATTGGGGCGCCGGATCCGGGCTGCAGAGAATTAGTCGTGGTCCTGTGTCGACAAAAAAAAAAAAAAAAAGAACACACGTCTAAAGTTGAATAATTAACTGCGTACCTTCTGCTTTTTGCTAGTTTAATAATTCCATCCTTCACATATAGCTTGAGTGACTACCCGCCCCCGTTTAATATTCTCTCCCTATGTGGCCTATATATAATCTAGTAGTAGTTCAAAACTTTTTCTACACTCAATTCCATAGTTCTATTAATAATATTGTATTGTATTGCCATATTGTATGTGTGCGCAGACTTTTCTCTACTGTCACTACTATCTTCTTGTTTTTATGCTCACGCCAAATTTATTCATCTATAGATGACAAAGTCAAGTTTCTTTTCGGAGGATACCTACTCAATATGTTTTTACCATCTTGCTCTGAGGAAAAAAAGGCAGGAGGGAAGTTTTTTCGTTTCTCTTGTAAAATATTCCAAAATAATATGCTGGCAATCGGAGGATGTATACATACTACTAGCCTATAGGAGTCTAGGATGGTCGATAATATGTTTACGATGGGACTGGCCAATTCACTAATGGCCGTCTATACTCAATTATAATACAGTGGTCATCTTCTAGCTCTCCAAAGGCGTCCTAATCCTTGAGTTAATCAAAATTTTTAAAAAAATAACAAGGTGGTCCTAATCCGTGATCGGAGCCGTCATATAGACCAAAGTTCTCTTAACAAATCGATATAAGTTCACATTGGATTCGAGCCTCTTTTGAAACATTCGCCCGTCGCACAAGATTTATTTCGTACGTCTGACCTCTTCGTATGATTGACGAGTTATTGCACGGAACGAAATTTACTTAATGCGTATTCTGAATTGATGACGGTTATCGTTCACTTTTATAAAAAAAAAATATATTCAAGATCCCTTCACTCTTCAATCAACTTGGAATTATATATATATATATATATATATATATATATATATATATATATATATATATATATATATATATATATATATATATATATATATATATATATATATATATATAGGTTCTTGGACAAAGTTTCTGATCCTTGCCTATCACCTATTTCTCGTTGAAATTTACCACAGGAAGTGGACGACTCTTCAAGTTACGGAAGAGTCTAAAAACCAAGATGAAGATGCCACGTCGGGGGCGGTCCTTCTATTTAGCGGGGCCGGACCTACGTTGTTCCCTTTCACTTCATTATTAATTGTTTCTATCAACAAAGCAGAGACAATCTGTGATTCCTTTCATGCAACGTTCATTGTTGTGCTAAACTCTACTACTAATCCACAGATGCATGCATATTGGCCAGTTTTCTTCTTCTTCTTCTTCTTCTTCTTCTTCTTTTTTATAAAAAAAAAAAGAAAAAGAAAATCAGAACGTTTTTGTTGTGCAGATTAGGTTGCCACATTCTGACCATCTGACTCCTACTCGTTTTCGTTATGCATATCCTCACTTGTCCAACTTCAGACTGGATTAGCACTAAGCAAACAAGCAAGCAAGCAGCCGTATTTTGCCCAGACCAAATGAATATATTCACATCCTACCGAGTCACAGATTATGCAAAAGTTCTTTCTTCTTTTACGCAAAAATACAACCACTTGGTTGTATGAGTGGATCGCCAACGTATAAATTCTGCTCCGCCTCTGATATTGCTCTTAGGTTTTATGTACTATATCTTACCTTGAATTTTAGCTCTCTTTTTTTTTTTTTTTTGACAGTTGACACAACGTAAATTATAAACTTGGGATATAATCTAAATAAATTGGATGAATTACTTGCATATATATTTTCAAGAAATATAGTTAATTTGCCAATCAAAACATTAATTTCCCAGGGTGAGAACGATGGCCGATTCGTTCTTGGCCCTATCGTTTTGCAGTGTGATTGTCATTATTGTTGAATATAAGTATTAAATTGGATTTCACATCCATGCTTGACTGTAGTGGTTGGTGGTGGCTCCTCATCAGTCATCAGATTTCTTTTCTCTTGGAAAGTATTGTATTATTCATTTCAATCACATAAAATTTTTTCATGCGCTGATACGCAATCCATCATGTTTGTTATGGGTCCTCCAGAATGCGCACAATCCATGATGATTTTCAACTAATATTTATTGACTTTTATTTTATCCAAAAAAAAAAAAAAATTTCTTCTGTTGCAAAATTTAAAAAACAAACGAGGAGAATTAAGCAGTCGTTGTTGGTGATAATTGATGAAGTGATCATCTATTATTTTTGCATCTTGAATTCGTTAAAATCGCAAGAACTGACTCAATCCTTTGACTGATTGTAACTATTATATATTTTGCTTTATATATATTGCGAGGGCTGGTCTCGTCTCCAAAGTTATCTCATCATCTCTTGCGTCAAGATTATATATATTGGATATGATTTCCTTTGATAATACAAAAGTTCGTTCCTCTAACTCTAAGCAAGAAAGAAAGCAAAAAAAAGAAGCCAATTTTCGCTCTTGGAGTCCAACCTCATCATTTGTATTTCACATAGAAAATTAATTTCAGCCCAGTGACTCTTTTAGTCCAAGATCAGCACTTTTTTTTTTTTTTTTTTTTTTATGAATGGGAATATAAATATGGTCATTATTTTCAAATTTCGTGGCTTGAAAGATGCAAATGTCATATTCATTTTCAGCATCCATATCCGTATGTCACAATCAGCTTCGAAAACAAAGTTGAAGAATCTCATATTCACAAGCAACCCCCACCTTAAAACAAACAACTACGTAAAATAATAACCCCAATGTTTGGCCTTGCGCGTGCTGAATCTCCGCAACAATTAAAAATAAATAAATATATATATATATATATATATATATTGGTCATTCCCTCCCGGGGATGAAGAAGAATATAACGTGAGGGTAGAAGAACTTATCCACCAAAATAATTCAATTGGTGATGATTTGGATCTCGACGATGACAATAGGGAAGGCAGCCCGGAGTCCCTTTCCAGCAGTTATTCTTCTGGTCGAGATCTCACTGCCTTCTCTTATCTTCAACAGTTTTCAACCTCAACTTTGAATGAACATCTCACAAAAGGGTTCCTTCATTTTCGAGCGATTAGGATTTTATCAAATTAGATTTGAGCTTCCGTTCGTTAATCACGATCACCCCTAGTACAATCAATGACATAATCATTGGACCTAAACCAGTAAGTACACTTGCATTAGGTCTACCTAATGCATATGTACTGCGTCAGTAGTAGTGACATTAACCACCAATTCATTAAGTTTCTTCGTCTTGATGTTGAAAATTAATTTGACAGTATGATAGGATATTGTAGCAACACTAACGGACTGATTCGTTATATATGCCTACTTGGAATTGAAAGTCGAAACCGATGCATTATCATCCATCCATCCATTTCCTCAACCACCACCAACAATAGCAACATATATATACAGTAGCATTTCTTCAACAAGTTCACACACACACCAGAACTTGGGAGTTCTTTTCTTTTATTTTTGGTTTGTGGGCAAAGTTTTGGATCAAATTTACTGCATTTTTTTTGTTGGAGTCCTCTAACTACCTAACTTCTCAACCATAATGTCGATTTTTTCAAAGAAGAGAAGTTTGGTCAATTATCTTAACAAATCCCAACATGCCCGCAATTCTTTTTGGTAGAATTGGGACCAATTAAGCGCGCCGTGCCCTTGTTGAGCTGTGGGGATAGAGCCAACAGAACGACCGTAAGTTGAAGCTGAACTACCGTATTCATTACACCCTGCGTACGACTTTTCTTTTCTGTGTGTCTCTCGTTCTTTCTACTCACTGACACCCTGTGTCATGCGTAGCATTGAAACTTGCAAAGGCATCGTATAGTCTTCATTTTTATGGGGAACAACCGTGCATTCGAAATTGATGGCCTTGTTCGGCAAGCAAGTTACAGTAAAAATTTACACACTTCAAAAAAATTTTTTTACAGTAAGTTACAGTAAAATTTTAGATAAACACCTAATAGACTCGCTTACCAAACGGACCGATCGATATTACAATGGTTAAAATCATTTTGTTTAGAAAATGGTCTGGTTTTTGGTGCTTCAAATGGTCTGCTCACCGCTGCGAAGAAAGGCTTCACTGGTTCTTTAGGGAGACTGGCCAGTTTGTAGTGTGAGTGCCATTTACCAAAGGCCGGGGTTTTAGGGCTCTGGAATTGGCTGGACTTTTTACTAATAGGAAGCCCATTAGTTCCTGCAACCTGTCGAAGTTAAGCTTAGATCAACATAGTACTTAATTGACCTTAGCCTAGCCTTGGTCTGAACTTACTATCGAGGCGGCGGCCAGCTCAAAATTGGAGATTCTCAGAAATACATGGATCCAGATGCATTTTTCATAACCACCCAGTTTAATTTAATGAAGAAGCGTACATGTCTCAAGAAGTATTAGAAACTGGAGAAAAAGGCAAACCACATACTATCATAAAGAAAAGTGCAATCACACTACGTGCCAAACTTGTTGGACTCCATAAAAATTTTTATATTTTTATTTTCAACAATCTCTGCTGCGCCTGATGCAGACATAAAACGAGTATCATCACGGGAATTAGAGGAAGCAAACTGGCAGTGGTCAGGAGTATTTCAGTCAAAATTACAAAAGGTCTTTGTTCTGATCACTTTTGATGTTGAAAACCGAAAGCTTCGGATGAATGGGATTGTGTGGCAGTCATGAGCCAAGCGACGATTTTCACTTTCTTTCTTTGTGCATGCAATGCATGTATCGCCTGAAATGAATGAACCACACAGATCATAAATCGAGCTCATCAGCTTTCTTCTTCTTTCTTCTTCTTCGTGTTCGTGCCAGCCCAACAAGTTGCAGCCGCCTCACAACAAATTAAACCGCCCCACCACCAGCATTTATGGGACATCTTTCTGTCGAGTCTCCTGTGTATACACACATGTTGTTAATTGTTATGCAGTGATCCAAATTCCAGGAAAAGAAAAGGGACGCTAAAGCTTTATCGATCCAGGTCATCCCAAACGATGCACCTTATCCTTCACAAATATATTAACGTTTGATGATTTGACCTGTTAGCTTAAAACAAGTTGTTTGTGCTTATTATAATTTTTTTTTTTAAAAAAAATTGTGCACTTAATTTTACTGTCAAAAGAGTGACAGAAAACCGTAATTAGGCAGATTAGAAAGGCCTTTGAATCTTTGATTTGATGGGGTACGTGATGCCTTATCCAAATGTGGTCGGCGTCAATCGTCCGGTCCTGAGTTTCTTCCTGGTAGTATTTTGTGACCTTACGGGACTATCTCAGCCTTGGCAAGTTGGCGTGTATCTGACCCACAAATGGACCTTTCTCTCCGGTCCTTTCACCAAAGGTATCAGCCGAAAATCGGCAGATTAAAATTTTTTTTTCTTTTTCATTTTATTTGGGGCTCTTAGAATGCCCATATGGTTACTTGAATTTTGTTTTTGTGAGTAAAAAAGCAATACAGTTGTTGAAAATATTGCATGTCATGTTCTCAAGGAAAATGAAGCATTACTGCACCTTACCATATACTTACGTATTTCAATTTACTAGTTACATATTGAATTTTTTTTAAGAAAAAAAAAACTTATTTTAGCGTGCGATTTTTCTCTTTTTTTTTTTTTTTTTCATTTTGTACACTACATTAATTATTATTTTCTTAAAACATTTCCAGAAGAGGCAAAACCAGATGAAGCCTGTCAAGCCAAGAAACTATTGTTAGAAGAAGTTGGAGGAACTCCACGCAATAACTTTTTTGTAACAAATTAACCAACAACTACTTGCATTAACATATATATATATATATATATATATATATATAATCATCTGATAAACTCGGCTAACTTGATGGACTATGGCCTATAAATTCGTTACTTAACCGCAACTTCATATTTTTAGAACTTCATCGGCCATGGTCCATTCACGTAGATTTTCAGCTGAAAAGCCATGTCATCCTTACTTGGGCCAGAGTTCACTCTGATTTCTTTCCTTTATCTGCGTGTTTTTAGATCCAGCCCAGCTTAACTCCTTCCCTATGCGCCCCCAAAATAGGCATAAGATACAACATCCGGTGGCCCGACCGCCCTTCACGAATTGTCTCGCGTCCAAAGCTAGTGTTTTGATTAACAATTCATGGCCATTGATCTGTCCGTCGACGGTAAGATTTTTAATTCGACTTTCAAGTTCTCTATTTTTCCTCGTCTCTCTAGTACCGTTTAGAGTTGTCTTTGGATAAAAAACTAAAATAAAAATAATAATGTCTCTGTAAAATGGGCATTATTGTACGCATAATCTTTACAAAAAAAAAAAAAAATTAATTTACAAAATTAAAGCACAATCTTTTGTATACGATAATGTAGCCTTCTCTTAACCAAATTGGACCGATAACTAAAACTATATGGGTCAAGAATTCCTAATGACAAGAATCAAATGTATGACAACCATATTTAAATGGTATCCAGGTTCTCTATCATCGGAGTTTTGATTGTCAGGACAGTTGATGAATGAATCACAAAGTCCTAATGATAAGAATCAATCGTATGACAACCAGACCTGAATGAGATCTGGGTTCTCTGCCATCACAGTTTTGATTGTAGAGAACAGTCGATGGTGGGAAATTAATTTTAAAGTTCCATAGTTGGAATTCAGTTTTGGACACAAAATTCAATAAGTTAAAAGAAAAATCCTTATGCTGTTATATGTTGCCGTTTTAATGTCTACATCTATTCTATCAGTGTCCATACGTACGGAGCAACCACAAGTGACAAGGTTGAGGTCCTTGATACCACACACAAGGTACATATGTAAGGATCCATTTTTACCCAGTGGCAAAGAATTTTTTCGGAAGACGCATCATATATAGAGCCATAATTATTGATAGCCTTACTCGAAACGACAAGATCCTCCACCAAGAGGCCCGGGTACATTAGTATTAGGATTGGTCCTGCTTTGAAGTTTTGGCCATCCCATCTCCATGCATTTGTGCCTGGACCAGCGACTGTTACAGCTTGAAAGCTAGACTCTTCATCGGGCATGTATAGATAGACGTTTTGATAATGGTAGACTTAATTTTTAAGGAACCAATGGATTTTCGATTTTCAAGTCGGTCATATTTGGGATCTATATGTTCTTTTGAAATCAACAACCGTACCTTTGCCTTTGACGTCAAAGGGCAAGATATGTTGACAATAGAGGTGCGTTGACTAGCTAGTTGGCCATGATAGGGGTTGATCATGCACTAAATCATTTGAATTTAAATTTATTTTTACTTCTGAGGTTACTATAGTGTTAGATCGATTCATCTAAAGGTTTTTGTTTGTGCATGTGAGCTTCGATCTCAGTGGTATATAAGGCTGTGAGAACTCTTCTTAGAGCTCCAATTGGAGCTTAATACCAAGACGATTATTCGGAATTAAAATCATTTTCCCACTTTTCTTGATTGAGGGGGAGGGTTGGGAGAGCCCGGAGAGGAAGAGTTTCCCGTAGATTTGGTAAGTAATATTTCTTCACAAATACTCGATCAATAATTGATAATAGCGGGAATTTAAACAAAGGTACTCGATCAGTAATTGATAATAGCATTGACAGCAAACTTGAAATAGAGTTTTTTCGGAAGAAATTATTCATTGAGCCAATATGAGTTGATAGATTTTGACTTTTGGACTTACATCAAATTATTATAATCAAATTAATATACAAGGGCCAACTCTCATATAGTTGCTACCATAAAGCCTAATTCATTTTTATGTACATAAAGTGCTAAATACTACCATATAACCGGAGGAAGTATCGATCACATCCACGTGCATATGTAACAATGCCCGATATATTTGGAGAAATGTTCATGCACAGTATGAACATCATCGTTAGGAATTCGTGCATGCTCTTTATAAAGGAAAACCACGCACCACCACGGTCACTAACCTAGGGTTGTAAATTAACTAAGCTATTCAACTCAGATTTGCAAATAACTCAGTCAAAAATTTAACTCAAATTTAGCGTTGCTCGAGTTTTACCCGAGTTCAAGCTAGTTAGTAACGTAATCGAGCCGAATTCAAGTAGAAAAAAATTAAAATTCAAATACTCGTTGAACCTTATCGAGTAATGTATTTATATAACAATACTTAATTATGTATTATAAATTTACCTAAAAGTTGAGCTTAAAAACTTGAATGAGTTTGATTAAGTTTGACTAAACCCAATTGAAATCAATTTGATCGAGTTTGAACTTGAGCATTTTTACTCAAGCAGAACTCGAGCAGCGTACTACTCATGCAGCAGGCCTGCACTAGCTCATGTAATGTGCATCTTTTCTTCTCCGCTGCGCCCTATCGTTGCCCATCAATTGGCCGCAACCGTTATTTAGCTAGCGAGAGAGAGAGAGAGAGAGAGATCACAAGATCACAAGATCACAGAGTGAAAAAAATGGGACCTTTTTGACATTGATCAAAGTGTCATGTAGCTAAAATACCATGGCCCCTCAGATTTTGAAGCACCAGTCTGAAAACTACCTGCATTTGGCCCGATTCTCTATTCCTGACAGCGAACATGATAATTTTACACCATGTCCCCATCGGCGTCTCCAGCTCTAAACAATTTGCAGCTGTGACTCCTAGACTGCATACGTAGCCATTTTTGTGATCGCAGAAAATTTATGTTTTTCCTTCTCTTACTGGTCAATCCGATCGATAATATCATGTTTCACCTAATAGAGACAAAAAGTTCATGTTTTTTGCCTTCTTGTTTTATGTACGTATGTTTCATTCAGGTTGGTTGTTCGATTCATTGCTCAAACAACACTCTCTCACCCTGCAAAAGGGTATGTTCTCAAATCTCAATCCCCTGGATATTTCATATACATATATTTCTGCTGTTATCAATACGTTCAATCAGTTCTTTGTGCAGGATCTGCATACAACCGATTAATTACTTCGACCGTCACAGTTCAGACTCTATTGCACAGAAAATTAAGCTAATGTTACACGTAGTTCTGTCTTGTCCAGAAAAAATGTTTATTAATTGTTACTTATATAAAATCTTACTAGGTTAAACAGATCATCATCATATCCTTGAAGAATATTCTAAATTCGATACGATCGATAGTTTACAGGATGGGCATGCATGGGAGCATGGAAGATAAACGTAGACCTACTGCATTAATTAATTATGCAGTCATTAAGACATGGTAATATCCATTGCTGTAAATATAAAAAGCTCTAAAAAAAAAAATCGTACGTAGCGAAAGACAAATTTGTTGTGTCCTCCAAACATGAAAAACTTGTTATTAAGATTCAAGAACTAGTCCCATTATCTCCGTTAGAGTTTTTGAAGAAATTTGGAGCTTCATATAAAGACAGCTTGAAGGAAGGATTAACAAATTCCCTATCAAAGTCCTAGGGACACAAATAGCAATGGCAAATCCTTGTCGAAATTTTCAATTCACATCTTCATCTGATTTCATTTCATCCAAATTAAATGCAGGAACGTACCATTCAAAGGTCAAAGGAGGAATGTTTGAGAACTTCTACGCCATTTGGCAAAACTATACAATGACGACTCAAGTCGCAGAAAATAATTTTGATTGTTTTTGTTTTTGATGCATAAAAAGGTTAAGTTTTTTACTTCCAATTGTCCCCAGCCATTTGAACGCCAAAAAAAAAAAAAAAAATACTAGAAGAGAAAAAGAGATAAGCTTCTTAAGCGCGCAAGAGTATGAAGAATAAAGAATTGAGTTACAAACAGAAGGGGCGCAAAAACAGAAGTTGTATTGTGGTTTGTTTAAAACCACTGGAAAGGAAATGTATTAGTTTCCAAACTTGGATTAAGGTATTAAAGTACAAATGCAATGTAAAATATGATGGAATGAGAAAACTTTCCCTCTTCCTGAACTTTTTCCAAAAAAAAAAAAAATGCAAAATTTAAAGTGGTAGAAGTATTTTGTCAAAGTACTAGACTTACTGTATAGACATTTATTAAAAGGGTTTTTTTAATAGGTATCAAATGAATATTTATTAACGTGCTTAAATCACAGCTAATATTCTATATGAATACATATACTAACAATTATTACTCTTTTTTATATTTATGCACTTTTCATAGTTAATATTACTTTTTAAAAAATTTAATACCTGAACTAAATAGACCTTATTAAATAAAAAATCTCTTCAAACCGTATCTCATTTTTAAATTTCTCAAATGTCGGACAACGTGACTGCATAGTAGTGACTGCCTCAAAAAGGGAGAACTAGGGAATCCGCTCACCCCACCCTCCCTAACCTTTTTAGTTCAGGGAGGATGGCAAAGGAAGCGCCGAAGAAATATTGCTGTATTTTCTTTTTAATTTTGATTTTTTCTAACGTCAAACGAACACTTGTTAACATATTTAAAATTTATCTAACTTATTATATATATACACATACTAATAATTATTACTCCTTTTTGGCATTTATATACTTTTCCTATTTAATCTTAACTACTCTCTCTTGTATCTATTTACTTTTTCTAATTAATCTTTTATTTTTATAAATAAGACATTTGAAATATATCTTAACAAGTGTACACGTTAGACAGAGACTTTTAATTTTTAAGAAAGCTCACACTTTCGATTATTACTTCGCACAAGTTTACAAATAAGATTTCCTTTTTAATAGAGATGTATATACCACGTGAGATATTTAGAGTTAATGTGGAGATAAATTTCAATTCTTTTTAAATCATAGACATATTACAACTTTCTCAATTAAGGTTAGGGATGCAGAGAAACGAGAACATATCTACAAATGAACGGGTGGATATGCATCTAAATCTAAAATACAAGGGTAAGGGAATAATGGTGGACATGGGAATGGGAAAAGGAGTAAATAATTAGAGTTGTCTAGACATGAAAATAGGAAAAATTGTAAATAATAAGAATCGAGTAAATTTGTAAAGAGTTGTCTAGACATGAGAATGGGAAAAGGAGTAAATGATAAGAGTTGTCTGTATTTTTTGAAAATTACCGAGTCTGTCACAATCCTATTTTATTTCTTTTCTGTTTTTCTTTTTCAGCTTTACCAATCACAATCACATTTGGGAAGAGTACTCAGTTAATTGCTCCATTGGTCCTTAAAATTTAAAATCCACCGGGTATCTTCTTAAGTAAAAAGGTTCTCCATACAGAGCTCCATCCGGGTTAAGCAGCCGTATGCTCGGGACACAACTAGAATGAAGACTGCGTTCACGAACTAAAAAGTTTTGGGTGAAATTTCTTGTTTGGATTGTGATTTTCTTCCGTAAACATATTTTTCAACCGCTTTTTTACATTACATACGTCAAATCACTATAGTACATTTTTCTACAAAAAAATTCTAAAAATAGCAATCTAAACAGGGCATTTCCAAAATCTTGAAGGATTTTTAGAGGTAACTATATGTGAAACAAAACATATATATGTATGCGGGGGCTCAATTTTGAAGAACTCTAGGTTTAGAACCAAAGTAAAACCCAATTTAGTGTCTCAATCACCAAATATGTTAAGGTCAAAGAATTGAGTAAATTTGTTAAAAAAAAGAACTTATTTCTTATGCAATCAAATGATCAATTAACCCCTAAATTTCATCCCCCCCCCCCCCCCAAAAAAAACAAAAAAGAAGGAGGACCCGGAGAGAATAATTACAGCACACAATTCCACCCTCATCTCAGATTGCGAAGTAGCTTGATTTATAGGATCCTATCCATTGAATTTACTGCAAATATATGCAAAACCAAAGTGTTATTTCGGTCAACAATCCCTTTGGCTTTCGGTAATATTCCCACTTAAAATATTTGCGGCCAGTATTTCTTAATCCAAATGCACCGTCACTTTAGTAGAAATCATTGGTGTCTCAAGTGAGCTACTTGCACTCGCAGAGCACACCGAAACTTCAATTTTAGGTGGATTTTTTGCTCTTTGAACTAAAGTTTTTCCAGATATGGCATCCTCCAAAAAAAAAAAATTTGTTTTTTGCCAGATATGGTCAATTTTTTGGCTTTAACCACATCTAATCTGTCTACCATATTTTGTTTTGATCATAATTTGTTTACAACATATATGTTCATTTTAAACGTTCACATATGATAATGTTATTTAGCATAATTATTGATGGATCCAACAATATTTAATCAGCTAAACTAGTTGTTCTGGCTTTGAATAACAAAGGTAAACTGCAAGAAAAATAAGGGGCTCGCGGTAAGCTTTAGCATTGATCAACAAGTAAAAGAAATTAAAAGGAAATCGGAAACCAGAAGAAGATATAAAAATCCTTATATTATATAAGAATGAGCTGTGGTCAAAGGGGTTTGAATTTCAACGGCATGAATAGGGGTTTTTTGGGAATATGGAATGTTGTGTAGTTTTTTAAAAAACTTTTGGTACAAATAAGGACAACATGTGTTTAGATATATTTTTATCGAAATGCCATCATTTTGGTATATTTAAAGTTTTGATTTATGGAGACATCTGGATATTTTTGAAATATAGAATTATTTTGCAACCATTTTTGCATCGAGTACAACTCATATAAGTTTATGTGTTGGTGTAATTATTGAAATGGTGCTGTAGACACATTTAATTGAAGAATGACTTTTGTTGTACACTTAACACAAAGACATATTAACACGTTGTGCAATTAACATGTTGTTATTACTAGCCGTTCGAGAATATTCCTTTGTCTGAAACAACTTATGTCTCCTCTTGAGCGATTTTCAACTGACATCTGTAGGAGTTTTTTGAAAATAATAAAATTGTAAAAGCATTGATAAAATAAAGTGTACAGGTGTGTGATGCAATTAGAATGTACTATTAGTAATTTTATCATATTTGATGACTATTTCTTTCCAAAATATACTATTGTTTGTGTAATAAAAAATTCTTTTTAACTATAAGCACCAAACACCCGCGCGCATGCGTGGCCACTCTCCCCCTAGTAAATAAATAAATAAAGCAGTAGAGGATGATGGTATGGGCGTGGGGAGAGGTGGCGAGCTGTTACTGTCCTTTGCCTGCACTGCATTCAATGAGTTTTTGGCTATACTAAGGTTAATGAGAATATGTTGGCATGCAGATCTTAGCCCATTTCTTTCTCATCATCCTCAACATGCTCTCGTATTCCTGTGAAAAATCCGAAAGCCATTAATTGCCATTTGAAGAAGTATATTGTAATGCAGAAGAGGAGGAGGAAGCATAGAAAGATTTATTGATAATGTGGGCACCATCTACAGATCTTGGGTCATGAGAACATGCTGCCTTCATTTTCGTGCATACATCTACACTTTGGAAAAGGAGAGGCTTCACCCTTCTCACTTTGCACTAGAGAATTTAAGGGTTGGTTTTTGCTGCAAGGGCTAATTTTGGATCGTTTTTCTTTGCACTTAGACATATCTAAGAATGCCGTTTAATATGGATGATCTTGTAATTTGTCTAAACCAGCACACACATCTATGTAAGGAGGTGAATTTGATCTTTACACTCAAGAATCGCAGAATTTGATTTAAATGCAAGGGTTAGCACGGTTGGTCATTGTCGTTATAACCATGTCCAATCCTATTTTCATGGCTTACAAGTCAAAAGCAAAAGGTCGTTGTATTCTATAGTGTGCAACATGACATCGATCCCACAATCTCAATGCCATTAACGTAATTTAGACTTTTAACATTTCTGGATATCCAAGTGGAGGAACAACTTGGACGGGTGATTTTCTCAAATCTATATGGGTGGTGCGTAGTATATCCGTTTAGTTCGATAGTATTTCAGTCCCCCTAAATTGGCTCCCTCATAGGTATAGTTGACTTTTTCCCTAAATTGGATTAGAGTAAGAATAGGGTAGATAAATGACGAATGATAAAAAAGAAAAAATGTGGAGGAACAACTTAAAGGTAATGAATTTAAGAAAAATTAGAGGAACCGATGTGAAGGGGAGACGCGTGATGCTGAAGGTTATGTGTGGCTAAGATATTATATACCTTCTCCACTAGTACATAATATATATATATATATATATATATATATATATATATATATATATATTTTGCATCAATTTCAAACTAAGATTTAATCCGATGGATGGCAACTTTTGAAGATAGGGTTCTGTCAAATGGTCGTGTGGTAGCATTCTGCTCTTCTCCTTTAAGTTTGTCCTCTTAACCTGTTTGTTTGGCTGTCATGAAGTCACGTGAATGTCTAGGCCACCCACAGCCCCATCTTTGCAGCTCATTCATTCTCATTTCCGTACCCCGCCCCTTTAAAACCCTTTTCCAACTCTTCTCATTAGGCCCTTTTAGATCGATCCCTTTGGCCATAGTATCTCATTAGGCTGATCACATTTCCCTGGCATATATAGCAAGTTCCACACCCCACCGCCACTCTCAAACCTTCTTTCTTTCCCCACCCCCCCTGAAGCAGAAACAAGAAAACTCGAAATTCTTTGTCCTTGTCTCTTCCCCATGATTCCAAACTACCTTACCTCAGCATCACCATCTCCTTTTTCTGTTCGCGATCCCATTCAAGATCATGATGAACACGATCGTCCTCAGCTCTTCTTTCCAAATTACCAAACGGCCTCGTCATCTTCCGTTTCTTCTTCTGGTTTCCGCAGTATAACTCAGGATCAAACTGAAGATTATCATGCTCAAATGCACCAGCAGCAGTACCAACAACAGGTACATCCATGCAGTACAAGGAATCCGTGCTTCAGTGATCGCAACGATCGCTTCTTTACTCTTCTTATTTCACTCTCTAGTTATTTTGTTTTTATGTTTTCTGACCGGAAACAAAAATAATTTGCTTTGATCTCTCAGGTTGAAAATCATGCTCCATACACTGGATCACAGGATCCAGAGAAGAAGGCTAACAAAGGCTCAAAGATATCTCTGTGGAAGAATAATACTAATGGAAACCAAGCTGATGATCATGAGGAGATCAATCCAGTTAATAATAAGTGGGTGTCTTCAAAGGTGAAGTTGATGCAGAAGATGAACAAGCCTGACCTGAAGGAGATAACGAGCAGCACCACCACCGCCATGAAATTTGAGGATCATCAGAAGCAGCCAACTTCAGCTTCTCCTGAAGCTGATCATTTCAGCAGCAACAGTTCCTCAAACATCAGCAACACTCCAATTAGGGTTTGCGCTGATTGTAACACAACCAAGACCCCACTTTGGAGAAGTGGTCCAAAAGGCCCTAAGGTATGATCTTTGTTCATTAAACTTCGCATGATCTCGTTTAGTTACATGATAATCAGACGATAATATGAGAACCAAACACACACCAGTGGTTAGGAGTCTTTTGCTCCTGGCGGTGTTTGGTCTCAATTTTTGCTTCCACTCCTCTAATTAATCTGAGTTTCATCCACTGTTTCAGTCGCTTTGCAACGCATGTGGGATCAGGCAAAGGAAGGCAAGAAGGGCCATGGCTGCCGCTGCGGCTGCCGCAAACGGCACTTCCCCTCCAACATATGACACTACAGCACCACTGAAGGTCAAGGTGCAAAACAAAGACAAGTTAAAGAGCAACGGTCAGTTCAAGAAGCGGTGCAAACTCAATACTTCTGCTGAGTCGTCTCAAAATCTTCATGCAGTACAAAAGAAGAGTGGTTTCGAGGACTTCTTATTCAATTTGAGTAAGAATTTAGCCTTTCATCGCGTGTTTCCGCAAGATGAGAAAGAAGCTGCTATCCTGCTAATGGCTCTATCTTGTGGTCTGGTTCATGGTTAGCTGAATTTGATCAGTGGGGTGGTCCTATAAACTATTGCCTTAAGTCCCCATACGTTGCCTAGGTTTAATTGTTTCTTGTTTTATTTGCTCAATGCCATTGGATCAAAAGCATGAACGTGTGATAGTGATTAGAGTTAGATCAGTAGGAGAATGAGAGAGAGTAACCTATCTAGCTGGCTTGCAAATAATATCTAGCTACTCATAATCAATTTTAAGGACGAAAATAAATTTGTGTGATGATTTATTTTCTTATCCTTTATGATAGATTTGAACAGGTTGATAACCAAAATGTGGATATCCTGTTCTTGATCTATCTACGTGTGCTACCAATTTTAATGAAGTATATTTTGGATCATCCAGAGATAGTTTCACTTTCTTTATTCTAGCTTACTCATACGGTTGCCTCTACTTCTTTTTTTTTTTTTTTCAAATATCCTCTTCTGTCATAGTTTAGTTTCTTTCAGTTCACTAATTTTATACCAATTCTTTTGTCTTTCATTTGATGATATTCAAGCGTACCTTACATGTAAAAAGTAAACAAGACCTTCTATTCCTAACAGAAGTAAGCGTTGGAATCTTTTTAGTTACTCTACTTGTTAATACTGATGTAGAGTTTTTAGGAAGCTCAACCTCATGAGCAGTTAAAATGTTTAAAACTTGCAATCCCATAGAGAATGTACATGGCAGTCGGGAGTATACTTAGAGCATCGTGGGGCTGACATAGAAGAAAGCTCTAGACTTCACAGATCATGAGTTGACATGGGAGAAAAATGTAAAACAAAAACCATTCACTTTTTAGACTGGCTCGTTCAATCATTATTGTGATCATTCAAGGCCTTCCAAAAGAAACCCTTTTTTTTTTTTTTTTTTTTTTTTTTTGGGGGCCGGGGGTGGGGCTGAGTTCTGCAGGAGAGGAAAGCCATATGGTTGATAACGATGATTCACAATTTTGCAGCAGCTTTTGGAGCCATGAGAAGTCTAGCACTCTAGCTAATGCCTAATACGGGAGGATTGTAGTTTTGCGATCAAGGGTCCTCCCGGTGAAACAATTAGGCCCTCCATGTCTCCTGACTCCCTCGATCCCGTGCATGTACATGTCGGAAACACGTTTTTATGAACAGCTTTGTTTTGTTCTACCCAAAAAAAAAAAAGGGATAAACAAAGTTGTTCTGTAGATCAGTTCAACTTCATGTGATAGGAGATCTGAGAGAGGGTATTTGATTAGGTTCTTTTAAGAGCTTTCTTCCACTTCAATTATACTGCCTAAATATCTTGGATTTGACAGGAAATTGATGAGCATTGTCAGCTCAAATTAACGCTCTTATAACAGCAAAGTCTGCAACTTCCAATTTGGCAGAAGTTAGTTAAGGATAGAAATTTATGCTAGTATGTATCAAATTGTTTCCCAGGAACAACGGTTGAAGTGCAAACTGTAGAGTTCCGCCATTCGACTCATTTAATCGACCTCATCATTGGACAGTAGTCCTTGTTCCTAAATATGAGAATATATTGATATTGTTCAATATACATAGCAGTGATTCAAAATTCCACCAAGTGAGCAAATTAATTCTTGGGCCAGTAATTTCCTAGGTAGCAAGAAGATAACCTTTTTTTTTCCTTTGGTTTGGCCGAATGTAACACCTATTATTATTACTCATCCTACACTAGTTTGTACGAGGAAACGTTTTATTAAACTGGTTACATGAATAATCTATATTATACAATTAAGCTACTAAAGATTTTTCCCAAAAAATGCATCGTCTTTATAGTGTAAACGGAAAATTTGAAATTATTTAGGGAAAAAAAGAGAAAAATGGAAAAGCAAAAGAAACAACAAGGAAAGATTTAAATTGCTCAAAATTGAATATATCGTTGGTTCAGCACTTGTTGATGCACAATCAAAAGCATATCAATTTTTGTTACATTTTTTTGTTGTTGTTGCATATCAACTCTAGATGCTAAAAAAGTAGATATAAAAATATGAGTAAATCTTATATACACTGACGGTGTATATATTATCACGGTTGGATATACGATACATATTCAAAATTTGAGTTTCAAATTCAAATTCGGATTATGTGTAATATATCTAATGATGAAAGTGTATACATTGTCAGTGTATAGAAGATTAATCCTAAAAATATATTAAAAATATACTAATCTAGATACTAAGAGAATAATAATATAATGTCATTCTAAAAGCAAAATAAGGGTTAATTCTAATAAACCCCCTCAAAAATTTTTTTTTCCCCACATTACCCCTTGTGCTATTATAATTTTCTAATCGTGTGTAATTGGGTCGGGCAATCTAATTTTGTTGTACAGGGACGTTAACCCTCCATAGCATAGGGAGGAAATTTTGGTCAATTCACAAATGCATATGCATTGAGCATGCCAAAATTCAGCCCAAAATTGGGTTGTTCGACCTAATTATACCTAATTGACAAATTTGGAATAGCACAAGCAGGGGGGGGGGGGGTGAATTGATTCGATTAGATTTTCACCGGAGGCGATGTGAGGGAGGCAAGTTTTTTTTTTTTTTTGTGGGGATTTATTTGAACTAACCCAAAATACTAGTGATATACTTATTATTTTGGGTGATTGTACACCAAAATAAAATTCTATAAGCAGTGCATGAACGTGGCACGGAAGCGCGGAGCACCAGTTCCTAACCTAACGGGCCTCAGATCCGTCGATGCCCGTTGAATTGAAACGTGAAAGCTGAAGAACTAAACTATTTAGGACTGTTGGGGCCCAAAACAACAGTCTGATCGATTGATTCAGAGCTAGAAGAGGCGGAGAAAGGCCGAAAACGAAAGAGATGGAGGGTGGTGGTTCCAATAGTAATCCAAGTTCGGCGGCGTGGTCAGCACCTCAGCTTCCCACTGACCAAAAAATCAGACGCATGAAACTCTATTGGCGTGCTGCTTTAATTTCCAACTTTGTTCTTGGAGGTCAGCACCCACCTCCCCAAAAAACAACTCCAATACTACTATCCTTCTTTCTTGCACTCGCGCTACTTATTTCTGTACGTGCTTGCATTATAAATGCACGTCTACATTACTGCTGAATTTGCTCTGTGAAATGGTGATTGCGGGGATTTATGAAGATGCTCTGCGTTGAACGATTGAAGCCCAGCTTCTTCATTTTTTTTCCCCGCATTCTTGAGTTGCTGTTTTACTTGGGTTCCTCGTCCTTCTTGACAATATTGCATTTTTATACGTCCATGCATTTTGTTCAGGATAGTGTGCTTGGCGGTGATCGTTTGAAATGGGGTTTGAGGCATGTCCCTTTTGGCCCCAGAAGGTTGGAGGAAAGGGAGGTGGGGATATTGGCACTGGGGGAATGGTTGCCTATGTTCTGTTTGATTTAATGATAGGACGTCACATTGTGCTGACACTTAAATGTTGAATGATCAGGGCAGTGTATGGCTGGTTTTGATTTTTTTTCAGGAATTAGATGGAAGGTTTTTTTTCCATACGTGTAGTAAGATGTTGTAGTCATTATTTCCTTTTGCCTGCTGTTGATGAACCTGCGATATGGACTTAAATACTGTGAACTTTTAGATTTGGTTTTCAGGGGACTCAGCGAAGTATTTTGCCTGCAGACTGAGGCAGGGAATCTCTTTTTCTTGAAGTGGGCTAATTAACCATGTCAGCCAAAATATATGACATAAAATCTTGACTAGCTATTGATTTTCATTTGGCTATACCCCTTTTGTCTCTTATGCATTTGTAGTCAACAACATGAACAGGCTACTATTTTTTATGTTTGTAGGTAAATGGATAAGAAAGTATTTAGGTTTGACAAATAGCCGAGTGGATCAGTTATTGTTACAATCAACGCGCTTGCTTGGCTCTTATACGTGAGTATGTGGGCTGTTTAACTATAGAACCCCACCATCTATGCTGAGATCAAAATTTTCTGTTGCCTTGATCAAAACCATTGGTATAAGAATAGTTTGACTTATTCGGGGATGAGATCTTTCTCAATGGGAATCAAATCCTAGTCTAAGTTGTTTGCGTTGATACTTTTTGTTCAATACTAAAGTTTTTCAATCTTTTTGCTTTTTATGTCATCTTGCTGTTGAGGTGAGGAAGTAAGAATAGCTAAGAGGATACTGGTAAACTAATCTAAAACCTTGAAAAGAGAGATGTCTTACGACCATTTCAAAATCCAGAATTTTGCTATTTACTTACCAAGCATATGTGGGATAGTTTGTCTGTACGTGGACAGATGCTTGTCAACTTACTGCAAGTATTGTTGACAAATATTTATTCTGTAAAGGCCATAAACAGACCTGTAGGGCTATGTCCAGGCACACTGCCCATGGAATTGGCTGCCGTCTCAGCCTGTGGCGGGATCAGAAGGCCTGATCAATTACTTCTTAAAACTTTCTCTGTGCAATATCCTTCTTGCTACCTGTAATACTTAAAGATACAGTGTTTACATTTGGTTAACGTGGGACCTTCGAGGCTCTGATGCATATAAATTCAAAACTTGCAACAATTTGAAATGCAGCATGCTAGTTTTGGGGCATCTTTGATGTATGAGTTTTGATGTGGAGAAAAAAGGATGAGAATTGATATTTCTTGCTTCTTGAATGGTAATTAGTTTTCCAACTTGAGATCATTTACGTTAGAACATATTGAATTAACTTCTTATTTCTGTCACACAGAAAGCCCTCAAATTTTGATATCTCCAGCCAATTGCTAATCTTCAATGGGTGTTTTTGCAGCCTATCTGTTCATCATGCCAAAAAAGAAACAGATCAATGCAGAGAGCAGCAAAGCTGTAGAAGCTGTACCCCCTCCTCCAGTTGAGACAACCAGTCCAGTGCATGAGGAACCTCCCTTTATTCCTTCCCCTGAAGTGCCTGTGAAGGTGCAAAAGCCTGTCCCAGAAGACCAACAACGTGAGCTATTCAAGTGGATACTTGAAGAGAAAAGAAAGGTGAAACCCCAGAATCGTAAAGAGAAGCAGCGTATTGATGAAGAGAAAGCTATTCTGAAGCAGTTCATTCAAAAGGAATCCATCCCAAGTATCTGAAGTGTATTGGTTAATTATGTACTGACCTATTCTCAAGACGGGTATGATTTGGCTCATCCTTGATTGAAGCAAAAGTACTCACTCTTCGTGTACATTGTTGCTGTCAACTACCAGTTTGATAGTTAATGGAAAGGAGCTGACACTAGCCACCACGACTAATATCCTAGTTTTTGAGTTTTGTTGTAGAGGAGAAACACTTGACAGGGAAAGCAAAGATGAGTGCTTGAGTGGTTTTGCTCTTTGTGGTGGATTCAATAGTTGATATTGGCGGATTCAGTACTTGAGTGGTTTTGCTTTTTCCTAAGAATGCTTTAACTGCATATTTGATTTTTGTTTCTCTTAATTTGGGTAATATCATCCTTCTCAGCAATAATCTACAAAGCTAGCCAGCCATGCATAATTTCAATCATAATGCCATTCAAGTTGGCTTCCTTCCCGAGCAACTTGTTCTGGGAAACTCCCACGAAACAGAACCTTTGCGCGCTTGGGCCATGTTCAAAGCTGGGGCATGCCCGAAGTAATCTTGCCTACGGGCCTGTGTTCCGCAGGTCCATATTCCTTAGGCAATAATGCGATCAAATTTTTGGGCATTCATGATGATATGGACTTCTAGTGCTATGATGGTTTCTGCATTTATTGGAGTTCGCAGAACGTCCGCCAATTTCATTTGTAGTAAACATTGGGCTCTTTAACTTCCCACGTGGAACGATTTTGTGTGCTTAAAAGTTTCTAAACCTCTAATCAATCCATGCATCCAGCTGAATTACATTGGCCTAATGACAGAGTCAGAAATCAGTTCGTTCCATTTCTTGCACCAACAATAATCTGATAATCTCATACTACTGAATTAGTTTCCTGACAACAATTAGTTGACGATTTCGCGAAAAAGCCAAAGCTGAGGCGGAGGAGAGAGTAGAGACAGAAGTACAAATTTGGCGTTCTGCCTTTTGAGGTGGTTAATAAGCAGCAGGGAAAAAAACTGGACCCCAGCATGAATTTTTCCTTTCCTCCAGTCCAACCACATCTGCATCTGCGAGCTTCCATTATTTCATCCAATCTGAAATCCGCATTCCATTTCTGCCCAGGAATTCATAACTGTCCTAGGAGTCTCCAGCATTTCATACGGATTGCAATTGACTTGAAACTCTCGAATTTTAAACTGGAATCTTTTGCCGCAAAAATAATAATCCCTGAACTTTCTTCTTCGTTTTAGCTCATTTGGTCAACTTCCATTCCAGATTTCCATTTCTGATGCCAGGAACTGTCCAAGTTTCAGGTATTGAGAGACTCCCTCCCTTTATTGTTATATTTCAGAACGAAAGTTTTTAAAACTTTTCTCAAGTACACCTATTTCTACTGATGCACCACAGTTATGGAATTCAAGGGCCTTCCTTCAACATGCTTGAAGCGTAAGTAGTCAACTCTCCTCCTTCCCTTTTAAGGTTTTGGTGGATTGTTAGAAGGTGCAAGACCTCAGCACCCTTACTTGTATAGTTACACTGGAGAGAATGTATTGATGAATATCTATTGTGATGCAGTTTCCCTGGGGAAAAGAGAGTATCTAACTTCAGATACAGGGGACTTCTTATTGTAATGAACCCTACTTGAAGTTTTATTTTGTATTGATGTTCCTCTTAATTTATTAACTCAAGGAAAGATAAGACTCTTAATGTGCTTAACATTATGCAGCCCATTGACAACTCTTCACGACAATTTGGTTGTTAGGCTTCTGGATGCTGAGGGAAATGAAATAGCTCTCACAGGTTTAACACATCCCCAAATCACTTAAAGATATTACCTACTGGTTTATCATTTTAGTCACACGGAGCCTGATAAGGGTTCATGGCAGGCATTCAGACAATGTCGATTGTTGAAAAGGTTTCTTGGGATGAAAATTTTCCTCTTGATGGAGGTGGGCATGTGCACTTGAAGTTACAGTTTGTTCTCAATCAAGAAGAGCGAAATCGCATCCGCTTAAAGGTACTGTCTACCCATGCTTTTGTTTGACTTGTAATCATTTGATTACAATCTGAAACCAGGCTTGCTACATGAATGATGCTGTGCATTTCATTGCTTCAATTAATAAATGAAAGGCCATAAGACTGATAACTGTTAAAAGGCCTCTATGATAGTCAGAGTATGAAATATCAACAGAGCCTGTCACAATTCTTTCCCAAATCCACCTTGACCGCAAAGCACATTTCTTGCCCTTCCTTTCTACTTACTGAATGCAGAATTATTTAGATACCATATCGTCTGAGATAGAGCTGCATTGCCTTTTGGGTAGTTAAAAGGCTTCCAAGACGGCATTTCTGTAGAAGAGTCAGTTAAAATCTGTATGTCAAAACGTAAGATAGATAAATGGCGATAGAATTTGGTTATATATCGCAACTTAGTAGCTAAAATTAAGCTAAATTCTGCTTGCTTCCAGCAGCTTATGATATATATATATTTAACAATTGCATGTGCACGAGCCCTTTTGCAGAGAGAAGCAGCAGTGAAAAAGAAACAAGAGAGTTTCTCCTACATTAGCAATGAAAATCCAGAAATTGCAACTTCATTTGGTGGTTCTGTCACTTTGCCCCCCCAGGCCGAGCAGCAGGTCTCAGGTTAGTTCTGACTAGGAATTAAGAATATATAATAGGACAGACAAATTTTTGGCAGCAAAAGAAAATAAAAGAACATTTACAACATCGCCTGTATGTGTAACTGCTTCTACCTCTTTTGAAGAGAATTTTGTTGATGATATGACTGCTATGCCTTCTGAAGAATCACAAACAAGAAATGTTCCCAAAGTTGTGACCCTTAATAATGTTACAGTGCTAGCCAGTCTATCGCCAAATACTGATGTTTCCCCTGCTGGTTTACAATCTAATTATCAAAGGGAAGAAGTAAACCTCCTCCAAGTAAACCCAGTTAAGGATCAAAACTGTTGCTTGATAAACTTTGTTGTTTCCGGGCAAAAATATTTTTAAATCAGTTAGATTTCCTAACAGTCAAGCCGCCTCTTTTAGAAGGCTATGGATAAAAGAGCAGGGACATTCACTGCTCCTAAGATTCATGGAACTGAAGCTCACCAGATTGCATCTGAAGAGGAGCCTGACACTCAGCCATCAGTGCCTAAAGTTGATGTAAATCTGGTTTTTGGCAAAGAACAGTCATCTGATTCCATAAACACTGAATTAGATTTTTTACAAAAGAGCAGTTCGGCTTCTATTAGGCTGGAGGATGATGATGTCGGTAAATCTCCGAAACGAGGTCCATTGGAGAAAACACCTAGCAATGTGAGAAAGTTAGTTAGTGCTTTTGAAAGTAGTCTGCCTAAGGTACTTCAAGACTTTTTAGCACTAGCATGTTGCTGCATTTGATTTTTCAAGTTGTATATGTATTTTTTGTTCATACAAAAATTCAAGATGTGGTCCACCTGGATTCCAGCAGGATGTGAAATCATCTGTAAAAGCACCAACTGTCAGATCTGAACCGAAAAATGTTGGGAAGGGAGGTCATTTGAAGGACTGTGGCCCAAAGGATGTCACTGAACCAACAGAAACAACTTCAGGAAGGAACAATAATCCATTTGTTGCAGGGGACATGAAACCGACCCTGGCTACTTCTGATGAAA
The DNA here is from genome assembly GCF_036785885.1 of Coffea arabica. Classification (NCBI taxonomy): domain Eukaryota; kingdom Viridiplantae; phylum Streptophyta; class Magnoliopsida; order Gentianales; family Rubiaceae; genus Coffea; species Coffea arabica. The sequence continues at coordinate 9,128,497 of NC_092321.1, read as the reverse complement.
GGGAAGAGCCTTTTGGATCTGGCAAAAGTTCTGTTAGCAACATATGGAGTAAGGTGATAGAGACATCAGAGCGTGAATTAGTGGCAGCCATTAGACCAGTAGAAAAAGAAATGAGTACAATTGAATGGATGGAATCATGTGCACAGTTAGAGAGATCATCAACTACTGAAAAAGCTAGTACATCTGGTAGAATGCATACTGACCATTCTGAAAGAGCTTTCTCATTTCGGTTGTCTGCTGAGAAACAGCACTCTTCTGCCACTTCATATGCAGAAGGAAAAGGAAGAACCGATTCCACAAAAACTGATTTTCTAGTGGCTTCTATAAAGAAATCAAAATCAGTAAAATATTGTGAGGAGGAGAATTTTAATTCTGAAAATTCTGGCATGTGGATATTCCCAAATGACACAAAACACTTGTGTATCACAACTGCAGGTAAGAGAGTAATGAATTTGTTAGGAACTGGTGCTACTGAAGCCAAACTCCATCAAAAGAAGAACAGTTCCTCTTCATCTGGCGATACGAGGAAGGTATCTGACTTTTATTGTTTTTTCTGAAGTTGCAGTAACATTCTTTGGATAGCACACATACTGTTTTACCCTTTCAGTTATTCATACGTACTTGATAACCTCAATTTTAGGATCATTGATGTATATATTATTGGGTAATCAGCAATATCCATTGCAATTAGTTAGCCCCAATAGAGTTGATTAAAAATTCAGCTTTACAAATTTCATTCCATGTAATAGAGGAGTATTGATCAAACTCAGATCACACAGGCCACACGTACAGTTCTTCTGCTTAATTTAGCTATCAATTCTGGATTGTTATTTGAAGGTAATTAGTTTTAGCAATTTTGCAGCATGGATCTGACTATGAGATGAAAAAGCGTGAGAAAGAATCTCAGAGTCCTAGAATATCAAGGTCGGAGAGCTCCTCAAATGATGCCTCTGGTGGACTTGTTGGACAGGTTAATTAAGTTATATGATTCTTTCCATATGTACGTAGTCATCTAGCATGGTTCTTTCGGCAGTGCACCTGATACATTTAATTGGAAAATGTTCGTCTTATGACTGCTTTTGTGAGCATAATCATGATTCTTGTAGAAGTTTATCTTTCTGAAGTACTTCTTGACCCAGTCCTTTGCATGGTGCAACATACACTATCAATACCTTATGGATTTTGATCTGACACTCCAGAACATGGTGATATTACTTAATGCTGCACACTAACATACTCGCAGAAGAGCAAGATAACTGGAGCTAATTTTTATAATTGTTCTTCTTCTCAGGTGATAAAGATTGCAATCATCGTGGGCTTTGGAATACTTGTTTTCTTTACTAGACAACGAGAGCCCAGGTTTGTCAGCAGCTTATGTTTGAGATGAGATCAGATTCGCTTTTGTTGTTTTTTACTTCGCACTTCTCGAATTGTTGATACGAAACCCCAATGAAGAAGAAAGTGCATTAAAAAAAGAAGAAGAAGAAGAAGAAGAAAGTGCATCATCACCACTTTTTTGAAAAGATTTTCTTGTGCAGAGCACAAAATTGAAAGATAGGTTCTTTTATTTCCGTCTTGTAATGCTTACCACCATTAACACATGCACGCGTCATCACATGTTTGGAGAATTTTCTTTGTTGAAGTGTATAACCAAAACAGAATGCTTGGCCTGTTAGTGATTAACGTGTATAGTCGGGCGAATTCCAGGCTTCTTGTATACTGTCCATCCAATACGCTTTGTCCAGCTAAAGTAATTTAAAAGAAAAGATTGCTTTGTCCAATTTTTACAACTCTTTTAATCTTTCTGCTATCTAAATGATTTTGTTCCTTTTTGTCAGAAAGAGCAAAAGAGACACAAATGATCCTTTCTTCACAAGATCAGAGTACATGGATGAACATACAACTACAGCAGAACAAGTAGACTGACAGCAGACCAAAGAGTTGGATATAAAACTGACTTGCTAATTGCCTATCGTCATAGATCATACTAACTTTTACTGGGCTCTCTAGTCGCAGACAAAAGCAAAGGGGGTTGGATCTCAGAAGCATTCGTCGCCCTACGTGTTGCCTATGTCTTTTGCAGATTCTGGAGTCCTTTTCTTGATTAGTATACGGGTAGATAGTCTGAGAGACGTCCACATAGCTTATACATGCAAGACATTTTTATGTCCCTGCTTCACGTTTCCATCTTAAATACATTGGCATCAAAGCTGAATGAAGTTTAGACATTAATTGCAGACTGGGGAAGCAACTTTGGCTTCTGCACACTAAGCTTGAAATGTCTGATATCCTTTCTTCCAAGAGGCCAGAAGCACAGCAAGGTTCAGAATTAACCAGTCTTCACCAGACAATCCGGAAGGAGCAGAGGAATAATGCGCTTCTTCCAACTTCCACGGCTTGTATCTTCGAACTTCAAATGAGAGAAAAATAAAACTTCCAAGGGATGATTGACTAAGAAAACGAAGTTTAGTTTCTGGAGTTATTTCCAAAAAAAAAAAAAAATTTCCAGAACTTGTGCACTGCTAAAATTTTGTATCCATCCACCCAAATTTGCAACAAATTCAAGCTATGGACGCCTTACATTGGTAGTTCTGAGGTTCATTATATCCGATTGTTATCCAACCCATGAGAAATACGGACAATTCTGTTCTATAAATCAACTAAATGGTTTTTTTTTCCTTATTTCTCACTGGAATAGCATCCATTCTAAATAAGAAGTCTATTAAACGGAGAACCAACTTGTGTAAAGTTTCTAGGATTTTAAAATGATGATGTTCAAAAGAATTAGCGATATCAATTATTTCCTATCCCATATACCGATATACGCTAGTACGTACGAATTTTGATTTAAAGTTTACTAAATCTTGAATGGCTGCATGTGAATTTTTAACTTTGGTATTAACCATTTTTAACTTTTTGAGACCCTAATATTGCCTTCATAGCAAAAAATGAAATCTTGCACATAAGGAATTCCAAGTAAAGGATTTATAGATATAACTTTCGCAAATATAAATAACAGCAAGTTCCACCATCCCTTTTGAATGATACTTATAATTGCAATTCAATAAATTCTTATTATATCATCCAATAATTTAAATTTTTAAAATAATTTAAGAGCTGATATCTTTTTTTTTTGTAAATTCAACTGTAAATTGATAGGCATCGGTAATGTACCAAAAACGGTACAGTACAACTCCCCATAAATAACATCATCTATACAAACTGAAAAAAATAAACTGGAGCCCCGTCTGGACCGACCCCGCCTTCTACCTTTGTCCGCCGCTCCACGCACGATTCTAAAGCCCTAAACCCCTAAAGTGGTGTGCATATTCTGTTCTAGTAGTGTTCTGCTCCCTCAGATAAAACTCCGTATTTCTCACTCCCTCTCCTCCGCCTCTCACCCTCAAACAAAACGAATATTAGTTGCAATTGAAAATGGTTCGAAGCCTCAAGAATCCCAAGAAGGCCAAGCGTAAGAACAAGGTCGAATTTTAGTACTAGCCCTTTTGCGTCTTCTTTTAACTCAAGCATAAAAGAGGAAAAAGGAAAAAAAAAACCATCTTGTATCCATTTATTCCTTTATACATGTTAAATCAGTTATGAAATCAATTAAAGGTTGAATTTTGACATGAACATCTTGATCAGGGAGCTAAAAAAGGAGATGGGTCGTCATCAAATTCTGCGCCGTCGGTGCCAACAAAAGTGTGGCAGCCAGGAGTGGATAAGCTGGAGGAAGGAGAAGAGCTTGAGTGTGACCCTACTGCTTACAATTCTCTCCATGCCTTCAATGTTGGCTGGCCCTGTTTGAGGTACTGTTTTCCTCTCTCTATCTCAATTGTTAGTTTGAGTACTGTTCACTTCTTTTCTAGTTAATTTTCTAGGTGGGATTTTTGTTAATTAGCTGTATCAGTGTGCTTGTCTGCTCTGAACTATTTTTCTGCACCTTTTTTTATTGTCATTGAAGTGGGTGGGAATGGGAGCTGTGGGTTTTGCTCGATGAGAAATGGATCAAAGTGTTTTGTTTATTTATTTATTTTCTTTGGCTTTGAGCAGTTTTGATATTCTTCACGACTCGTTGGGATTGGTGCGCACAGAGTTCCCTCATACAGTGTACTGTGTTGCCGGAACTCAGGTGAGTTTATTGGGTTATTCCGTCTTATTGGACCCTAACCAAAAAACTCACGAGTTCATGCATGAAGTGTTTAATTTGGTGGGATACTTTTGCTAAGCCAAAAGGCTTATGGAATTGTTTTTAGTCAAGAGATCATTCCGTATATCAAAAAAAAAAAATTTTTTGCCTTGGAAGATACTGTAAAATTTATTCTACAGTGTTCCTCTTTGTCTTAATCTTCCTTGAGCATTTGCAACTGGAAAATTACTGCATTTGTTGTTTCTTAGACCATTGACTGAACAAGCTCTTTTGTTTGTATTTATATTTATTTTTATGTGGGCTTCTGATTTGCTTCTTTTTCTTTTCATATTTCTTATAGGCAGAGAAAGCTTCCTGGAACTATATTGGAATTTTTAAAGTATCTAACATTTCTGGCAAGAGACGAGATCTAGTTCCGAATAAAGTAAATGCTGATGGCTCGGAAATGGATAGTGATAGTGGTGATGACAGTGACACGGATGATGAGGAGGAGGGCAGTGGTTCTGAGCCGCCTGTTTTGCGGGTATATCATACTTCCTTTCATGTAAAACTTGTTCAGTTTGATATCTGTTGAGCTTTTCTTCCAGCATATAATTCTCTTTTCCTGCCTTACAATGAATCTAACAGCTCCGCAAGGTGTTTCATGAAGGATGTGTTAACAGAATACGTGCAATGACACAAAATCCCCATATATGTGCTTCTTGGTCAGATAGTGGTCATGTCCAGGTCCGTTTCTTGCTCCTGAGTTTTTGGTCAATTAAGTGCAGAAGTTTGGATTCCACTTCAATACCATGCTATTTGAACTGTGTGCAAGTTAAAAGAGTTTCGATGTATTGTTGAACTGTGTGTGAGGTTGCGCAGCCTCTTAAGTCGGAGATATGAACCAAAACCATTAGAAAAGTCCATGGCACCTCCACCATCTTATTGGCAGGTGGTAGGAGAGAATTTCTGTCCTCGAGTTTTCCAATACCATAGAAACAAAGAGATATGTTAGAGGGAAATTTTATGGTTTTCTGAAACTCAAGTTAGTACTCCATTTAGTTGATGGAACATGCAAGGGCCTTGGCATCGCATATTTAACCTTAGCGGCACTGAAAAGTGGGTCCAGGAGTGCTTGTCATTATAGAATTGACAATCAAACTCTTTCCTAAATTTGACTTGAACCATCCAAACAATTTGTGAGTTCACAAATGGGTTTTTTGTGCCTTTAGGTGTTTGTTACTGGAAAGCTAAGATACTTAGAAGGCATCCAGTTCTTTTAATTTCTTATTTGTGCATGCTCCGATGGCTTTGCAGATCTGGGACTTCAGCTCTCATTTAAATGCTTTGGCAGAATCAGAGACTGATACCAGCCATGGAGGTTCTGGAGTAATTAATCAATCTCCTGTAATCAAGTTTGGGCATAAAGATGAAGGCTATGCTATAGACTGGAGTCCTCTTGTCCCTGGAAGGCTTATATCAGGTACTGCTTCATGTTTATTGTTTCATGCATTCAGCCAGCAACTCTAAATGTTGTATTCGACCCAAAATTGATGCTTCTTTCATCGCGATAGGGGACTGCAAGAATTGTATTCATCTGTGGGAGCCCACATCCAGTTCAACTTGGAATGTGGATACCACTCCTTTTGTTGGACATACTGCAAGTGTTGAAGATTTACAGGTACAATAAAATTTTTCAATCAGAATTTCCATCTCCAAGAGTTAGAAATTGATCTATGAATTGCTAAGTGGTAAAAGTTCTGTTTTGTATTTCTAGTTGAACATTACTCAAGTCACTTATTTCTTTACAGTGGAGTCCTGCAGAACCATATGTATTTGCCTCTTGCTCTGTGGATCAGAAGATTGCAATATGGGATACTCGTTTAGGGAAGTCTCCAGCAGTGTCGATAAAAGCACATGATGCAGATGTCAATGTGATCTCATGGAACAGGTGTTAAAATTGCTTTTCATTTGACAATGTCGTATAATCTTTCTTCAAGTTAGTTTACTTGTGTAGTCATCTGATTGTAACTAGGCTTGCAAGTTGTATGCTGGCCTCTGGAAGTGATGATGGGAAATTTACCATTCGAGATCTAAGAATGTTGAAGGTATGGATTTTCATTCTAAACATTTTACTTTAGAAGCATGAAGTGCTTGAAGTTTTGAATGGGCTGCTTTGGAATGGTTCTCCATCACGTATATGCATTTTAATGTCATTGAGGGACATAAATCAAAGTATTTTTCCTATTTCCTAGTACTAGTAGGTGGATGGAACTACTCACTTGTGGCAGGGTGATGATTCTTGGGGCAGTTGGGAGATGGTGATGGTCCTCCACAGTAGATATGAACAGTGAATTTTTAATGCATTCACGTGGTGGTATACAATTTTTTCCTAGAAGTATGATTAGTAGTGCAGTTAAGTTATCTTAGATGGAATGCGGATGATTACTAGTGCATTTAAGTTATATTAGTTGGAATGTGGATTAATTGGAACCATTAAGATATATTAGTTGGAATGTGTATTATTTGGGACCAGTTTTACCAACTTAGTAGTCCAACATAAAATGCCCAAGGTCGCACCTAAAAGAAATAGTGGAGATAACCTGCCGACATGGCATTTTTCACAAACGTCAGTGCTTTTATGTATGATACATGTTGATTGTCTTTGTCGTTGATTATGAATTCTCTCTCTCACCCTCTTTGCAGGAAGGTGATTCTAATTTGGGCACATTTGATTATCACAAGCATCCCATTACATCCATTGAGTGGAGTCCACATGAAGCGTCTACCTTGGCAGTTTCATCATCTGACAACCAATTGACGTAAGAAATCTTTAGCTGCCTCTGTGCGTGTGTGTGTGGTCAAGTGAAGTGTGTCTATGTGAGTTGTTTACCTCTACTATTTTGTCCATCTTGTTCAGGTTATGGGACTTTGCTTTGGAAAGAGATGATGAAGAGGAGGCTGAATTTAAAGCTAAGACTCAGGAGCGAGTAGATGCCCCTGCTAATCTGCCTCAACAGCTGCTGTTTGTTCATCAGGTTATATTTTTTTATAGCTACCTAGGGTGATAGTTGTTGGTTGTTCAAATGTTAAACTTCACTTTTTTAACTTGTACAGGGCCAGAAAGACATGAAAGAACTTCACTGGCATGCACAGATTCCAGGAATGATTATATCTACTGCTGGAGATGGCTTTAATGTACTAATGCCATCAAATATCGAAAGCTCACTCCCTGCTAATAATGCTTGACAGTTGAAACAATTTCATCCATTCCATTCCGGAAGACATATCACTCAGCATCACACTGATTGTTTGAAAAGGCACGGGGATGAACATTGATCAAATCGCTTGCAAACAGTTTTCTGAGGTCACCGTACGCAGTTAAAAAGTTGATATCAATTTTGTCTCAGCACCTATCTAATTGTGGTTATAGTACGGAAGACTCTTGATCTTACATCATCTTTTTACTTTCTTTTGCTACAAAAATTCTGAGAAATGAAATCAAAGGAAAGAATCTGATTGCCTCTAGTGTCCGCTGCCAAAAATATTTTACGGCACAATCCTTCGGCTAGCACTGTTCTTTTGGAATGATCAAGCCCCAGAAGGTTTTATTGGATGGCGCCGTTCCTTTGGAAGATTTGGGGCAGGGGAAGTTGGAGCTGGAAAGATCTGTTCAAAAGGATGTGATTTAGGTTGAGCTAGTTTTATAAAAAGCTGGTTTGCTTCTTGAAACTCCGCAAGAGTTCGACCAGCTGCTGCATTTAGTGCATATTCCAGGCTCTCGCCTCAGATTCATGCTGAGAACTCGAAACTGTGACCGTGTGTTAACTGCTTGAGCTGCTGTCCACCGGATAAGCTTGCCCTGCAGTGTACAACTTTCCTGCCACTGCCCCAACTCTAGTAGCATGCATAACGCTGGCATTCATCAGTGACACAGATAGAACGCCAGGATGAATTGGATTTATCATTTAGATTGATGCAGAAATTTCACAAATTTATGCATCAATAATAGTACGTCCAGCTGACTACTCTAATTTCGGCTTGAATCTCACTGTGAAGACAGGATTTGGCATCATCTGTCAGCTAAACAAAGAATTGTCCAAGTTTTAGTGAGGATGGCTATAATTCGAGCCTGCCGAAGAACTTAGGCTCCCCCAGACCAGGCCAACAATAAATAGCACAAGACGCCGGAGGCCAATCTTTAAGGGTCATTGGTTACAAAGCTACTAATAAGCAAATCTCTGCCGCAAATTTACAACTACCCTTCATTTGGGCCTAGTATAGAACCATTAAAAACTTTTCGAAGCAGCAGAAAATAACGTGCAACTACCCGATAACCAGTCAAGCTGCAGAATATAGCTGCAGAAGTAATTCTACGTGCTTCAAAGAATCAAAATCTGTACCTCCCCAAGCCCAAAAAACATCATTAATTTTACACTTACAAGAGTAAAATGGAATTTAGATGAAGCTTAGGAATCAAAACTATTCGGCGCCATATACTCCAATCTCGGTCAGACAATGAGATGTAGCGGACCTTAACCGTCTGAGAAGCGCCATCGCATCTTCCGCAAAGTCAGTCAGATCAGAAGAGAGGCAGCTGAACAAATGGACCATTATGAATTTGAGCACGTATCAGCAGAATCTTCTAGGAACTAACTGGCTTGCCATTTAATTTTGGGAAAGGATCTTGTTTGCTTAAAACCACCACTTTGCTCTTGTGAGCAAAGTACCCTTTGACAAGATTTTTATATATTAGAATGGACATTATGCATTCCACCTGCACCGGATGCAACAGAAGAATGAGGTTACCCCGCAGGTAAGTGTCTAAACAATATCAATTGGAAGAAAAGGAAAAAAAAAGCATGAAAACAACCAGTGTAATAACAAAACGAAACCAACAATACCTCATCTACATCCATGTCCATCTCAAGCCATTTCATTGCTTTAACAATAATTTCTAACTTTATCTGGTGAGCCTTGTTTGGATCCTTCTGCTTTTGGATGATGTGGCTGAATTCACGAGGACAAGTGCAATTACTATTTGACAATCTCTATAAATCATAGAAAACAGTTGTATTTACTACTACTCACATCTTCTTCAACAATCTCTGGTAAACTTGGAGCTCTAGCTTCTCTAAGACAAGGTAAACTCCTGACCTTAAGAATCTGGAGAGATAAGAGTGCTCAATTTTATTACTCACTGTTAAACATGTTGACACCTGGTTACTGATCACATAACAGTAAATTGAACATACCTGTCTTCATGCTCCTGGAGGGCATGTCGAAGAAGTCGAAGATCACCTCTTTTCAGTGCAAGCACAATGTTACTGTACTGTAAAGGAAATAAAGAAAATCGTATGACTGAAACAAGAACATGATCTCTAAGATCAGCAAAATTGTTGAATTAAATTTCTTTTTCAACAATCAAAATTGATTAGTGAAGTTTCTTTCCATGGATGAGAAATCACATCATGGTTATGGAAAAACAAAGAAAACATATCAACATGGTTCAGTGATTTCCAAGGAAGGAAATTTATGACTCAGACACAGGATATACCTCGTTTAGATTATAATTCTCAAGGAGCTGTGCGTGTGGTAAAATTCCAATTGATAGCTTTACAGGTATCAGATATTTGAGTATCATCCTGTACAATGCAACTAAGAAAACTATTAGCACCATGAACCTACTATATCAGAAAAACTTAGAGCTAAAATATTTGGGCAACAATACAAGCAGTATACCAAAATACTTGGACATGCAGTCCCTCAAATACCAAACATTAAAAGATGCCTAACAAACAATTTAAAATCTATGTTTCAGAAAGGATTTTCAATAATGTCAGGGATGGATTAGACTTTTCTGGAACTTTCACAAAGCATTTTCCATTAGGTGCACAAACATGTTGGAAAGGACAATTTACTGTCACTAATCTGTCACCAAAAAACTTCTATTCTGAAAGGTGCCTCTACTTAATTTCAATCCATATCACCAGAAAAGACTGCCTGCAGTGCAATGCTCCATTCTCAAGAAAGTTTCAACTAATTCATCTTTTACCCAGCTCATGCCAAGAAAATCAATCACCGAATTCAGTACCGATGAGCTACCCTTGAAAATAGTTAACCAAGAAAAAATAACATGCCAAGCACACACCAAAGCTTCAACCATCTAATAGCTCTTGGAGAAATTTTCTCATTTCCAAATTTCAATATATCATCTATGAATTTAAAAATCTTTCTTCTATTCCAGTTCTCCGATATGCATCTCTCCCTGGCCTTAACAACATGGAATAGTGACCATAGACAAGGAGCAGTTTGGCAGAGTTGATGATGTGCTCTTCATAAGTATAGCCTAGTGCCTACACCATAAACCTAAATCTTTCCCCACCTCTCATTAATTTTGATTCCACGTGTCTATATTTCTCCAGGAAGCACTAATGTAATTCAACATAAGCAGTTGAAAAACTGCCTCATTCTACTCTAAGTTTCCTACAGATTCCAAGCCACTATATCATGCAAGACCCCAGCTGGAATAGATCTTCAATTTTTTTCATTTTCATTTAAGCCAGAATTAGGAGCAACCATTATAATGTACCTTTAAACTAGAAGCAACAGAAACAAAACTGTTTAGCAGAACAAAACATGAATATATGCACTTTACAGTTCAACCACTGTCCACACATATAAAATTTAATTTTGGCAAAAGCCTTACCTATACAGTAAAAATGAGTGCTACTGTTAACCTATTGGGCTAATTCTCAGGTGACGGTACAGAATATCCTCGGTTGAAATAAATTACTATGCCACGAACAAAATATGTAGGCTTCAGTTAATCAGGCAGCAAGCTGATATACTTGGGTAGATTTAAGGAATCTTGTCAAAATGCAGAAACAAATGATGGGAGGTAATCTGTCATTCAGAAGAAAAGAAGAAAAAGTTCAGACTTAGACCTTATATTTGCTTCCTTCCGAGCATCACAATGCGATAAAGCATATGATAACTTATGATCAGCCGCTGGAAAGTTTTCATTGTACACCTCTAAACGGCCTGTGTAATACATGTAGGTGACCTTATCCCGAACAGGAAATTCTTCAAAATCAAAAATTCGAGCTGTCTCAATGCTTCTTATGACGCTACGGCATAAATGAACAGTACCAAGCTTGAAATAAGTTTTGAAAAGTTGGCAGGTCACATATAGAGCACCAACACGCTTGGGACCTTTTCCAGCAAGAGTGCTAAAAACTTTCATAAGGAGTGAACCAGCCCCTTTCAATTTCTCTGGAGTCTTCCCATTTGAAGCCAATTCTATATCAGCCTACATTTTCAAAAACATTTCCAAAGACATGAATTAGCTGGCTCAATATCAATCGTATTGAAAGATCACATACTTATACAATGCGGTACAGGGGAAACATGACCATCACATACACATGGCTCTTACCTTCTCAGCAAGAACCCTAATCTCATAGGCCAGTACATATAGTGCTTCCAAAGCCCACGCTGAATCCCAATTACGAAACTCCTGAATGAAAGCACTGTAATCCCAACATTAATCCAAATCCCAATAAGCATATAATTATTGTTAATGAAATCAACATACTTGGAAGCTTTCTCAAAAGCTTGGTAGGACTCGACCAGGTTTCTGAGACGATAACTTTGCAAAGCGCGAAATATAGGAAGTAGTATGTCAGCATACTGAGAGTATTCCTCAGACTGTCTAATCAGCCTATTGGCGTCCTGCAGTCATAAAAACAACAAAATCAGCAAATCTTTCTAGTGGGACTGTAGGAGGTGCAGTGCAGTTTAGAAAGGTGAAGATATGCTTAAACATACATAGCTGTGTGTACACAGTGAATGTCGTAAAAAGTGTGGATTCTGAGCATGTCTAAGTAGAGGACAGGGGCCGCATAAACAGCAAATGCTTCAACCAAATTGAAAACCTAAAAACTTCACCTGTAATTAAGATTTACTTGAAGCAAATTACCTTTCTTATGTCAAATACAATCCTTTTTTTTTCTCTTTAAAAATAAAGAAAGAAAAAAGAAAGTCCATTCTCCAAAATACAATCTTTTTGCCAACTGCAATACTAGCCCTTTTTTTTTTTTCATCTATAATACAAGCTTGATCTCTGGCCACTTATATACATCGCATAAAATTAATCTTTCCATTACGTAATACCGTTCTAATTCCAAGCTTTGTATTAAAAAAAACTCAATTTACTGATCTAAATTCTCGGGGAAATTAGGAAAACGCTTCACAAGAAACCCAAAATTCCACAAGCAAAGCTGCTTTTAAATCAGGAAGCTCAAAGCAGTCAACCGCAAATAGAGGCTAAAGTGGTCGGAAACCAGACAGAGTGAATGGACCTGAAAGGTGTTGAGTGCGTCGGCGAGGGAAAGGAGGTGGTGAGAGTCGGAGGAGATGGATAGGAGACGGCTGAGGGATTTGCCGTCTTGCGTGGAGACTGCGTCGGAGAAGCGGTTAAGATATTCAAGTATTCGTCTGTGTGCTTCCCCCATGCTCATCATGTATGCTCCCGCCATTCTTCCAAATAAATTCCTCTTCCTCCACAACCTCTCTCTCGCTTCTATTGAGCAATTAAAGCTCGGAGGTTTTACTTTTTCTGCTGCAGCTAACGGAAGAGGTACTACCGACGGTGGCCGGAGAGTGTGGCGGCGGCGCAAGCCCAGTCAACTCACCACTCAATAAAACAATACAATGCTCCGGCCTTGATCCCAGAAGAACACATAGTTAATCTCTCTCTAGCCTCTACTACTTCCTCCTAATTATATCTGCCATGCCTCTCCAGAGTGTATGTAGATTAATTATAGTGATAATTTTCTGAGCAGAGGTGTGAAATTTCAACTTTTATAGTAACGCTTTTGACTAGCCATGCGAATATGTATTGGGTGCACATGCGGGGGATGATGTGTGTGACGCAAAATTAATAAAAGAAAAAGCTAAATGTAATAAGCCATTAAACATCACGCCTTCAAAAGACATATAAATTAAGCAAGATTAGACAATTATGAATTACCTAAGACATTTTTATTTTTAATAATAACCTTCATTCAAAAACACTTTTTTAAATGACCTTCAATTCAAGACCCACACAAAACTGGAATCAAAGTGTCAATCGTCAAATGAGACAGGCCAAGGCCTCCAAGTCCAAACTCCAAAGCTGGTAATCGCAGGCCTGCCAATAGCCGAAACCTCATCAATCATCATCTGATATTGAAACGATCCAATTAGGAATAGTCACCAGCCCACCACCAACTTTGGGAAACCGTCCGTCCGTCCGTCCGTCCGTCCGTCAGCCAGCATCCCAGCTCTCCTCCGACAGCTCTCTTTTAACCAATTCCAGCAACTTTCCCTTTCCTTCTTCCCGCTCCACTCTTTGACCCTCTTCTCTCCTTCACATCTTCACGTCTTCCCTTTATACACTTCCACTTTGAAAGGGAGAAGAAGAGTATCAAAGCCTCAAAGCTAAATTTCATCAAAACCTACACCAAGATTCAATCTTTGGCATCTTTTGACTGATTCAGAATCCCATCGTTTTGATAATGTAGATACAACCCAGATCACAGCATCTTGAATCTTTCTTTTTTTTGGTCCATTCAACGCAATATTATCAGGATCATGGATACAGAATCTCTCTCTCTTTTACCTTCGGGCAAAATTAAAATACTCACCCAAAATCCAGCCGGAAAAGCAGACGATGGCCCACAAACCTCAACCACAGCGTTGCTCTCGTTGAGCACATATTCTTCATCTCCCACAGCACCCAAAGCCACAGCTAAAACAGTGCTCTTCATCTCTCTCGTCCTCTCAACTTGTATAGCTGTGTCTGCAGCTATAGCCTTTGCTTACCTCTTCTTCGACGCCTCCCATTCATCGTCATTACCACCGTCGCCTCCCGATATTGAAGTCTCCCGTCCGCTTAATAAACTAAAAGGACCGGTTGTTCTCTTGGTTTCCTCAGATGGGTTCAGGTTTGGATACCAATTCAAGACCGATACTCCAAATATTCACAGATTGATAAATAATGGGACTGAAGCTGAGTCGGGTCTGATCCCGGTTTTTCCAACTCTAACTTTCCCCAATCATTACTCAATTGTCACTGGTTTGTACCCAGCATATCATGGAATTATCAATAATTATTTTACTGATCCTAAAACTGGTGAGTTTTTCAGTATGAGCAGTCATGAGCCCAAGTGGTGGCTTGGGGAGCCTTTATGGGAAACTGTGGCTAATCACGGGTTGAAAGCTGCAACATATTTTTGGCCTGGTTCTGAGGTACATAAAGGTTCTTGGAATTGTCCTGCTAATTGTTGTATGCAATATGATGGTTCTGTGCCTTTTGAAGATAGAGTTGATGCTGTGTTAAGGTACTTTGATTTGCCTAGTGATGATATGCCTGTTTTTATGACATTGTATTTTGAGGACCCTGATCATCAGGGTCATAAGGTTGGGCCTGATGACCCTGATATTACTGAAGCTGTTGGTAGGATTGATAAGTTGATTGGGAGGTTGATTGATGGTTTGGAAAAAAGAGGGGTTTTCGAGGATGTGAATATCATCATGGTTGGTGATCATGGGATGGTTGGTACTTGTGATAAGAAGTTGATATTTTTAGATGATTTGGCTCCATGGATTCAAATTCCAAAGGAGTGGGTTCAGTCGTATAGCCCATTGCTTGCAATTCGCCCACCATCAGGAACTTCTGTTAAGGATGTTGTAGCTAAGATGAATGAGGGACTGAAGTCTGATAAGGTTGGGAATGGGAACAGATTGAAAATTTATCTCAAGGAGGAGTTGCCGAGTAGGCTGCATTACTGGGACAGCTACCGGATTCCACCCATTATTGGTCTGATTGAGGAAGGATTTAAGGTGGAGCAGACAAAATCGAGAAAGCAAGAATGCGGAGGAGCACATGGTTATGATAACGCATTTTTCTCAATGAGGACTATTTTTATTGCCCATGGACCTCAGTTTGCAAGGGGACGCAAAGTTCCATCTTTTGAAAATGTTCAGATATATAACTTGGTTACAACGATTCTGAACATACAAGGGGCTCCAAATAATGGGACATTATCATTTCCACGGACAATTCTTTTGCCTAGCCACTGAATTGTTTAGTTTACTTACCAACATGGAGTATCAAGGAGGAGGTGGTTATCCTTCCTGCAGTATTCATTTTCTTATGTAAGAAACTCATGGGTCAAGATGGCGGGGCCTGTCTGAAGAGGTAATTGCCGTGATGCTCAAACTCAGTAGGCTCCAACAGCATCACAGTTGATTTTGAAGTGATAGGCAATCTGTTGGTCACTTGCTATTCTCTCCCAATGCATAATGTGTTGTATCCATCTTGCAGCTTATATGAGAACGGACGTAGCATTTGGACTTTAGATGTTGTATATGCTGTTCTTCTTGCGGTTTGTATGCAGAGAAATTCTGCAGTGGATTATACTGTTTGATAATTGTATCCTTGCATGTTTTGGAATTATACACTGCAATACGCGACATAATGCATTAGTCCTGATGATTATTACAACAAAAAAGGGATTTTTAGAGGGATCAGCTAAAACTAGATCAAGTGGTCTAAAATTCGAGAGCTCCTGTGTCAATATTTCAAGCCATAAAATGCATCAGAGGACAAGGAAATCTTGTTCTTTCTGACATTTCAGTTGCGCCCTAGTAAACACACTAACCCAAGCTCAGTGCTAGCGCTTCTTTTCGGTGCTTTTCAAATTCCGGAGTGTGATTTCTTTGGTTCTTGGTGGTCTGATAAAAGAAACGATCCTTCAATCTTCCCAAAGTTCCACACGAGCAAGGATTCTGAGAAGTATGTATGGAGGTGGAGATAAATCATAAATACCCCTTAGTGTCAATAAACTTTGTTAAATTTGTCTGTCTCGGAGAATCGGTTAGCACCTGAAGGGTATGCAAAGGAATTGGACATATATAATTTAAGTAACGAAGGTAGATACTTGGAAGGATGCAATTCTTTTGTCCAAGCTGCCACCAGATGCTTCAACAATCTCAAATATTTTGACGGGGTATGATGGACTATGGAGCTCATAAATGTGGAGGCGATGTGAACATTTAACCTTCATTTTCGTGGCAATTCCAAAGTAACATGAGCACATCCTATACCCGAGCAATTCAACCTCTGTAAAAATCTAAAAGCCCATTTGAATTTTTTTTTTTTGAAATTTTTGTAGAAAAATATATTGTAACAATTTGATGTATGTGGGGTGAAAAAATATATTTAAAAAAAATTTAAAATTTTTTGGTTCATTATTTATTAGTACATGCTTTATCCATATTAGGCCGAAGCGTAAATGCCTGTTTTCCCTTATGTTTTGACTATTAAATCCGAAGATAATTTTCAGATGTATGTCTAATCGAATAATGGTGCCATTACATGTTTAATGCAACATAATTTTACGATCTCTGCCGAGAAAAAGCTTTTATGAATAACCTATATTGGACTACTGCTGTCTAAAATTTTATTATCAGGGTTACAAATTCCTTTTCAGAATGCAAAATAGCGAATAGTAGCTCATTCATTCCAAGAAGAAAAGGACTGGATATCTCTCAATCCATGAATATTCACACGTGAAATGAAAACAAAATAAGGAAATTGCAAGCAATTTGCCTTGCTCAGCGTACAAAAAACCATTGGGCGTTGGTCTAATAGCCAGGAAGAAACCCTTAAACCGTGCGTGCACGAGATTGAAGATTCAAATCCCACCTAATGCATCACACAAAAATATAGTATTTTTTGTTCTTAAAAATCCTGCAATAGTGCACTTGTTGATGTAGTGATTCACCCTCACTCTCTATACAAGTCTCCTTAGAATTTCCTCTCCTCTCATAGAGTAGGAATTAATTAGATAATTGTCCTTGTATATGATGTGGTGATTCATCCCCAACCTCTAATAAGGCTCCTTAGAATTCCCTTTTTTCAGTGGAGTAGGAGTAGGTTAGACAATTGTCCTTGTCAACAAAAAAAGAAAGCGTACAAAAGTTTTTTTGGTGGCAAATTTAAACAACAAAAATAGGATGCATCCAAACACAGCCATCTTTAGACTATAGCAACCAATACGAAAAATCTTTTAAATAACATGTGAAAATTATAGCTTTTCATGGTACGTTCTGGTTCACACAAATATTACACTACACACCGGCCTGGTCCAAAGTCTCCTCTCCCCATCCCGGAAGCAGCTAAACAAAAATCAAATCCCTCCCCGTCACCCCCCAATGGCTCCTATGTTACAGCCTTTTCTGTTGATGTGACCGGCAAAAGTACTCACGTTTAAATATCCCGGAAGAATTTCGAATCGAACCATATCGAGAAAAGGGAAGACAAAGAAAAGTTCTACATAATTCTTGTTTTTCTGTTCCATGGCTGTTGTGATTAGATTGTGTGGGGGTTTATTGGATTTCTCTTCGTCATCATTCTTAACCTCATTTCCGTCGAGTTGTTCCCAGCCAATTCTTGCACCACCCCACCGGAGATTTTGTAAAAGGGTCATCTCGTCTTCAGTGTCTTCGCCACCTACTGAAGAGTTTGTTCCGCAAATTGGCTTCAAACCTCGGAGGCGATTGACATCTTTTAAGGTAAAGACTGAAACTTTATTGTTTTTATTTATTTTGAACTCGGGGTAGATTTAGTTGTCAGAAATTAAGACTAATTCTTTCTTGGGCTGAGAGAACGAAGTAAAGTATGAACACTTGAATAAATTTTATCTTTTCTTCTTCTTCTTCTCCTGGAGTATAGTTTTCCCGAATTGCTTTTGATTATTGCTATCTGATGAAATTGATGTAGTACTTCTCTTTCGCCAAGAGGGGAGGAGGGTAGCGAGGAGGAGCTAGTATGTTGGTTAATGGATGAATTGGTGATAGAATTCTTGCTCAAGTCTTCTTTGCTATGGTTTCAATCCACGAGGTCTTTTAGCGGGGTTTCAGGACCCTTTTGCGGGAACTGCTCACTAGATCCTTGAAAATTTGTAGTCCCGTAGGACAACTGATATACATGTACCGTTGTCTATTTAATCATCAAGTTCTTGTTTCATCAAGCTCTCAAAAATGTGACATAAGTGAAAAGAATGTAGTCTAGTAGCCTTTTACGTAAATTTTAAGTAATTACAGGAGGTTTTCTGCCTGTTGCTCTTAGTAGATTGGTGTGTATCTCTGTTCATTATAAAGAAACTAACATTTTAGCTTTTCACGTTCAATTTTGAAAGTGTCTCAATTTTAGTAGAAAGTGAAGATGACCAATAAAGGGGCAAAAAAAGGAAAGGAGAATAAGATTTGACCGCCTTCTCGAACTCCATCTTGGTTATTGAGTGTTTTTTTCCTCTTTTGTTCACTTCCCTAGTTGACAAATTTGTCACATGACCTCATAACCGACTTATGTTTCTTGGAAGAACATCTTAATCTCTTGACGCCATCCTGCATTATTGATTTTGCATCGCTATTATGTTTTGACTATATTCTGGTGCTTCACTTGTGCTCTTTTTTTATTTGACTGCATTACTTCAGGTACAGGCTGCTGTTACCGAAACAGAGAAGCCAAAGTGGTGGGAAAAAAATGCAGGACCAAATATGATTGACATACATTCGACACAAGAGTTCTTGAATGCTTTAAGTCAGGCTGGAGATAAGCTAGTCATTGTTGAATTTTATGGAACATGGTGCGCGTCCTGCCGAGCACTATTTCCCAAGGTGATTAAAGTTTTCATTTTGTTGGTTGTCAGTAATATCATTATCTTCAGAGATGTATGTAATTCAATTGTTTTTCTTCTGCTTTTGTCAGTTTATTGATCCCTTAAGGTTTTCGTTTTAACCTTGAACTTTTCGACACATGATTTTTGTGCAAAAATGGGAAAAGATTTATTTGTGAAAAATAGTATTCTTATGTTTGGTTCTTAAAGAAATGCAAGTAGGAAAATTTCTGTTCATTTTGGAAAACCGCATAATTCTGACATGAGTATGGCGGTGAAGAAATTGACTCTCTCTTTTGACTCTCTTCTCCTTCACTTGGAGACAACCACCTATCATTGGTCCACGAGCTCAAAATCTAGAAAGCAAACCATCTGTGCCCAACCAATATCTTCTCTCTGCCTTCCATCAGAAGTAGGACTTTTCTCCTTAGCATTGATGCAGAAGCATTTTCTACGCTATTAACCTGGAATTTGCATTACCCCATGAGAATTCGTGTGCTCATGGCAGGCTTGAGAGCTAGGAGCATACTTGTGGGGTTGACAGATCCTAATGTTGGGATGACGTATCTTCTTGTTGGTTTCATCTGGGGGAAAAACAGATGAGCTGCTAGAGTTTTCCAAATCAATGTGCATTCAGTTCACAGAGTTGTTACTAGTATGGTATGAAGTTACATCTCTGAATGAAGAGCTTCCTATCTCCTAATGGTTACTTGAAATGATTTGCCCTGCCTTTGTTTTGTTGACCCGGTGGTTATGGGTATATTAACTTGAAAAATGAAAGCAAGTTATAGTTCATTCATGCATTACCATTTTGGCCTGCAGATTTTGTTTCCAAGTAAATGTATTTGATTTGTTTAGACCTCTAATCAGCTCTGCAGGACTGCTGAGGAACATCCTGATATTTTGTTCCTTAAAGTCAATTTCGATGAAAATAAGCCCATGTGCAAGAATCTGAACGTTAAAGTTCTCCCGTATTTCCACTTCTATCGTGGAGCTGATGGACAGCTGGAATCCTTCTCTTGTTCCCTTGCCAAAGTGAGTAAAGTTACCTGGTGAATTTCCTTTGTTGGTTCCAAAATTGGAATAGGCTGTTGAGCAGATTTGAAGGGTGGATAATCCTTGCTACCTGGCCGAATTAGGATGGTGAATTAACTTTTATTAAGCATACATGAATGGTTTAGGAATGAACTGAGTTTCTGTAACATGGTGGTGGTACTTAATTGAAAGTAATTTCCAATCATCTGCATGCTCTTTGCAGTTTCAGAAAATAAAGGATGCCATTCAACTACATAACACAGCTCGCTGCAGCATTGGCCCTCCTACAGGCGTGGGAGACGTCAATCTTGAAAGCCTTTCTACAGCAAAGGACAAAGTCGCTGGATCTTCATCATAGGACCACATTTTTTAACGAGTGTTAAATATTTGTCAGTAGCTATCCGATTATCTATGTATATTGCTTAAAGAATGGTAAACTGCAGTATTCAAGCTGCATTTCTTGTCACTGCAATTCTTGGCACAATGTAATGAGACGCTTTCCTGAATTCAATAGAAAGGTACCTTATTTCATGGCAGCTACTAAAATGCAAACAATAATGTTTAATGGTGGAGTACTTTATTTTAGTTTCAGAACAGCAATGAGGTTTAATTTTGTTGATACATGACATGCTTTCCTTAATTATTTATTAAATAAAAGAGTAAATTTTATACACACTGATAGTACGTATATCATTACCATTGGATCATAACACGATGTGTAAAAATTAAATTTTAAATTTAAATTTTACACAGTTATCATTCATTCAACGCCGATAATGAAAAAATGAAAAACTATTATAAAGACGTTGGGCTGGGCTCGCGTGATTCACTGAGCCCATTGTATAATCTGGGCTTCGCGGTTGTGTTGTACTCAATTTGCACTAAGCCACGTGTCTGAAACTCACAAGGCTTCATTACCATATCTAAACGGGGCAAATGTCGGAGCTACCACAGATCCGACTCTAGTGTTCACGGTTCACGCGACAGAAGCAGCTGTCTCTTCCAGCACTCAGTGGTCTCAACAATCGGCCGCTCTCTGCTCTCTCTCTCTCTCTCTCTGTAAGTCGAACAATTACCATTTTTTCTTCTGTTATTTGACTGTTCCACCATTTTGTGTCTGGTATAATGTATCAATTTGCCTTTTTGACGCGATTAGTGATTTGATTAAGTAACATTCTGGTGACCCATTGAGAAGTATTCATCTTTTCATGCGTGTTGATATGTTTTGCTGAATCACTTATTTTCTGAATTTCTTAAGCTGACTAAGTGTTTGTTAAATTGCCCGAACGAAGGGTAACCGTTTAACGAACACTTGCACCAAAGGCTTTCCGAGTAGTTTATGTATCGCCCGTCTTTTTTTTTCCCTTTTTTTTTTGCTGCTAAATGGTGGAAAAGAACCTTTTTTAAAAAAAAAATCAGAATGACGGGTTGCTTAAAGGACTCGTGATAATATGATTCTTTTCAGTTTTTACATTTGTGTACTGGAACTATCTTTTCTTTCGTTTGTGGTAAGTGGAAGTTCCCCCATGTAGCTTTCAGGTGGTAGAAAGGAGATTTTGAGGATGGCAAGCTATTTGTGGAGAAAGTATGCTGATTATTTGTATTACAAGTGGGAAAAGACGATTCTCTGGGACATGCTGGAGCCATATAGGCGTCCCAAATCTTTCACTCCCCTTGTCACACTCTACATTTTTGCCTTTTACACGGGGGTTATTGGATCAGCTATTACCGAGCAACTATATAAGGTATTCTTGATGCATGCTATGAACTTTTGTGGGTCCCATTGGTCGTCTTGTGCTTCCCTTCTCAAATTGCTTTGCTTTTGGCACTCATTTTATCGTCATAAAAGATACATGGTGATGCTTTCCTCCACGACATTTTTGTTCTTTGTGGACTCTTCTGAGCAGAATTAAGCATTTCTCATACATGCGTCTTGGAATAGGTTGGAGCAATGTGAAACAAAATGTGCAAGCTGATTAGCTTACTACTCATAAAACTATCTGAGGAGCTTCGTACATAACGTGCTGTTTGCTCGTGTAGATTTCAACCTGCTATGGCTTCTTATTGGGTTTCTATGTTTACTGGGAACTTTGAGAGGCGTGATCGTAGTTGTTTTACTGCCTTGAGTGGACTGATGTCCTACTCCCATTACCTTTTTAACACTGGAATTGCCTTTTTTTCTGGACTAAAACTTTTTTTTTTTCTTGATTCTGTGTCGAATTGTGGGCTTATGTGTGTGGTTTATTTTTGAAATTGAAGCTCCTCTCCTTGAATATGGACAATTATGCACATTCTTGTTAAACAGGAGAAATATTGGGAAGATCATCCAGGAGAAGCAGTGCCTCTGATGAAACCAAAGTTCTATGGTGGCCCTTGGAGGGTAATGAGAGGAGAAGTACCACCATCGATCAAGCAGGGTTAAGCAACTGCATAGATTTCCTGTCTAACGTATTCCGAGATTTTCTGTAACTTACCTCCAATGACATGTATCCGTCCACCAGTTAGTTCTTTGTGTATTAAGAGCTATCATTATTCTCACGGTCCATCATATACAGATTTTGAGGTGTTATCGAACTTTACCTATTTTAGAGTTCAAGTTAAGAGTTGGATATGCTCCTAAATTATTCAGATAATTGTTTTCATGATACCTTTGAAGCGTACTACTGTTTATGCTGTTAAGGCTTTAATGCGTTCAGTCAGATATTCACCTAGATCACTAAACTTCCCTCAAAAACGTAGGATGCAACGGTTGGCCATTATGGAAGTTAACGAAAAACGTTGTCACTATTTGGAAAGAGCTGAAAAGGAAATTAGAGATGGGTCGAGGCTGTGAATCAGAGATTCTCCTGATTCATTAAACGAAATCTTCGTCCTTGCAAATGATATAGTCTACAATTCCGCAAGAATACGATACCTCAAGTGAACAATTTAGGTACTATATACGAAGTAGTGGTACATTTTTTTTCCCTGGTGAAATTGTTATAGGCAAAATGCTCTGTCAAAGGTTATGCATTAAAAGCATTGAAAGTTTGTATTGGCATCGTGCATTTGACGGTGGTAATCCTTCTAGAATGTGCCTTTTTATGCATAATCTACCGTTGATGAAGTCGGATAATTAACTTTGCACTTGTAATCATGACTCACTAGGTGCAACAAACAACTTCCTCGACTTTTGCTTATCTTTTTTACTTCTCTCCTCCTGAAATTAATGTCAAGAACCTGTAACTCCTTCCATCGCCAACTCCAATTACCCCGTGGCCTCTTCTTCTTCTCCCACCACGGAAGTTAATTTCTATTCCAATCTTCAAGAAGATGACGACAATGTACGGCACAATCCCCACATCAGACTTCTATGCCGACCGATTGGACAGAGTCAGATCAGATCTTGGCAAAAGACGCCCATGGAATGAAATGCTCTCTTCCTTTTCATTCCCTGATGGCTTCCAACACTCGCTCTCGCGCATCAACACCAATGTGGCATATTTCCACATGAACTATGCCATGATCGTTCTCTTTGTGCTTTTCCTCAGCTTATTATGGCACCCTGTCTCGCTCATCGTCTTCACTGTCGTGATGGTTGCATGGCTTTTCCTCTATTTCCTTCGCGATGACCCGATCGTTGTTTTTGGTTATGCTGTGGATGAACGCGTGGTCCTGACCATTCTGTCCATTTCTACGGTGGTTTTGTTGGTGACTCGCACGACCCTGAACGTGGTGGTGGGGGTTGCTGTAGGGTTGGCGGTGGTGGTGGTGCATGGGGCGTTTAGGATGACTGAAGATTTGAACGTGTATGGGAACGAAGGTGTTGGAGGGCCTACGAGGCTGGATTTAATGGAGACTGCTGCTGCTTCTTTTTCTTCATCTTCGTAAATAAAGCTCGTATACGTCGTTGCATAACAATCAAATTGTAATTTCAGTTTGTGGTTCCAAGATCTTGGGAATTGCAGTATTGAGAAAATCCATGGTTCAGTTTTATAATTGGTGTTGGATCAAGCAATTTTACCAGAAATCAGGGAAAGTCTCCCTTCTGTTTCATACTCATTCTTATCAACTGGGAAGATAATATGTAGATACATGAATGAAAATCTATTACTTGCATGCTCCTACTTACATGGCATGCTGTTGTGACTGTAGAATTGCCGACTTCTGCTTCTGTTGTTGATTATGGGGTTGATTAGTAAATAGACACTGTATCCTTCATTCACTCTCCAAAATATATATATATAGCAACAACGAAAACAATTGAAATAAAATCTATAAATTCTGCAATATGCTGATCTAATTATCCATTTCGCTGCTTTTAATTTCGGATTGTTTTAAAGGACACCCCCATTGTCGCTGAGCCATTGCCATCTTTGACGAATATGCCTCCCCTTCATCTTTTCTGTTTGAGGAACGATTTCTGATCAAATGCTAAAACCCATATTCCGGCCGGAGTGTTTTATGGTAACAAATCAGATTCTCCTTCAATTTAAAAGGTTCAAGATTAGGAAAATGTAACATTAAAACCATTCATATGTTCAAAGCAGAACAGCAATATGAACGGCCATATAAAGTAAATAGTAGTAGTATAAGCATTTATTTTTCTAATACAAACAGCGGGGATCAGGTCCAGCCTCCAACCACCAAATGTTGGGACAGATTTAGCAAAGTCAGCTACATGTACAGAATGCAGAGAAAAACGTGCGAAAGAGAGAGAATTCATTAGTACACACTGCAATTCTGCGTTCACTACAATTCTAGAGCAAAGAATATGCTAAATAGCACACATTATTAAACGCCAGATGTTGATTTAGTCAAGCTCGACCATCAATCGACCTAATTGGCAAAAAAGAAATTCGAGTAGCATTTTATAACTAGAGGGCTTCCCAGGACCTTCATATGCCTCCCAAGTGCTTTACTCGGTCAACCATGCATCACCACCTTAAACATAACATAACGGGCAAGAATTCCAAGTCGAAGTGTCAAAAAAGCCCCACACGGCACCTAGGAATCTGCACGAAGAAATTCCACACAAGTTACCGCGAAACTCACAAATGGCTAGTTTAATCTAATCTTGATTTAGAGTTGTTTACTTTAGTATAACACCGGAGTTTGATTCGAACAATGTTGGTGGAAAAGAAGCGCTGCAAATGCATGGTACCTACCAAACAGAAACGTGACGGATTCTAGCACTTCTTTGACCCACATTCTTTTGGGTGGTTGTAGAACCAGGTAGGAGAGCATTTTCATGTGAAAAGTGTCCAAAAGCCACCTGGTTTCTCTCCTCGATAGCCTCGAAAAATTGACAGCTTAACCAGAACTTTCTTGCACTTCAAAATCAAGGTGCTCAACCCGGAGAAAGCTACAGCATTCATATCTCCTAAAATCCATTCCTTCAGGCCATTCTTACTGTCTAATTACTGTTTCCTGCAGCTTCTTTAAGTTGCAAGGGCTAGAAGACAGTCAAATGAGTTTTATGCATGTTGTCAAGTGGCCAAGAGTGGGGTGCAGAAACTTTGTATCGTCTTAGAACAACAATTTGCACCAGCACCACTAACTCTTCCTTCTTCATCTTTGTCCCCTGCTTTCTGCTTTCTGCGTAGCTGAAAATATGTTACTGGGCTTACTGTGAAGTTATAGATAGGATTTTGCAGCTCATCTCATATACAAAAAGTGGCGGATTTGTCCACTTCAGCTTGCCACAAATAGTTAGCTTTGTAAAAGTTCAGATAGTGGAGATCCTACTCAGACTGCTCTACCTCCAACCAAATTATCTCACAACTCCTCATACGCAACTTAATCGGGGGGGGGGGGGGGGGGGGGGGGCATAGAATTTCCGGCGCAAATTCTAATAAAGTAACGTGGAAATCCAAATCCAGAAAAGCATAATAAAATTACTAATTATTTAGTAATTATACACCTCAAACAACATTAACTGGTCCGCAGACAATAATAACAGAGTCATGCTTTACTTGTACGGCTATACCTGCACGGCCGCACCAGTTGTCATCCGGGATTGTTCTGTGAATCAGCAGATGCTAAGCTTTTTCAAATTCTATTCCTTCGAAACTCTAGTTTATATTGGGATCACTATCCATAAGCGCAGGGAGTAGGAGCGAGTTCAAGTGAAGAGATCACATAGCAATTGCAATGATACACATATAGCCTATGCAACTAGTATCCCATGAAAACAGGAAACACACACACACACCAAAAACAAAAATTTATAGAAACGAAGAACTTATTAGATTCTCAAATATTATTGACTCATCCCTTCACTTCCGATAGAGATATCTGACGTACAAAATCCACAATTGCAGGCAATTCAATCACAGCATCTACCCTGAATACTATTTGTTACCTCAGATCATTCTGAAGATTTTTTACATCCATTCTCAACAGAAGAGCAATGATACACCCTAAACTCACACTTAGGTGAGACCCTCTTAAACAGCAACCTCGCAGTATCCTCATGACTGACTTTAGCACCTTCCCTCTCCACCAGAGCTGCCGCCACAATCCTCTCGTATCCAGCTCCTCCCCAAGCTATATACGCCGCCAGTGCAGCCTGAACCGGCCCCAAACTCGGATTATATGCTGCAGACTCGATATATGATCCCCTGTACACCTTCCCTTCGGGATCCATCAGGGCCACCCCGGATGGGCACCCGCTATACGGTGCATGTGACTTGTTGGCAGCCTCCAATGCTTCTATCCTCAGAAGGGCCTCACTTTCTTCCAGCTCTCCGTTAAACCCATTGCTTAAATTTTTAAAGTTCCCATCAAGTTCGGATTCTTTTGAATATCCATTGCACAAATTTGCGTGTTTTCGGGAAGTATCAAAAGATAGCCCATTGCTATGGGGTTCGAGGAGGAGGGGAGATTCTTTATCCAACAGATCACAGGGGCCAAATGGGTTGGTTAAGAATTCCGGCAATGGCTTAAAGGGGAGGGGAGATTTTGAAAAGTTTTGATTTGGGTGGTCGGAGGTGATGAGGATTTGGAGAGAGGAAGAATCCCGGAGTTCTTGGAAGAACTGGCGGCAGTGGCCACAAGGGGCGGCGGAGACGGCGAGAGCAATGAGGCGAGGGCAGCCATGGACGGCGAGGTTGTTGCAGAGGAACTGCTCTGCGTGGACGGATTGATTTAAGGGGAGACCAGGAAACTCGAGATTGACGCCTATAAAAACGCGGCCGTCGGAGCCGAGGCCGACGGCCCCGACGGGGAATTTGGAGATGGGAGGACGAGCAAGGGACTGGGCCGGTTGAACCAAGGTGGGGAGGAGGTGGAGGACGGAGGGGAGACCCAATGATTGGGCCACCGATTCAGCCTCACTGGCTGGTATTACAAATTTGAGATGATCCATTTTGATGATTGTACGGTTCTCTTTTTTCTGGAATGTCGTAGTAGTATTTTCTTTGTTTTTGTCGTGCTAATTCTTCTGGGAAGTAGGGGGGCCGTGCTTTTTCTTTTTCTGGTTACTGAAAGTGAGAGGACGTGGATATATTTGTAAGTAATTGATTGAGGAGTGTGGTGGAGATGAGGTGGGATGAAATGGATAATCGTTTATTTGTGCGTGAGTGATTTATCATGTATCAGTCTTGCCAGAGGAGGAGGAGATCGTGAAATTGAACGGCATGGAGGAGTTTAGAGCTTTAGAAATTAGAAGTACAGAACGGGAGGACAGGAGAGGAGAGGAGAGGAGGAAGGGGAAGGAAAGAGGCTGGCATCATGGGGTATTTATAGTGTTCTTACTGTTTTTGTTTTTTGGTGATAAAGATAGGAATGGGATGGATACAGTTTGCATTGGAAGCAATGATGAGTTGTGCACTCAATGGCTATGAGCGGTTGTTTATACCTGCATGAAAAATTCCTGGGACTGTATGCAAATTGCAATAATCGTGCGTAAGTTGCACCGAGAGGGGCTAAAAAATGAAGAAGAAGAAGAAGAAGAAGTTGCAGAATATGACATGGATCCCTGTAAAGTATTCATGACCAAGAAATCAGAGCGCTAGGTTAATTCCAGTCCATAGAATTTAAAGGTCGAGATAGGCATTGGTTACATGACACTTAATCCTGAAACTAGTGTGTTTTGGCACACCGTAGATGTAGATGTGTGTTTTTTTTTCAATAAAATGTATGGTGTATTATTTTTTTCATATTAAGTTACATATCATGATAGACATACATGTATTTATCTAAAATATCTAATTACTACTCTAAAGGAAGTTATTCTTTTTAAAAAAAAAAAAAAAAAAAGTTGTGAAGGAAAAAGTGAGAATGTGAGGGAATTAGTGTGAGAAAGTTGTAATTTGATCTTAAAGTAATATCTGATTGTGCGTAGTTTTTTTTTTTTTGGAATATATTGGGACCAATTTGCCCTTATAATTAAAGGTACATTAAAAGTTTTAAAAAGTGATACTGTATGTTTACACACATACATAATATGTTATTCTCCTTTTATATATTTATTGTATAGATATTATTTATTATGTAAAGTCAAATGTGCTTTTGCTATTTGAGTTTCTTGCTTATTTGATTGGGGATGGTACTGCATAATAACTTTGACTAGAATACTTTTCGAGTGGGTGGATGAAAGGGGAACCTAAGAAGGGATGCACAATGATAAGGCCTTCGTTTTTCTTTACGTGCGTTTGCTTCATTTGGTTATAGCTGGCTCTATTTTGGCGAAGGTTAAAGATTAAGGAAATATTAATCGCACCTTACTTTTGTTAATTGTATTTTCGTTATTTGGTTTGTCATATAATTTAAGGAAAAATCATTCAAGACGGTAAACGTCCATCGCATTTTGCATTATGACTTTTTTCGTCCCTCACTTTTAAAAGTGTAATTTTACGTCCCTTACAAATTCATATTGATCAAATTTGCTAGGTTTTCAACTAGTTTTTGGTTGGAATATACCACATGTCTTGCACATGATCATTTTTTAGAAACAAAATTGTCAAGTCAAATTTCACATATTTTTTCATCCCTCACATTTTACAAAATAAATTTTTTTGTCCCTCACATTTTTAAAAAAATGAATTTTTTTCATCTCTCATTGATCATGTGTACAAATAGTTTCTTTTTTTTTAATCCATGTATACATCTATTTGATTTCATCTGAACAGTACGAATAGCATGTAATATATCTATATTTGATTTCATTTACAACTACAATTAACTTATTCAGATGAAATTGAATAAAGATATATTACATGTTATTTGTACTGTTCATGTGAAATCAAATATATATATATATATATAAATAAGTATTCAAAAATAAGAAAAGACTATCGTCCATATGATCAATAAGAGAAGAAAACTTTCATTTTGCAATGTGTGAGGAATGAAAAATTTTATTTTGTGAAATGTAAGGGACGAAAAAATTCATTTTGTGAAATATGAGGGACTATGGATCAAATTATGTGGAATATGTTTGACAATTTTACCCCTCAAAATGACCATGTGCAAGGCACATGCTAGATTCCAGCCAAAAACTAGTCAAAAACCTATATAGAGACTAAATTTAACCAATATGAATTTGTAAGGGACATAAAATTACATTTTTAAAAGTAAGGGATGAAAAAAGTTATTTTACAAAATGTGAGAAACGTATTGAATGATTTTTCATAATTTAATAAATAAAAATCATATAATAAAAATGATAGTGAAAGTGCGATTAACAAAAAATTGAGTACAATAAACATTTCTCAAAGATTAATGACTACCCAAAGTGACCATCACCAAACAAGCTTACCAGTATGCGTCTGCAACTAAGTTAAGCAACTTTTTAAGTTTTTTCTGGTTTAAATGAATTACGCAACTCATAGTCTAAATACTACTTAAAAATTTTATTCCATCATACATACTATATACACAATTTTTGGAGCTATTGACGTAAACGTTTAAAATATTCAAAATCTTCATCCACGGACAAAGTGCAATTGAAAATCAGGTTGTCTTGACCCAGCAATTATGCTCAAACTGCAAATGGGCAATACTATGCGTGCGCGGACAAGTCTTGGAACAAATTGGAGAGAATCGTTGTATAGAAGAGAGGATTGCAAAATTACAGCCAATTTTTCCCCCTTAAAGAAAGAAAATTCTTCCCAATTCTTCCCTTAACCCACTTTCAAAGTTCTTGTAGATACAAATTTTCAGCATCTAACTTATGGTTTTTGGCCAGAATTTAGCCCCCAATCCCTTCCAAGACAAAATTACAAATTGGGTTTGTTGCATCATAATTGTTACCCAGAAAAAAAAAAAAAAGAAATGAAATCCGGTTGGATGCTCTACAGCCGTACTACTTTGTGCTCTATCATTAGCATTGAGAAGTACTACTGCCACAATTTTGTATTAAAAAAACAAGTAAAAGTATAACGTGATGACATCAAAGCATGCAAAAAAACAAACACGAATTATTAGAAAGGAGACCCCATGCCCCAAACGACCTGGGGACATTTCCTGCACATTGGACATTAGTTTCATGTTGTAATAATCAAACGACACAATACAACTATGTGAGGTCAACTTTGTTGCTTTACGTAAATGCAACCAAAATTAGGAATCAACCAGTCTTTTACCAATTATATAATCACACATTTGAGCGAGTAACGCTGTTTAAGGCACGCAAAACTTACGTGGCAACAACAAAATATTTTAATTTTATACTGCAAGTGTTAAAATCATGTGTGACGTATATCTAAATCGGCTCGTGTATATATTGATACCACATAAAAAGTTACTTTTTATTTTATTTTATTTTATTTTACTTTCAGGATGGGGATGTGATGGAGAGGAGGAGGAGGAGGAGGAGGAGGAGGAGGAGGAGGAGGTACAATTGCCTACGTTTATTCATAAATTGATTGGGATACAGCTGTCATTAGGTTCAATCAAACTATGATATGATTATTGTGATTATTTGTCCCGTCTACGAGTTTGATCTTAATAGGTTTTCCTACTCTTCGAGGTAGATGTTTACAACCCAAAAAACAAGGGAAAAAAGGTATCATGTATGTCACGTGACTAGGCTCCTATGAATTAAAGATGTTCATAACTTCATATAGGTTAAGATCCATCATAGTGGTCCAATTTGCCTTTTTCATGTAGGCTATAGATTATTTGGCAAGATATAAATCAAATGAGATTTTATTTATTTTTTGAAGTTTTTATAAAAATATATATAATTTTTTAATGTATGGAAGATAAAAAGGTGATTGAAAAATATAATCAATTGTCACTTTGTCTATAGAATCCTATACTATCCTAATTTAAGTGAAAACCCAATTGGATCTAGGAGGCTGGTGGGGACTGAACCCGTTTTGAATTTTTTAAGAAGCCACTTAATGTGACAATTGGTGGCAGGCAAGGGTTCCTCCCATCCCACCAAATCTTAAATGGCTTAGTGGTGACCACCAACCCAAAGGCTGGTGGTTTTCTCGATAACATTTTTATGGATGGTAAAATTACGAAAAATGACTTTAAGATGCGAAGTTTCAAGACACCATACCAATTTGACTTGTAAAACAATGAAAGTCAAATAATATTAAGTTCAATCATATACTAGTAATGGTGTGCATAAACAAAATCGATTAATTTTTAAAAATTCATTGCTTTTGTTTGAACAGTGTATTCCAGAGAATTATGGTCCCGTTTGGTAAATGAGTTTTTTTGGGTGTTTGTTTAAAATTTTACTGTAATTTACTATTGAAGTGTATAATTTAAAATTTTTGAAAAGTTTTTTGGAATTACTGTATCTAAAGTTGTTAAAAAACTTGTAACAGATAAACTTAATCAAAAACTTGCTGGCCAAACAAGGCCTACATTCTCGCACCATAGAATAGAATCCAAATAAGGCACATTAAAACGTGATGGAAAAATGTCGGGGCAGCCATGATCCAAGCATAAATGCCACTACTACAAAAGTTTAATTGTGGCCAAAAAGAAAGTGCAAGAATCTTCTTTGATATCAACTTGGGCATGATATGCTAAAACTGAAATATTATAGATGCAAGAATCTTCTCCTAGTGTATTGAGTTTGATGTTCTAAACCGGTTACTGTAACTTCTAGTTAGCTTCTGTTCTGATATCCTTTCCTTTTACTTACCAATCTTTCAGAGGGAGATAATTACTACTTTCAAAGTATGATTCATGCTTTGCAAGTACTAATCACCTAAAAAGAGTAAGATGCAATTATGTAAAGAACCTACGCTTTTAGCCCAGTAGACGTGGACGTGGGATTCTTGGTTCGACTTGCATATTGTATATTTAGTTGGTGCTAGCTTGCAAGCATTTTAAGACACTACTCTACTGTTATATTGCCTTTCAGTGTCCAATCCGGGATCCAATTGGACCACAGGCAGGAACGGCCGGCGATTTTGTGTATTTTGCACATCGCGTAATTTTATTTATATACGGTGTAATTTTATTTACATAATGTGTAACTTTACAACAAAATTTTGTGTGCCCCACACATATTATGAAAATCAAGGTACAATACGTGATTTGGATCATACAATTTTTTATGGCCAAATCCTGGCCATGAACGGATGACCGTCCCTGCCCCTTATCAATTATCATAGACTGCGTACTTTGATTAGAATATGCTGCTGGCTGTAAACTATTGTTCTGTTACTAGCTCTGCTGACGTTTCAATATCATAAGATTCGTAACTGCTTTCAAAAAAATCATATATAAAATTCGTTACTTAATTAGAGTATAATAATGTTTTGTTTGTATATATTATAGTATACGTGATTTTCCACTAGAAAAAGAGTATTTGGTGGGAAGTTTTTGGCCTATAGCAATAAGAATTAGAAACACATTAAGGCATTGCTGTTTTTTCATAAAAGCATTTTTGATAAATATATTTTTCTATCACTTTTTGGATTGCTGTTTTTTCATAAAAGTATATTTTTCTATCACTTTTTATTTTACATGTAGTTACATATCAAACCACAATTGTAAATTTTTCTAAAAAACTAATAAAAATAGCAACTTTTCATGCTGGAGGGCTTTTAGCGTTTTACGCAAGAAGAGAAGAAGAAAACGTGTTCGCAATCTCTACCATAATGGTAAATGTTCCACAGCTAAATAGGTGAGAGCCCAAGTCAATTCAGGGGAACGGGAACCTTCGTTGTTTTACGATGGGAAACAGACCAGTAGACGGCCTCGCATATTTAGAATCTGAAAGTTCCCCCATGGCTCCATCTCCGGCTACATTGGCCCGGTAGAGAAAACAAAAGTAACCTCCTCCTAGATCAACAAATTTACCACTGAACGGAGGAGGGTTGTTAGTTGTACATCCAAGTCCAAAAAGGGTAGCCTTCTTTGCACTTTCCCATCAACCACCTTATTAATTGGCAACCAAAGAAGGATGCAAAAGACGCACATTGCACAACAAGATGTCCTTTATAGAGGATGGCATTTCCACCAAATGGCAATGGAGGACCAGAATCCCATTCCGGCCGTGGCTGATAATGGCTAAGGCGTCCAGAGATCCGGCTCTTTTCTGTTTCGCAAAGGTTAGTGCCGCCACATGCATCCAAAATGCAAAAAAAAAAAGATCTAGTTACATGCATGCACCGTAAAAGTAGTCTGATCCGGCACAAATGCTGTTACAAAGTTTGTAGCCAAAGAAAAGGGCAAGAATCCTCATTGATATCAACTCGATCGGACAGGACGCTAAAACTGAGTTATTCTAGAAGATCATCACAAGTACCGTGACATTTCTCTCTGGTTCAAACATCAATTATCAAAACCATTGCAGTTACGTCCCCTCTTACTCAGCCACTCCCTACACTTTCTTCTCCTATATATATATGGCTATAATGTATTGATTTTGATGTAAAACTTGCTATTCTAAACCAGTTACCTTAAGTCATTTCTGATGTCCCTTTTCTTTTTCTTTATCTAGCTAGCTAGCTTCCAGGAGGAGATAAATTACTTTCAATTTCCTGCTCTTTGCAGGTGTATACGTAAACAAGTTAGGCTTTTAGCCAATAGACTTCGACGTAGGATTCTTACTTGACTTGCACATTAATATTATAGTTTTAGGTGGCGCTAGCTTGCAAGCATTGTAACCTTATAAGTAAGATGGTAGGTACTCTACTTGTATTATATTTGCCGTTCATTATCCAATCAGAGATACTATTTCACCATCATAGACTGTTTATTTGAATTACAGAATGCTGCTCGTCTGTACATCATGTTCAACTGCTATCTTTTTGACAGATCAATATACAATAGCATAAAATGTTTACTTTAATTAGATTGTGCTGCTTTTTGTTTGTATACACCAGTATACTTGCTTTTCTAACAGATCAAATATTTGGTGGAAGTTCTTGGCCTATATATAAGGATTAGTGACATCAATAATAGCTCAACTTTTAGCATTTGCCTTGTGCATACGAAAAAATTCAAGAGATAATTTTCGCAGTGGAGGGCTTTTACGGACTGCCAACCTCTTGAAAATGTGCGAAAAAGATCTTTGGTTTTATTTCTGTGTCTAAACTACTTTATTTTTAAATCTATGCTTCATCGTCCATCCATCGTAGTCTTATTGCATGAAAGCTGACTCTCTTATTCCAAGTTTATTTTTTTGGAGTAGCACGTTACCCGAAAAGGGAAAAAAGGCTTCCTAGTTCCTATGGGAAATGTGCTGAGGTAATTAAAACTGAACTTTCATATTTTTTTTTTGTTGCAACGATAACATTATTATAACCTAATCTATTCTAATCTACGAGAAAGTCGATGAGAGTAAAAACTCCGTCGAATTAGGTCCGAAGCTCTAATTTCTTTGTGAGTGGGACGTGAACGTTGGAAATTGAACTCGTGTCTGAGTTACAAAGCCCGAAAGCTCTATTTTACTGTGTGACCCCAATGTAAACTTCTCAAAACCCGGCCCACAAGACCCTATTGACACACGTAGTAGAAGTGACACTAAAAGACAGAGGTGACGCAACTTTACAAAGTAGTATCCAAGTCATAATGCACCCTTGATTGATTATCTTTTAAATCAAAAAATAAATATGAATTTAAATATGCATCACAGTGATAGAACGTCAGCCACGTAAAGGCGACGGACATCACTAGCCAAGGAATTAGTCCTTCAACAGAATCTATGATATCAAAAGAGCCCCATTAATTTTCCCAAACTTTAAAAAAAAAAAAAAAAAAAAAAGATTTAGGCCCATTGCTATATTTTCAGCTAATTGGGTGTAGTAGTGAAGGAAAACTATGGCTAATCGTTTCGGCACTAAGTCACAGCAGAGTCTACCAAATTTGGCGGGGGTTTATCAGTCTTTACCATTAACGACTAACAGTACTTCAGTCACCTGCTTTTGTCAAACGGGTTATGTTCCTGGTCTTGTGAGAATTGTTAGGAGAAGAAATACAGAATATAATAGTGGTTGTAGATTAAACAGGAGGGTGGCGTTGGGATTAGGAGCGTCATTTTGGTCACAGTGGATGAGTACGGCTGGTAATCTTGGTGATAAGGCTTTCTTAGCTTCTGCTAGGCAAAAGGGTGTTATTGAGGAGGTAAACATTCCTATTCTTCAAATTTTGCGGTGCTGTCAATTCTTTTCCTGACTTTTATTTCTGGAGAAGGACTGCATTTGAATTTCGAATAATAATTATTTCTTGATCGAATGGTTGGCCATTTGGTGATTTTTTTTTATTTATCCAAGAATTTGGTTATGGGGTCTCATGAACTTTGGGGCTAGATGTTTCGCCTTGAATTAGAGAAAATTTCGTCCTTTTTGGTGTTTCAAATTGTTTGTCATAGTGTCCTTGGTTGCTTCTAAAGATCCTACGTCGATAAATTTGTTAACTCCTATTTTGGGATCCTTGATGCCTTGGTGTTCTGTGTAGTAATAGAAGTAGAACTGTTAATCAATCCCTATATATACCTGCTAAGTTTTGTGTTATGATGTTCGACCATAGCACGGTATGCAATACACTTCTAGTTTCCAAAATTTTATGCTTCTTTCTGCTGATTGCTCAATTCAAGTCATTTTGCTTATTGATACTCAATCATCTTTTCTCTTATTGCTTTTAATATTAAGGTGCTGAAGAATGTGGACTGGCCAGAGCAATTTCCCTTTAAAGAAGGGGACTTCCAGCGCTTTGATGAGTAAATTACTTAGAGCTTCTTTTATTTTTGGACAGCTCTGTGTAAAAGTAGCGTAATCAAGGAACCGAGCTAAATGCTCTTTTGTCTAGGCCCTCAGAATAAATGGTAAAAAATTCTTAATTAAAGTAAAAAATGATTTTACAAAAATACGTTTGAGTACAGGAAATATATGTTTGGAACATTCAAATGCTGGGCACTTTTGGGCTGATTTTTGAAGAAAAGAAAACTTGAAAATGAACTTGATTTCTGATTGCAACTCATTGTTCATCTCCATAATACTGAAAAACCAGAACCCAAAATTGGTTTGCTCTGCTTTACATGCCCTTTCTGTTTGAGGTTTAAGCTTGAACCCAGAAGTTGGTTAAACATAATCAGAAGCAGCACCTTAAACTTGCTTAATTGGTTGAGGATGTCTGATTACTATAGCAAACAGACTAAGGAAATTTGATGATGATTAACTGTCTAGCAGCTATACACCTTGATTAAGCTTAATTATGGTGCCAGTTCAGAATGATGCCATGCACTGCATGTTTTGGACAATTTTTTCACTTACTTTTGGATGAAATTGAAATTTTCAGGTCATCTGATTCATATTTCTATGATACACCGAGATTTGTGACACATATAGATGACCCAGCTATAGCTGCACTTACTAAATACTACTCTGAAGTTCTGCCTCCTAGTAATACTCCTGGAGTGGCTGTCCTTGACATGTGCAGCAGCTGGGTGAGACAAGTCTTACCATCCTTCACACACTTTGTTGAGCATAATCTCATGTCATAATTCTGATATTATATTTATCTAGGTCAGCCATTACCCTAAAGGGTATAAGCAAGACCGCATTGTAGGGATGGGAATGAATGACGAAGAGCTAAAGCGGAATCCTGTGAGTTCATTATTAATTTTGTTAGCAAAACTTAAAGTTTGGCCCAGTTGTTCACTGTGTTCAAAGGAATGGGGTACTAGTTAGAAAGATGTTAAATATGACTTTAGCTTCCTTTCATGCCCACTTTTCTTATTCAATCAGGTTCTTCTTGAGAGAGAGAGAGAGATTTGCCCTTGAGGTGTTATTATCAGAGAGAGATATGACATGCATACAGTGCAAAATTCAGTTGCCTTGAATTTTTCTCAACACTGTTATATGTAACTTAAACGTCATTTTATCCTCTGATGAGACAAAAAAGGTTGCCATCTTGACGCAATTTCACTGTAGGTTCTGACAGAATATATTGTGCAAGACTTGAATGTTAACCCGAAACTTCCATTTGAAGACAATACTTTTGATGTTATCACAAACGTGGTACGTTCCGTTTTCCTAAGTACTCTGTCTTGGCCATCACCGACAACTAATTGCTTTACGTTATGTTTAACTAGACTTTTATGCAAGTTCCCTGTTATATCTGTTTGCCACATTCTATGTGCATATCTGTCTGGTCTCCATCTAGATTAGCAGTATCACAAACTTAATTATAGAGATAAACTCCTTGATTTTCTGTTTATATTGAGCACTAAAATCCATTGCATGCTAAGCAAGTCTGAGTTGAAATCATCAGTTGATTCTTCTGATACTTTTGGCACTCTGTGTGTGCGGCTGTGCACATGCGTGCTGACTTGTCCATCTCTAGGGGTTGCTTTGCCTCTTTTCTCTTGTACATGACTGCAAACCTGGCTAAGCTTGTATAATTCCTCAAAACTGAACCAAACAACCGTGCGCTAAACACCTTGACCAATGGAATTTTAATTTCCTGGAAATTTTATGTTTATATTTGTATGAATCTATGGGGTTTACTCACGCTAAGTAATAGGTTGGTCTTTGTTGTCCCTTTCTTGTAATAGACCTTTTGTATGGTACATCTTGCAGGTTAGTGTTGATTACCTCACCAAGCCTATTGAGGTTTTTAAGGAGATGTCTCGCATCCTTAAACCAGGTGGACTTGCCATAATGAGGTGAGCTTATGTTAATTACTACTAGATTTTGATATGTTTTAACTTTTGACTGTCTAGTCAAGCCAATCTTTAAATTATGAGGTAAGGTCCATATTACCTTACTAAAACTAAATCATTTTGTCAGATATAATCTGAAAAATTGCCTCTGTTTTGAGAATTGTGCTGCATGGATCTTAAGTTCTTGACTTGTGCTTGTGTACCAGTTTTTCCAACCGCTGTTTCTGGACAAAAGCAATTTCTATATGGACATCAACTGGAGATGCTGATCATGCCATGATTGTTGGATCCTACTTCCATTATGCTGGAGGGTTTGAACCGCCTCAGGTACTAAATTCAGTACTGCTGAAACCTGTTAGCCTGCCTTGGAAGTTCCTTTTAACACAAGTGATTGCATCATTTTAGCTCGTAGACTAACCAGCTGATAAATCTGAAACAGGATTTTTTTAGCATTTTGCATTAATCACGGAATTTCTGGGCTACCCAATTAAGTTACAATACTCCATGTTCTCCATGTCCATGCCTTTTTTCCCAGTTTCTTCAAAACAAGATCGTTCGTGAGGATTATTATTGTTTTCGTGAATTAACATATTCGTCAGATTCAGGAGAATAACTCTCCCGCTCTTGAGTTCTTATGATTTTGTCTAACTTTGCTTTAGGCTGTAGATATATCTCCAAACCCTGGACGGTCAGACCCTATGTATGTTGTGTACTCAAGAAAGCTAGCCGCCGCCTGAAAGCCAGAGTCGTTTTGAGAGCTAACTAGTGCCACGTATCTCCAGAGTGGCTATATACATCTGGCTTATAGAAAGGAAATTCTTGATTCAGCTTATTCTTTTTGTGCTATAATTCTATCTCGCCAAGGTACTATAGGGACAACATTTCTAGTGTGCATTATGGAGAGAAGCTATGCTTCCTAGTTTGTTTTGTTGAAACCTGAAAGTATCCACTGGTAATTTGTGTACATCAATCCTTGTTTATTTGTTAACAGATGTTTGAATGTAGAAAT
This sequence comes from Coffea arabica, assembly GCF_036785885.1. NCBI lineage: Eukaryota > Viridiplantae > Streptophyta > Magnoliopsida > Gentianales > Rubiaceae > Coffea > Coffea arabica. The sequence continues at coordinate 9,089,531 of NC_092321.1, read as the reverse complement.
TGACTGCCTATTAATGTTGCTATATCATGTGAAGGAAATTTGTTCAAACTCCTAAAAAGTAATTTCCTTAAACATGCCAAGGTGACCATCATCTCGTAGTTAAGGTTAAAATTCCATAAATTGAAGAACCTAAGTTCAAATCCTCCTCTCCGCTTTTTAAATCTTCTCACCTCTCTTCTGTTTATACGTGTGTGTGTGTGTGTGTGTGTGAGAGAGAGAGAGAGAGAAGTGTATATTGTGTGCATTTGCACAACACTGGCTGGGGGAAGGGTTTATCATTTATGTGTGTTGGGGTTTTTTCGGGGGTGGGGTGCGGGGGGGCTGACTTAGTAAGAATACTGTACTCTTAATCTTAATCATTCTTTGAGGGCTCAATTGGATAATAGTGGCTGTACTTCGGGCCTTGGGGCTGGGGAAGGATGGGATTGGTCGGGAATTCCCAATGTTGCCAACAGCTTTGAACGCAGTAGTGGTCACTGTTCCTTGTTGATACAAATTAAAAGATGTCATGTAAACGAGTTAGCAATTTTTCGCGACCGCGTCGGTGTGGTCGGTGGCTGTGTCTTCGAATCCCATATGCAGTTAACATGTATCTCTCCATTCACTTCTCACCACACACAAAACGCGCATTTTCGTGCATTCACCTCAATTCCAATCAGCAGCAACAAACAAAAGAAATTGACTAACAAAGAAAGAATAACTGACTTTTGGTCCCGGGAAAACTCTTAAGAATAACGTACGCAAATCTACCAAAGTTAAGGGAACAACGGTGCAAGTTGCCCCAAAATAACATGCGGAGTGAGAAGAATCTGATAATAAAAAAAGAGTTATAGTAAAGGGTTGTTCCTTGAATTCGATTCCCGTTCTCTTTTTTCTTCAAAATTTACCAGAGTATGGAACAACAAAAGCAATCAAAAATTTCAATCCGCGCGACTTGTCTTTACTTGTAGTCCACTAGAACTCGATCTAATAGTACAAAGGAATATGTACAGTTGTACACCTCAACTCATAAAGAAAGACCATGCAATTACAGAGGGAGGGAAAATAACAAAACAAAAAAAAAAAAAAGTTACAGAGACCATATCCACTAGCCCCAAAAAGTGGAGAGCACACACAATATAATAGTCCATTTGATACTAGTACATTAAATCTCTACAGTCTATACCCAACCCTGTTTGTATCGGCTGAACAGTCCTTCGGTTTGAGCATTCCTATAAGCACTGCAGGCTATGATATATACCCATATCAAAACTACAACAGTGATTATGAGGATAATGTTGACACTCCTCCATTCCCTTCTCAGGTTCCCCAGTAATCCAGCTTTGCAAGAATCGCAATAATAGCAGAGTTGGCTGGGGTCATTATTCCAGATGGAGCAATCAGCATCTGCCACTGGGTTTGCTGGGTTAGTCCACATAACTGGGTTCACAAATTGGTATCCACAAACAGTTGGAGGCTTGCAGCACCCGGACTGCATCGTATTACGAATTCAAGACATTAAATGACGTGATTATTAGTCTGTCCCATCAATAAGACTATATGTAACAAACACATCCGACAAGACGTGAAAGGTCCTCCAAATTTGCCTATTACATGGTTGTTACAACACAATAATACATTATTGTTAGATAGATGATGGCAACCCTTTACTTTTTTTTTTTTTTTTAACAACGATAAGTATAACATATTATATCCTAATTTATAGGAAAGCGAGAACTTACAGAGGCTTATGTGTAGGAATTAATAGATAGGCAGATCTAACTAGATCAAAACGGTACTATCAGAGGCTTATGTGTAGGAATTAATAGATAGGCTTATCTAACTAGATCAAAACGGTACTATGATATCATTCTTAAATTTTTTTTTTGCTATAAATAGAGTTTGAACCCCTACCTATAATCCAAGAAGGGATTTAAATCCCTCCTGGTGGCCACTAAACTAAATTCAGTGGTTTTGATGGCAACCCTTTACTAACGGAGACACATATTTGATCTCAAATATCCAGATTGATTGTGTAATGATTCCTGGCAAAGTGGAAACACGTATAATATATGTTGCAAACTTTTCTTCTTTTCTTTTTCAATATCATGGTTCCTAGGGTGGCCATGAAAACATACAACAATTTCCTAGGAAAATGATGATGCTATTACAAGGAGGGGAGTCACCAACTCTTGATTATGTCAAACTTAATCTTCTGAATTCATCATCAAATCAACAACTTGGATCAATCAAAAGACTACATATAGACAATTTTTTTTTTCTAGGGGGAGGCGGTCATATTTCAAGCATAATCATGATCGCAGATTTTGACATTTCTAAAAGTTTAGATACACCCATTTTGATTATGTCATGGAATAATTATCTAGTTGAATGTAACTTGACAACAAATTTCCATGGTAGGTCCAATAGTTGAGTGCAATTGGAATATCCTAGTAGAGTAGAGTAGTGCTATATATAAAAGGGATAATTGCAGAAATCTCCCTTGAGATTTCTGACATTTGCACTGACCTTCTCTGTAATTTGAAAAATTACATTGACCTCCCTGAGGTTACTAATCCTTTGCAAATTTAGTCCAAACGATTAAAATATTATTTTAGAGAGTGAAATTAGAATGTTGTACCAAATTTGTCCTTTGTGCTACATATCCAATGAATGACAAAGTACTATAAATCAATTAACAATTAATAAATTTTAAGGAGTATAATTTATGGGCAAACATGCATTACTCATTTAAAGTACCAACTCTTTACGAGTATTTTACTTTCAAATATTTAATTTATGATAAATATATCAATATTTGTAAGTAAAATTCAAAAATTGTTATAATAATATTTTTGCAAAAAGAAAATCGATAAATTATTTATTTAATATAAATTAAATATTTTTAAAAAAAAATAAATGGCCCATAAAGTATTAATTTTTTATGGCTTTCATCCATTACACGAGTAAAGTATTCGCTCTTTATGTGCATTTTATTCTGAATCATTTAATTTATATTAAATACATAAATGTTTGTAACTAAAATTGAAAAAGTGTTATATTAATATTTTTACGGAAAAGAGATTGGTAATTTTTGTATTTAACAAAAATTAAATATTTGAAAGTAAATACAAATATGTATTTGAGCGTAAATATTTGTATTAAATTAAATGTTTGAAAGTAAAATACCCATAAAGAACCGGTACTTTAAATAGGTAATACATATTTACCTATAAACTATACTCCTTAAAGTTTATTAATTGTTAATTGATTTGTAGTATTTTTTTCATTCATTGAACATGTAGTACAAAGGACAAATTTGGTAAAAAATTCTAATTTCACTCCCTAAAACAATATTTTAATCGTTTGGACTGAATTTGCAAAGGATTAGTAACCTCAGGGGAGGTTAGTGTAATTTTTCAAACTATAGGGGAGATCAGTGCAAATGTCAACCTCTGCAATTATACCTATATAAAATTTTTACAGGTCTCTCGAGGAGCAAAGCTTCGCCCATGTTCTACTGTCCACTACACAGTCGGACAAACCATATCACATTATCACTACTATTACTCCAATAATGTAAAGTTCATTAACTATAAAAACATTAAGTACCATGCTCCTTTTGACTTTTCGTGATGCTCGTTGAAAAGCCTAATATTCCAATTCATTTTGAAATTAATTGATGATTGTGATATTTTGCAATTCATAACAGGCGAGATTAAAAGACAGACGATTGCGGGAAAAGAAAAAAAAAAAAAAGTCGCCTAAAAACCTATGGTTTACAAGGGATAATCGAGTTGTATGGTTTACAAGGACGTTTCAGATAATTTGTGTGGTGAAAGCAAAATAGATCTCGAAATCTGACTGATCTCTGCCATCCTAATTTCCAAACAAACAAGGCAATATATGAGGGTGGAAATTGCTGTTTCTGGTGAGGAAAACAGAACCGAATTAAGATTGTCTTGGCTGAAGAAATTAATAAGAAGAGAAATAACCTGGATAGGAGAGAGGTGGGCATTAAAGAACAGGTCAGAAGTCGGATACTCCTCGTTAAGCTTAAGACAAATCCCGGAATCGGCCAAACACGCCCTTATATTCCCCCAGTTATCAGAGCTAGTAATATGATTCCTGAGCCAAGAAGAGAAGCCCTCAAGCCTGTACTCCTGATATCCCTTTCCGGGCACATCATAGGCGCCGCTGGGACGGGCGACAACAAAAGCTAATATGAGGAAGACCAGGAGAAGTACTATGAGGATGGCCATGCATACGAGGTAAAGCCCGAGGAGGCCTTCTTTTTTCCAGTAGGCACCCACGAAGCCGGTTAAAGAAACCAAGAGAACAGCTATTCCCAAGAAGACAACCGGCCAGCGGATCCAGTGGATGCACTCGTTGTCCGGTTTAGAAGCCAGCCATATTCCGGAGGCTATGATGGGAATTGAGCACATGAGTGCGAGGAAGTTGAGGAAGGCTGTAATATTGTTGCTTACTGCCATGATTATGGCTGGGGATGAGCTAGCGAGCAGCAGAGGGTATTTGAGTTGGTGGGCTTTGAAGAAGCTTATAGTTTACTGTGTGGAATGTTGTTAGAAGCTGGGAATTTAATCTGGGAATATGAGGTGATGAAGAAGGGAAGTGAGTGGGGGGATGAAGTGATGGGTCTGAGTTGTTGTCTTGAAGTTTCGCAGCTACTTCGCTTTCTTGGTGTGAAAACTGGAAACTACTGTGTTTGGGCGGTAAAGGTGTACATATAGGAGGCACAGGTGTGTGTGTTTTGCTGTCACATATGCCGGGAAGATAAATGGGCGTCTAATCTTTGCAAAATCAAAAACTTGAGCGATGGACAGATGGTGAACAAATAAAGCCAAGATTTGAAATAGGAGAGTGATATATTAAAGAAAACCAAGGTCATTAAATCTTACATATATAAAGCGAGAATCCGCTTGTAAACAGTGAAAAATGGACCGGTTATGCCGTTATTTTTGTGAGTTTGAGGGGCTTTTTGGTCTTTTACCATTCAGTGGCAATGGTTCAGTTGGAATTTCACAATTTTGGCAGTCAACAATTGCTGGTGGTTAGTGGGCGGTGGGCGGTCTTAGCTTTTGCTAGCAATTGCTGCTGGTTAGTGCCTTAGTGGGCGGTGTCTTGGCGCTGGATGGGAGTGGTTTTGCTGGAAATTCACCGCTCTCCACGTGTTGTTCTTCAACAACAACAAGTTTAGCGGCGAATTGAGGTAAGATGCAAGAGTCACCGCTCGAAAGCTTTGCAGTTTCCATTACAGTCTTTTCTTAGCCTGCTCTACCGGTCCTTTTTTCACCTCGTCATCTTCCAATTTGATTGCCTCCTCCACTGCGTCTTCGTCCATAATTGACTTTTAAGTGTTCTAGAAAGAGTGGGGAAATTCATGGTGGCCGATTAAGTCTAGGAAGGAGCAAGTGACTTGGTAGGTGTTATTTGCAGGAGCTGGTTAATTTTTGCTGTTTTTGACAGTGGTGCGGTTTAATCTGGGGATGTGTTGAAATGTTGTAGTGGATTTTAGGATTTTTCATCAGTATTTAGGTGTTCTGCAGGTGTTCTATGTGAGCCTTACTTTGTTTTGTTGGTTTGCATGAATGGCTGATGTGTAACTAAGAAAGCTCGGCAGCGGATATATGAGGGCTAGCTGCTAATTGTGTTGGGTAAGGTGAGTTGTAGTCTTTTTTCGCATTTGTTTTTGTGTTTTATGATGCCAACAAGTAGCTTGCTAAGACACGACCTGGAGGACATACGGCAATTCCATGGCAAAACACTGATAAACTCTGCTTCCCACTCTTCCTCTTCCTCCTCTCTACTGTTTTCTATCTAAAATCCCCTAGCAAATGCAAAACCGGATCTTCGATTCTCCTATGACTGGCAGAGTTTGAATTACCAACCTCATCAGTTTTGTTTTCCATATGCCCACCTTATATCCATCTCCTCCACCAAGGGCAATTTGGTTTTACTGATTCAATCCCTTTTTATTTTTCATATACCTGTCTTATATCCATTTCACTCCACCAAGGCCAATTTGATTTTGCTGATTCAATCCCTTTCTCTGCATCCTATGAGACTTAATGCCCATCAATCTCTGTTTTGGGACTCTCTCCTAATCTCCGGTACTTTGAACTGATCTTATGCTAGATATGAGGTATAATTGGTCTTGTATTATTCTGCTATTGTTGATTGTCATGCATGTGTGTTCTTCAATCATGTTGAGGTTTATATGAATTAGAATCTGGCTGGTATTTTGCATGCTGTACTTCGGATTCTTTCCTTTCAATTCTTATGGAGCCTGAGCATTGGATTAAGTTTTGTTTTTCTCACGGATATTTCTGAACTGGGATTGGTTTTTTGTGGTAAATTTGCATTACTACTCGTTACTACTCATTGGTTGCAAATTGGATGTTTGATGTTCGTATACAAGTCATGCTTTCTCTTTTTTTAGTTGCTTTACTTTTGTATCATAGTTATGCTTTTGGCTTCTGTATCATTGATCTAAGCTTAGCAATGTTTCTGATGTAAGATAAGTCAAAGATATCCATTGTACTAAGCCATGTCTCAAGCATTTGAAGCTTCCCCAATAGATGGTTTTAGGTAATAATTGAATCTTTTTGCTAAATTGTGTCTATTGGGATGATAGGTTTGTCTGTTTCATTTAGTTTAAGTTTATATTGCTCCTAAGGATCTTCAGAGTGGCTTGTTTTCTCTATGTGATTAGATTGTGTCTTGTTTTATTTAGATTGATTCTATTGCGTGTTATACCTTTGGGATATTTCCAATTGATTGAATGTCTCTATGGTGATTATCAGCTGACGTAGTAGTGCTTTAGCAGGAAGCAGTGAAGACTATCTCAGTTTTGGGACTTTCTCAATCTGCTGCATTTCCTCATGTTTAATTGGCAAAAAAAGGCTAGATAGATCTTGGCAAAATTGAATGCACAATCCATAGCATCCAGATCAGATAAATATGTTACTCCCTGAATTGTATCACCCTGAAGAAAAAAGAGATAGCTACTACCCATATGAAAAAACAATGATCCTTTTATATAGCAGCAGGAAATTGGCCACGTACAAAGAAAATCAGCACTACTTGGCAATCCTTTCCTAACTCAATCAACGCATTGGAATACAAGTAGCAACCCAACTCAGGTAAATTAGAAACCAAATACTGCAAAGGCATGCAAACAGGCATGCCAACAACACCTGGCTAACACCAGTACAACCCACCGCCACGGCCTAACCTTTCCCTGCTGCCTTTTCCTGTGGGTTGAATAATTCTTTCTGCCCTCCAATTTTTCAAACTCATTCTAATAAAATATCAGGTCCTAGCTACCTGACGCATAGCGTCAGGGCAGAATACCTAGTTATTATATAACACGGCTCACTCATCAATTTTTTTTGTTGGCTATAAAGGTTACTAAATTGACAAAAAAGAGTCTTTATTTTGTCAAATTGTACTAGTAAAACAGTCGATAAATCATTAAAATTCAATGATACTTTTGGAAAAATGGCCTTTACCAGTAGGAATTTTTTTTTTTTTTTATAAAATTTGATAAAATGACTTCGCTGATCCCTTTTTAGCCTGTTTAGTGACCTTTGTGGCAAAAAAAAAAAAAAAGTTTGGTGATTAATTCGTACTATACTTAATAATATAATGACCTTTCTTTTTGGATATTCACTGGTTAAAGAAATACCCAAATCTTAAACTCCATCATAAGAAGCTCATGCATAAGCTATTACCTTTGATGAGTAGCTACTAGGGCTGCAAACGAATCGAGCCGCTCGCGAGCCGCTCGAGTCAAGCTCGAGTCGAGCTCGAGCCGGCTCGAGTCGAGCTCGAGCCGGCTCGAGTCAAACTCGAGTTCAGAATATTAAGCTCGTTAGCTCGCGAGCCGGCTCGCGAGTTTAAGTATATATATATATATATATATATATTTTTTTATTTTTATTTTTATTTAATAATAAAATTACGTAAATTATATATATATTTTTTTTATTTTTTATTTTCATAGTAAAATTACGTATATATCCTTAATATTTTATTATTTATTAAGAAAAAATATTATTTTATTTATTTTTTAAAAAATAAAATAATTATTTTTTATTTTTTTCGAGCTCGAGCTCGAGTTCGAGCTCGACTCGAGCTCGGCTCGACTTGATTCGAGTCGAGCTCGAGCTCGAAAATTGCCGGCTCGTCGAGCTCGAGCTCGAGCTCGAGCTTGGTAAAATTTAGTCGAGACTCGGCTCGATTAGTTCAAAACTCGACTCGGCTCGGCTCGTTTGCAGCCCTAGTAGCTACTAAACTTCAGTTTAAACGTTGTGAAGACTTGAAAGATTCAGTGCTCCGATGGGAAATGATAAGGTAAAAGGCATTTACAATTCTAGTTTTTCAATGCATAAATCTATCTCTGAATAGGTCCCAGGATGGGGGGACTAATTCATAAATAACACAAAGTGCGTACATATTTCTTTTGCCCAAATGTGAAAGATGATTGTAAATTTTAATGAAAAAAGCCTAGTTGTTTGAATTGTAAATTTTTTGAATTTTTTGTTTGGATCGCCGATTTCCGTCGAAAAATTACGTCGTTTTCCGTGATCACATTTTCCTATTACCTTTTTCCCTCACATACATCAAATCGCTACAGTAATTTTTCCATGAAAAATCATGGAAAATGCAATCCAAACACAACCTAAGTATATAAAGTAAAAAGATAATTAAGAAATATGTTGAGAGAATTTTCATGTAAAAACTTGCAATCTAGACAAAGGGCTAAAACATTAAAATAAGAACTTCGACTTCTTATTATTATTGTTATTTCCTTTTCTGTTCCGCAGTTCATACTGAATTAAGTACAGACTAACCAGACCCATTTCCGTACAAAAATGGCAACATCGAAATCAACTGCTAATTTTTGCGCGTGAAAAGCCAAGACTTTGGTGGCCGTACACTGTACACACGGGAGGAGAGGTCGTGTCGTGCTCGCGCCTGCCCCATTTTGGACTGGGAGCATTCAATTCGCTTTAAACAGCCGCAAAGATACGGCAAAGTGCAAACTTCCCACCGGCGAGCACCTACAGCGTCTCCATGACGCGCCACCACCAGCGCAGCTACTTTCCCAATAGTTTACTATACTAGTATATGTTAACTCTTTTCGATTTTACTGCCACCGTCATGGGAAAAAAAAAAAGAAAGAGTTGGCCTTGCCCAAAACCTCGAAGATGGCAAAGAACTCGCATTACGACAGCATGTCACATGTCCCAATATAGCTTTGCCACGTTGTTTCCCATTGTGGATGCCCGCACTCCCGTCCGCGTAAAGCAATGAAAGAGGGATGATTTTTTTTTTTCTTTTTTTTACGGAAACATTTGTTGATATCAAAATAAGCCGTATAACTTTGAGCAAAGCCTCATTTTGAGCTTTACAAATGCATTAGGAATTTCTCATTTTGTACTAACTTAGTAGCATAAAAGCAAATCATTATTTTTGTATTGCTATTTTGGTGAAATGTCAAATTAAATGATCCATAATTATTGTGCAAGAATGCGAATGGACTATGAATGGTGGAGTATCGACTGCAATTTAACTGGATTTAACTCGTCAAAATATACATTTTCAACCAAAAAAAAAGGGAATGTCAAACTTGAGGTCTTCAACCTTATCAAAATACACTTGAGATGGAGCGGTAGTGACAGAACAAAGATGCAAGCAATTAATAATATCTCGCAAATGACAAACATGGCATCATTATTTTATGGAACAAAAGCGATAGAAAAGTAGGAGTGTTAGTATATTCTTTCCCCGACAAATACGAGAGACGTTGCCTTTTGGGTTACCGACGCATTATTCTTATCTGCCTAGCTGGGTGGCAATTGGGCAATTATTCGGTTTGATCCGTCCTCTTTACTTCGAAGTCATGTTCACAAAAGAGTTCTTAGACATGTATTCCTATTCCTATATATATATATTTTTCCCATCAACGATATATCGTATAATCTACTCTATTCTAATATAAGAAAATGGGGAGTCTAAAGAGACTTGTGTTAGAGATTAGTGGGTATACAGACCCAATTAAATCAAGAAAATGCTATGACACTACTTTTAACTTTTTTTTTTCTGCAGATAAGATTTAAACCCTCACATACAGTCCAAGGAGTACTACTTCCTATTCCTATATCCATGCGACAATTTTTGACAGTGCTACTTTGAAGAGGTACTACAAGTCAGCAGTTGGAAATTATTTTCTTTTTTGTTTTGAATTTTGTTAGTTGAAGACAGATAAGTAATATAGCAACTGTCATATCATATAGTAATAAAGTTTAGGGTAAAAAATCTCAGCGGCCACTAAACTATTGGTCACATCATGTTTTGGCCATCAAACTATTTTTGATCAATAATTGGTCACTAAACAACTTAATCAGTAAATTTGTGACCATTTAGTCGATAATTGCTCTTAATTTGTCAAATTAGCAGTTAATCTATGAGATAGGGTCGCATAGTTTTTGGATAAAATTACCCCGCACTTTGCCACGTGTACTGCTAATTTCACAGATTAAGAGCAATTATCGACTAAATGGTCACGAATTTACTGATTAAGTTGTTTAGTGGCTAATTACTGACGAAAAATAGTTTGATGACCAAAACATGATCTGACCAATAGTTTAGTGGCCGCTGAGATTTTTTGCCCTAAAGTTTATGAAGTGAATAGTAATAAGTGAATCCCATAGGAAAGGTTAACTAAGGTATTTTAGATACAAATGAAGAATATAAAGTGAACTTTCTCAAAAAGAAATACTATGATGTAACAATTTGGACGACTTTAGTTCATTCTTTTTGTCTTTGTTACAATTCCGGCTTTGAATTTGGATTTCTCATAAAGAGTCCGTGATCTATTATACCAACATTAGCTAATTGGTCGGAAGTTCAGAACATTTGAGGGTTCCCTTATTCTCGGACTTAGAAGGACAAATTGTAGCTTGTACTAAGCATGGTTCTAATTTTATTGCATTTTGCAAGTTGGTATAACTATGAAGTAATTATAGACGAAATGACTCTTCCCAGCAATTAGAATATGAATGTGTGTTTTTTGTAATTCATATGCTTAATTACGTTTATCATGGGCGTAGACGGTGAGACAAATAGCTTAGTTAACCTCCTAATAGCTTTTGCTGGCCTGTACATGTAAAGTGGACATGCCATTTTGCTAGTTAATATGGAACGTAATATTCATTGAGTAGTTTAATCTTCGAGATCTAGTTTCTGAGTTTAGGATATAAAAGAGAACATAATTTAGAAGATATTAGAATGATTATTACTTCGTTTAATGTTTTGTAGCAATTCTATGCTAGTTTTTTTTTTTTTTTGTCAATTTTAAGCGGCAAATACACACGGTTACCTAACCTAAGGTAATTCCACCAACATACTCAAAAGGCAGGCAATTACTAATTCTATGCTAGTTTTTGGAAGACAAAAGAAAAGAGTGATTTTCAATATGCTTTTACAAGCATATCTTTCCACGTAACGTGTATAAGTGCGTGCTATCAAGAAAAAGTGGTATTATCATAAGAAATTTTATTAAATTACATTTAACTGTCTTTCAATTCATCTCATACGATGAGTGTGGAGGCAGGATTCTAAACGTCCAAGTATCATATCGGGATAAATATCAGATAGAAAATTGTGAACACAAAGAAATTCGAGTGAAACTTATCTCTCGATTTTACTCCGATACTTAAATAAGTAAGGATTCCCAAAAGGGGCGGGCATTAGTGAAAGCAAGGGAGTGAGTATGCACATCATAAACTTGGGGGGATGTTTATGCTGGTGAACAAGAGAAAGGGAAATGAAAGAGAGTTTGATATTCCAGTTTGAGATAGTTCTGCAGTGTCAAAGTTTAGGTCTGAAACCTAGCATGCGTCAAGGAGTCAAACTAGGTTAGTCCCTCAAGGTGTTGCTTCAAGTGAAGTTCGGAGGCTCGTGCCACTTTGAGAAGTTCATGAGGTCACTTAGAAAAGGTTACGGATTAGCACTATCCAACAGCTTGACAACTAGGATCTAAGCTAAACTCATGGCGAGGTCGACGATGATCCTCACAATGAGATTAGTCCAAATTGAAAAGAAGTTGAGCTATCGAGAAATCTCACCCTTATTACACAAAAGAAACATCTTTATCTTTTTCTCTTCCACGACAAAGAAAATTTTAACTTTCAAATCCATTTTCTTACTATATAAATGTGTTTGGATAGTAGATTATTTGAGATAAATTTTTTTAAAAAATTATAACACTTTTTTGATGTAACATATCTAAAATAAAAAGATAGTTAAAAAATATGTTTATGGTGACGACGATACAAACAAATAAAAATTTGCAAGTAAGCCACTACCTAAACAAAATTTGATGTTTCAAATTGGTAATGGTATAAAGTGTAAACTATAAACTGAACGCGACCCAATTTGAAAAAAGAAAAGAAAGACAGGTCCAAATTGGGACAAGCCCAAAACAAAAGGGGACTTTTCAAACCAGGACTTCTGCTCTGGGCGGCAAAGTTCTTCCCGCGCTTTCTTCTGGAGCTGCAGCTCTTGCCCACTCTTTCTGCCTGTTTCCCTTTCCGAAGCGAGACAGAGCCAAGAATGGAGCGGTGGCTTCCACTATTCGACATTTTCTTGAACTCCCCTTGTCCTGAAACAGAAGCGTCTCTATGGCTGCAACGTTCTTTTGACCCTTCATCAACTGCTCCCCCAATTTCCACATCTTCTTTCCTTCAATTGCTCACAAATCCTTCCGACGTCATCGTTCTTAACTCTTCCCCCTCTCTACAATCTCCACCACCTCATACCAAAAGGTGCAGTAATTTTTAGTTTAATTATCTTTATATACTGGCCCTCGTGCTTTTTAAAGGTTTTACATCGGGACATGAATTATTTTTTTTTTTGTTTTTCTTTTTTGGATTGTTGATGAGCAGATTTATGTTTATACAGACGCTGCCTAATTTTGTCCAGGCTCGAATTTTGTCATTTCTTGTTTATGACCGCAAGAGATTCTGCAGGAGAGATTTGATTAAATTTGCTAGAAGCATATTGGGTGAGGATCAAGAGCTGGATTTTTGGGTGAAGAGAGGTGCGCACCAATTGCTTGATTTGTTGTCTGGCTCAGGTTTCGAATGGATTTCTAACTTAAACCTGGATTCTGAAGAAGACAATGCCGAGGATGAGTTTAGGGCAATGCCAGATTGGCTTAAAGATGCTGCAAAGAATCGTAATTCTGTACTACTTCCTTGGCTTCCGATATTACCTGATGAGGTCAATTTGAGAAAGCCATTTGGTAATTGTGAAGATGATGAAGATTCGGATAACGATGCTGAAAAGGAGAAACAAGAGTATGGGGATGACGTAATGCGAGAAGATGTGGTTGGTGGTCAGGAAGACGTTGGTATGAACCCTGAAGTTGAAACGAGGGCTGATTTCCTGAAAAATCAGATCCTAAAGTTTGAGACTACTTCCAAGACCGTGGAAGTGACTAATGAGATTCGCCGGCTTTGTGTGGAAAGTAGAGTGGATTCTTTGGCTATTTTGGAGTTGATTGAACCTTGGAAGGCCGATGATGAGACTGCTTCAATTATGATTTCACAGCTTTTAGGTGGAGGTGAAGATGAACTTGGCTGGCCAAGTCATGTTCTTTGCTCTATCATTCTTCCCAAAATGTTATCTCTTACAGAGCCTGCTTCTCGTGTGCTGGTCAGTGCCACCATAGAATACTGCAAGATCCATGGAAGGGCTGCTGAGTATGCATTGCTGTTTCCATTGATTCTAAAAGTTGATGGAATAAATAATCCCATGTGTGATGTTCTTACAAGGATAGTTAGAGAGTGCTTGCATCCAGCCCATGCAGCTGCCTTCTTCCAAAAACTTCTATGTGAAGATGCCAAGAATTTCATATGCCTTCCCTGCCACAGATGCCTGATAGCCGGTGAACTGGTATGGACAGAGTCGTTATTTTACTTGATGCAAAATGTTTTAAATCACAATGTTCATTTGACCCAAGATGCTGTTGAGCAACTCGTTCAAGAGGTATACAAGTCGACAAAGCGATTTCCAAGATCTTTGAAGTTAGGCAACTTTTTGTTAAGCTTTGTCAACAAATTTGCTCCTCTCTTAAGGCCTCATAAGCGATCGCTGATGGAAGCTGTGGAGCATACTGATACTCTAGTTACCAAATCTTTGATATCTAAATTGGCTAGCTTGTAACTGCACATGGAAAATTACCGTTCTGTTGCCAGATATTTTGACACAGGTAGGATTCTGGGCAGGAGTTAATCCTTTTTTTGGAGCATATGAGATGAGGATCGTCATCAGATATTTGAAGATAATGGTTGGTGATGTTATGTTTGTACTCTCACCAGTCTTACTTTTTAAAAAAAGTAAAAATTGTTTTTATTCTGTAGACGACTGTTGTCTCGGTGATTTATATTGTACCAAAACTTAAACAAATCAAAGAGTTCTTTTATAAGTTAAAAAAGAAGGGCAAATTATCCATTTGGTCCTTGAACTTTTAGTTTAAGTAAAATTAAGCCCCTTAACTATTTTTGGACAACTTTTAGCCCTCAAACTTGTAAAATTGTATACCCGTGACCCTTTTGGCTAGTTTATTCGGTTTTGCAACCCTTTTGTAAATCGGAAAGCCAATTCACGCGAATGGCAGTAATCTGAGTAGGAGGGTATTTTTGTCCGCATATTCTAAGCAAAAAGGGAACACCTTCTCCTTCTTCCCATTTCTTAACCTAATCCAACTGCTAATTTATTCAACAAACGAATTGCAGAGGGAAGAGAGAGAAGTTGGCAAAGAAACAAGAAAAAGGGAAGAAGGTAAAGTGAAGTGAAGGGAAGAAAAAATGCGCAAATATCGTAGTCCTGTGCTTTCTATTTGTCCTTGCGGTAAAGTCACGAAAATGATTATTTCTTTGACTGATAGAAATCCAAGGAGAAGGTATGCCGTTTGCTCAGAAGAAGTTGTTGGCTGTGGGTATTGGAATTGGATTGACGACGAGATGTGCCGTCGTTCTATTGAGTTGATACCAGGTCTTCTAAGGCGGATCAATGCAACAGAAAAGCAAAAAGAGGAATTTGAAATTGCAGCAGCAAGATTCGAGGCAAAAGCTGCCAAGTTGAAGGCAAAATTAAGAGAAATAGAGGAGCGGATGCTTGTAGATCTCTGAATGTTGCTACTATTGAAGGGGACTGGAGTGGTCCTCAGAGCATCCTCTTGGACAAGTCAACTTGCAAGAGCTATGCCTCATGGTTTCTCTCAAACGATCACCTTCAAGTTGGTGACATAGTGCGTTCACGGAAGGCAATAAATTCTTGTAGTACTTAGACAATGGCTGTAACAGAAGGAACTGTAGTTGGCTTGGAGAAGGACACTGATCAAGATGGATATGTTCTTGTGCGAATCCCTAGTTTGCCAAACCCTCTTAGGTTGAACGTTCAACTCTTGAGAGGGTTACATTTGGATTTGCTGCTGGGAATTGGGTCCGCTTGATTAAGGAAAACGAAGAACACTCATCTGTGCGTATTCTACACTTCATACAACGTGATGGAAATGTTGCTGTTGGTTTCTTAGGGCTACAAACTCTGTGGAAAGGACATCCTTCTGATCTCCAAATGGCAGAGCCGTATTTTGTGGGGCAGTTTGTGAGGTTGAAGGCAAGTATTGTGAATCCCCGCTTTGAGTGGCCTCGTAAAGGCAGAGGTATGTGGGCAATTGGAAGAATTTCTCAAATACTTCCAAATGGGTGCCTCATTGTGAAATTCCTAGCAATACTTGTGATTGGGGGAGAATGTAAAAGTTTCTTGGCAGATCCAGCTGAAGTGGAGCTTGTCTCTTTCGATACATGTCCTGGAGTAGTGGAGAAGTACCAGCATGCTGAGGATTTTCACTGGGTTGTACGGCCTTTAGCAATTGCAGTTGGCTTGTATACAACAGTAAAAGTTGGAGTCTTCGTTGGTAGGAACGTAAGTGCAAAATTCAAGAGCAAAGGCCATACGAATCAGTCACACAATGAAGGCCGTGGTCAAGATGGCCATGGAGGTGGCAGTTCGACACGCAGGCATTCAGTTGCAAAAATCCTCTTTTAGGATGGTTCCCCTACTGGGCGTTTCATCACAATAGGGAGGAGTTGTTCCCTTTTTCCTTAGAATATGCGGACAAAAATGTCCTCCCACTCAAATTACTGCCATTCGTGTGAACTAGTTTTCCGGTTGCAAAATGGTCAAAAGGGTTACAAAACCGGATAAACTGGCCAAAAGGGTCACGGGTGCACAATTTTACAAGTTTGAGGGGTAAAAGTTGCCCAAAAATAGTTAAGGGGCTTAATTTTACTTAAACTAAAAGTTCAAGGGCCAAATGGATAATTTACCCAAAAAAGAAAATCAACAATTGAATTTTTTTTTTTTACTATGATGATGATAATTCTCGATTATCTGTGGCTTCTTAAGAGAATGGGATATAAATTTTCCGATGATCTATCTTCAGGATATTCTGACGGCCTACTTCCTAAGGAGAGCAGATCCTCTGTCCAATATTTTGTGTCCAATTTCCTGTCCAATGTGAAACTACGTAGTTTCACTTATTATATCTGCTGATATGGCAACTAAAAATAGGTGGCTGTTTGGCTGCCTTATACTTCTTTTTTTTTCTTCTTTTTTGGGTTTCCTTTGTTTACACAATTTTCTTCCTAAGGAGAGGATCTGCTCTCCTTCCTAAGATTATGAAATGAAGCTTCACTAGTTTTGACAATACATCATAGATCTGATAGTTTTCTGGTTAAATTTATTGGGACAGCATGAAATGCCTCTACCAAAATGCAAAGGTTAATCTACAATTTATGAGCGTCAGACTAGTTATGAAACTTGTTTAGTTAATAATCACTTTTTTGAGTTTCCACGTGTGCATTACGCCTGACTAAACCAGCTCAGCTTGCCGTCACTTGTCCTAAGCAAAGGGAAAAATAAGTTCATCTAAGCTGGTTAACGAATTTAGGTCACTGTCTATGCTTTTAGATTACGTTGTAGATTGAGTTTACTTGGACACAGCACTATAATAAATCTTCATTTATTGGAAAAGCTGAAACAGTCACCACCTTTGGGCAAAGTACTGGAAGCACAATCAGATTGCAAGGAAATAAAACAGGACTTTTGGAAAAGCTGAGACAGTCAGTCACCATCTTTGAGCAAAGTACCGGAAGCGATACACATTGGCTTCTCTTGAACTTTTACCCCAAACGGCTGGTGGCAACTCTGAATACGAAAACACAGGCAGAATATTGCAAGGAAATAAAACAAGAGTTGTGTATGATTCGTTCTGTTACATGAGAAGATCTCGTGGACCATTTGTCAGTTTCTTCATGGACTCGAGTCTGGGAGCCTTGTCAGCAAACTTAGTTTCAGCATAAATTTTCAGATATTCTTGAAAGGAGAAACCTCCGGGATACAAGAGCTTGGATGCTGGCGAAATTATGGCATCACCAGCAGGGTTGTAGAAGGTAGCAATGGAGAGTCTGCTTCCATTCTTGTCAGTCATTACACGATGCAAAGCACTCTTGTATATGCCATTACTCAGCACTTCCAGTTGGTCACCCGTGTTAACAAAGATTCTGTTGTTCTTTGATGGCGGGATCTCCACCCACTCTCCATCTTTGAAGAACTCTAGACCAGGGACTTCATCATCTTGGAGTAGGAGAATGATGCCACCAGCATCCGTGTGTTCTCGAAGCCCTCTCACCTGCTCCGGACGCGGACAACGAGGGTATTTTGCAACCTTAGTTCCCACGGAGGGACCTTTGCTCCCTGAAAATGCTTGCTTTATGAAGCTTTTCTCTAAACCAAGATTCTCAGACATGAGTTCTGAGAAGGTTTCAGCTAGCTTGATCAGTTGATCAATGTACTCGTCCATTGTTTTCCTGCATGCGTAATTCATTTGTAAGCAAAATTTTACGCAGTTTAAAAGTATAGCTAAAGTATTGTATTGAACATCATAATCAATAAATAGTTTTGCCATTTGATATATAGTACTGCGGTTGCAAGATGCTGTTGTCACTGAATGAAGTTCTAAAGTAAAGCCTCGTCATTGATAGTTGAAAGCTTGAAGTACGTTGTCACGAGCACTTACTGAAAGTCCATCGGGAGATTTGCAAACTGGTTGATGTTGGACACTGGTCGATGCCAGATGAAGAAGGCACTTTCCCAGTCAACATTTCTCGTAATTTCTTTATCCACCAAGCTCTTTACCACATCCGAGTTATAAAACCTGCCCTTCATGTTCTGTTCATAGTGTTGGTTCACCAATGCCTTCACTTTCACCATCAACTCTACATCAATGCTATGGTTCTCAATCTGCAAAAGTTCAAATTGAATTTTTCATTTTGGACAAGAGTTTCACGTACGTGATCAGATATAAAATGAAATAACGAGTTACCATAAAGAAGCCCCATTTCTCACAAGCTTGGTGCAGAAGGGACAAGGTTTCCTTCCTGCTCTCCCCCTCAATCTTCTTGAAGTCAATGACAGGAATTTCCATCTCTGCTTTCTCTCGTTCGGGATGGCTAAGATGCGCAACTTGGTGCAGTATATATAGGCACGGGGCAAAGAGGTTGGAATTCAACTCTATG
Organism: Coffea arabica; assembly: GCF_036785885.1. Lineage (NCBI taxonomy): Eukaryota > Viridiplantae > Streptophyta > Magnoliopsida > Gentianales > Rubiaceae > Coffea > Coffea arabica. The sequence goes on along the minus strand of NC_092321.1, from coordinate 9,070,878 downwards.
TTGTTATTATATTCTGCACAAGGAAACAGGAGTTAGATTTGTAAGCAATGGTAGTTGCAGTTAAACCATACCTCAAAGAAGGGAGAATTATAGGGGTGGTGCATTGGAAAGAACGTTTGGCCAAATGCAGTTAACCGCCAACCATGTGATTGGAATAATTTTGTAACCTTTGACTTCCAGTTAACTGCTCTCTCCCTCTCATACACCCAAGATTTGCTTTCATCATTTAAAACCAAGAATTCACTCTTGCTTGCTTCTCTCTATTATATTTATCCCACCCATGTGACCCTTTGCGACTCTCTATTTCTGTTTGTAATCTACTACTAATTGTCATCTAGGACTTTAAATACTAGCAGTACATGCTTTGAGAAACTTTACTCTGATTGGAAGTTCCTTGGATTCTAATTCATCAGCATTGCGGAAAACCAGGGGCAGTAATGGCTTCAGGCGGCGTCAAGTGGAAAGGGAACCGCCCCAGCCTCAGCCTTCCAATGGGCGGTTCTGGCATGAAGTACCTGGGAGTCCCTTTTTCTATCGTTGACTGATTGCTATGTATCCTGGTCTTTCACGTTACAGGTTCGAGACAAAAACTAGTGCCGGCAGATTTTTCAATTATTCAGCTAGTGCAAGTGTGGAACATAGTCATTGTTCATCTATAGGTTAGGTTTGGAGTTTGGACGACAACGACCAGGGAATCATAGTGAAATGCCAAGAAGTCATTTTTTCATTAATGTGACTTTGTAGACTTTTCAGGTAAAACCGTGTTATTATGATCCAAGGGAGGAATGCATGAAATCTTTAGGAAATTGTTTCCACGGAATATTTGTCTAGTTTTTGAAGTTGAACAAGTTCCTTTGGTTTTACTGATGGGGTAGATATTTACATTTTCTTCTTTTTGTCTAGTATTATATTACGTTAGCTGGCAATTAGGAAAGAAAATTGACAGTTTGGTGATGATGCTCGCTAGAAGTAAGGGTCTGTTTGATAACATAAAAAAGTGCTGAATCTGAATTTTTCCAGACATTCAGATGTTTTGAGTGTTTGATAAATGAAAATCTATTTGCTGAACTTGTTAAGCAGTGCTGAACCTGTGTATATTTTTTTCAGCACAAGAATCCTAACTGAATGCTTAATTCTGATACGAATCAATAGAATTACTTCAACTACCTTATCTTATCTACCAAATCTACCATTGTTTGTTAATTATGTTCAAAATTCTTATCTAATTAAACAACCTAATATTCTCTATCTAACGATTTTAAGTTTCTCTTTTCTTCATTTTTAATGACTTTCACATCTTCTCCATACTCCTCATATAATATATTTCATCTTTTATATTAATTTGATTTAAAAATAAATATTGTCATTTTCATACCTAACAATTTTAAACTAATTAAATCATAGATTCTATTTCTTTTTTGAATGAAAGGATATAAGGGCAAAATTATCAAATTAAATTTATTAAGCATTCATCTATAAATATTTATCAAACAGTATAAATAGATTTAGCATTAAAATTCAAACATTCATATATTTTTTTCAGTACTTAAAATTCAGCAAATTAATTGTTTCAGTATTCAGATTTTAGAATTCAGACTTCAGAATTCAAATTCAGTTTTATCAAACATTCAAACGGAACCTAAGTCTCCTTCAAGTCCAGCATCACAGGTCTTCTTCCCCATGCATTTTTCCCTGCTCGACAAAGTCAAGCACGCGGCTGGAAAATGGCATGGGCTATAGGCCCAGGAGCTTGGACAAAGTTTACCTCAATCAGTTTTGAGGCTGAACAAAGGAAAAAAGAAAATCTGGGAATTCGCGTTCAATACTGATTCAGATGGATCCACGAGTTTAAGAGCGAATAGAGTACCCAGTTTGATCCAAACTTTTCAGAAGACATAAAAGTCCAGCAGCAAAGCAAACGGTCCAGACTCCACATGGCCCTTGAGCCTTCCAGGGTCCGTCTAAATGTGAGAAAATAATTTTCTAATGATCGAGTCATCCCCAGAATTTACGTCCTTCTCATTGAATACTCAAAAAAAAAAAAAAAAAAAGTATGTCCATGTTAGTACAGCCCCAAGCCAACTGATTTCTATTTTCCACAGCAGAAGCAATGCATTTGTTTGGACAGCTGATTATTTTTCCAAATATATTTGCTTACATCATTATTACAATTTTCAATACACCTTTTTATCTTCCTAATTGTTTTTTTATCTCACATACATCACATCACAAAAGGTACCACAGTAAAAATATCTCAAATAACTTACCATCTAAAAACACACCCATACCCACTTAGCATTTGCCATAGACCATCAAAAAAGATATTAACAATTACTAAGAAATACAAGAGCCATAATGTAGACCAAAATATTGTCAAAGTACACTTTCATTAACATAAAATAAAAAGAAAAAAATTTGTTGAGAGATTAATCAACAACAAAAAATAAGTACATAACCTAAAATGCAATATATATATATATATATATATATATATATATATATATATATATATATAGAACTGTCTTTTTTACCTAAATGTCCGTAATAAAATTTTTTTAACTAATTATAACATTTTGAGACATAATCTCTTGTAATGCAGATGTTCTCCAAATTTGGAGAGATTTTATCTTGAAAAAAAAAAGAACTGAAGGCCTTAATCTAATAATCAAAATTGAGGGTCCAAGGATTAAAAATCTTAAATCTAAGTCCCAATTTGAATTTTGTGCAATAATATTAAGGGTAATGTTAAGATTTAATAATCTTAAATCTAGTGAAGTTAACTCATGGGTAAGGCGAAGAAATTAAGACAAGGGTAATACGGTCTCATCACGATAAAATGAGATAATAGAAGTGCAAATAATATAAAGGGAATGCAAATAACATTACTCTAATATTAAAATAAAAAAAGAAAATGTTAAAACTAAAAAGAATGAACAAAAAAAAAGATTTAAATATATTCAATTTCAGCGTTTGATTTGTGAAATGCAATCTGACCCCTTCCTTTTGTGACTCCATTTTGACCACTTTTCCTCCATGATCTGCAATAAATCTGCATGATCTACCCACCTGAGCTCCTCATCATCAATCAGCGCGTCGTCTCCACACTCTCAAACTCGCGCCTAACATTCCTTTACTTCCACCTCACGCCCCCACCTGCTCAATTCTCAAGTACGGTATCCCAAGGTCCTTTCCGTAATTTCAGTCCAACTCCCCGCCCGTTCCATCTCCCTCCGTTCCCGCAATCCGGGCGAACCACCAAACTCCAAACCCCGCCCTCCCTCCCTCCCTTTCATTTAAAACCCTCCCCATCTTCAATGACTCCATCATTTCATCTCTACAACTAAGATTCCAGAAATGCATCAACCGAAACAAAAGATTCTCTCTCCATTCATTCTCTGCTTCTTCTGCTGCTTTCTAACTGCAGTCGATCAAGCCAACGTCGGCAATGCCGCGCTCCTTGAATCCAACTCTTCCTCGCCGGACAAGCCCAAAGAAGATAGCTTCGCTGACATGATGAATAGAGCTCTGGAAAAGGAGTTTAACGATACCAATGAACAATCCGACGGTTAGTTAACGGAACGGAACTCACATTACTCTCTTTTTCTTTCTTTCTTTTTTTTTTTTACTTCATTTGTCTGTTTTTTTATTCCGTTTTCGTTCTCTAGAATTGATAACCCTAGATGTAATCTTAAGCTAATTTTGGCTAAATTCGAGTAGAAAGGACTGCCCGTTGGCAAGTAATGCTTGATTAAGGCAATGTATGTGTGTATGTTGTGTAGGTTTCTACGGCTTTTGTCTTATCGTTGTTTTTCTGTCTCATCCTTGCTGTAGAAATTGATCACGGGAGCTTCAATAATAGCGTTGCGGAACAGCAGGTTGGTAGTGTGTTTATCTAGTATTCATTGGAGTTTTTTAAATTGCATTTATTTTGGTAAGGTTTGATCTGTTGTGTGTTGATCTAATAATTTTCACATAACAATTGATTGCAAATGGGTATATGCTGTGATTAATTTTTCAATCTGTATTGGCAGATGGAGTTATGGAGGTCCAAAACATGGACTATTAGGAGCTTGAGACTTGTTATAAGCTGACTTTTCGGTGTTTCTTTTATTTTTAATATTATAGTTTCTTTTTTGGTGTATAGCCTATGAATATGAAATGCTATGTGACTTTTCTTGGTTTCTCTTAATCTACTTATTATAATTTCTCATTGTGCTATAAAACTGTTGTGAGATTCCTAGTTTGCTTATCACTTCCATTTTTAGCTTGTTTTAAGCTTTGGTAAAGTTTGTCCTTAGAAGCAGCCCCCTTATCCTTTATGCAATTAATTCTCACGTAGCTCATCATATTGAATTTTAGTGCTTCTAAATCTCAAGAGAGGGTGCCTTGTGGAGCATGTGTGCTGCAGTCTAGTTCCGTTTTTGCTACATTTGAGCTCATTGTTTTTCGTTCTTTTAGAGTGATTTTTTTTCCCTGAACTCTGATTTTGTAGGCAGTTTTGGAAACTGTTGCAAGAGTTAGGACCAAGAAAAATGACACAAAGGAAGAGTACGTTTGAGTATCCAATGTACTCGATTAATGTACCATTAAAAATCTCTATAGCTTTTACTGTGCAGTAAGAGAAATGGTTCCTGGATTTCCTGGTTAAAAAGTGTAAATACTTGCAATACTGAACTTTTAGACTCCTATGATTAATGCCGATTTTCAGTTGCCTGATGTTTTCAACTTTGATTTTGAAAACAGAGATGAAGATATGCCAAGGTTGATAGATCAGGAGGTAACTTATCTTTATCAACTAAAGTATTTTGTTCTTTCATGTTCTATATATGCATGCATCTTGCTTCTACTCACTGCTAGGCGAAATATGCACTATACTTCCAGTCAGAACCTTAGGCATTATTCATGTTTAAGATGTTTAAGATGGTTGGACACTGACTCCTTTGTGGAATACTTAGGACAATGAATTCACTCTGTCCAATTCCAAGTCAAAGTTTCCAATACTGCAGTTGGACATAAGGTTTTCCCTCCTTCTCAAGCACATAGCCATAGTAGATGGTGAGTATCAACTAATTCTAAATGTCTTATTACCATTGGCAGATTAATATCGGATCTGGTAGTTGTCATTGTATCTGCAACTTGTGGTGGAATTGCTTTTGCTTGTGCTGGACAACCGGTGAGATTACTGTTGATCTGTTAAGGAAATGTAATCAGTTTACTTGTATCTCATTTCTTGGTTGCAACATAGATGATTGATGCTGAGCTTCGATGCAGATAATGTGATTTGCTTCTTCATTCCTGAAAGAAGTTTCATTCACCTGTCTATGATTTGCAGGTAATAACAGGGTATCTGCTAGCAGGATCTGTTGTTGGACCTGGGGGGTTCAGTATAGTCAGTGAAATGGTGCAAGTATGTTAGTTTGATATCCTCCTTGGGCAATCACTTGTACTTTCTGTCAAAATTTTTATGTGCTCGTTTGCCTATATGACCACCTCTTCCAGGTAGGAGATGTGGATTTGACCATGCCTTAAGTAATTTCTGAGATTCCTGTCTTTCTCTCATCATCTTTTTAAGATTCAATAAATTTTATTTCCTCTTGCTTTGGGCCTTTGGGGCAATTAGCAAACAACTGTGCTGCTATGCACTAGTGGGTGGCTGTTGTAGCATGTAATTGAATGTTGGAGGTGTTCTGATTGAAAGTTTAAGATTCAATAAAAGTCACATATTAACCCTTATTATTTGATTTACAAGTTATTACTTCTGCGAGGTGGAAGAGTGTATGTTTTGCTGCTGTGCCTTTCTAAATAATTAGGCTAAGGAGAGAAGTTCCAACATTCTGTAATGATTTATAGTGTTTCTTGCGATAAACAAGGAAGGTTGTGATTTTGTCTTGGTTTTATCTGTCATTGTCTTTGTGATAATTTGTTTTCATTAAGCATTTGACAGTTGTTCAAAATTCATTCTCAATTTTTGATAGTTTAATCATTTACACTTGAAGGTTGAAACAGTAGCACAATTTGGTGTCATTTTTCTCCTTTTTGCATTGGGCTTGGAGTTCTCCACAGCTAAGGTGTACCTTTCTCCACCTAAACTTTGAATGTTTTCAATTTGTGGTAATCAATGTTCTGGAAGTTTTAATAGACCGAAGCTCTACTTGCAGCTTCGTGTTGTTCAAGCAGTTGCTGTGTTAGGGGGCTTGCTCCAAATATTTCTTTTTATGTGTTTGTGCGGGATAACTGCCTCGGTGAGTTATATTCTCATCATATTTTTAGGTGTGTGCACCTTTTTTTGGGTCATCATAAGCTACTGCCTTCTATTTTTGCATGTAGGATTTGACCATATTGCACTCTAGTTATATGACTTAAGGTCTACAGTTTTGTCCTTTCAACCAAAGCCCTTCTCGGTTGTCTGTTTTTATTATTTTCAACGGTGATAACTGCCTAGCTCACCCCTGGTCCTTTTTATCTCGTTCATATGTTATGATGTATGATTTTGCAGCTCTGCAGTGGTGAAACTTCTGAAGGGATTTTTGTTGGTGTCTTCTTGTCAATGTCTTCGACAGCTGTGGTATGCGCCCTTTATATTGATTGACTAGTATTTCTATGTTTGGAATTAATTACTAGTCCTGCCTGCCGTTCAAGATCTACTTCAGATTTAATTCAACATTTTCGAACTGACTGGCCTCTTTTTTAAGTTTTTGAGATTTACTATGCATTGCTAATGCTTTATGCATCTTTATGTCTTTAGGGCGTATGATTCAGTATGGAATTGGCAATTATTTAACAATTTATAGTGCATTATATAACTATATCATAAATATAAGCAAGCCACTACTTTGTTTTGATAAGTCTGCCTTATTATGACCCAGGAAGGTGGTAACTGTTGCCACTGATATACAATTTCCTACTTATTCTAGCTAAAAGTAGCATTTGTGCTATATTCTTGAAACAATTGGTTTCTGAATGACTTATGTTTAGGGGGTTGGATTTCAGCCTCTTTCGTGTGTGTGTCACTCCACATAGCCAGTTGGAAACACAAGCCTCTGTTCTATTTGTTTGGTTATCTCTTTAGGAGCATAAGAATTTTGAATTTTTCTCTTGTAGATTTATGGTTATAATTTGGTTCCACTAGAGTGTTGTCTCATTCTGTTAACTAAATGCAAGCTAGGACAAATCTTTTCATACTTTCGTACCTATTGCCACTTTTTCTCTTCTTATTCTCTAGGAGTAGTTTGTCTTATTAACAGGCAAAAAGGTTCATACAGTTGAATTAAATTATTTATTTTAATCTCAAATAGATTGAAATACATTTTTAATTGAGAAAATATAGAAAGATGTTCATTGCTCTGCATTTAGTTCTTAACGTTGCTGAGATACTATCTGGGCACAGGTTTTAAAGTTTTTGATGGAAAGAAAAAGTATTATGACGCTTCACGGTCGGATTACTGTTGGGACCTTAATTTTGCAGGTGTGTATGTACTTTCAAGCTGATTGTGTCACTATGATACCAGTATATTTATGATAACAAGCTAATTCTGATGCTTTATTGTTCTATGATGTGTCTTGTATTTACGGATTAAAATGAAATAACTGTTTTATCTTGTTTAGAATTTTCTTATGTTTCCATCAACATCGAATATTTGCTTGAATATTTAATCTTTTCCTACCAGGATTGTGCTGTAGGGCTGCTGTTTGCATTACTTCCAATTCTGGATGGTACATCTGGTGCTTTTGATGGAATAATATCAATTGCTAAATTGTGAGTAGGACTACTTCAACTGCTTGTATTATAACTGCCATGTCATCTCCAATGATTTGCACCTGGTAGGAACATATGAAGTTTTATTATGCTATATAGGTGCTGCTTTCATTGCTTAAAATCAGTTAATTCTTGCTTTTTCTAGGATAAAATTTCGAGGCATCTCATTTGGTTTTAATATATGTTTTTAGATTATTTCAAGCCGAAACAATTTGATTACTAAAAAGGCCCATGAAGGTGCTTTGGTTTAACAGCTTTTTTAAAAGGCCTTAGAAAACTGAAGCAACCAAAAGCAGGTTCATAGCTTGATTTAGTGGCTTTATGATCTTGTTTAAGTCAATACTCCTTTAACTGATAGCTAAAAGGTATCTTTGAAAATTGAAACTGTGACCTCGGATTATGGCCCCTTCGACCTGCCTTTATTCATAAATAAAAAGTAGAGACAAGGAATAAATAACAAAGCAAGTAAAGAAAGGGAGGAGTAGGACTTCAGAAAGTCATTTTGACATTGCCACACCATTTTTAGTGCTTTTCTGAAATTTGTCATTTAATCTTTTGTATTGGCAATTTCAGTATAAGTGATGTTATTCTTTCAATCTATCTCTGTGATTTATCTGTTGTATTGAAAATATTAATTCTTATTGAGAATTCTCAAAATAGGGTTTCACTACTGAATCTCAATCATCATCCTATAGGTGTCATTCAAGTGCGCTCTATCTGACTATCTTTTTCCTCTTCTAGGTTGGTAGTTCTAGTTACATTCTTGACCATTTTGGCAGTACTAGCACGTACATGCATACCTCGGTTTCTTAAGCTGATGATAAGCCTCTCATCACAGGTAATTTTGGTCTAACTGAATTTATACATTTCCACTTTCTGATGTTTCCCTTGTTTGACTGGGTACCCCTTGAATCTCTGCAGACCAATGAGCTTTACCAATTGGCATCTGTGGCTTTCTGCTTGCTTGTTGCTTGGGTTTGTCTCTTTCCCAGTTTTTGGATGGCATTCTATTGAATTTGGTTTAGGGCTTGGAGTATTCTTCTCTACTTACTTTTAGGGTCCATCGGATTTCTTCAGTTGTTTTGGACCCTCTCAATAGTTTCCACTCTCCTACGGCTGGATACACTTGACATTAAAAGTTATATGAAAAAGAAAGCACCACTATTTGTTGAATTATCAACATATAATGTTCTTCCTAGCCATGTCAGTGCTTTCAAAAGGTTAAAAATGGATGAATTAATTATGGCAACCTGTCATGGGACTTCAGTTGCCTAGCTTTAACTGTGAATATATTTATGTCTAAGAGAATGCTGATTCAAACCTCAAAAGTTATTTATATGTAGGGGTACTCTTCTAGGCGGTCCTTAACTTGTTTATCAGGTGCTATTTGAGGAATAATTGATTTTCTTTTATCTTGAATAATGTACATTATTGCGGCTTAACAGTGTAGCGATAAGCTGGGTCTAAGCTTTGAATTGGGTTCCTTTGCTGCTGGAGTGATGATATCAACAACTGATCTTGGTCAGCACACTCTTGAGCAGGTAAGTTTTTTAGTTCATGCTATATTGTGTTTTGTAAATAGCTTCACTTGACTTTCTATTCTTCCTCCAATAATTGTTCATCAATATGAAACTCTTTAGAAGAAAGCAAACCACTATTTCTGAACAATAAAAAAAATGAGATTTATAGGATGGCAATTTTTTGTGGCAAAAGATGATACAATGGATCCTGAGCCATAACAGCAAGTTCAATTCCTTAGGATGTTTAAGCGCTTCAGTTCATAACTAAACAACCACTGTTTTACAGAAATTACTTCACTCCCCTGTGGATAAGAAATTTATGGATGGTGATGTTGTTTGATGTTTGCTTAGAGGCTTATGGATGATCAATGTGCTTCAGACTTTCAATCAAGTTTCTGTTTCTATTTTCAAATTTCCATTTTGTGGTTTAATGATCCTATCATGGCTTAGTGTATATTCAATACTTCATTAAATTTTGGCAGACAAATGCTGTTGATAGATGTCAAATTTGAAATTTTCATGTGTATGCAGGTGCCTTTTGTTTGTTTTAATTTTCGAACTGCCACTATTCTTTGCAATAATGAAGGCACAGTGTCACTAAACAATGCCATTAACGTTTTCCTGTTCATTTTTATTGTCAGCCCCATTTGGCTAATTTCCTCATTATCGATAATATCATTCCATCGATAATTGTCATGAAGGCAATTTTTCATAAATATTTTTAAATTTCTTTGTCTAACCTATTCATTTTAATTTGTATGACAAATTCTCCACAGATAGGTATAATTCAACTTATAATTGTCAATTTAATGCTGATGTCTGCAATCTATCCCTTGGAACAAGATATAGAATTTCTTGCGAGTGATAAATGGAATTTCAGTTATATCTGGATGCTATTGCCTTGTTAGAGTGGTATTCTTTTCTACTAATTTGTTTTGGATTAAGATTTAATGAACTGTATATGCGAAGACAAGGAAAAAGAGTATCGCTGAAGCATTGAGCTTGACCTTTATCTTCCTTTGAGTGAGACAGAGGTGCTTGGACATTGTGGAAGATTTGCATAAAATTGCTTTGTTGGATTATTAACCTGTGTAGCTTTCTGTACTTTCTTATGGAGACCGTAGTAATGGTCAACTTCTAATTCTTGTGTCTTCTTGTAGGTTGAGCCCATCCGAAACTTCTTTGCTGCTCTTTTTCTTGCCAGCATTGGAATGCTTATTCATGTCCAATTCCTTTGGAATCATATTGACATACTGCTGGCTGCAGTTATATTAGTTATTATTTTTAAAACTGCTGTAGTTGCAGCAGTAGTTAAGGGTTTCGGCTATGGTAGTAAAACATCACTTCTTGTAAGTGCTTGCCAAGTTTATTTGTGTCATTACTTCTAAAGTTACTTTTCTACTTCAAATTTATTGATGGGTCTTAGTTATATCTTGTGTAGGTTGGAATGTCCTTGTCCCAGATAGGAGAATTTGCTTTTCTTCTTCTAAGTCGCGCTTCAAATCTTCATCTGATTGAGGTGGTTTTCTAAGTGGAACTATACCATTTGTTGGTTACATTCCATCGTATTAGATTTTATTTCCAAGAATAAAATCTGTGCTGTTCTCTATTAAGAGAGCATTTTCAGCAAAATGAAATCTTGATTTGCAAAAATTCTAACCAAGCAAAGCAAGAATATTCCTTGCAGTTTTGGGTTTCCCTACTATGCTGTTATTCCATTCATTTAGCTATTAACATACATTTATATATATTACAGGGTAAGTTGTACATGCTGCTTCTTGGCACAACAGCTCTCAGCCTGGTGGGTAAATCTGTTTTATCCTCTAATGAAAAATAATAGATTACTTCTTCAAGCCTTTCTAATTTTATATTGGGCATAGGGGAAAGTGTGTGATTTCTATTCGTTTGGCATCTGAGCAATGTAATGTTTTAACCTGGTATAAATTAGATGACTAGAGCCTTTGTTGTTATTTTGCCAAGGGTACAAGTTACTGCCTGGCAAGAGTTCTAGTTTGTACATGTGAATGCTGAATGTGAATTATGAATATCAGGATATTTTTTCCTTTGCACAAGAACTCTAGCTTCATTATGCATTTTTTAACCTTAAGACCTGACACATGAAACTGTGTGCTATTAATCGACTGTGTCTTCTGACCAAAATCAAAAGAAAGCTCTATGTCAATCCAGGCATGCTCATGGTTTAAACCAGAAAGAATGCTTATCTATGGTTCAGTTACATGAGGAAAATAACATGTGATAGACAGCAGTTAAAATCATTCATTACTGGGTTCTTGTAACTATTGTCCACTGATCCACACAAAGCAGAAATAAAAGTATAAAAATGTCTGCTTTGTATGCTGTGCTCTAGTCATGTTGCACAGTTAATAGTGCCATCTCATTTACTTATAATTGAAGTACAATGCTTTCACATGAGTTGAATAATTCCCGTAGATATGCATCTTCTGTGACCTTTGTTCTTTAAATTTTGAGTTTTACCAAGTTTACCAGTGTTTATTCTGAATGTATGATTATTTCGAGTTCCCAAATGTGCATCCAAATATGCTTATGAAGCAAGGATGCAGGTGACTACGCCATTGCTATTCAAACTGATTCCTGCTGTTGTACACCTTGGAGTGCTACTGCGATGGTTCCCCCCTGATGTTTCAAATGAGGTAATCTTTTTGAAACTTAGGCTATATGTGATTCTCTTGTAAGTTTTTAGATGCATTGGCTACATTGAAGTGGTTTTCCCCCATCTGTGCTTGGATCAAGAGTTTTGAGCAGTGTTGGATATGTTCTAATCCCAGATTGGAAATAAAGGTGATATCCTGCGTGCTGACCATGCTAGGCGTATAACTCTGATGGTTGAAGGATCTCATGATTCATGAGAACAATAAAAACACGAGTCGAACTAATCAAATATCAGATTTACCTGATGGCATTCTTATGCTCTGGGAGGACAGGTTCCCAAGGGTGCAAAGGAGGTTGATTGAGTAAAAAAACTGCACGTCATTATAGAGCTTCGATATCAACGCCTTCAGTGATGGATTGCATGATAAAGACAATCTCATGTCACGTACAAAATGGGGGCTGATACACCAACTACCAATCCTGAGATGCTGGCAATTGTAGATCTCTTTTGTTGCCATATATTTGTTTGCAACCAACATCGATATAATTGCTCTAACAGTGGCTATTGTTTATTGATCTATCCATTCTCCTCTGCAATTTGTTCATTCTTTTCCCCCCTTTCTACGTAATGTTCTCTTAATAGGTAACTGGATGTGATACCTGCTTACCCAGATGTATCCTTCCGTATTTTCCATGTAAGTACACCGTCTTATACAGAAAATTAGTATCCTCATGTACATAAATACATACATATCGATGTTTTTCATTGGATTTGTTTCTGAGATCAGCCCCTGTTGCAAATAGTTAATAGTGTTGTTGAGGTTTTGCTGGGGAAATAGTTCATCAGAGGATTGTCCTGTCATTGGTCTCTGGAATCCTACGAGATCTGAGAAGTATGAATTAGGATGTTTAGGGCAGTGTTTCATTTGATTCCGAAGTACAGTCCTACTGATGAAGTGCTACAACTTTCCTGAATCTGTTAATGACAAAATGATGAAAGTACGTCTCTTAGATAATTTATTCGAAATATAGTGATATGTAATTGTTTCCTGCTGTAAAAAATTGGGGACTCTCCTGTTCTTCGGTTCTTGTCTGTTCTTATTGTTTTCCAATTTTAATTTTACTTAAAGATAGACCGGCGACATAATGGGGAAGTGAAGATGCGGAGGCCTGGTATTGATCTCTGTCTTCTGAGCGCAAGTATATGAGTTCGGTGAAAACATTGAGGAAAGCTGCACTTCCAGCAGGAAAAATTACACAGAGGAAGTGAATTAGTATTATCCGATGATGTCTACAGAATTGAACACGAATATAATGCATGTATTAGTGGTCTGTATAAATCATCATGAAGTCTTTCAAACTGTTTGGTTCAATGAATTAGTCTAAGAGAATGTATAACCATTAGCAGTAGAATTTGCAATTAAAGGCAAGTTATTATAAGTCGGAAGTTCTGAATTCAAGACGTTGCATTTACACAAGTAAAAAAAAGGCAAGCTATTGAGCACAAACAGCACTGAGCACTGGCCGTCTAGTCTAGTAGAATATAGAAGCAGAAGATAGACGTCATGGACTGGAAGTCAGGACAATTATCCTCAGAAATTTCCATCGTCCTGAGCGTGATGGTATGATGATAGATGGGGTGGTTATCGCCGAAAAATGCATGGCATCGTGTGTTGCTCATACTCACTGAACAGTCGTGTGTTGGGTTTTTGCTGGGATAATGTGGGTTCTCAATAACTATGGTGTTTGTTGTCACCATTCCTGTCATCGAGTCCCCACCATTGGCATTGGGGCCTGTGGGAAATGGAAATGGCACTTTACAGATAGGCTTGAATTGAATGGAGCACAGTGATGATGGCAGGTAGCTCCAGACAGAAAGAGAGGTCCTCTTGGTATGCAAGTTTGCCCTTGGCTGCTTCTGTTCAGAAGAAGAAGAAAGGTCAGTCCCTTGGCGTTTTTGTTCTATTACGTCTGGCATCCAATTAATAGTGGTACTATATACTGATTGGGAAAATGATGGAAGCCAGCCGGAAAATCAAGAAGAAAAGGTCGTCGGCATACCCTACGTGTGGACTTTATCCGCCATGGATACGTCTCAGATGGATATAATGAATAAATCTGCATTTAGCATATGCATGGAAGTATTTAGATTGCGTCGGAGTTCTGGAATTATTTTCACTTGCTTATTTACTTGTCCGCATGATGTCGTTGTCCAGATGAAAAGAAATACTACATAAAAATACTAGGTAATTAGCAGAGAAACATTAAAGAACAAAAGTAAGTGTTGTTTACTTGTATTGGACCGACATTCTGGTTTAGCAATTTTATTGGCTAGTCATGCCAAGTTTGGAACGAGCGACAATTAGTGACGCGGATCAGCAACAGATGAGAAATGAGAATACGAATTAAGGCTCGAGCTATCCGGTACCGAGTCAGCAAATGAGCACGTACTAGTGTCTTTATTGTAAAAAGTGTTGGCATTTCTTATTTTGGTGTACGTATTTCTATTTCTACCAATGTATTCTCAGGAAAAGTTTGATAGATACGGTAACAGACAAGTCTAGAACTAAGGATATTTGGTCCCCCTGCTTGGATTTGTCCTGTCCCCTTCGCCATATTTATGAGGATATCCAGTGAGATTCAATGCAGAAAAAGTAGGCTCCAGTTAATTTTGTTCGCATGGCCTCCTCCTCCTCCTCGATGTTTCGGGAAACACACACTGCTAGTACTAGTAACTCGTGCTACATATTTGTTCCAACTTTGCAGTAATTACCATTTGTTGGCCTTCAACCCCCAAAAGTAGTGTAGATGCTAGAATATTGGAGCTGCTGTCGAGTTGAATCGAATTTGAGTAATGCAACACTTAAACTCTGTTTGAGTAAAAAATACTTAATCCCAAAAGTAATTTTTTTGTACTCGAACTCGACTGGATTACTTTATCTCGAACTTGATTTTTTGAATCAAACTACACATGAGTTTGAGTCGATTAGCTTGATTAATTTACACTTGTATCATTTCTATCATATGTGAGTACATCTTAAACAGCTTGTAGCTCAATTGCTAGAATTTGAAATTTATTTTGTCCTCAGCATTTGAACCCAACTGAAGAGTGATGATTAAAAATGAGCAGGACAAGGCTGAGCAAGATTGTCCTGAAGTTGTAACAAGTATTAACGTGATGTGGACCATTTGAAAGGAGGGAAACCAAATACTGGGAACAATTCAATTATAGCATTGGCAGGACCATTATGCGACCATGACCTGTGTCAACTGCCAAACGGTATCGAACCTCAAAACGTGTTTGATTTTCGATCGTATTTGAGAATTCTTGATACATCATCATCATACATCTCTCTGTCTCTCATTCTTTATTCACTTTATCCACCCAGAATTCTTTAACTCAACTGTTTCAGAATATATTACACATTTTTTAATTTGCTGTAGGCATAATTTTTGTCTAATTTGAGTGTTTGATAGTGTCCTCCCACTAGTCTTTTACAACTATAATAGAACAAACAATGAAAATTGGTCGTCAATAGATGACAGTGTTTTTATTCTCCTTTTCACCCCCAATTGTCAAGCACAATATTCGAACCTTAAATCTAACAATGAACAAAACCTTAAGAACCCTCCATTAATTATTTCAAGTAGAGCATTGCTTACCATGTGTTATTACCTCAACCTTCTTAATGGCGATTTACCACATGGAGTTTTTTTACGAGACACCACATAGAATTAATGGGTGACAATTACCAAATTGCACGAGTATTTAAAATCAACAAATAATATGACATGATATCAAGCTTGAAAGAAAGTTGTCCTAACCTAATTTATTCTATAGTGTGTTTAGCTCTGGTTATAAAGACATTTTGCTAGCTAGATATTGGGTGCCTATGTTCATCCCCTTTTGGCAACTAAAAGAAAAAAAGTCATTATATTGCATGAGTAAGAGGGTGCGTAGGTCTATGTAATTATTAATAAACTCCTTGGAAGATCAAGGTAATCTTAAAAACTAAACCGCTGTCCAAATTAAAGGTTAGTATCATAGTTTTCGGTCACAGTGAATTGAGAAAATGCTAATGACCTTGTCATAGAAACAAACTAAGGAAAAAAAAAAACAGTGCGAGAGAAAAATTATTGTAATTAGTTTAGTGAAAGAAGTCGATTTGTAATCTCGTGCACAAACTTGGGGGAGGCTCAGAATTTCTTGAAAGAGGATAAGAGATGACGAAAAAGGAAGCTTGTCAAAGAGGCAACGACAAAGACAAGTCAGTAATCTGTATTTGCTTGCACTGCAGGAATTTCCAAGTTTTCATAATGATAAAGTTGTCAGCAACCGGCGATAATGTGAGAAATTGGGTTGCGGATAGACTAAACAACTACAGTGTAACTTGATGAACCATAACCAAAACATCGTGATCTATCCAAAGATATTGTTTGAGAAACCTGTTGACATGATTCATCCATTAGCTTTCGAGAAGAGTTGACGAAATGATTGGGATAAGGCAAGGACAGTTGTGATTGTGACCTTATTGGACAACGTAGATCCATCCGTAGATGCGTGGCTTCGGAAGGTGCATGCTTTCTGGAAAAAATTTAACGCATGCCCACATGCTCAGACTGTTAGGAAACAAAGCCCTTGTCCTGCTTATTCAACTGGATTAATACGTAGTAGTTGTACAAGGTAGTTTTCCTCCAGGAAGATCGTTGATTGTGAATATTAATTGTATATGATTGGTATGCAAATAGTTGCAGTTTTGTTTTATTTATATGCAAGACACTCATGTTTATCTCTCGAAGGTGAAGTTACAAATGCAAGCCGCAGGATTTTTAAATGCGTGGATATATTTTTGCAGAGAAAAATCAAGAAAATTAACTGAGACAAACCCTTTTGGAGTATCAGAAAATAGTTCTTTTTTTTTCGGTTGAATTACCCGAGCAGAATTATGCTATTAATTAAAGTTCAGTAAATATAGATGAGCCCTCCTCCCTTTTAATGGACTTGAGCATGTGTTAACCACGAATTTTGGAAGGAGGCAGATTCCAAGGGATTGTCTCATTTAGTTGCCGATGTCCCACAACCAAATTTATCCCAGTTGCGTGTTTTGGTGCAGTAGCATTCATGGTCTGAGTCTTCCTCTACTTTCGGCACTATTTGAGCATAGAACAAGAGAAAAAAGAGAAGCAATTTGTAGGCTGCAATCAAACGTCAATTGTCAAGGTGAATTGGATGGTCCATGCATGTTTTGTATATTTAGCTACAGGAAGTCGGTTGGAAGATTAAGGGGACACCATCATGGTTGTACCAAACAGAGCCGTTGATTCTATTCTAGGGGATCAAAGACTTTGACAGTTAATCTGCGGAGACCAATCACTCTTGTACGATGGATTTGAGTAAATTGGATGTTCTGTGTGTCTCTCTCTCTCTCCAAAAATGATCGAACATGAAAAGGCGGGGCACTTGTGGGGAAAATTTTAACAGAGCTGAATAACACATTCCAGACCTAATTAGATGGAGTACAGTTCGCTTGCCCATCCCTAAAAGAGATTTGAAATTTGAACAGCTAACCAACGTCCTTTTAACTTTTACATGTAGGAGTAGTAACTATCAACTGGTGAAAATACCTAAGAAATGACTTGATATTAACGTATTAATTTGGACCATTTCTTCATTGACGTCAACTGAAAATTTTCAATTAATTGGTTGTTTCCAGTTTGTCTGTTATTGAGGTCCCGGAAAGACGAAGAGTTTTAATACATAAAGGGAGACTTAAGCGATAGTTGTTTGCCATATACTAGCAATAATCAACAAAACTATATGTCATTGTTCCTATCAATAGAACTCTATATCCCAGTGATAATCAATATTAGGGCTGCAAACGAGTTGAATTAGCTTAAAATTTGATGGCCTAATTGAGTGGAGTTCGACTCAATTTTACTAAGTTCAAATTCTGGTTCGAATTCGATGAGATTTTAATGTAAAACTTGAACTCGAACTTGATCTCAAATTCAAACCTAGTTGAGCTAGCTGATCAAATTGGAGTTGAGTTTTGACAAAACCGGCTCAAGAACGCTCGCGATTGATTTGATTGTTTTGCAGCACTAGTCAAGATACCTATCTCGACTTCTGCAATTAGTAGTCCTATGCAATGTAGTACGTGCTCCTAATTACAATTCCCTTAGTTTTAGGGTGAAAATTCCTTATTGTTGTACATAATGACCAATGAAATCCGAATAATTCTTCTTGTCTGGTGCATACGAATTCTTCTGGTCTAGTAAGATGCAATCCGGCAAGGTATCCAACAAAATCAACTCTTTTTTTTTTTCAGCTTTAACATTTATATGTTCTAGTTTGGAATCAGAATCTTCCGAACATAAATTCTTTGACGTGTGTGATGCGACTGCCAAAAACAAGATCCGAGCTGAGCTGCCACGGGCTGAGCGAGCTGAGTGGGAGCGAGCTGAGTGGGAGCGAGCTGAGGGGCCGAACTGACAGGGAGAGAACGAACGACCTGTCCTGCAGAGAGAAGAATAAACGGAGGGGGCTAGCTCCCCGGAGTAACTCCCACGACGGGCTGAGCGAGCTGGCGAGCTGGTTAGGGAGCCAAAGGCACAGTCCGAGCTGAGCTGCTACGAGCCGGGTTGGCTGAGTGTAGCCGAGCTGGGAGGGGGAAGTTGAGCAGGCAGCCCTGCAAGGAAAGAACAACGGCGGGGCTGAAGTCCCCGGAGTAGCTCCGACGGTCAAGTCAGTAGAGCTTATGAGTAGGGTCACAGTATAGAGTACTATAGATGGTGTACCTTGTGTCGTCTTGTGGCGTTGTATATATAGGCTTTAATGGGTAGTAGTTTCCATATAGGAGTCAAAGTCCCCTTAGGGTTCGGAGTCCTTCTAGGGTTTCGTATGACAACCCCTAAAGGTCCGGAGGCGGCGGCCCATCAGGCCCACTTCATGGAGAGGCGGCGGCTACGGCTGAGCTGACCTCCCTCTATTCCGAGCTGCTCTGCCCGAGCTGCCATATCACAACAGCCGAGCTGACATGTGGCATCCGTAGATTAGTTGGCCGAGCTGACAGGTCCTCATGTCCGAACTGACACGTGGCTACTGGGAAATTTGCCCCACTACACTAACCCCCCTTTGAGTCTAGAGTCACTGGGGAGTCACGTGAGTCTAGACCAAGTTTCTTGGCGAAGAGTCAGTTCGGTGTGAGACCCATGATTCCACGATTGCGGCCCTTGCTCGAGTAACTTGTAAGACCGAAGTGAGTAGGATCAGTCCGTTTTTTGTATGAACTCCTCCTTTGTAAATAGACTCTTGTGGACTGAATAGACTTTTGTTTCTTCTATACTTAGCAAAATTTTTCATCCATGTCTTTCTTATCATACTGTCTAAATACACTTGTGCGAACAGACCCCGAGCTGGCGCGCGATCTGACTTTCAACTAATGCAAAATAGTTCATACATTTGCGCGAAAAGATAGACGCATGCACGACCTGACATGCACAAGCTGACTTCTAACTTGTTCAGAGCTATGCCAAACAACTCAGGTCATGTATGGACAGAGTGAGTGAAATTTAATGAAAGAGCCTCATACTCGGACTCGTTATTGGAGGCATTGAAGTCGAACCTCAAGACGCAAGCCCATTCTTCCCCCGTAGGGCTGATTAGGAGGAGCCCGACTCCACACCCGTGCTTGATGCTCCATCGGTATACAATATCCAGGTTGGGATGGCCTGTTCGGCAACCCTCTTGGTCTCTTCGGCCTGTACAGCCTCTCTGGCTTGTCCGACCTCATCAGTTTTTTCGGCCTGTTTGACCTCATCAGTTTTTTCGGCCTGTTTGACCTCGGCTACTCCTCTGGTCTGCTCGGCTTCGGTTGCCTTTATGGCCTGTGTGACCTCGGCAGCTTCTCTGGCCTGCTCGGCCTCAGCCGCGTCTCCGGTCAGCTCGACATTGGCCGCTCTCTCGGCCTGTGTGACCTCGACAGCTTCTCAGGCCTGTTCGGCCTCAACTGTGTCTCCGGTCAGCTCGGCCTGGGCTGCTTTTGTGTCCTGTGTGACCTCGACAGCTTCTCCGGCCTGTTTGGCCTCAACTGTGTCTCCGGTCAGCTCGGCCTGGGCTGCTTTTGTGACCTGTGTGACCTCGACAGCTTTCTCCGGCCTGTTCGGCCTCAACTGTGTCTCCGGTCAGCTCGGCCTGGGCTGCTTTTCAAGCGATTGGCTTCCTCTGCATTAGCTTTCTCGTGATCTCGATTCAGCATCTCCCGAACTGACTTGGGAGGTCTCTCCACGAACTCGCTGTATAGTTTCTGCTTGCGCAGTCCGTTAATGAAGGCGGCCATGACGACCTTATCGTCCCGATCTCGAACCTGGAGAGACTCGTTGTTGAATCGCACCATGTATCCCCGCAGCGACTCCTCAGGCTTTTGATGGATTGTCATCAGGTGAGCAGTGCTCTTGGAAAAGACTCGCGACGAAATGAACTGAGTTGAGAACAGTCGCGCAAGCTGGCTGAAGGACCGAACTGACCTGGGGGGTAGTCCCTGGAACCACTGGCGCGCCTTTCGCTCCAGGAACATTGGAAAGGTCTTGCATCTGACCGCATCCGCGGCCGTTTGCAGGTGCATTTGCGTCATGAATACGAACAGATGATCCTCCGGATCCGTAGTTGCATCGTAAGATTTCATGGTCGGTATTTTAAATTTCGCGGGCAGCGGGTAGTCCTCAATATCGGGCACGAAGGGGGAAGCAATGTACCTGTCCGCTTCAGGGTCCAACAGTAGGTCCAGCTCGTCCTGTACCTGGTGTTGCTCTTTCCGTGGGGAGAGCTCTCCCCTTGAAAACCTTCGGAAGGGCTCCGGGTGCTCAGTTCGGGAGTTCTTGTGGGAAGGCTCCATGACCTCAATCTGTTCATGCATGAGCTCCCCGCGCGCCCGCTTCGGCCGGGGATTAGGACTTCCCGTTCGGGATTTTGACCGCCCAATTCCTTCCACTTCTTGGACCTTAGGCTCCTGGTCATGATGACCTCCCGTCTGCCCTTTGAGGTAGTTCATGATTGCCTCGAAGGTAGGTAGGTTTTCCGCCACCGTCTGAACCAGCTGTTCAGGCGGAATTCGTGAGAGCCCCGTCCCCTCGTCTCCAGGAGTCGGACCCCGATGGGGGTTTTGGGGGCCACTTCGTTCAGTCCTCTTGGATCCGTCAGTGTTCCTCTGAGACCTAGTTCTTGACATGATTCGCAAGAGAAGAATTATACGTGCTTCCCACAGACAGCGCCAATTGATGCGGCTGCCAAAAACAAGATCCGAGCTGAGCTGCCACGGGATGAGCGAGCTGAGTGGGAACGAGCTGAGGGGCCGAACTGACAGGGAGAGAACGAACGACCTGTCCTGCAGAGAGAAGAATAAACGGAGGGGGCTAGCTCCCCGGAGTAACTCCCACGACGGGCTGAGCGAGCTGAGCGGGAGCGAGCTGGCGAGCTGGTTAGGGAGCCAAAGGCACAGTCCGAGCTGAGCTGCTACGAGCCGGGTTGGCTGAGTGTAGCCGAGCTGGGAGGGGGAAGTTGAGCAGGCAGCCCTGCAAGGAAAGAACAACGGCGGGGCTGAAGTCCCCGGAGTAGCTCCGACGGTCAAGTCAGTAGAGCTTATGAGTAGGGTCACAGTATAGAGTACTATAGATGGTGTACCTTGTGTCGTCTTGTGGCGCTGTATATATAGGCTTTAATGGGTAGTAGTTTCCATATAGGAGTCAAAGTCCCCTTAGAGTTCGGAGTCCTTCTAGGGTTTCGTATGACAACCCCTAAAGGTCCGGAGGCGGCGGCCCATCAGGCCCACTTCATGGAGAGGCGGCGGCTACGGCTGAGCTGACCTCCCTCTATTCCGAACTGCTCTGCCCGAGCTGCCATATCACAACAGCCGAGCTGACATGTGGCATCCGTAGATTAGTTGGCCGAGCTGACAGGTCCTCATGTCCGAACTGACACGTGGCTACTGGGAAATTTGCCCCACTACAGTGTGTATTGAAACAACTACCACTGATTCTTGAGTCGTTTGTAGCATCAACGGAAATGATTTATTTTAACCATAATGGACTACACTTCCCCTGTCCGAATTTATGATCCAGATTTAAGGAAAGCAACAGGTCGGTCCACATATCCTTCTGAGAACGATTACTGTCTATGTAATATAATTGCGCCTAGAATCGCCCATATGGCTTGTACGAATTTTTAGATAACGTGAGTAAATAACTCGTGTCAGCATTCAATTCTTGATGGTGAGAATGCACCGTCTTCTTCTGCTTTCCAGCACAAATTTCTGATAATTTATTAAAGGTTGTACAGGAATGGACAAATTAAGGTTAGAAACAGCAGGATGTTTTGCCATCTCAATTCTCAAGTAGCTATCTACTTATGAATGCGCTGGCTAACTAATTGATGGGATCTAGAAATGATTAATCTTGGAAATGTTACCACCAGCCTTTATTATTGAAATGTTACTGATCAGAGACTTTAAAACTTCCATTAAGATCAGACTGCCCAGAAATTATGTGTACCAAGTTAAATAGTTCTGGATCAGAATTCCCAGATCTTTGAAATATGTTATTGTCAACTAAGTTCTAAATACACGTACGTACGTCTTCATTTTATCATGCAATACTGTCGTACACCTTTAAATTTCATATACCATTGTATTGGATGGATACATTTTAAACTTGAGAGCTTACAATTTTGTCATCTCTTGCCTTGAACACGACATATTCGTCTGCAAAAACATGCGTGGAAATGTTTCTTAGTAATTAGCAGTAACATTCTTAGAGAGCAATACTGTCGATGGATGTCAATATAAAATTTTTTTTTGTGGAGAGGATTATATAGGTGAAACTCAAAGCAAAAGTCAATTAAATTCGTTTAGGGCTTCTTGGAACCAGTTGCATAATTAAGTAGGAGTTTGATTAATTTAATAGGCTCGAACTGGCGACAAAAATAATACTACTACTATGGATTACGGTTGCGTCAACTTGTGGCCTACCATGAAGTAATTAACTTCATAATTTCTTCTTTATTAATTTGCTTGAGCAGACTATAAAGAGCCAGCCAAGAAAGACGCCCACTAGAATCCAATTGCCTTAACTTAATATATATATGTTCCGAATCCGTACGATGAAGCTGTCCTATTTAATAATCCCATATGCAATTTCTACTGTTCTGAATTATGAGAGCAACTACATATTCAAGTGGATCCAGCCCTCCTCACAGAATACCTTTCCTAACCTCTAAGACGGAAAATTCTCAAAATAAGTGGCATTGTGATGATAAGTAGATAGATAATTACTTATTCAATATTGGTAAGGCTGCTAGCTTTACTTGTTAAAATTGCATCATCATCTCTTGAGCAATAATTTGACTCGAAAATTTTCGGGTAGTCTTGGTCTTTTTGAAGACAATGCATCGACTTCTATCTATGTCTTTAAAAATTTTACAAGCTGATTTCAGGTTGATATATGCTCTGCATGGTTTATAACCTCATATTCTAAGAGAATTTTGTTCGTTAAAGGTTAGAGGAACAAATTTTTGATCATCTGGTTCTGTTCCGCAGATAGTAACTTTTAATGAACAATACATAACTTCATTGATCTATGAATTGATATGATACCATAAGGGTATTCTGAGTTGTTTATGTTTCTTCATATGCAAGTCAGATAACACTGATTGGTCCCATAATTAGGATGGAAGCTGGAGGCGGGGGAGGGTTGTTTTGAGCCGCCGTCTTCGGGGCGGCCAGAGTCAGCTCCAAATCAGGAGCTCCGGTAGTACTTGTGATGGAGGAAATATTCGAGAGCTGATAGCTTGAAGATCCGGATGCAGCTGGCCAAATGGACATGGAGTCGATATCCATGTGATGTGATGAAGAGCCCTCTTGAACTTCTATGCAATCTTGGTGATTGGTTGTAGTATCCACAGCAAATGAATTAAGGTCTAACAAAGGGGCAGCTGTGTCAAGATCTGAGCTTGCTTTGCTGCTCAGACAAGTAGCTGAGGTTGTATCATTAGTTAGCTCGAAACTCAAATCGAAAACCTGATGACGGGCTGCGTTCTTGCTCCCAACCTGTTGTTGGATCATGTTGATAGAAATCAGTTCAGTGTGATATGTAATTTCGTGGCAAAGAATTTGAAACTTATTATTGACACAGTAATTAAGTCAGGATGATGGACACATAATACGTGAAATTTACCATGTCAAATAGGCTGGATCGCCTTTTCTTTTTGTTGAGACTGGCTTGGCGAAGAAAATACTTCTGAGCATGACTGGCAACTTGGGTTGGTGTCCTTGTGGTCACGAAGTTTCTTGAAATTCCCCTCCAGTCTCCTTTTCCTAACTTTTCAAGTCCAACTAGGAACGGTGTTCCTCTTCTGTCCATGGAACCCCTATACCATCAACAGTTAAAACAAATCAAATACTCATTAATTAAGGCCATTAATCCTGCACATGCTACCCACTGGGCCGCTATCTAAATTGCTAGAACAGAAAGTTACCATCTGCATTTTGATTATCAATTTCACTTTTGGGAAGGGGAAAAGAAAAAAAGAAGAAGAAGAAGCTTATTTATCGTAGTCCCGATGCTCATATATATGGTCGAAGAAGCCCACAGAGATGTTTAGACTGACAACCTTTTTACAATTGACTATGGTGTCTAAATAGTCGTGCTCGAGATATCACTATCAGACATTTTACAGAAAGAGGCAAGTTAGATAGGCTGGGATTGGTAATATTAAATAGCTTATGGGAATGTATAATGGGTGACATCTATTAATCATATCTTTCGGAAAGTTCACAGGGAACTATGTTTAGCACAAAAGATACAGACCTACTATATAAACACAAATTCCATGAAAAAGTGTGCAGTCAATCCCCTGTGCATTTCTTATTCTCCTTTGTTGCTTGAGGAAGAAAACATTCTTATTCTTGAAATGGAACAATTGCTTATTGTAGAAAGAAGCATGCGTGGTAGTGATCAGTACTGTTTGGTGCAGTTACCATTTCAAGGCAGACAAATAAGTTAAGGAGTTTGTTGAAGATATGAGGCTGTATTCTCCAAAATGATTTCAAAGAAACCATACGAACAATCAATACTTGAAAAGAAAAGGGAAAGTATGATTTCATTACAAACCTTTTTTCCTTTCCTGAGGTCGACCTAAGAGTCCGTCGGAGAGATAACCAATAGATATCTTGTCAGAATTTTCACTGATGGAAATTCTTGATGAAGAGAGTGACGATGATGGTGAAGGAGATGAGGTCGGTGATGAAGACAAGCAATCCAAGCTGAAACTTTTCTTCATGGCAATGGAATTAGAATTAGAAGAAGAAGGAGCAGAATTACACGGGACATCAAGCTGTACCCCAAAAAGCCTCAAGCCAGCAGCCATAACACTAATATTGCCCCTAGAATAAGCGGTACAAGTCCTTGAATTGTGGCCTATGTTCCCACAATGTGAGCACTTTCTGCCCATTTTCACCCAGACAATGCTCTATAACTTCCCAAACTACCTACATCCAAGGGAGAGAGATAGGAAAAAAAAAAGAAGAGGGAGAGAGAGAGAGAGAGCTCTTGAATAACTATCCAAGTGAATATATATAGACATAATGATGTGTTGAGTGAGGTGGGGTTTAGGAAAATGGATGCACACCAATGGTAGATGATTGGATGCACATTGTTTATTGTAGGATTTTTCCAACTTGGGTTCATACCTAAGAAACCAATAACTCTCTCTCCTCACATTTTACTTTTTTTTCTTAAACAAAAATGGGGATATTCCACATATATACTATAGGAAGAACCAAGGCTTATCTTAGATAAGATATCTGTTTACCATTTCAGTGCTGGGAGGGACCCTTGAAATATGCTTTTTTTACTTAGCATGTTAGCCATAAAGAATACAAACATTAACTAACAAACAAAATTAATGCATGGTAATCCCTTGAAGCTTAAACCTTTTCCTATTTGCATAGACTAAACCTTCATTGGCTCCAACCCCCACTTTGATCCGTCATTTACTATCAACCGTCAAAGCCAAATTAGATATAATTCTTGGATGTTGCTTGTGATAGTAAAAGGTTCACACACACACACACACAGTAAAGCACACAGTATCCCTTGGTTGCTGCAGCAAAATCGGTAGTATATAGACTGAACTCCATTAAGATACAAGATTATAGTGGAAGTTAGCTAGTGTGCATTGACAAGTTAAACCAATTATGGAAATGAGTGACATTTCTACAAACACGAAACCCTAATAGAGGATGTCCTCCTCCAATGGTTTAAAAGAGGTTGTTAGATGATTTGAGAGGGGGAGAAGACCATCATTAGCGGGGGAAAAAACAGAAAGAAGGAAAGAGAAAAGAACCTCCTTGCTTTTAAAATTGAGGTTCATAAATTAACATATGCATTTCCTAGGAAATTCAGCCCAATCAAAGTCTCCATTTGAATTCTTAAATTGATGCGCGATCATATGTTGAAGAGAACAAGGGAAGTCAGCAAACTTTTGTTGATCGTCAGGAAATTAAGCAGAACTACTAATAGTTTTGAATGATTCAATTTCTTCTCTTATTCTACATATTATATGACACTTGACAAGTCACTATTTCGAGACCTGGGAGAGGAATTTGGAAATTGTATATTCAAGAAACCGAAGTAAAAGTTAAAAAGTCAATGTGGAAATAGAGCTAATTATTGTTCTTCTGCAATTTATACAAATCCGATTATCACACAAAATAGGAATATTTGTCACAATCTCATTGCCAATGTGGAAATAGAGCTAATTATTGTTCTTCTGCAATTTATACAAATCCGATTATCACACAAAATAGGAATATTTGTCACAATCTCATTGCCACCTTTGGCACACCGGCAGACTATATTTAATGACTATAACATCACCATCCTTTCTCTTTTAATTTATTGTTTATACTTCAAAAACACATAAAAAAAAAACCAGGGTTAGCTATATGATAGTCTAACTACTATATGTTAGTTGTCATCCCACTATTTGTGGATCATCAGATGTAATATTTTTCAATCTCACTCTGTGTAGATTGAATAAAAAAAAGGAACTCGTTAGAGAAAGAACAGTATGTATGTTGGTTCTTGGTATTTTGTAATCATATAAAAAGAAAATCAGCGAAGACTCAGGCAAATTAAACAGCGGGCAGCTGATCAACTGAAATATATTATCTTGGGAAAGAACAGCCATTACCACTTATCCAACTCTTGGTTGTGTGATTACCAATAGCAGACAATGATTATAAAAGTGTTGAAATAGAAAACCACAACTACCTACTAGAAAGCCAAGTGTGAAGAAGTCTAAAATGAGCGAAATTCTCAGTTTCAAGTTTTACCCAAGTGTGTCTTTCAAGGTTGTGTTATTGTGCTTGGTTTTTTATCCAGTACAAATGCCTGACGCTCCATTACTGCACTGAATAAACACAGTCCCGTATTGGTCTACTGCACTGAATGTCTTCTTTTATCTCGTTTACATCTGATGTTGATTGAGGTCTTTTTATTTTGGAGACAAATCTTCCTCAGCCAGATTCTGTTCTCAGTGGGGTACCTGCTAGACAATTTAGCTAGTCATTGATTAATGGCAAGTAGCTCCACAGCTTCGTCTATGCAATTTATTTTTTTTTTTTTAGCAATTACGTAGGTTTTACTCAATCCAGCTTAAACCAATATTTCCATTCGATCCCTCATTTCAGTCACATATGTTGGCATTGTCATGAAGGAATCTTCTATCAAGAATAATAAAGATAAAGAAAACGTACGTTCCTTTCCTAACCTTCCTTGACTTTTTATCTTGTTACCGAACATTTGTCGAGTAAGTGTTTTTCACTCATCACTAGATAAATTAGTGCATCTAATCTCTCAGCCGTCAGGTTCAAATTCTGTATGTGACAGATGACAGATAACAGTTAGGGATGCATCTGACAAAAAGTGGCGGAAAAAAAAATTAGTGCATCTAATTGCGTCAAAAGCCACAAGTTAGTAGGATATCATTATCTCCAGAAAACAGTGTCCTATCCTTTTCAAGACGGTTTGAAATAACCTACATCGGACCCTATCCAAGAACTGAAGATAAGATTCCCCATAGCCGAGTTTCTGTCCATAATGAGTGGATGTTTGACTGAAATCTTCATATGGAAAGACTAAAGAAGGTTAAAAATCTGATCATCCACGTCATTTGCAAGATCTCAGTTGTCTGTTATCACTTTATCACAGTCACTTTTTTTAGTTTCTTCATTCATCCAAGGGGATGAGGGAGGAGTCTGATGACACTGCATCTCTTGTCCTACCTATTGGTGGTGCAGAGGTAGAGGAGGAGGTTGTGGAGGCAAAGAGCAAATGTAAAACCTGCATCTCCCAAGCATACAATGCCAAATAAAAGGATCACAGGAACTTGGTAATCAACAATAAATAAATAAGCATAGTGCTTCAAGAAAATGCCCCTCCGCGGGGGGAGGGAAGAGGGGGCAAAGTAGCTATGATGTTTCATACATCAGTCCAGTTTCTGGCGCAATTAATCATTTCAGAGAGTAGTAGTAATCTAACAGAGCTAATGATCTTGAATTTTGATCCTTTTCCACTATGGGGCGCAAGGCAACGCTGGTAAGGGGAGACGGAAATGTAAAAGATCTAAGAATGAAAGAACCATCTTTAGTCTGTGATGAAGCCAAGAAGGCTTGAAATAGAATAGATATGATGATTAAAAAACTTGATTATTCATCCAGACAGATTACCATTAATATGATCAACAATACGTATATCGTATGAATAGATGAAAAACTGTCATACCTGAACACTAGGGAGGTTTTCTTGCAGACTATCCTTCACAAAAGCTACCTAGTATACATACACTCTTACAACTTCCACAATTGAACATTGAAATACAAGAAATGATGCTGAGGCAGGTTTTACGTTTGGCTATCTCTACTGGATAGAGAAAAAGGCATTAAGGGCAGAATCAGTGAAGAAGTAAACAGGGGGATTTATAAAAAACTTGTAACACCAAACTTCCAAGTGCCCCTTCAATTCATAAACCTGCCAGAGCAGACACAAATTTTCATTTTTCTTCCACTTTAATTACATACAACTTTTACGGTTCGACATACATCAAAAAACTTGCAGCGGATACAGTCTAAGTTTCAATCCAAGATCTAAATTCTAAGAGTAAGACAAAGGGATGTGGACTTACTGGACTGCAGTCTAAGTTTCAATCCAAGATCTAAATTTGCAAATTCCACGTCGATCTTCTGCAAAAGAATCCCGTATGGATTGTAGCATGGAACGAACAGTGGGGACAAGAACCAGTTCTTCATCCTGCTCCTGAAAATTCAAAATTCAGGTTACCATATTTCTGTCTTGCAGATTTACTTTAACTAAACCATGGACATTCGAATAACTTACTACTTGAACCATTCGATCTTCAACGCCCCTCAAATTAGCATTAATGGGCATAAAAATTTTTCTATAAGCTGCTCTCAGGCTTCTGATCTGAACCATTGCAGAAATGCAGGGAAATAATTCTAAGATGAAGTAAATGTAGAAGCAATAAAGCAGCATTTCAAATGTAACACAAAAGATTCCTGCCTCAAAAGAAAGGGAATAAAATGAAAGGAACAAATTGCTAGGTATTTTAAAAAGCTGGATACAAGACCAGAACAGCAGTAAAATTCATGTGTTCCATCATAGTCACTGTCTCACTGATGTCCCCATGAACAAAATTTCGACACATCAGACAATCCCAGGCATCAGATACTATAACCTTAGCCGGAAAGCACGAGATGAGAAAAAATTATCTGCTGCTGAACTTGTACAGTTAGCAAGGGATGATTATTTAGACAGAGAGCTATAATCATACATATACAGAAAATACAGGATGGTCATCTATTTCATTTGACTTAAAAAGAAATATGGTGGAGCAATTTCCATATAATGCGGCCCTTATATTATTTTGGTTCTTTGACGATCAGAATGGTTATCAATTGCTGAGATAAGCATAAGTTTCCACACAAACTCATGACCTAATTTGTAAAACCAATCAAGGACCGATTTCAACCAGAAACTAACCTCTGCAACAGAGAATCCATGACGCCGAAGACCTTCCAGATTTAACCCACGAAGCTGAGCTCTTTCCCCAGACACCATCATGTACTTGGGGATATCTTGTGAGACCTGCAGAAAATGAAAAATGGAACATCATCCATGGAAATTAACCTACTCATCTGTGTTAAATAGCTTACTTAATAGACCAACATAAACAATTGTAATGCTAACATGGAGAACATGAAATTATGCATGAACATACCACCGAACCACCACCTATGAAAGAAAATGAACCGATATGACAAAATTGATGAACCACAATTGCTCCTGCAGTGTGTGCATGGTCCTACAAGCAGAATGCATCAATCACAATACAGCACAAGTATCATTGAAAGAGTTATCTAGGTTAGCATTGCAAAAGAAGAGTAGAACAGATACTGTGACTCACTTCCACCACAACATGACCTGCTAGAAGAGTATTATTCGCAAAAACATTGTTACTACCCACTTTGCAGTCATGGGCTATATGACAAGATCCCATTATAAGATTGTTATCACCAATGACCTGATTAGAGAAACAAATCATGAATCAGATTGGGTTTTCTGGGTTTAAGAATGAAAAAAGTAGCATGTATATTTTCATACAGTAATGTCACTTGGCTTTGAAGATCGATGAATAGATGTATGTTCTCTAATCTCATTGTTGGCGCCTATCTCAAGGAAGCATTCATTCCCTGGCTAAAACAATCAAGAGATGGTTATTATGACACAATGTTCAAGAGAAACTGTAAAGATTTAAAGTACAAGCTAGTACAAGAATCAGTAAAACCTTTAGAAGAGAAAAAGAAAGAATAAGACGCAATACAACAGAACAGCGGACGGTGGACAGTGGACACCAGAAATTTTGAAGCTATAACTTGGACAAAGTGAGAAGAAACACAGCACATGCTTCTTAGAAAGAAGCCCACAACCTAATCAGCTTTACAGATCATGCCTTTAGTTTTGCATGGAGTTTAAGAAACATACAGCCACGTGCATGTTATAAAAAACAATCACTCAAACAAATAAAAGTACATTGAATGGAAATATTCAAAACCTTTCAGAACCAAAAAACAGTCAACCACGTTGCAGCACGTGTTTCTCCAAAGGGATTAAGATGTAGAAATTGGATTGACGTTCTTACAATTAGTTAACCCTAAAGTATCAATAGAGAAACAAGATATCATAGGTAACAAAATCGGCAATAGCCAATAGCTTTTAAAATCAACTGATGTGCAATAGATAGAAAAAAGATAACTGTCACTAGCACAGAATGATTTAAGGAGTCTTGTGGATTGAGTCAGACTTTGTATACTCTTCCAAGTTGAGTTAGAAGCTTACAGTTTCAACCAATCCATCAATGCAAAAATGGAGAATGTCATCCAGAATTCTAGAAAGCTGACCTTGTATTTCATGTCTTGGCATTTAGCTCCAACAACGGCATGATGTCCTATGGTATTATTGCACCCAATGACAGTGTGACCAGGAAGATCATCTCCAACTACAGCACCACTGGTAGATATCAACACATACTGGACATAAGTTATTGCAGAGGAAAAACAAAAGAACAACAAAAAAGGTTTACAAGCAGAATGACTACACAGGAACTGCGTGTCAGCTATATTAAAAGAATAAATAGTTAAGAGAATCTTCAACTTACACCATCAAAACACAGTTATCTCCCAATTCTGTGTTTCCAAAGACGTGGCTGCCAGGGTACAACTGACAAGCATTCCCCACCTTTGCTGAAGGTCCAATTGTGCAGAAGGGACCAATAGAAACACCCTATGCAGAACAAACATTTTATGTTCTCCAAATAAATCAAACTAGATACTGAATATATACCTTCACTATCAACATTCCAATACCATAAAACACCTAGAAGAAAACGATGTCTTGAACTGACTTGACAAAATTACTTTCCTTGCATCAGAAGACATACATGCTTCTCTGATGGGGAAAGCTTGATCAGTAGACATTAACCACCAGACTCGTTTAACTTAAAATGCCTGACGTACATAAATACCATGGCAAACATGTTAGGAGATTCAAGGGAGGAAGAAGAAACAATGCTAATTCTTTCACCTGCTCAGAGTTCAATGTTTTTGCTCTATCTTCTCATAATAAAAAATATATTCGAACTGGCCAATAGCTTGCAATGAGCTCCAATTGTTTCATAAACAGAAGTCATCAAAATGGTCACTAAAGTATCCACATTGGCAACTAAATCCTGTAAAAGATTACCATCTATAAAGGTTTCTGAAGATGCATTGGTTGCAAGGCTTACAAAATCTCTGTGATAACAAAGTAGATATGCTATAAAATTAATCTGTCCTTGCATGAACAGAAATTAATAAACTAATGAAGGGAGAAAAAACCATCTAGATTGCAAGATCACAAAAAATATGATTAAATAGTACAAACACTTAACAGAAGCCATAGCATTGCAAGACAACCACTTTAGAAGCTAGAGCAATGACAATTCTAAGGAGTTATTCTCCCAAGAAGATCCAATTAACTGCAAATGATTTGTAGTCTTTTATGGCACAAATAACCTTAGCATTCTTCTAGAAAACTTGACAGAAATTCGTGTAAACTTTTTTATTCCTACTCTGCTTGTTCAATATTTTATCAGAACCATCATGTTCTAGTATTCCATCGGTATCTTTAAATTCCATTTGCCAAAGGCTTTAAATTAGAGCCATATTCACTAAAAAAGATATTCCAATACCTGAACTATAAAGAATTTCAGAACAGCATTATTGCCAACAAGGAAACTCGGAAACAACTTTTGCATAGTAAAATCAACTTAGGCTGTCAAAAAGTTATTGATAAGGATCATTTAGTTCCAAAATTTTCTTCAAAGTAGCCATTATCCAAATGAAACTACTCAGCCACCTAGTAAGAAACAAGCTTCGAGTATTTGAAATCAAACCATGGGTAATTGACATGCCCTGGAATCCACGTACAAAAACCTAGAGTTCAAATATTGAGCTTCTTTTTGTATATATGGGAAATGTAGTTTGAAATTCTGACTAGCATCATAGCTTCTAAATTTTTCCCATATAAAACTCGAATTTGATTAATTGTTTCCTCATCCAAGCATTTGTTCAACAAATGACACTGAAGTAGAAATAGCCAATATCAACTTGCGTCCAGCCCACCAAATAAAATTTGGAACTTCAGCCACAGAACACCATTCTTGATCATATTACATAAGCCGACAAGGGATAACTTAAGCAACATCCAATAGTATTTTAGAGTATCAAGAATCATTTAAAGAGAAATTTCAGGAGCTAAAATGTTCAAAAATCCCCTCATACACTCCTAAACCCACAAAGGAAATGAAGAAAGAAAGAAAAAGGAAAAAGGTACCTGGCCTAAAATGGCTTCAGGGTGAACGATAGCAGCGGGATGAATGAAGGTAGGCCTGTTATGATGAGGTGGGTCTCTTTTTTCTGTGCCATCATGCTTGTCTTCCTCAGCAAAGCCTGCAAAAAAGGAAAAAAAATCGCAATTACGAATAAGCAATGACCGTAAGCAAAGCTCATAAATATATGTAGTCCTGAAAATAAATGTTCTTCAACAAAGGAGAAGAGAGAATGTTTCACAGTGGAGTGGATTGGAGGAGGAGGAGAATCGCCGGAGAATCAGTCCTCTCAGAGCTAAAGAAAGCGGCCGCCGGAAGCCGAAGCTGAGCGCTGAACTCATGCCTCCAGCCGGGGAAGGAGGAATTTTTTGTTTTTCCATTTAATTTTGTTATTTTAGCACTTTTTATTTTCTCAGATTTACCTTTCACAAGGAAATTTTGCAGTAGGAGTCGGTGACATTTATAATTTATCTTTTTCTGCCCTTTACAATTAAAGTTAATGCATTTTAGTCCGCAACATAGTAGATTTCTTCTTTTTATTTATTTTAAACAACAAATTAATTTGTAACGTAATCAAATTGTGAAATCTGTTCTCAATTTCTACTTCCAGCCACTTCTTTGCTTAAAGAGCTAACAAACCTCGTGCTAAAATGGAGTATTAGTTTTAGTTGTTAATAATATTATGGGACGACACACCATAAGATTCAATAATACAAAATTCCCAAGTATTATTAATTTTATTATGGGATGATAGATCATAAGGCCAAATACTAATACATGAAGTAATAAAAGTGAATGTTTCATTTGCCAATGAATTGGATCCGCCCTAGATCAATAATTGGATTCTTGGCAAAAATGATACTAATAATGATGATAAATCAACACGTTCGGATAGAAGATTATTTGAGATAATTTTTTGATAAAAAATACTGTAACACCTTTTTAGTGTGACATATGTGAAATAAAAATGTAGTTAAAAAATATATTTATAATGCAAGCAGATAAATTTGTTTAAATAATTTGCTATCCAAACATAAATGTCATCGCCATTTTCTATACCTTGAAACTCCGTTCTCTTTATCAATACAAAAAATAAAAAAGTACCAATAAAAAATGTCCACCACCACCACTACCAACAACAATAATAATAATAATCTAAATACAAAAATCATTAGGCTGGACGAATAATTTTCACAGCTACAAATATTCCATGCATTTTTTGTCACGGGAAAGAGCAATGATGCTGCATTTTTGGCATCATTTCCGCTTCTCACAGAAGACACCTTCATAAGCTGTCCTTTGATCATCATCTGAAGGAGAGCTTAACACGAGAGTTATGCAAATGTCATCAGGCTGCTTTCTTGATGAAGATTTTTACTCTTGCCTTTGTCCTTGTTTATTTCTGATTAGGAGGCAGCGCCATGGGGTATTCTGGTTGTTTCACCGGGGAGTATGTTTGTTGCTTAGTTCATGAAACCATCACCTTCCAGCATCCGAAGAACCTGCAGATTCAGAGGAAGTGCAAGAGAGAGCAAAATATAAGCATATATGCAAGCACCATAGCTAGACTTTCAAACTGATTCAGCCCTTCAGAATTGCTCCAAAAAGTCGTCTTTCTGAGAAGGTAATAAAGGAAGTGCTATTATGACGTAATTAATGAGGATAGTAACAGAATTACTGATAGTATAGCTAGATATGCAACAAAACTGAAAGTTGATGCGGTTTGGCATGACAGAATACCTCCATGGTCAGCACAGTAGGTGAGTTTTGAGGCCTTTACCTCGGATATACAGATTACTTGTACATGTGTGTGCATATTAATGAATTTCTGCCGCTTTTGACAAAATAAAAAAAAGGGACTATTCAGTGTCAAGATTTGTCCTATACTCAGTTGTATACCTGAGACATGCGGGGCCGTGAATGGGGGTCTCGTTGTATGCACAAGAAAGCACAACGCAGCATGCTTTTAACCTCCTGCTCCGAGTAGCAGCTCCTCAGAAGGGGGTCAATTAGTTCTGCAATAGCATACTCTTCCAGAAGAGGGCGTGCCTGTATGACATCCAAATGTGAGAAGCCAAGCAACCACTGCAGAATAAGGAATTAAGACCTTTTGTTGCAACAAAAACAGATATATAAACACATCATTATGTTGTCCATTCAGGGATTATGGTCTATCAGAAAATTACTAAGTTTGCAACTTTCGACATTGTGACGTTTCAGAAGATACCATTACAGCTAGTTTTCTATTCGTACATTGATGAACTGTGTGTAAAAGGATTATAATCAGACATACCCACTCAGTGAGGTACTGTTGACCCTTGGGCCGATTTATATCCACAGCCTTCCTTCCTGTGACCAGCTCTATCAGAACTACACCGAAGGCATATACATCAGCTTTTTCAGTGATTTGACCGCTCTGAGCATATTCTGGAGACAAGTATCTACATTAAGGAAGATGGGATGTCACATGAGTGTCACGTAAACAGTGTGCCCGAGAATTGAGATCATCATACTTACCCAAATGTTCCAATTATTCTTGTTTCAAAGCCCATCTCCCCATCTGGCTGCCACCTTGCTAGTCCAAAGTCTCCAACCTTTAGTTCAAGGATAAAGGACATGGAAACAAAAGAAGAAAGAACAAAAAAATTAAGATAAGGATCAGAACTGCAGAAATGACCATGAAATGACCATGAAATGAGGTTGAGCAAGAAAATTAGAAAAGGGCTTTACATGCCCCTTCATACAATGAAGGCCTTATTAGAGGATACTTAACAATCAGCTCACACTTGGCAAGGGGATTTGCATTTACAAATTCAAATCTGCACCCCCATCTATAAGACACAAGCATATTGCCAATGTACCAGAGATGACATTGTGAAAACAAAAAGGTTGTACAGCTGTAGGCAGCTTGCTTACATGACTACTGGCATAACATCATCTCACCTTGAGTGAGACAGTGAAAGAAAAGATCATGTTGTTTACAGAGCCTGCATTTTCTTTTTGTTAGGCAATAATTTTTAACAGAATAAATATGGATAAAAGATTTGCCATCGGGAATATTTCTAAACACTCCTATCATTTTATATTGCTGCTATCATTTTATCATGTAACAATCATTATAAAAAAAAAAAATATTGCTGCTTATACTAAGGTTGCAATCCATATTCAGGCTGTACATGAAACAAAACGTTTTGAAGTATAGGACTGTTTGAGCCAGATTACATGAGGCAAAGGATTTTCCAGGACAGTTTTCGATCCTAAGTTTGCATTTGTACAACCATCTTACTCATCTAGTTTTGGAGGAAAGCTCAACAATTATGATAAAGAATAGAAGAAAGAATTGGAAACGAAGTGAGGGAGATTAGAATGGCATACAAGTGGTTCAAAATCGTGAGTAAGAAGAATATTATTCGGCCGCATGTCACGATGGATAATACAGCCCACTCTGCACTCTTCATGAAGATATCTCAGTCCTCTAGCAGCCCCAACTGCAATTTTATGACGTGCAGACCAGTCTAATGGATTAGGTTTACGGCCTGCAAATAATCATAACAGCTTAAAGTCACTTATTTCAGATATCATTCACATTCTCAAACAGTATTTGATACCCAAATCATTTATTAGATCCAGTGCATACGAGATATTTGTCCTAATACTCTGTAAAATGGAAAGCAGAGATACATAGGCAAATTATTAGGATGTGTAAATAAACTGGTGAGTAAGGGTAAAGGTAATCTCCTTGTGCATATGCAAAATTGGGGCAAGTGCAAGACATCAAAAGCTCTGTAGACCATCTCTCATAGGTTTTGACATATATTACATGCTACTGGGTATTGGTTTCACAGATTGACATATGGTAGAACTTAACTGGGAGAAGCATCTCATCTGTTCTATTCACGATGAACATCAATTGATGAATAATGTGAATCAGTTTAAAAAACTATACCATAAAGATGAGCATCCAAAGAGGCATTGCAGATATATTCATAAACCAGCAACCTTCTTCCACCTTCCACACAAAATCCATTCAGCATTACAACATTACGATGCTGTGCACAGCTCAAGACCTCTACTTCCGAGCAAAACTCACGGTCACCCTGAGTGCTGGCTGTTTTATGTTGCTTCACAGCTATTACCTGCCCATCCGGTAAGACTCCACGGTGTACAGAACCATATCCACCCTCAGCCAAGAAATTAGCTTGTGAGAATCCACCCGTAGCTTGTTCAAGCTCAGCATAAGTGAACCACCTTGGAGGTTTTCCAAACACAGGTGCTCTGTGCTGACATACTGAACAAAGTGGAGGAGGATCAGGAGGTGATTTGGTAGTTAGTGAAACTGCGTCTCTCACATTTGCACTCAAGTCCACATCTAGCCCATGTTTTGGAACTCCAACTTCGGTCTCTCGATCAGGTACAGAGATTTTCCTATCTAAGGACTCGAATGTGGGATTCAGCATTCTATTGAAATTCTGAAAATTTTTTTTACAATACTTCGAATATTCTTGGGCTGAACTAAGAATGTCTGCCACCCATTGGTGGGAATTCACACTTGTGGAAGGAGACGTCAACTTCTCGCTATCTGTGTCAGAATCTGATTCATCTACATCGTGATTATCTTTGTGATAGGAAAACCAATCCTTCTTTAGCCTCCAGTCAATTTCAGAGATAAACTTTGGAGAGCTGCCCAGGTCTAAGCTTGATTTTGATGATGCCTCAATATCAGTAGCAGTGAATGATGTATGCTCTGGACTGCTCACTGGAGTCACATTTGGCACCTGAGTGGCATTCCACCGATCAGAGTCCTTTTCAACATGCATTTCATATGCTTCAGACCCAGAGAGCCCAACAGCTTCAATACTTGATGTTCCAATCAAATTCAGACGAAGCACTTTTGGACGAGACTTCTTCATCACCACGACGTTGCAGTCGAGTTGGTCCATGCAACATTTGGCCTCCTTCTTTACTCCTCTGTTTAATAAATGAAAGTAAAAACTTAGGGAAGAAATATGGCGTGAATAGAACTATCAGATAAGAGCCTTTGTGATTTCAGAAATCCAATCATCTCAATTAACAAAGATTCATAACAAGGAGTTCAACTTACTTATCCAATATGACCCATTGTGTTTGTGCTTTCTTGGCTTCAGCAGCCACTACTCCAAGTTCGGACCCAGAAACTACTTTTACCTTCAACTTTATCTGCAAAGAATATCAAAGAAGTTGGAACAAGTAAAAAGGAATCAATTTCTATTAAAAACAGATATGTGCACATACTCTATCTGGATCGTAATATTGATGAAGTTCAAGCATCATTTGGGCACATGAATCTGTAATATAATCTTTCTGATCCAATCTTGTCCCTAGAGCCCCATGGCCATGACCAACAGCGCAATCACTGTGGAATCTTGGAAAACCCCACAACTTCTTGCCTGAAAAGTAAAATCATTTGTTTAAATTGCTAATACCAATACAAACAGGGTTATTCAGGATATAAGCAGAAAAAGGAGGACCATTACAATATTGAAAATCGAGATACATAATAGGAATCTGCCATTTCAACTCTTGGGGTAATCCAATTGCTACATAACTATATCGGGCATAATACTAGACCACACTTGGCACAGTTGCTGCATAACAATTTCAGGCATAATACTTAAGCAAGTTGCTGCCAACAACACGAGCCATGGGCTTAGGTTGTAATTTGTGTAATACACAGATGCAGGAGAATACACTAAACTAAATGTGGTTTGCTTCCACAAGTCAAGCCGCCACATTGGTTTACATCGAAATATAAGCATTTCACAACTTAAATCTGACAAAGTATCAATTCACAAACTGGGCTGGGCGAAACTTTAAAATACTTGATGTAGTGCCAAAAAGAAAAGATGTGGTGAAGGTACTATGAATAAAGCTCTAGAAAACTAACACAAGCATCAGGAACTCATTGAGGAAATTCTGAAAATGAGGAAAACCACCAGCTGTACACCAAAAATAAACGTCTATTGGCTACTCTGTGTCTGTTCATGAAACTCCATGAAATCTCTAAC
Organism: Coffea arabica; assembly: GCF_036785885.1. Taxonomy (NCBI): domain Eukaryota; kingdom Viridiplantae; phylum Streptophyta; class Magnoliopsida; order Gentianales; family Rubiaceae; genus Coffea; species Coffea arabica. The sequence continues at coordinate 9,031,431 of NC_092321.1, read as the reverse complement.
TATATTAAGCTAAACAAGACTGGTTTTAATTACTTTCTGAGCAGCAATTAGTTTAAGACAAGCGCCACATTAACAAATAAATAGGAGTTGGTGTTAAAGCCACAATGATGGAACCAACGAGTACAAGCACCAACAATTACGCATTTAAACAAGACTGAAGGCAAAAGAGAGAGAAAACTCATAGGCTCATAACATCAACAGAAGCACGAAAGATTACTTGAGCCGTGAGGAGAAATGACCACCAACAGCTTAACACAATCCCCGGGTTGAGCCACATGAGTTAAAGCCCAGAGTAAAGCATTTCTTCGGATATCCAACGAAAATTTGACGGCAACAAGCACAACTCTCTCCGAAACACCCAAGACTCTACCTTTCACACTCTTTTGCTTCAGATTCATCTCAAATATCCAAATGGAACGACCACTTCAGGAAAACATATTCTGATCATCAGACTCCACAAAACCAAGAGAGCAACCTCACTTTTGTTCCTCAAAACAGAGCTCCGCAACCGCAAAACATAAAATCCCAAAAAGGGTCTAACTTTCACTTATCACTTGCCATGTAAGAGTCCAAACTCCACCAAAATGGAGTGAATCAATAGCTTCTCCAATGGCTAACAACTTGAGCTAAAATAAGGGAAGAATGTCTGACGCAAAAGACAGAATCTTTTGAGTTAATTAACAACATAAACAAATCCCAAATCAGCTGGACATCACTTGGCGAAATTCAGGAAACATAGTCAGTAACTGAAAGTAGCTGAAACCGAATTCATGAGGAAAGTGTGACCCAAAACAATACTCGTCGTAAAAGGTCAAGACGGGTCCCCAAAAGGTTGACAAATGTCAGCAAAGCCTGCAACTGCAGGCTTGTGTTTCAATTACATTGGGTTTTGTCATAGCAATTATAACGCTGCACAAGTGACACAAACAAAACTGAAAGTGCCAAACAGAAGAGGGAGGGAACTGAAAAGGCATCAATGGAAACAGCAGTGAAGAAAGCGAGAGGTTAACAAACATGAGCGAAAGGGCTGAAATAAAAGACGTTACTGAGAGCCCCACACGCCAGAAAACAACAATTAATACACTATGTCATGGTTTGGAAGCTTTCTCATTCTAATCTGGTTCTAGTCTTTGACATCTTTTTTTCCTTCAATCACTCATCTACTTCATAGACTTTTGATTACATGGGATCTTAAATTATTTAATTTGTGCAAGGACGAATTCCAGGAAAGAAAGCGTGAGTCCAAGAGGGAAGAATATTGGTAGTGCCTTTTGGCTTGTCTGTCGTGTTCTAGACTAGAATACCAATGTACTACTCGTATATATTAAGGGCCAACGAGAATTTGTAAATGAGAAGAAGTTTTGGGGAAAAAAGTAATGCAGGCAACCAGGAGATGCTTATATATATATATATATATATATACATTTCATGCTGATGTATTTAGTTTTTGGCAAAAATGATGATACTGATACTTATAGACCTTAAAATATAGGCAAATATATTCGACTTAAACAAAAGTTATGTCTTTTTGTGCAAGTTAAATTAATTGACTTTAAATTTTGATTTCTTGAAACTCAACGGAAATGATTGTACTTGTGAAATAGCGTGATTGATTAAACAAACATGATTTCGTAATTATGGCGATAAGAGCACTTTGATTTCTCTTAAAGCTACTGCAATTAAATCACTCTCTTATCTAGTCTGGCAACTAGTCATATTGTTTTCTGCAAAAAAAAAAAAAAAAAAATTTATTTTTTCTGTGATTATATTTGTCAAACACCTTTTTACATCAAATACATTAAATTATTAGACTATATTTTTCTATTTAAAATTTAAAAAATAACTGTCCAAATGTTCTATCACGTCTTATGTGATTGGAAAACATGAATTACCAAAATAATCATCATTACAAACATGTGAAGAATGTTTTATTTTTTTTTTGTCAATCTCGAAAATTAAGCAAACATTCAAAGAATGAAGAAAACCAACTTAATTCTATGGTTGAATGATATGTGAATTTTTTGAATCTTTTCATTAAATCTCAACATCAGTTTTGAACTTGAATTAGTTTTTTTTTTTTTTTTTTTTGAATTAGTTAGATAGCAGATTTCAAGGAATTGACATGCACAGATATTTATGGAACAGCTTATGTAATTGATCAAATTTGATAGTTTGTGACTTGTAGTGTAATCTTTATTTTTTTCTAACTCTATTAAATCCAATGATTTTTTAAATTAGATATATCTTTGACATATCTTATTTATTTTCTGACATTAGTGTAGCATTCTTTGTCAAGCAAATTGTGCTAGATGATTCTCGACTAATTTATTAATAATATTAGCTTATATTTTATATAGAAAAAAAAATATGTGTTTTTAAGGTTTGTAAAGAGGTAATTGTATTATGAATTTCGTTTTTTTCCTTTTAAAAAATGTTTCTCTACTTCTAAATTCTTAAAAATACAAATTAAAAGGTTAACCATTTTCTTTATTTCAAGAACAAAACAGTTAATCTTGTCCATTTGAGCAAGTCAGACTAATGCAAAAAAAAAAAAAAAAAAGTCCAAATGATCTCGGGCAACTCGACAGGTTTGGAATTTGATGGGGTATAACTTATTAGACCAGGACAAGGAATATTCTCTTTTGCGTGTTGAGCTACTGAACTATGATCGACTGTTGAGTAATTAAAACTCCTGCTTAACTAGTTCTCCCTGTGCAAGAAGGCAATCAACAAAACGATAATAAATGCCACTAATAAATCTCAATAGATAAGAAAAAGTACCAGGTCAAAAAATAAAATAAAATAAAATACAGGATTCCGCCTAATGAATTCTGCCCCGTTAAAAATTTGCTTGGTTAGTAGCTCTTTCCATTGGCTCTTCGGACTTTGTTCCTGTTTCCCAGCCAAGGGACCAATATAAACATCAGAGCTGGATAATCTATCAAATCAAATGGCAAAAGAACAAATACTTGGACAACAAATCGAGTAATAGAATAGTCGGAATCAAATAAGTCCGGCCCGACTGAGTTATAGGTTAACCAACTTGAACGACAGTACTTGCAAAGAGGTCGCAATCTTATTGTCCATTTGATTATACCAAAACAATCCTGCATATATATGGAGAGAATACAAGGAGGAGCAAGAGAGGAATTAAGATGGAATTCCTCTCTTGGAGCAAGAGCAAGAGAGCAACAAGGAATGGGCTGAAAGGTGCCCAATTTACTCGGTAATAGGCATTACCCACTTTTGGGTTTTTTCATAGTGATGGAGAGATGTTCACAGATATGAAGCAAGTATCATGTCAGGGTTTCAAAAGTTAGAAACCCATAGTGGAGTGGAGGGGGTAAAATTACATATAATGGAATGGAGTCACTGTTACAGATGATCCGTGGTCAGAACAGAACCAACAAGCTTCAGAGACCTTATTGCACTCCCTGCATTCGCAATCAGCATCGTACACAGTATGCCATGCAAGGACACACCGACTCTGCACCCAAAAGGAGGAACAAAAGAGGTCAAGACTCCACGATGCTGCCTTGTCTCTGTTCTATTGGAGGGCCAAGACAGCTGACTTTGATGAGCACAAATAATGCAAGCATAGAAATCACCGAGGCTTAAAAAAGATAAGAGAAGAAAAAAGATACCACCACTCACTATTTTTCGTCTGGTTATCCGAGGAATCCTGAAAAGATACTTTTGTTGCGAAAAGGGGGTGCTAATGGGTATTATAATTCATGATCATGGATGTCCAGGCAAGAGTAGTGTAATTATCAACTTTATAGTTTTTCGTGTTATTTACGTGTAATATAATATAGAAAGTATTTGCCCAAGTTACAACCACAGAATCAACTTTTACCTTGCTAATCCCTCCGGTGGATTAGCTTCATTAAGTAACTTCTCGAGTTGCTCTGCGCTGCACTGCCCTTGGATGCTAGTCATTCAGGCTTCCTACTTAAAAATTCATCCTCACTTTCTTGCCAGTGAAGCATTTTTGGCTCTGCTGTACATATTATTTTACCACAAGCATGCTGCCAATGCCACGATGGACTCAGTAAATCTAGAGGCCTTAGTTCTTATATCCAGAGAATGAGTTATGTTGGATCATCCCCTTTCTTAGTATAGAGTATAGAGTAGGAGTAGAAATAGATAGTAATAATAGGGGAAAAAAAAAATGGAGGATGAGTTATGGTCATTAAAGAAGTCTCCCTTCGTCAGCCCTGCTATGTCACGGGTCGGTTATACTCTTTTTTTTTTTTGACTGTAATAACACATGTCTAGTTTATTCCTACTCCTAGGAGGATAGGAGGAGGGGGAGTTGAGGGAATCTGATAAAAATTGAATCATCATCAGATCAGACGAGTCCACCACACGTCAATACGAGCCGGCTACACTTACAAGTTAGAATCTTGCTTTTGCTCCGGGTGACTTTGATTGACAATAGGTTCCACTTTCCACAAGGCTATTTTGGCTATGCTTGCAAATTATATGCCACGTACTCTAGAATTACTTGGAAATTGGTAACCATTATCTGTTCACGTCTTTGCTCTTTCTAAAAAGGTAAGAGCAGTACTGAGAGTAACTTCTTATCCTCTGCCTAGATAACCTAATCAATCATCTCTTGCAGTTCAGTCGGCAGCCACCATTAACATATGAATTTGGAATAATGCGGTTTGAATTTAATTTGTGGACTCGGATTACCTTTGCACTAATTTCACATCTTTGTGAAAAATGTTTATAAATTATTTGTGACAGTTAACAATTGATAAAATAGTACATGCATGGTTCAAAACGCTTGTGACTGACAATTATTCTCACTACTTGTGATTTCTTTATTATCAATCAGGACCCAATAAATAAATGAATAAATATTAAGGGATTAGAAAAAAAAAGAAAAAGAAAAAGAAAACTACAATCAATAAGGCTCTGACAATACTGACTTGCGACTACAAAATATGGACCCATGTCTGATAACCTCGCGTGACCAAAAACAGTACAATAAACTTTTGGCTACACCATTTTTCTTAGGGTTGAAGCAAGCTTGTTATTGGATAGCGATTATTTGGTTTTAAATTATTTATTTGCATCATAAATATAATTTTTGACATTTTTTTTTTATTTTTTAATTATTTTTTTATTTTATATATATTATATTATAATAATTATTATAATAATTATTTCAAATAATCTTCTGTCTAAACACACACACGTATATATATATATATATGTCACATGCATCACATTATCAATCAACTTGGCCTCAGAAGCAATCTAACTAATGATTCACGTTTTTACCACACTTATAATCAAGTTGACCAAAATATCCATACCATTTATGGGGATTGGTAGAAACTTTTTCAACAGAAAAAATTAGGCTTTAATTTTTTTTTTGTTAAAAATAGATGGTGCTAATTTGCATTTGAATTTTACGTTGTTGTGAATGATCTTAAAATTTTTGACATTTTTTCATTAACTTCGATGCCACCTATTTTTTTCCTCTTATTTAGTGGAGAGAATGTTTTTATTTCTTTTTCATGTAAGAGAAGATGAGAGATTTTTTTTTTTAATTGTGTTAAGAAGATATTTTTATCTTTTTGGCACGTTGCACTTTAAAGTTGATCGCAGTATACTTTTAAAAAATACTAGTAGATCAATAATTAGGATGACGGTATCAAACAATTTAAATTAATTAAAATTTATAATTAATTTCTTAAATATTTCTTGTTGTATGAAAGACAATTTTTTGTATCAAAAAAAGTATTTATTAAACTCTCATGGGCTTTATTGTCATCTTAATGCTAGGCGCATGGATTTAGCCCCACCCTAGAAAATTGTGCAAGTACAACAATAGGATAAGAATTTCATTTTTTAGTTTGGTCACCAGGTAACTATCCAACCATATGTTATTTTCACACCCAAATTAAAGCCATGCTTGGATTGCTTGTTTCGTTGGAAAATATTGTTATTTTTCGTGATCACATTTCTCTATCACCTTTTTTCCTCACATATATCAAATCGCTACAGTAATTTTTCCAAGAAAAATGACGAAAAATGCAATCCAAATACAACCATGTCGCATGAACAGAGTAGCAACCCAAAAATAATACTCCAATACAACACCGCAGCCACCAAAGTGGTAGACAGGACAGGACAGGACAGGAGTCTATCTAGTTAATCTTTTAAAAAGATAAAATGATCAGTCCTCCTTTTCTCACCTTTTGATCTCTTAAATGCCCTTTATGTGTCCGAGCCCACCGCATATTCAAAGCATAGCAGCTTAATTTTAATCGGATTTTTTTTTTTTACGATCAACTTTTTTATATAATTGTAAAGAATTTAAAATTTTTAATTTACATAAAAAAGAAGAAGAAGAAGAAGAAAATTTGCAAATATGCGAGGCCCATTTGTGCAACTCTCGGCGTGACTGCGGGCAAGCTAGTAATTTCACACTAAACACGACCGCGCTTTATATAAAGGAAGGAAGTCAAGGAACTACTCCGCTGTGAAGCAGCAACGGTCCGCTGGCTCAGGCTCAGTGACAGTGGGAGAATGGAGAGTGGAGAGCGAGCTTCTCCATCTATCACTCTATCAGTGGAAGCTATGGAGAAATCTGTGACCGCCCTCGCTACAATCAGCAGCAGCAACAGGCTAAAGAGAGAAGATTGCAGGCGTACCAAGCATGACTCTGCTTTCTCACCGTGGAAGGTCAGCAACGCCCTTCTTCCTTCTCTCCTTACGTGACTACTTGGACATAATCGTTCTCAATTTAAGTCTTTGATTTATACTCTCTATTCTTGGAGCGCTCTTGCTAGAAATTTTGTTAAGGATTTATGCTTTTATGCTACAAGGACTTCAGCCCAGAAATTAAATTGATGCCGTAGAGTAGTATTCCCACAGAAATTGCTTTAACTCTTCGATGATTGATGTTAATATGAGAATATGTTTGATCATTGATCTTAAAGAAACAAGGAATATCATATGCATTGTGTACTGGATTCATCCTTTATAATAGCTGCCAATTGTATCAAATGAGGAGTCTGGGATCATTTTAACCAAGAATTTGTGGTCTGCCGTTGATTGTCAGACGTGGATTTATAATTGGCTTATGCTTTTTAAGTTTAATATTGAATGCATGATGGGTTCTATGTGATTTATGTCCAGGTTCTAATTGGACCCTCTGATTGGGAAGACCATTCAAATGGGAAGGAAGGGGCTGAAAGATACAGGACGCAGAACCTCCCAAATTGCACTTCCTGTACTGGAGTTTATGAGCTTGGCACAGCTGTATGGCGTAGTAAATCTCGGCGAGATGCTGGCAAACTTGATCCGGACTTTATAATTCCTGTTTACCTTGGAAAATCTGACAACGTTAGGAATAGACTACAGCAGTATGGGCGCGAAGGGGCTCATTTGGAGAATGGCAGCTCCAACACTAAGTTGAATGGTTGCAACGGAAGGTTGGCTCAAACGGGATCTGGATTGTTCAAGGACATATTTTCTGAAGGGTTCTCCATTGTCTACAGATGGGCTCCTGTGAGTTTTTTTTTTTTTTTTTTTTTTAAATAGTCATTTAATTGCTTATGTAGTCAGTTTAAAATTTCTCTGCTTTAGAAACTAACCAACAAAAGATAATAGAAATGATTGGGTCACTCCATTCACTATTTGGATAATGAATGACCCTAGTAACTTAAAGAAACAGGCAAGGCAAAGGAAAGGTACGTGATCTCGTGAATTACTTCAGAATAAATTCAGAAATTTTATTTAAGAACCACAGCATTTTGTGATTCGTTTGAAAAACCCTCTTTCTTTCTCTACCAAGTCAATAATGTTGGATCATTAACATGGTTAAAACAAACCTTTTGAAGTTCAGATGCAGCATGTTACTCTTTCAACGACTAAGTTAATATTGAGGAGTTCTCGTAGTGATTTACTTGAACCTTTGTTTAACATCGATTTAGTTCTTTCTCTCTTCAAAAGTGTACATCTGCTCATGTGACATAAACATTTTCTGGATCCCGATGAGAAATTTTTACCTGTGTTTTGGTTTTGAACAGATGAAGAGTACAAGGGATGCTGATAAAACTGAATCTGATCTGCTTGGCAAGTTTGATTACGCATGGAATAAGGGAAGTAATGGTCCTCGCCGACACAATGATATACTCAAAATGCTTGATCGCATCTCTAAAACTTCTCCCTTTATGGCAAAGCTACAGGTTTTATCTCAAAAGAAGAAGGGAATAAAAATCAAAGCTTACAAACCACCTTTTGTGGAGAATGGATTGGACTTTTACACTAGCTTGGAAACTAATGGCCTCCTCGCTCAAATTTTCAAATTTGGACGATCACAGCCAAGATTGATTGTCAGATCTGTTATCAACGAAAATTACATTAGCATCTGTGGTGTCGCTTTAGGTCATGGAGTCGTCTGTAAAAGGGCACCAGCTGAAGGGAACAAAAGGTGTTCAGAGCATAAAGGCATGAAAGTAAATGGTTTCACATCTAAGTTACTTAAAGATGGAAAATCAACTTTGGTTGCAAATGAGTATCCTATAAACAAGACATTCACCCCACCTTGTGGAGTCATTTTGGATGATGGCTCTTGCTGTACAAGCAAACCAGTCCAAGGAAACAAGAGATGCCTGGAGCATAAGGGAAGGAAAATCAATAATTTCCCTCAGCTAGTAAATGATAAGAAAGCAAATTATGTGTACGGTCCAGTTCTGGACTATAATACATCCCTCAGTAAAGCTGGCCACACTGATTCTAGCTCAACTATATGTGGAGTGGACCTAGACGATGGGACTTTTTGCACCAGGCAACCTCCGGCGGCTAGAAAGAGGTGCGAGGAGCACAAGGGCAAGAGGATCAAAGAGACCATTAGTATTTCCCATAGAGATGAAATCCCCAGCTCGTTTATACATTCAGGTCCCAAAATTGGGATACAGGAGAGCCAGAATCATTCACTTATTCCTTCAGTTTTTTGTGATATAACTTCTCCAGCATGTGGGGCAGCAACACATGATGGTTCATTCTGCAGTAGAAAACCTACAGAAGGAAATAAAAGATGCTGGCAGCATAAAGGCATGAGAGTTGATGCAAGTCCAACAAGTAGCTCTTGTAATAACTCAAGGCGAAGTAGTACTTCTCTTCAGTATGCCTCTGAGGACTTTACATCAACTTGTGGGGCAGCATTACAGAATGGTTCACATTGTAGCAGGAAACCTACTAACGGGAATAAAAGATGTTCGCAGCACAAAGGCAGGAGGGCTGATTTAAGTCCCAGAAATAGTAATGACTTCAGGTATTATGCTAACTCTTTCAGTTATGCATCTCATGGTTCCGCATATGAAACTTTTTCATCAACTTGTGGTGCACCCACGCTCAGTGGTTCTTATTGCAGAAGGTCAACAGCTGGCGGTAGATGTTGGCAGCACGAAGGTTATGCTAACTCTTACAGTTATGCCTCTTATGGTTCTGCATATGGAAATTTTTCGTCAACTTGTGGTGCACCCACGCGCAGTGGTTCTTCCTGCAGCAGGTCAACAGCTGGTGGTAGATGTTGGCAGCACGGAGGCTAGCGGACCTAAGTTCAGAAACAAGTGCTGTATGATAATAGAAGTATTGTGTCTTTTTCATCCCGATAAAATGCTGAATATTAGTGTCTTATGACACTTCATGCATATTCTGCATCCTGAAAAATGTTAAGCAGAGCAGAACCTGCATTGTTCAAGTGTTTGTATAATATAGACGTAGTGTAACTTGCATCTGTCCATATAAAATAACGATCATAGCATCTTAGCTAGAGTGGGAGTGGTAAATCCCTTGTTGATCTGTTGATTGGCCTAACCAGCCTGCTTAGCATCGCTTTGTAGCTTTTAGATTTGTTTGTCTAAAGAAAAATGGCTTTGTAGCTCTGCTAACGTTGGAATATCTGTTCTTCTTGCATCAGCCAGAATGCTCTAACCATTTACTCGTGTCAGTTGATAATGAACATCAGACTCTTACCTGTTAGCTAAAGAAAAAAAGGTACAGGATCTCATTGTCTTTGTTCCTTCTTTTGATCGATAGCGACTGTGGTGTTACCAAACCTGTACCTTTTGTCCATGCCCACTGAATTAACATTCCTTTGATGCACATCCTCTTTGCTAATTTAAATAATCCATAGGACCATAGCCATACTAGGAGGGATTCCAGTTCTTCAACACACAAGACTCCAATGGACCGACCAACAGCATAAAATACTTGCAACTCTTCTAGAAGGTTGAACAATTTTTCATGCGACAGAAGCATCTAAAACCAAATAAATGTATACCAAATGAAGCACTCTGGTATAATTTAGGCTTCATGGCTGTTCCATTATGAATGTTTACTGCAACAATTAAGATCAGAATGCTTGTAACATTCTGCAGATTTACGACATATCAGCTTGCTTGCCAACTGGGGTCAATCCTGCTACTACCACCAAATGACAATGGAGCTTCATCATAACAAAATCCAAGCCTTGGCAGTACAAGCGGCTTCAGAATCTCAGTAAACATCAATTGCCTGCAAGCAAATCTGCAGCTGAAACTATTTCTGCCTCAATCTCTATTCCAACTTCAACTCAAGCTTATCCCGCTCCCAAAAAACACAGCACAGAGCCAGCTAAGAGCAGTACAAAGTGAAAGGAACCTGCAAGCAGCAACAATCCGCCAAAGCATGCAAAACTGGGGTGAATGCTCCCTTCGTCACCAGCTTCAAAAGCCTGCCTACTGTCATGACCAACCTTTGTAGACCAAAGAATGCAAGTAGCAGAGAGAGACCTCCCTCTTTTTGTCAAGGCTATCAGCTGCTACAAACACGCTACCAGCCTACTTAGAAGTCTCTACTAGAAATCATAAAACTCCATCAATGCAAGCAATTAGTGTAATTAAAAAAACATCTGTGGAAAGACTCTTATGTACGTGTAAATATAACATTTTACTGCTAGTCCGGACAATCTCTTCTTCTATTTCTTCCTTTTAACGTATTCAACTGCAGCAATATCCGGGCACATATCAATTGCCATATCCGGGCAACCTGGCGCTGCCCAAATCAACTAAGCAATAGTCTTTGTATTAGTAAAACTTATACAGTTGGACGGAAGTGAACAAAACCTTAACTGGCCAAATCTGCATATAATAACTGGTGAATTTTGGCCCGCATGCCATAGTTGATTTGTCGTTAGTTAACTCTGCCCCTAATCTAATCCTTCAGAGGCGCCGCCAAATCCCATCATTGGAGGTGATCTTTATGTCCGATTTAAGCACAACTCAAGGTCAAAAGCAATTCCACGTGGCACTCCCGTAAACGTCAGCCATCTAATCTAGTAGTAGCATTACGTACGCACACAGAAATAGAGGTGCAGATATCTTCACCCACAGAAATAGAAGTAGAAATAGAGAGTTGCTCCTCTGCCGATATGATATCTACTTTATATACCGACTTAAAAAAAAAGGGGGGGACAGGGAGAAACAAACAGAAAAAGAAAGAAGAAGAGAAACGACGCCGCCACCCTAATGCCCGGGGAAGAACTGCGTTCCGGTTCTTCACCAACACAAACCCAGCAGATGCTGTCGCCCATAGACTTAGCAAACGACGGCGGCGAAGCCTGGGTGTGGATCCAGATCAAAGCCGAGGCTCGGCGCGATGCTGAAACCGAACCGGCTTTGGCCAGCTATTTGTACTCCACAATTCTTTCTCACCCGTCTTTAGAACGTTCTTTATCCTTCCACTTGGGAAATAAGCTCTGTTCTTCCACTCTTCTCTCCACTCTCCTCTATGACCTCTTCCTTAATTCCTTCTCCAGAGACCCTAATCTCCGGTCAGCCACCGTCGCTGACCTCATCGCTGCCCGCTACAGGGACCCTGCTTGCGTCTCCTTCTCTCATTGCCTCCTTAACTATAAAGGGTTCCTCGCTTGCCAGGTGAATTTTTTTTTATTCTTTGGCAATTTTGTTACGTATCTTTTGTTACAGCTAGAGCTCTTCAAAAGGATCCAAGTTTTAGCTTTATTCATTTTTAGATATATATATATTAATTGATGGGAAAAGCTCCGTTGGCTTCTCCAAAACATAGCCTATAGCTGATGGAATTAGAATGAGTTACTTCACATGATTTTTTTATTTTTTTATTTTTTTATAAATCTTCATTCAGCTTACTTGATTCTGTGTTTGAGTAATAATTGGTACGAGCGTTCTTGATGTACCTCATTTCAAGTTCAATTCCATGTCTGGAGGAAGTTTGCGCAGCGCAGCAAACGCCAACCCCGATGTGTAAAATAGATCTTGCTCCTCCTGTATCAAGTATGTGACTAGGAAAAGACAGACATCTTAAAGTTGTGAGAACATTTTAAAGCTAATTTTAGCCTCTCAATTAAGTTGATTTGTTCGTTTGCTGGAAAAAACAAAAAAAAAATTTAAGTTGATTTGTTGCCCTTCCGAATTCTTTTGTGTAGATTTATAAAGTAATGCAAAATGAGTAACATGGTGAATCAATGTTAGGTTGCGAGTATGTTATTCGATTTGGAAAGGCAGCGAGATATGTTAGTGTTTTCCGTAGGAATGATGGATGTTGTGGGAAGTTTTGAGCTTCGAGGCTTTCTGTCCTGAGTACAATAAACAACATAAACTTGCATGGCTATTTGCATTTTGCGTAAACTTGGTACCTGATGGTGGAGCTTAAAGTGATCCTGAGGATTGGTATTTCACTCGTCAGAGGAGCTCATAGTGCTTCTGGAGAAATGAGGTTGCACTAGGATTTTCACGAGTACATGTATGTCATGTTATGGTATGTAGCCGTGATTGATGTCAGTATTTAACACGTAACGTTTCATTATCAGGAAATGAACTTGTTAAATCAGAATTGCCATTCTTTGAGGTTAGAAGATTCCTTCCTTAATGATTTTGTTGATTTATGTATAATGAAGAATAAATTGTTTGTGTGTCAGGCCCACCGAATAGCTCACAAGCTCTGGACTGAATCTCGAAGGCCACTTGCTCTGGCTCTCCAATCCCGAATTTCTGATGTCTTTGCTGTTGACATTCACCCGGCAGCTGAAATTGGCAAAGGCATCCTTTTTGACCATGCAACCGGAGTGGTAGTTGGTGAGACAGCAGTGATTGGGAACAATGTGTCAATTCTTCACCATGTAACCCTAGGGGGCACCGGCAAGGCTGGTGGCGATCGCCATCCGAAGATTGGAGATGGAGTTCTCATTGGTGCTGGAGCAACAATATTAGGCAATGTGAAGATTGGAAAGGGAGCCAAAATTGGTGCTGGGTCTGTAGTCTTGATAGACGTGCCACCGAAGACGACGGTGGTTGGGAACCCAGCAAGGCTGGTGGGAGGGAAGGATCAGCCAAGAAGGCATGATGAAGTGCCTGGGGAGTCCATGGATCATACTTCATTTATTTCTGAATGGTCTGATTATGTCATTTGATGCCCGTGTTATTGTAACATAGCATCCAAAACATTGAGTTTTTCTGTATCTTGAAGATGGTGTTACCATCTGTTTATAGGAGTATTCCTACAGTTTTCTGAGATGTACTAGATGAAGCTAGTAGGCTGAAGTGATAGTCTGGTAGAGTCCTAAATAGGTAACCACATGTATCTTTAGACGATATGCATGTCTTGGTGCAAGACTTTGATCCCATGAAGGTCTTTAGGGCATTTGAGCAGGACATCTTATCAAATTTTGGCCCCCTGTAATAAGGTGAACTCATTGATCAGCTTTCTCGGCTTTGTAATCTGTAAACACCAAGAAGTTGACAGAAGAAAATGATATATGAGTTTGATGCATTAAAAGCGAGAGCAAGGTTGAATCGTGCGGTGAAGTCACTTCCCTCTAGCCATATGCTAGATTTTCAACTGCTAAATTCAGGGGGCCAGTTTACTGCTGGATTCTCAACTGCAAATTCAGGGTACAAAGAACGCGATCTGAATCCAAAGGTCCATGGAAAACGACGCCGTTAAAGCAGATATTTTGTTCAAATGATCAGTTTTATGTCTTCAACTAGCCTTTTAATCCTACAAGTTCTACCACTGCCCCCATTGAAGCAAGATTTCTTATAACCAAACTTCCTAAATAGTTGACTAATCAGATGCCCCAAAGAGCTCAAGGCACTGACCTTATGATCAAAACCACACAAGGGAGAAACGAATTCAAGCTTGTTAGGTGTCTTCAACAAAGTCCCCATCTTTTTCCAGTTGGGTACACTTTATTTCAAGTAAATTTAAAAGGGTCTTCACAATTCTTGAAAACACAGTCTCAAGAATTTCCCAAGTCTTCTACTATAAAAGAAATCAAAAATTTCAAAGCCAAATATTGCACAAAGTCAAATGGTTGCAAGTAAAATCATGTAAACAGTAGAAACCACCACAAATAACTGAGAGAATCCTGAAAGAAACTTAAAAAAAGGGCTCTTTGCAAACCGGACAATTTAATCAAAGGGAAGGAGAATATGAATAGTTACTATAAAACAAAGATTCAGTAATAATTTTCTGTTTTGTTTCTTTGATTTGCTACTGCAATAGATGATGAGGCCTGCTTGCCTGCTTTGTGGTGGATGATATCTTTACATGTCCTAAAAATTGATTTCTTTACATTTCTACATTTTACTTCATGGACTTCGGAAAAGGGAGGAAAAGTGTTTTACTATTGCCATTATTGTAGTATCTGTTTTAGAGTGGATAGAAAAGATTTTGCTCGAATTGATGAAATAGGAGTATGGATTTTGCACCACATCATGAATTGGAAATGGTTTACAATTTTTTTAAAAAAAGAAAGTGGAATTGCCTATTTTCAAAAAAAAAAAAAAAAAAAAAGGGGAAGGAGTGACAGAAACATGGGTTAGATAAAGAAAATGGTTGGAAAGCAATCTAGTTCGATTTACAGAGAAAACTGAAAAGATTCCCTTCAAATTGTGCCTTGTTTTTACTTTATTTTTCTATTTTCTTACTAGTATTTACTAAAAACCAAAAAATAGAGCAAGTTTAGAAAGAAAGCCAGACAAACCATTTTAAGAAAAAAATGCCTCAAACATAAAAACCATGAAATTATGATAAAGAATAAGGAGAAACACTGAGAATTGAATAAATTGTCAATATACCAACCTCTTCTCCCATTGGGCTACGTGCAATTAATTGAGCACCATATTTTTAGCTACACGGGATCGCAACGAAAGGCAGTTGGGCTGACTGGGATACTGGGCTAGAGTCCTGTGGAGCGGGCCAATTTGGATCTGATTACAGATTTTTTTTTGTACCTTATTTTCAATTAGTAAAAGAATGAAATTTTTCCGATAAGATTACATATAACCCACTTTTTTTAATGTATTCTTTTTTTTTTAATTATTTTGGAATCAAATAAACAATCACATTTTTTTATTTTACTCATTCTTTTTTTACGGTTTGTATAGAGAAAACAGACAATTATGTTGTAGAGAAAATCTTGATCTAATAGCTAAGAATGAGATCCCAACAATAAAAAGTTTTGCATCCAAATCCTCCACCCCCTTCCTACTTTTTTAAATCCTATCCCTCCCTATTAGGGAAAAAAATATTAACTATGTTGCTTTTACATTAAATGAATAATCACTATTCTTCTTATTCATTTTTTGTGGGTATTTATCTCTTTGTTTTTTCATTAAAATATTAGGAAATCACGTTTGTTTAAATCATCTTTTTTTTTTTTTGGTTTAAAGCAGAGGCGCGTTTATAAATTAATCAACTATTTTGCACAATCACGCAATGATAACGATGTTCACAACTACTAGTATTTAGCCTGTGCATTAACATGGAATATTTTTTTATCATGACCAGTTATGAATTGATGCCAGGCATAAATGAGGGAAATGGGTGTAAATAAGAAGTTTCGAATTTCAATTCTTTTACTTATACTTAGAAAAAAAAAGGGGGGGAAAAAGCATAAAAAAATTTATCAACAATGTTTTTTTTTTTTTACATACTATTCATATTTATATTAGAAAACTATTATATTCCAAACATTTAACTACTATGTTAGTCTTTGAAAACTTTTATATGTAAATTTATCACAATGTGATAATATTTACTAAACAGTATAATGCATAATAAATAATTTATCAACAATGTTTTTTTACATATTATTCATATTTATCAGAAAACTATTGTAGTCCAAACATTTAACAACTATATCAGTCTTTGAAAACTTTTATACATAAATTTATCACAATGTGATAATATTCACTAAATAGTGTAACGCATAAAAAAATAATAGGTATTCTTTGAGATAATATTTAAATTTTCTCATGAATATGATTATACATCTACTCATATTCATTTTCAGTTCAAGACAAAAAATAAGAAAAGCAATAGTCGACTTTTACATAAATGATTTATTACTTTCTATCAAAGTTAATAAATTTATCAATATAACAATTAAAGTCACACTAAACAAAGTTATCGTATATAAATAAAAAAATTAAATCCAAAAAGAATAATACTATGAACTTATTAAAAGAGAGAAAAAATTAAAATTAATTGGATGAGAATTAGATGCAAAAATAAATAAAATCCAAATATTCATTGACCGATTAATTACTCTGAAAGGAAATTATATATATATCAATTAGTTATCCGTTCTCTCCATCAATGGCTTCCCTCTCTTCCATCCACACATCAAGCAACTCTTTTCCTTCTCCTAGCCGCTTGAACCTTTCCCTTCCGCCACCCCCGTCTCATCTCCCTCTCAAAGACTCCACTTACAGAACCTCCCCGCTAAAAACTCTCTGCACTTCTACCGCCCCAAAGCGCCCCACTAAACCCAGACACAGACCTCATCACAGCCCACATCCCCAATCATCCCAACTCCTCAAAAACAACTACCAGAGGACCACTACCAATGTAAATGAAACCAGCCCATCAACTCAAAACTATCAGACCCCTCCACCATCAGATGCTGATTTAATGTCATTATGTAATGAAGGCAACATTGAAGAAGCTATTGACTGCATTAAGCAAGGTGCCGAGGCGAATTATTTTGTTTTCGAGGCTTTGATCAGTTCTTGCGGTAGTTCTGAGTCACTTGAGCTTGGTAAAAATGTACATGAGCTTATGATGAAGTCACCGTTTAGAAGAAACGTTGAGTTGAATATTAAGCTGGTGGAGATGTACGTGAAATGTGGGAACATGAACGGCGCCCGCAAAGTGTTTGATAGATTGGGCGATAGAAGTTTGGAATTATGGCATCTGATGATCAATGGCTATGCCAAAACTGGGGAGGGGAATAATGGGTTGCTTTTGTTTGAAAGAATGAGGAAAATTGGAGCATTGGAACCTAATGCGGAGACGTTTCTATCTGTTTTATCAGCTTGTGCTTGTGAAGGAGCAGTGAGAGAAGGCTGCTTTTATTTTGAGATGATGCAAAATGAATATAGAATTCTGCCAGGATTTGAGCATTACTTGGGTGTTATTGATGTTTTGGGTCAAGCTGGACACTTGGTTGAAGCTTTGGAGTTCATTGAGGATATGCCTTTTGAGCCGACCATTGAAGTTTGGGAAGCTGTTTTGAGTTTCGCCAGAGTACATGGAGATATTGACCTTGAGGATCGAGCTGAGGAGCTATTGGTCGAGCTTGATTCCTCCAAAGCTACAGCTGATAAAGTGCCTACTCCATTGGCAAAGAGAAATTGCGAGTTCAATAAGCTTGAGGGCAAGATCAAAGTTAGTGAGTTAAGGAGCACCAGTCTATACGGGGAAGGTCCAAATGAGAAATTCAAAGGGTTGAATGGGCAGATGAGGGATGCAGGGTACGTGCCAGATACACGGTATGTGCTTCATGACATTGATGAGGAGGCCAAGGAGCAGGCTCTGATGTATCACAGTGAACGTTTGGCTATTGCATACGGTTTGATTAGTACTCCAGCAAGGACAACTCTTAGGATCATTAAGAATCTCAGGATATGTGGGGATTGTCATAATGCAATAAAGATCATGTCGAAGATTGTTGGCAGAGAGCTGATTGTTAGGGATAATAAGCGGTTTCATCATTTCAGAGATGGTAAATGTTCTTGCGGGGATTATTGGTGAATCAAATATCCCTAAACACGCTCAAACTCGCTAGTAGCATATTTAACATGCTCAAACATTACAGATTTAGAAGTTCTGAATGTTCAGAATCCAGATTATGTACACTGAAACCTGTGAAATTCAACTATTTTTGATCTGGAAAGAAGATTATTTTACCGGAAGGTTATGTGTTTCAGCATGTTTCTTTTTTCTCATTGGATCAACCAGCATGCAGCTGAAGTAGTTAAGGTCCAATTATTGGACATATTGTTGCCTGAGAGGATTGAAAACTTTGATTGAAGCAGGTGATGACAGACGAACTGATAAATTTGCCTCGAGGAACATTACTGAAGGGCAAGACTGATATTCTCACGAGTTCAGTGCCAAAGAGGCAGTTCTAAACTAATCTAAAGACCAAAAGAGGGAAAATAGGGACAGACCCTGCAGTTCCACCCTTAAAATTTGGTAGAAAATAGTCATATATCTTTTTCATCTACAACTGAAGTTGTGCACTCAAAAGTAGTGCTGTAGAGGCGAATGAAACTAGACAATTTATAGGATAATAAGTAGTCCAATGATTCTGCACTTTTATTCTGTACAAACCGCTAAGCTCCTCTCATCTAATACAACGAGGAACCAGCAGTAGTTTCATCTAGGCATTTATGCACAGTACCTTGAAAGAATGGTGGGAAGTAATCCAAGTTACCGAGAGATAACCAGGCCAGCCTTCAACAATTATAGAAGGCGATGTTGTAGCGCTCATTTAAGAAGAATTGGATGAATTAGAAATGCCTATAGTGGAGTCTAGATACAGTACAAATTAAGAGGGCAGAGACGACGGCTGGCTATTTCTTCGGTTGGTTGTGACTTCTACAACAGCTTCATCTCGTGATGGTACCCGCAGAAATGATTTCATGACATCATATACAGTAAATCCAATTGCAACAGATGGTACAACCTGAAGTTAGAAGAGGTGCACTAATTATGATCTGTAACAGATGGAAAGAACAAAAGAACTAAACCAGTGAGGTACAAAAGAATGCAACCTTACCTTTAGGTAGTTTAGGCTAAGCCCCGAAAATAGTTGTTTCCAACCATGCCTTTGAACAATCATAACAAGTGTGTCTATGGTACTTTTCATATCAGTTCTGTTAGATGCTGAAAGTCGCTGGACCTGCCAATGCAGTTTATATTTTCTTTGAACCACTCAAAGAGGGAGTCCAAAAAACAAAGGCATAATCTTATTCCATTCATACCTGCATCTGCCTCCTAACAACGTCAAGAGGATAAGTAAAAGTCTGACCCAGTAAACCTGCTACAGATCCGCAAGCAAGTTTTACCATAATATCTTTTTTGTGGTCTTCAGGGACATGACTTTTCATTTCCTCATAGAAGTAGAATTTCAGACCAGCATAAGGGAAAATCCCATAAAGGGATGGAGCTGCCAAAAATATTGACAAATAAAGAAGTTTGCCGAATTCTACATAGACAGAAAATCAGCACTACTGCAACTTACCAACACCTCGATAAAGGCCTCTAACTCCAGCTTCCTTGTAAGTCTTGGAGAAGCAATCCAGAACCCCTTTATAAACTTGTTCATTGGGAAGAAGCCCTTTCACATTCAACTTTGGTGATCCAACAACCTTTACTACTCGAGAGAAATCAGTCATATGTTTCACAAAGTATGAAATGAAGCTAAAGATCATTTAAATTAGCCAAGACACTTCCCAAAGTATTTAAGATGATACTAATAAAAAGTCAGTTCGAAGTGCAAATGTGCTCCGGAAAGAGAGAATTAAGTCAAATGCTCAGCCATTCTCAGTCATACCTGATAAGCTAATTTTGTCCTGACTAAATCAAGTGGGTAAGTGCAAAGCACAGCAGTTGCCCCAGCAAAGGATCCCGCAATGAGATCCAGAACAGGACCTCTAGTGATGCCAGGTATACCAAGAATGATCCACCGCCTGTATTCCTCATAGGTCATGTAGTGCAGTGCCGCATAGGGCACAATGCGAGCAACACTAGCTCCATTACCCCTAAACGTAAATGACAGATAACCCATAAATAAGATCAAAGGTAATTGTGATAAAAAGAACTATATAATAAAAGGAGGACAGTTTCACCTGTAAAAGCCCAGCAATCCTTCTGTTTTTGCTATTTTTGAGAATGATCCGAGGAGCCCTATGCTCTGAAATTCAGCTCGTCTGGTCTAGGAAAAATAAATAAACAACAAAATAACAGTTCAATTCCTGTCTCTCTCTCCATAAATTATTAATATACTTCTCAATCAGTTCATGCTTGATTGCAAGACTAGCCCTTCAAGATTGCTTCACTGTATAGAGTTACTTTGAAGTTGCTTAAATATTTCTGTTTTCTATGCGTTCAGTTGGTCTCGAGCCTTGTTTCAGCACCATGAAGAGAGGCAAAGGATACTGAAATCCTTAACAGCAAAAAGGAAAAGCTAGGTTATAATCATACACAGTCTACAAACAAAAAACTGAGACCTCTAAACTAGGATGACGCAGAATTAGGCAGAAAACCAACAACTACTTCTTGACCAATCAGCCGAATAATCTGCTAATGATAGGTGGCTTAAATTCCAGTCAACCATTGCAAGTTCAAGCAGCAGAACTAATCCCATCTGCATAATTAGTGTATTTTTTGTTCGACTTCCCACCATAGGGTATACAAGGGATGCATGCCACTATCATATTCATAAGGACTCAAAATTGGATTTTTTTTCATTTTTTTTGGATTTTTTGCAATTTTCTTTTACTTCAAAATCCAGTTCTTGTTGACACATGATGTACTCCCAATTTGTCCAGACTATAAACAGCATCTCGTACCATATAGGTAGTAACTACCAAAACCCCACAGACACAACTTTTAATTTTGAGGTTAAGTGAGAAACAATCCCAAGAAGCGTTGGATGATTTTCTATTGAAGTATCAGATTAATGCATAAGGTCACCTTCTACCAGACAACAAACTAAGAGATTAATCTTTGTCAGTGGAACTGCAGATTATGTTTGCTTAATTTATAAACAATGTGATCAAACCAACTTTGTAAAACATTCCCTAGCAGCCCAAATCAGCAAGAAAGTCAAAGAATAGGGATTCACAAGCTACTTTATCAATTCTAAGATCACCCAAAAAAGGAGCCAAATTCAGGAGAAGCTGAATCTAACTGCCACATTTTTATGCAAATCCCAGAAAGGTTACGAACAATCAGTTTTTTGGACTCAATAAATTAAATTAATCATCATTACATATTCGCAGCCTCCATCAAGCACTTGAATCCAAAAACGATCAAGAGAATAAGAGGGACGCCAAAGAAGACCCATGCTGACAGAATTATTATCTAAAGTCAACTTGAATAAGCAATTTCCCAAATTATATCAAACCCAAGAGTACCTGAAACAAGATCTTTATACGTTCAAGAGGGGCAACAGCAGTCTTGGCAATGCCGCCAGCCACACCCCCAGCAATCAACTCTTTTGCAAACAAAGGCATGCCCTCGATAACCCCATCCCAGTTCATAGTCATAGCCCCGTCTCTTTCCTCTCTCTTCTTTTCCATTGTATTTTACAGCAGAAAATCAAGGAGACGAGACCCCTTCTAGGAAAAAAAAAGAGAAGGGATGGGGATCTCTCTATTTGTTATGCTACCTGCATTAGTACGAAATGGAAGACAAAGAAAAATCGAAAACGTCGTCTTCTTACACAATCTCGAAGGTTGTGGTGCTATTTGTTGGTGGAATCACAGAATGATAAAACACATGTGGGATTTTCTAGACGGGTTTTGACATTTCATTCGGTACTTTTGGTTTTTTATTTTTTCTTTTATAATAATGGGGTGTGGACTCTGGACAAGTCAGACTCTGACAACCCATACGTTTCTGTTAGGTAGATTCCAAACTATGTATGCAGTCCGCCAGAAGCAGCAAAAGATGAAAATTCTTCCACCGTTCTCTAAGTTGGCAGACTGGAGGACCATTGTTGAATCGTTCAAGCAATTTACGATTAAGATCGACCCAAAAAGTTTTATTTAAAGGAAATGTTGCTGTCAAATATGATTTACTAAAATAGCAGAGTTCTCTACACGGTAAATGCATCGCATGAAAACAAGTTTTGATATTTACAATTTTTCTTTTATTTTTGGGGTTAAAAAAAGAGACTTCAAAAGTTCAAACCTTAAAAAGTTCTCGAGTCGAAATTTACAGTATACACAATACCGGCTGATGTTGAAGGGTGAAAGTAATTCACATGACGAGCGTTCATTTCTGTAATTAAAGCCATGCACTGAGAAACGTGTACAATATTCTTCTCGAAAATTGTTCAAAATATCCATCCCATCTTATAAAATAACTTTTTAGTTCCTCACTTTTAAAAGTGTAATTTTATATTCTTTATAAATTTACATTGATTAAATTTGATCCCTACCTAAAATTTCGACTAATTTTTAGCCGGAATCGATCACGTGCCTTGCACGTGATCATTTTTAAGGCAAAATTATTAAGTCAAATTTTATATAATTTAATTTATAATTACTCACATTTCACAAAATGAATTTTTTGGTCCCTCACATTTCATAAAATAAATTTGTTCATCCTTCACATTTTTCAAAATAGATTTTTTCACCCCTCATTGATCATATGTGCGAATAGTTTTTTTTTTTTTTTAAATCTATGTATATATTTATTTGATTTCACATGAACAGTATAAATAGTATATAATATATCTCTATTTGATTTCGTTAGGCGAAATCAAATAGAGATATATTAGATGTTATTTGTATTACTCCAGTAAAATCCAATAGATATATACATGAGTTTAAAAAAATTGTTAGTTTTTCACTCATATTCATTTCCTTTTACTTTAAAATTGAAAACAAAGAAGATATTTAATTCTAAACACTATCAAGTGTTTATATCGAATTAAATTTGGATAGAAAAAATAAACAAAGGAAAAGTATGACAAAAAGAAGTAAGTGATTGGCACTTTCAAATTTTAAAACAATTAGAAGACAAGTAATTCAACTGTTAAAAGTGGTGAGTAAAAATTTCAAATTTAAACTGTAATTTGTTAGCACGATCATAAAATTCGAGTTAGGACCCATTAAATAGATGACATTATTATACAACTTAATAAATAAATTATTACCAAAAAAGAAAAGTCACAAATATTGAATAGGTTCACATGGTGAAATCATATATGGGTTTAAACCAAAATTATTAGTTTTAAACCACTATATATATTTATTGAATAGCATGTGTACAACTACGATTAACCTGTTTTGATGAAATTAAATAGAGATATATTACATGATATTCATACTATTCAGGTGAAATCAAATAGATATATACATGGGTTTAAGAAAAAAACAGTATTTGTTCATATAATCATTGAGGGATGAAAAAATTCATTTTGAAAAATGTAAGGAATGAAAAAATTCATTTTGTGAAATGTGACGGACAAAATAATTTATTTTGTAAAATGTTAGGAATAAAAAAATTCATAAAAAATGTGAGAAACTATGAATCGAAATATGTAAAATTTGATTTGAAAATTTTGCTCTTAAAAAATGATCACGTGCAAGGTACGTGGTGAATTCCGACAAAAAACTAGTTGAAAACTTAAATAGGAACCAAATTTGATCAATATGAATTTTAAAGGACGTAAAATTACACTTTTAAAAGTGAAAGATGAAAAAAATTATTTTACAAAATATGAGAGATATTTTGAACGATTTTCCCTACTCTTCACATCACAAAGGAATCTCATTCATTCATGATAGTCCTATCCCTTGCGTACAATCGTTTATCATCTGTCTAGCTTTGAAAGGCGTAAATATAAAATCTTAACAGGTGTTTTGTTCTTCGTTTTCTTCTTCAAGAAGATAAGTTGATAGCAGATTCTGGGCAAATTTGAGTTTGCATTGCAAAGAGGAACTTATTCTCACCCTTTTACTTGATTGGGTTGTAAAGATTCTCCTCTTTGTTTCTCTAAATGGTATCCGATCTCAGAAGAAAGAGTTAATGGATATTTAGGTCATTCTACTACAGCAAACTAGCACAGAAGATCAAATTTGATGCAATAAGGCCGGGACCCCTCCAGAATGGTAATTAGCACCAAGTTGAGAGATAGACGACAGCGCAAAAGTTGATTATGGATTTATGGGCTTGTGCAGTAGTCACTGGCATAATCCATTTATACCATGCTAACGACTTTCATCCACCGGTGCCTTTTTGATGTCTTCACCAGAGATTCTGTCAATCAGTGCAAGAAGGATGTGCTCAAGTTCTTCACCATTGCACCATTCATGAACTTCTGCTTCAACAAACTCTTGATTGCTCCTGATAAGTTCCCATAAAGGATAATGCTTTCGAGGCAACGCGCGGTCTCCTTTACCAAGCTTCAGAATTGGGCAGAAATCACCGTTTCCATCCCCAAGATATATGAATTTGGCCTCCCTATGCGGAGCAATTGAAGCTTGGATCCGCTTAATAACAATACCCTGCGTGAAAAGTTTGCTGAAAAAGTTTAATTCATTAACACTGATAACAGGATTACTGCTACAATAACAGACTGGTAACTAGAAAAAGGATATGATTGTCAGGAGTTCAAAGCGTAACCACCATCACAAACATCTCTACACAATATTCACGACTCGCGAGATTCTCTCGGAAGGCCTCATTGCCATTGACTTGTGTAAGAGTAATTCAGGAAAGACTAAGCATCAAACAACATTTGTCTTCATATTATAAAGCACTTCAACCAATACATCTTTGTACTTGGAGAGCCTTTTTTCCCCTTGAAAGAATTTAAAATTCAATTGTTACTGCCAATTTTACCATTTTCATCATCAAAAGCAACTAAATGGAAAGTAGTAAAACATCAGCATTCAAGTCCAGTCAAATACCCAAAAACTAAATACAACTGCAGAAACAAAGTATTGCCAAGCAAATACCAATGTTAGCCAAATTGAAAGCACAGTTGAAGCTAGCTCTCTTAAACACATATATTCCATCAGGTAAATAAGAAAATAGCAAGCTGTTTTAGCCCCAAAGAATTACAGATCGTGGGCGAGAGGAAAAGTAAAAGGTGCAATATTTTCAAAATATGGAAGCCTCCATGCACAAAAGGTGCATGAGTTTTGACAGATTGACAACTGTCATCCAAGTTGCTCTTTATCATCTACTAAGTCATGAATAATGGGGGAAAAAAAGGAAAACAGAAGTAAATGGAGAGAACATCAAGAACCAAAAGCAGCTCAAAACAGTAAGAAAGTTTGCACGGGGGACAGTTTTTCTGCTCCTTCGCTAGTGTTTATTTAGATCACATCAGAAATGTTGGGCGTCTATCATGACAGCAGACGAATGCAACTTGTTTGAGGGACACTTTAATCTTGAGGAGAAAGTCTATACTAAGATGGTAAAGTAAGTAGAAAACAAAGTGGCGCGTCGCTTAAATGTAAAAATGAGAATACCTTGCACATGTTGGAAGGGCAGAGATGGCAACCATGAGGTGACGCCAAGTCATTGTAAGGGAAGATCTGAAGCCTTCCATGTTCATCCACCAGAGTTGGGTTTGTGATGATCTCTGAGAAACAGTCATACAGTCCATGATGCTTTAATATAGTCTCAATGTAGAACTTATTAGCATCACTAACCACCTTTAGATCACATCTGACATAACATGAAATAAATTAGCACAACCAAGAATTTTAGTTTCTTATAAACGAAAGTAGATGACATATGTTAGTCAAGATGAAGGCACACTAGAACTTTACCCCAAAGCATGTGCAGATTTAATGGCTGCAGCAGTACGTTGATGCAATGGAACCCCTTTTAAACACTCAGCAATGTCTTTTACTGTTCTTCCCTGTGAGTGTAGTTCCTTAACCATCCTATCCTAGAAAACAGAAGACCGTATCATAAGTGCCAATTACAGCTCATCAATCTTCAATCTAGAATTCCAGCCGTGAAGCCAAAAATAAAGATTATATACCCAAGATAGTTTAAATCCCCCAGTTTTTCTTTTCTTTCATTGCTCTTTTTTTTTTGTCAGTGCAATTATGGTTGGATACAAAATGGTTACAAAATGAATATTCATCTTCAGAAACATTATATGAAGAGCAAAAACTTGAATCACGTTATATTAGACCTTGACACTTGATTAAACATTCGACTAACTTATATGAATCTACCTCATGTTTCTAACTTTCTACACTTCGAAGAAAATCCCTGAGGCTCAGGGGCTTCGATAGCCAATTTTTGGATCCAGCGATCTCCCAAACAATTCAACATGCATTACATGCTTCAACTGTTCAAACCAACTTTAATTACTCAAATGTAAGTAAATGGACATGCATTACATGCTTAAACTGTTTAAATCAAACTTCAATAATTTAGATGCAAGTATATGCATGACATCCCAGCCCAGAAGGACCAACTTGTGATGAACAATTGTTTCCATCAGAAAAAAAAAAAAAAAAAAAGACGAGCTACATCTAAACAGAACCAAAAATCATAACATTCACAAAAAATCAAAGTTAATCCTCAACTAAAACCGATCTCATGCGCCAAAGAAAAAACTCAATTAACACAATCCAAAGTTTTCGACCCATAGAATACTCAAAGACATTAAACAAGTGAGGACCCTATGCATTATGATTGAGCGATCACACTCGGATATTTGCTATAACTACTACTGCTAACCATGAGAGATGTCCAAGATAGAATGGGTCGGAGCTGATTGAACAAGTGGGTCAGACCCATTCCTTTAATAACCCATCTGTCAGAATCGTCGTCTATCAGCGTCCGGTCGAAGTCGAATATTATCACGATCTCGCTAGCCATTTTCAGAGGTTTTTCGGCGACCCGAGAATAATATTAAAAAAATAAACAAATTTTCCCGGGCGCCTATGGTACCTGAAATATCAAATATGGCGGTAGAGTCCAACTCCGCCTTTGACTGCTGGATTTTCCTATTTTTCCTTTTCTGGGTCTGTGTTGTTGGGTTATCAATACATTTACTAAATGATTTCTATGCGCAAAATCAGTACCATTGTTATTGGACCAAAATTTCCCTTTTCCTTTTTTCCCTATTTCCTTCATATAGTTTTTTTTTGAACCTTTTTTTATAAATTTTTTCCCTACTTTTAGTCCTAAAGTTTCGACAATTACTAGATTAATTATCTTTTCGAAAAGCTTACCCAGTGGTTTCGATCCCTCTCCTCCAAAACCCTTTTTGTGTTATCTTGAAATTTGGAATTTTCATTTTTCTCTAAACCATTATTGTGTCTATTTTTAGATGGGTCACAAAATAAAAGGTGGTTTCGGTAGAAAAGTTTTTTTAAAAGCTAAAGTACAAGCAATTTTAAGGTAATTAACAATTTGTGTGTTTGGATTGAAGATTATTTCACTTTATTTACACCTTATTTACACACACTGATTTGCTTGCATCATCAACATATTTTTCAATCATCTTTTTATCTCACATACATCATATCAGAAAAAGTGTTACAATAAAAATATCTCAAATAATTTATACATTTCAAACACACTTTGCGTGGAGCACATATAACAAAACCGCAAACTATATGATTGTGGTGCCATAATTGTGTTGAAGTGGATCTATTTATCCATTTTCAATAATTATTTTAAATGTGAATAGTATTCTGCCATATTGATGTGATAACTTATATATTCAGTAAAAAAATAACAAAGACAGTAGGCATTTATCTACGCTCATTTCTTATAAAAAAGTGCCCAAAATATGGGGTATTAGTCCAACTTCAGGTGGGCGATTTGAGTCTACTCTTGAGGAGTCCAAGTCAACATGGAAATACAACGTCGTCTCCAGGGTGGTATACAAGACGTCCGCAAAACCAAACACCCAGTTGGCGCTTGCATCATATCTTCCCAGAACCACCTCGTCCCATGCAATATAACAGTTGAGAAAACGACTGACGCCAACCTTCTTTTAATTTATGTTAGTGGCTTACATGTGGCGGCAGTCCAGGCTGCCCACCAAGCACTTTGAACCACCTTGGCGAACATGAATTTGACAGTTCCATCAGGAAGCTGTTAGGGAGGTAATGTAGATCGCCGAGAAAGCATGACAAAGTCCAGACAAGTAGAATACGTGTCACAGAAGGGTCAGCACCTCACAAACTCAATTATTGATCGCTTTTCATCATATATTAAAATGTCTCTTTCAAGAAGTTACAACTCCGAGAGAATTTTTATGACTGAACTACAAATGAATGAATTCATATCTCCGCCGTCTATATCCATTAAAGAATATCATCATCATCCTATGTCTATATCTACAAACATATCTACCCCATTAACAAAACAATTGAATAGAATTACAAAAAAGATTAAAAAAAAAAAACGTCGATTATTCATATACAAGATGTAATTTGAATCCAACATTTTCTTGGTCTGTTCAGGATAGTCAATATCAAATCCGAGTTTTGATTGGTTTTAGTTTCAATCCCATGCTTTCTGGAGAGAGAAGCTCCGGTGATATGCAAGTTGGGCTCAGAGGACTCCGAGGGCTACCAGTAAACTGGCTTGGTCGGTACATTCCATACCCCATTAAGAAGTACTCCAAGGGTATCAACATCGCATGAGGCTGCTCTTCTGTCACCATTGATCCACAAGCCTGGACCTGGAGAAGTCCCAATAAATCAGCATTTGACAATTGTGTTGTATTTTCTCCCTAAACTGATCCCACATTAACTCCCCTGCATATCATGCTATAATAAGTAGCCAACTGATTGGGCACAAGATCTCATAATTATTGCCTTGTACAGTGAATTCGGATCTCAGCAATTGATAGAGACATTGTAAGATGGATTTTTCTAAGAGGTGCTACAAACCCTTACAAAATTCAAGGCAGGTGACTTGAGTACTGCTAGTTCAATATCTTTAGTGCATTTCTCTCTTAAAGTCTGACTAATATGAACAGTGGAATATGGTGAAGAAACTTTCCTAGAAACCAAAAAAAAGATCAGGACCCTATTCTATTTGGCTTCATTTGCAGAAAAGCTACGAGTCCAACATGAAGTACAATGACAACATGCCATTTAGGACAACGTCATTCACAGCATACCTCAACTAAAGCACAGTATCTTCTGTCCAGTCTGGCTGTCATGTGGAGAGCCTCACCATAGAAAGGAGAATTCTCCCCGACAAATATTAGTGTTCGACATTTCAGTGTCTTTAAGCCTTCAGTAATATCAGGTCTCCTGTTCATTGGCAAGGCATGTAATTGTAACATCAATCCAAAAACAAAGTTCAAATGCCCAAATGCAATTAAATGCTCAAATTTCTTCTACCTGTTAATAGCTTGAAGAAATCGAAAGACATTTAAGCTTTGCCTCTCATCTAGCAACTGGAAACAATTTATATAGAAAAAAACACAAACCACAATAAGTAAGCATCTGGCCAGATATAACATGAATATGTCTGATTCAAGCAAAAATGCAGAAATAGAAGAATAAAGACTAACTCTTCGGCAAGCTTGGACTATATCTGATTCTGGAACTTCTGCACTACCACGAACTTCCTGATGCAAGTTCAGTTAACTTCCTTAGGTCGAAGGATAGTGGGAGAAAAGGGAAAGAAAACATAGGGCTAGATGGAGGAAGTCTCACTGATTGATCAGAATACAAGGATACCTTGCTGAAGAACCGATAAAGTAAGCACTCCTTCAGCAGACTACACATCCCATAGTAATATAGCAAATTTGACATCACCTACAGTTTAGCAAAAATTTTAACCTTAAATTGCAAAAATTCCTTTAGGCCATGTACAAGAAATAGACGTAAAAGAGGGAAAAGAGAAAAACAAACCTTATTACAAAACCACTCGGTCCAGGAAGGGGTTCTGCATAGTGGAGATACAAGGATCAATCCCAGGACCCGCTCCCTATACTTCATCTGAGACAGAAACAATGTCAATCAAGGAAAAGCAAGCACCATTAGATGACATCTGCATGGATTCATGAAAGTAACATACAGCAAACATGGAGAGGATGTAAGCTCCAGCTGTCACCCCCATGCACATCACTGCACCCAGCCTACATCATCAGATCACACTTTGTTATCAGGAACAAGTGAATGATCAAGATACATATAGGAAATTATGAGCAAATTAAAAATAATAAATATTGGAGGAAACCAGCACAAAATAAATACTGCATTTATTTGACTTGTAGCATAGAAATTACCGAAAATAATTTAGAACCTCAATTATTTGATCTGTTAAATCGTCAACAGACAAAACTGGATCATCAGGACAAATTGCTGCAGCTCCCAACTGCAGGAACTCTTGTGGAAGTCCCCAAAAAAGTATTATGTGAGTAAAAGCATTACTAAGAAAATACTATGTTTAGAGCCGAAAAAAGAACTGCGACCGCAAAACATAATATTTTAAATACAAAGCCAACACGCAAGACTTTACTGACCTCATGCCCAGGAGGACTAATGTGATAGATGCAGAAATTATGTAGCAGCAAAGTAGCTGCTTCCGGACAAAAGAACAATCCTTGAAAACAAGACACGTCTGCAAAAAGACAGTTTAAAACCACTGATCAGACTAGAGAAAATGATCCAAAGAACAAGAGAAATGTATCTTAAAAAAGAAAGAAAAAGAAACATTTTGAGCGTCTAAATTGTAAAAGAACAAGCTCATAACTTACGATTTAGAGCTAAATCAGGATAAGTGACTAGTGCAGGCTTTTCTCTGTCTCCGTATACTATAACAGACACAGAACCACGGCCAGTCCTTACAATATGTTCCTGCATTGACGATAATGTCTGATGTTAAGGAGAACTCTATGAGGCAGAGGGACTTCAAACCAAGGACAAAAAGATCAAGTAGTGCTTGCAGTCAGTCTGCAATTGAAATTGTATCTGACCAATTCTAATTCCAATAGAGAACCAACCGCACCATAACTCCAAATTTCGGGAAACTATAAAAAAAAAGGACAAACATACTCCGTACCATTAATATCTGTTGGACAAAACCAATTCAACTAAGGAAAAATCGTTGCTTATTTGTGGCAAACTTGAAATAAAAGAAAACTTCAGTCCATTATAGGCAATTCATCCTCTCTTGATTAATTAATTATACTCTTACTTTGGCAAGAAAAAGAGAAAAAAAAAAGGGTGGGACAAGAATTAGCTTTTAAGTTTTCCAGTGATTGGACTCTTCAAAAAGAAAATCCAGCTTAAAAGAAAAATGTGGGGCCAACTACAAATAATGCCCTGACAGATGGAATAATCAAGTGATGATTGCAACGCCTAACCAGTAAGAAAAATAACACACAGGCAGCACCAAAAAATGCCCAGAGTAACTGCCACGGTGGTTATGGTTTAAATAACTGAAAATTAGAACATGACAGGTGTCACAACAAAAAAGTTTGCATCATTTGGCAAATTTTAACCAATAGATTTCAAGAATCAGGAAACCACCAACTGGAAACGTCGAGAACAGATAATTCTGTCTTTACCCACCTTATATAAAATGCCCAGAAAAACACCAAACATAAGTCCAAAAAACCTAACCGCTTCAAATATTTTATGCCTGAAATTTCACTTGCCAGATTTGATAGCTCATACAATACTAGCACTTTCATTCTGCAATACTAACGCAACAGGAAACCCTCATTGCAATCCTCCTCCTCCCAGTCGCGAGGGGAAAATCATTGAAGCAAAGAAATAAAACGAGTTAAGATCCATTATCTCCTTTATCTTATAAAAAACTAAACAAAAAAAATAATCGTCAGAATCTAAAATTTTTTAAACCCCCTCAATTGACGCAAATTTGTAAGATATTAAGAAATGGCTACACGGCATTTAGTAACAAAGGATTGAAGCTGGATGAAATTTTAATAACTCAACAAAAACGGATAATTAGCTAAACAAATCATATCTCAAAATTTGGCTCAATAAATACATAAGTTCCAACTGCAACTGCAGAATTACAACTCCAGGGTAAGAGATCTCGTGTTGGATATCGACGATATTTGGTTACTTAATTTGGGAACAAAACAATTGAAGAAGTTCCAGAACTCTAAAGCATTGAAAAGAATTCACCAATTACCAAGATATTACACAAGAAAATCACCACAAAGAGTAATAAACTAACGAATTACCATTAAAGATTATCTTCTCAAGCAAAAAAAAAAAAGAAGCTAGAACTGACGTTTCGTTTCTTTTTTCTTCTTGAACAGACATATTGAACCGAAAATCCTCACACAGCATTTCATCATTTTGCGTAAAATCGAGTGTTTTCATAAATAAACAACACAACTCAAAAAAAAAAAAAAACAGAGCGTAGTAAGTTGATAGGTGAGAGAGAAAGGGAACCTTTCCGCCAAGATAAATGGTCTCGACATCGACAGAAACGGAGTCGCTTGAGCTTGACTCCGCCATGGCCAGTGGCTCCGGAATTCCTCGCTTGGAAACCAAAAGGAAGCTCGATTTAACACCTCTTCGTCTATTATAATCTATATAGAGAGAAAGATACAGAAATATATAGAATATATCAGTCTATATTGAGAGGTGGTACAGATGGATACAGAGGCCGTGGCTTCAGCTGTAATGGCTTATATACCAAGCGATTCTCTCTCTTTATTTCATGTCTCTCTCTCTCTCTATATATATATATATTTTTTTTTTTTCTTGTTTTTCCTTTATTCTTTTTTTCTCTCTGTACCCTCAGAAAATGAGAAATCTATGGCCGTTCCTGCAAACAGAAAATAAACTCCACCCCGTCCACCGACAGTTATAAGTCGAATGAACTAATTCTTTTTCTTTTGGCTGAAGTTTCTCTTTCACACAGTGGAAGCGTGGGGAGGAGACAAACAGCCGGGGACTGCGAATATATCGGATTAAAACCCGGCTCCGAAAGAAAATATGAGAGCGAGAGAGAGGGAGGGAAGGAGTGCAAAGTCAGAACAGGGAAGGGTGTGGTCAAAATTTAACCGCAGTTAAGAATGACCGACAGCTTGGCTGCCTGGCAAAGCCCTGACTCCTGACTCATCATTATGGGGTTGCGGGAATGGGGCTTATGGGCCCCAACCAAAAATTTAGGATGAGGCGGCGGCTAGCCTGTAAGCTCCGGTGCTCGAACCCGTTATGGACGCGAGATAACCACGGGATTCATGGAAACTATCTCTCTTTTTTTTTTTCTTTTTCATTTTTTAAAATTTATTACCAGCCAATTTTAGTTGTGAAAATTTTTGGGAAATGGCCAAAAGGGAATACTAAAATGTGCTATCAGAAAAAGAAAAAAAATAATGCAGTAATAATATCAAGTTTGTTGTTTTTAAGTGAATAAATGAGGAGGGATGGATTGAATGATAATATAGAAAGAATTATAAATAAGAAATTATAAAATTAGAACTATTTTCTTATCAAATAATAATAATAATAGTGAATAAATGTATCTTTATTCGTCCTTGGTTATTTAAAAAAAGTTTTCTTCCTTTTTATGTTTCTTTCGTGTTAATAAAAAATAAATTTAAAAAACACATTCAATAATTGTAAACTATGACATGATTATGCGAATTTTCACGTTCACTTCGAGGGGGGAAAGGTAATAATTTGCCTTAGTGTAATTGAATCCTAAAAACAAATACATCATGGTTAAAATTAAGTAAAAGTTTACTTAAAAAATTGTAAATTAGAGTATTTCATGATATTCCTTTGGTATTTCATTCATCTTGACCAAACAAATATATTTTCTTTTAGAATTTAAATCATATCTAATAAACTATATAAATTAACACACTAACAATTATTACTGTATATAATTGTATTTATATGCTTTTCCTTAATCAATATTATTTTTCAAAATATAAATACCTGAAATCCATCTTTAACTTTTATCAGTGAAGATTAAGTTCAGTAGAAGGATTTCACCAAGAGTCACCCACTTTTTAAATAAGCTCTTTGATGTACAACAAGAAATTGCAAAAGTGAATATCTAAAATTGAATACAACTACCTGAATTTGTATCTAAATGATGACTAAATCCGACGAATAACCACTTCGGGTAGCACGAAGCCAGTAATTCAAATGCAGCACCATAAAAGTAGTACTTATATGTTTATACTGGTATTCTATTTCCTTTCCAAGAAAAAAGAAAAGAAAAAATATACTACAATAAAATCTTGATAAATTAATAACTTCTATAAAATAATAAAATTTTTTTGATCCCGATTTGAACAACGCGTTATTTCCTTTTAACAATCAAAGCATATAGTACTGTAGGATAGATACAAAAGCATTACACTTTTTACAGTATCATTAAAAAAATACCGTATGATAGAAAATTTCTGCGTTTGGATTGACTGTTTTTGAGGATATTTTTGAAAAATTTTGCTGTAACAGAGTTTTTAAATTATATTTTGGGATATTTTTAAAAAATATTTTGAGATATTTAAGAGTAAAAGAATTTCTAAAATATATTTTGAGATATTTTTTAAAATTTTAAAAAAATTTAAATTAATTTTTAGATTACCTTTTATAATATCTTTTAAAAATTTTTATTATATTTAAAAAACACTCCCATCCGAACAGAGTATTTTAGACAGACCCTTATATAATTTCTTTCTCTTTTTTTTTTTAAATTTTTGTCAGCCTCATCGTAAACTAACTAAAATACCTCAGGCAAGCATTTTTTTCCCTCCAATTTAACCTCATGAAATATCTGTCGTCTGACTTGTCTCGGAAGAAAATGTTAGTACACGAACTTACCCTTCTTCAGGTGCGTTGATACTTGATAGCACTACTGAAGAATAATGTTGATGTAGAATGAAATGCAATTTTGACGTTCCACCAATGCGTCTCCCGCCTCCCCCGACATCCGAGGTTTCGTTTCAACTCTTTATCCTATACCTTGCTTGATGTTTTTCCCCAGCAAAAGCCAGGCACTTTTTCTGACACCTCCTTTACTATCTGTGCGGTCTCTTTCTTCCTCTTGTGCTGCTCCCAGAACCATCGAATACAATAATATAGCTACTGATTCTCAATTTAGAAATGCCAAGATCCCAAGATTTAGGCCGCCTGGTGCACCCACAAACGTGTCCAGAAATGGAGGGAGGAACAAAGAAATCCCAAAATTCCGACTCTCAAATGGGTCCAAAACGGGGCCGAGAAATCTCGATTCTCCTGATTCGGTGCTGCTTCCTATGCAAAAAGGGACTAAAAGGAGAATTAGAGGGGATTATTTAGGCGGGGTGGATGACGACGGCACTGTTGTAAATTTGGACAGAGGAAGGGTGTTGAGATGGTACTCGGAAACCTTTCGGTATTATGCTGTAAATTTATGCTTGAATGAGGGTAAAGCTCGTCACGCAAATTTGATCAAGATTGGGATTGACCCTGACAGTCATTTATTTGTTTCGTTAATTAACTTTTATGCTAAGTGTGGGGCTTTGAGCTTTGCGCGTAGGGTGTTAGATGAGATGCCTGAGAAAGATGTAGTGTCGTGGACTGCTTTGATTTCGGGGTTTGTAGCTGAAGGGCTTGGCCAAGAAGGTGTTCAGTTATTTTGTGAGATGAGGAGGGAAGGCATAAGACCTAATGAGTTCACGTTGGCAACAGTTTTAAGAGCTTGTTCCATGGTCTCTGGTTTAGAATTCGGGAATCAGTTGCATGCTGAGGTTGTTAAAGGGGAGGCATTTACAGATGTTTATGTTGGTT
Source organism: Coffea arabica (assembly GCF_036785885.1). Classification (NCBI taxonomy): domain Eukaryota; kingdom Viridiplantae; phylum Streptophyta; class Magnoliopsida; order Gentianales; family Rubiaceae; genus Coffea; species Coffea arabica. Next base: position 8,995,642 of record NC_092321.1, on the reverse strand, counting down.
CTGCTTTAGTTGATCTTTATGCTAAGTGTGGCGAAATGGAATATGCAGATAAAGTATTTTTCTTCATGCCGGAGCAGAATGCTGTATCATGGAATGTTTTGCTTAATGGGTATACCCAACTTGGTGATGGACATAAACTTTTGAATTTGTTCTGTAAAATGACAGAGTCAGATATGAGGTTCAGTAACTATACCTTGTCAACTGTTCTGAAGGGATGTGCCAGTTCGCAGAGTTTGAGGGCAGGCCAGGTTGTTCATTCAATGGCAATCAAGATTGGGAGTGCCTTTGATGATTTTATTAGTTGTGGTCTAGTCGATGTGTATTCCAAATGTGAGTTGGCAAATGATGCACTGCAAGTATTTAAGATGATCAGGGACCCTGATATTGTGACTTGGAGTACGATGATGAGTGGCCTTGATCAACAAGGACAGAAACTAGAGGCGGTGGAGTTGTTTCATTCAATGATGCAATCGGGATTGAGGCCTAACCAATTTTCACTCTCAACTGTTGTTAGCGCTGCCACGGATTTGGGTGATCCACGCTTTTGCAAAAGCATTCATGCTTGCATTTGGAAATTTAATTTTGAGTCCGATTTGTCAGTTAGCAATGCTCTGATCACCATGTACATGAAACTTGGTTTAGTTTATGATGGTCTAAAGGTTTTTTCTGCGATGAGTCAAAAGGATGTGGTTTCATGGAATGCACTTTTATCTGGATATCATGATGGTGAAAGTTCTGATCAAGGACCAATGATTTTTAAGAAGATGCTTATAGAAGGCCTAAGACCAAACCAGTACACTTTAATAAGCACTTTGAGGTCTTGCACTAGCCAGCTAAATGCTAGTTTTGGGAAGCAAGTGCATGCCTATTTACTTAAGAATAACCTTTGTACTGATGGTCATGTAGGAACTGCTCTGATTGACATGTACTCTAAGTGCAGATGCCTGGATGATGTGGAGTTGATTTTTAACAGATTGAGTGAAAGAGACATCTTTACTTGGACAGTTCTCATTGCTGGTTATGCTCAGACTGATAATCAAGGAGAGAAGGCCCTTGGCTTCTTCAATCGGATGCAGAGGGAAGGAGTCAAAGCTAACGAATTTACTCTGGCCAGCTGCCTGAGGGCTTGCGCTGGGATAGCAAGCCTTATAAATGGACAGCAGCTGCACTCCTGGGCAATTAAGTCTGGACATTTTTGTGATGTATATGTGGCCAGTGCACTGGTTGATATGTATGGAAAATGTGGTTGTGTAGATGATGCTGAAATGATATTTAAGAGCATAGAAACCGTTGATACAGTGCTGTGGAACACAATGATATGTGGACACTCCAAACACGGGCAGAATGAAAAGGCTCTTCACTCTTTCGAAGCCATGTTGAATAAAGATGTGCAGCCTGATGGGGTTAGTTTTATTGGTGTCCTTTCTGCATGCAGCCACATGGGTTTGGTTGAAGAAGGAAAGAAGCATTTCCACTTGATGAGCGAATTATATGGAATTGCTCCTTCAGTTGATCACTATGCTTGTATGGTTGATATCCTTGGCCGGGCAGGCAGGTTTAGCGAGCTGGAAAGCTTCATTCAACAGATGAAAATAGCTCCAAATACGTTAATCTGGGAGACTGTTCTTGGGGCTTGTAAAATTCATGGAAATGTAGAAATGGGTGAAAAAGCTGCTCAAAAACTTTTTGAAATTGAACCTGATGAGGATTCAAGCTATATATTGTTGTCTAACTTATATGCAGCCAAAGGTAGGTGGAATGATGTCTCAAGAATTAGAGCATTAATGTCGAGTAGAGGTGTTAAGAAGGAACCTGGTTGTAGCTGGGTTGGGGTCGATGCCAAAACGCACGTCTTCTTGTCTCAGGATGCTTCACATCCACAATTAACTGATATTTACCAAAAGTTGGAGGACCTGCATCAAAGACTTCAGTCGGTTGGTTATACTCCAAACACACATTATGTGCTTCATAATGTACCAGATGCCGATAAGAAAGAAAATCTCTTTCATCATAGTGAGAGGCTAGCTTTGGCTTTTGCACTTGTGAGCAATGGCAACAGTAGAAGAATTAGAATCTTTAAAAATCTTCGTATATGTGGAGACTGCCATGAGTTCATGAAGGGTGTGTCTGACATTACAAACAAGGAAATTGTTATTCGTGATTCCAATCGCTTCCACCATTTTCACAATGGAATTTGCTCTTGTAAGGATTATTGGTGATTATGACATCGATGAATGAAGTGAAGTTGAAGTGCATAAAAGGTCAAGTATTATAGCTGTTGACTGGAGCAATTCTGAGTTCAAGACATTATTCACGCTGATAACATATTAGACTTGCTTTCTAGTGGCTGGAAATTCAGGTATATTCTCTAACAGTACCATCCTTTCCATCTCTTTTCATCTTTGGTTCATCAACTCTATTTCTGTCTGTCTATGCACAAGACATAGTTTACAAGCATTTCAGTATTATGCAGTTTTGTCATACTTACAGGTGACATAGGAACAGTTACGAATTTTTAGTTTGATCTTGCTATTTTGTTACTGGATTATGAGTTCTGGATATACAATTCTGATTTATGGTCCTTGATGCTATTAACTATCACCTGGCTATAGTCCTGACAAATGCACTACTTCAACACATCTAAGAGAAGAGATTGTGTATTTTTATGCAGGTTCATCTGCAAGCATAGAATTGGAGGATTACAGTGATGAAATATCATCACCGAGTTCTTGACGAACTTAATCCAGTGGATACTTGATCAACATTCCAGAAAGTTTGGTATTAGTGTTGCTACTGCTCTATCCTCCCAATATTTGATTCAAACGTTGAAAGAATATTGAGAAGGTACTCTACTGACGCGCATGGCCTACAACCTGCTTTGATCATATTTATTAAAGTCATCAAGATTGCTTGCTCTGGCACATGGCATTGTGGGGAGCGTATATTAAGTTCATTCTTTCAGCTGTAGGAGGTCAGTTACTACGATTGTGACTCATGGTTTGGTATGTCCTTGTTTTAATGTGCACATTCAAAAAGATGTTTTTTCCCCCTCTATTTGTTTTACTATGATTGTGACTCATTTTTCAAGACTATCAAAGACTGGTAATCCTTCTTGCTATTCCTAGAAGCATCTGCAGAATGTTTATTATGCAACACTAAGAATTTCTTTCCTGGCTTTCAGGCAAAGAGGCTAATGAAATGCAGAATAAAGTACCCCTGTTTCCTACACTGTCATCTCTGAAGCTGATTTAGTTCGTCCAAGTACTTTTCAAGGAGATTAATCAGGCTTCCAGGCTATTTGATAGGACCCTGAAGGCAAGAGGTCTTTAAGAGAATTTCACCTTTCTTTTCTTCCATAAAATAGGACGCTAACATGATGAAGAGATTTAACGTGTAAAATTTCATGTAAATTATTTGGAGTGAAGCTGGGTATTTGTGGTTTGAAGAGGACGGAATCCACCTATTTGCTCGAAGATTTCCTGGAATTGAGGCTTTTGCTGAATACAGAAGTTCGCTTTTTGGCCAAGCTTTATCTTGCCCAAAAATTGCCCATTGAGCTTTTTGTCATAATCGATACCTGGAGAGTCCCTTTTGTAGTTTTAGCTCGAATCCAGGCTTAAAGTATTTGAATGGACCACTGGTACATTCTGAATAAGCATTCTCATAGAGTTTAAAATCGCTCAGAATTTACATACTCGTCACAATTTCCACCATTCCTTCACCCACCCAAACACCATTTTCTCTCGTTTCGCTTAAAGAACTGTGAATACATCACAAGACCGAAAATCTTGGTCTTGCGTCTTTAGACTTCGACCAACGGGAGAGGTCAGTGATTGGAAAACTTCCTTTTTTTCTTTCCGGGTCTGGATTTATTGCGTCGTTTCCGTCGTCGTGGACGACATCCGAGACTAAGACTAAAGCTGAAGGAAGCGGCTCGAATAGAGCAGCAGATCGAAGAGCAGATGCACTAAGAAATTCGAGCCTTTATACACACTCAAGTTCGCCTTCGATACTCCAAGCGCTATCTCAGAGGGAAAGTAAGAAAGTGATTCCCTTTGCACGGGTCATCAGTGTAGGTGTGGTGAATACGCATGCTCGCACGTGGATCAAGGTCAATTTCTTATCTTAATTGTGTTATATAACCCTCTTTATACTATGAGAGGAAGAGGATTAGAAGAGGACATGAAGGAGAACCACACTGAATAACCATAAACAAAAGTTTTTTTGCATATGCACAGTTTGGCAGAGCAGCTCTCTCCCCAGCCCACAGCAAGCTTGTTAGGCAAGCGCTCACTGATAGATTCAAGTAGGAGAGATCTCGCCAAAAAAAAAATGAGCAAACAACCCTGAGAACAATCGCTTCAGTTCTATTAAAACCACGATTATACAGCTCGCAACGATAGTTATTATTCCACGCATTCCGGAAGAAAGCCAAAAATATGATACTCTATGTTCGATGTACATGCAAGCCGGAAACGGTAACTCATAGATTATCATTAATCAAGTTAACATAGTTCCTTTCCAGAAGAAGGATGTAAATGTAATGAAGAAAGTGCAAAAGTATAGAGACACAAATACACCGGTAAGGAAATACAACTGACTTAACGATTTGGTCTAGCGTTCTATAATTGTTCTGCTGAGGAACCTCTTGGATACTTTTAATTTCCAGCAATCGCGGATGGTTATTGTTTTGAGTTCCTGCATTGCCCCATCCTCCGCAAGCAGATTTTCCAGATCATATAACTGTCGCAGTTTTAGTACCCTAAGTTGGGGAAAACTGTCAGCTCCGGAGCAAACCAATTCCTTTGAAACGTAGGAACGATGGCCCAGTTTAAGGATCTCTAATCTGGGCAGTTTCTTTAATGTGTAGAAAGGATCCTCCTCCAATTCAGTGAATCTAAGGGAAAGCTTGGTAAGATTCCGAGGGAATTCTTTGACATCAGGCAGCTTCTCTATCACTATCCCCAAATGCAGCTTAATAAGACTCTCATAGCGATACAGGTTTAATTTTCCCGTGGGAGGATAAGACCCTGTCAAACGCAGGTTCTCGAGCTTAGTCAATATTGGCCCTGCACCTGATAAAATCTCACTTATTTTCGTTGAGGGATACCTAATTCCAAGTTTTCTTAGACTGGTAAACTTGTGTAGCCAATGAGGTTCCAAATGGCGACAATTCACCACATCCAGTATTCTCAGAGAGGATAATGAAACTTCATTCTTTAAACGTCTAGAGGTGGTAAAAGTAGCAGATTCATGTAGAAGAAAGAACTTCAACTTCTTCATGTTCCAAATGCAAGTAGGAAGACAGATACCTCTGCATTCTCGAAGATCCAATGTGGTCAAGTTTTTGAGATTTCTTATACTTGATGGCAAGCTTCCACGATAATATCCTCTTAAACCAATGTAACTCAGGAGGCGCAGGTTTCCAATTTCATCTGGGACAGATGATAGAAAGGAGTTTGTTTCAACTGACAGCACTCTAAGAAACGTGAGGCCTCCAAGTTGATGAGAAACTACGAAGTCCTCTTCTTGAAGATATTGGTTTGTGTCAAAGCATAGCATGGCGCGAACTTTAAGTATTTCATAATTGGCACCAAAATGGTCAGGCTCACGAGTATTACTCGGATTATAAGTGATTCTACGTCCCCTTGAAGAACTAGAATCAGTGTTAGAATGTTTGTCTCCACCAGAAATGCTGCGGAAGAAGTTAGTCTGCTTCGCGATTGAAATGGAGAGGTTGTGGAGAAGATCATGGATACGACAGCTTCTAATCCTTCCATCAAACCTCCTGCTAGCAACTTGAATTAAGTTCCTCGCCACCAGATTATTTAGGTAGTCCTCTGCAACATCTTCAACATCTTGTTCTCCACTTGCAATGATGAATTTCTCAGCAGCCCACATGTTGATAAGCTGAAATGCAGGGATTTCATGGTCCTCAGGAAAAAGTCCAAAGTAGAGAAAACAAGGCTTCAATGTGCTAGGCAAATCCTTGTAACTCGTGGCCAACACCTTCGACAATTCCCCGTGGTCATCTTGGCTCATGCTCTTAAGTACCCCATTCCAAGCATGGACAGTTCTTTCTCGCTCCCTTAACATGCCTGCTGTTACCACAATGGCTAATGGTATGCCACCACATTTTTCAACTATCTTTTTACCTATGTATTCAAACCCTTGCAAGTCCACAGCGTTTCTTCCTCGACTGATCATAACCATTTTAGAAAAAAGTTTCCAACTATTTTCCGGGGTCAATGGTTGCAGCAGGTGAAGTGAGCTTTCACCTCCGATATATCTCCCTACCCCAGTATTTCTTGAGGTGATAATAATTCTGCTCCCGCTCATAGGTTTGTTAGGGAAGCCGAGTTTTAAACAATCCCACGTTCTAGTATTCCAAACGTCATCCAAGAAAACTAAAAACCTCTTTCCTCTTAAATATTCACCAAGGTTGGCCTCAATGGGGTCCTCGAACTTCCCCTTCTCCAGTCCCACTTGTCTAGCAATGTCAAGCAGAAGCTCTCGAATACTTGGCTCTTGGGACACATAGACTTGAGCTGAACAATCAAAGTGATGTCGCACACGCCGATAAATTTCCTTTCCAAGGGTTGTCTTCCCTATTCCCGGCATGCCCACAATTGAGATTACGCCATTCTCCAAATCTGTGTCCAGAAGTCTGGTCTCTAGATTATCAGAATCTTGTTCCAGACCAACAATCTCTGATTCATCAGCATATAGAAATGATCTTCTCGGATCCCAAGTGTCTCCACTACGAGTTCCACCTCTATCTACAATGCCATATGTTGTCCTAAGGCGATCAATGTCTTCAATCTTTCTCTTAATCTTTTCGATCTCTCCGACAAAATGTTGTGCAGTATCATTACCACAGGAAAAGACGTGACTGGCGGCAGTAAGACAACCGAGGTGCCCTTTACTCTTGCGTGATGCCAGCCAAGGAAGGAGTGTGTCCAAGATGTCCTCAATGTCATGAGCAAGATCTTCAATATCCTGAACCAAATTCCGTACCAGATGATTTTCATCTTGCCTGGCCTCTGCCTCATCCAGGTAAGACCAAACGTGCCTCGTCTCTCTTTCGATCCATCTGATGTCCTCTTCCAGCCAATGCAAGCCAGAGCTACCTTCAGTTATCAAATTGCTGATTACTTCAATTGCTTTGTTGATGACAGCTGTAAGGACGATCTCTGCCATCTGTGCTTCGTTCAGCTTCTGTTACTGTTCTGTTTTGCCTTGACGATATGTTCTCCGGGGCTGTGATGGGGCGGCAGGGCGATCTTTAGCGATCTTTGACCCTCAGGAGTAGATTTTCGTTGTTGAGAAGTCCATTATGGCTGGTTCGCACTTCACAGCAGTTGAGGATCTTATCTATCAACTTTCTTTCACACTGCTGAAGGAGACTTTCGTTTCAGAAAAGTCCATTATGGCGGGTTCACAGCATTGAAGAGCTTATTTACTGGTCAGCTTGGAGCTGCTTTGTCCTTTTTTCCTTTTCCTACTTTTTTCTCACCTTTGGTATGTTATTTCCAATTTTTTAATGTGTTTATTCTGCAAGTCCTGTTTTGTTAATTGAAAATTTTAAACTATTACGAGTTTTGATTTGCAGCAGCATATTGCTTGGCTTCTCATTCCGTAAAATTAGTACATCAAATGACTCGTCACAGGACTAAGCGTTCGACCAAATGGAAAACTAACAATTCAGGCACTTGTACCATGCCTGCTGCAAGATGGAAACTACAACGAAATCATCCTATAGCTTTTCCGTCAAAAAAAAAAAACTAATTACTCCAGCACCAGCTCCTGGAGGATGCGCTTAAAAACCAGACCTTTTAGTCCAAGTGAAGCAGCTTTGCCAATGATGCCCTTCATTTGCCGGGCAATGTACATTCCGCACCACATGCCTTGCTCATATACAGGGTAACGGGTTCACAAATACAGTTCCATTCAGTGTTCTCTGGAATCCTTTAGAGACTTCCATCTTTCTCAGAAGCCCTTATTGTGCCACTAGACCACTAGTTCTCGTCTTCATCAGAGGATGGATTCTCAACATCACTTCCACTACTCAAACCATTATCATCAACAACTGCAGCCTTTGCTGCAGATGGAGCAGAACCTTCATAAAGGTCATACTTGAGAAATTTTAGCCGATTGTTCTTCTTCATATTTCCACCTTTACGTTTCCTCTCTCCATGTTCAGCTGACTGCAGCGACTGGGCAGCAGCCACAAATGCAGCACTCACAGCTTCAGTCATCGTTTCATCTTTTTCGACTTCATTTTCAGCATCTCCCTTGTTATCAATGTAAAAGAAAAGATCGGCATCTGTTTTCTTATTCTCCTTGTAAACCGACAAATTGAAATCTTCTTCCGAATTATCAAGTATCAATTTGGCATGATAACTTGACATGTCATTATCAAATATTTGAATCCCTTGATTTCCTCTGTCAAGTATCCATCCTGCACCATTATACCCATAGTAATCAACACATTTAAGCAATATTAACTCCATATTAAAACATACTAAAAACTACTCACTTAAAAATGCTTTTGGTGATGATCCATTTGGTCCATTGTTGTTGTCATTGACATCTAACTCACACCTGATCCATTTTGTTAGTTCAGATGGTAAGCTAGAAGTAGAAAATGCATTTGTACAAGAAAGTGCTTTAGTATGGTCCCCATGTTTCCTGCATGTAGGGCAAATGATAATGAGATTCTAAAATTGTCTTTGCTGAAATTCTCTTTCAAAACGTGATCACTTCTGCCTACCTGAAGAATTCTATTGCTTCGTGCGTAACCATCAATCTTCCCAATGCAATACTTTTGGCATGATTGGCAGGCAAATGAGCCAATCTATCAGGACTAAGAAAAGAGTATTCAACTAATATTACAGGCTCATACAAGAGTTTTCTCAATGATTTTTCATCTTCAGAAATCTGCAGAAATCATAAAACAGAGCATGGATATTGGATTAATCAGAATAAAATAGTTGACAAACATGACTACAGAGCTGCTCAGAACATCCATCAATTTTTTTTTAGGTCAGTGTAGTCAAAGTTTCAGATTACTACATAGTTGAAGCACAGTTCCTGCACTAAAATAGAAAAGTATGTTGCATACATCCACCACTAGGGAAGTTTCACACTAATATCAACAACCCAATGTCCAACCCGAAGAAATGTTCAACAAAGATACCACATTACTACATCATCCTGGCAGTATAATGGGCCAGAAACTACATAACAGAAAAGCACTGAAAGAAAGACCACTCACCAGTAGGAAGGTCACAGGCAAAGTCGGTCCTAGCAGCATCCTCAATAAAGAATCTGAGTGACATTAGATATAACATAAGAGCACTAAAACTGTATATGAAGTCAGAAAATTAAAATTTTATTTATCAAAGACAACTAGTACTATGTAAACTAGTACTCCACCGAAGTCTAAACGCAACGACTGTTGAACCCCAAAATTAAAAAGCAAATAAAAGCCTAATACCAAACATGAAACCGAGACTTCTGCCAATTTAGCATCCCCACTGATACAATATCAGAATTTTCAATCCAATAAGAAGCTCCATTTATCAAGATAAAGCGACAATGGAAACTAACCAAAGAAGTAAGAATTCTGAAGCCCGGTAATAGAACCAACCACCCAATTTCTTAGCTCATTCTGTAATTCCTTTCCTGAATTCCCACAACGAAATGCCAAGCAGAGCTTTAAAAGAAACACCTCAGCAATAACATAACCAGCTAGTTCATTCAATTCACACCCTCCAACGCTAATCTTTTCAACTAAGTCTTCCCCCAGAAGTGGAAAAAACAGCCTTAGCCTGTCTTTTTTATTTTCATTCCAAATCCAAATACTAACTAAATCCTCAAACGGCTTAATCAAGCCTTCCAAACCATCAAAATCATCCTCCAGAGCTTCGCAGCACACATTTATATATCCCAGAATTGAATCCACCAAGCCCTTAATCTCTTTCATCAATTTCTTTCCTTTCTTAGACCTCAAATCATAACCCTTCGAATCTACAGCAAATTTATGCACGTGATAAATTACAGGCGACATCAAAACAATGCTTTTCAAAGAACTACAGCTGGCAGAATAAGAAATTATGAGCTGAAACAAGTCTTTTATTGCTGCAAATTGATTCAAAGTCTCATTTTTGGATGAATTGAGGTGGTGAAAAGCTAAAGCTGAGTAAACCCAGATGGTTTCAAGAGATGGGTTGGTTTTACATTGTAATAATATCTTAAAATCTGCGGACAAAAGTGAGATCTTTTCAAAATTGGAACCATGGAGAGAGTCTAATAGGGTTTGAATTGATTGGCTAAGCGCAATTTCATGGTTTTGGCCGATCAAATGTTTAAACTGATGATTTATTTGGGGTTCCCCTGGGATTGACTCCATGGTTATGGAAACTCAAATACAGATTAAGGGATTTAGTAGAACGGAGGATGGCGCTAAAACCCTGGATTGATTTGGGGCTGATGGGAGAGAATTAGGGTTTTACAAGGGCTTTGTATGTGGAGCCACCGTTTACTCCTTTAATTTAGGGTAAATACTCTAGTTTCCCCCAATGTTTGACATAGTGACAGAAATTTCCCTTCTAGTTTCTATACATGCATTGTGTCATGTGGATACATACATACATACATATATATATTTCTCTTTTTTTTTTGTGGGAGGTGTTGCACTCCTTCTCCCGTACCATCTCTTGATTGATTGATTTAGGATAACACATTTTGAATAAAAATATGTTTCAATAAACTTAATATTTTTTCTAATTTTCTTTTACATTTATTTGTCTCTTTCAAAGCTTTTTTAACAAAAATGATAATCACATAGAATATACATAAGCACATAATGGAGTCTTCATACTTCAACACTTTATAGTTTTTAAATTTTCATAAGAGAAAAATAATCATGCAGATTATGATTTTATTTTCCGAAGATGTACTAAAGTATATGATTACTAGGATACTTTACATGTATTTTATATTTGTATCAGTGAATTTGGACTTTTCGAAAGATTTAAAAAGAAGCTTTTATTTAAAGTTTTAAGTATATAATTCTATTGCAAGAAAAAAAAATTATGTAATTATGAATTTAGTTGCTTAATGATACCTTTGATAATGAACTTTTTTGAAACAAAAATAAAAAGCATGAAATTCATTTCACTTAAGTCTTTTGAACCAAAAAGAATCTTGAACATATATATTTTTCATATTATAGTAGCAATATCTCTTGGTATCATGCTATAATAACATCAAGTTGATAAGGTGCCTGAAATCTCAATTCTGAAATAAAAGGAGTATGCAAAATAAATTTGGAGAATTAGGGGTACGCACTGGAATTATACTAGAGTAGATCGACTCTAACACAATTCCTACACAACTAGTTTCCTTAGCGACGTCGCTGTGTTTTGTTGCGATTGGCCGGTAGAGTGTTACACCACACGTGGATTTAAAATCAACCAATCAGAAACAGCAGAACACGTAATAACTTAACGTCTCTAAGCCTGTTCGTGTCTCCCCTTAACAAAGCCAATTCCGCAGAAAAATCACTGCTCAAAATTCAGATTAGCACCTTCAACGGTGTGCTTCTGATTGAGAGGGCGGCTGCATGTTTTCAATGGAGAAACTGAATAAAACAGTAGCTCTGTTACTATCTTTGCTAGTAGTGATATCATCATGGATATCAATCTCAGAATGCTCGAAGAAGCCATCTGGAGTGGCAAGAAAAGAGGACATACCGTACATTAAATGTCAGGTCTGCGAGGAATTGGCTTATCAGTTATACCAGCAAGTCCAGGCTAAACAAGCTGAGATCTCTCCCAAGAAGGTAACTTTACATCTGGGTTCTTCTCTAAGCTTCTGTTTATGCTACTTCCAGCATTGAATCGCTGGTTTTTTGTTTTCTTGACGAATTTTTATCTGCTGCAGCTTCCATTTTTTAGTTACTGGGATTTTATTTTATTTTTTTTAAAATTTAAGGCAATGTTGTATGTTCTTTCGAATTGATGAGGTACAATGCATGTTGTGATCGTAGCGAAGTTAGTTATGAGTGTTTTGGATTTAAGATTTGCTTTCTGCTTTCTGTTATCCGGTTTTTGGGTCAAAGGGCTTTGTTTACTTGGATAAGATTATTATTTGAGTTCTGGAATGGTGCAAATTGGTTGGCATTTTGCTTGGTTGTTTGACTTGGTTCTGACACATGCTGATGGCAAAACATTGGGCAGATTTCTGAGTATCAAATTATTGAAATTTCAGAGAATGTATGCAATCTGAAGAAGCACGAAGCTGATTGGATCCTTAAAATTGATATTGTGGAAGAAGGGGATAGGTTGGAGGTAAGAGTTTCTCAGTTTTTAGCTGATTTGTGTGCTTCAGAATTGCTGTACTTTGTTTTCTTAATTCATCTTTGGATTCCATAACTTATCAAAAATAAAGAAAATTAGTTAAGGTTTTGGCACTCAAAAACATAGGAAAAGTTAGAAAAAGAAAAATTCACGTCAATTTAAAGGTAATTAGAAATACATTCTCCTTCAATTGTCGATCCTTATAACGAGGTCTTGCCTGGTGGAACCTTACTGCAGAGTAACAAAGTATGCAGTCTGATATCCCATCAACTTATGTTTTCGACTTTCATCCTTATCATTTATGTCTCTTTTATTTGCTTGGATGCAGCTTGTTGAACAAGACTCTGAAGGACAGTGCAATTCAGAATGTAAAACAATTGAGCGAGCTTGTCAAGAGGTAATATTTGTGGATCATTTTTGTTAATAGGATTTTACCAGTTGTTCCGCTGTATACTTTGGCTGGCCAAAATTTCAGATACTGCATGTACAGACATTCTTAGTATTACATAGAGCATATGTTAAGGAAAAATCAATTTCCTGTTACTGTATGTGGCAGTCAGAGTTAGGAAACTAATGTTACAACTGTTAACAAAATAGATTACTTGCCTGGCCTGCTTAAATTTGACAAGCCCTTTCTGCTTTCTGCATGTCTTGTTGAATTTGCTCCCCTCTTTTATTGACCCCTTTGGGAGGCATAACACCAAGATATTAAAAACTCCAGCATTTTGCAGGTCATGGGGTATTCGGATACTGATGTGGCAGAATACCTGTACAAGAACAAACCTCAGGTTGATTCTCTAGTGAAATTTCTTTGTAAGGACCTCACAGGAGCATGCAGCAAAAAGCCACCAAAAGTTCCTGAGGTGAATTTTCTCTGACCTCTACTGGCTAGTTTTCAAGTTAAAAAGATATGCTGAACCGTGGACTTCAGTAGTTTTTTTTCTCTATTGGGCCCATAAGGCAATCCATATAGCTATTTTAAATGCTTCTCTAGTCCTTCGTGACCCAAATCCTCAGGTGGCAAGAAACTGGACTCTGTTGCTGTATATAAAATTTTCTGTGTTCACAAACAATTGATTCAAGTGCCTTTGGTATTCGTTATAGATGTAGACAACTAGGCTAGTTTCTCTGATTCTATCAAGTAATGGTAACTACTGAAAATTTAAAGTGCAAAGGACTTAGAAGAGTTTAAAGCAAGGGCATAAATTCCTGGATTAGTTCTTATTGGTAGTATGACATAATAATTTTATGAATATAACCAGACATAGAATTAGTGAAAGAGCCAATGAATGTGATTCTTGATAGATATTGTACCAATTTTGAGAGCCATAGTGGAATTTATCTGATGTTAACATTGAAAAGTTTGACCATGACAAAACCATGTGTAACATGTCTAGTTTTTTGTGGAAATGAATAGGTGGACTAAATAGTGACATGATGGGTTAAAATTTGATAGGTGTGGTTGTTGAATATTGGTCCCAGCAACAAAAGGATGTTAAGAAACAAATTTGTGTGTTATGCCCAGGTAAAATGCTACATGGGTTATCCATGCCGCTTCAACGGATGCATCTGAAGTTATGAAGGGTCTGCTCTCATGCTTCAGTTTTTCTTAATCTGCTTAGGAAAAAAGTGATAATTTTAAAAAGCTGTTTTAAGAGTTAAAAGGATATTTGTTCTTGAAAGATTATGAAGGTTGTACGTACGAAGTACGTCAAGCCTGCTTCATATAGTCAATTCTTTTTTTGCTCAGTAATCTAATTGGAAAAGTATGACTGATGAGAACTGTCTAGACAGATGGCATACAACAATTTCTATGTTTAGGAAATTCGCAAGGCTCAGGTTATTTATATTGATAGTGACAGGAGAGAGAGAGAGTTGTTAAAAACCCATGGAAGTTTGAAGGTAGAACATATAATTGCCATATCTAACAAATGCGACAAAATGCAAAGCTGGTGTTGAGAGAATTTTAAAGACTGGATAGGGTTGCTTCTAAAGCATGATGTTGTATTGATAGATCTTGTCACCAAAATGATGAGCATATACCAAGGATACTGTGGTTTTGATGTTGAAATATTTCAATGTTATAGCTTATCCATAAGTACCACCAAGGTGTTATTTAGCGCATGCATTGTAGCCATTGCAAGGCCAACTCTCCTCTACCCCCTACTTTTAATTTAATCATCAAGTGCTAATTCTATATGGGTGCACCATGACTTTTAAGACGTTTACAGAGATCAGAGATTACAGCTGACATCTCCGTTTGCACATGCTTTATTGCAGATATAAGCATCATCTCTGAGTAGAATTTAGTATGGATATTTGAGCTTAGCTAACAAGAAAAACTTGTTGTACACGTTTCTTTGATTAGTTATCATGGTTGCCTGTTCTGTTTATCAGTACCTTTTGCTAAAGAAATCAACCTTGTGATTCTTTCATTGTCTTGTCAGGATAGGATTCCAGGAGAGCCTTTTGTTCCCAAGTCCTCCAAGGAGGCTGAAATGGAGAAGATACTAAAATCTATGGAGGTGATTATCTGATATATGAGAATGGCAGCCTCCTTTTACCCTTACGGTCAATCTTAATTCTGATCTTACTTTCGTGCTTCAGGGGATGCCAGGAGCTCCTGGTATGAAGATGTACTCAAAGGAAGATTTGATGAATATGAAAAACTTCGGTGATGATGATGTAGACGAGGAAGATGATGAAGATGAGGCACAATTTCCTTCAAATTTGGTAGCCAAGAAGATCCTTTTTTGTTTGAATGTCATTTAATATAAGTGATTCCCATGCTAACTCAAAATATTGCTGCAGGGAAAAGTCTTGAGGGAAAAGGAAAACAAGAAGGACGATTGGAAACGAAGGATTACAAAAGGTATCCTAAATGCTGGCGAGACAGTCAAGAATCATGCAAACAAAGTCTCCCACCTGATTAGAAAGTGGTGGAAAGCAAAGAAGGCTGTATTGAACAAGAAGAATTCAAATGCCAAGAAGGCAGAGCTCTAGTCCGTAAAACACTTTTTAACAACAGCAATTCCTAAAGCTTTTTCTTTTAGTCCCTTAACCTTTTCTTCATTGTATAATCTTAAATTCCGATACATGTGTTGCTCCGCAGCTAGTAAATTGCTGTATTTTTTCCAGCAGTTTTGTTTTGCCTTTTGAATCAGCAAAGGTTGAGCTCCGTAGCAGGACTTTTATTGGTGCTCATTCTGTATTTTGAACATCATTCTGGTGCTGAAGCCATCTATTCTTCCCCTTTCACCTCACAAACTCCCGCACCAAAAACAAGGATAGAAGAAGAAAACAAATTTACCTTGTACGCTGCTACTAGCGCTAATGCTTTCATGCCTTTTCCAAATTTATTGGATGAGTTGGAGTTGGTTACTGCTGCATTGGATCTGTTTTAGAAAGACGCACGTCCAAACTTGGTGTGTAGACAGTGGACAATCACTGATGACCGGGTACTCGGGGAGATTACTTGAGGCTTCTTTATCAAGCACCAAATTTTCATTCCTTTATTTTCTTTCTTGAAAATGAAAGAATTTGCAATCTGCATTAACTTGTAAGTACCCTGCCTGGGTAAAAAAAATCCTAGGATAAGGAGAGTTCAAGATTGACACAAAGTAATAAAGGTATACACTAATAAAACCAAAAAAAAAAATCGAGGGGTCGGTATCCAATTTAATTTTATGCACCCCACATAACTTGTGTCATGCAGATTCTTACAGCGGCGGTCCATTGCCACTAGCTTATCGACTCCCCACTTTTGTAAGCTCGAATGACATTGAACACTCCATCAGGCACCATTATCGGCGACAGCATATGGCAGCGCCGGTAAATTGGCTGTTCACTAACTGCTGATTGTATAATCAAGTAGTAAAAAATGAACACCTTAAGGGACAGACGCAGATGATTGATTAAAGGAATTTCAAATAATCTCCAAATCGGGGCGAATATGAAATTCCTCATTATCTGAACGCTTCAATTCTGACCGGATTTAATATCCAAATCTCTTCTAAGCTATCCAAACAAGATGTGGATTCAAAATCCAAATCCACCTAAATCCCTCAATCACAAAAAGTAAAGTAGAATTAGAACCACGATCAGGGGCTGCCGCCTACTAAAATTTCTTTCAGAAACACAGAGATTCCTAAACGATCACAAGCAACATTATGAATTTCCAAACTTTAAAGAATAAGAATACACTGTCAAGTTGAATCCTCGACAATCCAAGTTACAATCACAAGGATCCTGCTTCACGCATGAAAGCAGGCTAGAGCGTGCAGCAATCCACGCTGACATAATGCACTGTAGATTATCCTTTGCATCTCAACCCATAGAGCAAAGAAAGAAGCAGGAAGAACGAGAACCAACTTTGAGCATATGAGCGCCAAACTACTAACGCATCCGGTAAAACTGAGTCCTTGAGGCCTGACAGCGTCGACCATTTATTGAATATTTGAGCATTATATCCACATCACGGGGATTCTTCTTGTTAGGGGCCACTGTCATGCTTCCCACTATGGATTCTCCTTGGCAAACTGTCAGCACATCTTCAAGGTACAGAACGGTTTGTTTCCAATGTGTGGCTCGTGATTTTGGCCCTGTATGTACGACATTTTTTGAGGTCAGGAAAATTACTACCAAGTTGTGCTTAATCAATTATTGCTGCCTTCATCCAAAGACACTACACAACAGTCATGCTAAAAGCCCAGGCGAAAGAGAAGCCATTAATATTTGTTCAAGCAACAATGTAAACAAAACAAACTGAACACAGAAGAACCTGTTGAGAAGCCCATCAATTTATGGCACTTTGTAAATGACACATCAAAATAAGCTACAAGAGCATGGATGTAGTCATTCCGTTCTGCGACAAGCTTGAAAGGAGCCGTGAAAGAAGCATCGCCTGTGGCCATCTTAGATATGTCCATTGTCTGCACAACAAATTAGCTAACTTCATCAATAAAAAGATTAGGTACTCGGATACAGCACCACATTAATAGACAGAAACACTTGAGAGATTGTGGCCATGATTATATTTCTGTCATAAGTAAAGGATGATAGTTCTGAAGCCTCCCACCTTAAGCATCTGGCAATTTGTAACAATCTGATTCTGATCCACTGTGTCAACAAGTGGTTCCATGATGGACTGCTTCCTGATGCAGCTCATATCAAAGCCATATACATTGTTCCAAACTGCAATTGCATGATAACACCACAATAAATAGAGTATAAAAGCATAGCAACTCCACCACCAAAAGACAAAAAGGACAAAATAATGCCAGTTAAAGAACTTGAACACACCCATGCACGGGAATGAGAAAACTCAATATAGAAGCAAGTTAATATCCATGAAGTAGAATCCACGGAGGAGATGTAGCTCACATTCAATCTTGTCTTCCTTGTAATCTGCATCTTCTATTGCGGTGAGATAGAGAGTAGCTTTATCGGGCAACACAAGTCCATCTGCAACCTGCGAAAATGCATAGCAGTACACAAAATTCATTTCAGTGAGAAGGAAAAACAAAACAACAAAGAAAACTATGGACTTAAATTTTGAGCAAATACTGGTGGTATCAAAGAAAAGTTTCAACTGATTTCATATATATACGTTTCAGACACCATTAACGAAGAAACAGTAATAATGAGAAAAACAACTCACTAGCCACTTGTTACGCGCATATAGTACAGTGTCCAGCATGTTTTCGTAGAGTAAAAAGTATCCCATCCACTCTGAAATAATTACATCGACTTGGGCAACTGGAAGCTCTATCTCTTCAACCTTCCCCTTAATAACAGTTATAACTGAGAAAATGGATGGAAATGACAGGGCAGATGAAAGGCATCAAATAAGATAAAATATCAAGAAAGACGCCAAATTGAGAACCAAAAAGTATCACATTAATCAGGTTTTATTATGAATCTCACCATCTGCAAATCCATTGAGTTTCACAATCTCTCGCGCCATGTCAGCCATACTGGAGCATTCAATCTGATAATTTGCGGTTGCATGAATCATTATTAGAAAAGTTAAATAGATAGTACAGAGACTGAGAAAACTAAAACTAATTTCATGAACAACTGCAACAAGATAACTCTTTACGTGGGTAACTCCAGCTTTTGTATGAAGAATAAGGCAATTTATTTCAATTGTATGATAAATAGGAAGTGGAGAGAGAGAGAGAGAGTTACGGCATAGACATGTTTTGCTCCAACTTTTGCACAAAACAGCGAGAGGATTCCAGTCCCAGCACCCACATCAAGAACTACCTTATCCCTAAAAAGAAAGCTATTTTTATAGATGACATTTTGGTATGTTTTAGTCCTTACAACATCCTTCAACATTTCCTGCAAAGCCAAAAAAACTTGGATGAGTTAACTGAGAAGCATTATATGCAACACATATCCCAAAAACCCATCATTCATGGTGGACTTATAGAACTCAACAGCATTCCAGAGAAATGAACGGTAAAGGGACAGAGAGGGAGACAGGGACCTACTAATCTCCTTTAAAGATAAGATGATTTCATTTAAAGGTAAATGCTTTTGGTGTTGCACAAAATTATAAACAGAACTCCAGTTCTTCAGAAATTTTAAAAATCACCAAACCAAAGAACAAAACTAAATGGGGTTTGCCAGGTCAGTTGGAAAGAGAAATCCCACAAAAGGCTGCAATGCACTTGACTACTTTATTTGTACGTGTAGCACATCCAGTAGGCAGTCAAACGCCCCCCCCCCCCAAACAAAAAAAAATAAAACCCCTCCCCCAAAAAAAAAGGGAAGCACAAACAAACTACGCCAGTTGGAATGATCCAGTGGATGCTTTTTTCCTTAGAGGCTTTCTGAAGTTCCTAAGTGCAGAATGTAATTTCCAACTAAATGTTGTTCAAAAAACTACAGAAGTATGCAAGGTAAATATATACAACTCTAACATCCAAAAAAGATAGTATTTTGCTATACAAAGTTAGCATGGCGTAAGTGTGATAACAAGTTTACAAGCCATGAAACAATACCTAACAAAGTAAGTATAAAGTAACATGTAAATGAAAAATGGTTCAGCCGTGTATGCAGCAGAACACATGAAACACTCAACCTGCTCCATCCGGCACATCAAACAAAGAAACCAATGCTTACAGTAATATAAGCAAAGCGTAGTTAGGACGTGTATACAATAACAGAAGCTGCAGTACTAATAGCAAGGCCAGTTACAATATCCAGACATTAACTCGTCATCTCCACAAACAATACTTACTTCGTGAATCCCTGCAAGCACAGAAAACAACAAAAGAAAGCAGAAAAATTAGTTCTTGGGTGTCTGGAAATCTCAAAAGCAAAGAACAAGAAACATAACGACAATTCTCAACCCAAGAACTCCCTTTTCCAAGAGCTTTTAGAATCAGAAGAAGAAGAACAAAACACAATTAAACACAATAATCTTCATCAACAAGATCAAAAGCAGAAGAACATGAAACATCGGCAGCCAAAACAAAACGCGTAAAGAATTTGGATCTCCCAAAGAAAAGCCGAGTGTTTTCCATCTTTCAAAGCCCAATTGAAAAAACATTCAATAAGCCAAATTAGTACAATACTCGACACCAAAATTAAACAGCTTTGGTAGCTAAAACGAAATAATTAACACACTAAATACAGTGGTAACTACAGAATTAGTATGTAGCAAAGGGAAGGAGGTGGATACCGAAGTGAGAGTAGGAATCGAAGTAGTAATCGGCGCTAGTTTTGTCGGCGCCGATGACATTGGCGTCATCGGGGTCAGGCTCGAACATAGCGAAATCTTCCTCGATGTTGGAACTTTCGGTGGCTGTTTCTTCCAGGGTTTCGTCGTCCTGGAATCTATTATCATCGTCTTCGGACTCGAACCTGATCTTCGCCGGAGGTCTTTTGTTGGGATTATTGCTACCGGTGCTTGTGGCATTCTGACTCTCATTGGTGCGTCGATGACGATCCATTACTGTGTTAGCGAGTTGTGAGGAGGGTTTTGCAGAGCGGGAGTAGGAGGCTATCTAGTATCTATCGTTAGGGTTTAGCGGACCGTACAATTACGGTGCGATGTATTTGACTATTTATACAACGCTGGTAAAACCCAATAATACGTTTTTTCGAAATAACGCGGCACTACCACCCTCTTGTATCCATGCAATCAAATTACACACGGTTTAAGTTAACTAAATCACACAAAGAGGGTGTCTTTTGACAAAGATAAATAAATAAAGAGTTATTATCACTTTACCCTCTTAAACTATATTACTACTATCAATTTATTTTATAATATTATCTTTTAGTCACTTCACCCTATAGGTAATTCAACTCAGCATGTTAATAAATTTTTGACAAAAATACTCTTTTATTTCATAGCATTATTACGTTGTTATTATCACTTTATCCCTTAAAATTATAGTGATATAATTGTTTTACTCTCTAAATATTTTACCCTATCGTTAATCTAAAAAATATCTTCAAAAATGTTTAAATGTATTTACCTTTTTTGTATATAATTAAAAATTAAAAGTTGAAATAGTTATTCTTCCTTTTTTCACTCTAAAATTCCAAAAACGTAAAAATAAAAGGATTTTCTCAAATTTTTATTCACACTTATTAATACTTAGAAAATAAAAAGAGATAGGACAGAAGGAGACAGAAAATTAGATTTTACAAAAAAAAAAAGAAAATAAGGAAAAACTGAACCATATTACTTTAATGTTCTCGGGATTAGGATTGGAATTAGGTAATAAACAAAAAATAATAATTTTAAAATAATCAAAATATTGAATTCTTTCTTGTTTGTATTTAAAAAAAAAAAAAGAATGGAGGTCTCTCTCTCCCTCCCCTATTTTTCTACTTTTTTTTTTCAATATTAATAAGATTGTCAAGAAGAAAGAGATTAATGTTTTGATTTTTTTTCTTGATACTAAAATGGAGAAGAGTCATTCCAAATTTTTTATTATTTTTATTATACCAAAAAGAGGGTACTATCTTCTAAAGTTTTTTAACTTGTTAAGTTGATTTAATGGTAGGATAAATTGCTTAAAAAATAACTTTATGGGGTAAATTGATAATAAGGTTATAGTTTATGGGGGTAAAGTAATACTAATTTTAAAGGTTAAACATGTCTTATCACTTGAATTAATAAATTCCGTTAAGTTTGACCGTTAGTTTTGGGGGTAAAATGATTAAAAAAATAATGTTAATGGAAAAATTAATAGTGATGTCAAACGTTAAGGGGGTAAAGTGTTAATAACCCAATAATAAGAGGTTGTGTTAACCAACTTAAGCCTCTCTTTTCTCCTAAATTTATTTTTCATTTATCAAAGAAAATTTTTAAGGTAATCTTTTAGTGTATAATTTTTTTCCACTATCAGGTTTAGATAATATCATATAACATGAGTTTCAATTTGAAATTCAAATAACACGTATGTAGCATAAATTTAAAACTACTAATGTAAGAAATCACTATACTGTTAGTCCATAAAAAATTAATCCAAAATTTTAATTTATTCTACTATTTACATGTTTACAATTACATTTTATTGATTTTGTTGTGATTGTTGTGTTTATGTTTACCTAATCATATGTTTTAGATAAACCCTGTGCGAAAAAAAATAAAGTACTTGCTCGAACTGCAAATGAGTCGAGTCGAATCGAGTTTTAGCCTAATCAAATCATGTATCAACTTAGTTTTATTAAGTTCGAATTCGAGCTTAAAAAATAAAAAAATAATTATTTTATTTTTTAAAAATAAATAAAATAATATTTTTTCTTAACAAATAATAAAATATAAATGTAATTTTACTCTTAAAATAAAAATTATATATATATATATATATATATATATATATCGAGTCAGCTCGCGAACTAACGAGTTAAACATTTTTAAACTCGAATTCGATATTTTTAAGCTCGCGGCTAAATTCGTTTAAGACCCCAATATTAGCACACAGTGATAGAAAGTACCAGTACAAGGGAACACTACAAGAGCAAAAGAATTACATGCGGTGCCGCCTAATTCAACGCGTAAGGATTTGAATCTCCTGTTCCAAAGCGTTTAGAAAACAAAAGGATGAAAGCTAAAACATGCTGAAAACCATAGACCCTGACTCCTCACGGGATGACTGACCTCTACAATTGCCAATGATAATTACGCCGTGCAATGTAAGTATTAATAAAACAAATATATTATAGAGACGAAACCAACAAATACAGACACTAACATAATTTATTGTTTTTGCATATTGTTACGCTAATACTTACATTTAGTATTTTAGGGCCCATATTTGTATTGCCGGCGTCCACACCCCCTATGATGCTTAATCCACTCCTTACCTAAATTTAGAGTTCACTTGGGTCGAGTATTCAAAGGACGCCGGGAAAACAAACATTGAATAGTTATTTGCAAGGATAAGCCGGCACTCATATAGAGATTGATTATTGGTCAAAATTTGAAATGTGCAACCACTAGCTGCTTGCTGCTTATTTTACAACACAGGGAAAGGTGTAAAGGTTCCTTTCAGTGATTTGAGACTCAAAAGAATATTGCTGCATGGAAGATGATAAGAAGCAGTAACAGCATTACAAATCATCGACTCTCTCCATTTTCAAAAGGAATAGATGTCCTTTTGATAGGCCAAGCTGCCCCTGCCATAACAGCCTCAATATCTTTAATCTCCCGAGGACACTTGGTCATGTTCACGCATCCACGGGAAGTAACATACTGGAAAGACGACACAACAAGAAGTTAGAACTACTAGGGAACAAATTCCAGATTCAACAAATTTCTCTTGGTACTTGGAATTGTAAATGTGGGAAAACAAAATTTTTCTTTGTTAATGATTTAGCCGAAAGAACCAAGCGAGCTGCGTATTTAGAACAGTAGGCTTACAAGATTAGCATACAAGATCAAATAAGACTAGCAAATTGTTGAACAGATGATATGATGCATGTCAAACGACCAAGACTTCTAGGGGATAAAGCAGAAACATTTATTAGGTTCAGATATCAAAAGAAAATTTAACAGTAGTAGTACCACATCACTTTCAATTCGAACCCCACCAAAGCCTCTAAATCTGCTAATCTGCTCATGATTGAAAAACCTTGACGTCTTTGAATTCTCCATTGCTGGAACCAAGACAGCATCAATGAAATAGCACCCGGGCTCCACAGTTATCACCTGCAGTAAACTCCTACTTCACAACATGTTTAACTATACAATATCTTCAAGCATGTGAGCTAAAATAATAAAAATAGACTATTGCAGTTAGCATGTCATCACAGTAGTATAAACAAGACACCGAGACATTTTAGTTCAAAGCATTCTTTCTCTGAAAATTAAATTCACAAATTTAAATGTACCTGTCTTGATATCTTAGTAGATACAAGAGCCATAAAGGGGCACTTCTTTAATTGAAAAATAAAACAACTGCATGAGTGAAGTACATACTTAAGAGCTGAAACGGAAAATATCAACAGGTAATGCAGTTTCATACCAAATTGTATCATCAAAAAACGTGAGCAACAATGCAAGGCCATCACAAAGGTTAAACAGCAAGTTAACTGAACGGAATTTAGCTCACTACATAAAACATGAACAGATATTCATCTCCTGTACCAGCAAGAAGTCTAAACTGTCAAGTTTAAAATGCATCTATAGAAGAGAGAGAGAGAGAGAAAGAGAGGGAGAGGGGGAGGGAGGAGAGAAACGGACCATTCCTTCCAAGAGTTCCCTACTGGTACGCAAAGACCTCAATCCAGGTTCTTTGGGTCTCTCAGCTCCCTACAATCACATCATAAAAGTATGTTTATCAATTATGAGCAACAAAGAATCCCTCCAATGCAAATTAAAGATCAATAAAATATAAGAACAAACAACCTTCAAATAACCTCCAGGGTCATGGGTATCAATTCCAAGGAGGTGACCAAGGCCATGAGGCATGAACATAGCACCCAATCGCTCAGAAATCATGGCATTAATGTCACTAAAACCAAAATTCGCTGTCAAATAGAGAACTCAGATATCCTAAGTCACCTAATTAGATTGCAAAAGGTAAAGGGCGCAAGGAATCGAGATAGAAATACCCAATAAGAAGGCTCCCTTTCTTCAACGCCTCTAGGATAATCTTTTCTGCTAATCTGAATGATGGAATTGAACAAGGAAATAGTTGTGCTTATTGACAAGTGAAAGTCAAACTATTGATGCAAGATAAAATGCCCAAAACGTTCTTCATCCCAAAAAAAAGAGGTGTCAACAGAGATCAATCAAATTATTCATAAACAGCTACTCAAATTTCCCTCAAAGTTTTAAACTACATAACACAGAATATTGAAAGATTTGATTCAGTCAAATAAAGAATTTCCCCATATATTTCAAGGCAAGCATGAACCTACATGTGCAAGATTCAAATCTTTCAAATACATATTGTTAATACAACATTTTAACTGAATCTAGTTGACAGCTATACTAGCTGTTGAGTATTATGTTTACAACTGGAATCTCTTATACATTGCCTTTTTTGCTGTATGCAAGTTTTTTCTCTTATTTTCCATTCTATTATAGGCTCTGTGATCAGAGAAAGACAAATTTTGTCAATAAACCAACTCAACAAAATTAGAGTTCTTTCCCACTTATGCAGCTTCTCGAGTAATTTCCCAATTATTACAAGAGCTATAACCATGACACAAGCCACACAAGACTCCAAAATTTACATCAAAGGAGTGCACATCAACAATTTACTTTTTCATTTAGACAAGATCTTACTTGTGCATATCAACCCAGCATACTCCAGGCTTCATTGAAGATATAACAGCATTATGAGCATCAAGAACAGCCTGCAAGAGTAACAAAACCACAGATAAACTCTATAAAGCTGAGATGAATGAGTCCCATAACAGTATGCATGTCACAGAAGCACGTGAACCATTATAAACTAGAGGTAAGCGACTTAAGATCCAAATTTACATCCAGTAAACCTCTTTATTAAACTTGGCTAGTGTTTTGATGCTTAGTGTAGGTCTCCAAAACCAATTCTGAATCCTTAAATGATATTGCTATTTTAGCATGGGAAGGAAGCCTACGTAGTAGTCCAAAATGTGTCTCCGAGGAACTCTAGAATTAGTATGTTGATCCCATGGGTTCTTTTAAGGTAGTAGACTGATTTATTTGCCGGATGCTTTTAACCAATGATAACTAATTCACTCATGGAAGAAGACAAGAATGGAAAATCTTCAATGAAAAATTTTTACTTGATTTTAGAATTCCAAGCAAATACTAAACAAGATAGATTTATGTGCGAGTTAATTAACTCTCATCAAGAAAAAAAAGTTCTACAACCTAAGAATAGGCTAATCACCCAGATAATAGATAATCCCAAATCAATGAAAGACCCAGGACATACAACCCTTCTCGAGAAAAAGAACATGTAAAGAAGTTACAAAAGAAAATCCCTAAGACCCTTTGAATAACTACAGTTTAGAAAGGCAAAACTCACATTGTATATAAGGGACTGATCACGAGTAAATTTTCCATTCACCTGCATGTACAAACACATATCATCAAGAGAAACCTGGTATACTTGGTATGCAAAAGAATGTGAATTTTCAGGAAGGAAAGCAATGAAGAACAGAGGAAAGAGGAAACCACATACAAGTACCCCTAGAATGTTTTGGTAAAGTACAAACATTCTTGCACTTTGAAATATATTGCGGAATTAGGAAGAATTTTGGACGAAAGGAAAGGTGACAAACAGCATAAATGTACATGAAAAGTATATAGTAGAAGAAAAATCAGTGGGGTACGAAAAGCTTGCGTCTTAAAAATACCTAAGGGCTTAAAAAATAATATATTTAAGGAGGAGATAGGCCAGCTTCTTATGCCTCCTGAAGCTCAATATAAAGGTCCAATACGTAAATTAGATGCTCATTGACTATCAACATCCCAATCAAGGTTGCTAATTACAACTAATCAAACATAGTCAAGATGGAAATAGACCAGTTTCTTGTCCCATCTGAAGCTTATTAATCACATGAGATGTTCATTAACTAATCAGCATATCGGACCAAAAAGAATACCTACATCTTTAATGCTCATTGATTATCAAAATCACAAAAAAAAAGCATCAATTCAAACAATTTTCTTTGTGAGATATTAATCTACATCTATATGCAAGGCTACAAGCTAAAGCAAAAATTCTAAAGATGCAAGAATTATTCAGTAATTCATTGGATACTCACTGGGAAGGAATTAGTTATATCAGAACCATAAAAATGAAATTCAGCTCCCATATCAAGCAGTGCCATATCTCCATCTTGGAGTGTCTGCAACAAAGATGCATAAATGGTAATGCATAACTTGAAATCTTTGAAAGACTTCTCCCACTCTAGTGGAAATTACTAGCATGAAGTCAAGCGAAAACAGGCAGCGATAAAAATTTATCAACAAATGGACAGACTAAGAACTAACTTATAGTCCTGGCTAATATATAGGTCAAACTATAGGTATTACCATTATCATACACCAACCATAATAAGAGCTGTAGCATCTTCATTGGGAATCACAAGGAGCAAAAGAGCAACACAAACTACAAATAGAACTCATTATACTATACCAGCATCCATTGAAAAAGGAAAAAGAATCTAATACAAGTAGCAAAACATATGTACTAAAATTATGTTTCCAATTCAAAAACCAAAATGAACCCAATTAATACCTCTTCAAAAAAAGGAAAAAAAAAACCTCATTTCTTTATTTTAATCCCTGTTTGCACAGATAAAAGTAAACTGAGTAAATCTACCAACATGGAGTTAGAATCACTTTCAGACTGCAAAGCTGCCTCAGAAACCCGCAAATAAACATGAAACAGCTAAAGTAATCCCCAAGGCACTCAAGCAACAAAATTATGTAGCCAGAGAATAGTTCTTCAAGTTAGACTACAGCTGATTCTCACCTCAGAAACAGCTAGGACACAAAAAACTTGGTACACATACATATACAGATACATTGATAGCTAATATTATCTGATACAGCGATACCTAAGGATATTCTTGCACACATTTCCAGCCAATTTATCCATTGTGTTTAATTAAATGCATAACTTAGTAGACAATCGTCTGTCTATCTTCTTTTGCACATTCAAAGAATACTGTTGACAAGGAACAATTCTTGCCCCTGACAACTTGCTTAAGCTATTACAAGTGCAACTAATTTCTTGCTGCTGGTAGAATATTCAAAAAGAACATACACAGAAATCTATATTCTACATTTTTAGCTACAACATACAACACTCATATCAAAGGAATGACTAGAGTTAACGAAATGGCTGATTTGCAAGTTACAGGTACAGGGCCCTATTTTGTACTTCTTTGATTTCTGAAATATCAGAAGATAGAAGCAAGAAAGAAACCAACCCTGTCATTTGGGGCTGCAGCATGTCCATAGTGGAGAACAGCACTGAAAATGAAGACATAAACTATCAACCAACAATTTTTAGCAATCAAAGAAATATCCATCTTACATACAACTGACCTGTTGAAACTCATTTGCTAGTAAAGACACAACTAGCCCAAATAATGACATTGAAATGGGAAAAATAATGCAAACTTGTCCAGACAAAAGGATCTCAAATATCATTAACAAAAACTTCAAAGACACCATAAAACAAACTAATGAAACAAAATCAAGCCTAATCAATTTCTTTAATATTCAAAAAAATCTTAAGCGGCAAAAATTAAAAAGAAATTCTCAACTGATAAACACTAGCATCCAAGTTTACATGAAAAATTCTCTAATCTTAGTTGAACTCATAGAGTTACATTTAACCTCAATGCTACATCATATAAATATAAAATTTCCACCACTTTAATGCTTCCAGTTTGTTTGTTGTCTCAATTTTCACTAGAATTACCAGCAGCCATTTGCTTCAGTGCCATTGAGAACATAACTTTTATACTTTTAACTGTTGCTATACCTTTCTAAGATGAAGATTTTGTTATGTAGACTTTGGAAAGTTAATTTTTAAACAACAAGGAATGAGAGGGGCAATAGGAAGAAAAGGAGGAAAGAAGCAAACCTGTTGTCACCTGTAGCACATATGCATGTATATGAACAATGTCTACAGCCACCAAACATGTACGTGTGATGAAGAAACATACTTTCTAACTGATACTCTTTCATGCCCACTTTGGCATTTCTCATGACCTATCGAACAAGAAATATGTGCAGTGAATAGTTATGCCATATAGAAAGCTGATGCACATAATGGACTAGACCAGCAATATTTCAGGCAAACAGTGTCTTGAAATCTAAAGTTTATTTTATAGGACAAGGAAACAGAAAGAAGAACACCGAGAATAATCAGAAACAAATATCAAGAACAAAATATTTGGTTTCACGACTTGATCAAACTTCTATACTACGTAACACATAATCCTTGGTTCTAGTGTCTCATACATCAGAAAGCAATTGCGGAAGAAATTATAGTAATTCTTTGCAAGTCAATCAAATGAATTACCATTCTTTACTTTGCAGAGCTAGGATTGAGGAAACCCCTAAAATGTGATTGTTGCTACAAATCGCAAATGCTTCGTAACTCCAGATGAATGCTTGCTTGTTCTTTTTCATGAAAAATCAGCTAGCTCATGTATCACTTTACATGGAGCACGCATGACAACCAAATCAACTAATTAAGATGGCAAATTTTTCCCTTTTTCTGGATTGCCAAGCAAAGGAGCACGTGAGATTGGAGTCTATAACTCCAAGGATCATAAAGGGCCCTTTAAAACATTGCGCAATTTTCCATCTCATATTAAAACTTGGATTTCAAAAACACAGGTTAGGCTACATATGTTGTTTGTAGGCACAAATTATGAGCATTCAAAAGGGGGCACGTTTACTCTTTTACGAAAGATTCTACATGAGAAAGTACTGACCTCCACATGGGCTTCTGAGCTAATATCGTTGGCAAATTGGATAAGAGCAAGCTCCAGGTCCGACTTCAGGACACGGCATTCAGTCAAAATCGGATGCAAGGTGTTCATATCCGTCTCGAACTTCTCAATCCCCTAAAAAGACATGTTAAAGACTGAGTTGCCCTTCAAACAGTGTGCAGTTTAAAATTTCATCAATGTCCGTGGACCATAACTTCTCTTCTTATACTATTAAAGTAAATAATCCTAGTTGCTTTTACTGGATTAGTAGTAAGAAATATAAAATGGCTAAAAATGAAAAGATACTTAACCAGAGAAAACATCATCAACGTAGGAATAATTTGATTGTCAATCATCAAGAATCAACCCCAAAAGTTCAGTTCTATATTTTGAAGAACATGAGATTCTCTATCTGAAGCTTATTCACAAGGAGAATGGGTGGACTATTATCTCTCTTGCTCTTGGTTTCAGGTTATAAAAACATATGAGCTTCAATTTTCATCAAGAAGTGATAATCAGTTCAAGCTTTCCAAAAAAGAATAGTTGCACAGACCTCAAATTCTGCTGGTTTTGAATAGTTGTTGCTATCAGTGTTGAGCCCATGCAAGAGATATAGCAAGGGCTTTCTTCCTTGTCCTTGGTATTGTTCATGCAACGCCTTTGTAATCTCATCAGTATAGTACACCATGCTTACCATGTATCTTTCCTGCAAAAGACGAAATAGTATCAATTAACTCATGCCATCCCATATTAATCCTTTCTGACCTCAAAGCATAAGGAGCCACTCACCTTGAAGTAGGACAAAGGCTTTATCTCACCCAACCAAACAGCATACTCAGCAGGTAATCGTGGAGCAAATAGAATGGAATTTCCGCTTGCTACATCCTTCAAATTTTGGAAATTATTAAAGATAAAACAAAAGTTAGCAAAGGGTTGAGAATTCTGATTGAAAAATAAAGTTTGTGCAAAGATCTAAATCGTTCCTAACAGGTGCTGAAGTTATTGTGGCTGTCTATCTCTTCACTAAAATGGTTATCATGTAGATTGACAGGCAGCGTGGATACCACTCTTAGCCCTCAATTTTTTTTTTTTGTTTTGGATACATTCAGTACGCATCCTTAGCTATGCCTTGACACTTAGCTTGCATCAATTTCATAGACACAAATGTCAGTTAAATCTTGCGTAGCCAAGCGTCTTTAGAAAGAGAGTTCAAAGATATAGAAAATATGAACTTACAAGAGCTCCATAGAACCCAGGTTCTCGAACTCCAAACAAGTAAGCAAAATAGCTCTCCTGTCTAAAAATCAAGTACACCAATCAATCACTCGCTTACCCACTAATAGTAGGTTACAACAGAATTAAGAAGGTAATTGAGCAGAAAAAGAAAATTTGAATACAAAATACAACATAAATAATCAGATAAAACGCTTGCAAGATTATAAACTAGTGGCTCCAGACGATATTATATGTCGTCAATGGATATCAGCATTCGATAGCACCAGAAAACGTGTAATTGTAATGAAAACAGCAAACGAAGGGAAAGAAAAATAATCACGCTTACAGCGACTAAGTTTATTATTGCACTTTCGTCTACTATCAATACCATGCAATACGAGTAAAGAACAAAGAATGGGAAGCAGATGATCAGTAATCACAAACCTGAAGAGTTCCGTGTGATCGGTGCAGTATCTGGTTCGCTCCTCGCCTCCCTAATTGACAATCAAATTCAATAAAATCAATCTGTTATAAGAAGGAAAAACAATAGAAAAAAAAAAAAAAAAAGACAAGAGAGAGAGACAGAAAGAGGAAATGGAATTTGGGTTTGAATTTACGGTTTGTACCTGGAGAAAGACGAAGCCGTGGCTAGGGCGAGAGGAGATGGAGAGGTGGTCCCGCAGTGAGTTTAAGAGCTTGTCTCTGTTGAGTCTGTGGAGTTCCATTGGAACCTCCGGGGGAGAGAGGGAAGAAGCCATTGCCTTCCTCCTCCTGCCTTTTGCATACGAGATTGAAAACTCTCACGCCTCGAGACTCTGCAAATTGTAAAGGACAAAAGCTTTTTCTATTCCAATTGT
Organism: Coffea arabica; assembly: GCF_036785885.1. Lineage (NCBI taxonomy): Eukaryota > Viridiplantae > Streptophyta > Magnoliopsida > Gentianales > Rubiaceae > Coffea > Coffea arabica. The sequence continues at coordinate 8,964,279 of NC_092321.1, read as the reverse complement.
TAGAGTAGTATTACTATTAGGAGTTATGGGACGATGAAAATGAAAATCGGATTCACGTGACGAGTTTCTGCGTCTGTATAGCGCAAAGATCTACTCCTGCTTGAGAAACTCGTACTAGTAATCAACTAAAAAAACAGAAATAAATTATCAGTAGCATTTTTGCTGTTTATTTGGCTCAACGATTCACAAAAACGATCGGTTTAGACATTTTAGTAATTGGGAATCAGGTGTCGTTATTGTTCAATAGCTAATAAGTTTCATCGTACTCGTAATAAATGGCATCGTGCTGGTAATAAATGGCACTTCATTTCATGGAGCGCTAATGTGACCAAAAAAAATATTGTGAGAGAGATGTTTTTCACAAGGAGTTCGGTATGGCTCGAAAAGGATTAGTTGCAAATCATAAAATAGATACAGAAACTTGTGAATTATACACAAAAAAAAAAAAAAATGGAACGCTAATAATGTGCAACTTAACCATTTTAGTGAAGATCATAATCCCTGGACTTGTTTAAAAAAAAAAATCTAATATGCGGACTGATTGGAGTCAACCAGCAGCAGAAAAGTGCTCGACTTCTCTCAAAACTTTTAATATTCTGGGTCTGTCTCTGTATACTAGGCCGGGCTTTAACTTCGTGGGCCGACTCTCCTTTGAACCTGAAGTATTTGCTCTTGTTCTAACATCTGTTCCAGATGATTACTTTTTTTCTGGACTTAAATAATTGGGCCAATCGAATATCCTCTGGTAAGAGGTCCGAGGCTGATCTTACACGCGTTACGTATTATGTGAGCTTCCGGTTGTAGATGAGTTGCTCTTCAAGAGGCCCAGAAATATGCATGAACTCAATTGATTCACAATCAAAAGTGAAAACGTGGAACTTAAGAGGAAGTGAGAGTTTTTCTCAGACCTAATTTAACTTTTAGAAAAAAAATAGAGGAATGAAATGAAGGTCTATCAAGCTGTTAGATGCTTGATTTGACTGGTCAGCAGTTGCGGCTTTTCCTTTTCCTTATTTTTAAAAAAAAAAAATTTTTCCTGAAACTAGCTGCTGCGAGTTTAGACTATTATAGCTAGTTTGGGAGGATGGAAATGAAAAGAAAAGAAGAGAAATGATAAATTAGAAAAGAAAAGAAAGGATCAAAGTTTCTATCTAAGTTGTTTGAGAGTTTTAAAAAAGAAAAGAAAGTGAGTAATTTTCTTTTGTTTGGAAGTTGAATGCAAAGGAAAGGAAAAGATACTTAAACAAATTATTTTACAAATATGCCCTTTCTATAAACAAATGTGAGAGGGATTCATCGGGTATTAAAATGTTTTGTATAGGATTTTAAGAGTAATTTGGTCATATTAAAAAATTTACTTAAACTTCTGTCCGTTTCTTCCCTTTCCGCCCAATGTTGGGCGGAAAGTTTTCCGAAAGATGGAGGGCAGTGGAATCTTTCCTATTCTTTTCTTTTCCTTCTCATTTTAACTCCCAAACAATGGAAAAACTTTCTTATCCCTTCAAAACCTTTCTTTTCTTTTCATTTCCATCCTCCCAAACTAGCTACTATTAGATTATCATGATTCGTGGAAAGATTCATCAGTTTCTTGTACTGGATGGAGTACATATATGTAACATATATAATTTCAACATCAGTTTCATTTTCCAGTTTGTAAAATTTTGTTGGCTAATAATCAGAAGATGCCGGTAGTTATTTCAGCAAAAAATTATGAAAAATGAAATTATCACAATCGCTTTAAAAATCAAGCATCCTTCTTGATCAGGGAGAATAATCCATCCTTTTCACTATATTCGTGTAGAAAAAGATTAAAGAACCTAATGCTAGTTAATTGCACAGTAAAGCAGAACGGAAGACACTTGCAGACAGAGATAAAGAAGACAAAAGAGCGGAGAAGAACAGGACTGTTCGTCTTATATACTAATAGACATGCGTAAATAAATGTTGAAGATTGCATGGAAGTAAGTAATTAAGGGTCTGGGCTCCAACACGATGATGATTTGACAAGAAATATCAAATATCTACATCAACCAAGCATGTGTTTTAATTTTCGAGGTAAATTGAGCCATTAATAATTGATATGAACAACTAATTACGACTATAAATAAACAAGTTGATGATTTCCAAGGCAACCCTTTTTGGTTGACTCTTGTCCCCTATGTGTGCATCGTTGGACGAAAGCTGGCACGTACTAATCTATAGTTTCGGCAGTAAGTGGTAGCTTTAGAGTTTAGACAGTGTAGATGGGGCTGGCTATTCATGCTAAAGCATTAGAGTGTTTTGTTTTGCTTTTTAACTTCTTCGTCATACTAGAGCAAATGAAAAAAAAAAAAAAATTCTTTTAGCTAGCCACTGCTCATTTGTATGCATCCTATGTTTCGAACTGCTAAAGTAAGTGCTTGTTTGCTTGATAAGACTGGAGTTCTGAATTTTGAAAAGTAAGTATTGAAAATATTAAGTTATTGAATTGATTAAATTATATCTGTTTGATAATTAACTGAATTATAATACTAAATTGAAATATCGTAGAAATATTATTATGTTTTTATTTTTAAAAAAATTGCCTTCATTTGTGTATTGTTTAAACGTGCATATTTAATTATTTATGTGTGAGAGAGAGAGTATATTCTCATGTGTGTATATAAACAGAAAGAGAATAAGGTGGCGTTTGGTAAAAGGGTTTTGAAATGGGGAATTAGAATAAATCTCGTGATTCATGTTTGGTTCACTACTATCGGAATTGAAATTTTGGAATGATTTCTAAAAATTTAGCATTCCTTAGCAAGTTGGTGGGTTTTGTCCAAAATCCAAGTGTGATTCCCAAATCTTATAATTACATAATATTTAGTATAATTAATATTTATATATAAAAAGATATAAATTAAGCTAAAACAGATGCAACTAGAAGCAAAACTAATACCAGTAGCGAAATTCACAGTCCTTACATAATGTAACTACAACAAAAAGCTTATGTGGAATCTTTCCGATCACAATTCCGTGACCACAAGTTGTATTCTTCTGTTTTCATTTATCCATTCTTTTTAAACTGGTAAGTATGGAGTGGGTGAGGAGGATAGAAGCGGTGTCTGTCGAGGACTTCAAAATTTTGAAGCTCCCTCATTAGAATACAGTTGATGTCTTGTACATCAATAATTTCTAATTGTGAGGTTCAGATAGATTTATTAAGGCGGTGTAATTATTTGTCAATAATTTATGTGGGGTAAATTGTATTTCCAACAATTTATTAAATTTCCAAGTTTGAACGCAAGTCACCAACAAAAATGAGCGTATCATTTCGTTTCCAATTGAAACCATTGAGGTCCCCACTACGATCAAAAGCATGGATTTGATTTTGTACGAGCAGAGAAAACTTCAACTTCCGGTGATTAAATTTAAGCAGATTCTTCTTCCTAAGGTGCTCGAGGGAGCGCACCCGAGTTCTCTCAGACCGACATCGCCAGACGGTTCACCCGGACTCAACCAACTCGAGAAGGATACCCTATTCTTTTTTCTTTTTTTTTTTTCGGAGACGACAACTGTTGTACAATATAATCTATTCTACACTAAGGGGGAAGGGCGGACCTAAGGAGGGTCAGGGATACCCTATTCATTTGATCGATATGACTTGCATTGCTTCGCACTGTACTGTAATGTGACAGGTCTAAACTGAAATTATTGAATCTCTTGCTAGCAGTGGACACGGGACCTGAGCAGAAAAAAATAGTTTGGATCGATTTTGTATAAAATGTATATGATGTAATTTTATATGTATACGATATAATTCATTTTTAATAACGTGTAACTATATAATAAAATTTTATAAATTTCACATAAAATGATATACAAGATATAATATGAACATTATATATATATATATATATATATATATATATTTTTATAAATTCTTGATCATGAACACGTTCAGGAATTGTTAGTTCCTGCAACAGCAACCATTCCTGCCCTCCTCCCCTGGCGGATTCGATTTTCCATGATTGTCACTCTTCACCGCTACCACAAATATCTTCTATTCTCCTCCACGGAGAAGGCAACTGTCAGTCCTCTCGCCCTCTTGAGTACTACCTCAGTCTCTTGCTGACTGAGGCATTGGAACAATAATGTGTTGGGGATAGTGCCGCTCCGTTACCTTTGTGTTGTATCGCAGGAGTTGTACGTCGGCAACCCAAACCTCATTTGCATGGTGCTTGAAGGCGAAAAAAACAACCCATTGAATTCCCTGAATTATTCTTACAGGTTGAGGTTAAACTAAAGCCTGATGGGGTTCACAAAACGTGTTCGTACGAGCATCTTTTTGAACCTTACTAATAATTAGTTTTGCAAATCCAAATTAAATATACGTGCAAATATGATGGATATGGATACGGAAGAAGATCAGAGAGGAAAACAAAGTGGTCAAACGCGAAGAAAAGAAATCTATCGGGGAAGAGGGCCACAAAATAAATATTATTAATATTATCCTATTTATTGTTCGTGGATACAGTACTGTGGTGATCTTGATTAAATTTGTGCGTGGCGCATCATTACTGGCACTGAATCTTCCGAGAAGATTGCCGCCATCTTATAAACTATTCGAGGAAGATGTGAAGAAATTCCCCAACTATATTCCCATTTTCCATTGTTGTGTCCAAATTCGAGTGTTGTATGTACGCTATCTAAATTGGGTGATTAGGTGGGTTCAGTTCGTAATCCCCTTTCCTAATTTCTTCCTCGAGATCGACATCTATTTGACACATATGAATTCGATCAGCAATTAATGAAGTATATATCTCGCATAATATTTATGACTTTGGAGAGATATATAGGGGAAATAACACTTATAAAACTTCAAGATAATATGATATTAATGTCAGCAGCTGTTTATTGTCTGCCGTAAGCAAAGATTTGTGTTAGTTAAGGTTAAGACTAAGTCACATCAAAATTCCAAAGGGTGATTACTATGAAGAAAAAAAAATGATCACCATGTGTAATCACTACTGGCTACCTTTCCAAACCTTTAATGACAAATTAATGACAAATTCTTTTGTATAGTATTTCAAAAGAATTTTCTTTGCATATTACTAATTTGTTTAGACCACGAAAAATTTAGATTAGCCAATCAAAAAAAAAAAAGAAAAAAAGATGGAGTTATTCCCCGAATGACGAAAATGGTCTAGCAAATGCTCTGCAAATTTTGCAGGACAAATGACTAAACGAAGCAAAATTGTCCTGCAAAATCCCCGAATGACGAAAATGGTCTAGCAAATGCTCTGCAAATCTTGCAGGACAAATGAATAAACAAAGCAAAATTGCCCTGCAAATTTTGTAGGACAAATACTTTGCAAAAATGGAGTTATTTATTCTTATCTATTGAAGGAAGAAAAGATTGTTGTGCCTGCACGAATATTTCTTCTTGGTAATTAACACAAATGCTGATTGTACTGTAGCCCTAATGACCCCCTCTCCGGAGACAAATGCATAATTAACAGCAAGTGCACGAAGAATCTCCGAACAGCTCTTCCGTGGCCCGCTGGATTTTGTACTAAAATTGAAGCACTTTTGGGCACTGTTTCCTTGCACTCTGTTTGCACAACATCGGATAATCCGTCTTGTCTTTTACTACATATTCACAGACAGGGTGAGTTGTTGAAAGTGTTCTTGTCTTTTACTACAAAATCACAGACAGGGTGACTTGTTAAAAGTTAAAAACTAATCTTGTCTTTTATGCTGCGTAGCTAAGATACAATTACGATTTGATTTGCTGAGGAATTTAGTTGTTGAAGTGCTTAATTACATACCAGGCAGCCAGTTTCATTTCTGCGTCTCAACTAGTTGTAGACAGACACTAAACATGAAACTAGCTACTCAATCAGGAATGGATGCATAACGTTCTTTTTTCATCAATGATAAGTTGAGCTGAAACCAAATTAATTACCACAGTCCTTATTTGAACGAGTAATCATGAAAAGGCTCAAGAACAGAAATCAGATTCAAGTCAATAGTCACGACGGCTAAACCCCGATACCCCTTGTCCAGAAACATATTCCCTGGCCCGCCCACCGGTTGCTTTCTTCTCTATCGATCGATCTGTCTACAGCTATACATGCATGCGTAGGATTGTAAATATTCGGAGTATATTTGATTGACTTCATTTTCTGCAGTCCCATCAAGTCCTGAGGATTTTAGTGACGCCAGTTGGGGATTCCGAAGTTGAGATTCGCAAAGAAATTCTTTCTCTCAAAGTTCAGAATAAACCCTACCAAGATTAAGAGAAGAGAACTCGAGAGGAAGGAGACGTAGGGTAACATATGTCCTACAAAAATGTATAGGAGTACTATTAAGCTAATATATCAAGGACAATGACTGTTGCTTAAACTGAACCTCGAAACCTGAAAGAAGCCTCTTAGCAGACTCGCAGTCATCATCAATCATACTCTTCTCTCATTCTTCGTTTCACTTTACACATTTCAACCAACCAAAGCAAATCTTTGAATTCCAGCAGGCGGATTTCGGTGACCTCATGCCCTTCGAGTTTACAACCATGAACAACATTAGTACATGCACTTTCCTTGTCATCCTCATCCAAGCTCTTTATCTTTTCTATCCGTTTTTATTAGTCCCTGAACAATTACAGCGACAAAGTGGTAGTAGAAAATAACTTAAAATTATGTAACGTAGGAATACATGTATAATTAACGTGCATGCGTCTACATATTTACCTGCGAAGATAGGACCAAGTTCATGTTTAGTCAAAGTAGGCTATTCATTCTTCATGGAGACAAATAAGAATGACCATAACGCTTAAAGAGCGAGGAGCGGAGCATGCAATAGTGGTAATCTGCCTACTACTATAGATATAGTGCAGACATTTGCCTAAATGAAAGAGATTTAGCAGTTGATGAAGATTATATACCGATAATTGTCAATGATTAGGAGTTATAAGAACCTTAATAACCATGATTGCAATCTTTAAGAACTCCCAAGTTATGCATTCTGTTGATTGAAACATGGGAGGTGGGGCCATCATATCTTCTTGCAGCTTCTATTTTGTCCAGTTTCTGTATGCAAATCAGCATCTTAATGATCTTTATGTAAGTATCTCTGTCAGGTCAGCAAGACTTAACTACTCCTAGATCTTCTCAACTAGCATTTGCAGGACTAACGTGCATTGTTCAACATTTGACAACAGAGGTTTTACATTTAATCTGGACGAGCTCAAAGGCAAAAATAGCGAGAATTTTAAGCCTGTTATGCTCCGTGTTAGGTTCACACCTATGGCATTTATTACGTTTAAAACAACTATTGCCTGCTCCACTGTCAAGTTAAACAAGACCATTGTAAAATAATGGCTAATAGAGAAAATTTAATTTATATGCCCTGCAATGTTAACCGCCAGTTTATACTATAATTTAAAGATGTGGTAATAAACAAGGCAATTTGTAAACTTAGTGTCCACTACACCTGTGTGCAGCAGCTCCCTGAAGAACAAAAAAATAAAAGATAAACAACCACCCCATTCAACCACCGTATTTGCTTTGGATCATGTGGAGATTGAGATACAAAAAAGGTTTGAAAAGATGACAGAAGCTAACAGTTGTCACCAGTGATTAAAAAGATATATGTGAAAATCTTGGTTACTTTAGAGAATCAATGATTGGTTCTTTTGCTTTTTTTGGGAGATTGTATCATCTCTTGCATTTATGTTGAGGGCCCCTTTTGAGTCCAAAATTCCTATATATAATGGGCATTTCTCAGGTTAGGATTCATAGTTCATAAAACAACTAGTCTCTCCTCTTATCTCTCTTTCTATAACAGTTTCCTGATCAAGAAGGTATTGGAAGTTGCAACTAAAACTTACTAATGGGTGTAGAGTTTGAGCAACAGCCTTCTGTAGAATTATCGAAGGTCGCAGTCTCGGATACTCACGGAGAAGATTCACCATACTTTGCAGGATGGAAAGCATATGATGAAGATCCATACGATGAATCCCGTAATCCATCCGGAGTCATACAGATGGGATTGGCAGAAAATCAAGTAAGGTTCACCACCATCTATTAGGCAAAAGAAAGAGCTACCAAGACTCGAGTCCAAAATTAAGGTCTCTCGGTTACTGTATACTAACCTTGCTTGTTTATGTCTTGTGTACAGGTTTCATTTGATTTGCTGGAAGAATACTTGGAAAAGCATTCTGAAGCAGCTAGTTTTGGAAATAAAATTTCTAGCTTCAGAGAAAATGCACTATTTCAGGATTATCATGGTCTACAATCCTTTAGAAAGGTACTATGCGTTAGGCTTTTGAGTTGGAGTATATCTTTCAGTAGAAAATGCACCTGCATGTGAGCATGAATTTATCCCCTAACATCTTCTGCACATAATAACAGGCAATGGCAAGCTTCATGGAACAAATAAGAGGAGGAAGAGCAAAATTCGATCCTGACAGAGTTGTCATCACAGCAGGTGCTACAGCAGCTAATGAGCTTGTGACTTTTATCTTGGCCAACCCGGGGGATGCTTTATTAGTTCCAACTCCCTACTATCCAGGGTATGCGTCAACTATATATTTCAAGCTTCAGTGATTTTCATGTTAAGTATGTATCTGCACATTTTCAATAAATTTATATTAATAACAAGAAAGGTCCATCCATCCTTACAGATTTGACAGAGACTTGAGATGGAGAACTGGAGTCAATATTGTACCAGTGCACTGTGACAGCTCGAACAATTTTCAGATTACTATTCAAGCCTTAGAAGCAGCATATGCTGATGCAGTATCCAAGAACATCAAAGTTAGAGGGGTGCTAATCACAAATCCTTCAAATCCATTAGGTGCAACAATTCAACGATCTGTCCTCGAAGACATTCTTGATTTCGTGATAAGCAAAAATATCCATCTCGTCTCAGACGAAATCTATTCAGGATCTGCATTCTTTTCTGGTGAATTTGTTAGCATTGCCGAAGTTCTTGAAGCAAGAAACTACCAAGACTCCGAAAGAGTCCATATTGTTTATAGTCTATCCAAGGACTTGGGGCTTCCAGGTTTTAGAGTTGGGACAATTTATTCCTACAATGACAAAGTTGTTACGACAGCAAGAAGAATGTCAAGCTTCACCTTGATTTCTTCGCAGACACAGCAGCTATTGGCTTCTATGCTGTCCGACAAGGACTTCACCGAAAAATACATACGGATTAATCGCGAAAGGTTGAAAAATAGGTACCACATGATAATTGATGGCTTGAGAAATAGGGGCATCGAGTGCCTAGAAGGAAATGCTGGATTATTTTGCTGGATGAATTTAAGTCCATTGTTGAAGGAACGCAAAAAGGAAAGCGAATTAGCCCTTTGGAAATCAATATTGTATGAAGTGAAGTTAAATATATCTCCAGGATCTTCTTGCCATTGTTCAGAGCCAGGATGGTTCCGAGTTTGCTTTGCCAACATGACCGAGCGGACACTAGAAATTGCACTCCAGAGAATACATGATTTCATGGAAATTAAGAAGGAAAATGACGTCCAGCAGCAATAACTCCTTATAGTTTCATCATACTACATATTCTTTTTTTTTTTTTTTTTGGGGGTCTTGAAATTCTTTGGATCCCTATAGATCAAGTTTGACAGAGATCAATGTCGTTTAAAGCTTTGCCATATATATTGAGCTGAACTTCTTTCTTGGAGTACCGGTTCTATACTCCATAGTTGGGGAACGGACAATGGGTAGAAATGGTAGAATAATTTGAAGGTCATTGACTTGGCCTTCAAGTATATTAATATGCAAGTGTTAATAAATGGCACAGTCCATTTTCACATTGATTTGTTGTCTAAGAAGATTAATAATTTTATTGCCAGTTTGAACTAAATCACCATCACCAACTGAACATTTATAATTACGTGTATGACGAAGAACTGAATTTTCAAAAATCAAAAGTATCTCAAAATATCAAACACTCTTTAGCTGCTTTTTTTTTTGCCCCATCATTTGATCAAACATTCATTTAGATTCTGTAGAGCTTCGACTTGTAATTGAGAAAAAGGAAAAAAAAAAAAAAAAAAAAGATTTTGTTGAGCTGCATGCATCTTAGCATTGAATATGATCAATTGTCAATGCCGTGTCTGCGTTCCACCAAACACTTTGAATTAATGTTAGTTCCACCAAACACACACCTTGCTTTTATATTGAACATCAAAATGCATGCGTTCACAATACGTGGCAGTAAAATTGAGCTTTAAGGGCGTGTTTGGATTGTGTACTGAGCGACAGCGTTTGGGAAAAAAATAAACAAAATCGGACTTTGGGAAAAAAAGAATGCCGTAAACAACTTTTGGGAGTACTCTAAAACCCCTTCAGAGCTCTTACTAAGATCTTTGGGAAGTTAATTAGCATATTTAAACAGTAATTACGGTTCCATCCATGCATTGCTTCAGGATTTTCGTCTTCTTAATTCTTGGTTACTTGTTTTGTACGTTTTCATTGTAGTATCTCAACTGATGCCACCAAGCGGCCAGTTCTTTAGCTTAATCATATTATTATATACAATGTCTAAGATTGAGGATTACATTTGAGGATTGTGTTTCTATTATATATTAAAGCAAAATGGCGTCAAAGCTATTAAATAAAGATGTGTTCCTTCGCTAGTTTCATCATCGTAAGAAAGCAAAACTCTACCCTTTTGACATTTGAGCCGATAATGTCATGATCCATACAGGACAGTGACTTGAGTAAGAAAGATGAAAATCGCTATAGAAAGTGAAGAAAATTCCAAATGTCTATTTACACCATTCGCTGAAAATCAATATAAATGAGATAAAAATGTGATAAGAATTAAAAACTGGTCAAATTTTTGAAGAATTTGATCAATCCCGACAAACCTTCTTGTATCTTCACAAAATCACGCCTTTAAGAATGTGCACTGCCTTTTGATCCCCCTTTCATCCTTTTGTCGTTGTCATTTTGGGGTTGCTTGTCCTGTCTAGATATTGTGAAGTGTATTCACTGAAACTGTTGATTTAGTGCCATCAAAAATTTGTGGTGGAAGTCTATGGTCTTCGCACGTACCAATGCTGATTCAGGTCATGAGAGGCTCCTTCCTGCAATGCATTGCTTTCTAGGCATCGACGTCGCCGTGATCCTCGCTGCCATGGGTACTGCATGATGGAGCAGATCGATCTATGGGCCATCAGTCATTAGTACACAAAATAGTTCAGTGTCGCAATCTTATGCTGTTAGTGTTCGTAAAATAAATGCTGCATGCAGCATGAAGTTGTGTACTCCACTAATCCGTCAATCAATCAGAATTTGGTGGCAAATGTTTTTGGTGGGTCGATCGTTGACCATTTCAGGACATAAACCGTCAGTAATATATGTGGCCTTAAGGTGCTGCATATGATTTTCATCTGTTTCTCACTTTCTCGGAAACTGAATTATGGCTGTTATATTACTAACTCTTTTCAGAATCCATGAGAAATCTATAAGAAATGCATGAGACCGGTGTTAAAATTATGAATAACATGTCCCATCGAAACATAGCTTTCGCATGTAAACTGAGATCATCGAGTTTATGCCTATTCCAGCAATGCGAGAAGTTGAATTCGGTTAATGATAACCGAGGCTTTTGAAGGGATTATTGGAGATTGAAGCCCGAGCACATCAATTATCTAGCATAAACAAATGTACATTACTTCTCATCTACACTAAATTCAAACAACTTTCATTCTATGTCGCTATAAAATAATGTAAATTTTGTTCCACAATACGAATAGCTACTTTGTTCGTACTTATAAATTTAGTACGTCACGTTTATACCTAGTTTAGAGATGAGATTGTCGGTCGCATAAATCACGGTTCCAAACCGGTCATTTTAATATAATTGTGTCACATAATTAGGGATAAATAGATTTACGCGATTACGACTAGATGTTGAAGTTACAAGTATGTGATTACTAAAATGTGGCAGCACCATATTTATGTGATTCGTGTGACCACAACTTTAAGCGACACAGGGTTTGATCCCCCTATTCCAACGCCGCCAGAAACTAAATTGAGTAAATTCCATTCAAATAACCAACAATTTTAGAGGGTCTGTTGGGATTGAACCGCGAGTGCTTAGAGATAAATGAATGCCAAAGGAATTCTTAGGGCGGGGTATGGGGCCAAGTAACACTTAATGATAGAAGGGCTTAGATTATCATCCCACAGGCTCCCGCATTTGGGCTTGAATCACCGATGTTTTGGACTTGATCGACAAAGTTTGACAGCGTGATCGACTATTGTGATGTGATGGACTTCGTTTTGATGCAAGGTGGATTCCAAAGATAAAAAAATATCTACAGATTTTACGTGTTTATTGTATTTTTAAATCTTTTTCATTGGGGCGTCAATTTTATTTATTGAAAATCCTTTGAAAATTTCTTCAATTAAAACACAAATAATAAAGGGAAACTACGTGTATTTTTTATTTTATTTTTTGCTTGAGGGGTACGAATTTCATTCATACAAAATCAAAAATTAAAAAAAGGAAAGAAATAAAGAAAAAAAAGGTAAAGCTGGTGACTGTAATCTACCTGAAAGAACTTTTTCACCCAAGCCAAAGCAGAAGTCAGAACCAGAGCCAGTTAACCGCGGTAAAAAATGCACTACAGCTTACGTAAATATCACCAACTATTATCACAGGTCTCAATTTCTCGGTCTCGTCACACGGTAGCAGTCCTTCGCAAAACAAAGCCACAGCTGCCGCTGAGGCAACACAATCCACGCCGCCTCCCCCCCCTTCTTCTTTCTTAACTCTCTCTTTTCTCCTTTGCAGGTAACTTTAACCCATTCTCATTCTCCGTTTTCATTTCGCCGTAGTTTCCACTTCCGGCTTTGATTTACTCGGACCACAGCTCATCGTCTAGGGTTTCGCACGGATTTCTCATAGATCTCGTTCTTCTGTTATTCTATTTCCGCTCTTGTCTGTACGTTTAATGTATCCGTTGCTTTTGGTGATTATTGCGTGAATCTACAGTGTATGGTGGTTGTTGTCATTTTGGGGTTTAGCATGCTGATGGGTTTAGTGTTTGACTCTGATTGTATGCTTAATTGCTGATTGTTTCCTGATCCAGATATCGGAGCCATATAAGACTTCCTCTAAAGTTGAAGAAAGAAATGTATAAGAAATTTAAACGACAAAAGGAAATTTGTCTCTCTTTTTATATTGTTATTATTTTGGTTAATTCCCCTTGAATGTAGTTGTTGAGGATTGAATTTGTTTGAATATTGTTATTCCCTTAGAAAATATAGGAAATATGCCTTAGATATTACAGTCCTTGATATGTTTTTCCTGCTGTTTCAATCCAGCAAAAGAAACCAAGTCATTTGCCTGAACTGCTGCCTCCTTCCCCACCCTGATCTGCGTCTATTCGTTTATTACATGAATTGTGATTAAGTTGTGCATAGCAAAAGTGCAACTTCATCTGGGACAAATGTGGACCAAATGAATTGATCAAGATGCTGAAAATGTATAACTTTTGATTTATTGTGTTAGTAAAGATGGTCATTGTTCATAAAGTTGCAATTGAAGTTTGTCATCACGCGATGGGTATTCGGCTAACCCCTTGCTTCTTTGTGCATATCTGGTTGTACTGCAGCCAGAAACTTGGTTGGGTAGTGATAATTGGACGTTCTTATGCTTTTCCAGAGAGCAGTCTGGTGGCGTTTCTAATTTCATGTAAAATGATGCTTCTCTGAAAATTTTTTCCCCTTAAATGTGATGATTTCTTCCAGTGGATGTTCAGGCCATTGTGTAAAGTAATTTTGACGTGGTCCAATAGATAAATGAGATACCTGTACATTATGGACATAAATTATGATTTCTTCCCCCAGTAATATATTGTTTCTCACAGCAGTAACATGTCATTTAAATTTTTGCAAAATGTGTTGAGTTGTATTATACGCTTTGCCAAGTATGTTGTTGCATCATTCAAATTGTCGAAAATGTATTTGCATTTATATCATTACTTTTTGGAACAGATCTTACTTTCATTTACTTGGATATAGATGAGATGTTTAACATTTATGTACTTATTTGTGCCTGTTGGCTAGGATTTAATTTTGGACTAGATGGCAGCAAGATTGAAGCAATTGCAGTCCAAGGCAAGCCAAGCTACACAATTTGTGTCCAAGCACGGTTGTGCTTACTACAAGCAGTTGGTGGAAGAGAACAAGCAGTACATTCAGCAACCACCTACTGTGGAGAAGTGCAATGAGTTGTCCAAGCAACTGTTCTACACTCGTCTTGCCAGGTTTATACCGTTGGTGACTTGATGCTTAAAGTATTTATTCTACCTGTTTTGCTTTTGTTGGATTGCCACCTTAACTACTATGTGTTAAATGGGGGAAAACCATTTTCTTCTGACTTTACTGCTTAGAAATTGACTTTTTACCTTGTCACAAGTTAATTCTGGTGATGGTTTGATGTGGCAGTAAATGAAGTTACTGGTTTTATTGAAATTAACTCTTCTAACGGAGAGAGAACTCAGTCTCCTATTGAAATTAACTCTTCTAATGGAGAGAGAATTCAGTCCCCCATTTTTAACTTATTACATTTTCAGTCCCCTGGTTTTAACTTGCTGATTAACGTTTATCTAGATCACTGTTATTGCAAAGAATTAATACCATGTTATGCATGACTTTGCATAGTATGTGAATGATTTCTGTGAAACTGTCTGTGTCTAGTGCTTGATTTTCTGGAGTCTTCTGATCACTAAAAGGGCAATTCATAAAGTTTAAGGTTTGAATAAATTGCAACTTTGAATTTAGTATAGCTCTGGATGATGGAAAGTTACAACTTGACATTGGATTACAATTACAGCATTTTATATGTTAGATTTACGTGTACTGCATATCTGAGTAACATAAATCATTTATTCTTTAGTGTCACTTGCGGAGCTGTGAGGCTTTTGCCATGTTAAATAGCTTGGTGGAGGATGAAGAATGGAGGCTTTTGCATGGTTTTCTAATTGGAATTGACCACCCTGAAAGGATGTATGAAAATATTTTGCCGGGTTGAAAATGCCTTTGGGGTTCTGGGGATTTATGGAATTGTTTTTCGGAATGAATGCCCTTGATTGATTTGGTTGGCTACAACTCTTTTTTATTTGCTCTAGAAGTGATGCTTTTGATTAATTTGATGGGTGCCTCTACTATCTGAATGTTGTAAGTTTCCTTGCAGAAGAAAGATGACCAGGTCTAATGACAATAATCAACACGTCAGTTAGTTGCTTTATTTTCTTTTTCAGTCTATTGGTCCTATTTTAAGATGGAAAGAATAGAGTGTTATTGGTTGTTTGAAATCATATTGCAGTTAAGTATCAGTTTGGGAACTAGTTTGCAAACTTCCCGATTTCTATACAGTTCTAATCATGGCTTTTATGTGATTCTAGGGGCTTAAGTATAGGTTTCAATTTAATCAGTTGTTTCTTTCACACGAATGTATATTGATTGTAATGATGAGAGCCAGATGATTTGCTTCTTTAATTGCATGCTATTATTGAAGTTTTACTTCTTGTTAAATATGCTGAATAGCTGCACTAAAATCATTACTTCTTACAGTATCCCTAGTCGCTATGAATCTTTCTGGAAGGAAGTTGATTACGTCAAGCATTTGTGGAAGAACAGGCACGAGTTGAAGGTTGAGGATGCTGGCATCGCTGCTTTGTTTGGCATTGAATGCTTTGCGTGGTTTTGTGCTGGTGAGATTGTGGGAAGGGGTTTTACATTCACTGGCTACTATGTTTGAAAACCAGCAGAGGGGTATAACATTAATCCAGGAAGCTGACTCTATGAGCCCTTTGTCATAATTAAGTTTGAATTGAGCCACCATCGTTTTACATGCAAGATTTTTGTTTCCTGCAAAAAGTTTTGAAGCTGAGAAATCAGTGGTCAAATTTATTGCCTCAATAATCTGTGAATTTGATATTTTAGTTCCTTCTCCAGTTTGAATGGATAGAGTAGTGAAATTTGTAATAGAGTTTTTGGTTGGAAGGTACTCCTACTCGTGATCGTGATGGATGTTGTTTTGACCAAAACTAATGCTGCTCAGTTATCAATTAGGCATGCACGGTGCCAAGGTCATGTGATTTGCGCAATGTCTGGCAAATATGCACATATTTTTGCTAACATGATTATCTCAAAATTCTTTAATTGACTTTGGGCAGGGGATGCAATATTTCGTCAGAATATGCGACATTTCAGTGTAATGGGATTTACATGTTGGAATGAAGTTTCCATGTCCTTGTGGATACTTTTTTCCAGGCTGCCCAGCCAATTCTAACTGACCTTCACTTTCATCCCGCTAAATTATGACTATGATAATGGGGATGCTTAAACCTTTGGTCAGTTTTGGGACTCTCAGGGTTCGGGGTCTATTACCCTTAATGGTGATCACCTGTGGAGACTGGAGAGTTCACCACGCTTTCGGATAGAGGTGAATTGCGGGGTATCAATATAATGCTTTTGTTTGAAATTGCCGTGGAGATGGCTTTGATAAGAATAAATGCTAAATAAGAGAGACGCTGAGGTAGCAGTAGGCAAATCCACTGATCGAAGCATTTGAAAAGTAGTTTATGCCAGATCAAAGTATTTTGGTAATTTTGCCATGTGGATATAATTCTTAGAGATTATACCAGAAACGTAAAATAGAATTTCCCATAAATATATTAACGATTCTAACTAGTAACTAATGTGCGTTCCAAACACAAAAAGCAGGGGACGTGAAGGTCACGGGCATTGGTTGATACTGCAAATTTCCCCCTATTAAATCTGTTATGATATTTTTATTTTTTCCTCTTGAGGCTCACGATTTGTTATTATTATTTTTATTAAATTTTCTTGTCCCATGAGGTGAGGGGGGCATGTGTTAATTAGAGGTCAACTACCATGCCTACAAGTTGAATCCACAAAGACAAAAATAGACATCCGCTGTAACCAATCAGCCAATCAGGAAAGCCCGCTACGTCCACATTCCGAATCTTCTGGAGGCCATTATGGTCATCGACGCTGTTCTTTTGTTCGAAGAAAACAAGTACTCAGAAAACAAATCGCAAGGCACGAAAACGAGGGGAGAGAGATTGAAAGAATCACTTGGGGGGAAAGCAGAAGGAGGAGGCAGATGACAGAGAGAGGAATGCAACGGGGCAGCAGTAGTGTTTCGTTTCGGACTCGTGGCCCTGCTGCATTGGTTCTTATAACCATCATCTCTCTCCTCTTCTTCAATGTCATCGCTGAGACCTCCAACAATTCTCAGGTATAGATTCACATAGTTCACAATTTTAGTGCCTTTAGATAAAGCTTTTAATGTTTGAAATGGTCGAGTATTAAATTCTCTTCTTTTTTCCGTTCCTTTTTTTTTTTTTGGTGTTTTGGATGTGGTTGGTAGGTTGGATGCAGCAAAACCTGCGTTGCAGAGAACTGCAACTGTAAATATACCTCTATCTCTTTTTCTTTTTCTTTTTAATTTATTTTGTAGTTGCGTTTTCTAAACTTATTATGCGTTCTATTGAGATTTGTACTTTTTTTAAATAAAAAAAAAAATTGGGAACAGCAATTGGGATTAGATACGGGAAGTATTGTGGAGTAGGGTGGAGTGGGTGTCCAGGAGAGAAACCTTGTGATGATCTGGATGCTTGTTGCAAGATTCATGATGAATGTGTCGAGAAAAAAGGTATTTTCCTTTATGCCTATAAAACTCAACGGGTAGCTCTAAATGCAAAATAGTATCAATTTGCTTTGTCTCATTTCGGATGAGGGTAGCTTTGCTTATTACTTTTGGTCAAGGCACTTAACCACAGGCATCTGGTTCGTTGATCATCAATTAGTCTTTCTTTTTTTTTTTTGTCAACAAACGAATTAGTCTTTCATTTCGCCGAAGGTCTGCACTTATGCTATTGGTTCCATGCAATGTAACACTATGAGGCATTAACTGATCGCCCCAAATGAGCAGGTGAACTTGCACTCTGTATACGAACATTGGGTTGCAGGGTTATAAAACAGCATTTTCCATTTTTCAGGCGACCATTAAAATGGCTCAACTTGATACAGATTTAATTCTTTTTTGGTTTCTTAGACAATTTTCCCTTTTTGTCCTATAGTCCACTCAAAGGATTAGGTTTGCATTTGGGTGCAAAGTGCTAAATAACTCATGCTGCATTGTTTCCAATGTTTCCTAACTACTTGTACCCTCCTCAAGCTACTGCACTTATTCTTCAAGTTACAATACCTCTCTGGCAATGATTTGGACCTACATGAGAATTGTCAGACTACTCCTAAAGAGTAACTATAGAAATTGCCTGGAACTGTGGCTTTTCCAGTACTCTTGGGATTTCTTATATTGAGGTCCATTTTCTTGCTTGGCCCTTCTTATATAGTTATATGTAGGAGCCCTTGGTGGAGGGGTTTTTATCTGCTAGCTTTGACTGCCAAAGATAATCAAACAATCATAGTAACTTCAGATAGAATTAAGATTAGTGTTAACCCAGCTAACGTTGTCAGATTGTTTATTTGGTACATGCTCTTTTAGGGAGATTACCTTAATCTCATGTTTTGACCTCTTTTTGGGAATAAACTTAAGATCAATTGCACTCCTTTAGCCTTGGGCCACTAGAGAAGACATCGCATTCACTTGTATTAGTGAAAGAGCACTAGAGGTTGTTATGATTTTAAGTGATCCTGCACAAATCGTGGCTGTTGCCTATGTAAATTTGGGGTACTTTTGTGTGCATGGCTGTATTCTTGTTATACATATTTGGTTTGTGGCCTTAACTTAGTACTTATTCTGGAATTCAGATACCAACATTGGGAATTAACTTGGCCACTTATAAACTAGAGTTGTTCCTCTGTTTGAGTTGTACATCTTTAGTAGCTTAACTTTTAGTAACTTTTACCGTGCTTTGCTAGTTAGGTATAGCATATAACAATTGGTGTCACTGTCCTTCACCTTGTATCTCCATAGAAAATTTTACCTCTTTGTTGCTAATATTTTCCTTTAAGAAAAGCAATTTGATGTTGGAAAATACTTCAATGGCTTGTTAATATGGAAATTTCTTCTTTCTCATTGTGCAAATTGTAGAGTGGTTGAGCAAGAAGGAGACAGAATAAGCTCGTGTACTACTTTAACGAAATACTAGCCTGATAACTTACTCTTTATGTTTTAATCTAATGCTAGGGTGAAATTTAAAGGAAATTGGTATGGGCTTTAGAATTTTGTATGATTTTTAGATGAATCTGTGGATGAGGATTGAATTCTAGTTGATTTGTCATTTCAGAGATACATATTTATTGTGTTCCTTTTTCATTAGCATTTTTGCTAGTTCGTGAGAAAGCATCTCAATGAAAAAATGATGCATTGTCTGCTAAAGCTTGAGCAATTTATACATCTGTTGTTGTGGGACAGTAAGAATTTCCTTGTACCCTATTCACAAAGTGTTTCTAAAAAAAAACTATAGAAGTGATTATTATACCTATTTTGCTCAAACGCTAACTTGATAAGGGAGTTTGCAGGTCTAACTGACGTTAAATGCCATGAGAAGTTCAAGAAGTGCATTAAGAAAGTACAGAAATCTGGGAAGGTCGGTTTTTCTAGAGACTGCCCATATGATACAGCTGTCCCTACAATGGTGCAGGGTATGGACTTAGCAATCATGTTTAGTCAGTTTGGCAACTCAAAGGTCGAGCTGTAATTGGCTGCATAACGCAAAGTCGTACAGGTATTCTTTCCAATCAACAAAAATTTGATTCACGGGAAAAGGAATTTTGGACAGAGTTACTGATGTTTTAGAGGTAAAAAACAATAATATAATTCTACGATAATATGTTCTGTCTGGTAGTGTGTTTAGGTAGATCTCTTTAGCAGGTTTCCTATGAGACAATCTCGCCCAGTGGAAGGTCCATTTTGCTTTCTCCTGGTGCAATAGGACATTCATTTGAAAGGGGATGGCTTCAAACTGAAATTATTGTACTGAATTTGTGATCCGATGACAGAAAACTGCGATTCCTCGTATGGAAGTTTCGTGTATCTACAATTTTTTCTTTTTGGGACCGGGGGGGAGGGGGGTTGTTGTTAATGTGGAGGGCTGAAAACCCGCTACAATACAGCATACCTAGGCGTTGTAACACCCAAAATGTCCTTCCCTAACACACAGTCCTCAGGTTTTGTGGTGGCTCTTCCGAAAAAATTCGCCCCCCAGTTGCAGTGTCAAGCTCATCTTGGCCAACGTGTCTGCACTGCACATTGGTTCCCCTCTCTCTATATGTCTGTGAACTCCCTTGTCTTTCTCACTAATCAAATCACAAAATTTAAGACTTTGAAACTTGTGTTAATGATTGTTACATGTCTATGTACTTTTTTTTTTCTTTTTAGGGTTTTCTTTTTTGGCTGCTACAGCCGGCGTCATAATAAGGATTTGACCGTGTTCCAGATAGGCTGCCAGAAGAACCTGTTCTTGATTGAAATGTCTTTTGATAGGCTATGATCTCCTCTCTCTACTTTTGGTTAAGAGGAACAGTTTCTAGAAACCAATTGACAAGCAGATGAGGCCCTGTCACATTTGGTTGGTGACTTCAAGGCTGTAACTTACAAGTCTGTGGTGGCTTTACCCAGAAATGATGGGGACGATAATGCAAAAAAAAAAAAAAAAAAAAAAGAGAATATAATTAATGTAGATGGTAAGTGTACCAAGAAACGAATTGACTTGCAAAAAGAATATAAAAGGACTTGAGTTAATGTAGATGTACTACTCTGTTTCTTTTTTCTTTAAATATTACTGTGAGTTGAATCAAAATTGTTGTAATAATTTAGGATTTAGGCTGTATCTCCGACGAAGTTTCGTAAACGACATTAAAGTCTTGACGCTCTTTTCACTTTGCATGATAAGGAATAAACTTTTAGTTTATTGTCCACTGCGTTCACACGCAACGGCGCCAACGCAGTAACATGACAAAGATAGCTAAAAGAAAATTATGCAAAATGACCATGATAAGGTTTAGGAATTAGGTCTCAGGAGGAAGGAAGATGACGTCCACGAGGAATTTGACAACTTTGACGCAGACGCGTGCATGTTCCGTCCACGAGAATATTAAGAGGTTGTGTTACAAAAGTACTAAGGCAGCAAAGATTTACCGAGTAAAGGAATGAGAGGAAAAAAAATACTTAAAAGATAAAAAGTAGTACGTGCCAATTTTTTCTTTTTTACCTTATCAAAGTACAATTAATTCTCGTGTAATAAATGATCGTAAAACTTAGATTGTTTTTATTATTAATATTTATGATTAATTTTGTATACACTGATGATGATGCATATATTATTAACTTTAGATGAATGATAACATATAAAATTAAAATTTATTTTTTACATATATATATATATCATGAATCCAACGATAATAATATTATATAACCGTTCAATCTGCAAGAGTTGTTTCACCATTTGAGAATATACTAGTAGTAAAAACACGAAGAAAAGAGCAACATTTTGAATGCTTGAATTGCTTTGCAATTTCCAAAAGAATAAAAGAAAGCTGATGGAACATGGCTCAAGGGTAGACACATGGGAAGCAACTGTACAACGAGCAAATGCTAAATACAATCAAATTTCCATTTATTCATTGACAATTAACCCCATTACTAGTGTATTTTATTGTCTACTAGCAAATCCTCCACTGATTTTATTCACATTATATATGCCAAACAACTGCAGTGCACATTTCCTTCAAAAAAAAAAAAAAAAAGGCTGAAATTAGAGTAGTGTGTCCTGACAAATCAAGGAAACAACATTACAACACGGTTACCGCAACTATAGTTCGATGACATGTGGAGAAGCGGATGGCAATTTTTTGGTCAGACAAGGAGTACCAAGTCAAAATCTCGTTAAAAGACAAGCACTTCCTTCCTAATCCCAAGTCGGAACAGCCCATCACTTTTCATTTTTAACCCCTTTTTTTGGCTGTGGTTTTTCATTCCTGCGTCTTGAGGAAGAAGTCCACAACTCTTCCTTTCTCTGGCTTCTCCTCTGTAAAGCGAATCCCAATTGATTTCTCAAAAATCGAACATAAAAAAAAAGGATTTTCATCCTTCGTCGAATTTCTTCCTCCCTAAGTTCCCTTCCGTAATTTTAATCCCCAAGAAACCCTTTCAGTGATTGAATTCTCCGCCATCATCAATCCTACAGTAATTTCAGATCAAAATCAATCAATATTCGAGCTCTAATGCTTTGATTCCTTACTATATTACTCGGAAGAAGAATGAAGAAATCAAAATTTCTCCATAATCCAAAAGACATGCTCTCCAAGAGCTTTAATCCTGCAAAATGGTGACTCTCTCTCTTCTTTGGCAATTCAATTATGCTTTTTTTTCTCTCTCTTATGTAATTCGGTGTGTGGTTATATTAAATGATGCAGCAAGACAGCGCTGAAGTTAGCTGCTTCGAGAATGAAGCTAATGAAGAATAAGAAGGAAGTACAAGTGAAGCAGATGAAGAGGGAATTGGCGGGGTTGCTTGAGTCCGGTCAGGACCAGACCGCCAGGATTCGGGTATTACTTTTTTTGTCATCTCTTTCTAACTGTTTTGGTAAATTTGTTTTTATGTTCTTCTACAGACTAATATAACTGCTTGATTTTCTTGTCTATGTTTCTCCGCAAAATTGTATTGTCTAACAAGCGTGCTATTAAATGATCTAGAGATCAAACATCTATTTTGCTATCGGATAATTGAGTTTTTTTTTTTATCACTTGGTTTGTTAAAAACTTGAATCGTATAAATTAAATTTGATCTCTATATGTCATGAAGAAGTAGCAATTACCTTGGCAATTTTTTAAAAGGATTGATAAAACTTAACGAGGGGATACTGTTGTAGATTGATTGGGTGACGTTTCTGTTTGTCTGTCTGTTTATTTGGAGGGCTTTTAGATATTTTTCTGAGAGCTTTATTAGTGCCAGTTCTAAATACTTAGAATACATCAGTAGTTGATCAACAGATCAGTAGCATAATATATTTAAGAGCGGAAAAAGGATCAAAACGGGGAGCCTTCTGGTTAAGCTAACTTTTCAAATGATTCCACTTATATGTCGATGTTCTATGGGCTCTATTTAGCAAAACATCCTTTTCCCTAAAACATCTGGCTGCCCTTGCCAGCTTATTCCCTCTGTTTCAATGAAGTGGATGTTCGTAATAACTTACTTTTTCATCTGGTAATGTGCTTTGATGCTTTGATGCTAAGACTCGTTTATACTAAGCCCTGGTCGCTTTTAGTGGAGTAGGACAAAGTACTGCAGTAATTGTTTTTGTAGTTGTCATTTTGTTTTTCTTTGGACTTTCGTTTGAGAATATATCTTCCTCCCTTCATAGTATTTATTACAGTATTCGTTTGCTAGCCAAACCATAGTTGTTTTTTTTTTGTGATGGACGAGATGTTTTTGACTTTCTTTCATCCTGCACAATTTCAGGTTGAGCATGTAATCAGGGAAGAGAAGATGATGGCAGCATATGACCTTATTGGCATATATTGCGAACTCATTGTCGCGCGCTTGCCGATGATTGAGTCTCAGAAGTATGGATAATGATGTCGTTTGGGATGACTTTTCATCTCTACTTGCCAATTCTGCAGTTTGATTCTACTCTCAATTCTGTTGTTGGTTTCTTAGTTTTATGCTTTAACCACTTGTCTTCTACTTGAAGTTAGAGGTTTCTTAAGTAGTATTATGCCTACAACAGTGGTTATTTGAAGGATTTGTGGATTGTAAGAATGGACAAAATCCATGCCCAGCCAGATCTGCATTTGTTAGGTGTCTATATGAATAAATTTTTAGTTGATATGCACATGTTGACACTTTTCTTGATGTTCAAGTCATATGAAGATGCCTGGCATAAAAGCGTATTCACTACATGGTTTAACTGTCTGGAGACAGATGAAAATGCCTAAATGGGAATTACTGTCTTAATGATGTTATCTTGCTCAAAATATGTGCTGTTTCTTTGTATGGCACTTCATTGGCCCTTTTCTCACAGACATGCACTTTGTGTAGATATTGTCAAGTTAATCTAAACTTTAGTTAGGGTTCAAGATTCATACTGTTCTTTGGTTCTTTCACAGGAACTGCCCCATTGACCTGAAGGAAGCAGTTACAAGCATCATATTTGCATCACCACGATGTGGAGATATACCTGAACTTTTAGATGCAAGAAAGCATTTTACTGCAAAATATGGAAAAGACTTTGTAACTCCAGCCATAGAGTTACGCCCTAATTGTGGTGTAAGCAGATTGGTATGTTATACATCTATAAAGCTCAAACAGTTACTTGTATGTAAATTGAAATATTAGATTCAACAAAATGCACTTTATGGTAGTCAAAGGTCTACATCTATGATCGTCACCTTGTGCTGCTCTTTTCTCAGTTGGTTGAGAAATTATCTGCAAATGCTCCTGATGGGCAAACCAAAATTAAAGCTCTGAGAGCAATAGCGGAGGAACATAATATCAAATGGGATCCAGAATCATTTGGACAGAGCGATGCATTGCCTTCTGATGACTTGCTGGTATAACAAAATTGCTTGAATGTTATAATCTCTTTAGTGGAGCACAGTCATAACTTCAAAGTTGAATATACATGAGAACTTTTTGAGTGTAATTACTGAATTATTCTATATAATGATCAGAATGGACCAAGCACCTTTGAGAAGTTCAGTGCAGTACATGCTGAAGCTCGTCCTCATGTAACTCCTGATATTCAAGCTCCACCTAGTCATCACATGATGGATAATCAACCTGTAAATTTCCCTGAACAGAACTTGAGATCTCAAGAAACCCAGAAACTTGCTTCTAGAGACAATACTCTCAGCAGCAACAGAGTATCTTCTGTTCCACAGGGTCAAATGAGGCCTTCAGGTATGTTACAATCTTCAGAAAATAAATGGTGTTATAATTTTTGGTGTGTAAATTTTACTTTTTCTCATAGATTTCTGTCCATCAGGAGATGGAGCAGACATGGGAGAAGTCAGTCTTTCATTTCAGAAGGAGAGGAATTCTTATTCCACTAGGCAAAGTTGGGAGATGGAATTCAAAGATGCTACCTCTGCAGCACAGGCAGCTGCTGAATCTGCTGAACGGGCAAGTATGGCTGCTAGAGCTGCTGCAGAACTTTCAAGCCTTGGCAGGGGTGCAACTCAACCACAATATCCCTCAGAAGTGCGTAGCTCTGCTGGTGATGCTCGTAGAGATGAGAGAACTGCAAAACATGGGAGCTCAAAATACAAAAGTGATAACCTTCCTAGAGATCCAGCTAACAGCTCCTTTTCCAATAGACAACCTAGGTTTCAAAACAGACCAATGGATGGGATTGAACATGATAACGGGAGATTCTCTGGGAACTCCTACGGTGATGGTCATGATTATGGAAAAATATATGCACATTCTGCTTCCTCAAGATCAACAGCTTCATATAAGATTGATACTGCTGCTCATAGTGTTCAAATGCCACCAGATGGTAATCATCATAGAAGCTTATCAAATGAGGAGGAAAACAAAGTTCAAAGCAGTATGCAAAAACAATCTGGTAAATCTCAGATTGAAGGTATGAATCACTCGCAAGAGGGTTTTAGTTCTGAGAACCTAGATTATTCTCGAGAAGGTAGGATTAATAAACAATCCAGTGTCCTCTCTTCCAGTTCCCATTCCAGCGTCTCTAGCAGTGATGAAAAATACTCAATTTCTGGCCACAACATGTTTGACTATGATGCTGGTAAGGAATTTTCTGTTGATATTGATCAAGAGAAAAATGCTAGAGATACTGTACAACCCAGCTATCATGCTAGTGCAGCTCCTGTAGTTTTTGATGATTCTGGTTCAGACACTGAAGATTTTGTGTTTGATAAGGGTTTCCGGATTGATGAGGAATCAAATTATCAGTTTGCACCACTGGGTAGGAACTCACCTCCTCGTCTTTCTAATAGTAAGGGGAATGAAAGCCTTGAATCTAAAACAACCAAATCACTGGAAAGCTCTATATCAGAATTTTCCACCAAAAAGCACTCCTTCCCCGAGTCTTCTGAAAGCTTAGAAGCACCTGTGGATGGCTCACAAGCAGATAATTTTGGTCCTGCGACCTTTGATGATTCAGATGGTGCAAATTCCGAGAGCGAGATTGATATGCTTCATTCTGTTCACCATGCGACAGTGGATTATGGTGATCTTTTGACTGAAAAAAGTAGCAGTCTTGGGTTTTCAGACATTGAAAGGCATAGGAGTGACTACTACAGAACAGAAACTGCTGTTGACTCCTCACAAAAATTTGGTTTTGGTGATTCACCTACCAGTCAATCTTCTTTCAGACTTGGAAAGTCTCATCGAGAGTCCATTAATGCTGGCAGCAAGTACGATAATGTAAAGCTTCATGATTCAGATGGTGCAAATTCTGAGAATGAGATTGATATGCTTTATTCTGGTCACCATGGGACAGTGTATTCTCAAGATCTTTCAACGGAACGAAATAAAAGTCCTAGGTTTTCAAATGCTGAAAAACATAGGAATGACAGTTACAGAGCAGAAACTGTAGTTGAGTCGTCGCAAAAATTTGGCTTTGGCGATTCACCTGCCAGCCAAATATCTACAGGACTTGGAGAGTCTCGCCAAGAGCCCACTGTTGTCGGCAGCAAGTCTAGCTTTTACAATTCAGTGGATGGGGTGGGAAACCTCGGTGCCTCGGGATCAAAGAGTTCGTTGGTTCATGAAGTTGAGGACAATGTAGGGGTATCACATTCACATGGAAGGCAGATGGATGATGAAAGTTCAGATGGTAGCATGGGGTTGAGCTTAAAGAAGTTGACGGGTGGCCTTCGGCAGAAGGGTTATATGCGCCCTCCTTATACAAGGAGTCAAGTGGATGATACTTCATCCTCGGCTGGAAGAGTTTCTGAAGCCAATCCAAACATGATTCCACAGCCTGCTGCTTATATTACTACTGAAAGCTTGGCTAATAAAGGAAAGAATGAAGGTGTGGGTAGTGGTAGAAGCTCAAGATTGTCAAATTACCATTCTGATTCAGAGAGTGACAGTTCCGTAGAGGAACTTAGGAAACAGCCAGCAAGTCGCAGACAAGACCCAAATATTCAACATCCAGGGAACAAAGATAGAAAGCAGTCAAGCTTGAGAAGTTCAGTAACATATTTTGATTCGGATAGTAGTGACTCGGAGGATGATTCTGCTCAAGTTTTCACTGGCAGAAGTCATTTGGGAAGTGGAATTTCTAGGAGGACAAAAGCTTCTCCATCGAGTTCTACCTTAGTTTCTAACTTAAAGGGTGGGTCAAACTCTAGGATGCAAGTAAATCCTGATTCTTCTGTGGAAAGAAATCCAAAAAGACATTATTATGGTGTCGAAACTCCTCAAGAATCTAGGACCCGGACTAGGAACTCAGACCAGCAGGCAGATTCCCAGCAGCCTAGCTCAGCAAAAGTAGTATCTAATCCAAGTTTTATGTCTAGTATTCCATTGCCAGAGGAAAACAAAAGCTCATCTAGAGTAGAACAGCTCCCCAGCTCAGAACAAAAGGTAGATACATCCCGATCACGGACTAGGCACTCAGATCAGCCAGGAAATTCTGAGCAGCCTAGCTCAGCGAAAGTAGCATCTAACCCAAGTTTGGTGTCTAAGGTATCATTGCCCGAGGAAAAGCGAAAGTCATCTGGCTTAGAACAACCAAAGAGCTCAGAGCGGAAGTTAGAAACATCTGATAGCACTGAAAATCAGAAGACAGCAAGTGGGAGTGCATTTAGTAGAGAGGATAGCTTGAAGAAAGCTAGTCATGTTCATCCAAAGCTCCCAGATTATGACACGCTAGCTGCCAAATTTCAGGCTCTTCGGACGAATCGTCAGTGAAATTTTTTTTTTCTCGTATGCTTTGATTCTTTGATACATTGCAATAAGGGGATCTGGCTCTTTAGAGGCGACTGGAGCTTGTTGTCTAAAGAGAATTCTGAGAAGGAAAGGATGTTACAGTATATAAAGTTCGCATAGTGGAAAAGTACGTTGGTTCATACATCTCAAAGGATATAGTGTTGATTGCTGTATAAAAGATGCCTCAATTTGTTTTGTACATGAGTTTTGGTTTTTACAAAAGATACCTCAAGTGAGCAAAATAATCTTTGGTTGGCCTTAGCTGTATGATTTTTTTAATCTTGTATCTGCTGCTCTTGAAATAACAACTCGTTGAATCCTGATAATTTAGATGCTGCTCTGTGCTGACGATCAGGAGCCCTTTCGCGAATCTAAAACCGATCGCTGCTCTTTGCCTAATTAGTTGGTACGACACCAGAGACAGGCTAACTAGAGCTCGTGGTATGTTGTTATTGTGTGGGATTTGAGATCTTTTCCTAATGCTTAATACCATAAAAGCAAAAAGGGGAATAAAGGAAACATCTTTTTCGTTGAAATTTGAAGCATACTGATAATTTGTTCTCTCACCGTATGGACATCCTCCATCCCACAACAAAAGAGAATTAAGAGTGTTTGGCTCTGTGGATTTCTCATGGTAATGGTATAGATTGAAATATTGCGAGAAATATAGTGAAATACTAACAAATTTGGTTTTCAAACTGATATTTTGTGGGAGATCAGGCAGCAAAACTGTGTTTTTATCAAGAAAAATGAAAGAAATTTATACATAATGCGTTATCAACAGAGGGAGTTGAGGGCATAGTTGAATCAGAATTTCATAAAACTAACTAGGAGACGAGCAAACAACTTGGCAAAGTTGGAGTGCCAATGCTAAATCCAATAATTGTTGTTGGAGTAGTTTCGGTGGGATCTCTTCAACACAGATTTGTCCAGACAAGTGACTATTTGAGAAAAAAAAAAATTTTTTTGATTGCATCGTTTTTTTTTAATCAACTTCCTGATTTTTCAAGTCCCAACTATCCTTTTATCTTTCTTACCTTACGTTACAAGCATTGATACGGTATTAGTTGATCACCTTTTCATTTTTTCAACTGCATTTTAGTTGAGTAAAGTGATTCATTTTCAACAAATATTTTCAATCATGAAGTCACAATTACAAACACCAATTGAAATTCAATCCATCCAACACAAGATGTAATAAAGATGAATCACGAGAGTAGAATCCAAAACATAATACGAGTAATCGTGACAACCCAAGGACATTTAATGCTAATAAGGTAGTTAAGACTTGAACAGAAATCGAAAACCATCCATCTGGAATAGGTGGTGCTCCTCAATGCGAAATGTCTAAATGAACGCACAACCCTAAGGCGCAACCATCATATGTCCTTGTTTGAATTGTGATTTTCTACCAAAAATTTTTTTTACAGTTTTTATGAATATATTTTTAATTTTTTTTAATCTAATATATATTAAATCGTTATAATACAATTTTTTTTAACAAAAAAAGAAGTCCTAAAAATAACAATTCAAATAAGGTCAGTGACTCAAGAAATACCATGCCTAACAACATGAGTTATAGGAGTATTAACTTTTGTGCCATGCCTCACAGCATGAGTTATAGGAGTATTAACTTTTGTTATACTAGGTATCCGTATAACAACTATCACGATCGGTCCACTCCTTAGTCCTTGTAGTAATCGGCAAAATTACTACACCTTGATTAAGGTTTTGGATTCTGAATCGTGAAGAAAACATCAACGTTAGAAGAGCTATAACCATTGAGTTTGGTACAGTAGTTATCACCAAGCTTGTAAAATTGGTGAAATGGGAGATTAAGAGTTCAAATCTTATCTTCCACTATCTGTCAGTATATGTAATTTACTATTTTAAAGTGATTTCAAACGGATGCATGATACATTTGGGATCGATGGTGATTTAATTCCCATCGATTTTCTCTTGAGTCTCTTTAGGTCTCCGTTCCATAGCATACAATAAATGTAGATCTATCATATTTCCAAAAAAAAAAAAAAAAAAATGGGGGTGGTTAGAAGATCTACCTGCCAAGATCGAAGAGGTCTGACAATCCAATGACCATCTCTAGATTAATGCGGCCACTGAACGATCACCGCAAGGGATGGTGACGGTGTACCATCAAGTCGTCCACGTCAATACTTCAATACTTCAATGCTGTCGCCCACGCAAGGGAAAATGCCGTACTCTACTTTCTTTGGGATTCCTTCTCTCTTGCGACACTCCAGAGAACGGGAAAACTTAAAATAAGGCTTAGGGTACTCTCTTTCTCTCTTCTCTCTGTTAGTACGATGCTAAATCGAGGCTTTATTTTGTGATTTCCCTCTGGTTGGAGAATGGCATGTTTATCATTCAACTATTTCTTTTTTTTTTGCTCAATTATTTGATAATTTGTTGCCTTTACCGGTGCATTCAAAGACTTTTTTTTTTTTGGTTTCTAAGCTCATCTAAGCAGTTTGTACAGGTTTGGCATAAGTTAATGTCTTCTTGAAATATTAACACTCTAATGTTGGGACTTGGCGAGATTTTGATCAACATGCTATGGTTCATTTAGGTTGAACAAGCCTCTTGATTCTTTTTTACAGTTAGATTCGTTTCTTGATGCACACAAGGTGGTGTTTCATCATCAATTCATGGATTCTACCCTCTTAACTGCTTTTATACGTATTGGTAATCTGTAAACTGTTGAGTGGAATGAAGACGTCAAGGAATGCCCCCTTTTGAAGTTCAAGAGCGACTAGTAAGGAGATATGAAGTCCGCAAAGTAGCAGGGCTTCTAATTATTTTGTTTAATACCTGGTTCATTTATATAGTTCTGGTTGAAGCATGTGTAATAATTTCCTTGCACATTATTAAACAAGGCAAAGGTAGATACATGGTGCTACAAAAATTTAGAATTCACCAGCATAGCTTCTGCTGTTTAGCGTTCTGCATGTTGGGGCAAGTTCACACATTGCAGAAATTTTTGCTTTCAACCAAATGCTGAGAATTGCTGAAATTCACCTGCTTACTCTTTTCTCTTTCTCCTTAACTGAACAAGACAAATACTATCAAAAAACTTTGTTTGGATTGCTGCTATATTTCTCCTCAATGTAGAATCAACCTTTTGATACATCTATCTATATCTCGTATAATAGTCAGCAAGGCAAAAAGATTAGTGTATGGTCCTTTACATGTTTAACATTAGTTTTGACAGCACTAGGCCTCAATTAGCCTATTATCCGTTCAATAATTTACTCTGTCATCTATGTAGTTGCTTGGGAACAATGGAAAACAAGGGATTGTTGCAGAGTAGGGAACTCTATCAGGTAACCTTATTCCTCTAGTTCGAAATCTGTGTGTTTCTCTACTGGAAAGCTTAATGGCACTCATTCTTTTACCATGACTCAGTACCTCCTGGAGACTAGTGTCTATCCACGTGAACTGCAGCCTCTCAAGGAGCTAAGGGATGTTACTGCAAGTCATCCGTGGTAACATTTTTCAAACTGTTAATTGCTCCATATAGAGAAGCAAGGAGAAGACTAGTAGACTGTTTCATTTCATGTTAATCTAGCCTTTCCCAGCTGTTTGCCCTGGAAACGAAACCAACAATATTTGCCAAAATTCAACTGGTGATAATTTTGAAACTGTCTGACAATTTACATGGAAAAAATACTATACTTGACTCACCCCTGGGCTCACAGAATACAATTTGATTAATTCTAGCATCTCTAATTTCTGGAAGTAAACTTTGGATAGTCATTTGAATATTGGATCCATACCTATCCCAAATTGACTTGTAAGTTTAAACCTCCAAAACAGCAGACTTCTATACTGTTGCCTTTAAACTAAGTTTGCTTTAGAATGCATACATATATGACAGTCAAATCAGTCATATTTTATGCCTTAAGATTGCTAGCTTCTGTTACAGGGCCACTATGGCAACTGCCCCAGATGCTGGTCAGTTGATTGCCATGCTCTTGAAACTAATAAGTGCCAAAAAGACAATAGAGATTGGTGTCTTTACTGGATACTCCCTACTGCTTACTGCCCTTACAATACCAGATGATGGCAGGGTCAGAGCTACTAACAATTCTTCATCATTGTGAATCAAACATATGGAACTGTTTCTTGGCTTACAATATTTATTCTTGCAGATTGTAGCAATTGACCAGAACAGAGAAACATTTGAGATAGGGCTGCCAATCATAAGAAAAGCTGCAGTTGAGCATAAGATCGACTTCATTGAATCCGAGGCTCTTCCAGTTCTTGATAAACTCCTTGAAGAAGTACGGTTCAAGTAACTTAAATTTGTTCTCTTATCTCTTCACCATACTAACCTTCTGTTTTATAACTTTTCATGTTTGGAGGTTAAGTTAGCTTATCTCTTTTAATATCTTCTGGTTCTGTTGTAGAATCTTAACCATGAAGCCTTTGACTTTGCTTTTGTTGATGCGGACAAATTAAATTATCTGAAGTACCATGAGAAACTGTTGAAATTGTTAAAGCTTGGTGGAATAGTTGTATACGACAACACACTTTGGGGAGGAACAGTGGCCTTGCCGGAAGAATCTGTGGCTGGGGAAATGAAAGCAGGCAGGCATTTCACAATTGAGTTCAACAAATTGCTAGCTGCTGATACCCGAGTTCAAATATGCCAGGTTCCTCTGGGTGATGGGATTACTATTTGTAAGCGTCTCCACTAAGCTTATGCTGGAGTACTTATTTGGTAGCTGTAAATTTCTGTTCTTTATCAACATGCTTGTAAGCACGAAGTTGTGGAGTTGAGATTCTTGTTTTGTGTTAATATCAGCCTTCAGTACAAGATTTTAATGCCTTTTTGAAATAGATAAAAGAAGTCATCGTTGGAAGGAAATTATTTGCTAGTCACATAAGATCATAGGAAATGCACATTGTTTTCTAAGGTTTCGAGCTACCATGATCGAGTATATATAGTCTGAGAAAACAAGAAATTCCTTCAAGCTATATTAGGGAGATTATAATAGTTTATTTATAATAATATGCTTGTAAATAATGTTTTTGACATCAAGGGCAGCAAGCATCATTACGGTTTGAGGAGCCTTATATTACAATAGCTAAGTACTAATTCTTCAAAAGTTTCTTGATAATCACTCGTTGCTTCTGTTTTGGATGTTTCCAACTTACAAATAGTACACCAATATCATATATCAGTGAGCTGGAGAATGAATTGAAGGATATGAATTTAGCTTGGGAACACTACTTTGCCTTTCTACTCTCAGACCCTCCTTATTTGCTTGGAAAAATTAAAGTTACTTCAATTGAAACTAGGCTGGTCTCTGCTGTCCTAACTCCCAAGGATGTCGTGGATTTTCGTTGGCAATTAGATAATTGTACTCGAAAGTGTTGGTTGTTTGAAGCCATTGCAGTTGGTAAAGTTGATAAAATGACAAACACATGCTTGCTGGACATGTCTCAGAACATTATCATTGCAGTTGGTAAACTAGCTAAATTAATACGACCAAGTGTCGGTTTTGAGGTTTGTTTTCTTTCTTTCTTTCCTTTTTTTTTTCAAATTTGATTTGTTGAGACATTTAACCTGGAGGGAATTCGTACTTAAAGCAATCTACAATCATGACACAGATAATCATCAGGAAAAAAAAAAAAAAAAAAAAGAGAGAGAGAGAGAGAGAGTCCTACTTTTCTCTTCTTTTGTTACTTCATCTGGACCCGTATTGGTGTGGTAAATTGGTCCGTGCTTAGAAGGTGAAGACTTAAAAATTAAGCGAAATCTGGTTTTGAACAGAAAATAAAACGAAAGGGACATGAATTATTTGATTTAGTTAAAAGCAGCCCGAATTCTTGATTCGCAGCATTTTCTTCGGGTCAGTATATTTGACTTATCATACACACTAGAAATTTTGTGTAGCAAATCCTTGAATTGTTAGTCGGATTGAGCTGGTAGTGAAAGAATCAGAACAAAATCTAGAAAATGCATTGCTTACAATCACGAGTAGGTAGGTGCGTTCAAACGTTTTTGCAAAAAAAGGAATCTTCTTATCAAATGTAACATATAAGTCAGTCATCGACTTACAAATTACAATGGAAAGGTTGCTACACGATGGTCTCCACTCTATAGAGTCTTCTTTTACTATTCAAAATTTGAAATCGTTGGCCAAATTATTCGTTCCATGACCTGCTACACAACTCTCAATATAGTAGTTGACTCAATGGAAATTTCTTTCAAAAATTAAAGGGAATTATTAATTACTCCTGTGGTTAATGTACATAATGTAACTGTAGGCGATTAACGGTCTCGTTTGGCAAATGAGTTTTTGGGTATTTGTTTAAAATTTTACTATAACGTTACTGTAAAAGTTGTAGGAAAAATTTTTAAAATGTGTAAATTTTTTAATATTTTGAAAGGTATAGTTTAAAAACTTCGAGAAGTTTTTTGAAGTTGCTGTAGCTAAAATTGTTAAAAAAATTGTAGAAGACAAAAGTTTGGTCAAAAACTTGTTTGCCAAACAGTTGGTTAGTTGGCTGTTCAGAACATCTGGATTGAAGAAAAAAAATCCCAATTGCTTCCCCAGAACGAAAGAAAGCTTAAAGTGGGGGAAAATAAACATTATGCGAACATATTTTGCAGATAGCCAATCCGTGATTAACTGAAAACCTTTCAAAATTTAAAGCCACAAAACACCTTTTCAGCAAGTAAATATTAATTTTTTTAAATAGAAAGGCCCAAAACGAATGTTCTTTCATAATTGCATTCCTTGTGGACTCTCCTCTTTACACAAGGATGAGGTCTTCCCATGTACCTATTACCTAACACCGCCCCTTGTTTTAGTTTCCCGTCAACGTAAATTCTTGTTGGGGCATTTATCCATAAGGGGACGAGGTAGGTTGCTATTGAATTGAGTTGAATTCAAATAGTGCACTATTCGAGTAAAAATGCTTCAGTTCAACCTTATCGAATTCCTCAAAGTTGAACTCAACCTCATGTTCGAACTTATTTTATCTTATTTAAACACAATCAAATTGAGCTCAATCGAGTTTTCAAGTTCGATTGTCTAGTAAGTATTTATAATTTTATAATAAATAATTTAAGATTATATTATAAATATATTAATCAATAAAACTCGATGAGTATTTGAATTTTGATTTTTTCTATTCAAACTCGATTTGATTATCTTATCAAATTGTTCGAATTCAATCAACACCAAGTACGAGATGAGCCTTCGACCGAGATACTTGCGAGCCCGAGTCGAGTGTGGAGCCAATCACTTACCGAATCCTTTTCGTGCTTAGACGATGGTATTGAAGATGTTTAAGAAGAAGAGATATAACTACAACTTTGTACAAACTCAACTCACCATTGTACACGAATTTGGCAGCACAAGTTACTGCGTCAACCCAACCATATGGGAATTGCTCTGCGCTTTCCTTCCTAGAGCAGCACGACTGGAAAATTCCAACTCTTAATAATAATAAGCAGATAAAAACGCCGAAACCAACTTGTCAGAAGTACGAAAAATGAACCCATAAGACTAAAATCGTGTCAGTATTGTACTCTTCTCCTAGGTGAGTCATATAATTGGGACAACCTCATTGAGTTGATTCCTTAATTACACCTTCATAGCAATATTCGTTGAATATCAGTAGTAACACCTTTCGTAATTGGACTTTCTGGCTAATCACAAATCGTATGGCATATCTACTATAGTATCTACATTCACTAAACTCAAGAATTTGATTTGAATTGGTTGTCAATGATGTATGCTCATTTTGGAGTATTTTGATTTGTATGACAAAAGTAGGGAGCGGCATTTTCCTAAAGCAACCGGCAAGAGTCGTAGGGTAGAATAGCTTCCCTTTCTGATCACCTCCTTCTTCAGCTCTCGGTGAAGAACACAACAACTAACAAAGAAGAAGGATAAATGGGAAGCGAGGGATTGTTGCGCAGTCCAGAATTACGCCGGGTACGTACGCACTGCTGGTCTCATTGCACGGCATTTTGGATATATTTTTCTGCTTGTTTTCTCGTTTCGTGTGAAGCTATTAACACTTGAAAAAAAGGCTTAACCATGTCTACGTTTCTGTCTAAAAGTATCTGCTGGAGACTAGCGTATATCCACGGGAGCCACAGGTTCTCAAGGACTTGAGGGCTGTCACTGCAACTCATCCAATGTGAGTTCTTGTATTAAATGTTCGTTCTTGTATATAATTTGAGTATGACGGAGAAATGGAAATGGTGCGGTTCTCTTGTATGTAGCAGTAGTACTTAGGACTAATAGCCGGCCGTACAAAATTGCGATTTTCAGGGGGAACCGACGCTGATGCGGGTCAGATCAGATGCTGTCTTTGCTGTTGGAGATAATCAACGCCAAGAAGACCATTGAAATTGGGGTGTTTACTTACAGGATACTCCCTGCTCCTCACTGCTCTTACTATACCCCAGGATGGCAAGGTTTAATTCTGCTCATCTTTAATTTTATTGGAGCTCAAAGCATGTAACCCCTATTTGGATTGCCATTTTTCTCCAAAAAAAAAATTTTTTTTATGAAGATATTTCTCAACCTTTTTTTTACCTTACATATATATATATATATATCAAATCGACACGATACTTTTTTTTTTTTACAAAAAATCGGAAAATAGCAATCTAAATACTTTTTAAAGTGTTACAGCTAGCTAACTACTACTAGGTCCTTTCTACCTTACGTTACTGTTCCAAATGAAGTCACTGCTACATAAATATCACCAGCTCCTACGTTTTTTTTCCCCTGATTTCCTTTCTTTTTCCGTAGATCATAGCCATGGACCCGGATCAGGAGGCACATGACATCGGATTACCATTTATTAAAAAGACTGGAGTTGAACACAAAATCAATTTCATCAACTCTGTGGCTCATCCCGTGCTGGATAATCTCCTGGAAGATGTGAGATTATTTTGAATAATTTGTTGTTGCACCATAGAAACTACTCCATCGAGTAATTCTTTCACGTTAACATGTTTATGGGACGGTTGATCATGGATTTCTTCTTCTTCTTTTTTTTTTTCCCCCTTTTGGGTGGGGGCTCTGCTGCTGTAGTCTAATGAACATGACAGCTTTGATTTCGCCTTCGTTGACGCGGATAAAGCGAATTATGCAAAGTACCATGAGAAGCTATTGAAATTGGTGACGGTTGGTGGAATAATTGTGTACGATAACACACTGTGGATGGGAACTGTGGCTGAAGCAGAAGACTCGGTTCCCGAGACACTGAGAGAATCCAGGTTTTACATAAAGGAGCTTAACAAATCACTTGCTGCTGATCCTCGGGTTCAAATCTGCCAACTCCCTTCAGGCGATGGGATGACCATTTGCAGGCGACTCCGCTGATCTTCCCGATTTAAAAGTGGCCTTGAATAAATTTGGTGAACTGGACGTCCTTCCACAGGACTCGTCACCAATGCCATTTCTCAGCTTTTCTGTGTTCGTTCGGTTTTTTTTTTTTTTTTGTCAACACAGGGGTAATCCCCTTCCGTGTTCGTTTCTTATAGACTACGTTTTGGTCTCCATTGAAAACTTGGTGGAGTTTCTCCAGTTCCAGTCTTGTGCCTTCCTTTTTATTATAAAAAAAAAAAAAAAAAAAAAAAAAAAACTCTTACCGTAGAAGAGTTATACATTCTAATATAATTATTTGTGCAAGTGAGCGGATTTCAAGTCTAGCATACAAAGGCAATTGTTCAGCTGTTGGCTCTTTGTCCATGATAGGTTCTCTATTAAGTCATGATAGGAAATGGTTTGCCTGCTTCGTGGTGCTTCGAGTGCCTTGCTGAATCCATTATTGTGATTCTTCAGCCTTCACTTGTAACACACTAATGATTTAGGAAAGAGTTGAAATAAAATCCCTTTGTTACTCGTACCATTTGAGCACTTCTCCATGTACACAGAAGCCAAAATGATGCAAACATGTTTCTCAAAGGAATCCTAGAAAACAAGAGTAATTTCTCAAAAAGCATAAACCCACATAATGATTAAAGGAGGTGGAGTAAGACATTGTTGAATATGTTTCCACCCCCTACCACCTGTAACAAACAAACAAACAAAAAGCTTAGGGGAAGTGCAATCTGGGAACTTTCTTTTGCTTTATCTGCACTAATAAGTTGGGCAACCTAAAACTCTCCTCGCCTAAAGATACAATTCAGATCTGCCTAAATCACAAAATGTGAGGTTCATGGCCTCCTATGGTCATTCTAAAGTAAAAGAATGGAAATGAAATGCAGCACATATCTATTCCTCTTGAGCATCAAAGTTACCAGAAGCTGAAGAATTACAATGGAACTTGTTGCTGGCGTTGTATTTCCTTTCCAATGTAGTATTTCATCACAACCGGAATGCAATTTATAATGCGCCACCTAGAAAAACAGCATTGAACAAAGGAGTGGAACTTGACGTGCCAAATAGCATCATCAAATTTACCAGGACCAATCATTAGCTATCCACCGCAGCTGCATTATCATTTTAAAACTTCATCCCACACAACGTTATTTGACTTTTGTAGCAAAGGTTTCTGCTACAAGGAGAGGAAAGGCAATCGTTGCATCACAGTGAACCTGCTAAAAGAAACAAATTGTAATGTGACAAAAATATACAGATTTTACTTTCTACTAATTATATCATCAAACAAGCAATAACTAGAAGGTAGTAATTGAACTTTTGTTTTAATGTGAAAATAAGACTTGATCTAATCTCAAAACTTAGCTGATAGCAAGCCTCAAGGCATCTGAGAATGCAGACAAAAGCAAAGGACTAAAAAATGTACAACTCCAAAAGAATTAACCTTCACAGCCTTCGCAGAACCTCGTATCTTTCCCCATGATACAGCTTCATCTGGACGGGCACCAGAATCACTTCCATCGTATTCTTGTGCTGTGTTAATAAAAACAGCAAAGTCTGCACCATTACGCATCATATTTGCATTACATATATGATGCTTGGGTAGTCCCCCTCCAAGAATTATCATTCCTGTCTTCCTGAGACCGACATGGACAGCCTCGCCGTTCATGTTCCTAATATCTGCTTGCGATTATAACATTTCACCAAATTGTTACCAGAAGTACTATGCCTTGGCAGAAAATGAGAATGATATGTCGTTACCCTGCACAATGTCAATAACCAGGCCAGGATTGCGGAAAGAATGGAAATATAGCATGTCACCCAGTGAGCCATCTGTTAAGCCAGGACAAAAGACAGGAATGTTGTTCTGAAAATAAATGGAGATTTTAGAATCAGTAAGCAGATATTGCAACCATATAACTTTTTATTTTTCCTCTTAGCATCATAATGATATTGTTCATCACAGTACTCCATAACTACAAAAACAAAATACATAAATTGATAAGCACTGAATGGGATAAAGCTATTCATGCCATGATTAAACAGAAAGTTCTCGTGTTTAGCAATTTTATAACTGTTCTTCAAATTCTTTTATCAAAAAATGGACAAGCTAGATTACACAGCACGACAACTCAAATTGAGAACCATTTGACACAAAAAAACGAGTAGTCTGATTGAATACCTACCTTGTAGGCCCAGTACAAATATGAACTCTCATCATTAATTTCTTTTCCAAGGCGGGAGATCACTTTAGATGGCGTCCACAGCATATTCTGCAAGAAGATAAGGAAAGCTCATGATATATTATTTTTTATGCTTTTCCCCATCAACACCAATTTGCTCTCCCACTAGAGAGGGAAAACAACAGAAAAGGATATTGAATTTTACAAGCACAAGTAAGGCTAATACAAATCTGCAATCATTCAAGACATCTAAGAGTAATCCACCAAAATTTTATCATCTTAAAGCAGCCAATGGATGGCATGGCATCCAGTACCATAAGCTATCCCAAAACAATGAAATTTTGATACCAAAATGACAGTATACAGCCTCGCAATCTTGATCCTTGGAGTGGCTAGCACGCATCATTTGCGCTTTTATGCTTACAGCTTCAAAACTACAGCATGCTATTTAAAGTACAATTAGATCCAAAACCAATTTGTCAAATGCCAGTGACACTAAGATGGACCCAAACCAATTCTGATGCAAGAATTAAGCTACAACAACACCAAATTAGTAAAACAAAACAAAGAGGGACATACAAGGATACCTTTGAAGTCTGCTCTTCCAACATCTTGTCAAAAATTGGAATAATCCAGTCCTCAAATTTGCAGTAATTGTTATTAGGAACCAACAAGTTACCAATACGATTCAACCCTTTCGAGCGTAAAGCAGCTCCAGGCAAAGAGAAGTCACCTTTATATGTGGGTGCAAGGCACTTGATAAGATCCTCTTCCACACCACCAGCTGTTGTAACAACTACATCAACCTGCATTACAATTTTCAAGCATTCACCTTTGAAAATCAAATTTAAATGAAGCAGGAAAAGGAGACCAAAAAAATCAACTAACAAAACATTTGCAGCACCCTATTACATAAACAATCATCACCCA
The DNA here is from genome assembly GCF_036785885.1 of Coffea arabica. NCBI lineage: Eukaryota > Viridiplantae > Streptophyta > Magnoliopsida > Gentianales > Rubiaceae > Coffea > Coffea arabica. The sequence continues at coordinate 8,923,879 of NC_092321.1, read as the reverse complement.
CCCATCAATTAATGTGGAACAAGTACATCCAACTAATCTAATATAAACTACTCCATACCTTATCTGACTCTATGACAGTGGAAATTGTTCTCCTAGTTGATTTAATAACATCATCCAACTATAAACTGGTAAAGTCGGTAAAGATGATGCATTTACCAGTAAAGATGAATGCAGACAGTGTTTAAGGTGACTAAGATTAAGTGAGAAACCAACCCGTAAGTAACCAATAAGGTACGTATGAGTCTATTCCAGAGCCAGAAATGTCAAGTATCCTTTACTAAATAAGCAGAATAGCACATGATTCCAGCAATTATGCGTATCACCTAAGTTTAAGGTCAACCTTTGTGTCTCTTAACTAAATACCAACTTCTACAAAGTCCATTTACCTACCCGACGTCCTGAATCATCACAGAGAGTAATGCCTAGAGACAATCAGTCCTAGCAGAATACAAACTGACCAAAGCACAATCAGAAGTGATATTTACACAACTGCTCACCATGTGATGCTGAACAAGATACCGAATGGTGTCTCGAACCCCAGAAGATACAAGATTTGAAGTGAATCCAAGGAAAACTTTACACCTAACTGACTCTCTAAATGCTGGATCTCTCTCCTCTTCACTGCAATCCTCCGTTGGACACTCGTCTGAAAGCCTCCAATCCAGCTTTAATCCATTATACCGAAAATCAAACACAAACATTGACAGCAAAAATTAAAATAGACAACTGGATGTTGAAACAAAAAAGACACCCTCATTTCAGGGCATTTCCATCCTAAGCTGTCAGCAAGCAGCATGTACTTAAAACCAATAACATTTCGGCCTACCTAAGCGCTTCATGAAATAGTAACTAAAAACTCAAACAAGATCGAACCTTTTGACAACTGAAATACGAAGAACTCAAAATCAAACAGAAAAAGGTGAGTGATCATCCGGTTAATCAATTAATACATCCTGGATTCGAGTGACTGACCATTTGGTTAACTACGTCAATGGCGTCACCGAGATTGGAGGCTTGAAAACCAGTGGAGACCATTGATTTGAGAAGCTCCGGATAGTTGACGCCTTGGTTGAAATCATAGCCCTGAATTACGGGGCAAGTTCCTTCTAGGGTTTCTGACTTCTTAAAAGCTGCTAAGCGGGCGGACTCCAAGGGGTTTCCGCCATTCATGGCGTCGCCCATCCTCTGCTTTGTTGAGTATCACCACTCAAAAAGTAAAAAGAGCGTAAGCTCAAGAAAACAAACAGAGACCTGAAAAATCAAGCGCTTAGACGACGCAGGTGTTGCATTAGTTTTTTGCTTTGCTTTAATCGGACGCTTCTGAAACTATACTAGCAAAGCCAGAGCCAGCCTCCCGTTCCTCCGTTTAAATGACTTTTTCATCCTCGCTTGTCTGTTCTATTCCACTGCTTTTCCCTTTTCTTAGCTCTCTTTTTAACCCTTCTGACATACAAGTAACAAGACGGGAAGGCAATTAGACCACCGGAAGTGCGCTCACAACTCCATTTACATCACTTTGGCCTCCGGTGTCGACGTCAGGTCGAAGATTTTCCGTTTGCAAAACAATTAGCTACCTTTGTACATACATTATGGCAACGACATGGATTCTTATAACTACAGTAGTAATTTTGGAGTATGTCATTGTAGTACCTTTGGGACGTTCGTGTGCTAGCTAGCTAGCAATCATCCGGACTAACGAATCCAACCGTTTGGAGCCAATCTCGAGCAAGCAGTTCGAAGCGAGCTCGATTCGAGTTCTAATCGAATTTAAGTTAATTAAGTTGAATTTAAAATCGAATTCAAGTATATATATATATTTATAATTTTGACAGTAAAATTGTATATATATTTTAAATATTTTATTATTTATTTAAAAATTATTATTTTATTTATTTTTAAAAATAAAATAATTATTTTTTCAAATTTTTTAAATTTAAATTTGAATTTGACATTTTAAACTCGTCAAATTCAAGTTTTATAAAATTAATTTAAAATTTAATTTAATTAGATAAAAATTTGACTCGACTCTATTCATTTTCATCCTAAGCAGCCAACCTAATTTAAGCACGGTACTTTGAGTTCTAGTCTGCTACTTCCGAAAATGCCCCTACAACAACTGGTATACTAAAAGTTGTAAAATGCCAAAATCACCGCAGATTCCAGGCTGAACCTCGATTTGGCTGCATCCTCGACCTCGAGTCGTGTTGTGGGGATGTATCACTAGTATCATATGGACGATCTCCCTCCGCCATTGATCCTCGACGTCCTGAGTCGACTAGGCGACTCAGCTGACCTCGCTCGCTGCCGAGTGGCATCCAAGACCTTCAACTCCCTCTCTCGAGATATCCGATCCATCAACCTCCACTGCTCCTTCGACCGCTACGCCAAGTCTCGCTGTCCCCTCACTCGATCCTCCATCACGCCCTTCAAAACCATCCTTAAAAACTTGGTTTCCGAGTTGAGAATCGTCGAGTCCGTCACAATCGGCATCGATAAGCCGCTCCGTACCGTGTCTTACGACGATGTAGAAGATGAAGATGATGATTTGTATCTGACAGAGGTAAATTTTGTTGGCGAGTGGTTGCCCAAGGTTTCCGATGGATTGACGTCTTTTTCAATTTCCGATTTTTGGGTGCAATCTTGTTGGCGACGATCCGAGGTGCTATCCCTCATTTCTTCTTACTGTGAGTCCCCCTCGTTTGACATTTATTTACTATATACTAGTATTTGTTGTAGTTGATTGATTGTCATGCTTTTTTCTTGTGAAATGAAATCACTAGTAAGTAATATTTGTTTCTCTGGTTTTTGGCTTACTTTGACTCAGCATCGCCCATTCGTTATCAATTTAGTGTGAACAGTTGAGAACAAATACACAATTGGGTTGCATTTCTAGCTGGATGTGGCTGATGAGTTCGTTAACTCGATATGGCTGGATGATGGCATTGATATTTTTCTAATGTAATTGATCAGACTTTGCAAAAATTTGGCAATGCTAATGATGGAATGGAAAGAAGAAGAGAAGACAAAGAAAAAAGCAAGTTAAAAAGAGGAGGGAAATTTTATATTTTGTGTTTTTTTCCCCCATTTACTGAATTACTGCCATTCAATTTTGTGAGTTTCCTGAAGGCCAGTTTCATTTCTACATCAAAACTGGTGTTAGTTTGAAATTGGACTCGTTTCCTGTACAAAATTTGCTGCATCTTTATGGTAAACTGTGCTAGTTACAACCTTTAAATTGAAAAGGAAAAAGTGAAAGAAAGATTATTATTTGCTTTCTGACCCGGGACATCAAAGAGGGTAGAGGATAAAGTTTTCATTTCACTGTAGCTTGGATTTCTTTTTATTTACTTCAATCTAGTTTGTAAGTACGATGATGGAAATTTTGTAGAACATTCCTTGAGGGACCTGCAGTTGATAGGATTCACATTTTCTCAATTCCTCTAAAAATTTGCCTTCATTTTTTTGGAAAATAATGTGTGAGCGCTTCTTGGTGTTTTGAAAGAGCTCATTGGGTTTTCCTTAAAGATGGTTCTCTGTTTATCAATTGATGGTGTTATTTTCCTTTTGTGTAGGTCATAAGCTGGCCGAGCTACAGATCAGGAATGCTTGGTTGTCAGTGGACGGTTTGAAACCAATGCCTAAACTCTCTAAGTTAACACTTGAGTACATTAGACTGGATGATGAGGACCTCAACAAGGTAAATGAGAGCTTCCCAGGTCTGCAAGTTCTCAACTTGATTGGGGTTGGAGGTCTTAAAGATCCCAAAATCCATCTTTTGCAGCTTAAAGCCTGTCGGTGGACTGTGTCTAATGCTGTATATTCTGTTACTATAGTTGCTCCAAATCTTGTTAAACTAAAACTCAAATGTGTGAGGCCAAGAGCACTTGTTATTGAGACTCCATCATTGGCTGATTTGCATCTTTCTGTTGAAGAGGCTAGCAGCTTCAAAGTTGAAGAGTTTGTCAATTTGACAAACCTTCATCTTGAATCCTTGGACCTTCGCCGGCTGCTTTGTTCGTTACCATTTGGTAAAACAGTTAAGAACCTGAAACTAGGCTTAACAAAATCTTCTGAACTAATGGGAGTATCTAAGTTTGGTTTTGAGTCCTTGTTTAGTGTTTTCCCGAATGTCAGCTCTCTTACTTTCACCCCTTGGGCTTGGTCAGTTTTCGAGATGTATATTTGCCCTGAAGGTGATGAAATTAGGTCTCGGATGAAGGGGTTGAAAGAGATTACTGCATATTTAGAGATTCATGATTTTGAGACTACGCTGTCATGCATTTTCTCCATTTTGGACAACTGCTCTAACCTGTTCGAAATGAAGTTATTTATCCACCGTGATGTCGTCTTTCATGTTACAAGTACTCTTATTTCAAGATGTATGACCCGTCATCCAAGAGTTATATGGAGATGGGGGATGTGGAAAGAAGGTACAGAAGATGCTTGGATTCTTGATGGCGTCTTATAAGCTTTATGGGTGCCGAAGGCTTAGTTGTTGATGTTTGATTCTGGTCGGAGCATATCTGCTTTCACGCTGGTACATATTTTATTTTCCCAAAATAATAAGAACTGGCTACGCTTAGTGTATGTAGCCAAATTAAACATCCACTTTGAGTGTGACATATTTGTGCGGCTTTGGTGAATCAAGATAGGCTTGTATTGGGGGAGACGTCAAGTTGGGGAGCGATGCAGCGCGTGTTCCACCTGCTTTGCATCATCCATCTGAAGTTGAACCTTTCGATGACTCCCCTATAAGTGGGATGCAGACCGCTGTCGAGAACAGCGACGAAGTCTACCTGAACAAATGCGTGCAAATAAATCACTGGCTTGTGTACATAATTATTCAAATGTTGTATAATACAGTAGTAGATACCATGATGACTTTGCAGAAAGTTATATTGCGGACACGTACTGTAGTTTCATGCTTGTATTTGAATTATTTAATAAAATTGCTGGAAATTTTTAATCCGGGTAATGATGCCATGTATGTTGCATGAATGTGATTGATAATTCTCTATAATTTCACTTAAGCATCGTTGGGGGTTGCGGTGATTTATAAAAAACACTTCTTACGTAAATGCTTTTAACAAAAGCGTTTTTAAATTATTATATGTTGGACTATTTAAGTTATGAAAGATTAATTATCAGACACTTTAAAGTACTTAAAAGCACTCATTCAATGCACTATAACCCCAAACTTTTAAGTAGTACCTTTTTTTTGTTTTTGATAATTTAAACTAGTACTTAAAAGCACCATTGTTCCATTTGTCACAATGTTAGGTGTTACATTTATGGTTTCTAATCCAAAACTTGATGTCGATGCAAAAGGTTAGGGGCTGTGAATTTCTGCATCACTTGCTGGCTGCTTCTAGTGTAACAGTGCAACGAAAGAGGAAAAACACCACTGGATCCGAGATTGCCACCAGCTTATACCTCCTCTTACTCCATATTTTGAATTGAGAGTCTAAAAGACATGCTAGCAATACAAAAGGGGAAACTATCAAATAAGAACTGAGATCAAGAGTTTGCAGGGAAGACAACAAAATGGGGCGTTCCGAGAATCGAACTCGGGACCTCTCGCACCCAAAGCGAGAATCATACCACTAGACCAAACGCCCAATGTTGCTCTAACAAAATTATAACTTTTAGAAGTTCTTGTCCCGAATCCATACTCCCAAGAGCTACAACAGGGAATGGTCTAATCTCTCGTGTTCGCTCTTATAACCCACGAAAAGAGCATCAATCAAGGATAAAGCCCCCGGCTTGACACATTCACCAAGATCCCTTCGTAATTGGGCTCAACCGCAGCCCAAACCAATTGATTATAGACAACCCAATCACTATTTTTTTTTTTTAAAAAAAAAAAGGCAAAGAAAGAAAGAAAATAAAAGAGTTGGCAAAGTACGCAATAGCGGGGAGTGGGTGTACTCCATGTAAGCGGCAAGGAGGGAGAGGAAAGGAAGCCGGACACAAAAACACTACTACAGTAGCATTTTCGTTATTTTCCCGCCTGGACCAACATTTTCCCGCCCCGACCACCCCAAAACCCTAACCCCCCCCCCCACCCCCAAGCCCCCCAAATCATGGGAACCAAACATCAGTCCTCCTCCGATCCGATTTCCGACCCCAAGAAGAAACGACGGGTTGGATTCTCCAAAATCGGTGAGTCATTCACTTCCAATTTGGCTTTCTTTACTTTCCTTTTTGTTCCTTCCCTAATTATTTTCTGTATTTTTTACTTTCTTTTGCTGCAAAAATGTTGTTGCAGATGCTGGTGTTGAAGCCAACGAGTGCATCAAAATATATCTTGGCACGGTTTTGTCATTTTTAATTTATCTCGGCAGAAAATTTAGAGCCCTGCTCATGACGTTCACTATTTCGCATTATTTGGACCCTTTTCTGAAGTAAACTGATTTTTAGCGTCTTTTTTTCAAAAAATCTTATTTGAAGTGAGCTTTAACTTTTTGGGGCCAGAAAACTCTGGAGTTTTCTTTCATAAGAATATTTGTGAGCTTGGCACTTTATTTTATAGTTGATATTGGCCGGGCAAAATGTAGTAGTAATTTTGCTGCTATTTTTCTTAAAATTGTAACTGGGAAGCTGCGATTGGTTTATGGAAGGTGACCATCGTGCAGCTTGTTTGACAGCTCACCTGAAATTTGATTGGGCTTGTTCGTGTACCTAAAATCATTCGGCAATTGGAAAATATGGCTGTTTGAAAATTAGGCTAACAAGAATAACTTTACAAAGAAGATGGGGACTGCAGGGTTGACACATTCAGTGAAGAGTAAAAAATATAAAATTGTGACCAAGTGTTTTGGGGGAAATATTTCAAGGCAGACGGGAAAAATATGAAGGACGGATGCAATCAATGAGAATAAATGGTCCAGAATTAGAGTTGTTTTTTTTTAAAAAAAAAAATTGTTATTTAAAAGTTAAGTTCATTTGCTTACTCACTTTTAATCTTTTATTCCTACAAGAGAGGCAATTCGCAACCTTAACTTCCTGTCATCTGTTTTTTCTTACTCATCTATAGTCTCTAGCAAAGAAGAAGTGGGTTCTCCAGACAGTTTCTGTATAAAACCGGTTGACTTGAATCACTTCTTTGAAGAGGATGGGAAGATTTATGGTTATCAAAATTTGAAGGTGAAATTTCTCCGCCTTCATGGATGTCATTTCTGTACTTTTTGACTGTTAGTATCTCCTCTGTGCAAAGTTCTTCCCTCAAGTTCTATGATAAGTAGCACTTTCATCTTTGCTTACTTTCTTTCCAATTTGCTCGTGTATGGCTAGTTGGTGTATGTCATCTTACTCATATACTGCACTTATTTACAGAATATGGTTCCCCTGTTGACATACATTGATTTAGTCTGTTCGATGGTGACTTTTAGCATACAGCATCCGTGTATGGTTATAGACTGTTTTAAGGACAATTGGCCATGATTATCTGAAGTATTCCTTTGGAAGGACTGGTTTGTTAAACATAAACAACCTCTAACCAAAAGATAATAATTAACAAGGACATTGAAGTAATGTTTTTATTTATGAGAACATGATTCAAGTATTTGAATATTTATCTGGTCAAATTGATTTTCAAAAACTCTTATATGTGGTTGATTGCACAATTTCAAAGGTGCAAATCCACTTCATGTGCATCAATGTTGATCTTTGCCTGTCGCTCTTTACTGGGCCTAATGCTGTTCTTATTATTTATGCAGATTACCATATGGGTTAGCAGCATATCATTTCATGCATATGCTGATATTTCTTTTGAGAGCACATCAGATGTAAGTGTCTGCTCTAATTGGGATTCATGATAGAGGATGCTAACAAGGCAGAATTGCTCTTTATCTTATCTCTCAAACATAGGGGCCATTTACGTAAGCTTTCGTGATTAGAAGATATGCACATAATATCTTACAGTCAAGTATGAATACTGTTGATTTTGTTGAGATACAAGTAGGATTGTACGTCAGATATAACTGTCTAGGGAAGGATGTCTTTCTGTTGTTCCTGTACCTGTTTTTCTTTCAATCTCTCTCTTGGTTACAATGTCCTTCTGACAGTTGTTCAATTATACTTTTTAGTGCTTGTTAGGGATGGAATTTGAGTTGATATTTCCTGCTAAATTGTAACACTAATATGTCCAAATGAAGGGTTAAAGTGTGAATCTTCCTTGATGAATATTTTTCAGTTCTGATCCTTCATTATTCGTTAGTGATTTGTGCATACTGTTTGTTACAAGGGAGGCAAGGGGATCACAGATCTCAAAGCTGCTCTTCAGGTAATATTAGCAATCAATATTTACAACTAAACTGTTATTCCTTGTTTATTCACATGTTCATCTAACCTTTTGATTGTGATCCTACTTTCATTTCTCATAGAATGTTTTTGCTGAAAATCTTGTTGAGAAAAAAGATGAGTTCCTAGATAAATTTTCAAGTGATCGCCGATATGTTAAGTAAGTCCTATTAGTGCCAATCCTACAACCTCTGCAGTCTCATATGTTAAGTAGATATATTTTGAAATACTTCTGTTGAGTTTCCGAGTTCTACTTCCATGCAGATCTGTTATCTCGACCGTGGCGGCACTGAAATTAACAGCTGCCAATGGACACAATGGTGATTCTAAATTCGACCCTAAAGAAGACACTGCAGATTTGGAGGTTTGTACTATGTTATAGTTCAAAAAACAGGGACCATTCTGGTCATTTGCGTGCTATATTGTCTGCTTCGTCACAGGTGCTTTCTATTGGCAATATTGTAAAGATGTCAGAGAATGTGTCCTTTGCTTTAAGAGTAATAATCTGGTTGTCTGAATCTGTTTTCTAGTCTCTGGTTGTAATTCCAGGTGCACAATCTTATAGCAAATCATCTTCATAGGTGAAAGGAAGGTTGTCTTGGAATTTATAGTAGTCATTTCTAATAAGGCATTAGATGGTCTAACTCTTAAAAATTTTCAATTCTTTGGGTCACTAATTGTTAATTACATGTACTTGCCTAGAAGAGGTGCAACATAGAATTCACTCATTTTCTGGAAAATGCTAAGAATTGATCTGGATTGCAATTATTTGGGAGTATTTGTTAAAAAATACTGTAGCACTTTTTAAAGATGTGATGTTTTTGAGGTAAGAAAGTGATTGAAAAATGTGATAAGGAATATTCTCACGGAAACCCAGAAATTTTTTTTTTTTTTGCCAAAATTGCAATCCAAACGAGGCGGTTTGTTTCTATACTTGTTTTTTGAGAGAGAGAGAGAGAGATTAATATGATACATATTTGTGTTTCTTATTTAGGTGTTCCGCATTGTTGGTGAACCTGTGGGGCACCTTTACAGTCGCCTAGTGCCATTCATACTTCTTCTCATAGATGGTAAGTTTTATTCATCTGATTGAGATTTTGGCACTTAAACTACAGCTTAAATCTTTTAAATGGTGCCGACTTTGAACAGGTAGCAATCCCATTGATGTTACTGATCCCAGATGGGAAATATACGTATTGGTTGAGAAAGCAATTGCTCATCAGGAGGATAGTCATCCTAATTTGCTTGGGTTTGCAGCTGTTTATCGTTTCTATCGATATCCAGATAGCATGCGCTTGCGTCTTGGACAGGTTTGCTTGAGTTTTTTTTTTTTTTTTTTTTTTATGTGCATATTCAAATTACCAACCTAGCTTTGTGTGAATTTTAGATGTACTTTGGACTTGAGTCTCTTATATCTTCTAGATGGTATGAGATCTTTGTTGATGGCAGATATTGGTATTACCACCTTATCAGCGCAAAGGTTATGGTGGTAGCCTCCTCAAGGTGCTTAACAACGTGGCAGTATCTGAAGATGTTTATGACCTGACTGTCGAAGAGCCAGAAGACTCCCTTCAACATGTTCGGACATTGATTGATGTGCAACGCCTGTTTGTTTTCGGTCCAATCCAGGCTGCCCTTAATTCTGTTGTGGCACGTCTAAAACAAGAAAACTTTTCGAAGAAAGTTCACTCCTGCCAATGTGGTCCACCTTTGAGTGCTGTTGAAGATGTGAGGAAGAGTTTGAAAATCAATAGAAGACAATTTTTGCAGTGCTGGGAGGTTCTCCTCTATCTTGGCCTAGATCCGATTGAGAAGTACCTGGAGACTTATCGTACAATTGTTTCATCTAGAATAAAGGCAGATGTGATCGGTAAAGATTCTGAAGGCGTTGGGAAACGGGTTATTGATGTGCCAACTGAATATGATCAAGAAGCATCATTTGTTATGTATAAGTCACTGAATGGTGATGCAACAAACAGGGAGATGGCTGAGAACCGGAGTAATCAAGAGGAACAGCTGCGGCAACTGGTGGATGAAAGGATGAAAGAAATAAAGTTAATTGCAGAGAAAGTATCATCCTTGAAGCATAGATGAGGAGCAGTCCTGTTGTACCTGTCGTTCAAGCTATGATTTATCAAATATCTGGAGCCCTGAGATTTTCGTCACACGGTTCGTTGTGGGTACATAACTACATAGATTTGAGTGCCGTGCTGTCTTCAAATGAACGTGACCTGTACCTGTGCCAAAATTAGATTAGTTTACAATTAGGATGTTAAGATTAGTGCTGCAGCACCTGCTGTCTTCTGTACTTTCTGATATTTGATCCAGGTGAAAAATGTTATTCAGCATCTAATTTGGCACTCATGACATCATATCCAAGTTTTATTAGTGAGACATTTCACTTGGAAAAACAAATGTGTTTCGAGTTTGTATATGCCAAATTAGCTAATCAAGCACAGAATGGCATGGGCCCGCAACTAATTGTAGTCTGGTTGCTATCTGAACTTCTGGGCTTCATTACAGGTGATAAGTAAATAAGTAAGAAAACATTTTCCTTTAAGAAAAATTGTTGAATTACAGCTTTCAATTTGTGGCTTCTAGTTTTTGTCATCTTGCTCCCATCATCCCGTTGAAACTCGCTTGGTATGTTCCTAGTGATTCATCAATAAGAATGAGGAACGCAAATTAGCTGCCATGACAAGCGGTTCATCAAATTCACTTCCTTTTCCCTTGACATGCATTCATCGAGTTCAGCTGAAATGTATCCTTCAAAAGCAATCTCAAATCCAGGAAACCATTTTTAATCTGTCATCTGGGACCCAGTTCATTTCTTCGCTAGGTTGAGAAATATCGGAAATTGTGCAAGGCAAGAGTGTCGCTGCTCAAATTTTGTGAACGCTGAACCCTGCATCCTCTGATGTCAAGTTTTCTCTCCAGTTCTCGAATTCAGACCCGCCGAACACCACTTGCTTGATCCCGACGTAGCTGTTTTGAAAAGATACAGGTGATATCAACTATCCATTTCATAAAAGGAAGGCAAGATATTCGATCTAAGCTTGTACGAAAAATGCAGAAACTTTCCATTTTACATAACCAAAAACAGGATGGATCCTTTAAAGTAACTGAAAATGTGACCGAGACAAGAGTGATGGAGGGTATACATTCCGTAAGAGAAACAAAGGACGTTCAGATATGACGTGGGGTGAAGCTTACTCAGAGCTTATTTGTGTCAAAGCATTAATCAAAACATCCAGAAGCAATGGTTCGCTAGTCCCAATGTCTACCCTGTCACAAGCAAATTAAACAAAATGAGCGATGAGCGCTATGACTCTCAGATCAGAGCCAGGGAATGAAATTTATAAACATAAACGTATACCATATACGGGCTAAGTTATCTTGAATCTCAAGATCTCCGATGTTATAAAATGTGGTTGGTGTGACATTGGCTCCCTGAACGGCATCATAACTTGGTCTTTTATCCGAAGCAGATTGTGACAGCTGTAAGAAGCAATACAAGTTTTTAATAAAATTCTTAACACTGACCTTTTATCACAAGACTGGTTCTCAATTAATCCATGACTTAAAGACGCAGCTCTATTTCGGTTCTTAGACTGTTGGAATGCGAAGCTTTAAACTAATTTTCACGCTAATCATGACTGTAGAAGGGATGGTTTATAGGCACGCACTTGCATATTCATTGAATTGCATCCTCCCAGTCGTCCAACAATGTGCCATGACCGAATAGTCTGCAGATTAATCCAGTCAGCTATGTAGCACTCGCAGCAAGAAGATGTCATTGCCAGGTGTTCAGGGAGTAAAACTTACATCACATATCAAGGAAACATCTTTCTCCAGAAGGGCATTATAGAACTCAAACCATATATATGAATTTGAGAACTCAAATCTGAAAACAGAATACAAATGTTAACTGATGAAAATGCACATTTCTGAAAATATCCTACAGAAAAATAAGGGGATGAAAAAACAATTAAGGATGGAATGGTGTTCTTTTATTTTCTTTTTCTTTTTTTGCACTCTTAATTGGTTGCAAAGTGAATCCTCCAAAGTCACCTGTAGCAGTACACAAACTAAATCCATAGAGCAAAACATTCACTCTGTCCCACCACCCTAAGAAATCCAATGACAATCCAATTCTATTTAGCAAAAGATGGAGAATACAGTATGCCATTTGCAAGTGTTCTAGCACCTTGCTGATCATGACTTGGGATTCTATATCCTTAGCTAGTAGCCTTTCCTCTTGGACTGGTAAAGGTTTTTGTTTTCCCAACTAGACTCAATTCAGATTCTCCACAACATACACAGAAAATCTCCATATCACAAATATAAAAAACCAAGGTTGTTCATGTGCTGTTTCCCTTTTTCCAGGAGATTTCAGCCAGGTCCTCACCCACTGAGATACAAGGCATTCCAGGAATAGTATGAGATAACCATCAGAAAAGAATTGAAAAGCAACTCTAGCGCAGTAAGATAAATATGTAATATTCAGTAGACTTAGTGACAATCAAATTTTCAAAAACAGCCACTGTTGTCGGGGAATATTCCAGTGCGTACAGATCAAAGTGGAACTGGAACACTTCTCGTCTTCAATAGCATTACAAGACTGCTATTCTGTCTCTCTTGGCGTTAGCCGTGCAAATGGAGACTCTTTCATTTAACATGATCAATCTCGAGTGTTGATTTGCAATTGTGAGTACATACAGAGTTGATTGGGTCGCCAAGAAGTCTTAGCATGCAGGCGACTTAGATGCATTACAATCCGAGTTTAGAGTTCCAAATTTAACATGGACATAATTCACCATATAATGCCATTTCTACACAGTGTAGGTAAATGTCTTTAGCTACATGGGCAGGGGTAGAGAGGAGCTAGCTGCTTGCGTAGAAAGGCCCATGATGACAAATGTCAATCATACGAAGCAAACAATCGTTTAAACAGATAGCCATTACGTGAAATTTGATAAACATGCCATTGAACTTACTTGTTGAATACCACTTTCATGGGGGCTGCTGAACCAGTTTTTGTATGTAATATTCTGTTTCTTTTCTTTCTCAATCTGTCCTCCATCTGACATCGCAGTTAACCACATCAATCAGCAGTCATAACCCCATTTTTCTTGGTCTTTTTGTGGCGCACAAACACACATATAAACCGGGCAGGTAGACAGTAGTGAACCTTCAATAAATAAACAAGGAAAGAAAGAAAGACAAACTCTCTACAAAAAATTAAAAGAACTTACTTTAGACCTAGCTTTATCTGGGTTATCAAGAAAACTCCCAAGAATCTCAGCAAACTCAGGGTCTCTATCATAATCTTTCTCCTCTTCTCTCCCTCTAAAGCCTCTTCCACTCGAAAACTGACTCTCATCCCCATCATCATCATCATCATCATCATCATTCTCATAATAGTTGTCTGCATCATTGTCTTGCAGGTTATTCGTTTCGAGCCTATAGTTTTCGGTCGCCTTAGTGAAGAGTGCAAAATTCCTCTTGTGGAAATGGTATTGACGTGGAACTCCAGCTGTTAAAAATGGCGGGTAGTCATTAGGTTGATGGGATATTGTTTGGGGTGGTGAAAGGTGGAGCAATTGGACGGAAGGGGTGCAGGGGTTTAAGACGAACATTGGGCTTTGGATGGTGGGTTGAAGGGTTCTGGGAGGAAGCTACCAAAAACTCCGAGCTGTGAGTCAGGGAGGCTGTCTTTGCAATTTGCAGCAATTGAATTGCAAGAACACCGAGTTCTAAGCCCGGGCCTATGAGAAAATCAGTTGAACTTTCAGTTCACGGTCTAAACCGGTTTGATCGGTTCAATCCTGAGTCACAGATTTATTTATTGAGTATTTATTTTGATATTGGAAGGTTTGTATAATATAGAATTTCTGGATTTAGTAATATTTCACTTGTGCCATGGTCAATTTGTGATTCGATCGATCCGTCTAGTCATTTCGATCTGATTTTCATAACACCGTTAAATTAAACACTAACAACTAATAACATCTGAAAACCATTAAAAAGGACATTTCTTTTTCACCAATAAATAAAAGTAATAATAAATGAAAAATGCATAATGCAATAGTAACTCTTTTCTTTTCTTTCCTTAATTTATTTTCCAGTCAACAACCTATAAAGACTAAAGTTGCACAGTCGGGTGGCAAAGTATTCGGCTACGGGGGTATTATCTAAATTCTTTAAAAAAAAAAAACTAATAAGGATATCCATATACTTATCAAAATAAGATATTTTCTTAAGCACTCGTTAATATGGATAAAAAACAAGTTACTTAATGAATGTACTAATTATTTCATCCTTGCAAAAACTATTTTTAAGAGATTCACATGTTAAATGACATGCTTGACCTTTTCCCTAAAAATGAATTCAGTAAACCAAGCACATACATGTTGTTTAATTAGGATAATTAGAATATCATACATGATTTGTTTGGTTTGTCGCTTTTGTAATTTATTTTTTGAATTTTATTTTCTTAAGCACAAACAGTCATATCCAACTTAATTTTATCACACCTTTGTTTGTTTGTTTGTTTGAATGGTCTCTTTTATCATTTGTAAAATTCTTTCGTTACTAGAAGTTTTCTAAAATTAAAAACACCATCTCTTAAATGTTAAAATTCGTCAATTATAATAATTTTATCCATATTAACGAGTGTCCATTGAACATCCATTAGCAGTAGGTTAAAACAATAAGAAGGGGATATCCTTACACCATTTGAAAGCGTTCTGGTTGGATTGCAGATATCATAAATTAGCAATCTACTTCAATCATCAATTTGGCAACTAATAATAATTCTAAACAAGCAATTTCTTCTCTTGGAATCATTCATTGCCTTTTGTTTGGCAGTAACGGTCTACTAAATAATCATACAAAGAATATTCAAATCCTACCAACTTATTTCTTGAAGATTTTGTGCAAAACATTTGTTCTTTGAGTAAATTTTATATATACTGACAGTGTATACACTATCACAGTTGAATGTATCATACATATACAAAATTTGAATTTTAAATTCAAATTCGGATATATGTCATGCATCTAAAGATGAAAGTATATACAATAGTGTCAGTGTATAAAAAATTAATTCTTTTTCTTTTTGGTCTGCATTGGCTTTTGATATTATTATTCCGAGGTCTTGTGTCAAGTTGAATCACAAACATCATCCAATTAAGCTGCAAGTCAACATTTGCATTTAATTTTTCTTTTGGGCGGTTGCCCTAGAGGGATGTGTTAAAGCATTACTGATCATATATAACATATTTTTATCTTCACATTTACCAATTTTTATTTAGTTTTTACTTTTTTAAACGTATAATGAAAAGAAAGAGAGGGGAAAAAAAACAATTACACTATTATGAAGCTCTTTCATATGCATTTTTTGGACTCTTTTTTTTTTGTTTTTCTTTTGACAAAACAAAAAACATTGAATCGATATGCCTAAAAGACAGCAAATTTTGGACATACAAATCATTTTGTTGCAAACATTGAATTGAGTTCACTAATTTTTTGAGGAAACCCAAAAAAAAAAAAAAAGGAAGTCCGAAGTCCCAACCTGCCTGCTTCCAAGAAGATTAATCAAACCGAAGGGCAAAGTACAAGAAATCTCAAAAACGGCTCTCATCATAAGACAGGAAACCCGCAGCGTATTGCTGTAGATAACGCCACACTGAGAAGATATTCCGTCCTTGCTCACAGCCCCCTCGCCCAAACCAAACCCCTCTCCCAAAAAAAAAAAAAAACCGATAATAATTTTACCCCTTGAAAATTGCCCAGAATAGAAGAAAGCTAATAAGTAGCACGGTATACTACAATTGTGATTTTAGAAACAGTAAAGATGGATTTGTTACCGCCAGCAGAGGCAGCTTCACCAGACCTGATGAAGAAACGGAAGAGTGGCTTTCGGTCCTTGAAACTAGTCGAGGTCGACATGGACGCCGTTTTAGCGGAAGAGCCCTTCGGAGTAGACTATGGCAGACTAGACAATGGCCTGACTTACTATGTCCGATCCAATCCAAAGCCTAGGATGAGAGCTGCTCTTGCCCTCGCTGTCAAGGCCGGGTTTGTTCTCTCTCTTCCCTCTGCTGCCATTTCTTCAATTTCTTGTTTGCAGTTAATTCCAGTGCAATTAATATGAATTGGGTTCTTCTGTATTTATTTTTAACGCATTGCAACTGAGAATAGAGTTTTTTCTTTTTTAAATATAGTAGAATTGTGCACACTGAGTTCTTTATAGTGGGTTGTATAGGTGTGTGTGTGTGTGCAGACTTCAGTTTTTGATAATTATGTGGAAACGGGAGGATTTTTATTTTTGGGTAAAAGCAATATGTTTTTACGTTCTCCCCTTGAATTTTTACACGTGTGTAAATATGTATGTCTGTATGTGATGAGGGAAGGGTTACCATGGATATGTGCATGTATGTTCAAAATGCTATCTTTGACACTAAAATATACGCCCGTATGTATATTCCTACAAGTTTAACTAAATAATGTCCTTTCATGGCTTAATGCATATGTATACAACCACAAGCCTTTGCCTAAACCTTTTTTATCTTTCTACAGCTATATGCAGTATTTTTGGAGCGATTTGGAAAATCAAGATTGTGGAATATGTGTACTTGTAAGTTTGTGATATATGCATGCGTCAAAATGCTGTCGTCTGTAGCTTATATATCCATGTAGTAAGTAGAATACAATTTGCAAAGGGGAGAAATGTGCGTATGTAATAGTAACTAGATAACCACAAGCCTATGTTGAGACCTTTTATATGTTTTAAACAGCTATATATATTATGTAAAGAATTTCTTTTGAAAGAAAGATGGTGCAATACATGTATGTGACAAAATGCTATTATTTCTTGTCTATACAGCCATATGTACTTGTGTGCTTGTATGTGCCAAAATGCTATCCTTTGTTGTCTGTACATCCATGGACAAGGATTATGCATAAGCGCAAGCCTAATGCATGACCTCTTATGTATTTCATCCAGCTAATCAGTAAGGAGAGGACAAGTTTTAAATAAAGATGGTGCAATATATGCATGTGTACCCATGTGCATTTTTCCTGGTTTTTTTTCTTTAATTTATGTCTGCTATGATGTGCTGGCGATGTGTGAAGCTAATTGAACTAGTTGACGTTTGAAAGGTGTGCATATTATTGGAATGACTGATATAGTTAGCAAGCTGAGTTTCTAATTCATGGCAGCTCAGTTTTGGAAGAGGAGGAAGAGCGTGGAGTTGCTCATATTGTTGAGCATCTTGCTTTCAGTGCTACTACAAATTACACGAATCATGATATCATCAAATTTCTTGAAAGCATTGGGGCAGAATTTGGTGCCTGTCAAAATGCTGTCACATCAGCTGATGAGACTGTTTATGAGCTGTTTGTTCCCATTGACAAGCCTGGACTACTGTCTCAGGCTATTTCGGTCTTGGCAGAATTCAGTATGGAGGTGCCAACAAGATTTTTCCTGTTCTAAAATATTGTCGAAAGTGTACGGGTATTTCCTTAATTTTCTGCTTGCGATTTCCAACTTTCTTTGCTTCTATTACATAGGTCCGCGTGTCAATGGAAGATCTGGAAAAAGAAAGAGGAGCTGTCATGGAAGAGTATAGGGGGAATAGAAATGCTAATGGAAGGATGCAGGATGCCCATTGGATTCTTATGATGGAAGGTTCAAAGGTTGTTCTTCAACCCTGCTCCAATTCTTGTACAGCCCACCTTACTTCCCTCTTGCTTTTACAAATTGTCCTCTACTCGATACATGGAGCTGTATGAAGTTCTGGTGCCTCTACAGAATTACTTAAGTGGATGAAAATAATAATTTTCCCATTGCTAATTTGATGCTTGACATTTAGCAGTTCTTTTTTATTTCCCCCCCTGATGCTTCTTCAGTTGTACAAAATCCAAATTTGGGCAGTAAGACTAACAAAAAACATAAGAAAGTGGATGGACAAAGATGAAAATTAAAAACTACTTTTCCCTTTTCTTTTAATATTTTAATTTTGTTATTGATTCATGTTTTCAATAATCTTTAGGAATCTTTTCTTGGAAACAGGTTTCGTTAAGTTGGATTAGCCTATTCTCTCGTGTTTCATTTCAATTAATTAATGGGTGGCAATAGTTTAGGCCACTAAAGAAAAAGGAAAGAATACATACTTGTTCATGAAGCTCAAAGGCCAAATATTTCATGTTTTGTTTATTTTTGGGGTCAGGGTTCAGGGTTCAGGGTTTGAACAATGACTTTTTATTCTCCTGCTGACTGGTTGTTTCATTTTGAAGATTAACACTTCTAATATGATTGTAGTATGCTGAGCGCTTACCCATTGGATTGGAAAAGGTAATACGTACAGTTTCACCTGAAACAGTGAAGGAGTTTTACAGAAAATGGTACCACCCGCAAAACATGTGCGTGATTGCTGTTGGAGATTTTCCTGATACACAGGTTTGAACATTTTCTGCTGTTTGATTCTGAGAGATAACCATGAAGTTGTTTGAAGTTAAGCCTTTGTGCATTGTAATTTTCTCCTCTCTTTTTCTCTTCATTGCAGGGTGTTGTTGACTTGATAAAAGCTCATTTTGGACACAAGTTTTCAGCTGCAGTCCCTCCAGTTATGCCATACTTCCCTGTTCCATGTCATGAAGAGCCACGCTTTTCATGCTTTGTGGAATCTGAAGCAGCTGGGGTCAGCTTTTCACTGCCCTTTATCCATTTGAGGATGCACTTATAAATTTCTTGTCTTCCTACTATACGTGAAAGACATCCTCTATGCATTAGTAAATTTTTTTTTTATTTAATAATTGGTTAGATAATACATACTAATAGATTTTTTTCCCCATTTGGCTTGTTAACAGTCAGCAGTGATGATTAGTTGCAAGATGGCTGTTGAAGAGCTTAGAACTGTGAAGGATTACCGAGATTTGCTGGCAGAGTCCATGTTTTTTCATGCTTTAAACCAGAGATTTTTTAAATTATCTCGTAAGAAGGATCCACCATATTTTTCGTGCTCAGCTGCTGCAGATGTCCTTGTTCATCCCTGTAAGGCATACATAATGACTTCATCATGTAAAGAGAAGGGGACCATTGAGGCACTGAAATCAATGCTCACTGAGGTATGCCTCTTTTGTGATCTTATCTAAGTACTTATTATACATTTCAGTGATACCTTCCATTTCAGGTTGCTAGGGTTCGTATGCATGGGTTCTCTGAACGTGAGATAACTGTTGTTCGTGCTTTGCTGATGTCAGAGATTGAATCTGCATATCTGGAGCGAGATCAGATGCAATCAACCAACTTGCGAGATGAATACTTGCAGGTAGTAGTTGGTTAATCTCTCTCCCTCTCTCTCTCTGCTTGGCTTCTTACCTATACTCTCTTATTAAAGGAAAACCCCAATGGTTTTGAAGCAATCCTTTTAAATCGCATGCCTTCACCTTTTACTTTCAGCATTTTCTTCGGAATGAACCTGTTGTTGGAATTGAGTATGAGGCTCAACTTCACAAAACTCTTTTACCCTGTGAGTATTTCTGAGTGCTTCATTTTAGGTAGCTAACAAGAACCCAAGCTTGAAACTAATTGCTCAGCCTTCTTTTTCTTTGACTAGATATTACGGCATCTGATGTATCCAGATATTCAGAGAACTTTATGACATCACATAGCTGTGTCATAAAGATAATTGAGCCTCATGCAACAGCCATAGTGGATGATTTGAAAGCTGTTGTTCTGAAGATCAATTCCCTTGAGAAAGAAGGGGGTATTTCTCCGTGGGATGATGAATACATTCCAGAAGAAATTGTTAGTACAAAGCCAAATCCAGGGTACATTTACCTTTCTGATTATCAAATATACTATGGATGAGTACGTTGTTTTAGTAATCTATCTTGTTAGGTTTTGGTGATATTTCTCCTTATCAACCAGTTTTTATATTGTCAGTTGCTATTTACAAGGTCATGCTGTCTAAATCTATTAACAATTATTGATTCAATTTTACTTTGTTTCAGGTCCATCATGCAGCAGCTTGAATATTCCAATATTGCAGCAACTGAGTTAGTTTTATCAAATGGCATGCGAGTTTGCTATAAATGCACTGACTTTTTTGACGACCAGGTATTATTAAATCTGATGAAATTTGTTTGATTTGAAACTCCATTCTGTTGTCGAGATTCTCAAGGAATAATGCATGTTAAGATTCAAGTCTTGGGGCAAGTTTGTCAAGTTCAGCTATTATTTTCTAAATGACACGGTCTGGAGTTGAATTAGTGAAACTTTTGATGTTATGATTTTCAGATTTGGCGAATTCTAGGATCATATTATAGCAGCATCTGCTAAAGAAAACATGAATAGTCCATTGCATAATTTTTGGGATCCATGTAAAGAGAGGAACACTTTGAAGGAGTTTAGGAAATCATTTTGCACCTTAAAGCTGATGATTGGAATTATTGTAGCTGGATAGATAGCTTCTCAAAGCTGGTGTATCTTTCTTCATTCTCTAGGAGTGTAGATGTATATAGAGAGGTGATATGTCTCATATTTTGGCTCCATTCCTTGGCCCAAAACAAAGACATAGAAAGAAGGAATGGAATTGGAGACTAATATATACCCAAGGAAAGCCTTGTAACTGTTACTTGATAATAGCTCCTGTTAAGAAACTTGATTCTGGAGGGTTGGAGCTTGCCTTAGACAAAGGTTCTCCTGCTATAATAAAAGAAAATAGTTAGAACTCTTGATGTTTAAATTACTTGGACTCTTCTGAAGAAGAATCTGAGTTATTTCTTATGAAAAAGATTTCTGTTAGATAGTTACTCCTGACAAGATTTCAAATTGCCATGAGCATGTTTTCATAATTAACTATTTGTTTAAATAGGTTTTATTCACAGGTTTCTCTTATGGGGGCTTATCTGAGCTTCCTGAAAGTGACTACTTCTCATGTTCAATGGGTCCAACAATTGCTGGAGAGATTGGTGTTTTTGGCTATAGACCTTCAGTGCTTATGGATATGCTTGCTGGGAAAAGAGCTGACGTTGGCACAAAGCTTGGTGCATATATGAGAACCTTTTCTGGTGATTGTTCACCTTCAGACTTGGAAACTGCCTTGCAGGTTGGTTTTGTTTGTTATAATATCTATTACATGGTCAGCACACCACGTAAAAGCATAGTCAGAGAGTTCTTGACACAGCATAACAGCTTGGCAGGCCAAACAGATTTTGTAGGGTAGGTTATGGCTTTAAAACTTGCAGTCTATAACAAGATTATAGGCAAATTGCAGGTGTCAAAATTCTCTAATTCTAATAGAACAGAAAGTTAAAGAAAATCACAGAAAGCACGCAAACAAGGAGGATATCAGATTAGGACACTTTAGGAATCACTTCTAGAAACCTCTAGGCATCTGCATCACTTTATAAGACAAAATTCTGCAGGGATATTATTAATGAAGGAAATCTGTCTTATCTTTGTGGAAACGAATGAGACTTGTGTACACTTAGACGTGACTCCTACTCTAATTAAAATTCTTAACTAGAATAGAATTATAGTAAAAGCTTGCTTATTCACCCCAAGACTGACAAATAAAATACTAATTACCACAAGTAATCACCAAACAGTAAATTAACATAAACATAAAATTCCCGTGAGGAGCCAAAATTACTGAAATATCCCTGGTAACTCAAATGAGAAGATAGACACATTAAGACTTAAACCAACTCCTAAATAGGTTGTTTGTGTTCAAAAGCACGCCAAATCAAAGCTTGGGCATTGGAAAAATCCTTGCCACACCTCTTATAAACCTTAGGTGATTCCTGCTGCTTATCTCTATCAGTTCTGTTGTTCAATTTTCCAGATTTATTCTTTACTTCTTTAACGTAATCCATAGTTGATTTTGTGAGAGGAATAACAAGCATCATTTTTTAGTTTTTTTATTTGTTCTGGGTAGAAAAAGCAGTAGATTAGATGATTGTAGACGGATTTATGCATTGGAGACTGCAACTTTGTTTCTAACCCAGATTTCATGAGCATCGATACCTGTTTTGTTGAATGAATAGCTTCTCTGTGCCCCTTTGTATTTAATTCAATTTTTTGGGTGTAGGACTAATAAATTTTGGATTTGCTTTCACTTGTATCCTAAATATTTCACCATTTAATGTTTATCATATTGTGTCCAGTTTTAATCTTTTTCATTTACATTCTTTCCAGCTTGTATATCAACTTTTTACAACAAACCTGGAACCAGGAGAAGAAGATGTTAATATTGTGATGCAAATGGCAGAAGAAGCAGTGCGTGCTCAAGAAAGAGACCCTTATACTGCATTTGCAAATCGTGTCAGGGAACTCAATTATGGGAACTCTTATTTCTTCAGAGTGAGTGATGAAGTAATTTTGGATCTTTTAGCAGTTTGTCCCATTTATCCAACTTATAAGTTGAACATTTTCCTGCAGCCAATAAGAATCAGTGACCTTCGAAAAGTTGATCCATTTAAAGCATGTCAATTTTTTAACAATTGCTTCAAGGATCCATCTACTTTTACTGTGGTGATTGTTGGGAATATTGAGCCTGCTATCGCATTGCCACTGATATTGCTGTATTTGGTAAGTCACTTCCCTTTCTGAAGGATATTTGAGTTAGGAAAACCAAGCATCTCTATTAAAGGTATACATTTCATCATGCAGGGAGGGATACCTAGGCCTCTTGAGCACATTTTAAGTTTCCACCGCGACGAACTCAAAGGCTTGCCATTCACTTTCCCTTCAACCATAATTAGGTATCTGTAGTTGTATACTGTTTGCGCATAGTAAAAGAATAGAATGTTTTACTTTTCTTTTTTTTGCATAGGAACCTCGTCCATCTAGTGTCATTGGATACATGACTGTGTAATAGCTTTATCTTTACACATGAATAAGATGGACATGTTCTCTCAAAAGCCAAAAGCTAATGTAAATGTTGCATTTGGTTGTAGAGAAGCTGTTCACAGCCCTATGGTTGAAGCACAGTGTTTGGTCCAGCTATGCTTTCCTGTTGAGCTAAAGAATGAAAATATGGTAAGTACATTCTTCGTTTGTAATGGACTTGGTTGTTCCAGTTGCCCAGAGATTCTGTTTTTTCTGGTGATTTCCAAATTGAATTCTTCTCCCCTTGAAATGTCAGATGGAAGATGCCCACCTCGTTGGCTTTCTGAGCAAGCTTCTGGAAACCAAGATATTACAAGTCCTCCGCTTTAAGCATGGACAGGTTTCATAGCTCTTCTTTGCTTTATTATCTGCAAAGTGTCTTGTCTATGGCCTCAATCATGTTATATTGTATATCAGATTTACTCTGTCGGCGTTTCTGTCTTCCTTGGTGGCAATAAACCCTCAAGAGTTGGTAATGTTCGTGGGGACATTAGTATCAATTTCTCTTGTGATCCAGACATCTCATCTGCATTGGTAATTGGTTTCTTCCCTTACAAATTTGGGTAGTTTTTCGTGATTAAGCAAAAATTCTATTTTGCCCTATTTTGCCCAGGTGGATCTTGCTTTGGCTGAGATACTTCGTCTTCAAGATGAAGGCCCTTCAGATGATGATGTCTTAAGCATTCTTGAAATTGAACAAAGGGCTCATGAAAATGGATTGCAGGTCAAATTTATCAATTATATTTTTTGCTAATAATGGTTAGAAAGGAACTGCAAAATTCCTTATATTTTTGAACTTTGACAAACTCACCAATTTTCTGCTTCATCAGGAGAATTTCTACTGGCTGGATAGGATTTTGCGTAGCTACCAGTCAAGGATATATTGTGGTGATGTTGGTGCTTCTTTTCAGGTTGGTGTCTTTATGCTGATATGGCGAATTTCAATATCAGTGGTTTTCATGTTTTGCTTGTGCTATGTCATTGGCATGAGCAAGGACTTTGTTGGAAAAGTATCTTTGAAACTTATTGCCATACTGACATTATCGAGTACAAGCAATAAGGGCTAGAAGGATTAAAACCTTTCTTTTTCGAGTGATGCAAATATTTTCTTATGATTTTGGGATTTGAAGCATTATATCCAGATTATGTGTATTGACTGCTTGAAGAATTGAAATTATCCTGTTTATGTTTTCTTTGTAAGTCCACATCTTGAGTTCATTTTTCTGAAACGATTAATAAAGCAAAAGAAAAAGAATTAACCCTGTCTAGAAAGTTTGCTATAGGTTTTTTGCTACTGGAGTGCATTTTTCTTCTGAACAACTTGACACGTTACAGTATTAAACTGAGGGTAGCAGTCATTACACTTTCGTTTCAGGGGAGTTCATCTGCTTTAAGCAAACTGTAAAAGTTACCAATCACAAATCATGTGCCAGTCAAGGTTCTATATGATTTTCTAATTGTACTGCTCTCCAAAATTGTTA
Source organism: Coffea arabica (assembly GCF_036785885.1). Classification (NCBI taxonomy): domain Eukaryota; kingdom Viridiplantae; phylum Streptophyta; class Magnoliopsida; order Gentianales; family Rubiaceae; genus Coffea; species Coffea arabica. The sequence continues at coordinate 8,899,195 of NC_092321.1, read as the reverse complement.
TCTGTGAACCGTGTGTAGAATTTGTTAGAAAAATGCTTTTTAAGTATGATTCTCTGTGTAGGTTCAAGATGAGGGACGTTCCAAAGTAAGAAACTCATTGAGACCATCAACAGCACAGCTAGCTCTGCAGAGAATTTTACCTTTTCCTTGCATCAAGCAATACACGGTTGTAATTCTAATGCCTCAGGCATCTCGTTGGAAAAGGTTAAAGTCATTTATCAGATCTGGCAGAAAACACTATGGTAGGGATGCAAAGGTCAGTCACTGTATCTAATTCCTGGTGGTCGACTTTTTGTTCACATGAAATATTCTGCACACATGCTGTCTGCAGCTTCAACGTTCTTGTTATATATAATTTTATCCTTTATACTACTTGAAGGTGCTTGCTCTAAATTTGAGAACTGCATCTTATTAACTGTTTTTTGAGTAGGTACTTGTAATCAGAGTTTTCAGGAGCACCTACTATCATTTTATGTTTGGTTGCCTTCTTCAACAGAACTACCATTTAACTAATTGATTAACCTTGGCATCTTCCTATTATCTCCAGGAAGCTACTTTTTAACTTTAGTACTCAATTATTGGTGCAGTTTTTGGCTGGCATTGCTGGCTTGGCAGTTTTGGGTCTAAGTTTATGGAGGTACTCACGAAGTACACTGAGATCATAGCGAAAGTTGTTCTCCTCTTCCCAACCAGATTACAATGTCGTCGTCAGACTTATAGTGGACTATGAGTCGGCATGCTTGTTCACATAAGGTGGATGGCACATTCAACAAACAAGAAATAATCCTTGAAGAATTGGACTAGCCTTCAGGTGGAGGAGCACTTCAAATTCTTTTGGAGATGATTGAAGCTTGGACTTTCAGTTTATACTGCATATATAAGTTGATATACGAGAATATTAGTAGACAACATTTATGAGACACGTGGAGGTGATCAATAAACCTGGGAAGTGAGTGCACCGTCAACATTATTAGGCCTGATCAGAATACAAGGTAGGATAGCAGCTGTGTGCAATGTATCATAGAGATTGCCTGGTCCGTAAAGATCAGGGATGTTAGTTAATGTACTATTTTGGATATTCTATGAATTCGAATGTGTACAATGCTTCACTGTTATTGATGGGGTTTTGAACAGATTTAACATGGAAAGTTGGCGTGCTCACAGATTGTGCGAGCGAGAGAGACTTCATCATCATCATCACTGTAATGCGAATGACGATTCTTACAGGAATAAAATTGCTTGAGCACTCACTATTTCTGCTTCATCGAATATTAGAGGCCCGCCCTCAGTTTCCTACTACGCTACATTGTGGAGTAAGAACTCCCAAGAATTCTCTTTCTTCATCCCCAGTCGAATCACTGTTTGCAGCTCAGGAATCTATTTATCATCAAGGCAAAAAGAGTAAAGAAAAGAAGTTGGAAAAAGAATTTGCAAACTGCCACAAGACAGACGTCCCAGACTCCCAATTAATGAATCAGACTTGCATTCCCAGAATTTGCGGGTGTTGACAATCTCAATCCTAAAATTAACCGTCAGCCTTTGGATTGGTGGCCAGCACCAAGTCCTTAAGGCTTGATGAGGTGGGAAATCAAGAGTTCAATCCTTGCCTTTCACGAAGTCCTTAAGGCTAGATTGATGCGTAGTGCATCCATCTGGTTTGATGATGGTTCAGTCTTTATTGGCTTCCAGTAGGTTCAGTTGGGTCTCTCCCTTATATTAGGATAGAGTAGGATTATAAAGATAAAGTAACGATTGACCAAAAAAAAAAAAAAACAATCGATCCTAATATTAAGTTTGGTTGGGCCGAGAAAAAATCTGTGGCAAGGCGGCCCAATATAAAGAATCCACAAATTATCAGTTCACGGGCCGGCCCATCATCAACACTACCAGCATTCACCCGTCAGTAGCCCTAGTAGTTGAAAGGGTCTAACCCCTCCCAATCATCCACGTCTTACAACTGGTTTGCCGCCTCGCTCCAGTGTTGAGGTCTCTTGTAGTCTTTCTCCCGCTCTCTTCTCGCCCCTTTCCACCAGCGCATGTATCTGAGAAGCACACACATTCTAATTTCTTCTCAGATTATTAGAATTGCTTCCGAGCAAACAAAATATTGATAATCTGTGTTTTCGTTGTTTGTACTGATGCAGTGTTAAACAAGCAGAGGGGCAAAGAAAATGGTGGACAAAACTAAAGGAAGAAAAGAGGAGGTGGTTACCAGGGAGTATACCATCAACCTCCACAAGCGCTTGCATGGCTGGTAATTTTACCACGCACAGAAAATTTCACCTATGCCCTTCTCCTGTTCTGTCTTTTTTGTGAAAATTTAGACTTGCCTTCGTGACAATTTATTTCAATGATGTGTTTTTTTTTAAGTCGAGGAAGGGTCTTGATCGTTAGGATTGATAAGATAGTTCTTATTTACTTTCCGAAATAGAATTTATTTTCGTGGTAGCTCTGGATAATAAGTTGCAGCTTCAGTAAATGGGAATGGGAAGGGAACCAGTTGTGGTGTCTTTGTCAATTCTGTAGGATTTAACCCTTTTTAGTTGTTGTTATTGGTCAAGTTTTATGGTAGTTCTTGTCATTTGTCCTAGGTGTTTTGGTTTAGCTGTAATCCAAAACTTTGACGCTGATCACTCTGTCATTTGTTGTTTCCTTCATGACACACGCAAAATGTCCTCTACTCGGGTCAAGGCTTTTGATTTGTTGATGTCCTTTCATGATTAACCAATAAAAAGACGGTTTTGTTCTGAATTTAGGAGTGTTTCTATTTTCATGAATTTTAAGGAAAGGTGAGATAAAAGAACTTGAAACTTTACCAGCCTGTGTTTGGTTTGAGCTGTGGAGTTTGTTTTCACAAGAGCAACAATTCTTGCAGTTTATATCCTGTAATTTTTGGAGGAAAATTTCTATGCTTGTCTGACTTTGTTGACAAATCCATTTCTTTGAAACTTTTTTCTGCTCAAACAGACCAAAAATACAATTAATTCCCTTTATTGCTTTTCTTCTTAAAAAAAAAGGTTTCATACACAATGCCGTCCTTTAAAAATGTGCATCACTTGGCGTTGTTTGTGGCTTGACAAATTATGGCTGCTTTGATGGATGGTACTTGCAATACAGTATTTTGGTCATTGACGTTTGTCATCCATGTTGCTCTATTTTGTTGCTTGGGTTAATTGTGCGGTCTTATCATGGTTAACAGCACTTTCAAAAAGAAAGCTCCTAAAGCCATTAAGGAGATCAGAAGATTTGCACAGAAAGCCATGGGGACAACAGATGTCAGAGTGGATGTGAAGCTGAACAAGTACATCTGGAGCAGGGGGATCCGAAGTGTCCCAAGACGTGTCAGAGTTTGTATCGCTCGCAAAAGGAATGATGATGAGGATGCGAAAGAAGAGCTTTACTCTCTTGTTAATGTTGCAGAGATCCCACTTGAAGGGCTGAAGGGACTGGGTACCAAGATTATTGAAGATGATGAATAGTCTATTACATTTGACTGGAATGATACATTAAAGTTTTTGTTACTTTTCTTCGTCCATGAGATGGATTTGGTTTTTTCACAGTTTATTCTGTTCTTAAATTACCAGAGTGCGTGGCTTATTCAGATGATGTTGCTGCAATACATGTTTTTTGGCTAGGAAGCTGCAAGTTTTGATGCTTTGTCCTTGTCAAGCAATTCTCTTTCAATGCTGAGTTTAAGTTATTTTCTGTGGCTGCCGAACTGGGACTTTTTTGCTGTATATGCTGCCAGTTATGTTTGGAATGCATCTAGAACCAAAGCAACTCAGGATATGCACTTTTATGCTCAAGCGAGCCTAATAGAGTTGAACAGCGGCTTTGATTGGTTACTTCGAAGGCCGAATTCCAAGCGAGAGTTTGCTAAATCTGAGCTTTGAGTGAGCATCTTAAATTTTTACATGTAAATTTCAAGTTCTATGCTTATTAAGCCAAGTTAAAGCTGAGTTTGAATCTAACACATTTTATTTATTCACGCAAGCTTGGTTATTTTATTCGAGTGGCTTGATTAGCAATGAAGCTGTAGCTGTGTCATAAAACCTGGCAGATTCGTTGCTATGTGATGTAAATTCAGCAGATACTTACATTTTCGTAAGCTTTTGTTCCAAAGAAATTATTCAGCATTTGCGTATCCAGCTAGTTATTCAGTTGTCATTTCTAGACGAGCTTTTGTTCAAAAAGAATTATTCAGCATTTGCGTTGTCTAGCTAGTTATTCAATTCTCATTTCTAGCATTCGATGTAAATACGAAGAAGCTATTTTCATGGCGATGTGGCAATCACATTGTTGTTGTGACTGGCCTATGATCAAGTACAAGCCTTCGTAGATGATTGGAGTTCTGAGAGCTAAGCCTTCACTGGCTATCCACTCAAAAGAAAAAGCAGAACTAGTAAATACCACACTCAATCCCACAAGACGTCTAAAATACACGGGAATTGGCATTCAAGCACAGAAATGGTACCAGGTCCATGCTTTGCAACCAGTCATTTTGTCTCTTAGCCAAGTATTAGCGAACCAGTCTGGCAAGTGATACCTTTTGAAGGCTTTTCAAGCACAAGCACAACTTACAGCATGGGTATAGAACCGGGATATTTGATTGAATTCTGAAATACCAATATGTGAACGAAAGCAAAAGAACCAAAAAATACTAAACAAAAAATTCTGTGAAACCGTCAGTCGAGCTAAGCTATGTTAGGATGTGCACTAGTTGACCATACAATCACAAAAGACAAGATGCTTCTACCACGGAAAATGATGCATCTTGACAAGTAACCGTTCTACAAAGTAACCATTCGACTTGAGGACCAGTGAAGCCGGTCCTCTTGCCAAAGAAGCCAACTTCTCTTCACTGAAGAATCAGAAGATTGTTGTGTATGTGTTTTATCTGTTCATTTTTAACAATGATCCAAGCGGAACTTAACTGGCCTTGTAAGAATACATATATCCTCGAAGTTTTCTAACTTCTTCAGATGACTCATTCAGTAAATGGTCAACATAAAGGCAGACTCCAGCTCCACTGCAATTTCAGGGAACCATGTTCTGCTCATTTACTCAATAAAGAATTAAGTTAGCATAGTTCAAAGCAAGCTCACCTGAGGGGACCTAGAGGAAGCCACAAAACATCCCATCTATACTTTGACAATCTGTGAAATAAAGGAAACAAACATTAAGTCTTCATTTAGATCAGATTTATAATCAGTCAAGTTTGAATGCAGTTGCTTGTTTACTAAAATATGAGACAACTTATTTTTATGAAAGTTTTGTGCATTATATTGTGAAACCCCAATACTAATTGCAACTACGGCTAAGTTCAAGTAACTTTCATCCTTGATTAAGGAAAAGAGATATAAAAAAGTCGGTTATTCTACCATTCTTTACAATGTTCTTCAGATCAGATAATAATTGCAACTATGGCCAAGTTCAGATTAAGTGAAGGAGATGTGAAAAAAGTTGGTTATTCTACTATTCTTCACAATGTCTTCTGACCAGATTGCAATTGAGCTGGCGCATACAGACTTTTGCAGAGTCAGGTAATAACCAACCTCAGCATGTGATGTAACCAGAAAAACATCAATAGTAAGCCAGGACAGCAGGAGGACCAAAGCCATCGGCGACGGTGCTTCGAGTTATGCAGTAACCCCTTAATGGCCAGGAAGCACACCAAAACGGCTGACCAATCTGCCATATATTCCAAGTCAACACTAAGGGGAGCAAAAAAAATTGAGTTTTTTCAATATGATTGCAAATTCTTAAGTAGCACATCATATGTGTCAAAAATTCCAATTACTTAATATCATCTTAGTTAGAGATCAGTTGACATATAGCTGCTTGCGGATAGGAGCAAAAGAGGAAACCAACCTGCTGTTATGATGCTCCATGAGTCAACCTCGTACATAAAATAAGCATGATAGCGCTGTTCATCAGTAGACAAAAGAATGGGCATTGAACACTTATATTGAGCACTTAATAGGATATAAAACCGTTCGAGAGCATTGCGTGGTACATTTCATTGGTCTCCTTGCTATCATCTACAAAAACCTAGATGTGACTTTTGAAAATTTTCAACTTAACAATTTAATGTCCTTGGGGAAAGTACTGTGAAATAAAGAAAATTAATGCATTCTGTATTAGCTGGAACTTTACATATGATGATAAATTACCAACTTGATACGCAGGCTAAGATGAGGGTTTTGGCGGATGTCTATTATGCAGATTATGCAGCAACATGGAAAAAAAGAAACTGTTGGAAGATCAGTTGTCATAACTTTTCATCCCTTCCCAACCCCTGCCAACTAAAATTTGTTAACTCATGATGAGTTTTTAAAGCTACAAATGCAAGAGAAAGGTGAGCAAATTCTACTTAACTTCATTTCCTGGCTAATAAACTTACAAAACAAACAAAGAATTAGTTCTCCTAGCGAACTTGCTTAACAAAAAATTGGTGAGATATTAAGTCCTAGGCAGCCTAGAAGGTGAGAACAAGCCGATTTACCCCAAATGCTAAATTCAAAGCATCTATTGGTTATTCAATTTTGTCCCAATGAAGTTCCAATTTCTTAAGCAAACTTACAAATTGATGTATACATGTAAGAGACATCTGTACATCCTGCACTGTAATGTTTGTAAAGGAGGAAAAGAAATTCTAGTGAAGCAAATACCAATTCCCATGGAAAAAAGGCCTGGTGATAAATTGAGTATACAAGAAACACCACGTAGCAGAAAAGTAGGCCAGCAAACACGCTCTACAATTGAGAAGACCAGAAAAAAATAGAAAAAGAATATATGAGATGATAAATTGAGACGGAAAACAATACAAAAATCGATTGCAAAGTAGAGAAATAACCCTCCAAAGAAGAGACTGTTGAGCTTGACTACTCTCTAATGATCTGACCAGATCCTCTTGTTCTGCATATCCAAATTGCAACAACATGAATAACCTTAAAATATACTTACAAAATACAAAAAGCAACAACCAAAGTTCCGCTGAGATTAGCTTTTTTTTTTCATAATTATTCCCGAACTGAAAATGGAGAGGAAAATAGAGGAATACCTTGAGGGTCCATGGGACGGGAATCATCGCGAGTGGGAAGAGAGAGATTATCATCCTCATCCCCCGATTTCCTCCATTTCCTCGTTAGCTTCTGCATCATCAATTTTGTGTAATCCCCACCACAATCTCTCTTCTCTTCCAGTAAGTTACTGATTCAGTCTAGTTTTATTCTTTCATTCTCTGCTGGATAATCAAACTGGCTCACCACGACGTCGTGGTGACGCATCTAAATGTGTATAGTATAATGCCGATAATTAATCGGGTTAATTACACTTTGTCCCACCAGCTTTTAAACACTTTATTAACATGTACACTTTGCTTTTTCAAAAAAAAAAAAAAAAAAGTATACTTTGCCCTTGAAGAAGACTAGTCAAGATTGAAAATCTTTAACTCTATAAAAAATTAATAAAATAAGAGATTAAATGTTACGATAAGATTGCTTCTTTCGTTGTTGAAATCTTTTTTTTTTAAGTAACGATTAACTTTTTATACATTAATAGTATAGTAATTTTTTGGCATTAGTAGCAGTCATGTTTAAATTTCAAACTTAAATTCATGTGTATGTGGCATGGTTTAAACTTGCTCGTATAAAAAAAATTATATATTAAACGTGTATAAAAAAGTTATCCTTTTAATAAACTGTCTAATATCTACTATTTTTACCCTTTTACTGTTAAAAAAGGTGAAATTTGATTAATCTATTTTGCTCATCTATATTTAAAAATACTAAGTCGAGTCACAAGTAGCATTTGTTTCTGAAGTCAAATAATCTTCTTTATGGTTTTAATATTGGTTTTAACTGGTCAAAAATATAAAAATGAAAATTCTTCAAAAAAAATTGCTACGAAAGTGCAACTAGTAGATTGACCCTAAACATACCCAAAATTCTGGTTTGGATTGCCATTTTCTAGATTTTCTATATAAATATATACTGTAATAATTTGATATATGTGAGATAAAAAGTGTTTGAAAAATGTGATCACAAAAAAACATAAAAATTTTTCTTCAGAAAACTTCAATCCAAAATCTGTGAGGTGAAAGAAGCAACCGGAAACTCCCTACCTTGAATTTCAATTCTATTATTTTGACCAAAAAAAAAATTGCAATTATGTTCTTGTCAGTTTGCCTTCTAGATGTTGTTAATTGTGTACAATTTGCAGACATTATTTAAAATTTGCTAATTCTATACAAATTGTCGGACAGTATCAAAAGATACATAATTTGTCAAACACTATTAAATCATACAAAATACTAATGTCCAACTTCATGAGCCCCATGAACACCAAATGAGAGCCACCGTCGAAGGGCACTCTTGTAACTTCATACTCGCTTCCACCGTTCATGAATCCAAATTACGCATTACGCTCGTTCATGAATCCACCCTCGTTACGAATTACGCTTCTCCCTATTATGATAATCCAAATTTTCCATATACATTTTGTTGTGATGTCAATATTCCTGTCATCCTAGCAATTGCTACAAAGCAAAGCAACACGACCTCGTCTTCGAAATTAAAAATTGACAAAACTTACAAGAATAGGCTCACACAGTATTCCTTTCTCCACCAGTTAAAACACATATGATTCATGATGCCCATCTTTCAGTAGTGGAGACTATTCATACCGGACACGGACCGAACATCATCAGAAATACTGTTCGGATCGATTTTGTACAAAATACATACACAAAATATAACTTTATATTATATATGCACGGTGCAATTCACTTTTAACAACATATAACCATAAAACAAAATTTTATAAACCCGCACGTGATGTAAAGAACGATGTATAAAATATAATCTAAACCTTATATATTTTTTTGGCAAAATCTTGGCCATCAACTATCCGAAAAAGTTGCAAAAGCAACTGTTCCTACCCCTCCTCCATTCATACCATACATGATTGCAGAGACAAGTAAAATAGAGTATCCACAACCGCAACTGAATGCAAAAGCAAATCAAAATATAGAAATACTGCTTGGTTACAATAACAAAAACCTCGTTCATACGCATATGCCGGAGCCCAAAAAATCGTGATACTGTATTCGACACACTTTTGAGTATGTGTAAGCATTTGATTTCATAAAAATTTTAAGGTCAATAAACTACTTGAAAATTCAAGCATCCATAGGCTATATTCTATTTTTTTAATTTTAAAGATCTGCTCTTCCAGGATATCTGGGGAACGGGATGACATCTCTAATGTTCTCGATGCCAGTAGCAAAAAGAATCATCCTCTCAAAGCCTAGACCAAACCCACTGTGCTTGACAGTTCCATATCGTCGGAGATCAAGGTACCACTCGTATGGCTCGAGTGGTAGATTCATCTCCAATATTCTGCATTAAGAAAAACAACAAAAGCAACAGTATCTTTATTAGGTAGTGTTACAAGAGTTTACCCAAATGAGATTTGAAGGTGTACTGGAATATAAACATGTTGTCACGCGTCCACCGGGACACTCGTTGAAAAGCATCGATCAAAAATATCAAAGCACAAAAGGAACAGTTAAAAGGAGAACAAAACAGGTTTGAGGGACTAGAAAGTTATCAAAGCTAAAGCACTAACAGTTGCATACCTTGCTCTAAGAACCTCGTAATTCTCCTCTCTTTGGCTTCCTCCCACCAATTCACCCACCTGAATTAAGAGAATAGATCATCAAACTAATACCTTTATTCCCACTAAAGTAGAGCAAAGAATAGCCTTCACATGTGTGTGCACGCGCACGTTGGGGGTCGTGGGGGGTTGGGGGATTAAATGCCATACAAATACCAAAACCTACTGCATAATAGCATATGCCAAGAACATACCTTCGGTACAAGGACATCCATTGCTGCAACAGTCTTCTTGTCTTCATTGAGCTTCATATAGAATGCTTTAATTCCTTTGGGATAGTTGTAAACAATGACAGGCGCTTTAAATTTCTCTTCAGTCAAGTATCTAGTGACGGAGCAAAACAAGAATCAGAACCCAGGCACAGGCATATGAATCTGGAAAAAAAAAATAACAAAGAAGGAGATAGATGTGTTACCTCTCATGTTCAGATGCCAAATCTATTCCCCATTCTACTTTATTCTCAAATTTCCTTGCTTTTGACACCTCCTCAAGAATTGCTACGGCTTTTGTATAAGTTATCCGGTAGAAGTTGCTTGAGGCAACCATTTTAAGTCTATCGATGCAAGTTTTGTCAATATGGGCGGCCATAAACTCCATGTCAGCGAGGGAATAATCAAGTAACCACTGGCACAAGAATTTCACATATGCTTCTGCACAGTTCATATCATCCTACATACACAACATTCAACGTCAGCCATCTCTGGTGAAGCAACAAACATATCAACCACCCATATTCCAGATTAAAAAAATTAGAGAAAATATAAGAGACTTGACAAAGAAAAATGCGCTTGAAAGCAGTCCCCAGTTGCAGGTATATGTCAGGATTTCTGCATTCAACAGCAACAGAAACTGACTTTCAGGTTTTTACCCAATGCCACAAAATTGATATAGCAATTGTTTCACATTTAATGGGGGAAGGGCAACCGGAGTTCTCATCATTTGAGACACCATATAGTTGCAATTTTACTCTAAAGAAGTGTGCTTATTAAGTGCAAAAAGAGTCATTAATTTTTTCAGATTGAAAATAGTAATTACCTGGAGATCAGCAAACGCAATTTCAGGCTCCACCATCCAAAACTCCGCCAGATGCCTTGACGTATGTGACTGTTCAGCTCGAAAAGTTGGTCCAAATGTATAAACACTACTGAGCGCACAAGCATATGTCTCAACCTGAAGTTGCCCAGAAACAGTCAGAAATGCTTGACGAGCAAAGAAATCTTCAGAATAATCTATTTTTCCATCCTTTTTTGGTATGCCAGCACTAAGCTTACATCTGTTCCCCAACCTAAACCTCTCTTGCAGCTTCACAAGATTCTCTTTAGCCTTAGTGAGCACCGCAACAGCAGCACTAATTTCTTCCTTGCTAGCTTTAGCAGATTTGAGTTGAGCAACGGCTTCTCCCTTCTCCTTAACGAGGAGCTCAGCAGCTACTATGTCAGCTTCTAAAGGAGCAGGGTTCTCCTTAAGCTCCTTTTCCAATTTTTCAGCCTCATTAATTAAAGTTGTGACCTGAAACATCTCACCAGCACCCTCACAGTCACTGGTGGTTATGATAGGAGTGTGGACATAGAGAAATCCATGCTTGTGGAAAAATGTATGGGTGGCATAAGCCAGTTCATTACGGATACGAGCAACTGCAGAAATCTGGAGAACAATTCACGAAATTGTAAATAACAAGAATACAAATGGGAAAATGCAAAAAGAGATATTCAGAACCAAAAAACCATTTTTATGCACTTAAAATAATTCGCCACAGTAGATTACAAAATCAAAGCAAGTGGAATGAGCAACAGCAGGACAAACTTCACGAAACTGGTCATCTCCCAAATCTAAATGCAACAAAAAATCTCGATTAATTTAAAAAAAAAAAAACCTTGTTGCAACAAAACACGGTTCTCTCTCCCATATTTTTATTCAATTATTAATGAGTAAATTTTATATACACTGACAACAGTGTATACACTGTCACCGGTAAATTCACCACACGTGCAAAATTAGATTTCAAATTCAAATTTTGCATAATTCTCTGTCATCAAAATTGATATACACTGTGAATGTAGGAAAGATTAATCCATTATTAATTCAGCAACCAGCATCCAGTAATAATTACTAAATATCATATATTTCATCATCTGCATTCCAGATTGTCACGCTAACTTATTCAAATCCCCGGATACTCAAACACGGATAAGTCGGAAGATAAGAAGATTAGTGATTACAGTGTTGGTTCGGGGGCGAAGATGCACAAAATCCCTAAGGAATTCCAGCGTAAGCCTGGTCTTCGGCAAAGGATACTTGGCCGCATCAACAGTCCCCACATCCAGAACCTTCAGAACCTTGAGCTCAATTTTCTGCTTAGTCCCCTCGGGAGGCTTCTTAAGCTCGCCTTCCACGTACACGGACGTGCCGGTGGGCACCAAATCGCCGAGCTTGTGCACGCCGGACTCCACTATGACCTGCAGATTCGCCGGACAAGAGCCGTCGTTGAGTTCCAGAAACGCGAAGGCACCTTTCCCCTGTTCTCGGCCTGTTTTCACCCATCCTCCGATTCTCACAACTTGACCTGCTAGTCCCGCCCCGCCATCGGGCCGGCTTAGAATAGAGTGGATCGGGACCCGGCGGGAAAACTGGGCCTCCTCGACGGTGTCGCTTAGGGAGAGCAGCTCTAATGGCGGCGTCGAATCGATCGACATTACGTGCTTTGATGAAGAAATGTGAATATTTTTGTTATGTTTTGGTGGTGTGGGTAAGGAGACAGAGAAATGATGGAGCAGCGCTAGTTTTCTGTTGTGACGAAAAACCCTACTGAGGAGCCTTGGTGCGTTTTTGAAGATTTTATACTGCATTTGACTGATCCTTTATTTGTGTGTTTACAAAATGGGAAAGAAGTTATTCACTTATTCCAGGCTTCCAGCGAATCCGGTTCTTGACGGTAACGGAGATTCTGTCCGGACTACGCTGCTTCTACTCTTTACTTTTTAGGAGATTAGTACCGAGCTTGAATTTGAACTCCATCAATATCAATGCTACTCGAGTTCGATGGAATATAGAAATTTGAGCTCAAATTTCAATTCGACTTAACGGAAATCAAATTCGAACTTGACTCATTTGAGATAGAGTAAACTGCAGGCCTTATTGAGCTTGAGTTTTTTTCTTGTTTTTAATTTTTTACATTTTAGATTTATTAGGTTACCATTTTGCTATCTATCACAATTTTTTACTAAACATGGAGTGTTTGGATATATAACTTATCCCAAATAATATTTCGCTTGCATCATAAACACATTTTCCAATCCATCTTTTTATATTCCCAACCACCTTTTTATCTCACATACATCACATCACAAAAAGTGCTACAGTAATTATTCCAAATAATATTTCAAATAATACTCTATCCAAACAAAATGGTACATAAATAGTCATTTCATAATTAAAATATATAATACATAAATAATATAAATACTCAATTAAATTCATTGAATACTCGAGCATTTACTTCTGATGTTTAAACTCGACTCGTTACTTTTAACGAATAGCTCAATCTCGAGCTCAAACTCGATCAAACTGAATTTGAACCAAACTTTTGATCAAATTGCTCGTAAGCTACTCACGAGCAGCTTGACTTTATAGCACCTCTGCCACGCTTGCATCCACAAATCCTTTTTGCTAGTAATTAATAACAGGGCTAATCACACTTCGAACTATGGCTAAAATCACACTTTATCACCGTCGTCACCCTCAAATTTATACTCTTTACCTCAGTGCAATGACATTATTTATCTTTTATTTTATGACATTAGTCAAGATTTAGGCCCTGTGCAATGACATTATTTACCTTTTATTTTATGACATTAGTCGAGATTTAGGTTCTATTTGATAATTCAATTCAGCATTTAATTTTAATGAATTCAGATTTTAATATATCCTTACCGTTTAATAATCAAAAAACTGAACATTTGAGTTAATTAAGTAGCACTGAATTTTCTAGACAAAACTTGTTTTCAAAATTAAGTGATTGGCTATTCACTTATTATTAAATATGATATGCACTCAAATATATTAGATTTAATATTTAACAATTCAATGACTTAATGGATTCAGATTTCAATTTTATCAAACACACCCTTACTATTATTTCCCTTTATTGCTACAAAATACACATATATCTTCTTCATGGTGTCTACTATACAAACTATCAAATAGATAAAAGCTAAAAAAATATTTATGTTTAGTTTATTATCCTTAAAATTTGGATTGTATTGAGAGATTCTGGTCGAAACCTTCCACTTACACTAAAAAAAAAAGATTAGAAATTTTTTAAAAATTAAGGTAATTTAAACTTTTACTTCTAGATACTTCTTTATTAGAGTATTAGTTTATGTTAAAGGTTAAATTGACAATATTATTACTTTTTGTTTGTCAAATTAGTCAAATATTAATGCTTAACCAAAATCATTAAAATGGGCTGATATGCCTTTTTTAAAATTTAGAGTAGGAAAATAGATATTAAATCAAACTTCACTTTTTTGGACCAAAAAAAAGGCAATACTAATAAATTGTAAATAATTTCGGCAACAGAGGACAATGTTGTCATAACTCTCACTTCCTTTCTCTCGGAATTAAGATTTTTAAAGTTGACTAGTTTTCGTGAGGGATGATGCATATATTTTTAAGGTTGAGGGCGGTAAAATAGAACAACTCTCAAAGCTTGGAAAGGCAAAGTGTTATTAACCCTTAATAATATTTTGCATTTCTCCAATTAGAGGACACTTGTAAGGAAAAAGAAAAATGGAATTTGAAAATTGAACAAAAAAAATTATGATTCTCCAAATAATGAGTTGAATGAGTATTTTCTATTCCCACAAAATATTTTATTTTTTGGAAACAATTATTGTAGCACAAGAGAATGAGAATAATAATAATGTTATTGTTCACCTATGGAAGATGGTAACGCAGTTTGTAATAATTTATCAGGGGGCGATTCACCATTTGTGATTACTAGATGTTAATGTCTCAAATAGAAACAGTCTATGATGTTAATTCTAGTTGCCGTTGAAGGAACATTACAATTCACTTTTTGTTTCTGAACAATGAAGATAGAAATTGAGGTTCGAGTTGTTGAGAGATGGTTAGGCAACGCAATGCAGCAAATAATTCCCGCTGGGGGATCATCATTTGACGGCCCAACAGAGCCCCAAACATTTTTAACCCCCCCTGTCTGTAGCAATCAGGCCCAAATTGTCAGATGGCCCAATCTCAGATGAAGCTCCCCGACTTGCCCAACGCCCGCTATTATTAATATGTTTAAGACTAAAACCCTAATGTCCGATCTTCCGTTGTCCACCCTTTTCGCCCATTTGCAGTATCAGCAACTCCAAGCAGATCTCTCAGCAGCTCAAACTCCATAGCTAATCATGGGTAATCTCGGCCTTCCGATGCTATTTTTTCTAACTAATATACTTCTTCCATGTTGTTGTTTGTTTGTTTGATTTTTTTTTTTAATTTAATTTTATTATTATCAATTGTTATGCACAGGTAAGGTTCACGGTTCATTAGCTCGTGCCGGTAAGGTGAGAGGTCAAACTCCCAAGGTTGCAAAGCAGGATAAGAAGAAGAAGCCCCGCGGCCGTGCCCACAAACGTATGCAATACAACCGCCGCTTCGTCACTGCCGGTAACTCTAAACTTCCTTTTCCCTTTATTATACTTACAATTCAAGATTTAATCTTTACTACTCGGAAACTGGAATTTTCGTGGAAAAACTTTTTTTGTTGGGGGTGGGGGTGGGTTGATAGTTGAAGGTGTTTTTTGGTCCTTGTTCATTAATTATGGCAATTGCTGGGAAAGGTATTAGGATGAATCAATTGGTGAATCTGTTAGTTTTGCTGTCGGAATTTTGCTGACCGGACCGAGATATGCTTATAAATTTCACTCGTAACACTGGGTTACAATATGATTATGGTGGTGTAATGAGCAAACATGCGCTTTCGTTTCCGCTCGAATACTGCACTGTTTTATGCTATCTAAAAGTTTGTCGTTCTGACCTTAGTGGTTTATGTTATTAGGGAAATATGGTGCGGAATGGCTATTAATCATAAAAAATATAATGCATATTAGGCCTCGTGTAGATGTTTTAGTTTCAGCTGGGGAAACTGTTTCATTTGATTTCCATGTGATTACATTAGCCTTTTGTGCTTTACAGAAACTTTCCTGTTTTGACATCTGTGCGTAAAAATGGTGCAGAAAGGCTTCAAGTTGTCATTCTTACTTAACTTATGATACTTTGGTGACTAATTTTGCACTGTTGTGTGGGAAATGGATATTAAATCTTATGTGAATTGACATGAAATTGATGCGTTTATTCTGAGCTTATTCATGTTTCAAATTTACACATTTCCTCTTAGAAAATAGTTTAGGGTTTTCACCTTGTAGATGTAATAAATAAGAAAGGGCTACACGCATAAAGGAGATACACTTGGACACCAAGAAGAAAAAAATTACTTATAATTTGAAAAAGTTTAGAATGCTTGCCTCTATTATCAAAACTTCCCCATGCACCAAAAATCTCACCTTGTTGATTGCCTGCAGTTGTTGGCTTTGGAAAGAAGAGGGGGCCAAACTCATCGGAGAAGTAAACATGAGGACTAAGGCATGGTAGTTTTAGTAGGTGTAATTCTGTTTTGAGCTTGATGCATTGTGTGGTTGATCATGTTAGTCCACTTACTGTCAATTTTTGTTAATTTATGGTTATCCTCTTCATTGTAGCCGGAGGATTGTTTGAATCCTTGAAATGAGATTGAAGGAAGGTTAATTTGGCCATTTTCTCCCTGATTGTTTATCGTTGTGCTTGCCTGTAGCATAAAGGAATAGGGTTCGCAAATTGTTATTAGTTCTTTAGCACTATTTCCTTTTGTTGCACTTGGATTGTCTGCAACGACCTTGCAACTTTAAGCATGCCTAGTTATTATAAACTCCAGCATCCCTATTAACCCCTAAAATCAACACCCTCCCTCCCCCCCCCCCCCCCCAAAAAATAAATAATAAAGAAAAGACCAAATTGTAAGGATGAAAGGATATGCAAATTGTGAATAATCAGTATAACTGTTCCTGCATGCAATTTTCTTTTAAAGGAGGGTAGAAATGGCTGGTTCGCATGTCGAATTATTAATGGTGTGGTCGTTCTGTGCTGAAGCACTAAAGCTTCCTTTATGCGACATTTCACAGGGTTCTTATTCGTTAATTGTTGTAGTTAGCTGGAAGGTTGCCCCGATGAATCAGTTTTTAACTTCCACTAAAGTAATGTGGTGTTATTACGCGATTATTAACTCAATGGTATGGTCACCCGGAGTAACTGTGACATATACCACCTGTTCTTCGTCTTAGGTAGCTCACTTATGGAATGACTTAGGGCCAGGGGCAGAAGCTCCAACACGTACCATGCCACCTTGACTATAGTAAGTTTGGTTTCTCTATCTTAGAATATATGGCCTGCACTTCCAAGGGGTGCCAAAATGCGGCCAGGAGACGTGACGGTAAGCCATATTCACAGTTCATACAACGCTACTGTAAAGAACAAAGAAAGGTGTTCCAATATTTTTTTTAAAAAAACGAACAATAATGAAAGTGGACTGAATGAGAAAGGAAAACGGGGGAGGAGGAAAAGACGTCTCTCTATGATGTTTTCTTTTTGAGTTTGTTTGCAAAGAATATTATGGGAATTGAAGGAAAGTTATATTATTATTTTTCTTTTTTTCTCTTTTTTCTTTGGGTTAATCAAACACATACAGCAAAGTATTTTTTTTCCTTCTTTTACATTCTTTCACTTCACTTTCCCGTGTAATTTTTCCTCTAATCAAAAATGAAAATTATGGGGCAAAGAAGTTCGATTTGTCTTTCATGATTATTGCTCCTCCCAGTTATTCAGTTAAACCCACAGATATGATCACGCGGCCAAAACTTTCCCCATTCTTGAACAATCTTCCATTCGTTCCTACACACTTCCGTCATTCAATATTTGTGTGGCTCTTAAAAGACTCTTTAAAACCGGACAAACGAAAAGGCAGCCCTGATATGTACCAGTTCATTATAAGTTTTTTCCTCCGTTTTTTTTTTTTTCGGTACCAAGTATGCAGAAGGCAGCTGCGCTGGTGCTATTTCCCTGCAAAGTCGAAAATTTCTGCTGGGGAAGAAACAATTCATGGATATTTGTCTTGATTTGATTAATGCTACATTCTCGCAGAACTTTGCTTAATAGTTGAAATTAATTGGTTTCAATGTAATTAAACATTTCAAAGTTGTGTTAACCATGGTGATAACTAGTCCGGTAACTTCTTGGCATCAAGGTTCCAGACAACATGCTTGATATGAGCTTCATGTTAACCTTATTTCTTTTGGCTTCTTTGCTTTAGGCACTACGTATTTTGGAGGCATTTTGACAACAGGAATGCTACAAGAAGTTGGATTGTAAAATGTCTGTTAATTTGCAGACTTTAACAGTGTTTCGCGAAACCAGGTTGTAACATTCAAATTGAGTTTTGTGAGGAAAAACATGCCCTTCATACAATTCAGTCATCAAATAGTTCTGAAAATTTTTAGTAAAACTTTCCCAGTTGCTTCAAGCAGCTTAGAGCTCATCATGCAAACTCTCTTTCTGCACAGATAGCGTCGCAGGACCGCCAAGGAGGTGAGTCACAGCCAATGCTGCATGTAAAGCAGCACCATATTGAAGTACATTTTCGTTTACTTTGAAATAAGGGGAGTGCCCTGGTACAGATTGTCCCTTGGAATCATTGTGCATTCCTACAAAGTAAAAGTACCCCGGGATTGCCTCAGCAAAAAAGGCAAAATCTTCTGCTCCCATCATTGGTTGCAATTCTATTATGCTCTTAGAACCCAGCATATTCTCAGCTACAGTTTGGAAGTGATCATGCAACCGGTTGCTATTTACGGTTACCGGGTAAAAGGGCCTGTAATCTGCCTCGAAGTCAACAGTCGCATTGCATCTGTGTACGGCAGCTTGTCGAATAATTACCTGGTAGATGCATATGCAAGAAAAAGCAATATTCATAATTGGATTTCTTGTTATGGAATAATCTGACATTGATTACTTTTATGTGAATGCTATCATTACAAGCTCAAACACAGACAAAATATTCTCAAGGAATACGACTTAGGAGCAAAATAAAGGAATCAGGCACCAAACGAAGAACTTGCCTCTTCAATTCTTTGTTTAAGTTGCCTGAAACTGTCTTTTGAGAAAGCCCTGAAGGTACCACCTATTGCAACTGAATCAGGAATCACATTGAATGCGGCACCACCTTGGAATTTCCCAACAGTTACTACCTGCAAGGCCATGCCTTTTGATTTAGTAGGGACAATGTCAGATGTAGAAGTAACATCAGTTTCAGAATATATTGTATAAAGATGAAGATGGCGGAGAGTAAAGACAAGGATGTTAGGTTCACCAGGAGTATGTGAATAAATTTGGAGCCCTAGCAGTTACTTAATCATGAGCAGCTTATAGAAGAATATGATGGCACTAGTAATTATCTTACAAGACAGAGATAGAACCAAAACTAGGTTATGAGACTAGAGTTTGTAAAAACTACAGTGAGCAGCCCACCAACAGCAAATAAAAGCTGTGCCCTATAATTAAAAAATTAATGGCACAAAATCATCCCAAAAGCAAGTCAAGCCTGCTGTAAAAAGGGAAAGAGATGACACAAGTCATCATTATAAAGTGTAAAACTATCATAGTATTCGGTCAAATTAGACTTGAGATTCAGCAAAGATAAGTAAAAGCATTTGTTGCTATGAACATAACCGTGACTCCTACTGAGGAATACTACCTGTGAATCTAATGGATCGGCTTCACGCGAAATAAGATGTTGTAAACTAATAATTATATTGGAAGCCGCCAAGATTGGGTCAATTGAGGTCTGGGGAAGAGCTGCATGTCCGCCTTTTCCTTTAATTACAGCATCAAAAAAACCATTTGCAGCCAATATAGGCCCAGGTCTGGCAGCAACTGTGCCAATTGGATATTTGGAAGAGACATGCAGTCCAAAGATGGCATCAACATTCTCTAATATCCCAGTATCTAGCATTTTTCTTGCCCCCCCACCACCTTCTTCAGCCGGTTGAAAAACAAGAATGACAGTTCCCTGAATAGGAGAAGAAAAATAGCGATATTCTATCATCAATATTGTATGACTCCAGCAGTAACTGTTAGCTAAGAGCAACACAACTCTTCAATCAAAAAGTTTACGCAACATTTGCAAACGAGAATCTTTGTAAAGTGCTACTTCAATGACTACAAAAGGTATATAGACGAACAAACATAGCTGACAAAGCCTCTGAAGAAAATCCAATTTCTTCTAAGCCCACCAAATTTTGCATCTTTGAGAATCACATCAGCGATGTTTGTTCAGAGTTTTGATACTCTTGCATCCCGAGGAACAACATCTCCGATATTAGTACATGGTTATTTGCCATATTGATCTTACTTTTCTGATATCTTTTACATTTGCATTCAATTTTCATGGTTTTTGGACTGAAGTAATGTAGATGTCATCACTCATTGGTTTTGATTATCTCATTGCATCTGTTGAGGTAACATGAGATTTCTGCTCAATCCTACTCTTGAAATCCAAATTCTCTCTTCTGCATCAAATGGAGTTACTTCCTATAATTACAATCCTGAACTTCCTACGTCTTGTAATGCAAAGGTACGTGAAGCAAATGTGGAATTGCAAGTGCTCGAGGGCTTTCCATATATTAGTTATTAAATGCTTCTGTTTTTCCTCAAGCAGAATGTAACCATTACCAGCAATAAAAGCATGTCCCGTCACACTAACATTTTGCACATTATGAATTTTCACCCCTAATCTCAGTTTGAAGATGGCCATCCTTGGCAGGCAGTTTTATGTTTCAAGGCGAGATTAAGTAGGAATGAAGAACATTCCGTTCTCCTACCTCGGCTGAACAGAAAAGTAGAATGGGCAGGGAATGTAAAGTAGAACACTTACTACAGGTAACCAATGGAAAGTCACAAGGAACAAAACAATACAACAGAAACGCAAATTCACAAGAACTCGGATCAACATAACGCTTTGCATAATATTTGGAAGTGAAATAAGGAGTTTTCCACTTGCTTAGTCAATCACCTATAGAGTAAAGCCACAATGGAGAACTTGTCAAGAGAACTAAAACTGTAAATAAAACTCTTTATCAATATCATTTTTCAAACTGTTTAGCGTGATTATTACAGAAGAATTTTTAGTTGGATTTGACTATAAGAATCCCATTTCATAAAGAACTTGAAGCAGAACCAATGAAGTTCAAATCTTTAATTCAAGAAGAAAATGATAGCAAGAAACCTGTAAATCATTACGATACTCTTGAAGCATCCTTGCAGCCCCAAGAAGCATTGCGACATGAGCATCATGTCCACAAGCATGCATCTTCCCTGGAATTTTGCTTTTATGTTCCCATTCGACATTTTCCTGTAACATTCAGAACAATCACAAACAAATGACTAATCCAAAAACTAGAATAACTCCAAAACTGATTCACAATTACCAAGAAAAATATCATTAAAACATAAAAATAGAACAAGAAAAAAGAGCACTGGGATATAAGTTGGGAGTATGTAAGTAGAAGTGACACCATTAATACAGAACATATATACTAATCATTTCTAGGTTTCTGAAGAAACCTGCATAGCTAGAGCATCCATATCAGCTCTAATTGCAACAAAAGGTGGCTTGCCAGTCCCAATATAGCCAACAACACCAGTAATAGCCACCGGATGCTTATAGGGGATGCCCATTTTGTCAAGTTCAGTTCTGACCAGTTTACTGGTCTCAAATTCCTCAAAACCGAGTTCTGGGATTTCATGTAGGGTCCTCCTAATATTCACCATCCAGTCAAAAACCTCTGGCCTTTGAGCCATATTTAGGAACTTCATGGGAATTTCAGCCAACCTTTCTTTTGTTAAGAAAGGAGAATCTGAAGAAGTGGACTTCACAGAAGACAATAAAAGGCAGATAATCAGAGAGAAAAGGATTTCGAAGGGATCCATGATGTGTCCTCTACTATGCAGAGGTTATCACGGAACTTGGGAGCGGGAGAGAGTGCATACAGCGTTTTCAGTTTCAGCAAAAGGGGTTTCAGGCTTTTAGCTTTTTGGTGGGGAAATCTGAAATAGAGGAATCCCTCAAGTCAAAATTACAGAGTAGAGCTCGGCCTGATTTCGTAGTTGGTACGGTTACCCGTAGGTATAAGAATATAACAGAGAGAGGAGAATTTAAAGAGACTATATATATATAAGGAATTAATAGGTATAAAAATGTGATTAAATTAAAGGGATGCTTTGATATCACTTCTAAATTTTTTTTATTATAAATGAAATTCCAATCCTAACTTACAGTCTAAAGAGGAACTTAGTGTCCTTTTTTTTTTTTTATGGACACTGAGCTTTAGCCAGTGACTTGGTAATTGGCACTTTGGTTTGTTGGAAATGACGACTAAAACAAAAAGTGTATTTACTTTTTACGCTAGCGGTGCATAAAAGTTAATTGATATATAGATTTAGATACGTTAAGATTCTAAAATATCTTTCACCACTTCTAGGGATTGTATTTACATTTAGCTACGTCTGAAATTTTGAATTTATACTGAGGATTATCAAAGATTTTTTGTTTTGTTTTGTCAAGTGAAATTTCAAAAATTACAAGAGCCATTTTTGTTTCGTGACCTTTTAATTCAAATTTATTTATTCCTCCTTTGGATACGTGGTCATATTAATTCAACCTTCTTTACTTGAGAATGTTACGCTCACGTTGCATTAATCTATGTTAGGCAAAAAAAATCTATGTTAGAAAAACTACGCATCCTCATTTAAGAGAATTGGAAGTTTTTCACTACTAAATTAACTCATGCATACTGGCAAGAGTTGTGAAGCACATTCTCACAACTTCTTTTATTTTTTGGTTCGACGGTGTCTCCAAAATAGTAGAATAGAAAAAAAAAAATTTTGAGAGAGATTGAGAGTTGAACCAATCAGCTCATGTTTATCCAACTAATGTTCCTACTTAGCTAAAACTAGGTGTTGACAAGAAAATTTACAATTCCTAAACACAATTTGACATAACAATCTAATTCTTTTCAAAAGGATGTCTTGGTTTATCTAACTTCCATTCTCGTTTTTATCAAAAAAAAAAAAAAAAAAAACACTTCTATTCTCGTTTGCTAAACCAGAAGCTTAACCTGTATTCAAGTTGTGACGTCAAAACCCAATCCATTTAAATTTAAAGAGTTCGGCCCAATAGATGGGATTCGTTTTTGCGAAAAGGGCATCCAATCGTTCACCCCACATACCCCGCACCACTTCACTAATTGTACACAAATTGCATTCGTGCCTATTTGTTGCTGCCGCGTGGACTTGGACTCCATTTACCCGCGGATTTGTACTTGGCTTTAATCTCCCACGAAATTACGAAATTACACTTGAGAAATATTTCTCATCTGACATATCCAATCGCCCAATCCAAAGTATCCAACACGATTAAGTTAACAGGTCAAAAAGACCGACCTACCCCCCCCATCCCCCGCCTCCATTTCCCCGTTTTCCCCCCGATATTTAGAGCCCTAATTTAATCATTCACTAGTCTATCTCTCGAATTTGACGCAAAAATTCGTCGATTTGATCGTTCGCTTGTTCGTTGACTCTGAAAACCCTAACCCCCCGATCACAAGGTACTGCAGTTGTATTCTTTTTCTGTATAATTGATTAGATCCTTTCGGTTTTTATATATCGAAAGTGTTATTCTGTTGAATCTGTCGGGATTACTTTTGTTGCTTCAATTTTCAGGAGATCGGAGAAGAATAGTTATTCGTGTAGAATTCTGAATCATACGTCCAAGATGTTTACTAGAATATTCGGCAAGCCAAAGCAGGAGACTAATGCTGTCACAACTTTGGATAAATTAAATGAGGTAAATTTTTTTTCTTTTGCGCTGAATTCCTAATTCGCTAAAAGGTAGTATGGATTGTTTGGACGGTTGTGACCTAGATGTACATGATAGGTTGGTTTCCTTTTTGACGTAATTGGCTTTGAGAATCTTATGGTTACATGGAAAAATTTTGGAATATGAACTCCATGTTACGATGAGCGATGAAACTAAAATTTTTTAGAGACGTAAATTTGGGGATTTCAGTATGTTATAACTTGTCTATTGATTACACATGATCAAGTGATGTGCGGTGCTGTATTTTTTAAATTTGGTTTGTGCTTTCCTGGTTAACCATACGCGTTCTCATCTTTAGTGTTATAAATCAAGTTTAAAAGGAATCTTTTGGAGTTCTCTCTCTCTCTCTCTCTATCTCTTGTTTTTTTTGTTTACTGGTGTATTTTTTATAATTTTGTGTTTTCCCTCAAGAAAGATCAGTATTAGATTGCTTGCTAAGTGGTGGCAATCGTGAAATTGAGGTCTTGCCATTGGAGAATGGAGAGTTTGGAAGGAAGATGTGTATGTTGTTTTTCATCAAGTAACAGCTGTACGTCCAGTACATAAGAATGAAAAGAATTTACTCCTGTGATTCTTTGTTGTTCTGAGATGTATTTCAGATGGGATTTTTATGATTGTCAGCTCTTAAATTTGAGGCAAAAGGCGACGGAAAATGGCTTCTGCCAAACTTCTAGTATGGAAATCACTCATTGGAAAATTTTTGCCTTTTCCTCCTCTTTTTTTTTTTTTTTTTTTTGGAATTTTGCTGATGGCTGGTGATAGTAAGATAATCAGGAAGTTGGGAGAAAAAGCTTTTCATTTTGTGGATCGATCAAGATTCTACACAAAGAAAGGACTGAAAACAGAAATTTGATTCAGCAAACAATTGCAAAGTCAATCCTCTCAATAGATGCTTGTGCCTCCTATATATTGAAACAAATGGAGGGCATGGAAGTTGTAATCAGGATTGCATATGACATGAATTAACTGAACGGGCCTTTTTTTTTTTTTTTTGGAGACTGTGTCTGTGACATGTACTAAATTATTCTCCCTGCTTGTCTTTGATGATATACACGTGTTGATGGTTGTTTGCCTGCAAGATAGTTTAGCTGAGTGGAATTTTCAACTGTCTTCCTTGTCTTAGACTTTAGAGATGCTAGAAAAGAAGGAGAAAGTTCTTCAGAAGAAGGCATCTGCAGAGGTTGAAAAGGCTAAGGAATTCACCAGAGCAAAAAACAAGAGGGGTATACTTCATATCCTGTCTAGATGCACAACTTTTAGTTACTTTTATCCTGTACAACAACCTGGCATTAAATTCATGGCTAGTTGAATATTAAAAGTGTTGGCCTAAAATTGCAGCGGCCATCCAATGTTTAAAGAGGAAAAGGCTCTATGAACAGCAAATTGAGCAGCTTGGTAATTTCCAGTTGCGCATCCATGATCAGGTCTTTCTCTCTCTCTCTCTCTCTCTGTGTTGAGGTAGGGGTGTGTGTGTTTACCGAAGTGTAGTCAGTTCCTTGCTATACTGCATGTTGCCAATCGTGAAAGCTGTTAATGTTCAGATGATCATGCTAGAAGGTGCAAAAGCTACAACAGAAACTGTTGATGCCTTGAGAACTGGTGCATCAGCAATGAAAGCAATGCAGAAAGCAACGTAAGTAGAAATTAAGCTATTTATCATTTGGAAAGTTTTGAGGGATGACTTGTTTTGGTCTTTCTTTGAGGGTTGAGTTACTTTGGTCCTTCTATTTTGAGAGAATACTTAATAGTAGTACATATGCTGTCTAATTTTGTTCCTTGATCTGAACTCATTCCAAACTCACTGACATATTGGGAAATGCAATTTCTTATTGCAGAAATATTGATGATGTGGATAAGACAATGGATGAAATAAATGAGCAGACAGAGAATATGAAACAGATACAGGAAGCTTTGGCTACTCCTATTGGTGCAGCAGCTGATTTTGATGAGGTTCCTGGCCTTTTTTTTAACTCCCAACTGTGATATGTATGTCAATTTATTTCTAATCTTGCTAAAGCTAACTGGTGGTATTTTGCCGATTGCAGGATGAATTGGAGGCAGAACTTGAAGAATTGGAAGGCGCTGAGTTGGAAGAGCAGCTTCTTCAGCCTGCAATTAATACCCCCGCGGCACCTGTGCATGCTCCTACACC
This sequence comes from Coffea arabica, assembly GCF_036785885.1. Taxonomy (NCBI): domain Eukaryota; kingdom Viridiplantae; phylum Streptophyta; class Magnoliopsida; order Gentianales; family Rubiaceae; genus Coffea; species Coffea arabica. The sequence goes on along the minus strand of NC_092321.1, from coordinate 8,873,336 downwards.
AGCTGGCAGGCAACCAGCTCGCCCTGCTCCTCAGAAGCAATCAGCTGAGGAAGATGAACTTGCTGCATTGCAAGCAGAAATGGCTCTTTGAGCAGCTACATTTCTTCAGTTTAACGGGTAATTTGGCCTGTATTTGTGTATGTGGCATTTATGGCACTAGTGGATCTGTATCTATCTTCCCTGTTTTCAGCCATTGATGAAAGCACTGAGCTTCTTGGAATCATTTGGAACTGCGTGGCCCAATTATCTTTAGTGTATAATTTATAGCGGCCAGTGTTACTTCAGCAAATATTAAATAACAGAATTTCTTTGTAATTGATCCATTGGAGTGTATTTTTGTGTTGTCGTGATACATTTAGTTTTCTGCAGGTATTGGTCTGGTGAGATTGTTTGGAGGTTTAGTGTATCGTTATGGAGAGTAGTGGTTTTCATAGGCAGATTTCTGCCTGTTTGCTGGTTATGAAAATCCGTGTACATAAGTGGTGCGGCGGAAATTGGAGCTGTCTGACACTGTAATAAGTTGTTTAATGCTTATAAATGGACTTTTACCTTCACTGCTCGAGATGTATGTAATCTTTTTAGTGCTTCGCTCGTTTACTTGCCTCCTGACTGTCCACAGAGAAAAAAACTCTACTTCTATACGTTGCTGGCGTCAATTCTTGGGGATCTTGATTATACTTCATCAATCTTCAGTTGTGGGCTTTGGTCAAAAGATTCACCGAGTTGTATTTAGCATTCATTTATGCTTCCATTGCTTTTGCAATTATGCTTGATCGGTCTTTCTGGAAGACTATGCTACAATTTTGTCATGAGATTATAGAAAAGATTTTATTTGCTTAGACTTCTTATGGGAGCAAATTTCCTATAAAATACTTTCTCCATTTTACTTTGATAATTTTGTTTTTCTTGTTCATCCGCTGCAAATTATAGTCTACTATCTAATGGAATAATATAAATCAACTTTTACTTTCTATAAAATGCTCTTATTTAATGTACTTTGTTTTAAGTAACTATAAGCTCCTTCATTTAATAATTGTTTTGATTCATGTTTTAAATTGTGCAACTTTCTTAATAGTTTTGTTGTTGTAATTAATGCAAAGGTATATGAGTAATTATACCCCTAATATTAATGTAACTGCATTTTAGGAAAAGAGGAGGCTAAATTTACTCTTCTAACCGCTTTTTTTTAAATTATGTGAAAAAAATTAAAATTATTAAAATGGGACGAGGGGGTAGTTGAATACGAGAGAGGTGAACACACACACCGAGTAGCTAATACTGTGAACGCTTCAAATAAAAGCATCATAAATACTCCCTCCCTTTTTTTATAACTGACGTTTAAGGTTTTGCACACCAATTAAGAAAAGTTTTTCATTGTTTAAATCTATACACTACTTTTCTTTTGTACCCTCATTAATTGTCCAATTCACCCATGTTTTCTCTCACTAGAGTATTAAATGGTGCTGTTTTACTAGGCCAAAAGCAATGCAAACTAACTCCCACCAATTATGAAAAGAGAGATAAAAGGGTAAAATTGTGAAAAAATAATTAATGCTACATGGGGATAATAAAACGACAGATAAAAGTACTTAAGAGCAAATTTCTTAAACGTCAGTTATATAAAAAGGGAGGGAGTATTAATTTACTTGATAAGCGTGCTTTCTCTTCTTGCACCCTTAGGCTAGAAGAGGCGTTCCTCGTTGCCGGCCGCCTATCTCGGTTAGACGTGGTAAATGCGTGTGGTTTCTTGTAAATCTCCAGTGAATCTTAGGTTATTTTGTCATAACATTAGCTAAACTACATTCTGTTGAACAATTCCTCTTTGATGTACATTCTGTTGAACGTTTCCAGCTAGGGATGCAATCAAGTCTACTCGCGAGTTTGAATCGAGTTTGAATCATGAATACACTAATCGAGTTTGAATCATGAACAATGACTCTTGAGCTCAATTTGAATTCGAGTTCGAACTACTCGTTACATTTAACGAGTTGAGTTCGAACTCTAAAAATAAATACTTGAATGCTCGATGAGTTTAATCGAATTTTCATATTATATTTATATTATATATTTTGAGAAAATATTTATAGATTTAGTTCAAAACTCGAACTCGAATAGATCGGGCTTGATATTTACTCGAGCTCAAACAAGTCGAGCTCGAGTTCAAATTTATATACTCGTTCAAGCTCGAGTAACACTGCTTGTGATCGAGTTTGAGTTCAAGTATGATGCTACTCGAGCTCGATTCGGCTCGATAGCACCTCTATTTCCAGCTGTTGTATTTGACATTCTGTCAATGATATTATTATATACGAGATATTACTAAAAATGCACAATGAACTTTGAATTTTGAACAAATCTTAACTCTGCTTGGATATTTTTAAACAGTCGCTCTCTACTTCCTCTAATAATTCTTTTTTCAAAATTATTTTTCCAACTACATGTTTACGTTACATGCATGGCGTTCAAACGTTAAAAGCCTAGAATATCGTTTCCAAAAACCATTTCAAAGAATGCAAATCCAAATGGAGCCATTTCTATTTTCAAGATATTATGCTTTTCTATCATGTTAATTTCCTATGCTTTTCTATGCTGTTTCCAACAACATTTTTATTAAAAATAAAAAAAAAAAATTTACATGCCCAATAACAAGATACCTGTTATAGAAAAAATTTAAAGAATATGACACTTAACAAGATTCCTGTTATAGAAAAAGAACATGGCTGGATCCTTAGACCTCAGTTTAGCGTCGTGTAAATTTTGGAAAACCTACGGCCAACCAATCTTGTCCTCGTCATTCCAGATTTTGTAGCCTTCAAGAAATTGTTACCAGTAGTGCTGAACAAATTTGTTACGAATAGACTAAAAAGAAATTACTTGGCACTGGAAGTTTTCCAAATTTGCAATTACTGGGAACAATAATATCAAACAGCTTCACAGATTGCAAGGAGACGAATGCATACAAGCAAAACTTTCCCAGTAGAGTTGTCATAGAACCAGCAGAATTAAGATCCCATTCAACCTACACCCCGAAGCTGTAATGTGATTGGATTTGGGAGTGGGGTTGCTTGTGCAGACCTTCCGCGATTTAAGAGAAGTGCACAAAATTGGGATGTCCAAGCTTCAGAAGTAGAAAGAATTGGATTTGAGCTTTGAATTAATTGTAGAAAAGACAGGATCTCATTATCTAAGATGAGTTGAGCTGAAATACAGAGCAGAATTGTCTATGTACTCTTTAGTGAAAAATGTAGGTAACTGCCAGAGCAACAAGCATCAGGACATATGCTATTCCTTGATCAACCGAAACCCCTGCAGCAGAAAGAAATTTTTACACCAGATTAGAATCAGCAGCACTTGTCACATAAATTATGCAAGAGAACGCTAAACATGAGACCTTGAGATTTGCAGCCCTAAAACCAGCGGAAGAGAAAAATGTTGCCAAAAACTTTGGAGAGAGGGGATGGAGCATACCATCGCTTGATGGGGAAGGTGCAGGGGCAGGAACTTGAGCAGCATTGGCGGAAGGAAGCAACAGAGAGAAGACGAGGGCAATGGTGATCATAACAAAGCATATCCTGAGCATTTCCATTTGCCACGATTTAGAGGTACGAATTTCCTACCACCCCCCTAAGCCTATGCCTGATGTGGCTTGTCTTCCTACTCCTTCCTTCTTCACTCTGAGACTATTTTAGTCTATGAATTCATTTGAGGTTTCCTACTCCTTGCTTGATTGATTGAGATTAGGGTTTTTAAGGGTGTGGGACTCTGAAATTGAAATTGAAAAGTGACGTCTACCAATATGTTTTGTTGTTGTTTTTGCATAATTTTCTAGACCCATCTGGGCCGTTGGCCTGCTTTTCCTGCCACATGTACAAAATGAATATTCCATATGCGTCTACATCGTCCAGTAAGCGCTGATTGCCTCCCACTGCCCACATGCACCAAAGCAGATTATTCTCTCCTTTCATTTTCTCCATCTTCAAATTTCAATCTTCCATGTGGATTTTGCAGTTCCTTTTGGCCCGCGAAGTCTTGGCTTTTTCTTTATCTGTGGTAATGGTGTGCCACAGCAGATTTGGAAAACGTATTGTGCATTGTATGAATTTGTACGTTAGAAAAACATATTTATGGGATTTTGGCATTGGCAGTCTTGAATTTCTATAGTCGGATGGCTGAGAGCTTGCTTCACCTTCCAAATCCCACTTTTGTGGTAGGGATACCCAAAGTGTGGAGAATAATCAAACCTTTTATCTAACTAAGATAAGCATAAGATATGTGTTTGAATTGCTTTTGACTTATCTTAAGAACTAATTTAGATTAAAAATATGGACTTAAAAAGATGCAGGTCCCAAAGGGTTTAAAACTCCAACCTCACGATAGGTGTAAGTTGATCTCCATTTGGCCCCATCCCATATAAAGGGCGAAACAAAGGTAATGAATTAATCATGGGAAGTGTTTCTCATACCAAATATATGGTTATGTACGGAAACAGAATAGCTAAATAAAATAATATAACCTTGAAAATATAATTGTGCATCCATCCATAGGTACCGAAAACACATTGTTTACAGTAATTATATATCTATTACCATAGGAAGTGTTTATATGTATTACCTAAGATCAATAGTCGGTTTGGAAACTGATGTTCAATGAGATTATTACACCACACAGCTATAAATCATGTTTCTAAAGTTCAAAATATAGTCGGAAACAACGCAAACTAGTGGTTGCGTTTTCATTGGATGAAGAAGCAAAATTTTGTCAAAATCTTTGAAAAATGAAAGCGCTTTAACACAAGGGAAGCCAAATAGGTTGTTTTGTCTTCTTTTTAATCACTTGTTTTACTGGACTAAAGTCTCTTGTATGGTGAAGAATAAAAAATGACAGCAAATCCCCATGCACATCACATCTAAAAGCAGTTGGAGTCCTGCTAGGATTACGAAGCCTGTAACCTCGGACTTACAGCAAACCCACCATAATAGGTACGCGCAGACACCTAAGTCTATACGGGTCATCTTCTTCCCAGATGCTTCCAGCTTGTCTTCATTTGTCCCTGGAGATGAACCCAACTCCCCTCCTCCTCCCCCCCCCCCCCCTCCCCTCCTTTACCTCCATTGTTTTTGAGCCCTTCCCAATGCCTTCCCAATGTCCATTTACTTCCACTGAACAATGTATGTAAGTTATGCAATAGTTGAGGCACTAATATCCACCATCATGTGATGCTGCAGGGCTATAATGTATTTTAAAAGAGAGAGAGAGAGAGAGAGAATTAATGGCGGAGGAGACTCCATGTTTCCTTTTAAAGAGAAACGAAGAGAGCAAGAGCAAACACGAGAGAGAGAGAGAGAGAGAGCGCGCGCTGGGGGCTGGGGTGCGTGGTGGGGAAGAATGTCCATGGTTTGAGAGTCTAAATGCACGTCTCTAAGGACTTCAAATATTTATAAGAATCTTCAGTTGGTTTTCAGGTGATCCACTTTCAGAATTTGAGATTGAATATACACTTTCTACCATTACAAAGTGGTAAGAAAAAATGACACACAATGCCAAGGATGTTGGTCTAAAGATCAAGTTGGGAAGATCCCAGGACCAGTTAATGATATTTAATGGAACCACTTAACCTTCAATAGTATAATTACTGTATATTGGTGCAGGCACAGCTTTCCGGTGACACTGCGTTATATACTCAGTTATAGGTTTCGACTGTCTGCTCTCCCGGGCCAAGGGGAACAACTGCAGGCAACTCCAAATAGTCAAAGTCATCCGTAACTCCAACCTGTTTTAGACATGAAGAGAAGCTGCTAAATAGAAGAAATCTCGTTGGGTGGAAATGAAGCACTTTTTAAGTTAATACTCTCTCTCTCCAAATTTTGGAGGACATCTATTAATCTAATTGTGTGATTCATTCTCTAGTAAGAGCAAACTGTTTGCAATGAACACAACTACCTCATTGAAAAGGTGATCAAGTTGTTCTTTGGCCTGGGGAAAGTTATTTGAACACCATTGCCGCAGAGTGAAGATGTTATCTGCGAGTTGTTGAATTGATAATTGGAGAGGGAAAGAAATCTGAAAATCTCACTGTTTCGTTCATCAATATATGAAACAAAGTAAATTAAAATAAAGTGACCTGTCCATCTGTTAGCTGCTGCATGAGCTACTTCAATTGCATTCTCTGCCAACAGGAGGTCATAGACATCAGAGGACATTAGAATCACTAATTTTTAAAAGAATTTAACCCCAAAAAAAAAAATACTACTACAGTTAAAGCATGGAAAGAAAGTGTAGGAGCCCTCAACTCATTGCCTCAAAAGTAGCTGGATCATTGTCTGCATACTGTCCCATTTCATCCTGGAAAATGGAGCAAAGGCATAATAGAACCTAATGAGCAAATATATACCAGTAGCTTTAAGATAAATGCCCGAGAGAGGAGAGATCTGTCAACCTTTAGCTCATTATGTTTCTCTTCAATGGCTTTCAGCTCATCCAATGCCTTCTCTCTGTCAACCTAGTACACATGCACATGTTAGATACAAGGATTTACTATAATGCATATAAACACTTGCCAAATGGGTTAGAATGTGATTACCGATTCCTCTCTTCCCTTCTTCAAAGCATGACATTGGTCTTCAAGTTCAGCAAGCCGCTTCTTACTATTTTGAAGATCAGCTTCCAGTTTCCGATGCACATTCCTCAGCTGTAATGTTTTGGCGTTAATTCCAGGATAGTTCAAATCAACAACAGGTCAAGGTTTTCAAAAGCATTATATGACAATAGTACCTGGTTTCCAGCACAGCTTGGTAGGCTCCAAAAGTATACCTGGAATAAATGGTAACTCATGGAATAAAGGTTCGGGAACATTGTATAACCAAAATAAACTGTGTAATGTTCAGCTACAGAATGTCAAATATGAATTACGTTTCTAACTCCGTATGGACAAGTTTACTCACAGAAGTCCCTATCTTGTCTTTTGAAACAAGGTCATCATCCACTAAACTCTGGACAACATCTTTCACCGTCTGGCTGATAATGCCTTTCTTGGGACCCAATTTCTCCAGTTCCTTGAGCTGAAACTCATGAGAAAAATTCAGAATCCAAGAGGTAGAAAAAGAAAAAGAACAATGTCAATTCATAAAGGAGCAGAAAAAGGTGGTTTCAGCCTTTCAGGTGCAAAGACATTAAAATTATTTTCTAGTAGATTAAAAGAATAGAAGAGCAAGCAAAAGCACATGCATCTATTAAAGAACAGGGTACATTGCATTAGTTATGACCAAGTTAAGCAGCAAATTATCAATTGTATGAAAAAGTGCAGAGGAAGAAAAACCTAAACTATGTCCTTGGTTAGAGCGAAATACAGTGGGACTTAGTACGAGAATAACTGAACATGCTGACAACAAATCATAAGCCAACTTTCAAAAATGTTTGCAGCCATAGGGGGGACATCAGCTATTTGGAATATACATGGAGTATCCATGAGTTTAAATATTTGAAGGCACACCATCAAAATATGAAAAGTATTCAGTTAAAATGTTCTCAGGCATTCAATAAGGTTTGTAGGGGTTTCATATATGCTAGAATTAAGCAAATAAGCGCCGCCTTCAGTACCATTGAATCTCAATCTATGACATACTTTTAAAAGGATTGTTCTGCCCTTGGATTTTAGGTTAGGATTTACTAATTTTCCAAAAGTGATTAACCAACATGAAGGCCAAAATACCCAGATTATCATACACATAACACCATAAGCATCTGTGAGAAACAGGAAAAAGATGAGCGGGCCTTGGGAAATAGTAAGCAGATGCGTAAAAAATATCTCACATCTATTCTCAGTTGGTCATCTGAATGTGCCATGGAATTGAAGACATTTTGCAAATGCAAACGAATACAAAATGTGTTAAGTGCATCAGCTAAAATGTCATTCGACATCGCATTACTGCATTCATAATTACAGCCAGTACAGGAGAGAACATCACAATTCATTCAAGTCTAATCAACTGTTGCCAAATTAGCAATCGCAACAACAAATAAAATCAATAAGAAACAAATGCAGTATATGGGTTTTGCATCGAGTGACACTTTGATGCATCCAGGCAAGAAGGGCGTGTATTGAGTTCTAAATTTCAAAACAAAGCAGGATTGTGTACTTACAAGGAAGAAGTCCTGTGACCCATAAAATATTTGTAGCATTTTCTCGCGCTTCTCATCTAACGAAAGGCCTCTTTTCTTAGACTGCAGCACCATCAAACGCATTACAAACCATAAGCATGTAGCATGTATGCTTAATGATAAAAACACTAATAAAAATTTGAAAAAAAAAAAACAATTATCCTCATTCAAGTGTGCAATTTCGTAACAATAAATTAATTAAACAAATAAATAAAGTCTGTTCAACTAATTAGAATCCCCCGCCAAAGACATTTAATTGAATTTCTAACGGTGCTTGACAATTTCTTCCTTGATACCCTAAATAAAAGCTCTAAGACCAACGTAAATCAGGAGAAATACTAATTTGAAACGTTAGCTACCTGGAATTTGATTAGTTATCAGCCTATCAGAGGAACTAATCCCATTCATCTAAAGTTTTTAACCCAAAAAAAAAGAAGAGAAAAATACTAAATTTCGACGGACGGTTGATTGATACAGAGATAAGAATGAGGATTAGGGATGATTTCGACGACACTAACAAAATCAAATAGATCTAAACGCAGAAATTATAGCTTTTGAAGCTTTATTTACTTACCATTGGTAGCAAAATATTCAGATGATGCTGCAGGCGAAAGCAGGGTTCAGAAGTGTGAAGAAGAAGTAGTAGTCACACGATTTTAAGAGTTGCACACACACAGAAACGCTGAGATTATATATTCGTCCGAAATCGCCCATCTTGGCGGGAAACAAATTTTTATAGCCCCTTTGACGAAATTAGCTTTTGCTAGGTGCTACCCTCTACGCCTTAGCTCGCGACATTTTCGCTTACTGAGAGGCACACGCTTACATGTGCAGGTTTACGCTTTTCGGCAGTTACAGTACGCTTTAATTAAGAAAATGAATTAGAGATTTATTCACTATCCTGTATTCCACGTGCCAATACATAATATAGAAAATATAAAAATCAATTATGTGCCTCTTGAATACGTATGTGCCTCAGTTGCCTTTATTGCATAGCTGGTGGCCGCAGGTCGATTCTACGAAAATAGCGGTGTTAATTAGGTTAGCAAAATAACCACTAAGCTTAGCTCAGTGGCCACCAAGATAGGTCTTAAGCTCAGTGGCCACCAAGATAGGTTTTAAGACTTTGTTTGGATTGTAGGCGAGTGTTCAAATTCTACCTACAGCCAAAAAAAATTCAAAATTTGTGTCATCGCACTCCCTTGATCTAGTAAGGTCTGTGTATCTACTAACCCCTAATACAAAACCTCTTTAGACTTTCCCTCTTCAATAGTTTAGAATAGATAGGTTATACAATAGTTATCGTCGAGATCGCATCCATCACATCATTAGGACGCGAGAGCTTTCCAATCTGTGTTTTCAGCAAGTATGCAGGAGACTCGGGCCCAGAAAAGAGGCTAGTTCGGAGGAGAACGAGACAAGTTAAAGGTCCAAATTCAAGTTCACTAATGGTAAGCTTGTTCTAAGTTGATGCATAAGTTTTCCTTTCACTATCTATGTTTATCAATTATAATCTTTGTATATATTGATCCCACCATTCTAGGTTAATCATCGGGTTCGGGGAGTTGGGTGGGCGAATCACCCCACCAGTTGTTGGCAGCAATAGGTCACAACGCAATCCTCCCACAATAAATCCGCTTTGAAATTGACTTATTCGCTCGTCCAATTGTATATGCGTGTATATATATATATATATATATATATATATATATATATATATATATGTATTTATTATAATTTTATTAATTGAAGAGACATTGGTCTAACAACTGAAATTGAGATGGCTGGAATTAAAGGCCCTGGATTAAAATCAATAGAACATTTATTCTAGATATTTCATAAGAGATTATAATAGAAATTTCTCTTGATTACTATTCCATCAATTATATAATTATGCAGGTCGAATTCAGAATCCTCTGAAATTTGGAGTCCTGTAGTCATATTATATTACAGAGCATAGGAGCTCTATTTCCACTATCTAAATTACTACTAATTAGCTACAATATGTCAATGCAAAAATGCCAATAGTCGTTGCAATGTAGTACTCAACTTTGTGAAGAATGTTGAATTCAATAAACAGGGCTTCATGTTCTTTATAGTCTACTAAGTTGCTTTCTGTGTCATCCCTCACTCAATAATCAGGCATTAAAGCATTTGACTATAAATAGTACAACTCCTAAAAAAAAAAAAATCCACGAGTCCAGCACAAATTTCAATAAAAAAAAAACTTTGCTCAATTTCTCCATAGAATGCAAAATCAACAGAGAAATGATCCTTGTCATCAAATTTAACATTTCTTCGCATAATGGTGAAGGCCTGAGGCCATCACGAAGAAGGCCAGAATTAAATGAACGACCGCTGAAACCACGGCCCGGTTTTTTTTTTTTTTTTTAACTGCGATGTTGGCCATTATTGTTAAACCTCCAGCTCCAAACCCTCGTGACCTGGATGGATTGAGGGCTCTCAGCCCGCGTGGTAAAAGTAAAACATAATAATAATAAAAGTAAATCTTATATACACTGACAATATTGTCATACACTATCACCATTTGATTGGAGGAACTAGGCTGATTATGTATTAGTCAGTTGCTTGCTAAGTTCATTATAGTGTTGGTGCCCTTGGATTAGATGCAAAAGGAAGCACGACAAGTGCAATGTCCATTCTAACGTCAGTTCTAATAATGGAGAAAGAGTGAAGCACTTCAATAAATGTACCCACGTTTTATCTGGTCATATTGTTTGAAATGTCAGCCTCTCTCATCCTAAAAACGTTGAAAGAAGAAATTGTTGCAAATGTAATAAGTAACTGTTCGTTCTAGTCACTCAACTGAAAACTTTAAAAGCTCTAGAGTGACAAAAATTGATTAAAAGCAAGCATGGCATCTTCCACAAGTAATTGCTTTACATCAGAATTTAATGCCTATCTTCCACAAGAAGAAGGCCTTGCAATGAATGGAGGTTTTTCTTTCAAAAAAAAAAAAACCAGTAAAATACTCATAGGGAATTTTAATTTGTCCTACCTACGTGCCTATTCTAAGCTGAGTCATATTTATCTTAAAGCATGGGCTGTTTAGATGCCTTTTTTGGGCTATACGAGCTTTTCCGTTGATTAGCTGGAAAAAGAGTATAAACCACCTAGCCATAAAAAAGGAGATTAAGTCCCTCTTTGAATTACAAGTCAGGGTACGAATCCCACCTGCGATGAAAACAATTTAAATGAAGTATCAGAGCACTTTTTTATTTAGTCAAATCTGCATGCTTGGGCTATTCTGTAGAACAGGATATATTAAGTTATTAGAGAAAAAGAGTGTATACACATGTTTTTTTTTTTTTCGGGACCGAATGTATACACGTGTTTCAAAACAATTAAATGCATCATCATTCATCAGGCAATACTGCAATAGCCTGTGCTATGTAAAGCTTCTATAGTTATACGGTGTCAGATGTAATATCAACAATCAAAGCAGCTATATACGGGCTGTTTAGATGTTAAGAGCATTAGTAATCAACTATGGCAGAAACCCAAGAACTTTGGCCTTAGATAGTTGGCTAGCTATTAATTTCATGCTTTCAGTTTTGACAACAATAACTCTAGGGATTATGATCTTTACGATGGATCCCTCATTTTTATTACCACTGTACTTAATTTAGGCCTTACTCTAAATTGTTTATGGTTTTAATTGGTGGCTGTTTGTTGTTTGAATCAAACAAAACACAAAAGATCGACATGATTAGTGCTGTAGAATTCAGCTTAATTTTTAGTAATTTGACTTTGTGTTGCGGCTTAAAGTGAGAAAACAAATGTTTTACTATTAGTATTTTGTTTTAAGGCATGGACTTCAACTGTTTGATAAAAGCTTGCTCAGAGGTTCCTGTCCACATTTCCAGTCAATATCCCACGATGAAGTAGCCAAGAAGTTACTTGAGAGTGCAAGATAACGCAAGCAAAACCTCCTTCGGCCGTGAACTGAAGTAGTCCTTTCAGCATCTGAGGCTGTTAAGTTGTGCAGATGATTTTGAACGGTGACTAATCGTCCGGAATAAAAGTTCAAATGTGCCCGTGCGTGCAGACGGAAGCATCTCCTTTAGCGTTAGAGCGGAGTTTCTCTTCAATAGCTCATGCAACTGAACGCATGCATGAGATGGGCAATTATACATAGAAGAAAATTGACAGAAGCCAGGGAGGAGATAATACACCGTATTCTAATTTGATTACCGAAGACCAAATCAGGAATTATTATATGGTTTTGGGAGACAAACCGTCTGCTGGATTTGGTGAAAATATATTTGCTGATTTACAAGCTGTCGATGATTAGGGTATATAGTTGTACGAAAGAATTGTGTGTGATTTGTCTGGACAGAAATTTCTTGGGTATCAAATGGGGACCCGTTGGCAACTTTGAAAAGGCCATTCCATGCAAATTTTGTGACTACTGACAAGTCTGGGATGACAAAATTAGGTGACATTACTGTGCATTCATGAACTTTTCGCCCAAGAAGTAATTGCACTTAAACCCTTAGACGACGTCTCCACTCTGCACCAGAAACTGAAGTCACCTACTCAAGCGTGACCTCAACTTATCGAAAATTACACTTGATTACGAGTGAAAAGGCAAGACGGCTTTTTCCAACAAAAACAAAACTAGAAACCCAGAAACCTCGAAATGCTAAATTATCCATATATATATAATCACATAAACTTCATTAAATTCAGAGAATCACACTGAATTTCCTTTACACGGCTGGATAGGATCCATCCACATAACATCCATCACCCTAATAAAACTCTTGGAAAAATATTAGCAAATAATGCTCATGTCTTACATTCCTAGTTAGGTGTTTGACAAATCTCGAGTCCTTTTGTTAATCAAGAATTGGAAACGCTGTTTGATGGTGCCCTTGAGGTGGCAAAATATTGTCAGACATCTGGTCAAAAAAACTAGCAGTAGGATAAGAATAGATAGGTAAACAGGAACCTTCAACTTCATTACTGACTTTCTCCTCTTGCTGTGCGCTTTGTACGAGATTATAGTTAGATGATCTAGACTCCAATTCCACGAAAAATCCCACTTCTTCTCCAAATAAGTTGTCATTCCAAGAGGAATAGCTCTTAGCAAGAGAGCACGAAGGTGAAAGGCTTGAAATCTCTTGAGATGATGAAGTGGTGAAACCATTTTTCTGAAGCGTGCTGTTTTCTTGAACTTCGAAGAGCTCTGGAAGTGAGAATTGATCAGTAGATGACGAGTCGTAAAGCAAATCTGGAACAACTTCAGTCATACTATACCCCAGAACCATATGATCCATTGATGAATATTGCACGGGTGCATCTGAACCTACGATGGGATAAGTCGAATTTCCATAACAATCTGGCTGGGGTTTGTTGAATGAAGTTGCTAAGGTGAAAGCAGAGGGATTGCTAGTAAAGTTATTTGAATTGCTGTCGACGATTGGTATTACGGTTGTTGGATTGGTGGCATTGACTGCCGATAACTTCTTTTTTAGCTTGGTATTCCAGTGGTTCTTCACATCATTATCTGTTCTTCCTGGAAGATGTGAAGCTATGACCGACCATCTGTGCATCAGCATAAATTGAAGAGTTCCTTGCATAATCAGAATATGAGGGATTGGTTAAAAGAGATTGGAGAATTATGGAAAAGAGTCTAGTGGACTTGCCTGCTTCCTATGTTAGAGTGGAGTGTCAATATGATACTATCTTCCTCATCAGTAAACCCTCCATGCTTGATATCTGGTCTAAGATAATTCAGCCACCTCAGACGGCAACTCTTGCCACAACGTTTCAGACCTTTATCATAAAAGATCAGCAATGTCTTAGAAAGGGGATCATCCAAGATTCCAAGTTGTCAGGTACTCCAAAAATTAAAACATCAAGTACATATTGCAAATTGAACAGGCAGGGTAGTCATGGAGATAGAAAGGCAGGCAGGTTAAAATAAGTAGTTATTTGCGGGACAGCAATCCAAGAAATACCACCAAACACAATTAAGTTGGAATTTTGCATTACACGGCTTGTAAAGGCATCAACAGTAATGAAACAAAAGCATAAGCTGGAGACCTGCTTTACGGGGTAAAGCAATCCAGTTGCCACCCGTGCCATATTTCTCGATGTAGTTTCTGAGAATGGCGTCCTCTTCAGGAGACCATGGTCCTCTCTTAACTTTGGTTTTGTCACAACACGGAGCTCTTCCCATTTCCACAAATATTAACTTACTGGTACGATTTTGAGGCCCAACAACTACTTGATCACCAAAAAGAGAGCGAAGGAACTTCAGAAAACTCGACCGAGACGAGAACAGAAACAAGTGGGCTTATTATAATGCCCTATCCTTTTAAATAGGCATCGAAAGAAAAGAAGAGGGACAAAGCTTTAGTGTGACCTTAGTCATGTCTTGACTCTGTCAAAACCCCAGTTGGAAAGTTTCTGCAGTTACATTTTCCTTTAATGTGTGCCCCTTTATCCGAAACGAAATGGAGTAACTCGGTCAATGTTGGTTCATCAGGAGTTCAGTACTTACTAAAGGAAGTACTCCAAGTCAACACACATGCTCTTTTACCTCTTGGATTAACTTTACCTTGCACTCCTAAACTGATACTACTTTTTTTCTTTATACCCTAAACTTTAATTTTGAACATTTTGTACCCTAAACTTTCAATTTTGGACACTTAAAACTTTAGCCTCTCAAGTTTGTCCCCTTTCAATCTAATAGTTGATAACGTTTGCAAAATTAATAAGTTAAAGGACGATGAAAATTGATAATAATGTATTATTTCATTCTAACTGCGATCCTTTGATTTTTTTTTTTTACTACTTTCAAATACTGTCATTGATTTCTATATTCCAATCACTAATATTTTTAGCAAAATTAATGAGATAAAGGGTGGTACAAATTAATGACAATGTGTTTTTCTTTTTATTTTTGGTCGCGATGCCATGGAATCTTTTAACTACTTTTAACACATTGTCATTAATTTGTCAAGTTCTTTATGCTGTTAATTTTTCTAAAGTTGTTATTGATTATATTTAAATGAGACCAACTTGAGAGTTTAGTATGTATAGTGTTCAAAATTGATAGTATAAAGTGTAAAATGTCAAAAATTAAAGTTTATTATACAACGTAAAAAAGTGGTACATGTTCAGAAGTACAAAGCGTCTAAAGTTGAAATTTAAGGTACAAGTTGGAGGGTATAAAATGAAGTTAGTCCTCGTCGAGAGAAGTTGGGAGTGTAGATTAGTTCACTCATGGAAGGAGAACGATTCATGTGCTCACAAGTTAGCCAAGATAGGTTTTCATACGAAACCAGGTGTTACAAGATTGGAAGATCCACCAAGTTAGCTGAGGCCCTTGCTTGCTTCAGAAGTAATGGGGTAATGGGAGGGGACTACACGTCTACACCCAAGCTTGGTTTCTTTGTAAAGGTCTATGACCTTCCTTCCCCAGGATCCAAAAAAAAAAAAAAAAAAAAAAAAAAGGAATTAGTCCTTGCTTCTTTTGTTATCAAACCAGGGGCCACCAAATATTTGTTTACCCTCATATATTCACACATGAAAATTTGTAATGGTCAGCCACCATGCATCAAATCCCATAGACTTTACATGAAATACCACCACTATGATCTTAATTTGTCTTTTTGGTTGAACGGTTTCTTATCTTCTTCCAAAAAGTATTTTGTTTTCATTTTTATTTACCTTTAATTATTTGCAAAAACTTTATTGTGCTTATTTAAATATAAACTTCTTCAAAAGTTACAACCATAAACAGTGACCACATAAAATCATGATTAGGAAAAAAAAAGTTACCAAGTTCTCAAATGCAAAAAACATGTGAACACGATGGCAGCAATTAGTATCGTAAGATCTAAATTTTGTCAATTTGCATCGGATCCTAGTAAGATCGTTAGAGTTTGTAAAATTACAATTTGATCAAGAATTTTGTAAATTTAAGTCCAGGTTATATAAATTAAGAGATATCTTCATAGTTTGGTAGTCAGAATCTTATATTTTGCAAATCTAGATAGCTCGTACTTATATTTTATTTTAATGTATAGCCAAAAGGTAAAATAAATTTACTTTTAGAATACGTTTTATATAAGTAGATTTTACTAATCTTTATATTTTGCAACTAAAATATATTTATACATTTTAATTGAAGGAATGTATCATTTTTTTAAACATCTATTTGCATATAATTTCATGAACTACAAGGACGGAATACTTCTTCACAAAAGGTTGTATGTTCAAATTACACTGCCGGTATGAAAGCTATTTTGGCGAGCGATCTGTAACAATTTTTGTAAGTGACTTATGATTTCAAAATCATGACCTGACCCCTGGTGGTAACGGGAGTCGAACTCACCCAAACTTTTTTGCACCTATAAAATTTACAATCTCACAAGTAAACAAAATGGTGGTTTTGATTCTTTTTTTTTTTTTTGATAGGATAGGATGTTACAATTCCACTATTCTACTTTGTCAAACTACCTATAGAAGATCCTTTTTTATATACCTTGACTACAAAGCCCTTACTTTGGCCGTGAAATTTCACAGTATTCACTATCAAACGCATCATGCAAACCTGTATAATCAATTAGAGCTACCATTTTTTTCTCTTTTTGACCTTTCTTTTTTGGTACAACTGAGATCCAACCTTTCACGGAAGGAGCAGTTCTCCAGGTACTTAGTTTGATTAGGGTGGAACTCTTCCAAAGTGCGAGCAGAAGCCAGAAATTAAGCATTTTTCTTCCTTAATCCGAAGCGAAATTTACCCACCATAATTAACGTATATTTTACTCAATACGACGGTTTCAACTTGAAACAATTTTCTGTCCTTCAAGAACAAAGGCTTTAAACATCCTTCCAAATGTACTAATAGAAATAGAAACTAGAAAGTATACATACATTCTGGGTAGGTTTGAATTTTTCCTTTCTTTTTCATCTAAAGCGAAATTTAACTACCAGAGTTTTAGTGTATATTTACTGAATATGACGGTTTCAACTTCAAACAATTATGTGTCCTTCTAGAGCAAAGACTATAAACATCATTTCATGCCAAATTTCCAACCGCTTCAACGTGGAAAATTTTGTTTAAAATGCAAACGAAAAGACTGAAATATCGGTCTTGCTTTTCCGATCAGTTCATGATTGCTTAGAACAAAGTACTGATCTTATTATATCTTAATATGCAAATATTTCCAGAAAAAAAAAAAAGAGAGAAATTTTGAGCTGTACCCTTTTGCTTCTTTGACTTCTGTTGTAGTCATATTCAGTCCAAATAGGTGATTATGAAACTGATGCCTGAAGATTTTATTTGATTCTTCAAAAATTTTGAAATAAATCGCCATTTTTAAGTATCTCACATCATCTTCTCAATACAAAATCCGTTTTTCTCAAAAATAACAATTGAGGAAAAACCTTCAATCTCCAATGAATTAGTGTTCACCGGCAAATATTTCCGATGTATTAGCTGTAAAAAATCATGTAAAATCTTTATTGTACAGTCTAGAATGTGTGTTTACGAACAAGCACAAGTCAAATGCTATAACATTTGTCATGTAGTTTTAATTTTGACTTTTCTTCGTATAAAAACAATTGTTACCAAAAATATCAATAAACTACTCTGGTAACTTGCATGCAATTGTACTTTGAATCAGAATACGTATATGAAACCATGCATACTTTCCAAAAGACATAAAAACCAATTTTTGAACTCCGACGGCCCATGTTGCCGTTAGAGGAGAAAAAAAAAAAAAAACTCTGACGGCCCAACACAGTCCACAACAATTCCTGCACTTTTTGTTTAAGCGGGCCTAAAATCAAATGGGCAGTATTGATCCTGGGTTATTTAAGTGACACGCGCTAATCAGACATCTCAAATTTCAAGGACCAAATAAATTGTTATCCTCCTCCTTTAGAGGGTGGGCTGACTAACCTTAATTGGGCCATCAATTTGTTATAGTCATTAAAGCCTTTTTTTTTTTTTTTTTTTTTTTTTGGGGAAGAAATAGTCATTAAAGCTATATTGGATTTACAGAGATGCTGAAAGCCCTTAGCTAAATTCAACTAAACTGCCATTAGAATTTCCAAGTTCGAAGTGGGTGTATCAAAATTTTTAATCCCAAAACTACCATTATTAGCAAAAGACGGAGACAAGCTCAGAATATAATTTTAGACAACTCGTTCCCAGTGTTTGAAACTTGAACCGGAAAAATAAATCCGATAACTTTTCAAATTACGGTTCAACAGGTTTTCGATTCAATCCTGATTTAATGATTTTTAAATTATTTAATAGTATTAAATTACTTAGATAAAAACTATATATATATATAATGAAAAATCAATTGAAAAGGTAACCAATTTTTTATTGATTTTGATCCGTTCTTAGTTGTAATATAGGACCGGATCGGAATCATGATCAATTCATTGGTTCAACCAATAAGTGAACCGGAATTTTTAATCACAAAAATATTAGTCCATTAGCAAAACGACAGAGACAAGCTCATAATATACTTTTAGATGACTTATTTCCAATATTTTGAAACTCGGATCAGTAAGTGAATCTAATGAATTTTTTATTCACGATTCAATTACAATTCAATGAATTTATAATTATTTTAATATTAAATTACGTGGATAAAAGTAACACACACACATATATGAAATATTTAGTAAAAAATCGGTTCAAAAATTAATTTTATTTTTTATCGATTTTGATCAGCCCGAGCAATTCTTGATCGATCGGTTCATTTGATTTCTTGAATTAAATATAGAATTAGATCGGACTCCATGATGAATTCGTGTTTCAATCAGTTGAACCGACCAGTTCAATCCGATATTCAAAACAATAATGCCCGTTTCTTGCGGCAGGTTGACCGCTTGACGATAACTTCAACGTGTTGCTGGGGAGTCGGCCGACAAAATGCTTTTAATTTCTTAGATAAGTGGCTCCTAAATATTAATAAAAGCAGAATACTCTATCACAATGTCTCATTCATTAGTATGAGACTAGACTGGTAGATGTTGTCTCGTATTTTCCACATGACTCGTGGCATGCAGATTTCGGGTCTACTTGGCCTAAATTAGTGAATAAAAACAAAAAGTTAGGCTGTGACATCCCATGCCGCGCGCTAGAATTCAATATCTGATCCTTTGCAACGAAGGTTAGTATGTTTTTCTTCTAATAATAATTAATAAAATAACTAGGTCGGGAGTTGCACGACCTTTAATTTTAAATTAATGCCATGATCAATGGCGGTGGCACGATGTCGTGCCGTAGAGAAAGCTGTGTATGTATTGCCTTTGATAGAGCAAAGAAATTTTGGGTTAATTACATATCGTTGGCATGGTTAGTAAATCTGTTATCCAATGAACTTTTGACAGCTGTCCTAGTCATGGATGTGATCTCACTTTACACGTTTGGCTTTATTTCTTTTGACTCCTCCAGAACAAGTGAAAACTGGATTAAAAATCAATTAATAACAAGGAAAGGTAAAACCGGTTTCCTGTCTGTCCTTTTTTAAAAAAAAAATATATAATTTGTATCTTCATATCATGGATCGCCATGAAGTTGACATATTGATTTCTTTATGTACAACGAACAGGGATCCAAAAAGTCAATGAACAAATATCAGAAAGAAGTACGTAGGTAGGGGAAATCAATAAAAGTAGCATTGAGAGCGTGTAGTGGTGTTCTTTATAAGTTATGGTACAGTGTAGGTAAAGAATGAATGTATGTATAGGGTGGCTATTGTTTTTCAAATATCCATATGGCATAAAATTACATGGATGTGTTGGAAATTTTTCCTTTTTTTTTTTGAAAAGGAAAAAAAAGGACAACCGGACAAATGGTGGTGGTTATATTCATTTGGAAATAAGGACACAAAATAAGGTTTAAGAATCTTGGAAATATGCCAGCGGAGAATTTGATGAAATTTCATCTGATGGTGCCGGTAAATGACACAGAAAGATAATGGAAGAAGATAAACGAAGCTCTCCAGCGTGCATTAATTTTCCATCTGATAGATCACTCAAATACAAATATTTGCATATAATTAAGAAAATTGTTAATTACTAATTTGGTGCGCAAGAAGCCGTTTTTGACGCTATGACTTTTTTGAGCAGTTGGATAGAAGTTATTGCTCAAATTGACATTATAATATCCCTCGCTTGCTTGCCGACTGCCAGTTTTGTTTTCGCAACCTGCATAGTCGTTGTCCACTTTTCTTTTTTTTTCTTGGCTCAGTAAGTAGTTCACACTTATCGACGACTAGAACTACAAAATTTGCATCGCAAAATTCTGCGTCAATTCGTCAGTCTAAAGCACCCAATTCTTTTAACAGTACTAGTGTGTTTGGATAGGAGAGTATTTGGGATAATTTTTTTTGATGATACGGTACACGCGAAATTAAAAAAAATATGATGATGATACAAACAAATCAGTGTATATAAATAATGTACAAGTCATACGAGTAAATTCAGGGCCCCATCAATAAATAGGGGCAATTGGATGACACACAATTATTCCTATGTAAAACCTCAACTATTTTTAGTCCAAATTGAGAGTTCCAACCGCTGGTTTTGGATCTCTTTATTATGCATCGTGACCATTAATTGAGTACCCAAGGAGGGAATACGGAAGTACCAATTGTTTTTTGTTTGCTTTATATCTTCCAAGATTTATGTAATCTCAACCCAAAAAAAAAAAAAGAAAAAAGAAAGCGGTCAAAGAATTATACTGGAGTATTTAATTACTGGTTTGAAGCGTCGGTCTTGAAGTGTAAGCAATAGTACGACGGGGCAAACGCGTAGAAGACGTGATTTCCTAGACCAACAAAAGCATAATTGATGAACAGCGGGCAAATTTTTGCTCACTGTAAAGATCTGTATGTATGAAGTTCTTCTATTGAATTCAAGAAATATACTAGTGATGGCTATAAATAATGAAGCTGCAGTTACATAATTGCAAGGCGGTTCCATACCATTGTAGGACAAAGCTCGCTCTGCTAATTAAAGTGGCTACAAAATCCATCATCATATCATGTGCCCCCTGCTCTCCGTACTCTACTATTACTTCGCACAACGCTCCGGATTGCGTGCAAGACCGGTTACAAGTGACTGACAGTCCAAAGTCCCCCCTCTCCCTTCCTCCTCAATTTGTCCTGGTCAACACCCAGACTCGATCAAAAGAGGAGACTTTAATTTTAGCTACAAGGACCTTTAATCAATTCAATCATACCCCCTGCTGCTAGCTATAATTCAATGGATAAAATTAAATTAAAGATGAATTACTTTTTTTTTATGTATAATGTGAAAGTTTATATTAATGAACCATATGTAAAATTTTCCAAGTACTCTATTAATGGTGGAATGGAGCGCATTTGCAAGTGATCCATAAAATTCTAAAAGGACATCCTAATCGCGATAACAGTGACAGAAGCCAAACCTCCTCTCCCAATCCGTTCCTATCCTTCCTCTTATAAAGAAAGAAAAAAAAAAAAAAAGAGCTTCAAACGTTGCATTAACTGTTGCATTGCGTCTTCCGTGAACGGATAAGGAACCAGAATTTTCTCCAGATTTCCTGGCCACGTCAAAACAAAAGAAGAAGATCTCTCCACCCTCCCAACTTTTCCTAAAGGGCAAATCTCAACTGTCCCCCCTTAAAAACACACTGCTTTACCATCTTTCTCCCCATCCCTCGGGGACCGGACCCCTCCCCTCCTCACATTCTTCCCAGCCTACAAATCCCATCACTGTCTCTTCGATCCAGACACATAAATATAACACATACATCTCCTCTTGAGCATCATATATATTTTACCACTTCTGTCCGTACCCCATATGTATCTGCGAGTAGTAACCACCACACCTATGCATGTACACAGTACAATTTCCAGTGATGAGAAGCAAGAAAAATGAACAAAGGCAATTTCAAAAAAGGCCAAGCCTCGAATGATATGATAGCAGCAGCAGCAATACACACCGGGGGGGATTTTAACCATATTGATCGTTCATAAGGGAGGGAATTACAGAAAGCATAGAGAGACTTGGCTTCGTCCATATTTACAGAGTACGGAGTGGGGAGTGACATTTAATGGGGAAATACAATTTACTTACATATCCCATGACACCAACTTTCATCACAATTATATAATATAATAATAAAAACCCGGAATAAGTTAAATAACACAATCTTCAGCTGCTGTTAGTCTGTCCGCTCAAAGCGCTACCCAGTCCCTTGGAGTTTTGAGCAGCAGCCCAAAAACACCCAATCTTTCTTTGCATCCAAGACACAGAATCTGCTGCTACTCTCTTCCGTCTTCATCACCCTCCAAGCCAAGCACCATTTTTGGTACTGCTCCTAACTATATATATTTGATACCAACCTACTGATAATGCAATAATAATTAATGCTTTTACGAAACTCAAAATATACTACTACTAATTACCACCGCTTGTATGTACAGAATCTTCAATTTGTTGGTTTTAACAACAAACCACGCCCCCCCCCCTCCTCCTCTTTTTTTTATCTTAACCTTCCCTGCTTCTCTTTTCCCCGAAAAATTATACGGTCGTCACATGCTGGAGAGGGTCGCCAAATCTAAAGCCCACCTTCATCAACAAAATCATTACTAATGATTACCCAAAAACAACACGCTTCATCATGTCCACACCACCTCCAGCTCTTCACTGGATCAGATCCGACACCCACCCAACATCGGGATTCGGGGGGGCATCAGACGGGCTCGGATCCACCCAATCCAAGGGATTCTCTTTGCTCAGTTTCTGGAATATCTTGGCCCTCAAATCCCTCCCGGACTCCACCCTCTCCATCATTGGCTCCTCTTCGCCCCCTCCCTTGTCCCAGTTGTCAAAGTATCGCATCCCGTTCCGGGCCACCGTCCTCGTCGGGGTCGATGGCAAGCTGTAGGAACCAGGCCGGGTCATGACCACTCTGGGCGTCCCGGATCCCGGGCCACCCGCCTGCAAGGCCCAAGAAGACGGCACGGACTGAACTTTATTCAGCTGCAGCTGACGCAGTGACGCCATAATCTCACTGACCGAGTTGGAACCCAAGGACCGACTCAGAGAGCTCATGGAGGTGGAAGTCGTCATCGGAGACATCGGTGGCGACTCAGACGGCGGCGAGCCCGATTCCGGCGACGACATGAACTGCAGCGCCTTGCCAAAAGACCCCTCGAGAGCAAGTCGATGAGGAGACCCATCGTACGAATCAGCGCGTGGGCTGAGAACCCTCAGTTGCTCCGGCGAGTGAGCAAAGAAACACACCCTACGCTTACAATTAAGCCCATCCTTGCATGGCTGCGTACGATAGCGAGCAGGGTGGAGCCAGCACTCAAATACGCCGTGTGCGAACTCGCAAGCGTCACCTTTCTTACAACTCCCCTTGCGAAAATCCGGGCATGCAGTGCCGGAATAATGATACTTGCGCGGGTCCCTCCGGCGAGCTTTTTCTCCCGGATGAGCGTACGGACACTCGGTCCAGTCATGCGACCTGCCACGCATGCACTTCCTCACTTTAAACTCGAACATACGGAAGTGATCGCATGAGTAGGCGTCCACCGGAAGATCCAAGTCTTTCCCGAAACCGTCGTCGTTTTCAGCGGCGTCGAGATCCTCCAGTACAAGATCAGTCAAGTTTGTTTTAAGGTTGGACGGCAGAAAACGTTGGAGGGCCGTGAGAGCATCGTTCTGGAGGCAAAAGGAGTAGTCATCGAAGCTGGGGCTAGAGTGAGCATTGGCATTAGGGCTCAAGGTCATAGAAACATCGGCCGTTTGATCATCGGTGAATGACGCCGGCCATGGAGGAACGTGGACAACTGGGTTTGGGTGGTTTCGCTCTCCGATCATCATTTTTTCGCAGGGTGATTTTCAGTTGCGTTGATTTTCTTTCTGGATGATGGATGAGGGCAGCGGTTTCTTTCGGTCGGTATATAAACAGCAGGGAAGTAGTGGGGTTAAATCATGGTTGGGTTAGCCTAACCCTGGTTTGGTTAAAATACTGTGAGCTATGCCTATGCATTACTGATGCGGTTAAAAAAAATAGTGGGATTTGCTAAGCTGACATCTTGGAGCCGAGCAGACTAGTTCGTTGTTGGGCGCGTGTAATAATGTTAATGGAGGGTGGATAGAGTGGTTGGCTGTGATTTAGCTGTGATGAACTGGATGGGTGACAGCCGGGTATTATGAGGTTGTCTGGTTAACTTTTTCTAAAAATTTTTTAACTGACGGCTGATAGAGTTCCGAAGGCGGTGGAGTGGGAAATGGACTAGAGTAGGACATGTAGAAAGAGTTAAAACTATAAATGCCCCAGAAATTAATTAACTTAATTGAAGTAACTACACTCCTATTTGTCATTTGCCTCTAGTCGGATGGTGTTTAGGAGCTAGAAAGAAAAATTATGTCCATTGGATTAGACAATTGGAGGCCAGGCCTTACCGGATGAATGATATCTCCATCCCTAGACTTCTATGCTAACCACGACTCTCTTTTTGGTTTTTGCAAACCACCTAGGCAATTAATTCTCTTATCTTATTCTTATGTTTTAGAAAAGCTTTTAAAGAGTAAGTAATTAATTGAATTTGAAGAAAATCGCATTTCTCGACTTTCTTGTGGCCTCCATATTAACACTTTGTTTGAATTATATTTTTCTGAAATTTTTTTGTAAAAAAATTACCATAACAATTTAATATATGTAAGATAAAAAGGTGATTGAAAAATGTGTTTACGAAAACACGTAACAAATTTTTCTTTGAAAATTTGCTTTCCAAACAAAGTCTAAGATTCTCTGCATTTGCCCACTTCCCTTGTCACGACAAGAGCGTGGATTCTCTACCGTTAGTGTTTTAATCGTAGATAACAGTCAATTGGGTTGATTAATTTGATTTAAAATTACGTGGATGACATTTAATGTGAAACACGATTTTTAAAGAATGTCAAAGTTTGTTTTATATATTTATGCATTATTATCTTAAAATCTACAATTGTTAGGTTAGTGTCTGTAATTTTTTTTTTCAATGAATTTTAGTGTTTTGGTGCCAACGAATAAATTAGTATGCCAAATTTATTCTTCAATTAGTATACTGGTTGCCCTGCCATTGAAAGGAAATTCGATGAGATAAATTGTGGTTAACCTGAAATGACTGCTATCTTTTCCTTAGTAGTGGAACTGACGCGTATCAAATAATATGTTTGTTTTTTTTTAGGGATAAATGGAGAATCACCATTGATTTTTTTTTTTCCCTTTCTCTAAAAGGTAAGTATATCATATGTTTTTGAGCTGTTGTGTGGCACTAATCTTATTTCCAAATGGCAGGAATAACTTACTTGCATCCCTTCCTTTATATTGGGTACGAAATGTCTTGGATGTAAGTTACTTAGAGTAAATCTTTCCTACACTGACGTTGTATATAGTTATCATCGTTGGATTCATGACATGTGTACAAAAGTTGAATTTCAAATTCAAATTTTGCATAGTTGTCAATCATCCAACGCTGATAATGTATACACTGTCAGTGTAGGAAAGATTAATCCATTCACTTTTCTTCATTGCATTAATTTTGAAGCAGCTAAAATTTTTGGAGGAGTTATTTTTGGGTTGAGAAAGAAGGAACAATGAGTTATTTTTTTCATATGTACAACTAAGAACGAGTGCTGGCTGCCTCCAATTATAAGAGCAAATTAGTTATCAGTGTTAAATTTTGGAGTTAAGGTGCGTTTGATAAAATTGAAGCTTGAATCCATTAAATAATTGAATTATCAAGTATTAAATCAAATACATTTGAATACATTTAAATCAAATATTTCGAAAACAAATTTTATCTAAAAAATTAAGTGACACTTAATTAATTCAAATATTTACTTTTAACTCCGTTAACAACCAACAGGAATTACATACACTTCAGGAGGTATTTTTATCCATTTTACATTTGAGGAGGGGTGAGCAGAAATCAATATTTAATATCTAATAATTACGGGGCAATGAATGATGATGTGTACCACGATTGGCAAATCGTAAAAGCCCCCGAACCTCAGCACACGTAATCCGACTCTCTGTCTAATTTAAGAGAGGTTTGAGTTCTCGGTACGTATTTCGTTTCCTTTTTGGTTTCTGGGGATTCTTGAAAGCCGAGAGGAGAGGAGACTGGGAGAGGCGATCATAATAATTCGTCAATTGCCGCCGCGTGGCGGTAGAATTTGGAAGATAAACCTGGATGACATGTCGAGATAAAGATTAAACAAATAATGGATCTCAATTTAATAGGAGACGGTACAAAGATACAATTAGTAGACTGAAATGGTAAAAGCTGTGGATGGATCCCTTCTTCTCTGATAAATGCATGTGCAGCAGCGTACTGGGCTCAGACTCTTTTTCTCAGGAGAAAGAGAACAGGTGGAAGAATAATTACTTAAAATAGCTAAAGTTAAGGTTGTGTTTGGATTGCATTTTTCTAGATTTTTATGTAAGGTAAGAAGTGATTGGAAAATATGTTCACGAAAAACGTAGCAATTTTTCTTGCTGTCCAAACAAGCCTACTAGTAGGTGATTCTTTTATCAAAATTAGAAAGAGAATGACGGTGGGGAAAAAAATAATGAAAAAAGAAAAAATGCTTGTTGTTTTAGCACACTGGGATGATTTGAACCGGATAACGGAAAGAAAGAACTCGGACAATTCATGGCAAAAACAAAAAAAAAAAAACCCCCTGGCAAACAAATTGAGGGGAAACAAAATACAGTACCGTCTCTAACGAATTTTCCATCGTCATTCATTTCCCCAAACCATATTAAATATTCTCATAACTTCAAAATCGGTTTTACGGTCTCAATCTGTGTACCTGATACTGCGTGCATTTCTAATGTGATGGAAGCAATCAATGCGAGACTGCAGCAAAACAAACAGTAAAAGAAAGCATTATTGTCAACATTTTTTTATGTCGAATGCAAATATAATCAAATGAGAATTTTATATTTTGTTCTGCTTAAAGTTATTCACTTATTTTTATAATGAGAATTTTATATTTTGTTCTTTCAGGGCATAGTTTTATTCGGGGTACTCAATATCTACAAATGTTTATCTTATTTCACAATAGGAAGTGGAACGCTATTTTTGTGTCTCTTAAAAAATGTGAACTAATGAAATGGTGTGTGTTTAACTTTGCTGAAACAAATATCCATAATCATTAAAAATAAGGATCAATCTTCTATACACTGACACCATATACGCTTTCATCATTAGATGCATGACGAATTTGAAACTCATATTTTGCATATGTATCATATATTCAACCGTGATAGTATAGACACCATTAATGCATCTATGGGTAGTACATGCGGAGAGGGTTCTTCTGAAATGTTCTTGTGACCGTCTTGTTTGGAAAGGAATTTTCTATCAAAAAATCTCTATGTTTTTCATGAACATATTTTTCAATCAATTTTTTACTTTATATATATTAAATTATTACAGTACATTTTTTATAAAAAAAAAAAAAAAAACTGCAGACAATTGCAATCTAAACACGGTTAATTTGGAATTTAACGTATTCCCGCCGCAAAGCTCTGTGACTTGAGTAGCTAGGCTTCAAGTTAGTTGACTTGTCTCTTGAGGCCGCTCCACATTAGAAATGTCTTCTTCAATCACCGGAATAATTTACCTGTTCCGGAAGGAATGATCCAGATTAAAAGCGGATTGAGATCAGATTTTGGCTAATGGCAAAAAGTTTATCTTCTTTTGATGAGCGTCTAAAGGGAGTGGGATAGATAATACTCCCTCCCTTTTTTTATAACTGTCGTTTAAGGAATTTGCTCTTAAGTACTTTTATCTGTCGTTTTACTATCCCCATGCAGCATTTATTATTTTTTCACAATTTTACCCTTTTATCTCTCTTACAGGATTCTTAATTACTACTCCTAGTAATTATTGCTTCTCTCTGCCCTTCCATATTCTTTCCTAGAAAACATGGGTGAATTGAATAATTAATGAGGGTATAAAAGGAAAGTGGTGTATAGATTTAAGCAATGAAAACTTTTCTTAATTGGTGTGCAAAACCTTAAACGACAGTTATAAAAAAAGGGAGGGAGTATATCCGTGATGCATAGATTCGTCCTCTCCCCTTTCCACGTCGTCTTAAAGAGACGGCTCGTCTTAAAAAACTAACTACCTCCACCTGTAATTAGTCTCTTCGTTACGCAGTCAGGTGGTGGTTATGAACATAGTTGTCTCGTCGCCGTCAAAGTTGGAATTTCAATTTTCAACGGCACAAACATGTTCAATGCTCGGTGATGAACAATTGCCATGACTAGAACTGTGAGGCAGGAAGTTAATTTTAATTTTCCCCCTCATCAAGGAGATAGACCTGGCGTGACTATAGAAGGAATGATGACAATGCGGGCTCAACATCAAAAACAAAAACTTGGATATTAATATTTGCCTATAGTACTTAAAAATTTTTCTTTCATAAGCTAACCAAACATTTCTTTCGTCAACATTTGCAGTCCCATCATTTGTTTTATCATATAACATAATAAATAAAAAAAATATATGATTAAAAAGATAGTAAAAATGTAATTAGTACAAATGAAAATACAGATAACATTTCCCATAAAAAACCAGTCAAGTCGAACAGAACTATTATTATCATGTTAACACTAATTCGTTATTTGATCACTACATTCTTTTCCGCGTGCGACACAAGAATATATAGAAAAATTTTATATTGCGTCGAAGCACTGTAATGGCTATTTTCTGACCAATAAAAGTGTTCCACGTAGAATATATCAAGTGGATTCCACTTTATAATAGAGCGTGAATTAATAAGTGAGATCTTTGTATATTCATGCGAAGTTTTTCTATCAGTTCTTAACAAATTATTATACATGTTTAGCAATTGCTCTGATACGTACATTAAA
This sequence comes from Coffea arabica, assembly GCF_036785885.1. NCBI lineage: Eukaryota > Viridiplantae > Streptophyta > Magnoliopsida > Gentianales > Rubiaceae > Coffea > Coffea arabica. The sequence goes on along the minus strand of NC_092321.1, from coordinate 8,844,244 downwards.
GCAGAGTACACGTGACACGTGGCTGTTTCAACTTTGAAAAAGAAAATATGAATGTTAAGGTGAACTATATACATAACCTTGTCGAGTTTCCTTGGAACCGGCATTCAGATGCTACATCCCACTTTTAGAAATAGGGTATCGTGTGTTTCTGCTTTCTCCTTTGAGGTAAGAGTATGGACGGACAAAGTTAGTGCTGGCCGGCCATCTTTTTCAAGTTTTATTTTGTGTCACGACGTAGGACCATGTGGTTAGCAGCTTCAAGACATGAATCATGGTCAATAATTGAGTCTTGGACTAATTAAAGAGAAATTTATGGTCGCATTCGGATCAAAATGTGAATAAAAAACGGGACACGTAGAAGTAAACGTTTGCTTTGGCATTTATGAAGTCATGTGCTCGAAAGTCTAATAGTACCTTAAACATTTTCAACTCTATTTACTTCTACAACAACAACTCTTTACTAAATGATGCCACAAAAGGCAAAATCGTTGGTATTTATTTTTCTTGTAACACCTGTACTGTTTTAGTAAGCCCAGCCTTTTGTAATTATTCTTTGGTTGTTGGCGCATAACATCCGCAGGTGAAGTAGAGACTATGGAGCCATTCAAGACCTCCGCGCCCCGTCTCAAACTTTCCTGCATTCTATCCCCACTTTTAATTTTTTTTTATCAGAATTAAAAGGTAAGCAATTTTAATTTAATTGGTCAGGAACTAAAATGCATAACTATGACATGTTTCCAATTGAAATTTCTCAAAAAATATTTTCCGAAAACTTTGAGAAAGAACTAATCGACTGGCATTATAATTAACCACTGACTTGATACGCTGGCGGGACCAGGTGGACTGCGTCTCATTTGAGTGTTGTAGTTTGTTACTCTGAGACTACCCAAATTACTAGGTGTTTCTGCTGTACTGCTCAAATCATCCCTTTGTACTCGGATTTGGGGCAGGGACAGTCATCATCACGCGGAACGTCCTTGAGCAATTCACGGTCAAAAAAATTGTACGGTCCAGATTTCATATTGTATCTTATTTTTAAGGATATATGTGGGATCCATAAAATTTTGTTATAAAATTACACGTTGTTGAAAGTAAATTACATCACGTACAAATAGAGTTACGCCGTGTGTAAAATACACATAATCTTTAATAAAGGTTGCACAAACGATTGCACCTGCAACCGTTCCTACCCCTTATCCCTTTGCACTCTATGCATGCATATTCTTTGGCAGCTTTTAAGACACCTCCTTGGTTAGTTAATAAAAACGCGGTACGAAATTTACTTAGCAGCAAGTAAGTTTTTTTGTTTTTCTTTTTCAGCAGAGTCATATTTTTATTTTTTGTACTTCTTTTAGCTGTAAAAATTTAATCTCTTTGATGCTACTGCTACTCTACATCTCGTTCTCATCAAAGAATGTAACTGTCCGGTAGATGCACAATCAAAGCATACTTTAAGTAGGTCTTATGAAGAAGGGTCTGCGTGTTTAACTTCTTTCTCCAACCGTACTTTGCTCGAGTAATGGAATTCTCTGCAATCTTCAATAACAAGGCAGCAAATTAACCAATTGCATGGGATTACTCTAGTTGCTGATGAAAGCTTAAAATTACACGTAATCACAAGTCTTTATTTTCCAAATGTGTGTGTGTGCTTTTTTTTTGTGTTGATTAATTATAAAAGAAAATCTGGGATTTAAAGAAGGTCAATATGACATTCTTGAAAAACCAGGGGATGCTGTGGCATTGCTTGGAATTGGAGCCACTCGAAAACTTTGAGATGTTGTTTTTAAGTATTAATCAACTGCTACTACTTAATCACATGATGTGTAATGTTTGAGATTTTTCTCTTTCCAAGAAGAAGAGGGGGAATCAGGAGGAAGAAGAGATAATGAGGATTTGAATTCAGGATATTTTAACTTGTGAGGTCTCAATTTTAATAACTAGACTAAAATCTACTAGACTATCTCAAGTATTGGAATGTAGGTTTATAATTTTTTGAATATCATTTATGGTAGGTAGCTTTTTTTTTAATAAAATTGAAAAAACGTGTTTTGTGAATAATGAGGAAAAAATTTTTTTTTCCAAATGATACAATCGAAACGAACTCCATGACTAAAGCTTTTTTTTTTTTTTTTTTTTAAGTGAGATTGAGTTCTGCTCTTACGCAGTCAAACAAGGAGCGTGCGTTGCTGCATTCGCGACGGCAGCTAATCCTCTGTTACTGAGAGTAGAAACAATCATCAGAAAGTAGAGGAGAGCTTGGCAAAGACAACACAACACTCCACAAATGGTTAAATCTTTGCTGTCTGGGTGCGTGCACAAAAGAAGCAACCAACCCAAAAATGTAGGGAATGAGGGGCTTTTCAATAATCAGCCAAGAGGAATTATTTAGGAGGGGGTTAGGGGAGGGTGGGCCCTATCCACGAGGAATGTATAGAAAGGCGCCACAAGGATGGGGGGGCACATGTCCTTCAGCCCAATCCCTGCCCCACTATCCGACAAAACCGAAATCTGAGCTCTCCGTACGAGGCATTGAATGCGACCATCCCCACAATTACCATCCATCTGTCCGCCCTGCGCACGTGACGTCCATCTTCATTCACACGTGTCCTCGTCCTTTACTTCTGTGACCCCAATACATTATTCTGCTTTCTTATTTTCTTTTCTTTTGTTATTAGTACCTGTGACACGACCCGGCACAGCCGCCGGGCCCCACTTGCCTGCAGCAGCAGCAAATGCCACTCCGAACTCCGCTGCACCTCCGATCCTTTAAACGTGGCCTATCGTCTGTGTCGTCTTCTCTCTTCTCCTCAAGATTTGCGTGAACTTTTGACTCCCAAGCTTTATGCCCCATTTCTGCCTAGCCCTACAAGATATGGAATATTCCACTTGCAACCTTGAAATTTGTACTCTTTTAGCTAAATCCCTGTGAAACGTGTTTTGTTTGGATAGGGTATTATTTAAAATAATTACTGTAATATTTTTTGTGATGTGATGTATGTGAGATAAAAAGATAATTGAGAAAATAAAAAAGTGTATTGAAAAATATATATATGATACAAGTGAAATATTATTTGGGATAATTTCACTATCTAAACAGACCCGATCCAGAAAGGAATCCGGCGGAAGGATTGGGTCGCTGAATCCCAATTTACTCATACATGTTTGTAATTTGACGATCTCCCAAGGCACCGTTTGGATTAGGGAATCACGGAGAAAGGACAGGAAAAGAACAAGAGGGATTTATTTTTCTTGTTTGGAATCATTTTGTAGGAGTAGGGGAAGCAAAAGATGAGGAAATGATTTTCGTCAGCAAAAATGAAAGGGAAGAAAACCAGATCTAATAAAGTAATTTTAAAATTTATTTAAGGATCTTTTGTCTGCGTTAACTAACACTTGAGAAGACTTCTTGCCGCACCTAATAGATCAGAGTTCAAACTTGACTTCCAAGTTGGGGCGAAGGGAGTAGGGAGGCATTTCGGAGATGGGGGAGAGGGCAAAAAAGGAAAAAAAAAAGGAGATTAATACTTGACCATTTTTTTCCTTTCTTAATCCAAACAAAATTTGATAGCATTTTCTTTCTTTTACTTCCATATTCAATTTAAACAAAAAGAATAGAAATTCAAGGCAATAGGTAAGAGAAATTAAAACCTAGGGAGCACAATACAAGCGTAATTATTCTCTTTTAGTTGGAGGTGCAAATGGTAACCTCTTTCTCTTAATCTTCTTTCACAGATCTACTTTTGTATATGATTTGCCAATTGCAAAATCTAATAATTAACTCCTCCATTCTATCTAATCACTAAACCTCACGTTTATCCTTTTTCTTACCCAAAGTATCGAACGTCTAAATCAATTAGCGGACTCTATCATTTCTTCAGGAGACTTCATTAGGTTAAATGACACAATAATGTTACATTGACTAAAAACTTGCAGATGGTGGGTACTCACCTTGTTTTGTTTCAAAGAGATGGTAGTATAATATAATGGGCCTTCACCTAAATTGTCCGCCGATCAAGGTCAGGAGGAACGTTGTCGATGCGAAACTCTTTCCCCATAATTGACTTTAATTGCACGTAGACCTTAAAATGTTCACATCAAATTTTTTTTAAAAAAAAAAAAAAAATTCTGACACTGAATATGGAAGATTTGTTTTTCTATTGCATTGTTAGAATTTTTTTCAACTTTCTCAAGTAGGAACAATACAAAGAAATCTATCTAAGAACCTTCCCCAAAGACTAGAAATTTTCCTCGAATCATATTCATAAAGATTGAAGAATGCTTCCGTGTAAATTGATTAATGGTGAAAGTTGGACGACCAAAGTTAGTGCGACCGGTCCAGTAGTCTCCTCTTCAGGAGCAAGATTCCGTGTTCGACTCTCTTCCCGTACTGCACTGGAATTCTTGGGGCGGGCTCTTCCAGCCTGGGGGGATTAGTCTGGTCAATTGACCAGAATACCCCCAGTCGACGGGAAAAAAAAAAGATAAAGCCTTCACTTGTGAATTGTGATATATGAGGCCTGAGCCATGCTTTGGTGACAAAAAGTGATTGGGATTGCAAACCATCGCTATGGTATTTTGCTGAGTTCTATCAGGGAAGTAACGTCTAAAATTTGGGGATGTCAATTCCATAGAGATTTTGAGATCTGGTTGAAAGCAAGTGACGCCAGTAATCAATGGTCACTTTCACTCGTTCACTATTTCCTAAGCTACAAGTAGTTCTTATTTGTTGCTCTTCATGTTGTATAAGGGAAAATGCGGATTTAGTCCTCAATGTTTAGTCCATATACAGTTTTATCAGTCTTTCAGATTTTAGCAAAAGCAAATCTAGTCCTCAATGTTTAATACTCCATATACAATTTTAATCTCTAAAGTTTTGGTAAGAACAAATCCAATACCTAATGTATCAAATTTAAATTTAGAACATTTGAAGAATCTTTTTCTAATTACTGATACAATTTAATCACATCTAGTAATGTTTCCATTAAATTGGATTTCAAAATAAAGAAGCGGAATAGTAGCTAACTTTAAATAACAACTAATAACTCATGAGCTAACTGATTATTAACTATTAAAATGAAGAAAATCTTTTGAACTAAAACTAGTCGGAACACCCTTTTTTAATGGATACATAACTCATTGTCATTCTTTATCCCGGTTGCTCCAAGTAAAAAATCATAGTACTTCATTTTTTCGGAGCAGATTAACAAATTTTTTATTAGTTAATTAGTAACTAACATGCTATCATGTGAGTTATTTATATTGTTCAAGATCACTGGCTATTAATCTTTTTTTTTTCTAAAAAAAGTTTAATTCAACAAACATGTGAGCGCGTGATTGATTCTATCAATATTTGAAAAAATCAGCCAATTGTTGTAAATCTACTTTAAATTGGTAATACTAGAAATTATATTTATTCTTGTCAAAACTTTAGGGACTAAAACTGCACATGAACTTAATATTGAGAATCATATTTATTTTTGTCAAAATTTGAAGTACTGAAATCACACAAAAACTAAATATTAAGGACTAAAATAGCATTTTTCCCGGTTGTATCTTCATAGATTGTAGAAATAACAGAGTCCAAGCTCTAATTTCAAAAGCATGGGTCACAACGTCAGGCTCTTTTTCATGTGGCAGGACCATTTATGAAAATGATGCCTTAGGAAAAATTTGCCCAAGCATTGATCTAGAATTTCTAAATGAAGGTTCAGTTAAAAATTCCAACTAGTTATCCTCCAGCTTTGTCGCCAAATTAATTTTCTCCTAATAATAATCTGTTTGGATTGTGAATTATTAGAAATATTTTTACTGTAACACTTTTTGTGATGTGATGTATGTGAGATAAAAAGGTAATTGGAAAGTAAAAAAGGTGTATTGGAAATTGTAATGATGATGTAAACAAATAAATTTGGAGAAATAAAGCCCAATCCAAACAAACATGTAATCTCATTTCCACCTCAGCCGCGTGAAGAATGGTTTACTAGACCGAACACCTTGGACTGGGCTTACCCAATTCCTACCATGACACTTGTAAAATAATAAAAATTATAATAATACTAAAAAAATTATTGTAGTTTGACCGGTAGGTGCCTAAATGGGGCAATCATAGGAGGGTTTCAAGTGTTAATTTTTTTAGAAAAGCATAATTAATTTAAAAATCTTTTAAAAAAAAGTGTAATTAAATTTTGATAAAGTATATAAATGCAAGCGATGCAATAAATATAATTGTGTTTATTATATATATATATATATAGTGTAACGTATTAATGAGTGGTCACCCCCAATAAACAAGTCTTAACACTAGTATTAACCAATATCCAGCACGGTCGTACAAATCCAACAAGGAATGGTACTTGAAACAGAATTCCCTGGAAAGAGGAGCCCAGTGACCCCAAAAAAAGGGCCCCGGGTGGGGAGGGTGGGGGGAAGGGCCAGTGACCGACATTGACTTGTACTGACGGGCTGTTTGGACGAGTGCATCTTTGAAATTCTAAGCCAACTTCCAAATATTTTTGGAAATCTCTTAAAATCGCCTTTTGATGCTTATGCTAATGTTCTTCTGCCCCAAAAGAAGGCACTAACTGCTAAAGAGTTCTAATGACAAAGAACATGTCATAATTACCACTGTCAATCTCAGGCACCTTTTTATCCTTTCGTACACAACGGCATCAGTCAAGGTGATCTCTCACAATTCAATTCTCTATGATTTGCATGCTTGGAATTAGAATTGGGCCTCTGATTTTTTCATCTGTTACCTTTCCATTGAGCTCAATCAATTGTATTTTCGTATACTCTAGGACCGGACGGATGATTATCTTAGCTCGAGAGTTGGATATTTAAAAGAATCAGTCGTGCAACAGTTCTTTAAACAAGTCTATAGCCAGTGGTGACTGGTGAGTGAGCATCATAGAGGCGGTGGCAATGGAACCAATGCCGTAGCCCGTAGCCGCCGCCACTAGAGCCACTAATTAACCACAACAACCACCTCTACAGCAGATGGTCGGCCATTTTTACTGCCAAAACTTTTTAACTTATTTGTGGAATCAATCAAATGATCGTCTGCCAGCGAAACTAGTAAGTTCCTGCAAGTTTCAGAATCATATACAGCACCAAAACTGGGACGCACCTCTATTTATAGTAGGATAGATCATAATCTGCTTCCACTGTGTAGGATATTATCTTGGCAGGGCTTTTACGCGTAACTAATGAATTCAGTCAGATATTTCTCCTTTCGGAATGCATTTCCTTTTTGCTTTAGGTGGTAGGGGACTGGAACTTGGTTTGTTTGGCTTTCCATCACATCTCGGGAAACAAACCCAAATTTTTACTATCAGACAGAATCCGTGACTGCTGTTAATATCCTAATATTTGTAGTAGAAGAATTAGCTACTGGTGCCTGGTGGTGCTCAGCCATTTGCATTAAGGACATCAGCTTATACATGGATAAGAAGATATACGCACCCTCTCTTATTCTTACCGACCCGCCGTGCCTAACACAATCGCTGCCATTCATTCGATCATGTAAAACTACTACGTACTATCAAACAAATGAAAAGGAGCCATACAAGTATATATCACCTTACCATCGATTTCCTTTGACTTGCATGTGTAGTAGGCGTCGACGTCAACTTTCACGAATATGCTTCTCCGTGAATTTAACATCAAAAGTTGTCGCAACCATCATGACCTCAGAAAATAGAATATGGAAAGAAGGTTAGGTTAGGTATTTGCTTTTTAAAGTTAGGATAGAGCTCAACACTTGGGAAACAGTAGTAGTGTTTTGTACTGAAAAATCTCCACCAGATGCTGCAATGATGGAGTCTATTATTAATAGAAACCAGAGTAGACGTTGATGGCTTAGGACTTAGAGCTGGATCGTCCACTTTTTCGAAGGTGCCGCTGCTCCAGCCCAGGTAGCCAAAATGCCGCAAAAAAAAAAATCGTGACGAAAGCAAGTGTAAATGGTAAGATGTGTGAAAGACCCCGCTAAACGTTAAACATAGGCTCGTCAATCGGGTTATTCGAGTCGGAGTTCAAATTCAGTTTATTTAATTTATAATACTTTTAAATTTTGAATCATGAATTTTGAATTAATAAATATAAATATTATATTCAACTCACAAAATATTCTAATTTTGAGTCTTATTCAAATTTAATCAAAACTCACTTATTACTCCTAAAATTTTTAATATAATTACTATAACTATTAAGTTAAAAAATTAATTTAACATTCACAGGATTACAATATAAAAATTAAATATGAATAAGTAATAATTCTTAAAAGTATATAAATCAAAAATATTTATATATAATTTGTTCAAAATATATGAAAAATAGTAATAAAACATACGATCATAGACCAATACATCTTTAAAGGTTGGAATTTCTCCGTAACCTTGTAACTTAAATCCAAACATGTTCAATGATTTGGGTTTCTAGTCCTTAAAGAAATCAACCAATATTATATCAACGTAAACCTTACTCAGCCAACAAGAAACGTTAGAGTTTCAGTTATGCATTGTCAATATTACTAATATTGGCTCTCAAAAAAGCTAGTAGAGGAGTTTTCAGATATATTTTTGTATTTTGTAATTTGTATATATTTAGTATTTAGTAATAATATATTTGAATATATAATTATATGTAATATCAAAAAATATATATTATATATATAAGTAATTAAAGAGTCGGATCTATATCAAATTTGAATCTAATGACGCCCAAACTTGATTTATATTTAAATCTAACATATTTTTTAAACTCAAACTTAGATCGACTTACTGAAAGATAAGACTTATTAAACTTTTTCTTGGATTAAATGAGTTGAGTTTGAATTCACCCGACCCCATCAACGGTCTTAGTTGAATGTCACGACCAGCTGAGGCACGCTTACTCCTCTATCATGAGTGGCATTTTCTGCTTGTTGACGGGGCATGTGGTAGCTATCAGTGACAAAATATGAAGGCGACATTTGATTTCTACTGACCTTGTTTGGCAGATCTCTCATTTCATGTGTCGGGCTTGGTTCGGAAGTAGCGAAGGAAATTGGCGTCGGTCCAACTATTAAAACCTCTTGAATAATTTTGGGTTCCATTCTTACAGTTTTGTTAGACTGTCTTAATTAGGTTGGTAAATTCTTAAAGAATCACTTCTATTGAACCTTTCAAAGCAAAAATAGAATCCAACGTCGTGGAGTTTCAAGAAAGAAAGGTCTGGAATTCTCTTTCTATATATGCAACAACATGTTGACCTTGGACCTGAGGTGTTACTACTATTTACAAGAGTGTGTTTGAATAGTAAAATTATTCTAAATAACATTTCTATTAGCATCATAAGCATGATTTCAATTAATCATCTTTCACCTCACATATATTACATTTCAAAAAATACGATGATCTAACGGGATTCTATCAAAACATGTTCAACATGTTTCTTTTTCCTATAAAAAATAAATCTGAAACTTTAGATGCCAACAGGGATTCTATAACACTTTTGAAGAAAAAGTTGAGAAATTACGGTTGAATTGGCAAATCAAAAATTTTTTTTAACACCTGAAAATATCAATGCGCACAACATTATCGTCTCTCTGATCGATCAAAAGCAAAAGACTAGGGATGGTTTCCTAGCGGAGCTATATGCTTTGGGCAGAAGATTGGAACTGAAATAGCGCATTTCCCGTGAATTATCATTACATTGGAAGGATAAACTTTTCCGGCCTATCATGAGATTGCACGCGTTCAAACAAATTGAAGTGGCGTAGATGAGTTAACCATCATGTTTCTCTAAGTCGTGTCACATCACTTTTGACTCCCAGCACTCCCAATTATTTATTGGGTTAATTCCACTTTGTCCCCCCAAACTTTGGACGATTACCCACTTAAGTCCCTAAACTTCAAAATGGGACACTTAAGTCCCTAAACTTATAAATACCTCCCACTTAAGGAAAATTATTAACAAATCTTGAATGCCATTGGTGGTCGAAGTGTCCCATTTTATAAGGATTTAGGGATTTAAGTGTCCCATTTTATAAGTTTAGGGACTTAAGTGGGAGGTATTTATAAGTTTAGGGACTTAAGTGTCCCATTTTGAAGTTTAGGGACTTAAGTGAATAATCATCCAAAGTTTGGGGGGACAAAGTGGAATTAACCCTTATTTATTTGACGAGAAATTCTGGGGGGTTTTCTAATCCCTTTCCAAAATTCCGCTCTTGGGCTGAAATTATGCGCACCTCGCTCTAAGAAATTTGAATAGTTTAATCTAGAAATCGCTAGCTCTAAAAGCAAGTAAATGTTTGTTTGAAAACAAAAAATTACTATACTCTTTAGGGGACCCAATTTCTGTTAACAAATCTTCAATGTTTCACCATTTAAACACTCCAAATTGCTTGAGACTAGGGTAATTGCTGTTTAGACTTTGAATGTAGGAAAGAACCATATGTCGATGGCAACCATTTTAGAAAAAGAGTGATATACATAAACGAACCATATGTCATAGCAGAGTATTTTATTATTGCAATCAGACTATAGAAGATGAATAGATTATTTTCTCTTCTGCAGATCTTCCTTCTTGCGTGTTCTCCAGTGTGAAAATGATGGATAAGGTAAAATTTTAATAAACCACTGGGCCAATGGCTCAGTGGCCACCAGTGAGGGGCTTAAGTCCTTCCTTGGGCTGTAGGTGAGGGTTCAAACCTCACCTACAGCGAAAAAAATCTCACCTGCAGCGAAAAAATCTAAGGGTTGTGCCAGAGCACTCTCTTGGTCTAGTTGGGTCTGTATACCCTCTAGCCCCCTACCACAGCCTCCTTAGGCTCCCCCTCCCCCTAGATTAGAATAGAGTAGGTTATACAAAATGTATCGTTGCTGACAAAAAAAAAAAAAAGGTAAAATTTTAATAGAATTGTAAAGTCCGTTGCCTATGATGTGAATAATTTACGTTGGTTTGGCCCAAAAGTTTTCTTTTTTTTTTTTTTTGGTGGGGGGTTGGGGGGAGGGCTTGGCCCAAAAGTTGATTGTGAAGATAATGCTGGTCCAGAATGAAGGTCTAGCCGTCTAATGGAGCCTTAGAAGCAAATCGTTCTTGGAGCTGGAGGACACTGATTGGACTTAGTATACAAAGTTGATGACGCAGAAATCAGAAGCAATTGAATGAGAGACGCATGGGGATATTGATTGATGTTTGCCAATGTACCTTGAGCTGTTTCGGAGCCCATGACGCATCCAAATCCTTTTGCCGACATTGGAGCTCAATTATTAAAGCATGAAGCATCTTAGATGATTTATTTTTTAATTGTAGCTTTTTTTCTTTCTTTTATTGAGAGTACAGCTCGATCAGAGGATCATAGGACAATTGTCAACACATTTGTTTATACTTTTGTACTTATTTTTTTTGGATGTTATATATATATATATATATATATATATATATATATATATATATATGCGAAAAAAACTTGCACATCTTCTGGGCGCTCCAGGTGGAAAAAAAAAAACAAAAGGGCTTGTACTTATTTTGGACTTCCACGCTAAAAAAAAAAAAAAGAGGGCAAATTAAACGCCACTTGCACAACCCATTACTGAGAGCAACTAAGCCCATAAATATTTATTAAAAGCGTAATTACACATAATCGCAGTTGCCACATTGATTTCCTACCATGAAGCAGTTCTAAATGATTGACAGCTAAATATTTATTTATTTCTTACCATGCATCCATTAAAAGCCTCATTTGCTGATCTAAGAATTTGTCATTTGTATTTCTATAGTATCAAGATGCCAAGAATGCCCTTGGCCTTCTCATACATTAGGTACAGGAGGAAAACCCGGAAAAAAAAAAAAAGAAGAAGTCAAAGATAAGGTGTCTGATTACGTATACAAATTTGTAGCATTCTAAAGTATCCAACCTGTTCACGTGAAAAATGTGAAGTGTATATGTTATATGTTATATGTTGCGGTGCACCTGCACCTTACTTTAGACACGTTTTCTAAGAATGTCCATAAATTACGTGCAGAATTCATAGCTGACAATAATGTTAAATGTTGTTCTCTACACTAATTTATAGCTCCTGAATTGAATTGAAAAATCTCTACTTTTGGGTCTCCCTAATACTAGCATTTGCATGGGACATCCCAAGACAATAGAATCTATTCTAAATCTACACATACTCTATATTAAAGAGAGGCGAACTTTAAGAGATCAAAATTACGTGCAGAATTCATAGCTGACAATGTTAAATGTTGTTCTCTACACTAATTTATCAGCTCCTGAATTGAATTGAAAAATCTCTCCTTTTGGGTCTCCCTAATACTAGCATTTGCATGGGACATCCCAAGACAATAGAATCTATTCTAAATCTACTCATACTCTATATTAAAGAGAGGCGAACTTTAAGAGATCAAAATTACGTGCAGAATTCATAGCTGACAATGTTAAATGTTGTTCTCTACACTAATTTATCAGCTCCTGAGTTGAATTGAAAAATCTCTCCTTTTGGGTCTCCCTAATACTAGCATTTGCATGGGACATCCCAAGACAATAGAATCTATTCTAAATCTACTCATACTCTATATTAAAGAGAGGCGAACTTTAAGAGATCAAAATTACGTGCAGAATTCATAGCTGACAATGTTAAATGTTGTTCTCTACACTAATTTATCAGCTCCTGAATTGAATTGAAAAATCTCTCCTTTTGGGTCTCCCTAATACTAGCATTTGCATGGGACATCCCAAGACAATAGAATCTATTCTAAATCTACTCATACTCTATATTAAAGAGAGGCGAACTTTAAGAGATCAAAATTACGTGCAGAATTCATAGCTGACAATGTTAAATGTTGTTCTCTACACTAATTTATCAGCTCCTGAATTGAATTGAAAAATCTCTCCTTTTGGGTCTCCCTAATACTAGCATTTGCATGGGACATCCCAAGACAATAGAATCTATTTTAAATCTACTCATACTCTATATTAAAGAGAGGCGAACTTTAAGAGATCAAAGGAGAATCCGAAAAGGACTGAACCATCACCGATCTAGTCAAGTGCCTATATATCCGTTGATGAAATATCCAGAAAAGCCTAAGACTTTGTTTGGATTGTATTTTTCTGGACTTTTTGTAGAAAAATTACTGTAGCGATTTGATATTTATGAGGTAAAAAGATGATTGGAAAATGTGTTCATGAAAAACGTAACAATTTTTTTTTGAAAAATTACAATCCAAACACACCCTAAATTTTTAATATGCAGGTCAAAAATTTTCTTAGTGGCAAATTACTTGGATGAATGTTCTAGCTTGTTGAGCGCTATTTTACACACATACACAGACACGCACACAAAGAGAGAGAGAGGGAGGGAGAGAGAGCCACTGACACTTGTGACGTGTTCTTTGTACTAGTAGATGAGTTGCATCGTGGTAGTCATGCTCTTTACAAACCACGGAGCTACCACCACCAAAGTTGGTGGGAAGGGAGGTCAGGGTATCAAATCCTGCCTCCCACCATTGGCCAAAAAAATGTGGCAATGGCTTCCTTCGAATGCGTAGTGCACTTGTTTGGATCGATAAGTTGTTCAGTCCCTTTCAATTTTTTCTCGACCTTTGCAAGTCCTCTCTTCTCTGTAGCATAGAATAATTGTAGGTCTATCATATCGACAAAAAAAAAAAAAATCATGCTCTTTACAGCTTGTCAAATTCACTTCACCACCAAACTGCTATTACACATGTTAGAAAGTTGACGAAAACAAAGTGCACGACGCAGCAGCTCACGCTGAAAGCGCAAAGGAAACCTTTATGGTAGGAACCTGCCTATGGTAGGAATGCCGGCAGAGAGCGACACGTGTTGGGGGCAAAATGGTCCAAACGGAGACGTTAAATTGTTGGAGAGCGCGTGCATAGGGAATCAAGTAGAAGCGTGTACGGATGGAAGCAAACAGCAGACTGACTTCCGTACTATGTTATTGCAAGTCTTTCCTTTGTACCAAATATTTGGTGACCCCACTTCTTCCCCATAGCGTCTGAAGTAAGCTTCAACTTTGCCTTTCCATTATTGAAGTTCGGCTTCCACTATGGACCCGAATACCGGATGACACAATGTAACTACATTCATTTTATATTCATTTTTACATTACATATGCATGTCATTCTTTTTAGTGGTTGCACCTTATATTCGTGAACTATCTGCAGAAAAAAAATAAAATTTTAGACTATACTAAATTTGTTATACCAAATATGTTATTCTTATTATTGTATTATTTGTTACGCCACTTTTCTCATTTTGTTAGGTCTACATTAATGCAAGTTTAATTCTTATTATGTCTCGTGTATCAGAAAATACATATTATCTTATTGACGTTGATACGTCCAATAGATAATCAAATTGATGCTAAAATTTTAGAATGAATAAGTTGCTTTTGCATAACGGTTGTAAAGGTTTCTTGAGACTTTATGAATTATTCTTCTTGCGTTTGCAAAAACAATTGCAGAAGATTTTTTGTAGTGGAAACGGAGTTAAAACTTGCTATAAGTTACTTTCCTGTATTTCAATTTTATCCTAAAGGGTAATTTGCTGTTCAACCTAATTTTATTTCAATTTTATCCAACTAGTAAATTAACTTATGAAAAATAGTGAAGTGGATAATTTATGGAGGCAAGTCGTAAATAGCGACTGTTTTATTAGAAAACGGGCTTATTTTCTTTTTTTTTTCGAAAAGAAAATTTGTTTTTGGAAAAATGAGTGTTAAAATAAATTTTCTTTTAATCCGATCAATAAATTTTTTCTAGACATCCATACAAAAATTTATTTATCGGATAAAATAAAAATAAACCTGTTTTTGAATACAACACTAGCTCTTTATGGCTTTCCGCCATTATAAGAATAGAGTACACATTTTTCCATAAAAAAATTTATGGATAAAATAAAATTCTGCATAAACCCATTTTCCAATAAAACACTACCTCTTTATGACTTTCCTCCATTATAAGAACACAGTGCCCGTTTTTCTCATAAAAAATTTTATTTATCGGATCAAATAAAAATAAACCCGTTTTTCAATAAAACACTAGCTCTTTATGACTTTTTTCCATTATAAGAACAGCGTACCCATTTTTCTATAAATAAAACATTTTATTTATCGACTAAACTAAAAATAAACACATTTTTCTATAAAATACTAGCTCTTCCTGACTTTCCTCCATTATAAGAATAGAGTACCCATTTTTGCATACAAAAATTGTATTTATCGGATAAAATAAAAATAGATCCTTTTTGAATAAAACACTAGCTCTTTATGACATTCCTCCATTATAAGAACAGAGTACCCATTTTTCATAAACTAATTTATTTATTTGATAAAATAAAAATAAATCTATTTTTCAAAATAAGCACCAGCTACTTATAGCTTTCCTCCATAAATTATCTATTTTCTTAAGTTAATTTATTAGTTGGATATAATCAGAAAAAAATTAGGTTCAACAGAAAATTACCCTTTACGATAAGATTGAAATACAGGAAAGTAACCTATAGCAAGTTTTAACTCCATTTCCAATACAAAAAATCTTCTGAAATTCTTTTTGCAAACGCAAGACACCTAATTCATAAAGTCTCAAGAAACCTTTACAACCGTTATGCAAAAGCAACTTATTCATTCTAAATTTTTACCATCAATTTGATTATCTGTTGCACGTATCCACCTGAATAGGATATTTTGTATTTTTTGGGACACGAGACATAATAACAATTATACTTGTATTAATGTAGACCCAACAAAATGAGAGAAATAGCGTAACAATTAATACACTAATAAGAATAACAGAGTTGGTATAACAAAATTAGTATAATCCAGAATTTTTTTTTTCTGCAGATAGTTCATGAATATGAGATTGAACCACTAAAAAAAAGACATCTATATCTATCTATATATATATAAATTTGAGAAAGAATTTTTAGCAACAAGCCTTCACACGTCTTCCCACTACCAATTCTATTTTTCTAGCATTTCACATTTAATTTAATTTATAAAATATATTTCTCTTAACTTCCACATCTACTCTTCACATTTGAAATTGTTAGTTACTTTTTAAAATCATTTCATTTCAAATTGTTGGTTAATGTGCATGTTATCTTATTTGTACTTCAACCTATCACGTTTTCGATTACCTTGCGTTATTTATGATTCTACTCAAATTAAAACTTCTATAAGACCATAACAAGAGATAACAAATATGACATCCTTTCATGCTTTCTTATTAATTTAAATAAGTAAGATTATTTACACTATATTTTTGTTATTCACACTTCAATAATCATTTTGATCATATAGTTTTCATTAATTAGACTATATGATAAAACAAATGGTGGAATTACAAATAATAAAAAATGGAGTGCAAATAACATTTTTCTAAGTAAGAAGTGCCTTCCATGCCTTTCTAATTTAAATAAGTAAGAAGTGGCTCCACTTATATAGGAATTTGGTTTGAAATTTATTAGTGGGAAGGTAAATAAAGAGAAAACATTACCAAACTTAGTAAAAGTAAAAAAGTAAAAAATAAAATTTTATCTTTTAACTTAGTAATCCTAACTAAAATAGCAAAATTATACAGAAAACAAAAGGAAATAATATCGTGGATTTAAAAAATAAAGAATGGTACCATTCATGAAATCTTTTTTTTTTTTTTTTTTTTTTAAGGCGTGTCCCGCAGGGAGTGGACCCCGCAGACTATTCACCACCCTCAACAACTTGCTGGCAGCAAGGTTCGAACCAGGGACCTGAAGCCCCATCTTCAGCAACCTCAACCACCAGACCAAGCCCCTGAGGGCCCATTCATGAAATCTAAATTATGAAATCACTAAATAAAAAAAAAAGTACTACTGGCCTTTTAACGTGGGAAATTTTTTTTTGATAAATATGATAATAACAACACCAATTCTACCAAAAATTTTAAAAAAAGTAACATTATAGTTTAAGAAAAAAATATAGAACATTCGACCCTAAAATACTACTTAATTTGTATATATCTAACCCAAATTTGACCTTGATTAGATTTGAATAAGAATGTAAAACCCAAACGCTAAGGATAACTTTTGGTATCATTAATTATTTTATGTATTCTTATTACCATCTTCATATGTAAGTATGTATTTGCTATGTTAAATAAAAGTTATCTTTAATTAGTTGGCAATATCTAGGCAGACAATTGAAATTATATGAATACAATAGTCTTTCAAAACAATTGACTATTGTATTCATATAATAGGCAATATTCGAACCTGTGCTTTTACCTTGCAGCCGCGGACAACATGTTAACGTTGCATCTCCACGCGCGATTCCACGGCTTAACGTCTCCGTTTGCAATCCATCCACCTGCAACACGTGTCGGCCTCTGGAGGCCTTCCTACCATAGACACGGTCAACGGGTTCCTACCATAAAGGTGTCCGCAAAAGCACAAAAGATTGAAAACAATGATAATTGATACGATGCACCGTGTCGCATCAAGATTGAGATCCTCAGCTGTTGCAGAGTGAACTACAGAAGAGAAACTCAATCCGTAGTATCATGATTAATTTGGTTATTACCAGAAATACCAGGGAAATAAAAAGATTTTATATTAGTACAGGGTTTATACATATTTTCGTCTTGATAGTAATTAAAAGCTTCGTAGATCGTTTTGTATATTTGCTTTTCTCATGCCGATTTTGAGTTTTGATTTTGTTTTATTGAAAAAGTTAGTTTACACTGGCTAAGTAAAAGATGCACCACAAATGAATGCCAATCATAAATTTAGTTTACTTAAATTAATTGATTAAATTATCTTGTAATGCATGATAAGCCTTTTATGTCTTACAAAGAATTTGTAACATTACCTAACCTATATTTTATGCGAAATTAGATATAAATGAAAAATAAAAAGCATCGAAAATTTGTGGATTACACTCAGTTTTTTCACATAATAAAAGTCTAACAAAAAGAAACTCAAAAACTTTCAAAAGGATGAATTCATTAGAACTTTTTTAATAGTTTGCTAAAAAAAAATTTGTGAACATTTATTTACCAAACGAGGTCACAACCATTATATATTGCACGAAGGCAACATTCTTTGCCTTCAAAATTATATTCTTGTTGATATCTATAAGGGATTGGTACTTGATTGACGAGACATTCAACATTTCTTGACTTATATTGGCTAAATAAGACACCAAAAAAAGAAGAAAACGTGGCTATATGTTCACTAGATGAGTTAATAAGATGGGTTTTTGTCCCTCTAAATAGTGGAGAAAAAAAAAAGAAAGAGAAACAAAGGACGAAAAGTTGATTTGCTTCCTAATTAACATTAGAGAACTAGATTTAATAACTTCACAAAAAAAAAAAACACAAAAATAGAGATCTCATTTGGAAAAAGTGTAAAAGTTAGGCAAAACAATTTCATACGTTAAAGATGAGTTGAAATATATACCAAAAGAAAATAACCAATTGATTCTAGATTATTTCCTTAAAAAAAGAAAAAGAACTATAGATTAAAATAATTAGATAACCAATATTGCATCTTAAAATTAAATTGCTAGATAAGAATATAGCTAATTTTATCCACTAGGAATGAAGCATTGCCCCCCTTCCATTTGATGATGATTGAACAAGTTAATTGGGAAAACCAACTTTTTGTATTTAAGAAAAAAAAAATGAAAATCTGTGAGTTGCGATAATGATCAAAATAAGTTGTTGGTTTTTATAGTCATTGGGAGTCAATTAAATTGCTCCATGTAGAAATGCGTTATTACAAAATTTTCTGTATATGGAGTAATATACTAATATTTATTGTTACGTGTTATTACAGCACGAGCAAATTCTCAGTAAATGATGCTATATAATTAATGTTTATTATTACATGTTACAAAGCTATTAAGGGAAGAGTTTTAATTCATAGTTTTTGTTTGCTAACTTTGTGAATCCTCAAGGTACAGTTGTGTGTCGGTTATTAAAAGTAGGACGCTGGGTGCAGGCCGGCTGAATTGAATAATGCAATTTGCTGGACGGATTGACTTTTGTATCAGTCGAGCGATGACGTGTCGAGTTTGTGGACGTCGATAACGCGTACTTTGGGGTCAAAATGATGATGTAGATGACACCAAGTTGCAATTTCCCAGCTCAGTCAGACGAGCGGTAGCCATTCCCATTTCCCACCAAAAAAACAAGTCCAAACATCGTAGGAGATGACTGGGTTCCGCGTCACTCGGCCCCGTATTTGCAGCAGATTAGATTTAATATCCACGTATCCCTGACTCATCCTCCGTTTGTTCTCTCTTCAAGATAAACGAGGTCAGGTTGCACCAGAAGTTTGCCCGATTTGGCGGGATAGAAGCCTAATAAAATAGCTGGAACAACAAAAATTTCCAGTCAAGGACTCCGAGTGGTTTTTCAGTTAAGGACTCCAAACACTCCAATTCCCAAGCAAGGACATTTTTTTGTCCGACTGTATAAATACGTTCATTCCTCCGCCCTCGTCATGCATCCCAGTGATTTCCATTCTTCACTCTTTTCTTCTCTTTTTCTCGTGATTGTGCTCATATTATTCAATTGTTGGTGGGAATATGACGATCCTCATTGAGCAGCAGCCTGACCTCGGTATTTCTTTCTTTCTTTCTTTTTTTTTTTCTGGGTTGTTCAGTCTAATTCTTGATTTCCTGTGCTTTCTCAATAATCCTTCATGCCATTGGAGGCCTATTAATTATACCGCCAGCATTTGCTTTTCTCATCCTTAAATAATTAAAACCAGCAGGTTTCCCAGTGGGTGAAAAGAATATCCCTCGCGATACCATTAATGAACTTGTATTGGATGGAGGATTCGTTATGCCCAAAACGACCTCAGACGGATTTGAAGCTCCAGAAATCAACTCCTTTGGTCACTCCTTTAGGTTTGTACTTGCAGCGTCAGTCGATGTTGTTTGTACCTCGAAGATCACAGTATAAATTTGCTTCTTGATATTGTTTTCTCTGGAGACTAAAACAACTGCTCCTCTCTGGAGTCTGGATCACATATATTCAAAAATTTTTTTTTTTTATTATCAAAACACAAATTTAATTTCGTGGCATGCCGATATGTTTGCAGGGACTATAATGCAGAAAGTGAAAGGCAGAAAACGGTGGAGGAATTCTACCGCGTCAACCACATTAACCAGACCTACGACTTTGTAAGCATTAGTACCATTCCGCGTATACTGTCAATAATCCACGAAGTGAAAATCAAGTCGGGATTATTAATAATTAATGTACGTAGGAGACTTCAGAGGATGAGATTTTCAGGTATTATTATTATTATTTATTATGAAGGGAAGATTAGTAGTAGTAATAAGTCTGCATGGAAATGCGGCAGGTGAAGAGGATGAGGGAAGGGTATGCGAAGTTGGATAAAGCAGAAATGAGCATATGGGAGTGCTGTGAACTTCTCAATGATGTTGTTGATGACAGCGATCCTGATTTGGATGAGCCCCAAATTGAACATTTGCTGCAGACTGCGGAGGCTATCAGAAAAGATTACCCTAATGAGGATTGGTTGCATTTGACGGGACTTATTCACGGTATATGCCTACTTATTATATTCGGATCCTCCTCTCAAATGATACAGTGCGATGTTTTGTCATTGACTTATTCACTACAACTTCTCTTGATCTCTATCTTAATACTGCAAAATCTATAATTAAGTTTTTTTTTTTTTTGTGGTTTCCCTTCGACAACAACAGATCTTGGAAAAGTTCTTCTGCATCCCACCTTTGGAGAGCTCCCGCAGTGGGCTGTTGTCGGTGAGTGCCGTCTGAATCTGAATAATCATCATCATCAGCGTTACGATTTATAATTTTCAGCCGTAAATTTCTATAAGCACAATGCTCTAAGTACATTTGCCTTCAACACTTTCCAGGTGACACGTTTCCTCTTGGTTGTGCTTTCGATGAATCCATCGTCCACCACAAGGTACTCTTCTAAAATTGAAGCTTGGCTTAATTTGGGCAGTTTTATAATGAACATGCCGTGCCATTTATTGTTAGGTAACTTATGAATTGGATCATAAACAAATGGAAAATAATCACTTTTTTTTTTCTCTTTTCTAATTTTTTGCAGTATTTCAAGGACAATCCCGATCACAGCAACCCTTCCTACAGCACCAAGAACGGGATTTATGAAGAGGGATGTGGATTGGAAAACGTGGTTATGTCTTGGGGCCACGATGATTACATGTATTTGGTATGCTTGATCAAATCATCTTCGGAGCTTGAGACCTTTTTCTTGGTTTATTTTCTTTGGCATCTTATGGTTAACGAAGTTCTTATTTATTTATGAATATATATATGCAGGTCGCTAAGGAAAACGGAACAACATTGCCGCCGGCAGCTCTTTTTACCATCCGCTATCACTCTTTTTACCGTAAGCAGTCTTTTTTCAATTTACACTGAAAATTCTACACATTTTCTTAATTAGGTAGGGTGGTTAGATCGATGGAGGTTCGGTTTTATTTCTTCATTGAGCTGTGAATGTTCTGCAGCACTGCACAGGGCAGGAGCATACACGCACTTGATGAATGAGGAGGATCATGAGAGCTTGAAGTGGCTCAAAGTTTTCAAGTAAATATCCCCTTTTCCTCTCTATACAATGGGATCTTGATTTCTTCGTACGACAAAATCATATAATTAACCCCATCTGGTACTATGTTTTGTGCAGCAAGTATGACCTTTACAGCAAAAGCAAAGTCCGGATTGATGTCGAAAAGGTGAAGCCATATTACCTCTCCCTCATTGAAAAGGTGGGTGCCTGATAAAACAACAGTTTCTTCAGCTGATGCTATAGCAGTTTCTGTGTTTTGCTTGCGTTGATGCTCTTAACATCGAAACTTTTGATTGTGCGCAGTACTTCCCAGCAAAACTCAGGTGGTGAACAGATCGATGTAGGATATCAACTGCAAGAAAAACAGTGGGAGCAGGAGATTGGATGATGGATTCTGTATCGAGAAGATGTGCAGAAACCTTCTCAGATTATTTTACCATTCATTTGAAAATTTGTGTACAACTCGCTTTCTTGTATTTTTTCCACCATTAATGAAATCGCAGCATTTACAATTTTAGCTTTTTTATTCTTTTTAAAGCTTTAAATCTTCAGCATTTGGCAAATTAATGGGTGATTAAGCAACAGCATTTTTTAATAAAAGCTTCATTCATCAAGACCAGCCATTATTGATAAGAGTTTAAAAGTCAAGTAAATATGATAACCTGATTACCTACTTCGTTTATTTAAAATATGCAAAGGGCAAATGGGAAGGCAATCTAAAGCTAGCTACAGGGGAAACTTGTCATTGCGGTTGTATAATAGTCGCAACTTTTAGTTTGTTCCTTTTATTTGGGGCACGGGACTACAGTATAAACTTAGAAAGTCAATATTAATAGTACTACATAATTTTTAATGCTGACAATCTGACTTTCCATGACAACTTCCAACATCCTTTTTGCCGCAAAGTGTTTGGATAGGGTATTATTTGAAATATTATTTGGAACAATTACTGTAACACTTTTTGTGATGTGATGTATGTGAGATAAAAAAGTGGTTGGTAATATAAAAAGGTGGATTGAAAAATGTGTTTACGATGCAAGCGAAATAATCTTTGGGATAAGTTGACTATCCAAACGTTTTTTAAATTCAAAAATATCAATTTTATAGATCATTGTCACAAAAACGTACAACTTATTTAAAAACTTTGATTGAGATTCTTTACGATCACAGTTTGGTAAAAGAGAGAACATTTCATGATATGAAATAAATACATTGACATTCGATTGTTGGAATTGAGTTTTAGGCATAAATTTTAATATGTCTTAATATCTACTTTTGTTGTTTATGCGTCTATGTTTATTGTATCATTATCTACATTACATGCAAAAAACTGATAACATAGTGGCAATTACACATGCCTTCGCAAACACGAACATACAACTGACTTAATTAGTAAAAACATTAATCAAATGCAATTATGCATGATCTCACTCTCAAACTTTCCCTCGTAGGGTTTGGAATCTTCCATTGAAGAGGAAAAAAAAAAAAAAATCAAATCTAGGGCACGGTTCAGATTTTAGAATGCGATCGTTCCCGCCCCAAACTTGTAAGTAAATGGAGTGGTAGAAATGTGGTAAGATCCATGGCAAACTGGGCCGCAAACAATCCAAACTGTAGCGGGTCGGTTTTACTCCGACCGGGCAAACTGCAGGAATCCAAAAGAAATCAAGCGAAGCGCACAAGCAGGACCTCTTTCAATTTTCAAAGCCTCTCTCTCTGCTGTGTCCACCGATTCCGAACTCGTCGCCTTCTCTCCACCCATCGTCCTTTCTCTGCCATTCGTCTTTCTCCACCACCATTCAACATTCATCCATCCCCTCTCAATTCCACCTCCCAGAGACGATTTTCTATAGACATACTGCTGCTTCATAAAGCTGCATGCATATAAAATACATGCATAACGTTCATGCGCATTGTACCTCTCTTTTATGCACCTTCTTGTTTTCCGACGATTGTTCGAAATGCCGCCGCCATTTTTTCGCCGTTTAACATTTCTCCTAACTTTTCACCTTACAATTTTGAACCCTAGCTTTCCTTCCGCATCCGCTTCTCCCTCCGATTTCTCGATTATCGATTACGACGCAGCCTCCGACTTATTTCACCGCGATTATTCCCCACCGACGCCTGCACCGCCTCACCCTCCCCCGCTATCATGCGAAGATCTTAAAGGTATCGGCTCACTCAACACCACCTGCCAGCTTAATTATAGCTTGAACTTCACCAATGATATTTATGTTCCTGGAGATGGCAATTTATTCATTCTTCAAGGGGTAGTTCTAGCTTGCCCCAGCTCAGGTTGCTCGATTGTGGTTAATATAACCGGAGAATTTAGATTAAACCCAAGCGCTAAGATTGTAGCTGGTTCCGTTTATATTGAGGCCGGAAATGCTACTTTATTTACTGGATCGGTGATTAATTCAACCGCATTGGGAGGTGAGCCATCCATAATCACAGGGACTCCGACTGAGGCTCAGGGTGCCGGTGGGGGATATGGAGGGAGAGGGGCAAGTTGTGTGATGGATAATAAGAAGTTACCTGAGGATGTATGGGGAGGGGATGCGTATGGGTGGGACTGGTTGATGGAGCCGTGGAGTTATGGGAGTAAAGGAGGTACTACTAGTAAGGAGGATGATTACGGAGGGAAAGGTGGAGGGAGGATTTGGATACAAGTGAAGGATAGTGTGGATGTTAGCGGAGTTCTATTAGCGGATGGAGGAGATGGTGGGACTAAAGGAGGAGGAGGTTCTGGTGGCAGCATTTACGTCAAGACTCGGAAAATGTAACGTAATTCTTCTTCCTTTCCTGTTCCCCCAAAATCATTTTTTGGGTGTTGACTAATGTAATTCTTCTCCACTTTTTTGTACATAGATGGTGTTGGATTTTTGTTGTTGTTGGGGCTTGGGGGTTGGGGGGGGGGGGGTTTACACTTCCCCTTACCTTAGCACTTGCCACGTCTAAGTAGGTTCATCTTGATACTTGGAGTAGTAGTCAACATTTTTGTTTTGAGAAAAGTCCGAGAACAAGAAAGGGCAAATATTTGTATCATTTGCAAATTTGTAATATGTTGGGTAGCATTAGTTGCACATGGGAGGGCTATCATGGTGAAATCTTGCCAAGTTATCTACGTATGGATCACTCCAATATGGTTCCACTTGTTAGGGTCACTGAGATGAGTGACCCAAGTTGGTTCGCCCGGCCACTTCAGTACTGAAAATCTAGCTTGAAAACATTCAACTGCACAATTTTCTAGTAAAATTTTGATCAATATGCAAAAGCTGGCTCTAGAGCTCGAATTTGACAAACCTCATGGTGAATTAGGTTTATTGAGTTCTTAAGCTTCATTGTTGTCACAGTCGGACTACTTCAAGGATTGGAACTCCCTAGCCCTTTGTTTTTGTAGTTTGAGCATGATTTAAATTTGGTTGTGGACATGGTTGCTTGGAACATATTATGATTCTAACTGTGTACCGTGAAGAGCAGGACAGGAAGTGGAAGAATAAGTGCTTCTGGAGGTAATGGATTTGCTGGGGGAGGAGGGGGAAGAGTTTCCGTCAATGCTGTTAGCCGGCATGATGACCCTACATTGCTGGTTCACGGTAGGTGTTAATAGTATTTGGTTGTTTTTGCTATTCGTTTAACATCTGTACCTATACATAATTGCTTACTGGGGCAATCTATGGTTAGATTGAGCGGGATATCTTTCTTATAGTAGCTGTTTTTAATCCCCACCAGGTTATGGGTCAAAATGGTTGTCAAACATCTACTTTAGACTCGGGAATCAGGGACAAACGCATCTGAACGATTTTCTGCTCATCTGATGACTTTTTCTTTTAGTCGTTCCTTACACTAGTCTATTTATTGCCAAATTGTTTTCTTTTGATTGTTCTTTGCAGCCCTCTGATATTTACTTCTTTCCTTCTCCTGATCCATGATTACATACAAAGGGAGATGTAAAATTCTCCTGACATATCATTTGATCCACTTCTTATAGTTCTCTGCTTCATGGAAGTTTGTCTTACCATGAACAAAAAGATGGATCTTCAATTTATCTGTCTTCGACTCTCTTTGGGTATACACATACATTCTCAACATGCTTTGATGAAGCCTTATGCTAACTTTCTATACATAAGTATTTTTGCATTCAGCTTCATCCTGCGTGCAAGTTTAAACTGCAGGTTATCATTTCCTTCCGATCTTCCTTACACTTTTCCTACGATCATTAGGTATTCATGAGTTGTCTTATAATTGCATTCATTAACTACTGTTGAATGCTTCCAAATTATCTTAACCTAATTTATCTTGGTTGTTCTGGTTACTCATTCCTGATTTTTGGGACATCAAGCCATCTCAACTTACCTTGTGCTATTATAGAGATGCATCAAGCATGTTAGGATTTCAACACATGGCATAGTTGGACAAGTACAATGGAAGTGGAATAACAACAGAGATTTCAGTTGAAAGCATGACGTGATTAGATAATTTGTTTTAGTGGAGCATATAATGAATATTTCCTGATAATCAGATAAGCTTGTTGAAAAGATTAATACAAAATTATGAAACCATGAACAAGCACTGTTGGTTAAGTGGGGTATCTTTGTTATTATTACTTTTTACCTTTTCCATAAGTCTCTCTGTGTTAAATAGGATATCTGATATCTTAAGTGAGTTACGTACTTAATGATTGTTTCTTTGGTTTTCACGCGTACTTGTACTAGACCATAATCTACCAATAAGTCCAAAGATGTTTATTCTGTGTATCTGTGTGTTGGCAAAGACACCATTTGGCTATATAAATTCGTTTCCTTCTTTAAGGGCTGTATCATGCATAGATTATTTCATTACATCTCTTCTTCAGTAAGCTCCCTGCTTAGACCTGTCTATTTTAGTGCAGTGAGTGACGTAACTTCCTTTTTTCTTTTTTTAATATTTTAATATTCTGCTAGTAATCAATTCTCCCTGAATGTGTTGCATGCAAAAAGTCTTTGTCATCAGCCTTAGGAATTCATGCATTGCATGTTTACTTACTAAAAATGCTTCATAGAGCAAGGTCGATACTTAAACCTGAATAATTTTGTCACAATTCACTCATTTTTGCAGGGGGAAGAAGTTTTGGCTGTCCAACAAACGCTGGTGCTGCTGGGACATTTTATGATGCTGTCCCTCGAAGACTAATGATCAACAATCAAAATATGTCAACGGATACTGACACGCTTCTTTTAGCATTTCCAAATCAGCCACTTTGGACAAATGTTTATATTCTGAATCGCGCTCGGGCTACAGTTCCTTTGCTTTGGAGTCGTGTACAGGTCATTGAGTAGTCAATAATTCGTTTGCCTCATAATCTCTTTCCTGTTATTTGCATTCTTTCCCATAGTGAATTATTATTTGATGCATATGTGTATTTGATTCAGGGATGTATCCTCATTCCTTTTGCGTCGGTCATTATTTTTGAAACTTCATGAGCCAAACTTATTCTAGTTGGAGCTGCAAGTTAATAATTAAAATATCAACACTGAATGCAAATGCTTAGAGCAATCATGATGCATATGTACGCCTGTAGGGTTTGTTTAGATAGTTGCAGATTACATGGTAAGAGTAATCTGTTGAATGAAGAACTTTTTGTGGTTTGCAGTTTGCTAAAATTTTTGGGGAAATTTCTTTCTCTTTAAGCTCATGAGAGTACACTAGACATAGTAGGTTTATGAGAGTACACTAGACATGGTAGGTTACCTTAATCTAAGGACGAAATTTGGAGCACAAAGTTGTGGTTTATGGAGGCAGGTATTACATTTTAGTGTCAAATGGTATAAGATTGTGAATAAAAATATGTCTGTTAATAATGCTTTTCCAGTTCTGGAGTCAAAGAACAGTTGCGCCTAGAATTTACTCTTAATTAAGTTGTATTTCGTTTTACCTTCTTTTCCTTCTGTTCTATTTTTTATCTATCCTCATTTATTCTGTCTGGCGGAAAAGGAAAAGGAAAAGGAAAAAAAAAAAAGAAATTCTCTTTTCTTTCATCATCTTCTGCACCCTGAACCTCAAAGAAGAAAAGGATCCTTGTACCTATCAGTTGTCAATGGAACGAATTGCCATAAATCGTCTTGTTAATATAATCCTGCTTTATTTCTTTTGGATAAAATTTTATTTTCGCCCCTGTAGCAAAGGATCCTAAACCGTGGTCACCTTATGGTTGAAACAAGTGTACCTTTTACGCTCTTGTCCATTACGCCAACCACACATCGTTAGATTTTCTAGTAAAGTTGATTGTCAAAGTTTTCAAATGAAAACTAACAGGTTAGATGGCAAATGTGCCTTTGAACTTTTTATGAGGCCTTTGAGTTTCTTTTAAGTGCTTCTATTTTTTGTTTTGCTGTCTTTTGCACATCCTTCTTGTTGTTGCTGTTGTTGTTAAGGATTGTAAACTTTGCCATCTTATGGTTCGAAAGTGCACCTTTTACACTCTTGTTAAATATGCAAATGGAAGACCATTAGATTTTCTGGTAAAGTGAACTGTTAAACTTTTTGAATTAACTAACTGGTAAAATGACATATGTACTTTTTCAGAATCCTTTGTGGTTCTTTGAAGTTGTTCTATTTTTGCCTTTTCCTTTCTTTGATACATTCTTTTGCTTCATCCTCCCGCTTTCTCTTTCCAGAAATCCATCTTTTCAGCGTTCTCAGGTTGCAGGAAAAGTTCCATCAGCCATTGATCACCGCAATGACTTCCAACAAGCATCTTTCTGTCTGGATTATGTAGCCTTTTCCTATAATCCAAAGCTGCCAGGGTGAATTCTGATTGCTTAGAAAATCATTTGGGCAATGTACATCAAAGGCTAAAACCAAAGCATGAAACGTTAATTGCTTTTTCAGCCATTGCCCCACCTTTGTAATTTGAGTGGCAGTGATGTGGAGAAGAGAAGTGATTGAAAGTAGGATATTGAGTTAACTCTTTGACTTTTCATATCTAATTTCATCAATTCTAGTACCTGGAATTGTAGTAACTGGAATTGCACTAGTTTATATCCGGAGAATTCCTTTGTCATCACTTAGCAGCCTTTCCGTTTGCCTATATGTCAAATAAAACAGAAAATTTTCTGAAAAGCAGCTAAAGCACACTAAAATGCACCTTCAAGGGGCAACACATGCCATTTGTGTTATACATCAATTGGCATGGCGGCACTCCATGAATGCTAATACAAAAACATTGCCGCTCAGACATCCAAACACCAACATGCCACAAAATGCCTCAAACTCTTGTCAAATTGTGGATTTGAGTGTGAGCTGGGCGCTTCAGAGTAGGTTATCTTTGAGGTGATCAGAGACAAGGTTGGTCGGTCAATAAGTGAGAATTGAGACCATTGAGTGAAAATATGACATTTTTTAAATCAAAATGATCATCTGGCCAAACTTAGTCTTTTGGACCTTAAGTAGTGAGACGAATCTGTGAACTATCTTTTTTGGAGTAACAACTTATTCATTGTGGTTTTTCTTGATTTATTTGCTCATAAGTGTTGACTTTACTTAAAACCATTTATTTGCATTTACATTGTTTAAGACTGCACGCTTTTGTATAGGTTCAAGGACAACTTAGTTTGTCATGTGGCGCAGCTTTAACCTTTGGACTTGTACATTATGCCTTATCAGAGTTTGAGTTGATGGCAGAAGAACTTTTGATGAGTGACTCGGTGATTAAGGCAAGTGATATCATTATTTTCTTCTTTGAAGCATAAATTTATAGTTCATTTCGGTTGAGGTCTCAGATGACTACTAGGTCAGTGCTTGAAAATACAAATACGTCATTCTTTCAGCCAAAATTGGAGTTTATTATTAAGTGAAGTGTCAAGGTCCCAGTTATGGGGATCACTTACTTCTGCAGAGATTTTCTTTCTCAGGTTGAGTAGAAGTAATTGCTATTTCAATTGACAATGCAGTGTGATTGTACCTCTTTTTTAACTCTATGACTTCAGTACTATTTTTGTGCCTAAAAGATTTGGAGTCCTGACAAAAAATAAACTATGGTCATTAATCTAATTTAGACACCTCATAATATCTACTTGCATGCATAATCTCAATGCAGTTGTCAGAGCTTGTGGCATATAACATGATTATCTTTTCTGCTTTTTCTTCCTTAGAAGTTAGAGAGAAGTTTAGTATTTTGGAAGAATCTTTTTTGAAATTCTTTTGTATTTAGGGTCCCGAGTGAAGAATCATCTTAGTTCATGCTCAATGGTTGCAGTCAGATCAAAAAGCTTGGTCATTTATGTTGCCAGTTCAGGCATCTTAATGACTTTTATAGAAATCTCTATGTTGTGGTTGTCTATGTATATGGATTATGCAAAACAGTGATCACGGGCACACCCGATGCATGTACACTTGGTGAAAAATGACACTCAGTTTTCATGCAATAAGAGTCGTGCTGAATATCTTCAAGTTCATGGTGTTGTTGCTTTGTGTTCTTGCACCATTTTACCATTCTGTCCTAACTAATCATTCTGAATAATTCTGCAAAGTAGAACTGCTTAGTACACTGTTAATGGTTGGACATGTGTGCTCTTCCTTAATATATATTATATAGGTGATTTGTTATTTATCCTTTTTAGGTGTATTTTGTAAATTTTTCTTAAGCCCTATTTCTTGTCCTTCACTTTCATTTTTGGTTATCATAGATCTATGGGGCATTGCGAATGTCTGTCAAAATTTACTTGATGTTGAACTCCAAAATGCTTATAAATGGTGATGGAGATGCAATTGTTGCAACATCTTTGCTTGAAGCCAGCAATTTGGTGGTACTTAAGGTAAATTTCTACCAATTTTTTTTAATTAATTTTTTTAATTTTCACCTTAAATAAAAAATTGTTTGCGTCCACCTTTAATTTCTTGTGTTCGATAAAACTTATTAACTACCAGGGATCATCTATGATACATTCGAATGCAAATTTGGGAGTCCATGGACAGGGTTCATTGAACTTAACTGGACCAGGAGATCTTATTGAAGCCCAGCACTTGGTTTTGTCACTGTTTTACAGCATAAGTGTAAGGATCTTGATAATTATTCCATTCTTCTGGGAGGCTGTAACTAAACTAGTCTCCTGTGTTTATAGCAGCATGGTTTAACTTTGCTTTTAGCAATTTTTGATTATGAACATTCTCTTAATCATATTTCTTTTCCTATTCAAGTTTGCATATTGACTAACCCCCATGGGTATTCGTCCAGAAAATGTATTCAAAAAGTGTTTAATTTAATTAATCTGAGCTGCTATTATTTTTCATCAGTTTCTAACTATCTGCCAGATTTATGTTTAATTTGACTACTGGCTCTCTATATATGCACCTTTCACGCTTCAACATTTTGAAATAAGCAAAATCTGAACATGCCATGAGGGTTAACTGACCAATCAAAAAATTCTTGTTTATATTTGATTTTCTCTTATTTTGTCATAAGTGACATGTCCTTTTTTGGAAGACTTTGACTTATTTTGTCATAAGTGACGTGTCCTTTTGTGGAAAATTTTTCTCTTATTTTGTCATAAGCTATCTGTCCTTTTTTTGGAACTTAGGATACTTCACCGATTTTGGTTTCAGAGATTATTTTTACATAAAGCGCATATCAAATAATTTTGAGCTTTTACTATCAATATGTCCTCATATATAACCTAAGCATTGGGTACATTGTTTTTGAAGAACTGGCTTTTGTTGGAAGATGTTTTGTCCTGCATTTGACCCAAGATCTTTGCCTTCTGCTTTTTATTCTTTTTGTGGAAAGTGATGCAATTTGAAGTTTTCTAAATGGGCAAAAAGCATATCTGTTGAGGCTTGTTGTAGTTTATGGATGAGTGACTCTCATGCTGTTGAAAAGGGTTTTCAAACATACCTTTGTGATTGCTGACACTTGCTTCCACTTGTTGATAGGTCTTTGAACTTTAGTTTCCAAAATGTTGTTACTATGCAGTTTTTTTTTTGTTTTAATAAATTTAAATCAGTAGAAGTACATTTGCACACTTCTTGGTTTTTCCTGTAGCTAATCTGTTGGCATTTTTCTATTGGCTGGTCAGAAATTTTTTTCTTCAAGTTGTGGAAACTAATTCCATTAGAGATTCTTTTTTTTGCAGATTAGAAGCACAGCTTGATTCATCTTTTATGTCTTCTTAGTTTAACCTATTTGAGATTATTTGAGAGTTCAGTTTGGTTAGATTTAATTAGTTCCTGCTTTATTTGGACCCCAATAACTAACTAGTTTTTTCTGTGATGTCAAACAAATAAAATAAAAGCAATTTTCAATGCGTTCATTAGTTCAAATTCTTGGGATAAGTGAAAGCTCAGAAACCTCCCATTCTTGTAGTAGCCACTGCTTTGGTCCTACTCCTTGCTAATTCTCAGCCCCATAATCTCCGGACATTTATAATCTTAGAAATATAAACAGATAATATCACGCTTTACTTTGAACCTTGAGGCCCAAAGATAAAATTTTGGTGAAACATTTACTATTCCTAATTTACACTAAAAACCTCATTTTACTGTGCGTCAAATCCTACGTTATATGGCCCAGTGACTGGCTGAATTGGTTAGGCCCTGTACCTTATCTCTGGAACTTGTATTCTGCCTTGTCAAGTATTGCTTTCTAAGTATGCTATCTTATTAAGAACTTAATATCAACTATTGCTTTCTAGGCGTGCTATCTCATTAAGAACTTAATGTTTCTATTCTTTCCTTCCACAAATAGGTTGTTTGTATGTTTTCAGTTCACCATATGAGTTACCTTGTCCTCTTCTAACAAGACAGCTTTTTCCAAAAATAAAGTGGCTGTCGGATTGCGAATAATAATTGGAGTTTGAGGGTTACTGAAAAACTGAAACATTTAAGTAGGGGAAGAGTTGAAGGGAAGAAATCACTAAAAAGTAATTATATGCTGGATTAGTTAATTGCCATGTGTTCTATCCCAGTTTGAACTGGCATTGTTGTTATATGCGAAGTGGGAAAAACATGGTATGTCCACCTTGGATTCCAAATCATGTTCTTCCCATAATACAACTCTCCCAGGTGTACAATACTTAAAATTGAGATAATTACTTGTAGTTTGTTTGTCTAGATCGCTAAGAGCAATATTTTATAAAAGGAAACTTAAAACTTCTTCTCCAAAGGATTTAAAATAATGAGAAATTTGCAAACGGTAGTATGGGAGGACCTAATGTAAGACTGGGTGAAGTTAAAATGGACATAGTCAATCATGATTGGACCTTATAGTTTTTCTTGCTTGTCTTGTGTTCTTGAAAAAGCCTCAGAGCTGAAAAATGTTGAAATGTTGAGTGGAATTTAAGTTTAGGAAGGAGTAGGAGATCAGGACATCTCTGTCATCTCTTTATAGGATTGTGGTATCAATCATTAGTAGCATGTGTCTAAACTATTGTAAAGACTCCATGTTTTTCTTTGTGCCTATTATTTGTTGACAAATGATGTACCTTGTGATGATGTTCTCCAATCCATAGGTCATTTTAGGCATTTACGAGGTATGAAATGTGTCCATGCTGCATATATAGGCATTATTCTAAATTTAGAATGTTATGCTGTCGAATATCATTTGTGGGACGTAGCCTTATGTAAATCTCTCTCTTATCATGTGAAGGTTGGGCCTGGATCTGTTCTAAGAGGGCCCATGCAAAATGCAAGTAAAAGTTATATGTAAGTGCAGATTTCATTGTACTTGACCTCTCTTTCTGTGGCTCCTCCCCCTCTTCTCCTTTTATATTTTTCTCTTCTCATCTGCAACTTTTCTGTAATGGTTTGAGATGCTTGTTAATTCCTTGTTTTCAGGGCTTCAAACCTTCAGTGTCATCTACGGGATTGCCCTGTGGAATTGCTTCATCCACCTGAGGATTGCAATGTGAATGCATCTTTGTCCTTCACTCTTCAGGTATTTAAAAGATTCAACACTCAAAACCAGAGTATATTTAGAAGTAGAGAAATATTATTTTAATGAGACTGAGCCTTGGGTAAGGCTCATGAAAGATTGAAGAGCAAAGGGTCTCCCAAGGAGCCTTATTAACTTGTGCCTGAGTGAAGCCTATTCTATACATTAGTTTGAAGATTCGATTTGCTTGGTCTAGGGAGGTGTTGCGACTTTTAAGCTTTTTGCATATTTTTAGACTAAAGTTCATAGTAAGTTGCTTGTGCAGATATGTCGTGTCGAAGATGTAATTGTTGAAGGCCTTGTAGAAGGATCCATTATTCACTTTCACTGGGTCAGAACAGTAGTTGTAAAACCCTCAGGAGAAATAAGTGCATCTGGGCTGGGTATGCCTTGTCTGCCAGTCTCTCACTTTATTTTTTGTTACTGTCTCTGCTTCAAGATTTCTTCATTTTTTCTCTAATGAAATTACAAGATTCTTGAAACAAGCTGCAAGTGATTTATCGTGGAATTGTATGAAGCATGTTCCCTTGATTGGAATATGCAGGCTGTATTGGTGGCTTGGGAAGAGGTGAAGTTTTGCCCAGTGGTCTAAGTAGTGGAGCAGGACATGGTGGTAGGGGTGGGGATACATTCTATGATGGCAGTTACATTGCTGGTGGTAGTGTTTATGGTGATGCTGATTTGCCTTGTCAA
Source organism: Coffea arabica (assembly GCF_036785885.1). Taxonomy (NCBI): domain Eukaryota; kingdom Viridiplantae; phylum Streptophyta; class Magnoliopsida; order Gentianales; family Rubiaceae; genus Coffea; species Coffea arabica. The sequence continues at coordinate 8,810,067 of NC_092321.1, read as the reverse complement.
CTTGGTAGTGGAAGTGGAAATGATAGTTTACCTGATGCAGCTGCTGGTGGTGGTATCATTGGTAAGCTTTTTGAAAGAAATAAATTTTGAAGAATATATTTAGAATGGTAGATTACACTGAACCACTGGAAAAATGACCTTATCTCAATTTGCTTGTTTAAACGATTTATTACATCAGTTGCCTCCTTAAACGGTTAATCTGAGTCAAACTAGTTTTACTTGTACTTTACAATTTGATCAAGAATATTCCTAACACGCAACACCTCTTTCACATTTCAAATCTTGTATATCTTTTAGGTGCATGTTTGATTACGTGATCTTTGTCATCAACCCACATTATCTGGAGGTATTTGATTGTATGGAATAGCTCAGATGGGCGATTGATGCAATTGACATTTCAAGGGTACAACATGTTATAAGAGAATAGTTTGACGGAGCAAAGTGTAGTTTACCTTTAAAAAAAAAAAATCTGGAGTTGTGTCATAATTCTTTCAGAACAAGGCTTTATTATGATTCCAGGATCATACTTAGCGTCTGGCTCAGGTGTTTATGGTTTAAAAATTATAGGAAATCAAAATTTCAATGACTTGCTTTCAAAACTTGCTTGTTGGCTTGAACTTCTTAGGATCTGAATGTTGCTGTTATTGCTTCCTTATTATCAGTTACGGAACTAGCTGAGATCTGTGGCTGAAATTATAGATGAGAATCTTCATAGTGTTGTTTGTTTTTCATCATCAGATGCATTTTTAACACATTTAGACCGTCAAAAAGAATATTTCACATTTGCATTTTTTTAATTGAGAGGGACTAGTGGAAGGTCCAGTTGTATCGTCTCACTCTCTCTATCTGAGCTTAGTGCTTTTTGTTTTTTTTGTTTTTTTAGTTCTGAATATTACATGCGATATGTTAAACTTGATTGATTGCCCTTTCAGCATTGATCCTTTTCTTTTCCATCTTAATGTCTCAAGGTATTGCCTCACTTTATACAGTTAAAAAGTTTTGTTAAGAAGACCACAGGTGGTTTTTTGTCACTCACTAGTTACACTTTTTAATAGATTCACATATAATATTCTTTATTATTTTTGCAAACTGATGTAGAATTCTGGCCATTGACATGCCATGCTCAGGTTACTTAGATTGAACGCATCTTGATAATCCTTTGATTCTCGCTTTCTTGTGTCAGTTATGGGTTCACTGGAGCATTCGTTGTCACTTTTGTCTGTCTATGGTTCACTTCAAGCAAATGGAGAGAACAAGGCAAAATATAGTAGAAAGCTAGAGGGTGAGACCATTTCAGAAGCAGGTGGTGGGGGTGGATCCGGAGGAACCATTCTTCTATTTCTTCATAATTTGGCACTTGGTGATTCCTCTGCCATTTCAGTTGTTGGGGGATTGGGCAGTAGTAATGGTGGTGGTGGAGGTGGTGGAAGGGTTCACTTTCATTGGTCAGACATGTCCATGGGAGATGAATATCTGCCCGCAGCTATTGTAAAAGGAACCATCAATATTGGGTTTGTTTTGAACCCTTCATGCTCCTTTGATTACTGTTTTATTAACATTTAACCCTTGGATTTTTTTAGTACGATTTGTTATTTCCACCTGAATTTGATTTGAGGGATTTCTAAAGGGAGCTTGAACCTTTGGAAAATTAATCTAAGAACTTCAAGTTTAACTATTCTTTTCAGCATAAGATTATAGGTCTTTGAACTTAAGTCTTTTTTCCAAGTTTTCAAATACCAGAGTTCAGTGGATTCTTTTGATGTAGTTTTCAACTGGCATTGGGTGTTAAAAAAAAAAAGGAGTAAAGGGTGTATCTTCCAATATTCTGGAGGAAATTCTTTTGTCTTCTACTGTGCTCGCTACTAACGGGGTGCATGTCTGATGATGGAATTGCAGAGGAGGATTTGGTCGAGGTATGGGTCAAAATGGGGAAAATGGAACAGTCAGTGGAAAAGCATGCCCAAAAGGGCTGTATGGGATATTTTGTCAGGTTCGTTGCTGCTTTTGCTAAACTTGGTTCTCTTGGGTGCTTAGAGAACAATGAAATTTTGAACACCTAAAGTTGGATTCTGCACAAAGTACACTTTCAACTATAATAGGAAACTCTTTGAAATACACTTTCAACTTCAATGAGTGGCTCTGTCAAATACACTCTCACATTTTCTAGATAATTCTTGGTAAGCCTTTTGACACTTACAATTGGAATTAATTTTCATATCTTATGGCTCCTCATGTTCATTCAAACTGTCAAGGTGATCATCTTTGTGCTGTTTATCTAATGCATAAATCAAGTTGCTTTTTGATGCCTAAACTTACCCACCATCTTTGAGCACTTATTTCTTGCCTTGTAGTCATGATGGACATCCCACATCTTCGATTTCAGCCCTAACTAGTTTTACTGTATTGGTGTTTCTTTTGGTTTATTCTGTAAAGCTGCATTTTCAATTTTTAAAATGGTACAGGAATGCCCAATTGGAACATACAAGAATGTAAGTGGATCTGATCAAGCCCTTTGTCATAAATGCCCATTTCATGAGCTTCCACGACGTGCTACATATGTTGCTGTTCGAGGTATTATTATTGGTGTTCCATTTGCTTGCAATGCAATCATGCAACCTTTCTTCCCTTTTTCTCCTTCAATTGAAGATTCCCTGGCCTGTCTGCATTCGTTGACTCGAAGATGTGTAATACAATATAGTTTAACATTCTGTCTTTTAGTTTTGACATTTTTAGTATTATGATGTAAATTTTGAAACATGATATGCATTAGTGAACTCATTGAACTACTTTTTTTACATGGCTGTACATACTTCTTATGACTTTCACTTTTATACAGGAGGTGTTACTGAAACGCCTTGCCCATACATGTGTGTCTCGGATAGATATCACATGCCAAACTGTTATACAGCCCTTGAAGACTTGATGTATGCTTTTGGTGGACCATGGTTATTCGGTTTTATCCTCCTAAGTCTCCTTGTTCTGTTAGCTCTCGTTTTAAGCATAGCTAGGATGAAATTTGTCTGCGCAGATGAATTACCAGACCGTGTGCCTACTCGCCGGGCCTCACCAATTGATCGCTCATTCCCCTTCTTAGAGTCACTGAATGAGGTTGGGTTTGCTTTAATATTGCTGTCCTCATTTCAGATGCTTCTTCTGTTTCAATTGCATTCATGCTTAACTTGTACATAATTTGCCATCTTCATCATTTGGGTATCCTAAGCATGATAAATGTTTGTTGTCTTAGGTTTTAGAAACCAATCGAACTGAGGAGTCACAAAGTCATGTGCACAGAATGTATTTCATGGGAGCCAACACTTTTTGGGAACCCTGGCATCTTCATCATTCGCCACCTAAGGAAGTAATAGAAATTGTGTAAGTTTTCTATCATTGTTCCTCCCAGAGTATAAATGCTATACATTTTTTTCTTCGACTTTCTGTGTTTAGCTCAAATCCTTTGAAGCTGGAAGTTTTGCTGAAGCTGATGTGGATAGTTGCTAGCTGAATGTATCGTTTCTTTAAATTATTGGAATGAATTGAATCCTTCTGCTATGGCTTTTATTTTGCAGATATGAGGATGCCTTTAACAGATTTGTGGATGAAATCAACTGTTTAGCTTATTACCATTGGTGGGAAGGTTCAGTTTATAGCATTTTTTCTGTTTTTATGTACCCGCTTGCCTGGTCATGGCTTCAGTTCTGCCGGAAGAAAAAGATACAACAACTACGTGAATTTGTTCGATCAGAATATGATCATGCTTGCTTGCGCTCTTGCCGTTCACGTGCTTTGTATGAAGGACTGAAGGTTCATCAAAACCACTTCTTCCTCATTGACAATTTGTGAATATCAATTAGCTTGTTGGTCTATGAACTTGCATTGATTTCAGGTCTTAGTTACAATAGTTGCATTGATTTTGGAAGTTTGTCTTTCACTCCTGAATAAGTACATCAAAGATGAGGGTGACATGGGAGTTACCGATGAAGGATTTCAATCATATTCTTAAGCAAGACTATTGTTATTGTATCCTCATAGAGTTCCAACTTTGAAAATTCTGTTGCGGCTGGGAAAGGTGGGGTTGTTAGGAGTTGAATTACGAGTTTTAGCACATTTCATTATTGGAAAAAGATATTGAAATTTTATTAGTTATTCAGAAAATTTTTTTCCCTCCAGAAATTTTCCTCGTATTGAAAGAAGTGTGAAAAAGGTGAGAGAACGGCAATGGAGAATTTAAAATGCTTAAACCCTGGAATCCTTTGCTATGACTTGATCACTGATACTGTGAGCAGATCAAGAACTAGATATTTGTCTGGCAAAAGCATAAAAACTGGAAGTTTTGGAACTACTGCTATGGTGGAACAGCAGGTAGCATTATGCATAGCACCAGCCAAGAATGTGCCATTTTGGTGCTATGGAACGAGATGCTGCATTATGGCGTAGTCACAGCCATTTAAGTGTTTCACAGTCACCTTTGAATTAACTTTGGCTAAGGATGCTAGGGCTTCAACAGGAAAAATTCATGAGAAACCATGTCCAACACAGACTAGTGGTTTTATTATGTAATTCAATGGGCTTCTTGAGCTCATTGTTGATTGCATCATACCTTTTGTTCTTAAAATTGCTTATTGGGTCTGTTTGATGCATTTAATTATGTACAGCCATAAAACGACCGGTTTCTATGGTTAGGGGTATAGTGCTTTCTTTTCCTTTTTTTTCGTTGAGAATGACTTCCCCCTTTCTTGCCAACCAAATAGTTCTTTTAATCTGTCACTGGCTCTGTACTTAAGCACAGGCCTTTTAGTGCCATAAGAAAAGATCACACTAATGTAGCTGGGCTAAATGTCAATGTTTTCTCCCAAACCTATATTTCCAATATAGATAACGTAAAAGCTAATTTTAATAGCATTGATCTTCCTTTATTTACAAATTTCTTCTCTCTCATAGCCTATGTATTTTCTTGAGGAGTTGATGATCAGTCTCTCCTCTTGTAGGTTGCTGCAACTTCTGATCTAATGCTTGCATATGTGGATTTTTTCCTTGGCGGTGATGAAAAAAGGGATGACCTCCCTCCTCGTCTTCATCAGAGATTTCCAATGTCTGTTGTTTTTGGGGGAGATGGATCTTATATGGCTCCTTTTTCTCTTCAGAGTGATAACATTCTTACTTGCCTAATAAGCCAGGTTACTCTCAGGTGCTGATTACCATGATTGCTACTAGGGTTCTGTTGAATCAAATTGTATCCCTTTCTTTTCTGCTTGTGGTTCTGCTGAAGGCCCACTGACTGTTCTTAGCTCCACATTGCAGTCAGTTCCACCTACAATATGGTACCGACTAGTGGCTGGTCTAAATGCCCAGTTGCGTCTAGTTCGCCGTGGTCATTTCAGGGCCACTTTTAATCCAGTTATCTGTTGGCTAGAGACACATGCAAATCCCACATTGAAATCCCATGGTGTGCGTGTTGATCTGGCTTGCTTCCAACCTTCAGCTTCTGGTTATCGCCAGTTTGGACTTCTTGTATGCGCTATTGAAAGTGAAGCTTTAAGATCTGCAGTTGATAGACCAGATAAACATAGCTTACTTGAGAAACAGTCAAGGTAACAAACTCATATATATATATATATATATTCAAATATCATTGATACCTGAAATTGAGGTCCCTAACTTCTCCTTTTTGTTTAACTGTGCAGCTTGCCGGGTACTCGTTGGAGGAAAGCACTGGATCTTGTGAGAGTCAATGAACCTGCAATATCACATAAAAGGATATCTGAAGAAATTTTGATCACCAAGAACCTTCGGATGCTTAATGAGAAGATGACTATTAGTTTTCCTTTCTACTATATAATTCGCAATACAAAACCCATAGGACATCAGGCATGATTTTACCTGCCCAACCATCTTTTATGAAACTTTTCTGATTTAGGAGCTCTCTCTCTCTCTGAGCACATGCATGTCTCTGAGCATAAATAAGGCTGTCTTTCTCACTTGTTTGAATTATTGCAGGATCTTGTCGGTTTGGTAACATCAGTGCTTCTTCTAGGAGATGTTAGCTTAGTCTTGCTTACTCTGCTTCAGCTATACTCCAGTTCAGTGTTGGACTTCTTTTTGGTCTTGTTTATTCTTCCTCTCGGCATTCTTCTTCCATTCCCAGCAGGAATCAATGCATTATTCAGTCATGGACCTAGGCGCTCAGCAGGTTTCATGCGTGGATATGCACTATGGAATATTACCTCAGTGATAAATGTTGTAAGTAGCATTGTACCGATTGCCTCCCCCTAAAGAAAAAATCTCTGCCTTTTTCCCATTATTTGACCTGTATTCACTTTGAGTGTGTGTTAATTGATGAACTTGGTACCATAATTTTTCCTGAAACTCTCGATTCTCGAATACACCCATATGAACTATTCATTCATAAGACCTATGACTACTACTATTTATACATGTCCTTTCGATCTTTTTCTTGAACATTTAAACTGGTCTGAAGTTAGAAAAGGTTTAAGCACTAGCATTATGCAAGTGCACGGTATGTGTAATCCTTATCTAAATTTGACTTGCATAATTTAAATACGGATCTTTTCCTTAATTGATTACTGCCGCGGATGCTGAAAGAAACTTACACTTGACACCATGCAGCTTGGCCTCTCTAGATTCTTGAAAGAAATCCACACTTCACTTTTTCTTGTTCATTGAGATTATGGGAGAGGTCGTCAAAGTTCAAATCTTCTGTGTCAAATGTATTTGTCTGCCGTTTCATGATAAGGTTCCACTTGTCTATGCTCCTTAAATATGATGCTTATTGTCTTTTTTGTGGTTGATATCAGGTGGTTGCATTTGTATGCGGATTTGTCCATTTTAAGACCCAATCCTCATCAAATAAAAAGCATTGGAACATTCAATCCTGGAATTTTACCCTGTAAGGATCTCTTGTTTCTGAAGTTGCAATCAGCAACTGAATGGCTTATGTCTCTGTTATTAGCAGAATTTAACCTGTGTTGTGCTGTTGCAGGGATGAAAGTGGATGGTGGATGCTTCCTTCTGGACTGCTCCTGTGTAAAATATTCCAGGCGCGGCTGATTAATTATCATGTGGCAAACCTTGAGGTCCAAGATCGGACATTGTACAGTAATGACCCTGATGCATTCTGGAGGTCGTGAACCTGTGTCTCAGAGCTGGCTGCCCAATATGTCTTCCCCGTTTCTAACTGTTTTTTGCCTTTGTATCCTTCATTAAATGTGATCTAATGGACTGGCCAGTAGTGTACAGGACTGCAAAGTATGGGGTACTCTTTAGTAGTAGGTAGTTTTTGAATATAGATAATGAGGGCGTGCATCAATTTTTCGTTCTGCAGTCTGTTTTGCGAGTTGTACCAATGTAGATATGTACGTTATACGTGTACTGGTTCGGGCATTCTCATAGACAAAAAAGAAAACATCGAATATGGCATTGTCAAGTGTGCAGCTTTTTGTTTTTCCTTTCGGCTGAAGCTAAGGAATGTAAATGATTGGAGCATCCATTAAGCCGATTAACTCAATTTTGTCTATTTGGCAAAGTGGAATTTGACGATGCAGATCGGATTTACAGTTGCATTGCCATTCACTTGGAATTGTTAGTTATTGAGCCTCGGATAGCTTGGATCGTGTAGCTTGGGCAATATAAACAAAGGCAAAAAATTTCAGCGGTCACTAAACTATTGGTCGGATCATATTTTGGCCATCAAACTATTTTTCATCAGTAATTAATTACTAAATAACTTAATTATTAAATCGTTGATCATTTGGTGATAATTACTTTTAATCTGTGAAATTAGCAATACAAGTGGCAAAACATGAAAGCAATTTTGTTCAATAACTATGCAACCGATTTTCTAAATTGGGATATTTGGAATGGGTGGAATTGGCAAGACAACTCTCGCCCAAAAGGTATATGGGGACTGCTCCGTCTGCCGCCATTTTGATTGCTTTGCTTGGGCTCCAATGGGTAAGGACTTCCGCACCAGAAAAATTTTGGAGGATTTGCTGCTGCAACATGTCTGCCGGGCCAGGGAATGACATGGCCCCATTTTCAGACTTGGACTTGGCTCAGAAGCATTACTAGTTCATGCAGTCCAAGAGAGTCTTGATTGTTTTGGATGATGTCTGCTCTGCCGATGCTTGGTAGTGCCTCTACATTGCACTTTCGTCCCGAGAACCAACTGCCAGCAGAGTGCTGCTCACCACTCGGGACAACGGATTTGCGGACAAGATTGCTTCTTCATCAGCCGACAACAAAGGATTCGTTCACCGGATGAGGTTTCTTAACCCAGGCTGGGAGCTTCTCCACAAGACGGCTTTTAGAGGTCGCTCTTCTTCTGGCAAAGGCGTCATTTCTAGAAAAAATCTTACCTCTCTTAAAGGGCATATCACATATCTTCTTGCTGGTTCCAATTTGTCCATGAGGTCTTCATTGTTGCTGTTAATCCGCAGGAGCATCTAGGTATAGGTTTAGGAGAGCTCCTCGATGTTCTTTGTATTCTTTTTCAGCTTCTTTGATTTGTGGCTGAAGATTTAGGGCTCCCAATTGAGTCTCTGTTTTTCCCTCCACATTATGTTCCATTCGGTGATTGTTTGAGGAAAGAAATTAAGAGGAGAATACGGTCAAGTAGTTGCTGGACTTTGCCACGTGTATTATTAATTTTTCAGAGTAAAAGTAATTATCTATCAAATGATTACAAATTTACTGATTAAATTGTTTAGTGATCAATTATTGACGAAATATAATTTGATGGTCAAAACATGATCGGACCAATAGTTTAGTGATCGCTGAGATTTTTTGTCCTATAAACAATTAAACTATCCTTCTTTCTAAAACACAATTAAATTTGAAAGTAATGGTAATTCTTGGGATGACGTGTGTACGTACCAGCGAGTAATACTTCTGCATTATTGGTGGGTAGCGAGTTTGTTTGAGAAGATAAAAAGGGGAGGATACAAATCTAGCAATTGAAATGAAGAAAATGGGCGAGAATTCTGAGTTCTGAGGTCGAATAGTGTTAACTAGGTGGCCCATCTGGTGAGGGAACTCATCTAATGTTCTGTTTCTACAATAAGTTGTACTGTTCAAGTGCTTGTCCTTTTTATATATTTTTTTAATTTTTATCAGTAACGATAACAGTTTGTATAATCTATTCTAACCTAATCTAAGAAGAGGGCAGGGAGAAGTCACAATTAGTGGTTGGTGGGAGGCAAGGATTGAACCCTTAATCTCCCACCTCGATCAAGACTTTAAAGACATTTTGGTGACCAACGGCCCCTTGGACTGTTGATTGTTCAAGTGTTTGTCGCTTAGCAAGAATTTTAGAAACATATAAATTTGATTTAGAATAATTTTATATACATTGACAGTGTATACGTTATCACTGTTAGATCAGTGTATATTCTATCACTGTTAAATCTATGTCACGTACGTAAAAATTGAATTTTAAATTTAATTGTGTATAGTTGTCATTCATTTAACACTGACAATACATTCACTATCGAAAGATTAATTTTTTAATTTAGGGCAAATCTTATATATAATAATAATGCATGAATATTAGTGTAGCACTATATGAAGTGTAAAGCTCTCCACTATCCAAACTATTATTATTGAAATTTTAATGCCTTTTAAGCAACGGTGGAGGACTGCACACCCAAAAAAAAAAAAAAATCGAACTCATGTGCCGTACATAACTATTATTTTGTCATCACGTGATCTATAAATAATTTCAGATACCTCATCCAAATCAACACTGAGAAGTTTCCCATTGGAGAAAAGTCCAAACAACATCACAGAACTAAACCAAATTTGATTCGAACTAATTGGTTAGGTTTGATCAAGTTTGCATTACCTGAAAGTAGCAATAAATGTACGTGTCCTGGCGGAAAAAAATGCCTCGATGTCTGACTCAAAATGTGTACATGTATAGCACCTGAATGTCTCTGTCACTTTTGACCCACGCGCTGTTGATTTTTATTACCGCAAGAATCAGTTGCCTTGCTTCTTTGTAATTAGATCAACATTTGCAATGGCTGAGAGAACCCAAAGTCGTAATTTTCATCCGATTGAGAAGAATAAAAAGACGTGATGATGTCCGACCGATGTTCATCGACGCAAGAATAAAATAATACTAACCAAGAAAGATTAAATGTGTACTCTACGTAACAAAAAGAAGAAGAAAACGAAAGGGCGGGCTCGCACACGTAAGCACACACAACTTATAGCTTCACTCACAGAACAAACTAAATTTTCAAGTTTCAACCTCGAGGGCCAGTTAAAGAAGTCAAAGGCACAAAATCCCTGGCAAATGGGTCTAGACTAGAGCATGAAGCCCCTGGCGGCGGAGAGAGTGGCGCGTGAGAGTATAAAATTAAAAGTGGTGCAGATATTTTCCGGGATTCCACCAGATTCCCATCTTATTCAGCTCACCAGCGTCCTTAATAAATGGAGCTGACATTTTATGCTCTACATACAATTTATACAGCAACACAACAAGAAAGGAAGCGTAGTGCCAACTCAGCCTCCCTCCACACGACACAACCCACCAACAGCAACAGCAATCCCACTCCTAAACTTACAAAAGCAAAGACCCACCTTACAGCTTTAATCAATTAATAAAAGCACTCTGTTTTGGTCATTACCTTCCAGCTGGAGAAGCAGCAATGAGGCAGCAGCACAGCCTGGAAGCTCCATTATTGGTTGAGAGTGGAAATTCCATCAGGAAGAGATACTGGAGAACAGTTCTGTCTTTTTTGCTTGCTCTTATTGGCTTAACATGTGAGTGTCGATTCTATCCAATTTGATGCTAAAACTTGACGTTTTCATTGGACTCTTAATTGGATTTTTCTTGATATACCTTAGTTCTGGATGGCCTGTGTACTCTGCAAGACACACTAAAACTAGAACAGGGGGGCCATGATCAGTCATTGAATTCCCCGGTGGGATGGGTTGGGGACATGGGTAGCTTTGTCATCGTCACCAGGGACGCTAATCTTCTGTGATGAGTAACAGAAGAATCGTCCCTGATATTAATAATTCAAGATTCTCGTAATCATTTTGTTTTAATTGTTTGCCACATGAAGCCCTCTTCAGACGCCTGGCCTTAGTTAATTTTACCGTCTATTGGTGCTCTTGTTCTGGTTACTCTTATCATATGGTAATCCATCATACTTAAAATCGAGTAATACTATAACTGGATAGCTTTTGAATAATCTGTTATTGTTCTTTTTGGGAGAAATTATCTCTTGTATTGGCAAAGGCTAATCCATCCAAGAGGAGGGGTTATGTGATCAAGGTGCGCCTATTCGAGTTGAATTCTTTGCATGGTATTCATGATTGCTAACAATAACTGGGCAAACACATGGCCGGACTGGATTCTGAAAAGAACCTTGTGCTAAAGTTGTCTGGCTGCTACAGGTTTTAAAGTGATTTAGTTTTTACCCCACATAGCCATTTTTACTAGACTGCACTATGAATTGCTACAGACATATAAGTTTGTATGTTTTGCTATCACCTTTATCCGTTGAATCTACAGTGTTAGATACATGAATTTCCTGTTTCTTTATAGTACTCCTGCATATTTGGATGTTTCACCATTTAGCTTCTCTGTATGCATGTAGGTGTTGGTTTGATACTGCGAGGCAATTCAAGTTTTTGGGTAGTAGTGAGAGATGGAAACGAATTTAATGAGAGACTGCAGTTTGGAAACACTGAAATTGTTGAGTCTCAGCAAGCAGTTGTTGCAGCTGATGATGGCCGTTGCTCAGAAATTGGAGTTTCAGTACTTGCAGAAGGTGGGCATGCTGTTGATGCTGCAGTTGCAACTGCACTTTGCCTTGGAGTTGTCAATCCAACGGCCAGCGGGATAGGAGGCGGAGGTTTCATGGTTGTTCATTCTTCAACAACATCAGAATCCCAAGCATTTGACATGAGGGAGACTGCTCCGTTAGCTGCTTCCCAGGTACATATTTCTCTCCACTTTTACAGGATAATTTACCTAGTTCATACTATAATTTTTTTATATGATACGGACTATTGCAATGTATACTAGTTTTATACCTCATAGTCTAGGTTGGATTCATTTGACTGCGGTATTGTTTTTTGGGCAATCTATTCTTTGAAAACTTTGGATCTTAGTGGTTGAGCTTTCTTAATTTGTTCAATTTTGGAAATATATTATCAGGACATGTATGACACTGATGTTAATGCAAAATATAATGGAGCACTGTCAATGGGAGTTCCTGGTGAGCTAGCTGGTTTACACGAGGCTTGGCTTAAATTTGGGCGGTTGCCGTGGAAAACTTTGTTTCAACCCGCCATCAAACTTGCCAAAGAAGGGTTTGTGGTTGCTCCATACCTTGGATCATACCTTGCTCGTAAAATGAATATAATACTAACTGATCCTGGCTTAAAACAAGTGTATGCACCAAATGGCAAATTGCTGAAAGCTGGTGAAATATGCTACAATGTGGAACTTGGCCGCAGCCTAGAGGCAGTAGCACAACAAGGTCCTGAGGCCTTCTACAATGGAACAATCGGTGAAAAGCTGATTGAGGATGTGCAAAAAGCAGGTGGAATTTTGAAAATGGAGGATTTAAGGAACTACAGAGTGGATGTTACTGGTGCAGTTTCTGTCAACACAATGGGCTACACGATCTTAGGAATGCCACCTCCATCAAGTGGGACGCTGGGAATGTCTCTGGTATGCTTTCTCTTTCTATTAATTGGACGATACGCAGACTCAGATTTGTATAGCTCAACAGTCAATGAATTCATATCGGTTGAACAAGTCGTTTTTGGTGGAACATTTTGACTGTTGCGTTGGTTCCCCTGAAAAGAACATAGTCCTAACCTTTTGCCTTGAGATTTTGACATTTAGTTCAGAAACTTCTGATTAATTTACTACCTGCATGCTGTGGCAAGACTGCATTTTAGTTTGGATGAGTGGCAAAACATAGTCCATTTTTTGTTACCTAAATGTGTCTGCAATTGGTGAAATTTTAGGTGCTGAACATCTTAGACAGTTATGCTAGTTCAAATGCAGCAGAGGGTCCTTTGGGTCTTCATCGTCTGATTGAAGCTTTAAAACACATGCTTGCTATCCGCATGGACCTGGGTGACCCCGACTTCGTAAATATCAGTAAAACCGCATCTGACATGCTCTCCCCTGAATTCGCTAAGAAAATACAGCAACTGATATTCGACAACACCACTTTCCCTCCTGAATACTACATGCACAGGTTGAAAGAGCTATATTGGATCCTTGAATATCAGATTGTACATTCTCACTTCAAATTGCTAACTTGTAGCCATCATACTATTTCCAGGTGGAGCCAGCTTAGAGATCATGGAACCAGCCACTTCTGTATTGTTGATGCAGACCGAAATGCTGTATCAATGACGACCACAGTGAATTATCCCTTTGGTGCTGGGGTGCTATCTCCTTCGACTGGCATCGTGCTTAACAATGAAATGGGAGATTTCAGCGTACCTACAGAGATATCTTCCGATAGGCTCCCTCCTGCTCCAGCCAACTTTATTAGACCAAACAAGAGACCATTATCTTCAATGACCCCTATAATCGTTCTCAAGGTAGAAGAACGTTCTATGCTGAATTATGTTTTTCATTCCACTTGCTGCTTATCATTTCTGTGATTACAAAAAAGCATTACAGAGACATAGCAATGGTCTGTCTCAGCGTTTCTATGTCAACTGATTTCATTACTAAACAATTCTTTTATGGATAATTGTCATCAGCATAATCAGCTAGCTGGAGTGATCGGAGGAAGTGGAGGATCAGACATAATTCCGGCTGTGGTCCAAGTGTTCATTAACCATTTTATTCTGGGAATGGAGCCTCTAGCTGCTGTTCAGAGTCCAAGAGTTTACCACAAGGTCGAATTGATTGGCTTACTACGAAAAATTAATTTACTAAATAACCTGCTGCCGATCATACGTTAATTTATTCTTGGTTTTCTACAGTTAATCCCGAATGTCGTTTTGTACGAGAACTGGACAGTTTTGGATGGGGATCACATCGAACTCTCAAGTGAGAATAGGCACTTCTTGGAAGAAAGGGGTCACCAGCTACAGGGTAGATCAGGCGGAGCAATCTGCCAATTTATAGTTCAAACCCTTCAAAGGCCAAGGGATGGGGGTCGGAAATTTGGGAAAATGGCGAACAATGAGGTAGTTCATGGAATTCTTACAGCTGTTAGTGACCCTAGGAAAGACGGAAGGCCTGCAGCCATCTGATATTCTCACTCGGTTAAAACCAAAAAAACTGTACAAATATGGCTGAGGGCTTAATCCTATTTCTGCAGCTTGCTGCGTTGTAAATTAGGCAATGATTCCTTATATATCATTCAGCAACAGCTAGCTATGGCAACTATGATTATTTTGAAAAAGAGAGAAAAAAAGTCGAGTGTAGAATTGAATGTGTTTCTTTAAAAGTGCATAAAGAAATGGTGAAAGTTTCAGAGTTTGGTACAAGGCTCGGCAGTGCATACTGTTATTGACGCCTAACTTCTGGTTGAAATCTCAAACTTACCAAAAATAAATGTCCAACTCCAATTTATTTCTGTAACACCAATTACAGGATGACACACTACAAGCCTCTAACCAGCTCACCCTCCCATGTTCACTTCATGGATTAGAACTCGATGACATCTACAAAACAATCAATTGCGTCTCTAATATAGATAACGACTGAACAAGTGGATAACAACAAAAAAAAAAAAAGAAGGAAATTACACAAACTCTTCGTTATAGCTGCAACATCTTTAAAAACGAGTTATGAAGCTTTTTCCAACAGCTGTATTGGGCCCAAAATGTTAGACTTGCTAGTCTCAACGATACACCCGTTCATAACCATTTCCTCCAACATAAAGTGTGCTTTCTCCAGATGGAACATGATATCCAGCTCACACTGCAATTACATGAAAGAGTTCATTCAAAGCGAAGGTAACCAAAATAAAGAGAAATTTGCCAGAGAAACTTATTGAGATAAATTGAATCATCAGTTTTTTAGTTTCAAAACTCACCACATTACCAAAATGCCGATCCATGGTTTCAACCAACAGGTGTATGAACTCTAAAATTGCAAGTTCATTCTGCAAGAGTAAAGATTAAGGAAAAGAATGAAAAACAATACTCAGAAAAGGTTCCATAACAATACGGCAATCTCAGGGCATGTGAACTAGGAAAGACAAAAACCTATTCCATATTCACACGAAGGGATTCACAGATTTGTTCAAAACAATAGCATGAAAACCTATTCTACTACTGTACCCCATCTGAACTACCTACACACCACTGGACTTTTCAAGTAAAGGATGATAAAATTCCCTTCAATGAAATCGAAACAACCCCTGACACACTATACAGCGGATATTTCAGGTGCTTTTCTTGTAGGGCAGACACAAGACATGCATCTAAGCAATTAACTAGTCAAATAGAGATGCATGACGATAACATTCCACAAGCAAAGAAAACAAGATAATTGGAAGTAAATCACCTTGTCTAGAGTTAGCCAACAATGCACTATGTAACATCCCAAGTAGAGGCATGCACGTTGACACTAAGAGTTGAATTTTGATGTGATATGAAGTTTTAAGAATGAGAAAGACTAATAATAAACACCTTCTAGGACCCTCTCAAAGTTAACTAAGCACCAGATCTTGCAAAACAAGTGCTAAGGTCAGGTACCCCTTTCAAGGTAAAGCAAAATGCAAATGCAGACAATGACAATAGCACTGCCCAAGCTGAAACAAAGTATTATCATGCCCATAAAGAAGATTGTAGCCATCATCATGTAGGTTGACAGATCATTCAAAACAAGAAGTTCTATTAAGAATCTGAGGTACATGAGATTAATGTCAACGAGAACCATTATACATGTTAAAGAGATAGAATAGCTTACTTCTTCATTATCAACTCCGACCAGAAAAAACAGGGATGCATATCGCCGGTAAACAATCTTGTAGTTCCGATGCTCAACAAATGAACACTGTAATCAATTAACAAAGTAGGGACCAAAATGACTCAAAGATTCAGATAGCGTTAAAACTAGCAAAAATAAACAACAATTCTGTGATAAAAAAGAGGGGGTCTGGAAGGGGGAGGGTATTTGGGCAGTCCACCAAATGATGAACATTACAAATGGCACTAAAAGCTATATTCAGTTTGGCCAGAAAAACATCAGATTCTATTAGCTGCTCTTGATCTAAAGGGGAATGGAGTGGAGACAGCTGATTTTCCAATGATGAAAGAGCCAAGCTTGCAGGTGAAATCAGTAAAAGAAGCAATCACAAAATCTATAAAGTACTCCGTAAGCTGATATCAGAAAAAGGCGTGGACTTTACAATCGAGAGAAGATTACAAGCACAGGAGAGAGGAATCAGAAAAAGGATCAACATTTTCATCTTCTCTAGCAGACAAACAGTAATGAAAAACAAAAAGAAAGAAGAAGAAACTGGGTGTATCCCCGAAGAAACACACAGATGATTGCATCATTAACAAATTATTAATGGAATTCCAGAAGACAGATTTTAAAGGCAGAAAGGAATCATCGTCGAGAATTTGAGCCAAAGGACACCCCATTAAAAAGTCATCGAAGAAATCAATTATAATAATGCATAAATCAAAGAGAGAGAGAGAGAGAGAGAGAGAGAAGGCGGGGAACCTGTTGCTCAGTGCGAGCGAGGCATTTGCGGACGATTTCGCCTTCAAGGGCACGTCTTTCTTCAATGGTGAGGTACTCGTAGTACTGGGCTAGCCTTGTCTGCCCTTGCTTGTTCACCATCAGTATGAATCTTATCCCCATTCTTATTATTATTATTCAGTAAAAGCTAATTTAAATCTCAACAAAAAGATGATGAGAAGAGGAAGAAAACGGGAAGTTGGCTGGCGGATGGAACCGGAACCCGCCGCAGGCTTCTTCTTTAATTTGATTGATTGCTCTCCGTCGGGTCTTTGCCTTTGGATGCTTCAGAATTTGGACTCTGTGTCGGTCCGAAGTCCCTTTTACTTTACTGTTGCTTGTCATGTTACTTTTGCCCTTTTTTTTTTTTTTTGTGGGGGCCGCCCGCGGGGAGGCGGGGGGGGGGGGGGGGGGGTGGGTGGGTTTGGGGTGCTCAGTACTCACTTCAATGAAACGGAAATTTTGAAATTTTTTTTTTAAAAAAGAGGGATGAACATAAATGTGGGTTAGTGTTCATAAATTATCAAAATATTTTTGTTCTAAGTAAAATTACAAATTTATCTTTATGTGCACGTATTAGCATACATTTGTATATGCACATTACTGACATTAGAGTATATATATATTTATATATACATATGTATGTATGTATGTATATGCATGTGTGTTCATATATGCATGCATATATCGTTTAAATTTGTATATTTGGATGAACACATATACTCATCAAGATATACACATTATTTTTATTCGTTAAGGTGTATGTTTTCATTCCATAGAATGCAAAATATTACGAGAGTAATTTAATCATTTAGCAATAAATTTATTAGTTATATTAATTCGTGAATGGTAACCATCTCTCATTTATAAATTTTACAAAACTTACCACATTACTGATAAATTTTTAATCTTTCGATTCCCTCTTTCGAAATTTTTCCTAACAAAACCATTTTTTTTTTTTAAAAAAAAACCCCAATTACTCCAATTCATGGCACAATTCACGCTTTTATTTTATTTTATTGTTTGTGTGTGTGCGCGCGCGCGTGGATGTAGAACTTATGCTTAAAGGTCAAATATACAATCCGTATATTTTGTTGCTTAAAAGTCAACTGGATTCTAGTCTCACGATTAGCCAAGCCCAAATAAAGCATCTGCTCGATAAAATGAGAAAGAAAACGAATATATAATAATTATGTGTTGTTGCCATTTTTATTTATGGCACAAAATTACATTCCGCTAGCACACCTCCAATAGGCAATAGGGAGGATCTCAATTTGGGTGGGTTTGTTTGGAACCACCTAATACCAATTAGTCACTGAACTGAATGGTTATAAAGCCAAGTGCAATACAACTTCTGCCGTACAAACCGAAACACCTATATCGCGCGCATCAGGTTCGGTGCAGCTCAACATGCGACCTTCTTCCTGTTTATGGGATTCTCATCCAGCAACCGAGGAACTACTTCTTCCTTGTCTTTCTTGGCATTTTCTATTATATCTCTTGTCAAGAAGCTTGGTTGATTCGTTGATGAAAGAAGTCTAGCCCACATCCTATCCGTTATCACAACCTTGTGCTGTCTCTCATTGATTCGCTGCAGATTCCATCCAGAGGAGGCAGCAGTTTATCGTCATTTATAAACACAAGTAAGATCAAATCAAATCATAAAGAAACACGGTAGTCAAAAGCTATCAGCATCCTATAACTAAAAGAGTTTGTTCTGCATCGGTGCACAAAAGAGCAGCTCAGTATTCGTGTATGGTTCTCAGCATTCATGCACGTCTTTTTTTATTTTTGGTTAATGTGTCGTATGTCATGCTCATCTTCTAAAGACACAATCCACTTCACGCTAATCTTCATTGAATGAAACTATTGGAATCCAACAAATAAGGTCCTCATTCAACAAAAAAAGCCTTGTAAATAGTTACTGAATCAGACATGAGGAAAGCTAAAGTGGTGTCTATGCACGCACGTCTAGGCCTGTGGTTTGGAGAACAGACAGATTTCAAGGATTAAAAAGCAAAACCATATTCAGGGGCTTGCAGCATCCAGATTTGCAGTGCTGCTTTGCGCCACTGTTTGTATAACTACATCTATGATGATAAGATGGATTTTAGAGGATAAGCAAACATATGTAACAGGTGTCAAATCACTATATATGGACAACTAAAATGTTTTTAACCTGAGCCTAATGATTATTTATTTGAATCATGAGCATTTTAATGCAACAATATGACTTACATGGAATGGTATGTAACAGTGCCTGCCGTTGACAGGCCCTACTGTGAAGCCTGTGTACCCTGCCATTGCTCCATGAACAGCACTTTGAGCCAGAAGAGTGCAGTAAACGTTGTCTGATGCATTGCTAGGAATGGCTCGGATCATATATGTGGGATCTGTCGCAGATCCAGCGAAGTACTTGGTCAGACTTCAGAGCAGAATATACTAGTAGTAATTTTTATCATATATAAGGGGAAATTTCAAGGTACCAACCTATATATTTGAGATTAATTGCCATCTTCTGTTCTTTAGCAAAATGATTCTGCAAGAGAGAGCCATGACTTTCTCAGCTCAGTCAAACTAATTTACACAGCACAAACGATGATTAATGCACCAACATAATTTACTACTTTAGTTTTAAAGAGCCCCTGATTACAATCAAAACCTTAATTCCTAGTTATGAGAACTATATTGCTAAATGCAGCAAATAATCAGTTCAGAACTATGCATCAGAAGCCATACCTTGATGCTTTGAGATATCCACAATCCAACATCTTGTAAAAGCTTATTTCCAGAAGCATCCTGCTGATCAGTAGATTGCAGACTCTGAGAGAGTAGCTCTTGCCCTGCACCTTCTGCTGTCACAATTACCATGTGCCCTTGCTCTTTGAGTCGTTTCTCAATGTATTCATAAAGTCCACCAGGACCGTCAAGATAAAATGGTGATTCGGGAATCAAGCAGCAATCGACATCTCGACTAGCAAGAGTCGCATGCATCGCAATGAACCCTGCATTAAAGACCATTGAGAATGTTACACAAGCAATTTCACAGAGCATAACATGATGTGCTGTTGGGAAAATATGATGATCCTTCTGGAAATATAAACAGTTAAGATTATCTGATGGCAAACCGTGAAGAAACGGTGAATGTTCGGAGGGAAAACCAAATGATGCCCCAACCCCAATTAGTACCATATGTGTTACAAAACATGTACTCCAACTTTGCATATTACACTACACTGCAGCTAATTATCATTTGCACACTGAGGTCTTGACTAAGGACCTTTTCTTGCATTTTCTAATGCAAGATTGTTTGGCAAAAGAGTACAGATTATTTGATGTATTCGCCAAACAAACATCGAATTCTGGTATGAAGCTTACCGCTGTTCCGTCCCATTAACTTCACAACACCAATGCCATTCTCAACACTTGTTGCTTCCACATGTGCAGCATTAATAGCACGTTGAGCTTCCTCCACAGTAGAATCAAAACCAAAAGATTTGTCAATAACCTGCAAAAAGGAAGACAAAATTCTGAGTGCTGATAAACTGGTAATCAGCTGGAATTTATAAAGTCAGCGGCAATGTGTAGAAGGACGCTGATACAGCCACTCTTAACCTACAAACAAATTACCGGAATGTCATTATCAATGGTTTTCGGGACACCGACAACCGCAACTTTAAGACCTCGTTTTCTGATTTCCTGAGGAATGGACGACGGTATAAGTTGTAAAAGATCTAATTTACTAAAGGATTGAGAAAAGGAAGAGCGACACCTGAAGGATAGCAGCCATTCTTGAGTCACACAGATCAGAGGCTAGGAAAAACCAAATTCACCATCACATTAATTAGACATACCTCAAAAATAACACTAGCCCCCTTTTGCGTCCCATCTCCTCCAATAATATATACCTACATCAATGACAGCATGGGTTCTAGGATCAGGCAACAGATGCAAAATAAAAGCTCAGGCATATTTATTGTTCATACCTGATTGATTCCACGGTCCTGAATGCTGTCAACTATCTTTTTGGTGACATGGCCTCCGCGTGATGTTCCAAGAACTGTCCCACCACGTTTGTGGATATCATTTACAACCTTAGGTGTCAAGGATATTGTATTGCGGGAATAGAAACCCCGGTATCCTCCCTACAAATCCATCAATCTCATTTACAGTTGATACCACCGCAGAGAATAAATTGGTCAGCTTTTATAAAAACTGCTGCACAGAAGAATCCACTCACATCTATTCCCAGGACTCTATTTACACCATACATGTAGTTCAAGCCACAAACTATTTCTCTGATCACTGTGTTGAGTCCAGGGCATAAACCTCCACATGTAACGATACATGCACGTACTTCATCAGACTCGAAATGAACCTGGAAGCATTGTTGAAAAATCTTGGTTATCTACAACAAATTGGTCCTTATTTACGACAAATTTCACTCATGTCGAATATATAACATACTTTTTGGCGAGGACCTGCTCGTCGAAAATGTATCCCTCTTGGACCAGTTGCATGAACAACAACCTGCAGAAGAAATGATCAGGGAATATTAGACATGACAAGGACATTTGAATTGTAAAAACTTTGATACGCATGCTCATTGCCCATTGCTCATCTCCAAAACGGCACATTATCCTTCTACCTCAAAAAAATAAAAAACTAGCCCGCATGGCTGATCTTTGAGAATCTTTTTCGGTTCAAAGCAATTGGGTGGAGGCACTGCCTGGCGCCTTCTGGAGATGGAGGCACCAACTTCTATAAACACAAAGCGGTTTAGACTAATCTTTGCCTCCCCAAAACTCATTTAACGGAAGCAAAAAATGGTCAATCCTCATCAGCCGCAAGGGTTGAATTTATTGCTCTTACAAATTGAAAAGTGGAAGCTCAAAAACAGACTAACCTTTTGTGGAACGGTGTCATCAGCATTGACAAAGTACTGTCTGTAATCAGATATGGTAATCGTCAATATATGCAAGGTCCAGTCTTCTATGTAACTAAACAAAATTAACTGCTGAAGTTTTGTAATTGAGACTTGAAATTACTTACCTCACAGCTGAATATGCAGGATTATCTTGCAAGGGATTGGTATAAGTCTGCCAACAATAAGGACAAGGATTGAATGATTAGAGCAGCCTTTCTAGCAAAGAAAGGATGACAATTCAATAAAGACAAAACCCGCCTTTCATTTATCCTCCAGAAAACCGGCAAAAAGATAATCTTACTTACCCTCCCCCCCCCCCCCCCTCCCAAAAAAAAAAAAAAGGACACCAGCAAATAAGACGAAACAAAAGTACTTCTCTGCCTTGAACAAAAGGTTTGCTTTACTCTTCCTTGATCTACAGATGGATGAGTTTTTTATTTGCCTCGGAAACAAAGAAAAAGAGATTAGAAAAGAACAGAACATTTTAGTACTTCTCTGGTTCTGTCTACTGTAAATTAGCTTAATTACAAAGCAGCGCAAGCACTATCACTAAAGCAAAATTTTGTCTAAAGGAAAAGAAATAATTGAAAAATGGGACAAGCATCGTAAACAGGCCCTCGTAATTATGAAACAGAAGAACTACGCTATAAAGGTCAAAAACATTACTCAATATGCAGGGGAAACAGAAGCAGCTTTTTTAATAAACATATATCTCCCAAAAAGTTGGAATATCGAAAATCATTGGGAAAAAAAAATTAATAGTTAGAACTAAATTTTCAGGTTACTGAAGAGACAAGCTTGCACAAATTTCTTCAACCTTTTCCTGTTGCTTTTTGCATATTGAGATGGTAGAAGAACATTGAAAAAAAAAAAAAAATGGACCGATCAAACAGAAAATTCAACACACTCAAAAGCCTTCAACACCATATTTCCACAAAAACCAACGATCACCTTATCAAATTTATAGAGAAAGGGTGAGGGAGAAGCATAATTACAGGAAGATCAGGAATATAGTCAGATAAATGAGGAACATCTTCAAGAACATAACCGGCTTCTCCAGTCACGATTTTAGGCTGTGAATTATTGGTTGCTCCCATCGACAACTTCTTTTCAGTAACTTGAAAAGATGTAAACCCGTTTGGAAGATGAGTGTTATGAGTATGATCAGGCAACTTCAAGAAAGCTAACTTGCTAGAAGAGACACCGCCACCACCATTACAAACTGCCTCCATTCAAGTTTTGGAACAACCCAAGAAAAAGAAATGATATGATATAGCAGTAAAAGTGATTTTTGGTAAATGGATTGAATTCAGACATTGATCTTGTGTAAGGAAGGTTATTATATACTAGGAGTATTATGGCATGGTATGTGTGGGGTTGACTATTATTACTCCAACTCCACAAGTTAAAAGCATGAAGCCTTGCCCAAGTAATCTATTTAGGTATGGTTTTGAACACGGATTTTGTGTACATAACATAGAGCTTGTGCTTTTGGATCGACTGAAACAGGTGGCAGAATTGCCTAGTTATTTTCAGTAGGTGTACATCCTATTCACAAGAAAGTAGGAAGCCAGAGAAAGGGAAAGGAGGAAGGTGACTGGGAGGCTTCCATCCCTCAAAAAAAAAATAAAAAATAAAAGGAGGCTTCCAAACTGGGATTCAAGAATTAGGGACAAACATTTAAGGTGAAAAAAAAAAAAAGAAGGGTAGAAAACATGATTAAATGTCAATAGTAATGTTACAGAAACACATGTTGCTTCATGTTAACGGTAAGGGAGCACTGTGTGAGGATTGGTTCAACTCGTAAGAGAAGTTTTTTAAGATTCCCTTCGTCCAATTTTCCGTTTTCTTTCTTTCTTTCCTTTTTTTTCCAAGTGCTTGAGGTTGAAGACTCCCTCTGCTGGCTGCTAATGCCTGAGGAAAATTACCATCTTGTTATTTTCATTACGTAAAATATGCTAACTATTTTTTTGACTTGACTGGCGTGCCTTAGAAAAAAGAAAAATAGAAGGGTCCAATACACGGTGATTTGCTTTCTAGAAGTACAATTTGGACCTTGGACTTTTTCATTCAACTCCCTTTTCAAGCAGGAACTTGAGGCTAGATACCTTCTGGAATATAGAAGATTCCTTCACTATTCTAGAGATCCTGTTGAAGAAGAGTTGAACAAGTATTCTGATTTTATAATCTTGGTGGGGGGCCAAGGCACAATAACGACCATAGATAGTGATTAAACTAGGAGCTCTAAAACTTGATCCCACAGTACCATCACCATGAACTAATTCACATGATCAGTGATGTCAGGGTGTGCGAAATGGACGATGGATGTTTGATCCAATAGGGCTAAATTAAATAAGAGCTGATTATAAGAGAGGTTATCACCATTTGTAATTTTGTAAACCTGCAAAACATATTTAATTTACTATTTATATTTACCTTTCGGAGTCAAACAAATAGGCGAGGTGACCATCCTTCCAACTGTGATTAATCCTTTTCAGGAATGGATAGTGCTGCAACTAAGGAATTAAGTCAACTTCAACATGCATGCTAAAGCTATATACCTCATAGTTGTAAGAGCAGGGGGTTTGAGTTTGGTTAACTTCACCAACTAACATTTTTTAAAAAAAAAAAAAATGATCGTAAATCAGAGGAGGCAGAAAGCTACATTAAGTAAAGAATTTCCCTATCGGGTGATGTAATTAGTTCTGACTTGTGACCGCAGAGAGTATTTACGTACTGGTTGTAATTATATATGCATCTTGGAAACTAGATCAAAGGTATAAGAACATGGTGGCTTTTAATAATATTATTGTATTAACATTATTGTGAAATCTTCCATATCAGTAGTAGTTGTTAACTTAAAAATATACTATTACTTTGGCGGTTTGGCCTCCCAAACATGATTATCCATGGTTCTTTTTTTTTTTTTTTTTTCTAAATTTCTCTTGATAAAAGTGTCATATACCTCACTAATAATTAGTTTCCTTTTAGTAAATATATAACAATTAGGGAGAAATTTTTTTTTAAATGCAAATGTCCTATAAAAAACTAATTTTTAGTTTCTTATTTATAATTCCATAATTATGATTACTATAGCAACTAAGGTAAACGCTATACAAATAGGAAATCAGAGACAAACAAAAGGAAATTCGACTAACTATAAAAATGGAGTCTAACATTCATATTGTAATTATACTCTGTCTTTATTATTAGGGATAATTTCAGAAACCTCCCCTGAGGTTTATGACATTTACACTGACCTCCCCTGTGGTTTGAACAATTACACTGACCCCCCCTGAGGTTACTAATCCTTTGCAAATTTAGTCCAAACGATTAAAATATTGTTTTAGGGAGTGAAATTAGAATTTTGTACCAAATTTGTCATTTGTACTACATGTCCAATGAATGACAAAGTACTACAAATCAATTAATAATTAATAAACTTTAAAGAGTATAGTTTATAGGCAAATACGCATTACCTATTTAAAGTACCGACTTTTTACGAAAATTTTACTTTCAAACATTTAATTTAATACAAATATTTACGCTTAAATACAGATTTGTATTTACTTTCAAATATTTAATTTTTGTTAAATACAAAATCTACCAATCTCTCTTCCGTAAAATATTAATATAACACTTTTTGAATTTTAGTTCCAAATATTTATGTATTTAACATAAATTAAATGATTCAGAATAAAATGTCCATAAAGAGCCAATACTTTACTCATGTAATGGATGAAAGCCATAAAGAATTAATACTTTAGGAGCCTTTTAAAAAAAAAATATTAATTTATATTAAATAAATAACCTATCGATTTCCTTTTTGCAAGAATATTACTGTAACATTTTTTGAATTTCAAATATTTACACTCAAATACAGATTAGCATTTGCTTTCAAATATTTAATTTTTGTTAAATACAAAACCTACCAATCTTTCTTCCGTAAAAATATTAATATAACACTTTTTCAATTTTAGTTACAAATATTTATGTATTTAACATAAATTAAATGATTCAGAATAAAATGTCCATAAAGAGCCAATACTTTACTCATGTAATGGATGAAAGCCATAAAGAATTAATACTTTATGGGCCATTTTTTTTAAAAAAATATTTAATTTATATTAAATAAATAACCTACCGATTTCCTTTTTGCAAGAATATTACTGTAACATTTTTTGAATTTTACTTACAAACATTGATATATTTATCATAAATTAAATGTTTGAAAGTAAAATACCCGTAAATAGCCGATACTTTAAATAGGTAATGTGTATTTGCCTATAAACTATACTCCTTAAAGTTTATTAATTATTAATTGATTTGTAGTACTTTGTCATTCATTAGACATGTAGTACAAAGGGCAAATTTGGTACAAAATTCTAATTTCACTCCCTAAAATAATATTTTAATCGTTTGGACTAAATTTGCAAAGGATTAGTAACCTCAGGGGGGGTCAGTGTAATTGTTCAAACCACAGGGGAGATTAGTGTAAATGTTATAAACCTCAAGGGAGGTTTCTGAAATTATCCCTATTATTAAAAACTTCTTATTCCTAATTATTGACAATTGAACTTGCATTTCACGGTTAGTATACTTTGTTTGCTATGTATGTACTATTAGCTATTGAGTAAATTGTATATACATTGATAGTATATACACTATCACCGTTAGATCCATAACACATGTGTAAAAGTTGAAGTTCAAATTTAAATTTTACGTAATTATCATTTATCAAATACTGTCAATATATACCGTAAGTATAAGAAAAATTAATCCTTAACTATAATGCCTTGACGGTTCTCTTCTCACCCCTAACCTAAAAGTCCTAGTCCGTCACTGGCTGCAGGTTTGAACTTGAACATTCTGATCTGTCCCCTCCCAAGAACAAAAAAAAAAAAAAGAATCTTTTTGATCTGTAGTATGAACAATCATACGTAGGTGAGTAACTAATTTTTGATTTTGGAGCACAAGTGGACGTGTTTCATACTTTGATTGAGACATTATTGTTCAAGAATGGCGTTCCTCTCTCGTTTTTTGGCATGGAAAAGGAAAACAACGGCTTTCAAGTTTCAACATGCTGCAGATATATCATATATATATATATATGGTCAAATCAACTCGATGACTTGTGGTTTACGCCAATTGTGTACTTTGAATTTTTTTTTTTTTTACAGGAAAAGGTAAAAAGACTAATGCTCCATTAATTAATTAGGGGTTAACTTGCTTAAATCTTCCACGTCCAAATAGTCATTAAATTCTACTGCGTGCGTTTTAATATTTGAAACAATCAAGTAATTCTTCACTGAAAAGTCTAAGGACGACTCAAATTTTCCAGGCCGTCTTGTGAGTTGTGAGAACTGAGAAGACGAATGCATGCGTGACGCGGAACGAGAGAAGTCGACGGCCCGCTGAAAGTCAAATACGCATTTAGTACCGTCTCGAACGTCTGACAAACAGCGCCCCAACCGCGCCACAGGATAATTTCAGAAACCTCAGGGAGGTTTCTAATAATTTCACTGGTCTCTCTTAAGATTTGCAAAATAACACTAATCTCCCCTAACAGAATTGTGAGTCCAATTACTTACATCACATAGGAAAAAAGATTGCTTATACATCCTTCTCATTGGAAACTAATATATGATAATTAAGTAATTAGGATACTAATTAATTGTTAGTAACTAATTAACGAAAATAGCTGTTAAAATTTTATTTAATGATGAGCAGTAACCTGTAATTAGTGAATGGTGCCAATTGATATACCAAATGTTTGTTCATTTTGTCAGAAATTGATACACCAAACAGTAATTTGTCTGGATTTTTTCACTATATAAAAAAAAAATCTTTACAATTGTCTTACGATTGTACTTGCAATATTTGTTCTTATTGTTAAAGAATGTAGGTGAATTTCATAATTTTCCCCCATAGCTTGACAAGACCATGGTTTCTACACTTAAACTTCACCTTCAGCTTGTGAAATCCACACAAATCAACTAGTTTTTCACCTCAATTTTTGCTGCTTCAAATGAAAATGAGATTCGTTTTAATGTTTCTTGTTGCCTTTGTGTACAAAATGGCAAAGACTTGAAAAAATAACTGTTGTAATCCAATACACTACCCATTGGCCTAGCTTTGAAAGAAAGTCAGTTGCTGTTTATTTTTGGTTCTTTGCTATTTACACTTATCTTCTCTCACTTTTATTAATATATGTTTTATGTTTCTTTACAATACAACTTGTATACAAGTATAAAGGGAATTTATGGAATAAAAGTTTCATCTCTCTTTTTAATGGTACTTTTTTCTAATTTGAACTAATTTTGTTACCAAAACTTTAACTCAAGGGAAGTTAGTGTAATTTTACAAATCTCAAAAAAGATGAGTGAAATTATCAAAAATCTCGGAGTAGGTTTCTAAAATTATCGCATTAATTAATGAGAACCAAACCCAAAAAATGAAATGCCTTCTCATTTTTCACTGTTGTTTAAGTTCACGTGTGGAGCCAGATGCTATCAGAATTGGCATATGGTAACAAATTCACCATCCCTCCCTCTTCCCAGCAAATCTGCCTAATACTTGAATCAACTCAAATCAATTCATCTGGCTCCTATTTAATCTGTGTAACCATTAAAAAAAAAAAGAAAAAGAAAAAGAAAAAGAAGAAGAAGCAAAATCCACGTGACTGGAAGGAAAAAGCCCGTGAAAAATCGATGAATCATTTTCGGGAGTTAATAGGTTGCAATTGCAAAGCAGGCCGTGGGCATGGCCAATATTGAAAGAGAGGCCAAGAGCCACAGATAAGGTGGATTGATGATGGATATGATTAGGTGACAAATGCACATGGATTTCATGTCTTGCTACTCTTTGAGTAACCAATCAAAAAGCCCAAGCTCCAAACCCGCAATGAAATGTCACCCCACCAATTTTTGATCACCTATTTTTTTTCGGTACAAGCGACCTTTCCAATTTGGTTAGTGCGTATTCCTGCACGGCATTGTACGCCAACGTTGGATGCTCGGTTCACGCTTCAGATGATCTTCTTCTTGGCCAGCTGACAATTGGGGCCACAAAAATCAGGATGGAACCAAAAATTTTAATCCGAGAGTGCGAAATACATATGTATT
This sequence comes from Coffea arabica, assembly GCF_036785885.1. Lineage (NCBI taxonomy): Eukaryota > Viridiplantae > Streptophyta > Magnoliopsida > Gentianales > Rubiaceae > Coffea > Coffea arabica. The sequence goes on along the minus strand of NC_092321.1, from coordinate 8,781,311 downwards.
TGTTCAAATTAATATAATATTTTTTGAAACATTTTTGGAGGGAACAAATAACTAAAAATACATAAATTTTTTTTTTCAAAATTCTCAATATTTTAAGGTGAAAAAAAAAATGAAGATTTAGAACTTGGGAAGCCGGTAGCTCGGTTCCGTCCTTCGGAGCAATCCGTCTTCACTTGCTTTGCTTTTTATGCTTCTTGCTAAATGGAAATAAATCTCCAAAAACAATAAATAACTAAAAAGGAAATTGTTCAGAGCATAGTATTGTTTTTCTGCTACTAATATTCTCATGTTGGGAGGAAAGGGTTGTTGTCCATTGAACTTGCTTCCTAGCTAGAATAAAAAATGTATAACTTGGTCAATTATCATATGTTTTTTTTTTTTTTTTTTTATTTCTTTATATGAGCAACACTCTTCCAGTTTTCAAACATAATGCATGTATACTTTTCCGACATTTGATTAGCAGACTTGATAGCAAATCACGACTCCTTGGTCATAATTAGCTGGACGCCATTTTTTAATGAAGACAATGACTATATAAAAAGATGGAGTCACAATCTAGTGAAAGGTATGTATGTATATAAGCTTTTACTTATCTTGTTAATAGCATGCATACGAAACTCACTAATGCCAAAGAACCCTTTATTTATTTATTTTAAAAAAAATTAGTCGTGACTCCTCACTTACTTTCTTGATGACTCGAACAAATAATTAAGAAGCGTCGTACCAACTCCACTACTCTGGTTTGTTAGCTTTTTATTTCTTTATTCCTTAGCAGTTTTTTTTTCCTTCACCAAAAGACAGTATTCGTGCAATTATATTAGCTATAAGAGCAGGTGAAACACAGGGATGCACATTCTCCATCATGATTGGACAGGATTTTGCTGCAAAGAGAGAGAGAGAGTGTTTAGCAAGTACAAAAGCAGGCTGGGCTGGCCTCCTTTGCTTGGAACACGGTATCGAATTCGTTACTGGTATTTCTTTCTCGGCTCGCTTTAAATCTCCGCTCTACGGTCGAAGCAAGGCTGCCCCCAGCTGCCATAATCATGTGCTTAGGAATCTTAATTGTTGTAAACGAAGAACACAAAATTCTGATAATTAAGAAAGTTGAGCAATCTTTGTGCTCATCTTCGCAGGTGCATAAAGCTTCCATTGGATGATCAAATATGCTGGGAAACTGGTTTCAGGTCACGTTCGAGTTATTGAAGTACAAGACAGACAGTTTTCCATCAAATTTGGAGATGAGCTGATGTGCTGTAAAACCCCTGTAGCGATTTTCATAAGTTGCCATGCATATCTCGATGACCTTTCTTGACATCTCGTCCTCTGCGTAAAAGCGTTGGGCTAAGAGTTCTTCAGCAGTTATCCACTGTAATATAAGAAAAAACATGGCCATGGGATCCAAACCATGCAAACAGACCAATCAAGTCAATCGACCATGCAACTCGATCGTTAACTTAATTTGTACAACTTGTTTGGTTTGAAATCGACAAAAGATGTTCACCTTTGCGTCCTGAATCTCCTTTTCGTCTATTGTGATCTCTGAGGACAATGGCTTAAGCATGCACGCGAAGAGCAAGTCGGACTTCTCAAAAGCCACGCGGTGGACGTGTCTGCCGGGTTGACGTTTAGAAACCATAAGCCTCCAGAAAATCCGAGTAGAAGAGAAGTGTAATGTAATGGTACTGGTAAGATGACATTTGCTTAAAGCACTAACCTAAACGCCACCATTTCAAGGAACATTGTATCAACCTGCGAATGAGAACGGAAGCATTTCACTGGTCAGGAGAAAGTATTGGAAAACATTAGTATGCAATTTGATTGCAGCAGTCGAGAGTGAATAGTAAATATTGGTGAAGGTTCTTACTCCAGTTTCTTCTTTCACTTCTCTTGTAGCACCAGAGAATATTTCTTCAGACTGAAATGGGTAAAGGAAACCGGATGAGTGATTCCTTTGCCGAAAGAAGAACTGAGCATTGTTAGAGAGACGGGAGAAAGGAATCAGAGAATATACCTTATTTATATAGCCAGTGGGCAGCTTCCATACTCCCACGCAACTACAGGAGCTTTTCTCTTTAACCACGAGGATCTAATGAAAAAAAATGCTATAATCATTACAATTGTAGAGCGAATTACCTAATTAAAAAGATGTGCTGATAATTCAGAAAGCAGAATCAATTGGCATGACGACCCCCACAGGAAATCCCTCCCTAGACGACCCCCAACTCATGACCCCAGAATGTGTACCTCTCTGTTATCGTTAATCACAAATCCTGCAATGCCTATTTGATGTGAAGGGCTTGTTGGGAGCATGCATGGCTCGTCAGGGATCCAGTAAGTTAGCATCATGTAACCAGGTTCAGCATGGTGGTAATCAAAACCTTCCTGCAAATTGAAGTTATGTCAGAATAAAATTCACCCGAGGCATACAATTGTCAGTATTGATAATAAGAGATAGCAGTAATGAAATCAGAAGCATATGCCAAACAGCAACCTGAATAGCTATTGGAACAAGATCGGACTGCTCATGGAATAGTTTGAGCCATATTCCTTTTTTCCCCTGCATAATGATAGTGTACAAGTCAACCACTGAAGCTTGTATTCTGAGTTTCGGGGATTTTCATACTATGTATGCTGAACACAATTTATGCATCGTCCCTACTCCTAGGGCAAACATCAACACTGGATAATTACCAATAATGTGACAATATGCAGTAAAGTATTAATTCTATGATCTTTGAAACTGTTATACTTTAGAATCCACACTTAAGTTAAAGAGGTAATGGGCTGTGGATTTCTCAATTAATCTCTTGAGGATGACCGTCTTTATTCAACAAAGCCAAAACCATGTTTCAGTGCCTTATAGCTCATTCGTTAACTTATTGCATCATCAGAAAACTGGACATAAACTTCACTAAACTTCAGCAATATTGAATGTTGGGTAGTGGCAAACTGCAAGTTCGGTAATTGCCATCCACTAATGACTGGAGATCAAACAAAGATGCACATAGTTGTTTGTAAATTATGTAAGAATACTCGAGTACCTGACTCCTGAGTTTTTTTCTTTTTTTAAATGAAGTACTGGAATTAAGTTTCTAATAATACCTTTGCCTTCCAGTTGGACAAGGAAGCGCGAAGAGCTGCTGCAAAAGCATTTGCACTGGAGGGCAAGCTTGCTGAATCAATAACAATTCCATTGTAGTCATCATCCCATGCATCTAGCAGTTCTGCTGGCATGCTTGGGGACAATGTATTTGACGAGAAAACATGAATTCCTCCTTTCTTTGGCATTGGAGAGGAACATAGTTTAGCCTTCTGTGTTTTTGATTTGGAGGGAATGCACGTCCAAGATAAACCTTTACAAAGTGTGAAATTTTTTTTAAAAAAAATCATTAATATACCAAGATTATAAGGGGATAAGCTTGCATGGCTTAAAACAAATATCAAATCAACTTGGAAAACAATAATCTTCATTACTCACTGCTAAATAGGTCGATGGCATTGCTATCTCTAGTATGGGCAATCCCTTGAGTCTCTTGAAAATGCTGGCCACTGAACACTGGCCATTGACAAATTGCTGCTTGTGCTGCCATTTCTTTTGGTTAGAAGTCCACCATTCATTCAACTTGTGACAATTTAAAACCCCCTTGTTTTACGAGTATAAATAGCAATTAAAATGCCATACCACATAAAGGTCAGCAGAATAAAATGAGAATTTGAGAAGGAATAGCTTCCTGCAGGACAAGTAGACGATATTGAAAAAGAAATCCAGGGCTTGCAGTGCTATGTGGTGGCCGTTTGCCGTGAAATACAACAAACTATATATAGGCTTTATGCCTTGCCATGCAACTAAAGCATAAAGTAGCTCCTTCTTTTTTTCTGGCCCAGTGGGCATCAAGAAATTCTGGAACTAGTTAATCAAGTGAAAGTTCCAAATTTCTGCTAGTTATCCAATATCCTACCAAACAAGGGATAAGAATATTCTCCCAATTGAATGCGTAGACCTCCAGGAGGTGGTATTGTTGATGTTCTTATAAGCATTTATGGAATCTAATGTATATTTCTACGTGATGTAGCAGAGAAATAAGAGGCCCATGTTTTGGAATAAAACAATTTGCTTCAAAACAGTGGAATTATTCTTGTTCCCTGTTGACTGATTCTGTAGAGCAGCCATTATTCCTTCAATCTTCACCTTGACAATTCAATTACCTGCAACCAAACGATCAAGGCCATCAAAATCAACACCACGAATATTTAAAAGGATATAAACTGCACATATATATATATATATATATATATATATATATATATATGTCGTCAATGATATAAACTGATGAAGTTCCGGTTCCTATATAATTATATGCATCTGTTTTCTACTTAGTATAGCGTTCCAAACTTCCACAAAAAGATTTGGGAGGTAGAAGACACAGCAAGAATCTACGATCACACTAATACGCGAAGCTCTCGACATCATCAAATTTTTTCAAATAATATTTCACTTGCATCATAAACACATTTTTTAACTCATCCTTTTATATTTCTAATCATATTTTTATTTCACATGCATCGCATTACAAAAAGTGTTACAATAATTATTCTAAATAATATTTCAAAGAATATTTTATCCAAACAAACTAAATATTATTATTATTATTATAAATTTGCCACTCCGCATCCGTTGGACATTTCTTTGAGAATACTACTAACATTTAAGCAGTCTAAAAAACTAAAATCCACGCTTGACCAAATGAAAAATCATTGCATAGGCTAATTCCTCTAGTGGGAGCTAAATGGTAAAGAAGGCTTATAACTTCTCAATTTCTCATTCATACGTATTATTTCATATGCCTTTGAGAATTAACCTTAAAACAAAAACATAAAAACTTTAAAAATAAAAAGAGCATGCTGGTAATTTGAGACTACCTCTGTCGCAATCACACTAATTGCTGTATTTTTTATTCCATATTTCAATCATGAATTTGGTTAGCTACCGTAACTTCACGCCGTTAGTAATCCTAGGCCCATTTAGCTTGCACAAGTCATCGTATCTTTTGGGGAAAAAAAAGAAAAAGAAAAAGGTTATTCCGCATAACGTGCAGTCGGGGAGCTGGGATTGCGTGTTGGGGAATTTTTTGAAGTGACAACATCTGTACCATCTATTGGGTCAATCTTTGAAAAAAGAAAAGGACCTACCACCACCTAAAATAGATTCGGAGATCGGAATGCTTGTCGGATGTCCACCTTGTCCAATGCAAGTACGGAGATCCTAGAGTCCACAGAAAAGCCCAGCCATATTTTGGATGCCAAGCCCAGCCATACTTGATCCAGAGTTTGGAAAATGGGATTTACGACAACGATGATCTAGTGTTTCGATCACAATATTTGGGTGGATAGTTTTAATTGAGATGTACTATACCTAAGGAATGATGAGATTGATGAGTCCAGAAGCCGTCGGATGTTAACTTTTTTTTTACAAAAAATGGTCGGAAGTTAACTTCAATAAAGTTGTTGCGGACGTCATTTTGCACCCGGTGGCATGAAAACATTTTTCAGCGGAAATAATTTTGCCAAACATTAGAAATTCTGGAAAATATTTTTAGTCCAAACAAACAAACGGGGTCACTTAAAGTTCTAGGTCGTATCTCGCTGCTACTGTAGGGTAGCCTTAAATCAGCGGTCGAGATTTGATCTCGGCAACGACATTACAGGAGCCTTACAAAACATAAACTCTCACGTGCGAGGATTCATCTGGTCGCACTCGCACGTATCAATGCTGGTCATTCGCCGTCCTCACTCGGCTTTCTGTTTCTGCAGCTAATCCCGAAGCCCAAACCCTCCGCGGCCTTCACTCACATACAAAATCTACCAGCGACTACTACTACACAGAAATCACACTCGTCGGAGACTATTGTTTCTTCGGTGCTGCTGCATCCGTCGCCTCCAACAAATCATGTATCGGACCGCTGCTTCACGCCTAAGAGCTCTCAAGGTTTGCCCTATTTACCTTTGTCCGCTGGGGGGGGGGGGCGGGTTTTATTGCCATATTTTATTTATTACTTGATTTTTTTGAAATGGAAATTAGCTCACTGCATGAGTTTTTTTAACTATTGTATGGCCTCAACTTTATTGGATCGGATTGATGTTATTGACTGATTCGTTATGCTTTTTTTTTTCACCCTGAACTAATTTCTGGGTCTTTCTATGGAATGTGATTTTGTCGAATTAATATGCTGATGCTGTGTGTGTGTGTGTTTGGGTTGGTTAGGGAAATGATTGTTTTTCTCTTATAAAAGCTTCGCTCAGTCAAAAAGGATTATCAATTCGTTGAATAGTTGGAAGATATAATGAAGGGATTTGTACTGTGTCGTAACGTGTGAAGCTTTGAAATTTTGTCCACATTGATTCCTCATTAAAAACTACAATACTTGGGTCTTTTGTATAATTTGGGACTTTTTTGGCATCCTTTGGAGATGGGTTTAAATCCTTTTGTTGTTGAGCTGGAATTGTATAATACCTTGAAATTGTTTTATAGAAGAGTTAGTTTGAGATGATATTTAGTGTCCCTAAATTGCATTGCTAGGATTAGAGATTTACACGATAGAAGTTGGTATTTCTATGGGAGAAGGATTCGTAAGTGGAATATTGGCTCAATAGTTGGCCAAATACTGAGGAGTGAATGGTATTTCTGGGTGTTGCAAAATGTTACTTTGTGCAGTTACTCATTAAAGATGTTTTAGCTGTCATGTTGTGATATTAGAGACTTACTGTCTGAAAACATGTGGTCTTTGGGTGTTGAATTATGTGATAGGGCCGGACGGGCAATGGAGCATTGAAAAGATTTGCTAGTTCTGCTGCTGTTGCAACCCAATCATCCTCAGGGGGTTTCTTTAATTGGCTGACTGGAGAAAAATCTTCTTCACTTCCATCTCTGGACTTCCCACTCAAAGATGTTACCATCCCACCTCCGGTCCCTGATTATGTTGAACCAGGGAAGACCAAGATAACAACTCTTCCAAATGGTCTTAGAATAGCCTCAGAAACATCAGCTGTATGAATCATGAAAACCAATTTCCTCCTGCTTGGAAAAGACACCTTTTCGGAATGTAAAGTAGCTATTGATTTTTTTTCCCTCTCTTTTGCTTGTAACAGAACCCTGCTGCCTCCATTGGGTTGTATGTTGATTGTGGCTCAATCTATGAAGCACCTACTTCGTATGGTGCGACACATCTTCTGGAACGCATGGCCTTTAAGAGCACAAAAAACCGAAGCCACTTGCGTGTTGTACGAGAAGTTGAGGCAATTGGCGGCAATGTGACAGCCGCAGCCTCTAGGGAGCAAATGGTTTACACATATGATGCTTTAAAAACACATCTTCCAGAAATGGTAGAACTTCTAGTTGACAGTGTGAGGAACCCTGCTTTCCTGGATTGGGAAGTTAAAGAGCAGGTACTACAATTTTTGCATGGTTTATCCGCTATGTCCTATATTTTTTTGCAATTTAGGGTTTTTAGTGGCAAATTTCATTTTTCAGATTGAGAAGGTGAAAGAAGAAATCATTGAGTACTCCAAAAACCCCCAACATTTGCTTTTGGAGGCAATTCACTCCACAGGCTATTCTGGTCCATATGGACATCCACTTATGGCATCAGAATTTGCTGTGGAAAGATTGAACAGTACAGTGCTGGAGGAGTTTGTTGCTGTGAGTTTGCAGAAATCTTTATATTTTTATGCCCTACATTTCCACATTTTCTCCTTAGTGCTTTTCCTCATTTTTGTGCCATATCTGTTGCAATCGTTTTTCCAGTCATTTCTGCTCCTAATTGGTTTTTGGCTTTACAGGAAAACTATACTGCTCCTCGTATCGTCCTTGCAGCATCAGGTGTTGAACATGATGAGCTATTGAAATTTGCGGAACCACTTCTCTCTGACATGCCTAAACTTCACCGCTCGGAGGAGCCAAAGCCTGTATATGTAGGAGGTGATTATCGTCGTCATGCGGATGAAGGGGTGTGTCATTGTCTGCCATACATCTGGTTAAATTCAACAATCTCATGAAGCTTTTGTTATCTTGAATGTCTTGATGATCTATGCTTTCATTGTTTTAAACAGACTACTCATTTTGCTCTTGCCTTTGAATTACCTGGGGGATGGCTGAAGGAAAAGGAAGCAATGACTTTGACAGTGCTTCAGGTACTTCTAGTTTAATAATAATGCAATAACTTGTTGGCTTTTTCTTTAACCTTGTATTATCAAGTATAACTTCATAATGGTTTCCCTTTTTTCCACTACCGTAGTTCTTTTACATTTTTTTTTGTTCTTTCTCTATCTGGAATTTATGTTTGGAGGATTTGGTTATTGGATTGCCCTGTAGTTGCTTATGGGAGGAGGTGGATCCTTCTCAGCTGGTGGTCCAGGGAAAGGGATGTACTCAAGACTATGTAAGTTGTTTGGGTCCTGATGTGCTACCTTCTTGAGTATAAACCTGAACATCACATTGGGTGGTGGATTTACAAAAGGTTTTGGCATCATTTGTTGTTTAAATATTGTTTATCTTGTTAAGGATCTCATGTCATCTAGCTTAGTCTGTACCCTTCTTGCATGGTTTGCTGTATCTGAATGCTTAGGTTATATGTGGGCATTGTTGTCTACCTTCCTAAAAAAGATTGTGTGAAAATTGAGTTCCTCTTTTTATTTATCAAAAATGGAGAAAAAGGATATATTCTTATTTGACACCTTACTGATTTTTGTATGGTGTTGGGGTGCAGATCTTCGTGTTCTGAATGAGTATCCACAGATGCAGATGTTTAGTGCATTCAGTTCCATTTACAACAGCACTGGTTTATTTGGAATTCAAGCAACCACTGTGAGTGTTTGTTTAAGTTTATGAGCATATTACTTGGTGCAGGAGTGCATATGCTTTCCTTTCATTTAAACATGTCACTGACTTTATTATTCGTCTTGGCATTTTAATCATCTATGTTTGTTATGATTAACGCCTAGGCTTTTGTTTTTCTGGCTTTGTTGGAAAAGTTGCTTGTCCTAATGCTTCGAGTGACTCTTTCTCCTGGAGTTATTGCATTCTTGTCTCCAGTCATTGTTTGCTAGTTGGAGTCTTGAGTCTGGCATATCGAAGTAGTTTAGTAGTTGTTGATAAGATATTATTCTATATGTTTTTTTGTTGCAGCTGAGGGTAAGGGATGCGAATTTTAGAATTAGATTATAGAAAGGGAGATAATGCTCTTGATGAGGTTGAAGTAGATATCAAGATTAGATTTATTGCTGAATTGAAGGGTCTAGTTATTTTTGTTTTTTGTAGTTTGGAATAATACATAGTTCTATTGATGTAAATTTAAAAGGCTAAAGTATTTTATGGCTTATTTAGTTACTTTGGTGTCCAAATCATGCTGCTAGGATGCCTTGTTGCAAATAAATTAAGTTTTATTTACTTTATTAATGTTTATGCCACTACCTTTTTTAGAATTGACGTTCTCAGTGGATATGCTGATGAGCTAACTGATTGAATCTGGATATAGATAATGTTATCCAGAAATGTCTGTATATGCTTTTTCTTGTTCAAATGTGTTAAACCTTGGACGTGTGCTGTGGAATTTTGATTGAACTTGTTTTTGGTTCAGAGTTCTGATTTTGTGACAAAAGCTGTAGATGTTGCGGTAAAAGAACTTATTGCAGTTGCAAGCCCTGGAGAAGGTTTGCCCTCATTTCATGGCCTAAATTTGTTTCTCGATTTGAAACTGATGATCCCCTCATCCCGATTCTTTTGCTTATTTAGCACATTTTACTTAAAACTGGAGAAGAGGTGAGCTCTTTTATTTATCTTTGATGCAGTTGATCAGGGACAGCTCGATCGTGCCAAACAGGCAACAAAGTCTGCCATTTTGATGAACCTCGAATCAAGAGTATGCAAATTTTCTTTTTCCTGCATTTTCTTGTGGTGGTTTTGAAGAATTGTGGTTTCTGCTATAATTTACTGATGGAATATCAGACTAAATGATGTTATGGTGATTTTACAGATGGTTACATCAGAAGATATTGGTAAACAAATTTCAACATACGGAGAGAGGTAAGCCCAGTAATCCTTTCCCTTTCTGTTCTTGTATATGTTTCAGAAAAGCCAACAATAGCAATTGCGAGACCTTAACTAGCAGAAATTAGTGTGAAATTAGAATTTTATGTGCAAAGTTAGTCCACATTGTTTCTATTTCTCAATTACTTGGGCTCTACTGGATGATTGCACTTCTTGGTCTCCTTTGCCCTGTCATAGATAGTATAATGAGGTACCATGTTTGTTAATCCTTTTTAACCTAGCCTTCTTGGATTGTAATACTACTGTATGAGAGTTAAAATATGAGTTTTTGAGGAGTGCCTGTAGTACTAACCTGTGGAAAGAGTATACTCGAGAGTAAACTTGGTACTTGAGGCCTATTTATATAATTTGGTATTTTAGTCAGTTTGTGCTTCTGAAGCATCTTACCTGTCGGTTTATATAATTTGGCCAACATCCATTATATCTGCTCTTTTTGACAAGAACAACTGGGTAGAGGATGTGCTATAAAGACATCTGAACAAAGTTTGAAAATTCTTTCCAACTTCAAGATGCTCTCTTATCATCATTGTTATGTAGAATGGCTTTTCTGCAAGAGCTGCTGTTGTTGGGCTAGCTCTATGTGAAACCGGTCTTGTTAGGCCTTCTAATCCTTGCTTCCACCAAGAACACTGCCTATGCGGAACACCGTCCTTGTTTAACAGACCTTTTGCTTTATTGGCTTTCCTTTTGATTTTTTTTTCCCTTTAACAATTACATTCCCCTTTCTTTTGTAGGAAACCTGTGGAGCAGTTCTTGAAGACCATAGACGAAATTAAAGTACAAGACATCGTCTCTGTTGCTCAGAAACTTATTACTTCTCCTCTTACGCTGGCATCACATGGGGATGGTAAAGCCAATATCTTTTTTCTTTAGCTACATCAGCAATTCGTGGTCATATTTCATGGTTTTCCTGATGTTCTTTTCCCGTAATTGGCAGTTGTATATTTCCCAAGTTATGATGCTGTCAGCCGAAGGTTCCATTAGGAATGAATCATTTCTTTTACAGTCCCGCAGACGCCAGGCTGCATTTTTCAAGAATTTGAGCTGCCTTGTGGCCTCTAGTGTTGATAATAATGAATTTCGCAACGCTTAATGTGAACATAATATGGAAAGCTGAGCCATTTGACGCTTGATGTATCCTTAGGCCATTTTTTTTTTTGGGGGGTTCGGAAAGTTTTAAATTTATTGAACAAATTTATTTTGTCGACTTCTAATCATTTTCAAACACAGAAGTTCTTATCTTTCCCTTGGGATCGGCTTGCTCTATTTTCTCTTTTATTCCCCCGCCTCTCTCTGAAGCTAGATATGTTAGGCTTGTGAAGTGGCTACTTCATCAGTTTTAGGAGGAAGTTGATGATATATTTTTGGAAGTAGTTTTGCATGAACGTTTTGAAGAGGGGGATGGTGATGAACCATATACCTGCGTGTGTGTGGTTTTTGGCTTCTCATTCCAAACGACTATTATATTAGTAGGTTGACCCTTGAAAGCTCAATATCGACGCCAATGATCTCTGTTACCGTATACAACCAAATTGTCTTTCTAGCCCAAGTGAAAAAGGAGAAATTGAAAATAAACAATCAGTATATCCCTTTGGCGTTTTGTTATTCTAGTCTTTTCCTGTCAGAGACCCCGTCAATGCTTGTTTATATGTATGAAGGAGACTTCACGGATAAACAAAATCATGAATTGAAATAGAGACTTTTACATTGTGATATGAAAATGAACAGTGGCCCTGAATCTTCAACAAAAACATCAAATAAAAAAAAAAAAAAAACCAGAGAACTGATGAATCTCTGAGACCCTAAGCCGTGAGGAGGTGTGTATGGGTAGACTTTCTTATCCGTGAAGGATCAGACGAGAAATCTTTATTCTGATAACGAAAGAAAGAAGAAAATTATACCTACAATCACCAATTTAAAGGCACATACAACAACATTCTCAACTGCAAGGTCAAAGTCAGTGATCACTCTCAATTTAGCAGTATATATATATATTCTACAAATCCTGGGGTCTGAGAGAAACTGACACCATTACATATTCTTCTTCGACATGCTTCAATATTCAAACATCAACTCTATGAGCATATATAGCAAATCCCACATGATAAAGTATTACTACTGTGGATTGATTCAGCCAAAAAAAAAACCCAACTGTAGTCTGTCGTGCCTTGGAGGTGGAGGAGTAAGACTAAAGGCCTTGTTAAACTATCACAACTCTCGCAGCAGAAGAAGAATTGAGCAAAAATCGGAGGACAACAGTAGATGAACCTAACACGACTAAGTTATGCATCCAATTCGAATAGAATCAAAAAAGTTAAATTGGTCGTAACCAACCTCACCTCACATTAAAAACGAAAAAAAAAAAAAATCTTGCCAAGTCCTAACTAATTCTGGGTTTTCTTCCTTGCTTTGGCCTTCATCCACCTTCCTTAGACAAACTTGTGAGTTCCGGACAAGCTGCAAGATGTATCATCATACCATATATATGGCCAATTAAAATTTCACAACTTCCCTTTTGTCCATCTTCTGCATTTTCTTATCTTCTTGCTTCTTGTGATTGCGCTCTTTCCAAAGCTCATTTCTCTATCCTACACACAATTACTAGTAATTCGTTAGCTAGCTAGTTAATTTATCCAGTCATCCAGTTTATATATTGAAAGTTTATATACTGACCAATTACAACGACAAGATTAATTCATCTCACAAAAACACATAAGTGGACTTTTTAAGTCATCCAGTTAGAAATTCTCGTCGCTCTACGAAATGATTTAAATGGAAAAAAAAAATTCCTATTTTGCTACATGCTAAAAAGCCTTAATTACCTTCTAACTATTGAAAGGAGAAAAAGAAATCTCGAGATCAAGTGTCAAACTAAAGTAAAGTCGTCCACAATTAGAAAAAAAAAATTTAATATGTAAAAGTAAGTAATGTATGTCTTTAAACACTTTTGGCTTAATGATGAGGGCGATGGCATGCCTGCTCATAACCAAATCATTAGAGGATGGCAAACAGGTCACATGGCCAAATACAAGTGGAGGCATAACCATATATTATATATATATATATATATATATATAGAGTGCGTGAACAATGCCAAGCAATTTTCTATCGCCATTATATATTGGGTTTGAGGTTCTTTTTTTTTTCGTCATTTTAATGGCTCAGTTTATTTTGTTTCTAATGTTAAAGAACGAAATATGAGTTAGTTGAAATACTTGGTGTTAACAAAATTCCCAGTAGATTAAAGAAGCAACACGTTCCTTTTTTTCCTTTTTTTTTTGGATTATATATATTTATATATACAGGAGGATAATCAATTCTTATAAAATTTTGGTACCCTCATTTCCGATGCATCAAGGTTTGTAAATTAACATTTACCTGATAATGAAGCAATTTTTTGAATTTTTTTTTTTTAAAAAAAGCTTTTTGGTATAGGAAGCATAGTGGGCTGCGGCGTTGCTTTTTCATTTTTCTTTTTCTCAAATCAAATCCTCACAGGATTGCACGTATCTTTGTTTTTAATTTCTTTATAGATTGACTCTCCATCTCTATCTTCTTTTTTTTTTTCAAACATACAAAGAAAAAGTTCACATACAGTTAAATTAGATTTAGTGGAAAAGATTTTGGTTTTCTCATCATTTCACTTATTCTATCTTCCCATGGCCATCTATCTGCATCACCACTTCACTTCTAAAAGAATAAAATAAAAGCAAGTACTTATATTATTAAGATCAGCAAGGAGAGGGATTTAAATTAGTGTTTGGATAGGGTATTATTTGAAATATTATTTGGAATAATTACTGTAGCACTTTTTGTGATGTGATGTATGTGAAATAAAAAGGTGGTTGGGAATATAAAAAGGTGAGTTGGAAAATGTGTTTATGATGCAAGCGAAATATTATTTGGGATAAGTTTTGTATCCAAACACTAGTAATTATTAAGTTTTTGTTGTCGCTTGAATAATCAAAAGATTTTCTTTCTTTATCTTTTCTGTCTATGTAAGTAATGAAAGTTGAGGTCCTCGTCCTGACCTGCTTCGGCCTCTAATTTCCTAACAACAGAAAAGCCACCTGAAATCAATTTTATGTCCCCAGGAGGATTACTAAGTTTTACCTTCAAATTTGGAAATCATTATTATTAATATTTTGCTACTTAATACAAATTCGATGAGATGTTGAATGCATGCTCAGAAAGCACATTCCTCACCACTTACAACAACGTCTCGGTTGGTCTTTTCAACATTATTGATTATGTAAAAATTACTACTTAACAAACACTAGTCTGAATTGGATGGGATGATCATCGATACATCAGCCCCAACAATTCGATCCATCATCTTTATTTATAATACAAAACAGAAAGAACCCAGTATACAGAACAGCGAATCGTACTGATAGATAATCTTTCTTTCTTTCTTTCTGTGCTTTTTAACAACAGAGAAACTTCTCAATCAGCAGGTGCCGTACGCTCGAAATTTGATGCATCTGGTGTTGTTTGCACAGAATGCCAAGATGATTGTGGCACATGCGGGAGTGTGGAGACACCGACACCCCACCACCAATCTCATATCATATAGTAAAATATATACAATTAATTATTCTAATTTACAAAGACACCATGGTGGGTCAGTCAGCAGTCAACTTGGCAGATAGTCTCACTCTCACCGGTTTCAGATCCTTCTTCCTTCTCCCTTTCCTTTCTTTGGGACAAAAAGACATGTACAGTCTAATTAAAGGATGCCCATTAATATATATTATGCACGGTGTTTAGCCAGCCATTCGAGAAAAAGCATTTTCAGCCGTCTTATTTGAGTTGAACTTCATGTGCTCAACTCAAGGAGGAAGAGGAATTTGAGGTCTGCTTCTCTTATTCTGAAGAAGAAGACATCATAATTGTGGTGGTATTTCTTGTACTAGCTTAGGATCGATGTAGAATGGTTTCTTAGCTGCGAAAAGGAAATATCTAGCAGATTAACATTTCTCATCATAGCCATTACTTAGCTCCAAACAAAAAACAGCTCCGGAGTCATCTTCATCATTTATTTTTTGACCAGGAAGAAAGAATGCCATTAAACAAATATTTTGATGGAGAGCATAGCATGGATGCTTAACAAACCCCACAACAACAAAACCCTAGTCGTAATGATCTCATATTGTATAGTCGAAGAGCTTTTTAATTAGTTTTAATTAATAATGCTATTGATGTATGATTTATCATCCACCTTTATCAAGTACCTTGGTAAATAAGGCAAGCAACAATTTTACATAGATCCATATATTACACTAGTCTTTGATAGTAATTAAAGTGAGAGGATATATAATTCTTTTTTTTTTCTTGCAAAATTTTAGAGTCTCTCTTGAATCGGGAGGGGGGGGGGGGGAGGAAGTAATACAAGTATGTTTGAAATATTAGAAAAACAAAAAAAAAAAAAGAATTTCGAACACCAAATTAGTTAATCTCCAAATAATAAATATTAGAATAAATTTTATATACACTGACGTTGTATACACTATCACGTTTGGATATATGACACATATGCAAAATTTGAGTTTCAAAATCAAATTGAACTTATGTATTATACATCTAATGATGAAAGTGTATAAAAAATTAATCCTAAATATTAACCATTGACCATCAACTAGTCAAGTTATTTCCTACCATTCAACTTATGCCAAGAGAATTCCTTCAAAAAGAGAAGGGGTTGTCCCCAAAAATTACAAATCAACTTTCTCTCTTTAAAAAAAAATAGTGAGGAAATATTAGTGAAGCAGGAGAGATCTTAAAAATAAAAGGACAAAAAAAAAAAAAAAAAAACGGCAGGAGAGATCTTGTAGTGGTGGGGTCGCATTCTTTGATGTGCAAGGCAAATACCATAACGTTGTACAAGTGCGAAATACATGAGATGAAAAAAAAAATTAGAAAATACGGACAATGTCATGGCTAGAATAACCTCTGGATATAAAAATATAAACAAATGTTTACTCCAAAAAAAAAAAAACACATAAACAAATTCTTTCTCTTTATTTTTTTCGTCCCGTATTGGTCTTTTGGATGAGCTAATTAATTGGAGCACTTGTTAATCACTCAAGTCCTAATGATTTTTTTTTAACATTAATTTAACAGTACAAAGCTGAGATTTTATCAGAATGCAATGCAAGGGTGGAGGCTGGTGGTGGTCCATCAAGTATACTGCTCATTTGCCTTGCATATCAAGCAATCTTGTACCCTTCTCTCCCTCTCTCTCTCTCTGCAACATTCATGGCTATAGAATCATGATCAGCACTCCAGCTCAAAACCCATGTGAGTTTCTATCATTTTTCTCCCTTTTTTTTTACCACCATTAATTTCTTTTTTTGCTAATTAAATTAGAAAAATCGCCTTCTGTCCAATCCGAGTTAATTTAAAAACAGTATGCAGCTCTCAGTACTCACAGACATAGAAAATCATATACCACTCACCTCACCAGGGATTTTGTCCATGGGATGATCAATTAGTTGTCAAAGTTCTTGGACAATTTTCTTCATTTCCCGATTGATGGACTCTCAAATCTTCCTAGGTCAAAATAACCAACTAATTTATTTTATCTTCACAATAGATTTTATGCCACAACTTATTAGCAAGAATTTGACACTGATATCAACATGAACACTTTTTTAATTAGTACTAAGAAAACAGAGACAACATACGTACTTATATAATAAGAGACTTTCTTGATTAAATAAAGCATAATGGTGATTGTTGTGCTAGTACACATATGGTTAGCCTTGCTTTTGAGTGTGGGATGGGGATTGCTTTGTTGTATGTGTAGATTAGTAGTAGTATGTTGTAACAGCTAAGAAGGCCGTTTCTTAGCTTTTTGCTTTTTCTACCCCAAGACCCAAAAGACTCTTGAGTAGTAACACTTTCTTACTACTACTACTATTACTACCACTACTAATCATCCAACACAACAAAGCCATCCCTTCAAGCTTTAAGGGGGGGAAATAAACCAACTTAGAGGTTTTCTTTCCTTTTCTTGCTAGTAGCTTGTGATGTTGATAATTTGTTCTATCTGCTTTTTTCCTGTCTTCTCTCTCTCTCTCTTTGAAACGGAACCGCCTGCTGTTCTATACTAGCTGTGCTCTTAAATTAGCAAAGAGATAGAAAGAGAGAGAGAAGGGAGAGAGGTTAAAGCCTAAAGGTAAGAGTATAATAGGGGAAGGGGAAGGAAGGAGGTGCCTTTTTCTTTACCACAGTACTGGCTTCTTCAGTTAAAGTGGAGAGAGATTTCCGGTGTTTTCCATGGTAACTGATAAAGCAGGTTTTATAGCTCAAGCCCACTTGACTCCCAGTTTTTCTTCTTCTTCTTTTTTTTTTCTTTTCTTTCCTCTCCTTTCTCCTTTCTTTCTTCTTACTAATATTCTTTCTTCCCCTTCGCTTCCACCTCTTGGCCTCCTAACCGCCCCTTATCGCAAACCAACATCATATATAAAGAGAAAAATGATTTCTACTATTACTCATATATATTAATGTTCAAAGAGTTTGTTGTTCATTTGATTTTGTTTCGAGAAAAAGTTTAAAGCTTTGTAATGAATTCTTCACTTCTTTACAACCCATCTTTCTGTAAGGTCGAATTTTCACGACCCACTTAGTATTTCTTGATGATCATATGTGCTAAATTTTAAAGTTCAAAATTTTCTATTCTCCATCCATTCGATCCTTAGTAGATAGAGTTATGCTGATACCTCCCTTGTTGTACTCTTTAGTTGGCAGTTTCATCTCGTTTGAATTGAATCCATCAAGATACTATCGCTTGATATCAACGAGGCGGCAGCTCTAGTACCGGCTAGAGGCTTCATTTGCAGAATATACATATATAGCTAACAATAAAGGTGTGGGATCGCTACTGGGCTCGTCTGTTTCTTAATGGAAGTTGAAGCTATAGGTGCTTCTTGATAACGTACCGTCGGAAGAAGGGAAGAGAAGAGAAGAGAAGTAGAGAGTTGAGAGAAATGAATAAGAGTCTGCAGAGTCATCAATTGGGGTCGGGCATCAGCAGTTCTGATCTCATAGATGCAAAGCTTGAGGAGCATCAGTTGTGCGGATCCAAGCACTGTCCTGGTTGTGGTCACAAGCTCGATGGAAAGCCGGTACGGCAGGCTAGCTACTACTACTACGGATTTTGAATCTTATTTTTTGGTGTAATATTCTTGCTTGGCTTCATTGAAAAGATTTTGACGAAGAATCAGACCAGTATAAGAATTTTATTCCCGCTTTCTTATTGCCTGATTTAATTTTCATTCATTCTTGAACCTTGAGGATGGCTTTTTCCACAGAAAACCCAAATTTAAAATTTTTTTCAAAAAAGTTCTTTCCTGATGTACTACTAGGAGTTTCATTCTTGAGGATCCTTAAGTAGTATTCATGATTTTTAAAGTTTACTGATACTGGAGCTTGCAGGACTGGGTAGGTCTACCAGCTGGGGTGAAATTTGATCCAACAGACCAGGAGTTGATAGAGCACCTTGAAGCCAAAGTCGAAGGCAAAGAATCAAAATCACATCCTTTGATTGATGAGTTCATCCCCACCATTGAAGGAGAAGATGGGATTTGCTATACTCATCCTGAGAAACTTCCAGGTTAGTTGCGCTTTGGTGGCATATATGGTTGCTTTTAAGACTAGCCCATGGTGAGTTAGGTTTTACTAGTTACTTCTTTCTTAGTTGGAAGATGGAACTAGTTAAACTTACACGAATTGTTCTAGGGTTTGTTTTACTTTTTGTCCGTACTTCCAAGAGAGATGCACTTAATCTTGCAGTTCCGTTCGTTACACCTGTATTAACCTACCTTTGATATGTATCAACCTTTTACAGTACGACGTACGTTTCTTAAATTGTTGTCAGGAGTTACAAGAGATGGGTTGAGTAGGCATTTCTTCCACAGACCATCAAAGGCTTACACCACTGGCACAAGAAAGAGAAGAAAAATTCAAACAGAATGCGACTTGCAAGGTGGAGAAACCCGGTGGCATAAGACAGGCAAGACTAGGCCGGTCATGGTGAACGGCAAGCAAAAGGGTTGCAAAAAGATTCTTGTTCTCTACACAAACTTCGGCAAAAATAGAAAACCCGAGAAGACTAATTGGGTCATGCACCAATACCATTTGGGACAGCATGAAGAAGAGAAAGAAGGAGAGCTTGTGGTTTCCAAGATATTCTATCAAACTCAGCCAAGGCAGTGCAACTGGACGGAGAGGGCTACCACAAATGCAGGCGAAGGAACAAATGATTCCATTACTAGAAGAGACAGCGGTGGCGGAAGCGGAAGCTGTTCTTCCAGGGAAATAATGACTAGTCATGGAGATGAACTGTCTGCTGCTGCTGTTGGTGCTGCAATATCAAGTTACGGTGCTTTGGACATTCAGCAATTGAAAGCTGACCAATTTAGCTTTCTTCCATATAGGAAAAGCTTTGATGAGGTAAACTGTTCATTCAATAGCACTCCTGTTCAATAGTTTTCAGGAAATGAGAAGAATTGGATTCGCACACACGTCCTTCTCAAAAATCAAACAACTAGTCTAGTCTCTGGAAGAAGAAGCCCTTTTGGTTTTGGTCATTGAAGTCGATAGATTTTTCGGTCAAAGATTAGTCATAGTTATGGTGGTTGGTTAATTTGGACAACTCCTCTCCTACTTTCTTTCGAAGTAACCGAAAGTAGAAGGATATATACATGCATGGTCATGCGCAGTTTTTTTGAATTCTTGATATCTCCCCAAGAGCCTCTCTTTTCTTCTTTATTTCATGATAAATCACGTATCCAAAGAGCTGAAGATGTTCGGGGTGGTCTAAGTATACGCTTAGGATCCGAATATACAAAAGGAAAATAAAGAGAAAAGAAATAGTCTTAGCTTTTGTAAGGTGACAGTCAAAGAATGCAAAATTCCTGCATGTGAAGGAGAGAACATCAAAGATTGCTTTTCCCATACGCATTGCTTGTGTATGCAGCCTGACAATTATGCTAAAACTTGCTTGATATTAACTATGCATCAGCTAACTAAAGTATAATCCGTTGTTCAACCACCATTGGAAATTACAAACGCAAGACAGAGAAATGAAAGTGAACCAAAACTCTTTCTTTTCTTTTCTTTTTTCTCCTAAAACAAAAAAAAAAAAAAAAAAGTTAAAATGATCTTGTAACATGTAATCAACGTAGAGTGGGGAGCTTAAAAAATTAAACGGTGTTTGTTTTGCAGGGTGGAATTGGGGAGCCTTCAATTGTAAGGGAAGGTCCAGGAGTTGCAGCAGCAGCAGCAGCAGTGGGCACGTGCGAAGAGCGTGACATCCCTGAACACCAGAGGCAACATCACGTGACTCATGAGCTTCATCACCATCATCATCATCATCATCAGCAGATTCCAACAACAGCATTCCACATCACTCGGCCTTCCCACTCCATTTCAACCATCATCTCTCCACCGCCCCTTCATCACACTTCAGTCATTCTCGACGACGACTCCTTCCACCATGTCTCCAGACTCATGCTCCCAACTGATAATTTTCAGGTGCAATAAAGTGTTGATCTTTAACCCCAAATAAGCCAAACCCTCGTTTCTTTCTTCTGTTTTTTTTCATCTTTCTCCTCTTTTTGGTCGTACCTCCCTAAAATTAATATCAGTAACTTAATGGAAACGAAGGGTTTTTTTTTGTGTCAACCAAAAAACAAAAAATAAGGGGTTTTTGTGTCAGCAGAGGTGCACACATGGAATTATATTTTCTCTTTCAATAGGTTTGTTTTTTTGCAGACAATACATGATCATATGGATGATTATGTCTTTTTTTTATTGTTTGGTTGTTTTGTATTATAAAAATCTGAATCATTAATGTGTTCTTTCGGCAGCAACATCAGCAGCAGCAGCAACAGCCACAACAACAACAACATCATAAACTCGGAGGAAGGTCTGCTTCTGGGTTGGAGGAGCTCATTATGGGGTGCACATCTACTGACATCAAAGAAGTAAGTTCCAACTTTTTTGACCCGAAAGTGTTATTTGAGCTTATGTGTCAAAATATTATTAAGCCAGCAGTAGTGCATTAGCAAGAAAAGCATAATTTAATCTCTCTCTCTCTCTCTATATATATATATATATATATATAATATTCTCCTATAAATCGAGCGGCACTGAAAAGAAGAATTAATGCTCACAGATATGTCCTTAATTCATGCTTCATATATCGTTTTAAATGCACACTCGTATTTATTAGTCTTTGCAGTTGGACAAATTCTAACACCGTCAAACAAACCCTTTTCTTTAACATATAGAGAGGACTTAATTTCAGGGCTGTGTATTAAATTCATGATGCATGAATAAACCTCTACTATGAGAATTCACTACTTTTAACAATGCCATAGTTTATACCGCCGAGAGCCAATGATGAAAACATTTACCAAAAAAGAGGGAACTGAAAGGATAAGAAAGATAGTCTACATCTTTACACTACTACTATCTTAAGCTAAAGAGAGGAGCTAGAAAC
Source organism: Coffea arabica (assembly GCF_036785885.1). Lineage (NCBI taxonomy): Eukaryota > Viridiplantae > Streptophyta > Magnoliopsida > Gentianales > Rubiaceae > Coffea > Coffea arabica. The sequence continues at coordinate 8,759,700 of NC_092321.1, read as the reverse complement.
CTTTTCCTTTTCTCTTTATCTCTTTCTTCTTTTCTATTTTTATGTTATGAAAGCTCCACTTGACACGGGGTTTCAACTGGAGTGGAAATTCTGGTACTTCTTTTGTAACTTGTACCATTTTCTGCCATGCAGGATCAATCTAATATGCTTAAGATAATCATAGTCCATTTCCTTTTCTGCGTGTGGGATTAAACTTCTAGGCATTGGACCATTGTAAACAAAAGGAAAGGAAAAAGAAACGGAACTCTTCTTTCTTTCTCCTCCTCCTTCGTTTTCATCCTCCCTGAATGTTTCTTTATTAAAGAACGTTGTTTAGGAACAAAACTGTGCCGTGATTTTACTCTCCCCACCCACCCAAAGTTTCAGATATTGATGTTGCAGCTTGCTTCGTCATGTTCAAGCGTCTTCCGTTTCCTTCTTATTTGATTTCCACCTTTTTGTTGTTTCCTTTCAGTCTCTTAGTCATTTCATGAGGACTTCTTACTTACACTCTTAGCTTTTCTAAAATGCGAAAAAAGTGCATAATATAGGGTGTAGATACAAGAAAAGCAAATTAAGACTAACAAAGCTATCGAGTGGGGAATTACAAACATGTGATAAGCCAATGTTTAGAAGACCAATGCAATGAATCAGAAGTTGCCCGAGTTCATCAGCAATTTGTGTTTGATTTGCTGGATGACCGACATTCTCATGATCTTTCCTCAAAAATTTTGTACTAAGAATTAACGAAGAACAAAAATAAAAGAGGGAGAATAAAAAAAGTACATTTTTGACCTTTAAGTACAATTAAAAGAACGGAAGATTGTAACTGAAAACTTTTTGTCGAGTGTTGTCCCCCTTAGTAGGAAGGAAGGAAGGAAGGAAAGAAAGAAAGATAAAAGAAGACACATGAACAGAAACGCACAATCCACCGCAGGAAAAGGGAGTAAAAAGAATTTCTTTGGTTGGATGAGTCTGTATATTGGGAAAGCCCCAAAATGCTGAAATGGTTCACATGGTTTGATTGTTATTGCAGGAGTCATCCATCACAAACCCACAAGAGACAGAATGGTTGAAGTACTCCTCATTCTGGCCTGATCCTGACAACCCGGATCATCATGGGTAGGAGCAATAAAACCATACTAAAGCAGCCAAAAACAACCACCACCCACAGACACACTCATGCTCATGATCATTAGTACTTGAAGAAGCAAAGTTCCTGAAGTTCTTTTAAATAAGTGGCCTGCAGGAGAGACCATCTATATAGTTTTTCCCTTTATCTATATATCTTTTTCACTGGAGCAAATGCCTGGTAAGGTCCTAAGATCTGATGGCTCAACTGAACTAACTGTACGACAACCCAATCCCCGTTGGAAAAGCAAGAAAAGAAGAGTATAGAAAAGGAAAAAGAAAGAGAGACACACAAGGGAAGAGAAAAGAAAAGAAAAGAAACCCGAAAAAAGGCTGCTCTCTTCTGACATGTACAAGGGGATGAAACCAATGAACCTAAGTAAAGCAAAGCAAAATCCCTCTGCATGAAAATCATCACCTCTATGATTACCGTATCATCTTTATGCCCGCCCTATTCTTACTATTTGTTTATTTTTAGCTATTTGTACATTTTTTTGCCCTTTTGTTGTTAATTATCTACACAAAAACATTGTAGGATTTGTGCTAAGTGCAAGCCGGAAACTATGTTAGTTGTCTTGGCACTCACTTTTAGATGAGCAGAAGAATACTTGTTGGAAAACAAATTATTCCCTTTTATAGAAATGGAAATATCTTAATGATTTGTTAAAAGCCGGTTGCCGTCTTACTTTCACACCGCTTCTGAGAATCCGAGAACATTTTATAGTATGAAAATGGCCGGGCTTCTTTACTGATAATCATTTACTAAGCATCCAATATTTATACGAGGATTCTTTTTTTGCAGACTCTATTCCTGGTACATAAGGCTAGACAGAATAGGACCTTGAAACTAAATATCCGTACTTCACATTTTCAGTTTTTCTCCTCGTTTGAATCATTAATTTAGCCCACATTAAAAAAAAAAAAAAAATTTCTTCAGCTAGCTAGCTTGTATTTCCAGTGTAACTATAGACCCAATTTGCTGTAGGTGTGAAGTTATAGAGTGTTATTTACTGGGGCAGAACCTAAGAGGTTGCCAGACTCTCATATTACACATTTCGTCCTAGTCCTCTGTCCTTGACAATAAAGCGGGTGAGCATAAGCTGGCTAGGTGGGCTGCTTTAATACAGTTCTTATCTCTTTAGGAAATGTGGAATCTTGGAATAGCAGTAACAGAAATCACATTTTAAATGATGAGTTTATTAATTTTCTGTTACTTGTTATTGCTTTTTTTTATTGTTGCTTTATTCTAATTCTAGATGCGAGCTTTTCCTGTATTGTGTACTATAGAGTTAGATATCAATGCGAGCTAGGAGAGAAAGAGACAGAAAGAAAAGAGAGAAGGGGACGTGCATGGTGGTGTATCTTTTCTTCTTCTTCTTCTTCTTCTTCTTCTTACGGGTTACGGGACGTGCATGTAATAAAGCCAAAATCAAGAATGGGAGGAGGGTTTTTGAGTGAGTACGCAGCTTCGTGGTAGTTTCTCGTCTCAAGGGAATAAAGACGCACAGAGTCGGAAGAATATATATAAGAGGACAAGAGTAAGCTTTAGGCATTGAAATGACCAATATCTCCCAACTTCTCTTCAAACATTTAATCATACCTTTATTTTTCAATGAAAAGTGGAAATATACTTGGAATCGATCGAATTAATAAGAGATATAATAGGAGGAGGACGTGTATACATATGGAAACTATTGCGGAAGACTACATAATAGACCTGCGTGCGAGCTTCTTCAACGCAAGTGTGAGTTGAAAAATGGTTGTAGTCGCAAACAAGGAATAAAGTATCGTATGGACATGAACGACGTAGCAGTTTAATCTTGATTGCTATATCTACAGCTAGACTGACAAATTAGGTCTAATCTAAATCTGTTTGTCAAATTGTGACAAGATCGAAAATACCAAAATTAAGTGAACTAACCAAGAAAAAAAAGGGGGGGGGGGACACTTTTTTCTGTACCATTTCTCGGTATTTAGACCCTGCCAAGACAGTTTTTCTCTTACATTTTCTTATGAACTAAGAGATATTACAAGCAAAAATGAGTAACCAAGAGAAGAGCTAGAGGGGAGCAAAGGTACAAAAGACGTTCGATTCTTTGATTTTTGTCTAGGAATTGGAGTATCCTGGCACAGAAGAATGTAATGTGAAAGATGCTTGAATTGAATATTTTGCAAGGATGAAGGAAGAGAAACACAATCCAATAAGATGTAATCCATCCGTCCCACTTTGATAGTCCTGTTTTCCTTTTTCATCGGTCCCAAATTGTAGTCCACTTTCCAATTGAAAAATTTAGTTGTCTTTTAATTTTTCTAAAATATCCTTATTTAATGTAAGTTGTTATTACTATAAACTACCTTATTTAATATAGATTATTAGTATTGAATATAACCTACTCCATTTAATGCATTTAGATTTTCCAAAACATATTGATATATGAAAAGCCAACTTTATTTAATGTAAGGGTATTTTAGGAAAATAGCAATCTAAATTTGTTTTTCCAACAAAGTTAACTATTTTTTCTTAAATTGTGTGAAAAAAAAACTAGGACTATCAAAATGGGATTGAAGGAGTAGTAATTTCAAGAGAGGTATATATATATATATTGTAGAAACATCGGAATTTAGAAAGAGAAACGGAATGAAATAGGAAAGGAAATAAATAAGAAGAAGGACATGTCCTGTTGAAGCAAAAAAGTTGATGTTAAGTTCTTTCACTTTATAGAAGATTTTGGCTGCTTTTAAAGTAATATATATATGTATATATATATATATATGGCAGAGAGAGCTGCATGGGATAACCAGTTGTATAGATTCGGTCCCGTAAAGAAGTTGCAGGAGGAATTTTTCTGTAATGCTATGAGGAATATCACAACATGGCCCTAAAAAAAACCAACTTTCTGGATTCCTTCTCCTTCATCCAGGGGAGGGAGCTCATATGACAGCTCAAATTTTCAAGTTTTACTGCTCCCCATGAATCCAGCCTAATCTCAGAGTAAGATTTGGTCCCTCTATCTCTATGACGTGGAAGAGCTTCTTTACATTTAAGATGATGATGTGATGGGACTTGGGAGCATCATTTTTCTTTTCTATGGAAAATATAATTAATAATGATATCCAGTCATTTGGATTAGGGTTAAATGCAGAAAACCTCCATGAACTTTCATAGTCATTGCACAATACACCCCGAAATATGTTTATAGGCACTTTGCACCCTAAGAAAACGACCGTTCACATATTTCACGGTGAAACAAAGCGTGTGGCTTGCACTTTCTATCCGTTGAATTTGCTGACAGAATTGCCCTCTTCCCAACGAATATAAATAGTGATTGTTGGTGTGATAAATAGTGACAGAATTGCCCTCTCAAATTTGGTGTGATTTGTTAGTGTTGCTCATTAAATAGTGATTGTTGGTGGGCAGGTCTGCAAATGCAAAGGGATGAACATGCATTACCCAGTAAGTTTCTTTTTTTTTTTTTACCATTTCCCTTTTGGATTGAGTTTTTATGGCATCGTCATTCGTGGCTGGGTGCTTCATTTGTTTTCTTGATCGTTAGTCTTGCTTGACCAATTCTGCTCCTTTAATGTCTTTGGTTGAGCCAATTAGACTTTGAGCTTAAAAAAAAAATTTTTTTGGTGAGTTTATTGGCAAAAATGGTCATTTTGTTCTTATTATTTTTTTTTCAAATCCACATATTTCCCGATCATTTGGTTGGATTTTGTTTTATATGGAGGAATGCAGGCTTTTGCTTGCTGTGAAACTTTTATAATTGCATTCGCTGCGGTTTAAGAACCTTAGAGACTTTTGATTATCTTGACCTTCACAAAAAGGAGGGAAAACAACTTTTGGCGACAACCTCTACCATTCATTTCGGAAGGAAGGATGACCCCAGCGGAATTGCTCTTGCTAATTATGTCAACTCATATCTTCCAGAAAACATCCGCGTGTTCGGCATTTTACCATCACAAAGGCGAGTTTTTGTATTGTGTCTTTACCACTCATTTCAACGTCTTACATTTGTAGTTGTCTACAGGAGACGCTTCAGTTTTCTAGTTAGTTTCCAATCTGATGCTTTAGAATATCTGACAATATGAATTTAAAGAGCGTGGTGCATTTGATTCATGAGCGCAACTCGGTTTTAAGTTTAAGCACCTAGGATATTGATATATCTGTATGAACCCTTCTTGCGTGGCTCTGTTGATATTATTACAGATAGTTTAGTAGAGAATTTGCAGGAAACAAGGAGAAATATTGTAACCAGATTGCAATATCTCTTTCATTTACTGCTGCCTGTTCAAAATTATGGAGTTCTTTGTTTCACGATGTTTTTGCTCTTACAATTTAGTGGCATTTACTTTATTTGGGAGATTTTCAGGAGCTTTGATGCCAGAAGGGAATGCGATGTCCACAAATATTCTCATCTCCTTCCTGCTGAAATTATTGGTATAAAGAATGAATTTACTGCTGCCTAAGTTGATTTGCATTTATCAGAATTTAATGGAATCCTGAATTCTTTTGAGGTCTGTTTTTAGTAAGTAGACAGTCTACTATTCCTTGCTGAAGCTTTTGCTTATGCCACTTACTAGTTTGAGGTTTCCCTTTAAAATGTAGAAGGGAAATATTTTTCCATGTTCAGTAGAAGTAAGTCCTTAATAAAACATTGATGAAAAGAATGTCAGTGTAATTCATGTTAGTATTTATGGTTGTCTTAGTTCTCCGCCAGAACTTCGCTGAAATTCGTTGAATTGTCATTGTTAACCTATTTCGTGGATAGTTCACCTAAAGAATGAATTTCATATAATTATTTTGTCATTACGGGTGGTGTAGGGAGAACATCCTTTCCACAATTATACAATAAGAGCCAAGTATAGGAAACAGTTACGTACCAGAAGTTCTAATATATGTGACAAGGGAGCAAGATCATCTGATGAGGAAGCAGCCTCTGAACATGAAGGAAGTGACGGAGATTTTTGAAGAGAAAGAAGTTGATACAGTTGACAAAAGTGATGGAGTTGAGCCTATCAATGGGCAAAAAGTTGCGCCAGAGTTAGTCAAAAGGATTTATGATTCTTGACCTTCTTTTTGTGAATCTCCATCAAGCAGCTATAGTGAGGATGGAAGAAGTTTGAAGAAACAAAATTCTGCTTTGCCAATTGCACGATGGTTGTATGGACCTGATGAGAGGGATAAACTTAGTGCTGCCCACTTCAAAAAGATTTTTCAGTGTTATTGTGGAAAGTTGGTGCGCATGTATGGTATGAATTATGTAGAGATCTCGATTTGCGGAGCAGAATTGCCCTCTTTCCAACTAGTTAATGAGCAACACTAACGAAGGGTGCTTTTGTCCGTTCAATTATTATCTGAGGATAAAGTTGTCATTTGTGTGATAAAGTAAACGGTGTGTAAAGATTCGTTACTTTTTAGTGGAGCTTGGGTGTAAAGTGCCTATAAACATATTTCGGGGTGTATTGTGCGACGGCTATAAAAGTTCATGGGGTTTTCTGCATTTAACCCTTTGGATTATCCAAAAGCGCAAAGGGCAACAAAAAAAAAGGAGCTAAGCCCATATAATATTGCAGGTAAAATCAACTACGCTTGGAGATATCTGCATACTTTAGACTTTGACAAGTAGATAATTTTCACTTACCCCAAAAAAAATGTAGATAATTTTCCATATTCTACGTACATAAACAACACCAGGTCACAGACCCGTTGGTTCAAATTTTTCTTTTCTGTTTCTTGTATTTAACAATACTAGTGGTACATTCCTTCTTTTTCTTACTAGTATTTTCTTCGTCCAAAACAAATACTAATTCTACATTGGAATCAGCAATTTCTCCAAATATTAGCATTTCACGGCCATGTGATGAATGTACGCCTGTGCCTATCTTGAAGATAGATATTACTACTAAAAGTTAGTTTACGACGGAGGCATCTCCTGGCACTGGCAGGCAGAGCAGCGTATTTGGTTGGTGGTGGTGGTTTGATATCTTGGCTCTGGTGGGGTAGCGACCTTCTTTTTTTTTCTATTGGGGATTTTTTTGGGGCCGTTGTTGTGTGTCTGGGGGAGGGGGGTTGGGTTTAGGTAACCG